>NC_141685.1:1109632704-1111056454 GCF_964263255.1 Lissotriton vulgaris
AACACGGACCCAATGCAGGTAATTTGTAGAGTCTTTAATGTGCGCTACACATTCTCTGCCATGACGCGTTTCGGGCCCTGTGAGCCCTTGATCACATAACGTTGTTTGACAAGCCCCACCTCTTAAAATGTGCAGATACAGGTCATATGATCATAGGGCCTACGGACATAAACAGCAGACTTCCACCTAATTCAAGCATAACTTTTCAGAATGGTTTATATTAATTGCAGTTTCAAATACGTTTAATGATATCCCATCTTCATAATCACCATTTCAATCTATTCACAAATTCCACCACGTTAATTTAAGCTATACCATCCTGTAATATGTGCAACATTCGGCAGATTAATAATTACATAAAGTAAATGAATCCGTATAAATAAGCATCTATGTACACATCATTCTAAATCCAAATATACCAATTTATAAATTTAAATCATTCATGATTCTGTGCAAATCTGCTTGTCAATGTGCAAAATAATGCAAATGTGGTGCAAAATCCGCAAAAATTACAGGCATCTGCGATCTCAAGCAATTGGACATCTGACCTACATACTCCTGATCATCCGCTGCACATGGGCTGTCACCATTTTATTATTTCCTATTTTTGGCGCCCTCCAAGTACAGTGATTTAAATAGATTTTCTTGAATGAATTATTGGTGACAAGATCCTGCCCCAGTGGGCTCCATTCATATTTCTGGAATCACTGAGTCCCAACTGCCCCTCTAATTTGATCTCTTAATGCTGTGCACCCCTCTAAGTGAAAGAAAAAGAAGACAAAAAATCAATGAGTGGGTCACATGGGCCAACCCTAGTGTGTAAATAATATTTAAATGTCGAAATCCTTCTTTTATATGCAATTTTACATTTTAATGATTCATTCCCTTAGTTTAGGCACATCCTATAGCAATCTCCTATTCTTAACGTCACAGTGCCGTATGGTATGCCCAGACCCCTAGAGACACGTGTACATATCTTCGCTCGCATTTAACCTGTTGGGTGTCTCGGAGTCTAGCTCGAGTATGTACCGTGTTTCTAACAACCTCAACTGTGCCTCCCGGTCACCCCCTCTACGCAACTGCCGGACCATATCTAAAGTAAAATAACTAAGACTGTTCAAATCATTACGATGGCAAGAATTAATGTGCCTGGCCACCGGGTATGCCTCATCTCTATTGTTGATGGCTCGCATGTGCTGGAGTATGCGTTTGTGGACCTACAACTTGGTACTGCCCACATATTACAGGCCACATTCACACTCTAGCACATATACAACAAAGTCAGACTTACAAGTTAATTTTTTAGAGATGGGCACTGGCACTTCACTAAATGGGGTGGTATAAGACGTTCTATTCTTCCCCAGTTTACAAGCCTTAAACGTGCCACATTTGATAAACCCTTTAGTGGTTTGTAACCAGGAGTTATTGCTGGACACTTTCAGACTGCTCTTTACGAGCATGTCACTCATTGAACGTGCTCGGCTGAATGTTATTGCCAGAGCTTTGGAAAGGGTCCTGCCAATGATCGGGTCTCCCTGAACAATCACCCAGTTCTTGCGAATAATGGCACGTAATTGTTTATGCTGCCTACTAGATGAGGTGACGAGTCTTGGTTGATCAAAAACCGATTTGGCAATGGTAGGTCTTATCGGTATGTCTTTCCTCTGGGTCAAATGATCTTGGTTTTGATTAGCTTTGGCTATAGCTTTGTCTACCACTACCCCTGAATACCCTCTAGTTAGAAATCTCTCTCTACTTCTCATTTGGGCTGGTCTGCACTCTTTATCCGTACTGCAGATTCATCTGATTCTTAGCATCTCCCCATAGGGGATGCTGCGGACCAGATGACCCGGGTGGTGACTCGTGGCATGCAGGACTGTGTTCCCCGCTGTGTCTTTGCGATGTAGCCTGGTCTCCAACCTGCCATTCTCAATATAAACCTCCACAGAGGAAGTTAACTGAGGACCTACTTACATGACCAGTGAACTTTAGATTGAAACTGTTTACATTGATATTTTCAATAAATGTTTCTGCACTCAATTCAGAACCCTTCCAGATTATAAAGAGGTCATCTATGAACCTACACCATGCTATGATATTATTAGACATGGTTTCTTCAACTGTGGTTCTGAGGACCGGCTCCTCCCACAGCCCCATGTGCAAGCACGCGTAGCTGGGAGAGAAGCAGGCCCCCGTCGCCACACCCCTTAATTGATGGAAAATCTAATTCTGGAAGAGAAAGTAATTGTTATTGAGGCATACTTGAATCATATCACTGATCATTCTATTACGATTTAACATAATGGCAGGTTAGTTCTCAGGAAGTATTCCACTGCCCGTACACCGTCCAGATGATTAATACTTGTGTATAGGGCAGTCACATCAATCGTGATCAGCAGGAACTCCTGCTGCCATACTATTGGTCGAACTTTTTCCCAAAAATCCCCAGTGTCCCGCAGATACGACGGTAGGCCTCTTACATGTTCTTGAAGGAAGTAGTCAATATATCGGGAAGTATTCTCAAAAATACAGCGTTTAGCAGAAATAATCGGGTCTCCCCGGGGGGTTTGCTATACACATATGCACTATAAGTCACTCCTATGGTAGGCCTTGGCAATCCTGGAGGCAGAGTGCTTGGTTTTATGTGAGTCAAGTCAAGTCAAATGATTTATATAGCGCGCTACATACCCAGAGGGTCTCAAGGCGCTTGAAGAAGGGTGGGGAATTACTTGTTGAATATCCAAGTTTTAAGTTGCTTTCTGAATGCTAGGTGGTTCTGAGTGAGGCGAAGGTGAGTGGGAAGTGAGTTCCAGGTTTTAGCTGCCAGGTAGGAGAAGGATCTTCCTCCCATGGTGGTTTTGTTGATGCGAGGTACAGTAGCAAGGGCTTGGTTGAGGGATCGTAGCTGGCGGGAGGGGGTGTAGAAGGAAAGTCGTGTGTTGAGGCATTCGGGTCCGAGTTCGTAAAGTGCTTTGTGTGCGTGGGTTAGGAGGCGGAAAGTAATCCTCTTATTGACGGGGAGCCAGTGGAGGTTTTTCAGGTGACCAGAGATGTGGTCTTTACGCGGGATGTCTAGTATGAGTCTGGCTGAAGCGTTCTGGATGCGTTGGAGTTTTTTCTTGAGTTTTGCGGTGGTACCGGCGTATAGGGTGTTTCCGTAGTCCAGGCGGCTCGTGACTAGTGCGTGAGTGACCGTTTTTCTAGTTTCGGTGGGGATCCAGCTAAATGTTTTTTTGAGCATGCGAAGAATGTTGAAGCAGGATGATGAAACGGCGTTGGCTTGTCTGTTCATGGAGAGTGTGGAGTTCAAGACGACGCCCAGGTTCCGTGCGTGGTCCGTCGGGATGGGTGCTTTTCCAAGGGCCTCTGGCCACCAAGAGTCATTCCAGGCGGAGGGGGAGGTGCCTAAGATAAGGACTTCTGTTTTGTCTGAGTTCAGTTTCAGACGGCTATGCTTCATCCACTCGGCTACTTCTTTCATTCCTTCATGTAGGTTGGTTTTGGCAGTGTTAGGGTCTCTGGTAAGTGATAGGATCAGTTGAGTGTCATCAGTGTAGGAGATGATGTTGAGGTTGTGTTGGCGTGCGATGGCCGCGAGGGGGCTCATGTATACGTTGAAGAGGGTGGGGCTGAGTGAGGATCCTTGTGGTACGCCGCAGATGACTTTAGTGGCCTCTGACTTGAATGGTGGGAGGCGGACTCTCTGGGTTCTTCCGGTAAGGAACGAGGTGATCCATTCCAGTGCTTTTCCTTGGATTCCGGTGTTTCTGAGGCGTTGTATCAGGGTGCTGTGACAGACTGTGTCGAAGGCTGCGGAGAGGTCGAGGAGGATGAGGGTGACTGTGTCTCCATTGTCCAGTAGAGTTCGAATGTCGTCTGTTGCTGCGATGAGGGCGGTCTCAGTGCTGTGTTTGGCTCGGAAGCCGGACTGTGAGGAGTCGAGGGATTTGTTGGTTTCGAGGAAGGCGGCGAGCTGGTTGTTGACAGCTTTCTCGATGACTTTGGCCGGGAATGGAAGGAGCGAGATGGGGCGGTAGTTTTTGAGTTCGGTGGGGTCAGCTGTGGGTGTTTTTCAGAAGGGCGCTGAGTTCGGCATGTTTCCAACTTTCTGGGAAGGTGGCGGAGTTGAGGGAGCAGTTGATGACGTCTCGGAGGTGTGGTGCTATGATGGAGTCTGCTTTGTTGAAGATGTGGTGAGGGCATGGGTCTGTGGGGGATCCTGAGTGGATGGAGTTCATTAGGCGGATGGTGTCCTCAGTGGAGATTGGGTTCCAGTCATTAAGGATGTTTAAGGGGGTGTGAGAGGGTACCCTAGTATGAGCTGAGCCCCTCTGCAGCTTTCAGAACCATCTCATTATAGCTGTTCTATGATATAGCCATACCATATACTCTTAAGTGCATTATAATCCTCGCAGTTAATGCTAACTTTAGTTTGGCTTTATCAAAACAGGTTGTGTAAAGTGTCAAACACTTTGGAATACTTCCCCCGCCAATTCTGGCGGCGGGGGTAGCATTCCACTCTTCTAGAGGGAAAAGACATGTATGTTACTGCTTTACCCAGTTAAAGTTAAACAGAGCCCCAGCATCACAAAATGGATGCTGCTGCCACAGACACAAGTCTCACCTCCTGCTGCTGGACGAAACTCTGACAGGGGAGGCCTGGACAATAGTTTTCCAGTCCAGGGAGGTGCCAGCACCTCCCCAGACAGGCAGATGTGTATTGGGACAGGGAGGGCTGCATCAGCAGATGCTTTTTGAGACACTGCCTGGGGCACACAAGGTGCTCCATGCATAGCCCAGTTCAAATCAGTTTCTGGGGCACTTCAGCCCCGCTCTGGCGCGAAACTGGACAAAGGGAAAGGGGTGTAACCACCCCCTTCCCAGGTTCACCCATAGGATGGACCTAGCAGGTAATCCAGCCCCATTTTTTAGTATACGTATAGGAGCTGGGTCCCCAGGACTTTAGATTATCCTGGAACAAAACTTTGATACAGAACTCTTGGACCTTCGACGTTCTATTTCGACTACAAGACATCTCCCTTGTGGTCAAGGAGTGACCACCCTGTGCAAACAGGCACCATCAGTAACTTGCCGGTCTGCTTTGTCTGCGCTCCCGCCGGAACCCGAAGACTCAGCGACACAGGAACTGGACTTCCAGACTTCTCCGACTCTGACTCACAGCAAAGCTGAGACCAGTGGCGGACACGAGAGACCGGACACACTGGACGTCCTGCATTTTGCTAACAGCTCAACTACAGAGGTACCCTCGCAGTTGTGCATTGGTGTACGAGAAGCCCCAGACCCGAACGCCATTTGCACCGAAGCTCAGCTTTCCAGGAGTGCTGTGTGGGGCCCGCTCTTGCATTTCAGCTCGATGCTTCTTCCCGGTTGCTAGCCTGTTGGCTAGTACGCCTCCAGAAGACAAACCTTTGAAACCAAACTGCTTTCCTGGTTGCTTCAGCTTCCCTGCAAAGGAGAAGTTCCTCACACCTGGCTGGTCTGACAAGAAGCCCATCTTCACTTCCTGCATGGATTGTATTTGCCAAGGCTTGTTGGGTCCAGTCCAGATACTGACACCGCAGTCAACTAGATCCTTTGTGGGACAGCTCGAATCCAGCTCCTGGTCATCGTCGACGCCTCCTGGTCTTCGTGGCTGCAGAGACATGCTTCACCTCTTGACCTGAGATCATCGCGACATCGCCTGGTTCCTTTTTGGTCACTGGCTAGTGACCCAGACTGTCCCCTCTGCTTTCAGGTTCTTCACATCTTCAATCCACCCGGACACTCTTCCTCTGGCCGCCTGCAGCACTTCTTTGCAGATCTCCATTGAAAGCATTGACGAAACCAGACACCAAAAGGCACCTATGCACCCGGCTTCCCTGGGTGAGGTAACTCAAGTACTCCGGTGCTCCCGTGGGTCTTGACTCTTGAAGTGTCCTAGTCTAAAGGGGTTTTGTCGTAGTCCATCCGTAAGTGCCCTTAATCAGTAACTTTGTAACTTCTTCGCTCTCCGTTATAAGTCAATGGTAACTCGCAACTGTGTTTAGACACTGCACGCGTCTCCTGTGGGCCTCCTACTTCCTAGCCTTTGGTTGTTTAGGGTAGCCCAAGCGATTCCCCAGGCCTACTCACGGTTTGTCGTGATTCTTATACCACTTACTTAGTATATGGTTTGTGAGGCCCCTAGGGCATAACTGTATTTGTGCAACTTATTGTATGCTAATTGAGTAACTTGTGATGTACTTCGATCTCTGAACTCATAAAGAGTGCAGAGGGGTTGTGTTAGAAATAAATACATATATATTTGATATATACCTTGTCTGGTGTCCTTGCATTTGGTATTCAAGGGATTATAATTGGTAAAATAGCTTGCTTCACATGCTCTCTGAAGTCTTAGCCAAAGACTGCTGGTCCATGCTACCACTAGGATAGCTTATCTATAAGTTTCACTTAACAACCACCATCAATAAGGGTCGATTAGACTGATGCAAGGTGCCCACTAGAATAGTTGACCTCATATGCCAGGCTAACTTCTCACACCTATGTTCTGCCCAACTGGTCCTGGTTACTGTCCCACATATCCACAAGACCACAGTTGGATGAAGATCCTTCTACCTTTAAGCAAAGACCCCACCTCACGCAATCGGCATCACTGCCTCACTTCAGGAAGAACCTCAAGACCTGGCTCTTCACCGGAAGCACAGCGCATTGACGTACCTGCACCCCCCCACCCAGCAACATGAGACCCTTACAAGTGAGTATTCACATTCTGCGAGATACTGGTTGATTGATAAGTAATGGGGAGGCTCCAAGCCAGCCTTTCTTAGCAGTTCTTTTTTTTTTTTTTACAAAAGCTTTCACTAGCAGCGCATGCACGCTCTAAGCAAAACCTATAAAGCTGTTTCCTAAAGATAAGCAGGGGAAGGATGTAACTCATCCAGTGAGAAACACCATAAAACTGCTACGCAACAAGGAAGGGACAAACACTAGAAGAGGAAGGTGTGTGAAGTTGGTATGCTCCTAATGGGTCCCTGACTTCAGAAAGAGTCCCTAGATTAATGCCCTCAACTTTACAAGAAAAAGCACTAACCAATTTTCAAACAGTGGCTTTAGTTAATCCATATAAACATTTCATGTGTTTTACTTCATCTTGCATTCCCTATGATTATTTGTTGTTTCCGAATGTCCCGTGTGTAATTTATTTTCCCCAAGCAACATATGACTCATGTGGTACATACTGTGAACTGAGTCACCTCCATGTGTCAGAGCAAGTTGCGTTTGTGGGTGGATGTTTGTGACCGGGCACGACACAGCTCTGGGGACGGGAGGTCAAAGGCAGTGTGACTTTCTCACAATACCTGCCACTGGTTCAAAAACGTGGTAAAGTGCCATGCACGGCCAATCTGTGGCCTCTCTAAGAGCAAACAGAGCGATAGTCACATATGTGACCATTGTAATTGTGTGTAAGGGGGTTCACAGCCGTCAAAATATTGACAGCACCAAAGAAAAAGAAAATTAGGAGCATTTTGGGAGGGGTAAAGTGGATATATATGAAAGGAAGTACATGCAGAATAAGAGTGTGAAAAGATGTGCTGAAGCGGAAAGAGGTGAGACAAGCGGATGAAAAATGTCAGAAGTATGCAGGTATAAAAAGGGCGTAAGTGTCTAACAGTGAGAGACTACAAATTAAATTGGTGTGTAGGGGAGTTCATGAGTGAATAAGACGCTCCAAAGACTGCTACCAGTTTCACAGACCTTAGTGATGTTTAATTCAGTTGCGTTTCACGAAATTAAACATTTTCAGTTCTATTCATTCACAACAAAATTGTTATTCATTACTGCTAACAAGCATTGGCAAAGCCAATAGGGCTTGATTGTTTTAAGCGCATGTCCATTTTGGTGTTAGTTGCTTGGACCAATACCAGAAAATTCACAAAAAAATGCAGTGGGAAGCACAGAATTTTAGTTTACATGTTTTATGCCAAGGAGTTGGAAATGATTCCTAGTTACACTTTTTGGTGAAGAACCTTTCAGAGACTCTTTTCATCCAGCTTAAAGCACTGATAGTCTATCCCTGCAGGTCCTGTCCCTACCACCTTTGTTATAAATAAACATCCTCAGTAATTTTCATCTAGGGCTGTGGTACTCAAAGTACGGCTCGGGGGCCGGATATGGCCCTCCTGACCTTCACATGCGGCACCCAGCTGAATTACTGCACTGGGCTACTGTTTACTTCAGACAGCACTAACCAAAAAGATGTTAAGTACACGAGCAAGCCTTTGTTTCCAGGCTAACTGAAGTTTTCAAAAGTTGGGGGTCGTCTTATACGCCGGGTTCATTTTATAAGCAAGCGAATATAGCCCAAACCCTAGGAAAAGTTGGGGGTCGTCTTATACGCCCAGTCGTCTTATACGCCAGAAAATACGGTACTTTGGGAAGTTGCCATGGATCAACCAATTTGGTTAAGTGGGTAAGCCAGAATTGATCCTACGTTTTCTGGTTCCACATTGTGCAATGATGTTACATTTCAGTTCAATTATCAAGATACTTCCTTTTTACACTTGCCTCTCCCAAGGTAGGGATAGCAAACAGAGAATGCGTATCCCTTAGTGCAGTAGAAGGATAGCAACTTTGATACAGAAGAGCAGTGTTTTCAAATCTATGACTTATCGAGAGACTAGGGGTTAATTAAGAAGGCAGTATGGAATGAAACACAAAATAACTCCTTTGAATCACTGATCACATCATGTATATCATTCGCTTTCCCTACACCCACCTTAACCTCCCACTAAGCCCCACTCTGCCCTGAGGCACACAACAGAGCATACTTTGTGGCTCCTGTTGAAATGTTTGCAAGTACCCATGATCTAGGGAATGACTGCAAGAGGCGTCATGCAGGCAGCTCTCCATCCTCCTCACCACTAATTCCTGTTTAGGCCAACAAGACAGAGTGGCTGACCCAACTGTTGGACAGATGATAGAATTAAATGAAGGTTTTCTGTAATCACCACAAACTTAACATAACTCCATCACTAAGCAGTGTGGCCCAACGCAAGGGCACCATTCCGGTACCTCATGTACAAATCGCTTCACACATAGGCTTAGCAACGGTCTTCCAAGGAAACACCACCACGTCGTTCGATAGCGCCTTCCTCGCCCGCAACGGGTAATGACGCGCATTCTAAATGCAGGTGCAATTGAATACCTAGAATCTGGCTCTGAAGGGCCAGGGAGCGCGCAGGGTGTAATAGGAAAGATCCCAAAGTAGGCGCCCTCTGGTGACCTCCCAGCGCATATCCTGTGACGCACGAGCCTCTCGGTTGCATTGTTACTGTGCTCTCGGTTTCTGCATTGATGGATGCTCCGAGGGTCTCTGGAGAGGGCGTCGGTGCTATAGAACACATTCAATGTCCGATGGCTGCGAGACACAAACTTCCACGGTGCACAGTTCGACGCGCGTAACATATGAAAATGAAAACGAGCGAAACATGAGAAGGAACAAGGATGGCGTAAGCCTGGCATTCCCGGCGCAACAAGCCTGGGCTGGGAGCGGGTGGTTTCGGGCCTGCGGACTGAAGGTGGGGGTGAACCCAGGACTGGGCGCTAAGCCAGACCTGCGTCCGAGAGGTGGGTCATGCCAGGGGTGGAGTCTGCACTGTGGGGATGGATTCGGGGCTCCCTCGAGGCGGTGGGGTATGTGCGGGGGCGCCGCTGAGCTGTGCCCTAGCTGGCTTGAGGTCTGCACCTAGCAGGTGCATTCATCCGGAGATGGCATCTGTTTTCTCGGGCTCAAGGCATATTCTTCGGGGTAGATCAGACATGACGAGAGGGTAGATTTATGCAGTATACTCAGAGGGTGGATAAGATTCAGTATTTTTCTATGGATTCGTGTTTGCGCCCATCTCCTACAGAATACAGATTAGGCAACCCTTTCGGTGGCAGCCCCCATGTTGCATAGGAAGAAGGGGGCTGCGTACACCTAGGCCCAGGTTGTGCTAGGAACCTCAACCTATCAATGAATGTGCAGTCTCCCTCCCCACATCTGGTTGCCTGCCCCTTCCGGTCCGTACTGGTGATGTACACATTGCACCCACCCACGACTGATGTAAACAATCGATGGATTTGTTAATACACGAGGTACCTACGTGAACCCCAGACGGTGGCTGGTGGGCATTAAAGGTTCTTGCACGCAGGAAAGACATGACATCAACTGCTGACAGACCTTCACCCCTCATCCCGAGCCTCTGACGTCTGCGCCGGTAACTTGCGTAAATCGAGGTACAGGGGTACTTACACCCCTCTTTAGTACATAAAACCAACGCCCTTCGTAAACTGGCTGCACCCGCCAGAAGTTTTGAGTGTCCCGCCCCCACAGAGTACAGGCGGATACTTTTTTAACAAAACATAACAAGAAAAAAAACCTACAGGTTGAAGTCCAAAACTATCCTTCCACCTCCCAGTGAGAGTTTTAAGGAGCAGAGACTCGATCACCAAGACTTTCGTGGTCGGAAGGAGGTACAGGGATGCAGGAAGTGTTGCCTTCCTCTTAATCCACTCTCCCCAAACAAGCAGATTCCGAGACTTTTCCTCCCCAAAACGGGGGCAATTCCAAACTGACAGCAGCCCTCATTACGGGCATAGAACACATTGCACCACGAGTTTCTCAACCTGTATCTGCTCCATCCGTCTCCCAGCCATGCCCGAATTTGACCTCCTGGAGTCGCCCATCGCAGCGCCAACTTCATCTCCATCTGCTCCACCAACCGAACTTCTTTTGCCGATACCCTCCCCTTTCTTAATCTCGTCCTTTGCTTTCCACCGTGTTTCCCCTCTCTCTTTCTCTTGCTCAACAATTAACTTTTCTTGCTAGAACCCCCTCACCTGCTTCCTCCTCCGGGCTCTCTGCAGCGCTCACCTGAGCCGCACTTCCGGTGTGACACACCTGCCTCGATCAAAACGGAGGACGGACTAACGAGCGTATACCTGGGCAGAGACAGAGGAAGGACTAACGAGAGGCTCGGGACAGACACCTGCTTCGATACAGAATGAGGACTAATGGGAGCGTGCACTGACCCGCAAAACCCATTATTTATTTATTTAGTTATGTGGTATTATATAGCGTGGGAATTACGCACATATGTTAGAGCAATGCTTGAAATAGAAATAAATGTACTCCTTGTACCAGTTTGCTGCAAGAAGTGCCGGTACTCTCCCACTAAAAGCATCTCAGCAGTGCTGAGAAGTGCCAGTCTGTAGCGATCCTAACCTGTAGTAGACATACCCCTAGGCCATAGCTCAAGTCGGGGTACCACGCGGGTGGACGGCGTCCCCCCACTTATTTTACCAGGTGGACGCCGTCCCCCCTGCACAAAAGCTGGACTTCACTCTTTGGCCTCTCTAGCAGCTCGACAACCTGGCAATTAGAGCGCCGAGCCGCGAAATCCACCAATGCGTAATTACAGGTGAGGCTTTGTAATGGGAAACAAACCGGCAGCCTCTTCCAAACAGCGGTAATCAGTTTATGTGTAATTGTGACGGTTTTTCAGCTGATAATATGCCCTGTGTTTCACCTTGGCACCAGGCCTCAGGCATGGTGTGGGGTGCAGCAGGTTGCAGACTCATCTAAAGGCATATGAATACCCCTGTGAAGTCACTTCCGGTGACCGCGTCCCCCCACTTCTTTTTTTAGGACTTGTGCCCTGCCCTAGGCACACACACACACATCAGTAGGTACACATGTGTAAATGGGCGGAGGTGTGAATGGGCGAGAAAATGGTTTCACTACATTCCCCAGAAGGCCGCGTTACCAAGCCAGGGCAACGCCATATAAGCACCTCCTCCACAGTGGGAGGGTGCTTGGCAAACAATCCTGAAGCCCTGATCTGCTGTGGACGATTTCCTTCCGGCGGGAAGGATTTTCAAAAGACGCCGCAATTCCACTTTTGTTTCCCGTTCCGCATCAGGCACTTTTTTGCCCTTCTCGCTAACTGAATTCGGGAGACACCGCAATCCGCGGTTTATCTCCATGCCTGGGTGGACGCTTGCCTTCCCGCTGGAAGGATTTCTATAGATGCCGTAAAGACATTCGGCGGCTTCAGACCTGAAGCAGACGTTTGCCTTCCTGCTGGAAGGAGGTTTGAAAAAAGCCACAAACAAATCCCGTTTGGATGTGCGGTCCGGTGTCTTTCATGCTTGAGAGGCTCTCTGGTGACTCGAGTAGGATTTCTTTCTCATAGAACGTTTTCCAGGTATCGTACAGGGGTTTTACTTAAATTTCATTTTCCTTAACCTCAAGAAACGTTTGGAACCTTTCTTATTAGTATCAGCCTCGTGCTAATGTATTTCAGAGCGCTCCAGCACCGGTAGGCTGATTTCGTGATGATATAGCGGTAATGGCTATGACCTTAAGGTTACTTGAAGATTAACAATATTATGCTGTGATGTTAACAGCATAAGTATTAATTCTATTTGGCTGTTCCGCTGCTCATGGGATTACTTACAGGTGCATGAACCTGTTCCTCCTTTATACTGCGCTCCAGTTTGTCTGAAGATATAACAAGCCTGTTATTTCAAAACAACTGCTTTGGGGCTCCTTGTGAGTAATTGCTATGTTTGTTTATGGTGATTGACTTTGTATGTGTTTAGTGGTGTTTTAACTCACACATATGTGGTAATTTAACAGCGATTAGATTAAGCATTGGCAGAAGACATTCAGTATTTCGAGACTATCTTGCCTGTTTTACGGAATCCATTTTGTATTTCTGTCGGCCATTTTGTATGCCATGTGCTCTGTCCTACCTTTCTGTCAACTGCTCTTGAAATCTGCCTAGAGACAAGATATGTTTAGTCTCCTCTACTTTGCACATGCTCAGAAGAGCATACAGCTGTCCCCAACTTGTAACTGTCAAGATGTGCCCACCAAAATTAGCTAACTGTCAGCCCTTCCCACTTGTTGCTAGCACACTCTCTGTATCACCTTAAATGTGTCTGAAACCAATACTCTGTACCTTGTACCGCCTTCATTTCAGCCCCTGTGTGGGTATAAAAGGACCACGCTCCTTCTAGTCAGTGTGCTACCTCAAACTATACCGAAGGGTGTTGTGTGAATGTAGTTCCACCTCATGAGGTTTAATAAACTCTGTCTTTTCTATTCAAGTTTCTGTGCCAACTTCTTACTATTGGTCTAAGGACTCTAAGCAGAGAAGGGTGAATCCCTTGCACTAGTAGGCCTGGCTGGGGCTTGCTAATACAAATTGGCGCGTCCACCGTGGGGCTCATCGGCGACTCGGACGCCCGAATGATTTTCGAGACAAAGGATTGGAATCTCGCTTTGGACGTGATCACTGCCGGAGGAGACCCGAGTCTTGGCATCCACAGCATTTTCCCTTTCTTTCTGATCTGACCATCCAGGTGGCGCCGGTCCTCGACTGAGATCTCTTCTGTTGATTCACCGTGCAGTGACCGTTTGGTCGATTTGAGAACTTGGTAGTAGGAACCTGGACACCATTTGATTGGTAAGAGCCGTTTTGCGGCAATTGAAGTTTGAAGCCTTGGATTGGTAAGGCAGTTTTATAAACACTTACTGTGGCATTTTTGATATGTATTGGCCAAATATTGAGTTAGTTCTATGAATATGAAAAATTATATATATGTGTTGCAACACATATAGGCAGGTAATGAGGAGATTTTTCTCTACTCCTAAGAATATTTGAACGCGCAATGATAAGAGTGGCTCAAATCCACCGGAGTGACTTACCACACTCACACATCACACATCAGTAGAGAGGTGTGGCTCACTGGTTAGAGGCGGCAGACCCGGAGGCTGAGAACGGCCCGGGACCAGGGTTCGATTCCCGACGCGGCAGGGTCGAGGACCAGGGTCAGCGGACTGATAATTCTCGCCTCGGTGCCCACTTTGGGCAGTGATCACACTCGGTAACTCTGGGCATTAAGCTTGCCTCATCTCTACAACGGCCCCCCACAGACGCCGGGGATGCCTGGCTTCACCTTGGAGATACCCAGCATGGGACCATCTCACAGGGAAAGCCAGGACGGGTTCCCCAGCGGTCATTCGCGCCAGGATACTCCGGTAGTAATTGAGCGCGCTACAAAACACCTTACATTTACATTTACATTTACACTCACCTATAATTACTCAGTAAGAAGTCAGCCGGACAGTGGAGAAGAATAAACAAGGTAATTTTATTAGGCCACAAACTCCCATATGAGAGGGCCCTGTCCGACTTCACCCCAAAGAGTGCGCCGAGAGGACTAACTCATATCATCACAGCAATACATTATAACATGGTACAGTGGAGCAAAATACGCCCCTTCTGGAAAAGTACTGAACCCCAGAGAGGGGAACAATGGCATCATACAAGAGGCATCTGCACCTGCAAAGGCAACATTTGGCTATCTCTGCCCAAGGCCGCGGAGCCGGGCCTCAGCGTCTCTGGTGCATGAGAACACTACTGATAAGGAACTTGTTAGTTTCGGCCACAGCTAGCTGAGAAACGAAAACTGCTGCATTAGGGTTTTTCTTATTCCTACGGAAGGGGGAATGAGCGAGTGCGACTCGCGGACACAGAGGGATACTCAAAATGGAGGCACACAAGCTAAGCTAAGAAAACTGAATATCACCACACGTATAAATGAATGAATGAAGAGAAAAAATAACGTAAAGGCATAAGTACATACTTCATTAGTTAGACACATGATGCTAACTTGCATATGAAAATGTTAATGGATGGGGCATCGAAAATGAAACCTATCAGCCCCTCCTTTTAGCATCATTTGGCTAACTGGAGCGTAGCCTTTATTAGCTATAAAGGTAGCGCCTTTACATTCCATTCTAGGGGCGGGGCACACTTCAATCAAAAATATAAGCATCAACCAGCGAATATCTGGAAGTTCAATCTCCGTAGAAGCAGGACATTGACCAGTCACCTTTCTTGAGGGCCGTAAATTACTAGCACACATTGAGCAACATGGGGGGAGGCAGTAACCACAAAGGCAGCACGTCAGGAGTACACCCACTACTCCTACTATCCCCATTAGTATTTTCCAGCCCCACGAGGAGAAAACACCCCAGAGCCACCCCTGTAGTGACCATGTCCCAGTGTCCTGATGAAGTTCAGTCGCTAATCTATGGAGTTTCTGTACCGCTAAGTTAACTGTCGGGGCTGAATCTGGAATATACACGCAACAAGACGTTCCGATGACGCGGCAGGCTCCGCCCCTATCAGCAAGAATGACGTCTAATACCATCCTGTTTTGGATCGTGAATAATCTCATAGCCTGCATCTCAACAGACATATTAGCAGCAATGTCTGCTTCAGTATTGACCACTTTCTCCATCACCCTCGACAATCTACGAATGGCCCTACTGTTAAATATCGGACCCCAAAATGGCAATAGGCCCTTAGAAAAATCTGTCCATTGCTGTAAAGAGGTGTCAGTCTGATCTACATCCTCAACCTGGAGTGCCCTCCTTATGCGCTGCTCTGGTGGGCTGATAAACCTACGATGAGTCTTATGGTAGTCAGAAGGTGCCACGTACACAGGTGGAAGCAGATAGGCCAGATAACAGACTCCACCCCAACCCTCGGGCAGCCATAGGTACCCATTGTCTCCGCATACAAAGTAAATATTGGGGGGCGTTACCAGAGAAGGACTAAGAGGCAGACGGATTGATGCAGTCATGTTACAAGAGCTGTTCCCAACCTTTATAGGACCCCTCCCTACTATACAAAAGAATGGGGACGGTCCCACAACTGCTAAGGGCATCACAGACTTATTGCTACCGTTCCCCTTTGGGGGGTATCTATATGACAGAGAGGAATTTAACTGTAGAAAACTCTCCCTAACTTTGTCAGTGTCATTGGGAGTCATGAATCGTCCTACTTTCTTCGAACATGTCTCCAAAAATATTTGATCAAAACGTCCATCAGTAAACAACTGTCCAAGAGAAGAAGTGGGCATAGGGCGTACTCGCATTGTCATAGTACATCCTCTGTCTGATAGTCGGGGAGATAGGAAATCCGGTTGTTGGAAATATTTGACCATACCAATCAAAGTGTACCACCCCACACAACTATTCACCGGTGTCAGGGGAAGTGCTAGGAATCTATCTTTTTTATAAGCAGCAGAAGGTAACAATCCACAAACCCAACAATCGGTCACATTATAGACTGCATGAGCATGATGTAGAGTCTTAATAAAAACATTATCTCTATAGCCTTTTCGTAAACTTTGTTCACCATAATCAACAGTAATCATGTTATGTTCGGGAATGGCAGAAGGTGTAGGGGCAAACACATGTACAGGATAGGCTTTGTCCAGAAAAAACAATATTCCAAGAATCGCAATGAAGGCAATAAGCAGTATTACAATGACCACTATTTTTCCTTTGCGCGGTAAAGCCAACCATGGGGAATCAGGCTCGGGTCTACGAGGAGCCGCAAAAGGCTGCTCCTCGTCGGGGATGGGACGGCCAAAGGGGTACATTTCTTTTATCAAAAATCAAAAGTCAAAAAAAAGAAAATCTAAACTAGAAAAATAGTCCCAGGCACTCCAAAACCGGCCAGAGGGGTTCTTCAACCCTTAAAAAGGGATCTTCGTCCCTGTGTCAGTTAAAGCCTCACAGGTAGACTTCTATTGTTCGTTCCCTAATCCCTCGTTGGAGTTGCACAGCTGCAGCAACTCAGGAGCACTGATCTGGGCCCAGACACCGCTCTAATGTCTCGTAAAACAGAATCTTCGGCCAAACACCAGGGCTCTTACTAGTCCGTCCCTAACACTAAGCTTATTCTGTAAGATATTGTCCACACCTCTACTTGTTCTAGCACCCTATCTAAGCCCTTCTTCCAGTTTTTAGTCCCTCATGCCTTTCTCCTTTCTGGGCCGCAGATTATAGCGAGTGCTCCCTCGCACTTCAGGATCTGTGAACAGAATGGGTATGTCTTTGGCAAGTGTTGCGTCCTTCGATGCCTGATCACTATTCTCAATGGGAGTCTTGGAGCTTGCAACAAATATTTTCTTTCTCTTTCCTGTACTCAGCTCCTCTCCCCTCAGTGAGGCATCAGAGAAAGGTGTGTATCTTGGTATCACTTCACACTCTTGGTCAGCAACGCCATCACTCACCCATTTGTCATACGGCAATGGTAGTGGAACCTTCTTTACATGAGATGCGTGGGTCCACGCCTTTCGACCCTCAACTCGAAGTGCGGTGCGTGTTGTCAGGAGCACCTGCCTCGGCTCCGACCACCTTGGTTCCAGGCAAGACTTCCGCTGATACTTCTTCACCACAACCCAATCCCCGGGTTGTATGGCATGTCTGGGCCCCTCCGGCAACGGCTTCAGGGTGTCTGCTACCTGCTGGTGAATAGAACGAAGATCTTTAGTCAAAGCATACAAGTAGTCTATCAACAGAGGATACTCAATTTCTGAAAAACATTTTGGTCTTGGTACTCCCCACACGTTAGCGGGGCGGCCGAATACCACCTCGTGAGGGGAGACACCCGTTCTGGAATTAACTGTCACTCTGGTAGAAAGTAATGCTAAGGGAAGGGCATCTGGCCAACGGAGTCCTGTACTCTCCTGTATTTTGGCCATCTTCAATTTTAGCGTTCCATTAAATCTCTCCACAAGTCCCGCGGCTTGAGGGTGTTGGGCCGTGTGGAACTTTTGGGAAATCTGCAGACCCTTACATATCTGCTTCATCAATTCAGCATTAAAGGGTGTGCCATTATCACTCCAGATCACTCTAGGCAGGCCGTATCGGGAGAAATACTCTTTTATCAACATTTTGGCTGTGGAAATGGCCGTACAATCTTTTGTTGGGAATGCCTCCACCCACCTGCTAAAAGAGCATACAACCACCAGGACATATTTGAGGTTGTTAACCCTTTCCATTTCAATATAATCCATCTGAATCACCTCGAAAGGGAAAGAAGGGGGGGGCGAAATTGCCTACTGGGACAGGTGTTCCCTTTCCTGGATTATGCCTCAAACATACCATGCACTGTTGTACTAAATGGGTAGCTACTTTAGAAATGTTTTTGTTGCTCCACACTGGGTCCAATAATTTGCATATACCCTTGGCACTAATATGTGCTGGTCCATGAGCCATTGTCACCACTGGGAGGACATGCGTTTGGGAGTAACCATCGTCTTTTATCTGTCATATCTGTCCAACATTCATCAGAATCCAGTCCCCCCCCACCATCCTTCCATGTCCTCAATTCGTCCTCAGTCGCCTTGTCTTGTATTTTCTTTACGCTCTGTACAGTATCGGCAAATATATTAACATCTGGTACCCATCTAGCTGGTCCTGTCACAAACATTCGTGGGAGTTTCGTCCTAGCTGTCTCCTTTGCTGTCTGGTCTGCGAACGCGTTTCCCCGTCCTACATCATCCACCACCGCCTTGTGTGCACTACACTTTATCACAGCCAGTCGTCTGGGTCGCGTCAATGCTGTCAGTAGTCATAATATCAGTGGGCCGTGTTGGATTCTCTGTCCGTGTGATGTCAAAAACCCTCGTTCTGCCCACAGTCGCCAATAACTATGAGCCACGCCAAAGGCGTATTGGCTATCAGTGTAGATATTCACATCCAATCCTTCACTCAACTCACACACTCGCAACAAGGCTATTATTTCTGCAGCCTGAGCCGAATGATATGGAATCCTAGAAGTCTCCGCTACTGTCTGTAATGTCGTAACTGCATATGCTGCCATTGTCGTACCGTCTGCAAGTTTAAAACAAGACCCATCAACGTACAACTCCCCATCAGGATCATCTAGGGGTGTATCGGTCAAGTGAATTCTCCCTCTCGTCTCTTCCTCTGCCCGAAACAAACAATCGTGTATTTCATCGTCCTTTGTATCTGATGGGATGGGTAGTAACGTGGCTGGGTTCAGAGTGGCACATCGCTTTATTGTGACATGGGGTGCGAATAATGTCATTTCATAGCCAGTAAGGCGAGCACTAGTTAAGTGCTGCATCTGCGTTCTGTTCAATAGAATATCCACAGCATGCGGTACCATTACTGTGAGGTCTGAACCCAGCACGAGCCCTGCCGATTGTCTAATAGAGACCACAGCAGCCGCTGTGGCCCGCAGACAGCTCGGCAGCGCTCTTGCCACATTGTCGAGCATAGCAGAAAAGTAGGCACAAGGTCTCTGTTTCTCCCCAAAACATTGTGTTAGGACAGACAACGAGCAACCTTCCGCCTCATGTACATAAATCACAAAAGGCTTCTGGTAATCAGGTGTTCCTAAAACAGATGCAGAACATAAAGCAGTTTTTAGTGACTCAAAAGCTTCCTGACATGCGGGGGTCCAGGGTAGGGGTTCACGTACCTCTTTAGTAGTCAGATACAATAGGGGTGTTGTTAGTAAAGCATAATTGGGTATCCACTGGCGACAATACGAAGTTATGCCCAAAAACGCGCGCACCCCTCGCTGCGTGTTAGGTACAGCCATGTTAGTTATCGCTTTTATGCTCTCCGGTGTCAACCTCCTCCCCTCCTTCGAAAGGAGATGACCTAAGTAGGTTACCTCCGTTCGACAATATTGGAATTTAGGAAGGGACACTTTGTGGCCCTTGTGCGCCAAATGATGTAACAGTTTAACCGTAGCATCCCGACAGCCGTCCTCGGTGTCCGATGCGATGAGAATATCATCCACATATTGTAACAGAACATTGCCTGGGGGCAATTCCAAATCATCCAATTGAGCTTTCAATGCCTGGCTATAAATGCTGGGACTCTCTGGATATCCTTGAGGAATTCTTCTAAATCTGAAACTTCGGCCAGCCAATGAGAATCCAAAGAGATAACGGCTATCTTCATGTACAGGAATACTGAAGAAAGCATTCTTCAGATCCAGGACAGAAAAATATTTAGCCGATGGAGGAATCATTGTCAAAATTGTGGTAATGTCAGAAACCACTGGGTACTGGGGCTCAACCACCTTGTTAATGTGGCATAAGTCAATCACAAATCTATAGACATCAGGCGTATCATCTTTGGCATCAGCTGACCGTCTTTTAAGAATCGGAAGAATAGGACTATTACATCTGTTAGAGTCCGTCTCTTCCACGACCCCCGATCGAATCAAATCCTGTATTCAGGGCCGGCTCTAGGCTCATGGTGGCCCTGTGCAGGGAGCGTAGGTGGGGGCCCCGGAAGAGGGGGTCCGGACGGGGCGGAGCTCAGGAAGGTGTTTTAATAATACGTCCAGAAAAGTCGTTAGATGATTGACCAGTACCTGCCCTTGTGCCGCCGGTGCACCACTTTTTCCCATATTAAAAGTGACGCACTGGTCGTCACGGAAAGGGCTTATAAATAAGACCCCCTGTTCCACTCACTAGTCATAGCTGCCACCAGCCTGTCTCCCTTAGACTGGTGAGAGGGCACTGTACCAATACCCCAGCGGGCTTCAAAAACAACAAGGAGCACGTCCAGTGAGATCCAAGATAGGAAGCCTTTCGTCCTTACAAAAAATCTGCTCTGCCTCTCCCCCCCCAAAAAAGGCCTAATCCAGTTGGGTCTGAAATGTTATGTGTTTTGGCGAAGGAACTATGCCAGCAGCGGTGTTCTAACAAGGCGCCATTTTCTTGTTGTTTTTAAGCAATCTATGGTTTGTGCACTCATATAATTCACACACATTGTTACACTTGCCATAAGCCCTAGCTTTCCGCTCAAATCATTCTTTTAATTGTTGTTGGCCCTTGAAAAAAAAACCTTCCTGTTTGGAAAAAAAAGCGAAAATGATGGCACGCGCGCTGCTAGGAACAGTAATGAAACATGATGAGAAAATTACAAGTGAACAAATTACAAAAGCAAACGTTAAGTTACAATTGGCAAAAGTGACAATTGTGAGCAAACAAAATACATGAGGTTGCACACGGTGCATTACAGGAGGAAAAAGTGACATGTGTGCAGGTTACACAAGTCCTTAAAAGATGACTGAAGGCAGGTTTTGAATTTTCCAATCCCTGAATGTAAGCGCTTCAAATCCACTGTCTGAATGCTAGATGAATTATCTACACAATATTAAGAACAAAATATTTTTTTCAGCCAGTATTTAGACCATGATATTCTGTTTATAAGCATAATGTAGGTCGATAGTACTCAAGGCCGAATTTTGCTGTACATGAACACTACTGAATGTAGGCGGTGCATGCAAACCTACCCTCCTCCCCCATCCCCCCCACGCCCCAAACAATGTCAGTGACTCCAGATCACCCTGACTCCTGCCACAGGGCGCCCTGAGTGTGAAAGTGATGCGGAACCTTACCAAGGATGGACGTGGCCTAGACGAATGCTGACAACAAAACACAGGAAACAACGAGTATCTGAAATCCATAAGTCTTTTCAGGCATGATGAAATGCATAAGCAAGTATACCATTGACACCCAGCACAGTAACGTGAGCTCTCAATAGCGTGAAAAGGTTAATAACTAGCTATTGGCGGCTACTTCATGAAATACCCAACTTTTTTAAAGCAAGATTAGCCGTGGGAGCCAGTCCACGGCCACCCCTGGCAATAAAGCTGCAGAGCAGCAGCCCAGCCATCTTGAGTTTTCATAGGCATAAAAATGTAAAAGCAATTAGGAAATCATCTTCACTGATAATACACTTACAGCTCAGAGCTGCCATGATGGGGAGTTAGAGGCCTGTGACACACTGCAACTTCGTGCCAAGCAGTCCAGACATCCACAAGTCTGTAAATGAGACCTGTCAGGTCTGATGATCGTCGGTGCCGGGCCGCGTAAGTGTTCTTTATTCTCAGTCACACTGCAGACACGATGACGACGCACAGTCAGTGGCACCACCGCTCATGCACTCTCCCTGGGCGGGAGCGTGACCCACCGTGACGCGTAGGAGCGACAGCAGGTGTGCAGTTCCGCATTGCGCACAGCGCGTGGGGGCTGTCCCAGGGCCGTCACGTCATACGGTCATTGGTAGTAGGGCTAAGATTGACGGCCCTGGGACCCCGTCGCTGGGCAAAGTGAAACTGTAACAAGATTGAACATCGCTGGCTGCCATTGCTAGCCGGGGTCGGAGCCGGAGGCCGCCAAATCCTGCCAGGGGGCCGCCACTGCCACGATTATCAGATCCTTCCGATCCGAATCGATCCTCGTCGTGGCGGCCCCTGGGGTTTGGCGGCCTTGTGCAGGTGCACACTTTGCACATGCCTAGGGCCGGCCCTGCTGTATTATCTGCAATAGGGCTTTTTCGCCATCCCTAGATATCTTATATTGGGGTATTCTTGGCAATTGAGCTCCCACTTTAACCTTGATAGACACGGGGGCAATATCCATTTTTCCCACATCCGTATCGCTGTTAGCCCATAAGCTCTCTGGGACCCCTTCAAATTCAGCCGGCAGAGGCTCATCTTTGGAAAAACATTGCTGTGCACGCGCAATGGTAGGACCCAATGTGAGGTACACACCGTCCGGAGAACAATAAATGGTGGCATGTATTCTCTTCAGCAAGTCTAGACCCAACAAATTTTCACCACAATTGGAAGTCAGTAGAAAAGGGGAATCTACAGTGAAAGGGCCAATCGTAAGAGTAGGAGGTTTAGAGACTGGGCTGATCACCGGAGTACCTGAGAACCCCACAGAGATATTATTCTTGCCAGACAGAGCTGCCCCTGGAACCTGAGAACGAGCTACTGAACTTTTCATAGCACCCGTATCTACCAAAAATTTCTGTTGGGACCCTGACAAATCTGCAGTCACATAGGGTCCTCGTTGATCTACATCCACAGAAACTGGTCCCTCACTCTGTCCTACGCTGTCCTAGTTATGGGAGAATCCTGTCAAATCATCCATCGTATAATCATCATTGTAGTACTGTCCACCTTCCCTCTGAAAGTGTTGTCGATCCTGTTGCCATCGAAACAATTCCCTCCTTGTCTCCCTACACCTTCAGACTGCCCATCCTGTCTTCGAAAATCACCTCGACCCCGCCCTCTGCCTTGGCTCGCATTCGAGTGAAACTCGGGACAATCTCTCCACCAGTGCCCCTCCTGTTTACATTTTGCACACTGATTCTGTCCCAATCGCTCTCTCTTGTCACCCCTTCCGTAACCACTTCCCCCTCGTCCCGCTGCCGCAGGTGAAGCACCCCCGCCCGACCTCTGGACACCTGCTGTAACAAAACTCTTGTCTTCAAGTCCTTGGCTTTCTTTTCTTGCTTGTCCTTACTCTCATTTTCTCTATGTTCGTAATACTGAGCCATGCTTAGAATGCCAGAGGGCGTGGACGTCGTCCACGTACTCTCCGACGCCTGCAACCTCGCCGATATTTCCGGTAACAAGTTCATTACGAACCTGTTAACGAAAAGTCGTAACCCTCCATCCTGTGACATATCCTGTCCACTGAAGTCCATAAAAGTCTCTTCAAACCTAGTAGAAAAATCAGAGACAGCGTCATCCTTTTTCTGTCTACAGGCTGTCAACTTATCCCAGTCCACCTTCTTCGGGGGGATCAGAGAATGCATATACTTAATAATCCGCCCGGCAAAGTTAAAATCTCTGCTTTCGGCTTCCTACCTGGCTTTCGTTCCTTGTCCCAATCCTGCAATTCCACCCATGTACCACCTAGCTCCTCTGTATGATCAGTGCCCTTCACCTGCCTCCACACGTCCACCGGGACTAATAATCCAAAGAATAATTCAATGTCCGCTAAAGTCATAACAGTCGAGGACGCAGCTTCTGTCAACTCTTTATAATAGGCAGTCGGATTTTTTCTGGAATCTGGCAACTGAGCCTTCAAAGCTAACACCTCACTCCTTTTCCACGGCGTATATACCCACTGTTCTTGGAAATGGGCGTCTACACGAGCCCTAGTGACAGCATGTGTGACTGGATCTACCACTTCGGGGGCTTCCGGGTGAAAAATAGGGTGCACCTCACACATTGGATGTATCCCGGGAAAATGGGGTGTACCTGCAGATGGTAATTCATTTCTATACTCTAACAAGTATCTTAAACTTCGCATCACCTCCCGTACCCCAGTGTTAGCCCAATAGGCTTCATCTTTTATATCATGTAAAATTGCGGGTGCTGTTCCCCCATACCCCTGTTCCCACAGCGCTATCAACGTTGTCGACATATGCCACAAAGCATACTGTTGCATCAGAGGTTCAAAATCTTTCATTGTGGACCAAATGTCCTCAAACGAATAAATATTATTCCTGGCCCACTGACAAGCTTGGTTAGCCACCACCGTTTTTTCATCTAAGCCAATTGTTGAGCGTGTAAGCAATTTTCGCACCTGGGAGAGCAACCCGCTCCCCATGACTCTAGTCGGCGTCAACAGCCCCTGACTGGGAGTAGCGCTAGCAGAGACAGCAGGGAGTGCTGAGGGAAACTGGGAGGGAGCGGGTGAGCTTGTCGCGAGCAAAGAAACGAGGGGCGCTGGCCAGTGGCGGTTTTACCATTAGGGCGTTTGGGCGTTGCCTCACCAATAATTATCAGGCAATTTATTCGAGCGGTGCGTTAATAAAAGTTTTATAAATTAACGTGCCGCTCGAATAAATTGCCCTATAATTATTGCCCTGCGGTGTGTGTCATTGTGCTTCAGACAGTATGCAGTGTGCACTGTCTGACACTGAGTGGCGCTGGACTCTGTGGCAGGTAGCACAGTGCGCACTCACTGCGCATGTGGTGTTTGCCCGGCAGGGTTTCTGTAGTGAAGAAACCGTGGGTATTAAAAAAGCAAGCACTCTGTGCAGAGTAATGGGTTGCCTAATGCAGCCCAGTGCTTGGAAAAGGAACAACGTTTTTTTAAGGCTCAGTCCAATCCTGATGCTGCTCTCTTTAGAGAGCAGCTCTCCTCTAAAGAGAGCAGCATCAGGATTGGCTACTAGCCTGCTACTGTGTCTTAGTTGGCCGCCATTATTGTTTAGAGGCGCGCGGAGAGCCAGCCAGAGCCTGAACTTCGGAGAGAGTGACTCAGTCTAGGCGCCAACGGGACGGGACCCCAGAGCAGAGATGGTGTAGAGTGGACCCGGCCAAGACAAGGTACGTTTTTTATTTTATTTATCCCCACCCCCCCCGGCCCCCACTGTGAGCGAGCCGTGACTGCTGGACAGTGTGCAGTGAGTGACACCTGTATGTACATACGACGAGTCTACACGACGAGCCAATATTTTAATGCAAGTGCAATGCATATAATTTATAAATGTGTTTGTTGTTGAAATTTGCGAGTGAATGATGTTGTGGCTGGCTGACATGTCCGTTATTATTACAGTGCCGGGCCATGAATCTTATCAGATTAGATGACTGTGTGTGCTGCCTAACGTCACTGGTAGGCCCTGGGCTGCCCTTACCTTTGGGCCTGCAGGACCAGGCAGGCCTTCAAAAGGGGAGGGGGAGGGGGATTCCTCGGAGGAATGGTGGCAGTCAGGCTCACTCACTAAACTTGCTATCCGAGGGACACTCATCCTGCACTTTTCTGCCTCACCACTTTCAAATGTTACCAGCCGCCACTGGCGCTGGCAATGATGGGGAGACAGAAGACGACGCACCAGACGAGTGTGGGGCACTTGCTTGCTGGTCCAAAAGCCCCCCAGAGGAAGCCGAGCCCGGCAACATGGGATATAATGGCTGTGGGGCATAAGGGGGAGGGGGTCGGGTACTCAAAACATCCTCCATCTCGTCCTGCTCATCCTCTCGCACTACATAACTTTTATTTTCCTTCAGCCTGAAAAGCCTATCTGCGCGCTCGATCTGCTGCTCATTCTCTTTCTTTGTATGCTCCCTCGCTTTCTGTGCCATTGTCTGCGCCGCCCTCTTCTGGGCCACCTTCTCCTCCCTCAACTGACGTTCTCTAACCTCCTTCTGCCACATCCGTAATGAGTCAAACATGCTCTGACGGCTACGCCTAGCGAACAATTTGTCTTGTAAATAGTCTAATTTAGCCGCATCAAAGGAACCTGTTAAGGGCCACTGCAAATCCACATTGTCCTTCGTATACCGATGCCACAAAGTACCAAAGAGAATCGGGGTCAATCCATGTTTCACATACATATCAAAATTAGGGGAGCCCTCTGTGAGAAGTTGGCCTGATATATAATGTTCACTATTCTAGTGAGCACTTTGTATCAGTCCAAACAACCCTTATTGATGATTGGTTGTAAGTCAACCTTATAGACCAGCTATCCTAGTAGCATGGATACGAGCAGTCTTCGGGCTAAACTCTAGAGGGCGTGTTAAGCCAGCTGTTATACCATCACATATACCCCTTGAACACCAAGTGAAAGGACACCACACAAGTGTTATGAAAATAAACAGTGTATTTATTTAGATCACAACAGCCCTGTACTCTTTATGAGGACAGGGTACTAAGCATACAACAAAACTCTTACGAAAATACTTTAAGTTGCACAATTTACACAAATGCCCGAGGGGCACGAAAAACCATATACTATGAAAGTGGAATGCGAAATTACTAGCAGGTAAGTACTTGACTAATAGGCTTTGGAATCGCTAGGACTACGTTACTGAACCTTCAGATTACTAGTAGGAGGCCTAGGGGACTCGGGTGCAGAGTGTGCACTCTCACGCGGATGCGGGACAAAGTCTATGGAGGCTAGTAAAAGCAAAGTTAGTGTTCTCGGGCGAACCCGACTAGGTAGATCGAAAACGAAAGTGGATCTGGACCCTTGGATAGTGAGGCTATGCTGGGGCACCGAAATGCCGAAGTTACCTAGCCCAGGGGCTGCAGCTGCATAGGTCTGAAAAGACGTCGGGAATCCTCGTTGACGAACCAGGAGCCTGAAGAAAGAAGTTGCTGGCAGGCGACCAGTGAAGATTGTTCGAGTGATCCAAGCCTGGATCGAAGATGGATGACACCTGAAAGCAGAGGGGACCAAGTTCTTAATCACTAGCCAGTGATTGTGTGGGCACCAGGATGGCACCGGGCGAAGTCACCTCGACCAGGTGAGTGGGCGACGCTGGGCTCTGCAGTCTCACGGACCAGGAGGCGTTGTCGGCAACCAGGATGGAGGTGCGAGCTGTCACACGATGGTTGATGCTGTCGACGTCGCTGGACCCAGGATTGAGGCAACAAGTCTTGGCAAATTCAAGCCCACGCGGTGGACCTAAAATGGCGTCTGGAGTGGACCAGGAGGGTCCGGGGTGCTCCTCTTTTGGAAGGGAGCAAGGGCCAGTCTGGAGCAACCAGACCAGCAGTGTTGTCGTCGTTGATCGTCGTCGGGAAGGCCACAAGCCAGCGGGCTAGTAGCCAGACAACGCGGTGAGCAGCCAAAAAGCAGAAGGGCCCCACGCAGATCGTGGAGATGCTGGGGGGCTGGACTTCGGTGCTGGAGCTGCTCAGGGTCGGGGCTTCTCGGACCCCAAAGCACTCACCAGAGGATCCCTCGGCGGTCGTGCTGGATAGAAGTCGTGCAGTTCTGATGATGGCCGGTCCCTCGAGGTCTCGTCACACCTACGGTTCTCAGCTTAGCTGTAGAGGTAGGTAGAGGTCAGAGGTGCCAGGGAAGCCGGGTCTCGTCGAGCTGGTCAGTCAGATTCCTGAGGAAGGACGTGCAGCAAACCGCAGAGTTCTTAGATGGTGCCTGCGGGTGCAGGGTGACTACTCCTTAGCCACAAGGGAGAAATCTTGAGAAGAAGTCGAGAGTTCCTTTCGTAGAAAGTAGTTTCTTGATTCAAAGATGATCTAATTTGGAAGGGTCCCCGCTCCTGCCTTTATCCTAAAGAAAGGGGTGGGTACGCGACTAGGTCCTGCCCTAGGGGTGGGACCAGGAAGGGGGGTGGTTACACCCCTCTCCCATGCCGGACTTTCCCCAGGCCAGGGGCTGGTGTGCCCCTGGAACTGGTTCTAGCCGGCAGATGCATAGTGAGCACCGGGGTGCCACTTGCAGTCACCTTCCCGTAAAGCCCTGCCTACCCAGGATACACAAAACCCTGTCTGGGATGGTGCTGGCACCGCCCCTGACAGGAAACCCTTTGTCCAAGCCCTCCTCGCTGGAAGGACTCCCAGCAGCAGGAGGTCAGACTCGTGTCTGTGGTGGCAGCATCCATTTTGTGGAGCTGAGGCTTGAGTTAACTTTAACCGGGGTTCACAGTTACATACATGTCGTGTCCCTCTAGAAGGGTGGAATGCTAACCCCGTCACCAGAATTGGCGAGGGGTTAGTATTCCAATTCGTATGACACCTTACTCGACATGTTTTGATAAAGCAATACCAAAGATAGCATTTAACCGCGAGGATTATAATGCACTTAAGAGTATATGGTACGCGTTATCATGGAACAGCTATTAGGACTTGTTCCGCAAGCTGCAGACGGGCTCAGCTCATGCCAGAACACCATCTCACACGATTCCAAGCACTCTGCCTTCAGGATTGTCAAGGCCTGCCATAGGAGTGACTGATAGGAATCTGTGTGTCCATTTTTAGGGTTAGATACAGGTATACTATATCTAAAGCAAAGGGTGATTACACCACCTTGCCCCAGCTGTCGTGCAGCCAGTTGTGTCAGATTTAGATGGCCATCCAGGGGTGGCATAATACATGCTTCAGCCCCTGGTAGGCCCTGGGTACACCTATGCCCTGAGTTACAGGGTCTGATAAGGTGGCCCAGTACCAATTGGAAATGTACCTAAGGTACATGGAATCCATTTTAGAGAGAGAGCAGTAGGCCTGGGGTCCTGATTGGCAGGGCCCCAGGTCAACTAAGTCGGAAAACCAGCAAAACACCAGGCAAAAAAAGTTGGGGGTAACCATAGTCAGGTATCTACCTTCCTACACCCTCTACCGGGGCGGGCTGGCTTTCGGCCAATCTAGAATCCGATGCGCGGCAGCAGCATCCAAAACACAGTAACTTACTAAAGCACGGCATCTTTACACCAATGCAATCGCACCTTCTCACCAATTCTTTTATCTCTGTTCACTAGTTTCCTATTACACAACAGTTCCTAACACATCCACACATATATTATATACGCTAAATTCAAAAACACACATACATTCTATACATCAAAATCCTGCCAAAAACGTGTTAACAAAATGGGACAAGGCCCGTTGACCAAGTCCTGGGGAACCTGGACCCTACCGCAGACTGAACAGTATACTAACTGTTCTGAGGCTGGGGGACACAACCACCACTCGGGCGACACTACGGATCGCTGCGCACTTTACCACAGGAGGCCCAGAACCCACACCTACCAAATCGCCACCCTAGGCGTTCGGGGTGAGGTCCGGGACCCGCTGCAATGAGCCACGCTTCCACCACAGTGTCACCCGGTCGGATGACCGCAAACAAACGTCCCCACAACTCCTGTTAAGTCTGTCAGAGCGCCACTCGCACTCTGAATTCCCCGGAGCACACTAGCCCCAGGAGCGCACCGGCTCCTCAAACCATTAGAGACACCCTAGTCTCTCGGAGCACTCCAGCTCCTTCAAACAACAGGCGGACCACTCACCTTCTGTATGCGGTACCGACCTCTACCGTTCTCCACCTCCGGCTGCCAGGACCAACAGGGTCAGTTCCAAGTTCCGCCTTCAGGACCCCGGCGTAGGATCCCGAACCGGGACCTCTCCCGATCAGCAGGGTGGGGCAGCGCTGCGAGAACCAAGCTCGGTATCAAAGTGGGTACCCAGACTCACCGTGCCGACCAAAGGGTCCCCGGTCTTCTGCTACCCACCTACGGGTGAGAAAGATCCTTATCACGGGGTCCATATTCGGGCGCCATCTGATAAGAGTGGCTCAAATCCACCGGAGTGACTTACCACACTCACCTATAGTTACTCAGTAAGAAGTCAGCCGGACAGTGGAGAAGAATAAACAAGGTAATTTTATTAGGCCACAAACTCCCATATGAGAGGGTCCTGTCCGACCTCACCCCAAAGAGTGCGCCGAGAGGACTAACTCATATTATCACAGCAATACATTATAACATGGTACAGTGGAGCAAAACACGCCCCTTCTGGAAAAGTACTGAACCCCAGAGAGGGGAACAATGGCATCATACAAGAGGCATCTGCACCTGCAAAGGCAACATTTGGCTATCTCTGCCCAAGGCCGCGGAGCCAGGCCTCAGCGTCTCTGGTGCATGAGAACACTACTGATAAAGAACTTGTTAGTTTTGGCCACAGCTAGCTGAGAAACGAAAACTGCTGCATTAGGGTTTTTCTTATTCCTACGGGAGGGGGAATGAGCGAGTGCGACTCGCGGACACAGAGGGATACTCAAAAGGGAGGCACACAAGCTAAGCTAAGAAAACTGAATATCACCACATGTATAAATGAATAATCATATTAAGAGAAAAAATAACGTAAAGGCATAAGTACATACTTCATTAGTTAGACACATGATGCTAACTTGCATATGAAAATGTTAATGGATGGGGCATCGAAAATTAAACCTATCAGCAACGTACGAAGAGTACTTTAAGTGCTACTTTTTTTATAATACAGCATATTTTGCACTATTTTTGGCTTGCCTGTTTCCAGCACACTTCGTAAGATGTGTTGCTTTTGTAGTGGTAACAAATTGAGAATTGATGAAGCACAACTGGCCCCCCCAGAGGGGACGCCTAATAGGGATATGAATATTAAATATGGTATTTCGTCCATAATATACAGCACATTGTGGAATAAATACACCTGCAAGGATCCTGAGTTGCTTTGGCCTATGCATGGGTCATTTGATTTGCGAAAGATTTAGTATGTGGAGCAACGGATGTTCAAGCGTAAGGCTTGGCAAGACATGTTTGACTGTGTGAGAAAGTGGGAGAAAGAAGTGCGTGAGCGAATGAAGCGTGAACAGGCCTTGATTGAAAAAGAACAGCGTAAAAGTGTGCATGCAAAAACATTAGAAATGAGAGAAAAAGAGATTAAAGAAATTAAAGAAAGGGAAGATAGGGAGCGTCAGTTACAGGTAAATGGCCAATATGCTATTCGTAGGCCTCTTTAACCTATTCTTAATAAATCCCAAGATGATTCTTTTCTTATTAGATCGTTGTCCACCTCCATATTCTCTTCCCTCTGCTCCTGATGAGTCAGATGAGGACTCTCCTACAGATCAGGATAAAGCCCGAGACGCTCGCTCAATGTTAACTACCGAACGTTCTTCTGAGATTAGATCCACGGCGCAGAAAGCCGATCGTAGTACTATCATTGCTTCTGAACTTCTAGATACTATTAAGAATTGGTCGGAAAGGGAATAAAAATATTTCACCAAGATATTTGCTGGAGAGGTTCCTGAGCGATTTAGGAAATGTTCGGTGGAAGTGGAGCCAGATGATATAGCAGCTGATTGTAAGCAATTACGTGAAGGTACTTTTGTTTTCTCCCAGGTGGCTGGCACGATCAGACGCTGTGATGAAGCAGTCCGTTTGCGGGAGCAGAAAAAGGCAGCAGACGCAGCTGCACAAACATCTGGAATCAACATGGCACGAGCTCCGACGCTCGAAACAGAAAAGAATGTTGTAAATGTGAAACCTATGTGGGAAGCCGCCCCTTTATATGTACCTCCTAAAGGAACAGGCACAAGTGATGATAAGACTTCTATTGATGTGAAAGGGTATTTTATTTATAATTGGGTTTACACTCCTTGGAATAGAGCAGATGTCATGGCTCCTAAAAATGCATTGCCTGATCCACGAAAGAATCTGACAACTTTTTATGAAGAAATTGAGGGTGCTATATTGCAGAGATTGCCTCAGTATAACATTTCTCGAGAAGGAGAAGAAGCACTTACACATATTGTACAAGACCTGATTGAAGTGGGGGTGGTGGAAGAAGTTCCTTATAATGTCTGCAATAGTCCGATTCTCCCCATTTTGAATAAAGATATTGACACTCAGATTTTTAGATTTATCATTGATTTGAGAGAGGTCAACAAGATTGTAGTACCACAGTATCCTGTAGTATCTGACATAACGACATTACTTACCCTAGTCCCTCCAACAGCAACTACATTTTCAGTAGTGGGTTTGAAGAACTCCTTCTTCTCGATTACTATTCATCCTGATAGCCGATATTTGTTCGGTTTCACTTTAAATAACAGATCATACCGATTTTGTAGAGTTCCTCAAGGGTACACTGAGAGTACAAGTATCTATAGTCAAGCCTTAAAAAGACAATTGATTCTTTTACTTTGTCTGAAGGAGTGGCTCTCATACAATATGTCGATGACATCTTGTTGGCAGCCGATACGCCTGAGCAGTGTGAAAAGTGTACTTTGTCTTTACTTTCTTTCCTTGCTACACACAATCATAAAGTATCACGGAAGAAATTGCAATATTGTAGACCGAAGGTGACCTTCTTAGCTCATCTTCTGTCTAAGGAGGGACGTGCATTGACACCAGATCGCATTCAAGCAATTTTCGACACTCCAGTACCTTCCACACAGAAAGATGTCCGTGCATTTATTGGTTTGACTTCGTTTTGTAGGCAATGGATATTGGGCTTTTCACACATTGTTAAACCTCTGCTAGCGCTTTTGACTAAGAACACTCCGATCCCCCTTCCATGGACAGAAGGATGCCAAAATGCTTTTCGTCAGCTAAGACAAGCTCTTTGCTCTGCACCAGTGTTAGGCACACCAGACTACATGAAAGCAGACTAGAATCCGACTAGAACGCCACATTTAACTAGTGCTCGCTTGAAGGATACGAATTGACACTGTTAGCACCTCAATTACATTGAAGAGGTGTGCTAGACTAAACCCAGCCACTTTGTTGCCATATCCTGTGACTCAGTCCCAGTCAAAGGAACCTCATGATTGTATATTCCTTACTGAGGAACAGACAAAGGGTTGCATCGATTTGCAAGATACGCCCCTTCCAGATGTAGATGGGGAACTGTGGGTTGATGGGTCCTGTTTGAAGTTACCAGATGGCACAACCTCAGCTGCATATGCAATCACGACACTTGATACAGTAGTGGAAACTGCTTGCATACCTCAGAAGTCGGCTCAAGCAGCTGAATTATTAGCTTTGACGCAAGCGTGTGAACTTAGCACTGACTTATGTGTGAACATTTACACGGACAGCCGCTATGCTTTTGGAGTGTCCCATGATTTTGGCCTACGTTGGAAGGAAAGAGGCTTTCTTACATCCCACGGGATGCAGATAATGCATGGAGAACTAGTACCATAACCTTTTGACTGCACTGGCATATCCAAAAAAGATATTGATTGTAAATTGTAGCGTACACAAGAAGATCACTGACAAAATAGGACAAGGAAATGCTTTTGCAGATTGTGTAGCTCGTGAAACTGCGATGCAACAAAGCACTACTTCCATGTATGCAGTGAAATCCCAAGCTGAACGATGGCATGATGTTAGAGAAGAGGTACTAGATGTACAGAGATCAGCCTCTGTAGCAGAACTTGAGCAATGGTCCAAAGAATGAATATTGGACGATGAGGGTTGTTGGCGCAACAAAGACATGGATAAGTGGAAGTTACCTGCAGCCTATTTACAACCTATGGTTCAAATGGCACATGGGTTGGCACATGTTGGAGCTCTAGCGATAACAAAACTACTTACACGAGTTTGGGAGCATCTTGAGATTGCCAGCACAGGTAAGAGAATAGTACAGTCCTCTTTGATCTGTTGGCAGTACAATCCTAGAAAAGGGACACAAACTCCTACAGGAGGGTTTGCTACACCAACCGCACCTTTTGAAGTTTTGCAGATGGATTACATCTAGCTTGAACGCTGTAATAATCTAAAATATGTCCTAGTGGTGGTATGTGCCTTCAGTAAATGGATAGAGGCGTACCCTACAAAGGATAATACTGCTCTTACCACTGAAGGAATTTTTTCCTAGTTATGGTGTTTGTAAAATTTTGTGGAGTGACAATGGACCTCATTTTATTGGGCAAGTTGTTGCTTATGTCATGAAAGGATTAGGGATCAAACAGAAATTTCATGCAGTCTTCCACCCACAATCAGCAGGATTGGTGGAAAGGTATAATGCTACCTTAAAATTGAAGCTGGCGGAAATAGTGGCTTCCACGTCCCTAAAGTGGCCAGATGCATTGCCTTTGGCACTGCTGTCCATAAGATTAGTACCACACTCACGATCAGGACTCACACCGTATGAGGTGGTATTTGGAAGACCGATGAACATTTGGGGAGTTCCTAAGCCACGCCCTATACATGGTGTACCTTGTGTTCTATTGAATGATTATTTGGCACAATTAACTGACAGTTTGACCTCTATTCATCAACAGGTTCGAGAAGCTCTTCCAGACAGATCTACAGGTGAGACCCATGACCTCCGTCCGGGTGACCACGTGATGGTCAAAGCATTCGACAGATCGAACAGCTTGGAGCCGAGGTGGCGAGGTCCGGAGCAGGTGCTGTTGGCTACAAGGACAGCAATTTGAGTGACGAACAGAAAGAACTGGCTCCATACGACGCATTGCAAGCGTGTATCGCCCGCCTTGGTTGAACCTGCTGTGCTGATCGACCATCGAGAGATTCTGGAAACGGAGAAGAGTCAAGCTAGCTCATCTGACGAGTCTACGGAAGTCTTCCCGGACCACACGATTACTGGAACAGCGCGATATAATTTGAGACCAAGGAAAGAATCTGCAGTTTTGAACGAGACTGGTTGAGCTATCGCCCTGGGTTTGTAAAACGGAGAGCCAATGAGGCAATCAGGGGGATCAGCCCTTCATTATTGTAGTGACACCCATCTTGGCCTGTGGTGAAGAAATCAGCGGTTATCCAAGGGATAAGAGCTCCAACGATTGTTTTCAACAGGTTCTTAGAGAGATCGAGCATCGTTGTCAATTGAAATGAATAGGAAATTGATTTGTGCTGTAGGGTTTGTTGTTGCCCTGGTGGTTTTTGGCAATAACCACTTGGTTCATTGAGAAAGCAGTTCCTGCTCGACAGATTTTTGTTGCAATCACTCCAGCTCCACTGGAGCATCTCTACTACACTCTTCCTTATCATGAGCAGAAACATTGACAGTCCTATCTGAATAACACATTCATTCAGATGTTGCATCATACCCATAATGCTACAAATACTACCAACTGCTGGGTGTGTAGGATGATACCTGCACACCAGAAGAAAGGAAGAATGCCTTTTATTCCTCTACCGTTTTCTCATAATGGTTCATGTCAAGCTTGGTATGCCCTTTTGTTTGCTTACGGGAAACCTTCAATAGGTGGAATTATTTTTCGTTTGAATAAAGAATGTTACCAAGATAATGATGACTATCCCCAAGCTAAAGGGACTAAATGGGAACGGGATGAATACCAACCGGACAATATTTCAACACCATATGTCTTCTCAAATGTGAGGAATATGAAGAACATTGGACCCTTTGTGATTTCTGTAACCAGAGCAAAAGCAGATTTATGTATTGGCAGTGTTGGGGGAATTCCCGTAGGATGAAGCGAATGTACTACTGTAATAAACATTGAGGGTGTTAACAATAGCAGCTTTTTAGCGTCACATAACACCTATTTTGTGTGTGGTAATAAAGGATATTACCAATTACCTGTTGGATGGTCAGGGGTATGCTACATATCATTTTTGTTACCCCTGTGTTTTTAGCACCTGCATCATATCATCTTGACTTGAAACTGTATAATGATATTTCAAGGAATAGATATAAACGGACAAAAAGTACTGATGAGATTGATCAAACAGACACCGCTCTGCAACAATATGTTGATTTCAATTTGGGTTTGTTTTTCTTTGTGGGTGCTGCTTTAAATAGTAGAAAGATCAGACGATTGACTCGTGTAGTGGAAGCTGTCACCAATCAGACAGCTATGGCACTTGGGAACATTACAGAAGAACTGCAAATTGCAAGAATTGTAGCACTCCAAAATCGGATGCTGCTCGATGTGATCTTGGCTGATCATGGTGGTGCATTCTGCATCATCGGAAGGAGCTGCTGCATCTTTATACCTGACCATTCGCCTTCAGTTTATGACGCAATCTCTAAACTGCATAAGATTGCGGCAGACATTCACCCAGAGACTGGTACATGGACCTTTCCAAACTGGATATAGACCCTCTTTGTTACTTGGGGCTGAAAACGAATGACTTATCTATGTATACTACTGGTGATACTATTTACATGCTGTACATGTATACAATGTGGTCCCATGATTTGCTCTATGTGCATCACTGCTTGTACACCTGTGAAAAAGAGTATTACAAAAGAACAACAAATGCTAAATAGTGAAGTTACTGAGATGATGAACATTAATATACAGGATGCAGATCTAGATTACCCTAGACAGACTAATGTCTTCAGCAAATGCTGAAAGGGTCGTCTGTGGTAATTTAACAGCAATTAGATTAAGCATTGGCAGAAGACATTCGGTATTTCGAGACTATCTTGCCTGTTTTACGGAATCCATTTTGTACTTCTGTCGGCCATTTTGTATGCTATGTGCTCTGTCCTACCTTTCTGTCAACTGCTCTTGAAATCTGCCTAGAGACAAGATATGTTTAGTCTCCTCTACTTTGCACATGCTCAGAAGAGCATACAGCTGTCTCCAACTTGTAACTGTCAAGATGTGCCCACCAAAACTAGCTGTCAGCCCTTCCCACTTGTTGCTAGAACACTCTCAGTATGACCTTATATGTATCTGAAACCAATACTCTGTACCTTGTACCACCTTCATTTCAGCCCCTGTGTGGGTATAAAAGGACCAAGCTCCTTCTAGTCAGTGTGCTACCTCAAACTATACCGGAAGGTGTTGTGTGAATGTAGTTCCACCTCATGAGGTTTAATAAACTCTGTCTTTTCTATTCCAGTTTCTGTGCCAACTTCTTACTATTGGTCTAAGGACTCTAAGCAGACAAGGGCCAATCCCTTGCACTAGTAGGCCTGGCTGGGGCCTGCTACTACACATATAACTCTTTTATTTTCTAAATGCAGTACCTACCATAAGAGGAGATTACTGACACCTAGACCAGACCTAGGAAACTAGCCTTCCCGACAACACCCTTTGTTATTTTTATTCACTTTCCTTTTCCCCCGGGGGCTGTTTTCCATAGTTGTGTGTTCTACACTGTGGGGAGCTGCGCTCTAGAGAATAGGGGGGCTTCTCGTCATTCCCGCTGGCTGCTGAGCAGAGGTTAGTGGCTGGTTTTCTATCTTGTGCGACTGACACCCTGACACAGCCCTCTAAGATCAAAGAGTGCAGGTAGTAACTGACACTATCTGCCCATCTAAAGCACTGTGTATGAGTGTTAAGTCAGGAAGAGTCAATAAAGGTGCTTAAAGAATCATCTATTAAGATAGAATAATAATAACAAAAGCCCACAGGTATAGGGAAGAGCAGGTCCTCACGGAACCGAATAAACGGGCATCAATGCCCAACATTCTTTGACATCACATATATATTATCTGAGTGTTCTATGATGACATATGCGGGGAAAGATACAGAGATTGGCTAATGGGGAAATAATGCAAATGGGACAGATGGAACTACAATGAAAACAAAAGAAAGGTTAAATGCAGAGAACAACATCTTATTTTTTTCAGAGAAGAAAGTATGGATCAATACATAATAAAATCTTCAAAACGTTTAGGCAAAGTCATGGATCTGCCATAAGAATTTTGTGCTGCATTTAAATTAGAACAAGTATTGGGTGTGTCAATATCAAGAATAAAATTAACCAATTCACGGTTACTGTTACATTTGGGAATATCATTAACACTTTTCTGTATATCAGTTTCCACATTGACTTCACAGCCAGTTCCATCATTTATACCTAAGGGGGTGGACTTAACAGTAGCATAGGTACAGTCATCTAAGTTTCCATTACTAGTATTGAAACTTGACTCATTCGAAAATAGATCTTCATGTCACTGTCCTCTAATATTTCTTCACTCTGTGCTTCTCTTCTCATGAGCAGTTTTTCATGTCCTGGTTTCCATTTGACAATATCACTTTTATTCCACCAACCTTTTTTGCCCAAACAAACTCCACCAGTTTAATCTTCTTTGACAAGAAATGTTTAAGTGAAGGTAGATTCACCCTTGGATACTTTGTATGGCTTTTTTATGATGACAAAATCCCCTTTCTCAAACGATTTACTTTTAGCCTTGGTGTACATATCACTGTAGCGTTTAGTAGCTATTTGTTTTTCAACTATTCCCTGTTGTACATTCATCTCATTGTCATTAATTTCTTTACACATAGTATTTTTTCTGGACCAATCTCTTATTTTAGGCATAAGTATATTGTTACAACTTCTTCCTCTCATTAAGTAAAATGGAGAATGATCAGTTATGTCATTTTTGGTACTGTTGTAGCTGTTCACTTTGTCACAGATATACTTTTTCACTGGTAGGTTAAACACAATAGCTAACTGTATTCCTTCTTTGAGAAAGTTGTTCATGCGCTCAACTTGACCATTAGAAGAAGGACTATACAATGGTGTTTTTTCTTGTTTTATACCATGTTGTACTACAAAGTCAGTCATTTTCTGTGACACAAGTTGAGTACCATTGTTTGATACCAAAATTTTAGGTTGACCTTCAATAGAAAATATTTTTAATATAAATTCAATTGTCATCTCAGTAGTAAAATTAGGAATAAACTCATAATGAATCCATTTTGAGTAGTAGTCAGACAAAACCACCACACATTTGCTGGCATCATTTAGTAAATGGAATGGTCCTGAAAAGTCAATTGCAACTTTAATCCAAGGTCCTTCTGGTATTTCAACAAGATGCATTTAATTTTTACTTATTTTCCAATTTCTGTCTGCTTTGATACATTGTACACAATGATCAACATGTGAGTTTACATCAGAACTCATTCCTGGCCACCAGTAGTTATTTTTCAAAATTTTCTTGGTTGCAGTTGAACCAGGATGCCCTTTATGTGCTAAAATAATTAATTTTTTTCACAATTGATGCAGTGGAATAAAAAGATCATGTCTTTTGAGAAACCCATTTTCGACAGTCAATTCATCAGATATTTGTTGGAAGCTTTTAAGTTCTTGATTTAAGTTTCTTATAGGAGGCCATTTGTTGGTGAGATATCCAATGACTTGTCTTAAAATACTGTCTTTTTCTTGTGATTCACACCATTCTTTTTCAGTAACATTTCCTTCACACATAATGGTGGCATCAATGTGTGCAACTACACATTCGGTATCTTCTAAACTTATGTTTTCTGTCTCAGTGTCTCAGTGACAGGTAAACATGACAAACAGTCAGCACGGCAATTCATACCACCTGGAATATACTTTATTTTAAAATTATTCTCCTGTAATTTTGACAAAAGTCTCACTAGTCTGAACGATGCTTTTCCATTGCCTCTACCGCTACCATCCATCATATGTATTATGGGTTTGTGGTCAGTAACTAATTCAAATTCCTTGCCCCTTAGATATGTTTTCAGCTTATCTACAGCCCATACACATGCAAGAGTTTCTCGTTCTACAGTACTGTAACATTGTTCTGCATTCTTCAACCTTCTTGAAATAAATGCAATGGTGTGTTCTTGTTCACCTTTCTTTCGACAAAATACTGTTAGGACTAGACGCATGTGCACCCTCACGTCACTACAAATCCCAGAATGCATCACCATAGAGGGGGATTGTGTGCTGTCGCATACTTCTGAGGGACCAACCATGTGACATGAGGGGAGGTTCTTAAGCATCTCCGGAGAAGATGGGGTGCTTGGTTTTCCTAGCTGAACCCTCGATATCTAGACTTCCTCCTCTCCTTACCTGTAATCCTGTCATCCTGAATTATCTGTTATTGAAGCCTAGAGACTCGTGTTTCCCTTGTTTGTGCCTCAACTCCGGAACCTACGTTGCCTGCGGTCCCACGCTGCCTGAATCAGCGGAAGGGTGCCTCCCTCACTGCCAAACAAACAACAAGAAACATTTTTTCTTTCAATTGAACTTTATTGCACCTTGCAGCGCTGTTGCTGTGACATCACCACCCGTGGTTGCCTGCATCTGCCGTGAGTTTTCGGGAGCTCTGTTACTTGATTCCCTTGTGAGCCCTGTTACTTGCCGCCACTGTGAGCTCCGTTACCTGCCGCCATCGGGAGCTCTGGTACCTGCCGCCATTGGGAGCTCCGTTACCTGCCACCATTGTTTCCTGTGTCCTGCAAATGCGAGGACGCGTTAATAGCTTCCCCGTGAACTAAAGAAACTGACAAGCCACTTTTTCCTTGAAACGCGAGGACGCATTTATTTTTGTTTCTTCTCAGAGGCGCGTGTGTCTCTTCCGTGTTAGACGCAAGACGCGTCTTTTTCTGGGCACCTCATTATATATTTTGAACGCAAGGTAGCGTTGTTCTTTTGCTCCAGTCATCACAAAAACGCGAGGAAGCGTTTCCACCTTCTTCTTTTGTAATTAGAGAGCATTGCTGCATCCCTACTATTGTGCTCACGGAGAGATCAAACTATAGCACCTTCTTTCTCCTCTTTATTTTGAGACCACTATTGGATATGTTCTGGACTCCCATGGTTCATCAGGTCAGGTGAGTGTGGGATAGCACATAACCAGGGGCTATTTGTAAGGTCATCTGTTGTCTATTGCACTTGCACTTATTGTTGCTATATTGTGTTTGTCTTTTTCCCTACTGCACTGAGAGTCGCTGATCTGAAGCCTCACCGGAGTTGCTTCCCTCTTCCTTGGGCAGACCTTTTGATTATGGTCTCTCCCTTTTCGTGAGATGTTTACCTTCTCCTTGGTGTTCCTTGAAACACTGAGGGTGATATCTTTAGGAAGGGGAGTGATAATATCGTCGCTTCTGAGGAGATTGGATTTCTCCCTGGATATACTTCCACGCCCGACAAATACTGCACCCATTCCCACTGCGCTGGCATCAACAGTTATTATGTTTTTTTAGAGTAGGATCATATGGATATAGAGCTGGTGATTCAACAATAGAATCCTTTATTACATTAAATGCCACCTCTTGTTCCTCACACCAATCCTATTTTAAGCCTTTGCACAATAATTTTCTCAATGGTTCTACCTTATCAGCATATCCAACAATGAAACGTGCATAATATTCGCTTAGCCCCATAAATGATTTTAATGCATCTTTATTTTAAGGTTTAGGTGCTTCTCTTATAGCTTTAACTAAGTCATGTTTAGGTTTTTTACCTTCTGAGCTAAGCACATGTCCTAAATACTCAATACTGTCTTTCAAAAATGTACACTTATTTTTAGAGACAGTTAGACCACTTTCGTTGAATATGTTTAGAACTTTATTCAATATGACATTATGTTGTTGAATTGTGCTTGCATGTACCAAAATGTTGTCTGGAAATTTTTCAACTTCACTCATATTTTCGAACAACATATCCATACATTTTTGAAAAATGCTAGCTGTGGAGGCTAGTCCAAAAGTTAACCTTACATATCTATATACACCGAAAGACGTTGCAAAAGTGTTGAGGTCTTTAGAATCTTCAAATAAACAAATTTGGTGGTATGCTGACCTGAGATCAATCAAGGAGAAATACTTTGATCTGGTAGTGGATGCTAATATTTTTGCACCTCAGGCAATGGGTGGCAGTCAATGACTAAGGGGCCGATTAGGATGGAGGATTTTCCGCCTCCTCCGGGCCGGCGGAAGCCACCTCCGGCCCGGAGGAGGCGGAAAATCCTCTGCGGACTCACCAAAGACCCACCGCCGCATTACGATGGCTGGTGGGTCTTGGTTTCTGTCCGCTGCTTTTCCGCCGCGGTCGGATTACAACCGCGGCGGAAAAGCTCTCATTTGGCTGGCAGTGTCTATCAGACACCGCCAGCCAAATTAGGAAGCATTAGTAAACATGCTTTTCCGCGGTGGTTTTTCCGCCGTGGAAAAGCATGTGTACTTTTGATTTTGGGGGCCCGTTGCGGGCCCCCAGGGTGTTGGCGGGGGGGGGGTGCACATGGGGGGTACCTATGGTACCCCCCAGCATTTACATGCACAATGCGGCAGGCACCGCGCGGTGCCTGCCGCTTTGTGCATGTAAATGTAAAACATGCACTTTTAATATTGCGGCGGGTGCTGCTTGAAGCAGCACCCGCCGCAATGTTAAATATCCAGGATGTGACCGCCAGGGTGGCGGTCACATCCTAATCGCACATGAGGGAACGCCGCAGCCCCTGCGGACGTTCCCTCATACTCTGGGGTCGCGGACGGACTCAAGTCCGTCCGCGATCCTAATCGACCCCATATTTTTATTGAGTGATCTCAGGTCAGCACAGAGCCTAATGTCTCCTGTCTGTTTTTTTATAAACAACTATTGCTGATACCCATTCGGATGAGTTTGTAGGCTCAATTATGCCCTCCTCACATACTTTTTTCAATAACTCTTTTAATTCCTTTCTCACTGAATGTGATACAGTCCTCACTTAGTGTGTTACTGTAATTGCATGCTCTTTTAATTTGATTCTGTGTTCAAATCCCTTTACACATCCTATTTGTTCTTTGAAAACATCTTCATTGTTTTTTAAAACAAAATCTAAAGAATTCATCTCATTTGGTGTGCCTACAATGTTTACATTATTTTCATCCAAAACAAAAGGTTCTTCTGCACCTGGTTTCAAAATCACTCATAGTTTGGCTAAGTCTTTCCAACCTACCAGGTTACATCCCCTTTCTGCAACATGTATTTTGGTATTAATAACTCTCCCTTTAAATTCAAGGGTATCATCAAAGTATCCAACCATATCAATTTCATATTCACCAAATGCTTTGGGATTAACATCTGCCTCCTTAAGTTGTACGTTATCCCAAGATTCGTAAAAAGTAGTGTCAGATATTATTGTGATTGGTGATCCTGAATCAGCCATGACTAATAATTCAACATCACCAATATGAACATTACCAAGAAGGCCTCTAATCTTACCATTTTCAACACCTAAGGTCAAAACAACATTTGAACACATGTCTTCGTCGAATTCCTCAATGGCATTAACTTTAATTTTATGGTTGGTATTGTACTTTGTATTTCTACATGAGGAAGTTAAATGCCCAACTTTTTTGCATTTACTACATCTTTTACTAATAGCTGGACAACCTTGAAAATCAGCAAGATGACTGCGTAAACCACATCTATAACATGCAATATTTTTTTACCTCAAAACTTCTTCCACCTTTGTTTCTGTCAGAAGTCTTGTATTCATATTTCTTTTTTTCCTGTAAAGCAAATACATTAGTTGAATTTCGACTTGCAATAGCAAGCTCTTTAGTAGACACTAATGAACTTTCTATGTCCTTAGCTATATCAATAACTTCTTAGAGTGAGGGATTTCTGCAAGCTAACAAACGTTCTTGAATCTTTTTAGAAAAGCAGTGAAACACAAATTGATCTCATATAGACGTCTACCATTTCATTAAATTCGCAGTTAGTAGCGAGAACGTGCAAAGCTGCAATGTATTCCTCAATGTTTTCTCCCTCAGATTGTTTCCGCATGGCAAATTTATGTCTGCCAACCATTATATTTGGCTCCTCTGAAAACTGTTTTTCCATGTGTTTCATTGCTTCCTGGTACTCAATAAGAGGTATAAATTGCCCAGGTGCATTTTCGTATTCTGGAAGGCAATCAAAAATTTCTTGGCCAGCCGTTCCTAACAATCCAAACATGATGGCTTTTTTCCTCTCTGCATCGTATCCTTTGCCATCAATGGCCACTAGATAATTTTCGAATCCTCTTATCCAATTCTTCCATCTCATGGGAGGTTTTCCTGGCTCACTTAAAAAATGAGCTGGTACACTGATATTATTACTTTTTGTCATGTTTGTATGAATAACCTTTAGTTTATATACTGAAATACTCCTTACTTTAGATTCAGCAATACTATTTTCAGTTCCATTCAAAACTGCCAAATACTAGCAACAATCTTCATATAAATGCTTTCGTAAAATTTCAGTCAGTGTCAAAATGGCCGCACGCAGCATGCGTGTGACGTAGTTACGGTGTCTTGAACGTGTCAAAATAACTCTCCTCAAAGATTCGCGTCAGTAAGCAGCACGTGCTGAAGAGAATGACAGTTGAACTGCTGATTGCTTAGAAAGGCTCCAACGGTAACTTTTGCTTATATCAGTCTAAATGGCATACGCACGCTTTAAGTACGTACCTTAAGGTTTTCAGGATGTATACTTGCGATTTACAGCATTTTCAAAGACTGTGTAAGTCTGTTTTCCTCAATTTAGACGCTGATGAATGAACGTCGATGTAAATAAATACTTTTGTCACTGCTGTGGGCTTCTGAGTTTCCCTCGCTGCCAAGTTGTTAAGTCAGGAAGAGTCAATAAAGGTGCTTAAAGAGTCATTTATTAAGATAGAATAATAGTAACCAAATCCCACAGGTATAGGGAAGAGCAGGTCCTCAAGGAACCGGATAAACAGGCATCAATGCCCAACGTTCTATAACATCACATATATATTATCTGAGTGTTCTATGAGTACATATGCGGGGAATGATACAGAGATTGGCTATTGGGGAAATAATGCAAATGGGACAGATGGAACTACAATGAAAACAAAAGAAAGGTTAAATGCAGAGTACAACAATGAGGGTTTCACAATATAAGTAGCACAGGGCATAGGAACAACAAATCACGCCTGCTGTTACATATTGAATGTCATTGTGTAAAGATGTAAACAGGTATGAAGGTAAGCAACACTTGGCACTACAGAGGCATCATGTTCAGTGCACCTGGGAGATGTGGAGAAGGAGAACTGTGCATGAAGGAGAAAGGAGAGCCCTCGAGTGTGTGGGACAGTAGAAGGAATGTGGGTGGAAGAGACATCAGGGTGTGCAGAGGTTGAAGTGCATAAAAAGGTATGTAAACTAAGACGAGTGCAGTGAGGATCTGGTCAGCAATTTCGGGGATAGGCAGGAAGCAGCAAGGGAACTGTTGGTGTGAAATAAAAAAAAAATTGGAGACGTTGTTCTCAATAGATCACACCCACTGCAACCACTGACGGTGTGAGTGAAGAAAGCTAAAAGTAAGAACTGACTTAGAGGAGGATAAGCAGGGGGGAATATACCTCTGTGTTGGAGGGAAAACACCTAATTCGAGTGGGGCCCAGACAGGAACAGAACATTTGGGGTAGGTAGGAAGGGTGGCCAATCGTCCTGCCTAATTCAGGTTTGTCCTGCAACTGTGGCTCCCATCTCCCCCTCGCACTATGCAACACCCCTTGCCTGCATTTTAGTTCCACATCGCTTTTTAACATTCTCAAAGGAGAAGCAAAGCCCTTAAAGAACTGTGAACGATATAACTGTTGGTGGCAAGGAGGGAGGTGCTGCAGCACATAAGGTGTCCTGCTCAGTGGAGCTTACGGTGCACGGTCATCAATTGGGATGCAAATTCACCCCCTCCCAGTAAACAGCTCTGATAGTGCACAGAATGATGGTGGCTATACCCAAGTCTTCACAGCTGCACACAAATTAAGGGACATTAGTAAATACAGTGAGCAAAATTCTAGGTTTGGTGCTTTGCAGATATGTACACTCTGCCACCTGGGGTGTGATCGCCAAACCAGGGAAATCCTGGTTGGCATACAAATATCAGAGAAAAATACCGAAGCACACACATCAATCCAAAGGCATGAAACGCATTCAATGAAAAACAAGTTTCTTTCTGTAGAGTTGAGGTTGTATTGCATGTGATTTTTTGTTTCCACAGTTATTCAAATTCAAATGTATCTTTATTCGGTACTTAAAAAGATACCATTAAAGAGCATAAAAATACATACATACAGTATTTAAAAGCATTTAAAAATAGTAATGTTAAAAATTTCAGTTAAAGATAGATCTAAAAAGGCAATAAATCATTAGGGGTCTCATGCTGGGATTGGTTTGGTCTATGCAGTGATGGTGTGGGCAGTTGTTTCCCTAGTATTCCTCAATCTTAAGGCAACCTTAATAAAGCTTATGACACATAACAAGGTATATGGATCTGGGGCTTTTTGCAAAAAAAGGAGGGCTGCTTTGGCATGTTTCAGTCTTTGATTTTTCAAAATCCTTACTAGAAACTTCCTTCTAGCCTCTGAATAAAAAGGACATAGTAAAACAAAGTGAAGGGTATCCTGCGGAGACCTAGTGTCGCAGCCGCAGGTACCCTTCAGCTCTACCGTGCGTGTGAATCCTGTAGAGTTGAGGTTGTATTGCATGTGATTTATTGTTTCCACAGTTATTCACATTCCTTGATCGTGTTAAACAGTACAAGCAGGCATCCGACACGTGTTTCTTCATAAAGACTTTTTCAAGGCTGAACAAAATATTGGCAATCCGAACCAAGGTGAAATTAAGAACTTTTGCAAGAAGCTGGAAGACAAACTTGATTCCCTGGCAACCAGGGCCTCAGCTTTAGTCCACAGTGGCAGAACTGACCGTTCAAACTACGTAAAATTCAAAAGAACTCACTAGAATAAAAGAACATGAACTGGGGCTCCGGGAGAAGATAGAATCCATTGAGAACTCCCAGAGAAGAAGTAATCTACGCCTGCTCAAAGTTCCGGAAGGAGCGGTGGGGAACAACATTAAAGAGTTTGTGGTTAAGTTGATCAAACAATCGACTCTAAGTGACTCCACAGAGCAAGATCTTATGATTGATATTCAGAGAGTCCATAGAGATCCATTTAGACTTAACCCAAACAAAACTAGACCTAGGAAAATTCTGGTATACTTCCTAACTTATAGCTTGAATGATGAAATATTAAATAGAGCATTAAAGAAGAGCACACTAAATGCAGAAGGGATAACGTTCCAGATAAGGTCAGACGTTTCATCGATAACAACCTCCAGACAGTGGAAGTTAGGGAAGTTATTAGACCCCTTTAGACAGAAAAGTGCAACAGTCCAGCTAAAAATCCCTGTCTCTTTGAAAGTAATGTTTAATAATACAATGCGGGTCTTTAGGAGGGTGGAAGAAGCAGAATCCTTTTTACCATCAATATCGGGGGCGGCGGGTGAGCTAGCAGTTGGTTAACACTTTAAGCCTCCCTGAAATTCCTCTTCCTTTAGTATAGTTTATTTATTTTCTATTTTTAGCCTGTGAAATCTACAATTTTTTTTTCTAGTTAGAACAACAGACATAGAGTTAACTACCATCCCGAGAACCGGGGAGGGATGCCTCAAGGCCAGAGTAGGGCCATAAGAGGAAGATTGGGGGTTCTCCAGGGGAGCACTAGGGTGGGAGAGAGGAGGGGGCTGGTCACGGGGTGGGGAGCATAGGGAAAAAAAACAAAAAAATAAGTCCAAAGCGCCTAAATAGGTCGTTCAAGAAATATACTACCCATATCGAGAGAAATGGCACAAGCTATGATTGATCAGGCATTATACCTAAAGGTTCTGTCATGGAACCTGAACGGTCTGAGGGTAAAATATAGAATGGAGAGAATTCTACAATACCTAAAAGATACTTCTGAACACATTCTATTCTTCAGGAGACACACCTTACAGAAAAGGAGATGAGAGATATGTGCAAGACCAAAGAATTGATCTAGGAAGTAATGTGTATCACACAGCACCTGACTACGAAGGGAGTGGCTATTCTTATTAAAAACAATTCAGCTCTAGCACTGGAAGGGTTTAAAGCAGACAAGATGGGCAGGTGGGTCATAGCCAACATCAGGTTTCATCTGTATAAATTTACAGTGGCAGGTTATTATGGGCCCAACCTGGATGATCCAGCTCCGCTGCGGGAGTTGCTGGCAGAGTTACTAACATTTCAGGATCCATTAATCCTGGCCGGAGATTTTAATCTGGTTTTAGACTCCCTGATGGACACAACGTACAAGAACAGAGCAGCACAGAACTGCAAAATGAGATCTTCTTTAATAAACGCAATGAAGCAAATGGGATGGGTAGGTGTATGGAGAAGAAGAATGGGGAGTAAATGGGGTGTACTTTCCACAATAAAAAATATGGCCATAAATCTAGATTAGATTTCTTCTTAATCAGTGTGGAGCTGCAAAGCTGGGTGATAGATTCTAAACACATAGGAGGTCACCTATCTGACCACTTGGCAGTATTGCTAGCCTTGAATATCCCAAATAAGCAGGGCACTAAAAGATGGACCCTGGATTGAACCATTTTATTAGAGGAACAAGTTGTGCAAAAGGTGGTAGTAGAAACAGAAAACTGGTAGTAGAAACAGTATGGGACGCGTATAAAGCCTTCTTGAGAGGCCAGATACAATCCATACAAATTGCTAGGAAATATAGGGCTGAGATAGAAGGAATAGAGGCAAAAATTCAGAACCTAGAACAAGAACTCTCTGCCCAGGGGCACACAGTTCAGGGGGACATCTGTCATCATGTAAGTTAGAACTGACAGGGGTGCTAGATACTAGGTTGAGGAAAAGGTGGGAGGCTAGTAAGTTGGCCCACTTTGAATACGGGGAATCTAGTGGTAAGCTCTTAGCCTGGAAAACCAAAGAGGATTTGAGCAAAAATAATATAAAAGAAGTGCTATGCGAGACCTCTGGAAAACTACTGGAGAATCCTAAAGATATTGAAGAAGCTTTTCACAAGCATTTTGAACAGGTTTATAGGGAAGATTAAACCCCACAAGATAACTTGATCCACTCATGGCTGGACCAATATTCTCTGAATAAAATCGATGAGGCGAAGTCTATCAACCTTAACAAAACGATCAGCTCCAGTGAGATAATTAAGGCAATTGAGACTGGGAAAAAGGGCAAGGCACCGGGACAAGATGGGTTGCCAGCCAAGTTGTATAGAGCTCTAGCAGGAGTCCTTGCCCCTGTGATTGAAAACCTATTTGCTCATATTTTTGATAATAGAGGGAAGGCGCCCCTCTCATGGAATGAAGCAACGGTGGTCTTGATTTTAAACCATCTAAGTCACTAAGGCAATGCAACTCATACAGGCCAATCTCGCTGCTTAATCTTGACTACAAGATTTTTGCCAAGATTTTAGCAGAGAGACTAAATAGTGTTAAAGGAGAGTTATTACATAAAGACCAAAAAGGCTTTGTTAAAGGTAGGAGCATTCAGGATTTGACACACAATTTGGTTGGTGCCATAGATATAGCAACACTGCACCAGTTGCCGCTGGCCATCATTACACTAGATGCCACAAAAGCGTTTGACCGTGTGCATTGAGCATATTTAGCTCAGGTATTAGACAGATGCAATCTGGGTGAAAATTTTTGCAGAATAATTCTATCAATTTATCAAAAGCCCACAGCCAGAATTTTGGTAAATGGTAACCTTTCGGCGCCTGTAACAATCAATAGAGGGACAAGACAGGGGTGCCCCCTGTCACCTCTACTTTTTAAACTCTATATAGAGCCACTGGCATAGAAGTTTAGGCAGCAACTTAGCATAGCTCCCTTCAAGTTTCGAAACTGGGAAAAGAAAGTATCCTTATATGTGGACGACATGATGATATACACATCCGAACCAGTTGAGCCGATTCCAATAATATATAATATAGCTTCGCAATTTGGACAGATTTCAGGTTACGAGATCAATCAGTCAAAAACATAGTGTATGGTCTGGCTATAAATGTTCAACTCCCCATATTGAAAAAGGAGATAAGGTATTTGGGTATTAGAATCACGCAAAATATCGATCACATCACCGATAAAAACCTACACAGAATTGATAAAGAAATTGCTGACTCCGTAGAACAGAGCGTTCCTTCCTTTGACATTAATAGGCAAAGTCAACATAGTGAAAATTATGCTTTTATCAAAACTTATATTCCTATTTCAGAACATCCCATTAGCATTTAAGGAGGAGGCTCTAAGGAAAATACAAGCCAAAAATGAATTCCTTCATCTGGGCCTTCAAGGGCAAAAGAATTTCATGGAAAAAACTACGAAGGAAAAAAAATAAAGGGGGTTATGTTCTCCGGACTTAACTCTTTCAACATGAGTATTTTGTATTGCGGGCAGAGAATATGCTCTTGAACCAGCCAGATGACTCAGATATAGGAAAAATGTTCAAAGTAATGCTATGGGACATAAAAGGAGGTGACCAAGACTTTATGTATAAGTTCGGAGACACAGGTTTCTTTAATAAGGTCCTCTTAAAGTAGTTAAGAGAAATAGAGACTATCTGGTATAAAATCAGAAAGCTCTTGAAAATTAGCTACTATAATGCCCTGGCTCCCATATGGGATTCCCCAGGATTACCAGAGTGGGCCAAAGATGTATTGAAATCGTCAGGGCTGGAACGCTGGGCTCAATTAATGCCCGAGGGCGCCCTGCTACTGTGGGAAGAGCTGAACAACATCACAGACAGCAAAATATCAAAATTCAAATATCTACAAATAAGAAGCTGGAGTCAGGCAATCTGTACAGTGGTGGGTGTCTCAAATGATCAGGAGAGGGTACTACACATGAGAAAGCGGTAAAGAAAGAGATAGCAAACTTATACTGGACGATGATGAACATGGCTGATGGAGACTTTACCTTACCTTTCCAGCTTTGGGGAGAATGCCTGTAAGAAGGAAGCCCAGAAGAAATTTGGCAAGTATTTTACGACCTACTGCATTCTACAGTATCAGCTGCCAATTTAAAGAGAAATTATCTCTTTTCTCTTCACAGAGTTTTCTGGTTCCCTCTTAGATTGTCTAAATTTTTGAAGGGACCCTCCGCCCGCTTCCCGAAGTGTCCGCGGGAAAAAGTTGACGACATCCATATGTTTCTAAGGTGCCCAATGATACACACCTTTTGGGGTGCGGTTATTGAAGGTATGAAAGCTATATTCAGTTTTGATATCCAGGTGAGCATTACTTTGGTATTTGTTGGTATCTTCTCGAATTATGAATTGCTACCTCGAGATGTAAGTAAATTGTCCTTTTATTTAATTTTACTTGCTTGAACAGAAATCTGCAAATGCTGGCTTAAAAGTATCACCCAACTGCCTTAGATCGGGTAAATGCGATCAAATACACAATAAAACTGGATAGGGCCATCTGGAAAAGAAAAAATTATTTCTGGTTGTCATGTATGGGTTGGCTTGACAAGTTGCGACAATAGAGACCTATTTGTCCAATGACTAGGCCTTTCAACAGATGTACGTATCCCTCGGATCAGTTTTAAGGGCCATCTAGTTAGACAAGCATTGGAAATGCAATAGGTCTCGCAATAGGAAAGTTTGAGTTTTTAGTGTTGAACATTTTTGTTTATTATTTCCTCAAAATAAAACTCTTATTTAATATATTTTAAATGCCAATATGTTTTTTTTGCACATGTGACATGTATAGCATTAGTAAAGTTACAATATATATTTTCCCCCTATCTTACATGTGTTGCCATCACAATTTTTAAAGTGTTAACATTATTAGAAGTGAAAACATTTAACATATTATTTTTACATTTGTAATAAAGTTTGAAACATTTGTTGTATATATTTGAATATATAGATATATATATATGTTTGGACAGATTGATGATGTTGTTGCTCTGAGTGAATTTGTTTTGTGTACAAGTGATGCTGTGGTGTTTGAAATATGCTGTTGTTGCGTATAGTGCTGTGTGGTGCCCCTGAGTGATGCTGGGCTGGTGCTGAGTGTTGCTGTGGTGTTGTACAGTGATGTTGGTGTTTTGTTAAAGGATGCAATGTTTTTGCTGAGTCTTTTTGTGTTGTAACTGAGTGTTGGTGTCGTTGTGCTGACTTATGTGTTTTTGATGGGGAGTAATGCTGGATTATTTGTGACTGGTGCTGTCCTGTTGCAGACATGTTGATGTGTTGGTGCTGAGTGTTGTTTGTGTTTTGCATAGTTGAGTAGTTGTGTTCTTGTGATGGTGTGTATTAATAGTTTTGTATATATGTTTGTTATGTAGTGTATTATATGTTGTTGCGTTATGCTTTGTGTTTGTTGTTTTATAGCAATTGTCAGATGTGATGTGTGAGTGTTATTGTGTTGCATGTATGTATTTTATTCTAACATGTCCTTGTATATATTTGTTTTTAAGTATGTGTTATGTGTTGTAAGGTTTTTTGTTTTAACGTTGTGTATAAAGTTTTATTGAAATGAAAATGGCGGGCGCTATGTGTTTCCTTTACGTGATTTAGGTTAAGTATTTAGCGTTCTAGTCTTTTTTGTGTATTCTGAATTTTTTTGATGTATGACGTAATCCTTAGCCAATCGCAGGGCTACGTTTGGTGACGTAGCATTGCGTTTGACGTGCGTTAATTGGGAAATCCCCAGATGTTCGGGAACTTTCGTGGGGGAAAGGCGTGTTGTTGTTCCTGTCTTCTTCCGGCGTCGTTTGACAGGTAGGTTTTTTTTTACAACTATTTAATGTATGATGTGAATGTATTATAGACTATGTAGAGATGTATTTGATTAATTTTTACAGTTTATTATTAATGTTAGACTTTTGTGTATCACAACATTGTTTACCTTATCGTATGTACTTTGTATATTATTAAATATGTATTGAACTTTCTAAATTGTGAATGTGAAATGTTGTAATGCAATTTTATGTAATGTATAGCAATGTATTGATTTTAAGGTATAGTCAAAGTGTGTATTTTATGCATTTATTGATTTTGTGTACTTGTTTGTTTTTGCTAATAGTATTTCCCTTTGTTTCCGAGTTGTTAATTATTAATAATGTCATGTATTTAAGTATTGTCATGCTTCGATAGAATTGGTATATATTAAGTAGGTGTTGGGTTATTATTTCAGGTATCGTATGTACAGTATTGGTCTTGTATTTTTAATAACATGAGTGTATTACTTCCGTCCCTTTTTCCAAGTGCATATTTTGGGTGTAAATTGATTTGGTTTATTGGCGTATCTACAGGAATGGTATTTTAATTGTAATTTACAAGAGTTTATGTGTTAGCAAGATCTTATTGTGTAGGTGTTATTTTTGTCGTGTCATTTAGTCCATCATTACATGAATTCATTGTATTGTTTATTATTTATTTAAATGTGGTGTAATCCTATTATTGTATAGATGTTGTTGTTAATTTGTGATTTATATAGATAGTTAGATAGGTATATTGAGGGCGAGAGCTAACAACACATGCAGCATCACTTTCCAGCAGCCTAGCAACACTTACCAACACAGCCGCATTAATTTTTAAACATTAGTATCATTGTGGTGTGGTTGTTTTGTCCATGTGGTGATGCAGAGTGGTGTTGTGATGGTGCTGAGTACTGTTGTATTTTGGAGTGTTGGTGTGGTGCTGTGTAGTGTTAATGTGGTGTTTGCGAGTGATGATGTGGTCCTTGAGAGTGGTGTTGTGGTGTTATTGGGTGTTGTTCTGGTGTTGCTGAGCGATGTTGTAGTGTTGCAGTGTGACAATGTTAATGTGCTGAGTGTTGTTGTGTTGGTGCATTGTGTTAATGTGTTGTTGCTGAGTGATAATGTTGTGTTGAATCGTGGTGTTGGGGTGGTGGTTAGTAGTGTTGTTGTGTTGTTGAGTTGTGCTCTTTTGATGCTGTTTGATGCTGTTTTGGTGTACGTTGTTCCTGTTGTTGTGCACTTAGCACCACCAAAACACTTCGTGCAACAGCAGCAGGAGTTAGAGCAACACCAGAGTCGCATGCTTTTGTGATTACGCACTTTGTTTGCGTTTTTGATTTTTGCTGGCATTGTTTAATGGTTTATTTTCCCTTACTTTAGTAAGTGCTTTATGTTGTGAATTTGTTTCCTTTAGCTCGCTTTGTCCACTTTTAAATTGTTGTATTATTTGCTGTGTATTCAGATGTTTGCCTATTTTGTGTGCATTTATGATCTTTGTGAAAGAAATGTTTTATTTTACAATCCCTTTATTCATTTTTGTGTATATAATTGCTGCACTGTCCTTGCGTTGCATTAAGTTTACATTTTTGAATAGCTACAAGTGTGTAATCTGATTAGTACGTATTAAAATAGATGTTGCCTAACGTTATTTATGTGTGGAGTTTGAGGGTGGAGTTGTAGTTGGAGGCTAGAGTTGTAGGGTGGTATAGTAGTTATAGGGTGTAGTTGGAGGGTGGACTTGGACGGTGTGAGTGTGAGGGTGAGTGGATGTGAGTGTTTGGGTGTTTAAGGGTGTGTGACAGTGTGTGAGGGTGATTGAGCGTGACTGTTTTAGTATGAGTGAGGGTGTGAGTGTTGTGAGTGTGTGTGTGAGGATGAGGGGGTGAGGGTAAATGTTGCCTAACGCTATTTATGTGTTTTAGGGTGTAGTTGGAGGGTGGACTTGGACGGTGTGAGTGTGAGTGTGAGTGGATGTGAGTGTCTGGGCGTTTGATGTTGTGAGTGAGGCTGAGCGTGTGTTGGTGAGTGATGGTGTGTGAGGGTATGAGTGTGATTGAGGGTGTGAGGTTGTGAGAGTGTGAGGGTGTGATGTAGGGTGAGGATGAGTGAGGGTGTGTGAGGCTGAGGGTGAGGGTGGGTGAGGGTGTGAGTCGTTGTGATGAGGCCTATAAGTGATAATTTTTTCTCCGTGAATATTGTACACTTCAAATGTATTAATGTTGTGAAGCGTTTTTTCAGAAGCTAATCCTGCCCTATGTAATGTTGAATGATGCTGTTGTTAACGCTGAATAAAAAAACAAACACATCAGTAACGTTTTTTATATAATGCATGTAAAAAGTTATCATTTTTTGTAGGGTACACATCAATTTGCACTGCAAAAGCTTGGCTTGCATTAACATAGATGCGCATTGATTTTGTCTGTGTTCGCTTATTCGAGACAATGTTTACCTCCTTATAAATTTCCGACTACAGATGTGCATTAATTGTGGCAAAGTATAAGTATGAAGCCACCTTTAAAAATTGTATTGTTTTTGTTGTGTAGTTTGAGTGGAATACTTTCTTGTACTTATGGATGAATTGCAAGTAGGATGTGAGGTCTCGTGCTCTTGTGATTACACACTTTCTTTGTTTTGTGGATTCTTTCCACCATTGTTCAATGGTTTATTTATTTCCCCTTACTTTAGTGACTGCTTTATGTTGTGAATTTGTGTCCTTTAGATATCTTTGTCCCCTTTTAAATTGGTGTATTACTCGCTGTGTATTCAGATGTTTCCCTTTTTTCTTAGGATTTATTTTTTTCCTTTAAAAAATGTTATATTTAACAATCCTTTTCTGCGTTTTTATGTATTAATTTGTGCACTGTCCTTGCGATGCATTAAGTTTTCATTTTTGAATACCTACAAGTGTGTAATCTGATGTTTTGTTATTGAATTAAATGTTGCCTAATGCTATTTACTTTTGGAGTTGGAGGGTGGATTAGTAGTTGGAGGGTGCATTAGTAGTTGTAGGGTGGAGTTGGAGGGTGGAGTTGGAGGGTGGACTTGGACGGTGTGAGTGTGAGGGTGAGTGGATGTGAGGGTCAGGGGGTGTGAGGGTGTGTGATGGTGTGTAAGGGCGAGTGAGGGTGACTGTGAGTATGAGTGAGGGTGTGAGGGTTGTGAGGGTGAGGGGGTGAGGGTGTCTGAAGATGAGGGGGTGAGGGTAATGGGGTGTGAGTGTGTGTGATGCTAGGTGTGGGTGAGTGAGGACGAGTGTTGTGAGTGTGTGAGTGTGTGAAGGTGAGTGAGGTTGTGCGAGTTTTAAGGTTGAGTGTGTGACTGTGAGTGAGGGTGGGTGAGGGTGTGTGAGGGGGTGTGAGGGTGAGGGGGTGATGTAGAGTGATGGTGTGTGAGGGTGAGTGTGGGAGGGTGAGTGAGGGTGTGTGAGGGTGAGGTTGTTGAGGGTGTGAGTGGGTGTGAGTGAGAGTTGATGGCTATAAGTGTTTATATTTTCGCCGTGAATATTGTACACTTCAAATGTATTAATGTTGTGAAGCGTTGTTTCTGAAGCTAAGAGACCTATGTAATGTTTATTGATGCTGTTGTTAGCGCTGAATCCAAAATCAAAGACATCAGTAATTTTTTTTATATTATACATGTAAAAAGTTTTCTTTTTTTTTGTAAGGTACACATCAAGCCGCGCTGCAAAAGCTTTGCTTGCATTAACATAGATGCGCAGTCATTTTGGAGGGTGGAGTTGTAGGGTGGTGTTGTAGGGTGGATTAGGAGGGTGGCCTTGGACGGTGTGAGTGTGAGGGTTATTGGATGTGAGGTTCAGGGGGTGTGAGGGTGTGTGATGGTGTGTGAGGGTGAGTGAGGGTGACGGTGTGAGTATGAGTGAGGGTTGTGAGGGTGGACTTGGAAGGTGTGAGGGTGATTGGATGTGATGTTCAGGGGGTGTGAGGGTGTGTGATGGTGTGTGAGGGTGAGTGAGGGTGACGGTGTGAGTATGAGTGTGGGTGATGGGGTGAGGGTGTGTGAAGATGAGGGGTTGAGGGTAATGGGATGTGAGAGTGTGTGATGATAGGTGTGGGTGAGTGAAGGTGAGAGTTTGAGGGTGAGTGAGGGTGAGTGTTGTGAGTGTGTGAAGGTGAGTGTGGGTGTGCGAGTTTGAATGTTGAGTGTGTGACTGTGGGTGAGGGTGAGGGTGAGGGTGTGTGAGGGTGAGGGGGTGTGAGGGTGAGGGTGAGTGAGGTTGTTTGTGGCTGAGAGTGTGTGATGTATAGTGAGTGTGAGAGTGTTGTGATGGGTGTGAGGAGATCGTGGGTGTGTGAGTGTAAGTTGTTTGAGGGTGAGGGGTTGTGTGTGTGAGTGTGAGGGTGAGTAAGGGGGTGTGATGTTTCTGGTGTGTGACGGTGTCTGAGTGTGAGTGTGTGTGAGGGTAAGTGAGGGTGATAGAGGTGTTGTTAGGTAGAGGGTGTGTGACGGTGGGTGAGGGTGTGTGAGGGTGAGTGTGAGTTATTGTGAGTGAGTGTGAGTGAGGGGTAAGGGTGTGGTTGTGTGATGTTGTGTGAATGTGAATGTGTCTGAGGGTGAGTGAGGGAGTGTGAGGTTGTGTGAGTGGTGAGGGTGGGAGTGAGGTTGTGTGAGGGTGGCGGTGTGAGGGTGACTGAGGGTGACAGAATGAGTGTAAGGGTGTGTGAGTCTGAGGGGTTGATGTTGAGAGAGGGTGAGTGGGTTGAGTCTGTGAGGGTGAGGGTGTGCGGTGTAGTGAGTGTGAGAGTGTTGTGATGGGTGTGAGGTTGTGGTATGAGCTGATGTATGCAGCTGAATGTGAGCATGGCTGTATTGCATTGCCTGTTTGTACACAATTTTTTTGTACTGAAAGTTATACCCCCTACAGTGACTCGAAGTTGTGATGCGAGCCTAGAGTATGAATGTATAAAATGGATGCTGAGAGGTGGCCATAAGGGTATACACGGCCCTGCGGCGATTTCATTTGTAATTCGTCTGTGAAGTTGTTTGTTTTTTGGCGGCGATTTCAGTTTTAAGTCTTTTGTTTATTGTGTTGTGCGAGCCTGGCTGTGTGCAGGGAGAGAGAGGGGAGGTGCTGGCGTCTGGGGAGGGGGAGTAGAATTGCGAGGCTGGCTGTGTCCGGGGAGAGAGGGGAGGAGCTGGCGTTTGGGGGCTGGGGAACAGATGTCGAAGGCTGGTGAATTTTGTTTAAAAAATATTCTGTTTCATTGGTCAAAAAATGATTTGTGCAGGTTTAAGGATTTAAGACGAGACAAGGTTTAAGGGTTTAAGACGAGAGAAAGCCGTGATACTGCAGGGAGAGAGAAAGAAGGAAAGCAGCTGGGTCCTAAATGACTGCACAACCTGGACTACTCACCAAGTATAGATGATATTGCCCACCTCAAATGATCTGCTGCTTGTTGATCATAGAAATGAATATAAGGACTGGTTGGATGAGAGGCAATATAAAACACAAACAATTGGTACAGAAAAGCACATGAATAAAAACATCAGCAGAGAGTCATTTCAGGTCTTTTATTTTCAGATGTGCTTGAAATGCGATTGATAGAACCAGCCAATGTGTTTTGCCCAAACATGGGCTTCTTTAGGGCGTGGATATATGGATATAATTTAGAATGCTGGTATAAGACCACAGGAAACATTTTACCATGCAAGAAAAATAAAGGTTAGAGAAAAGAGGAAAAGGGAGGAGAAGGAAAAAGCAGAAAAGGAGTGATGGTAGTTGATAAGATGGTGAAACCGTGGAGGGAATAGGATAGTTTGTGACCATAAAAAATATGATGAAAGCACCAGAGACACCATCAGGGTGTACTAAATGTGGCAGGATAGTTAAATCCGACAAAATCCTTTAGAATGATTAACACAGTAGTTCAAATGTGACACCATAGGTGGAGCTAACTAGAAAAGTGCCAGTGTTCAGAGAAAAGCTATTTAATCCGATGGTAGCTAGCTTACCAATAGATTATGGTTTGAATTAGATCCTCGGTAGCTGGGTCAAGAATTGAGTTTAAAAAGAGGTCTGGAAAACATGCTTACAAATTCCTGTTAGACATGGCAACAACAGAATGATAGAATAGAAGCACAGCTTGTGCAATGGCGTGCGCACGACATACCTAGGACGTGGTGTTGATATCTTGTGGTGGAGAGATGTCCCATGTGTTTAGGCAGTGCAGTGTACCTGCAGAGAAATGAACATTGCGTTGAGCACAAAGAGGACCTCCAGCGCTAAAAGGTTGAGCACCCTGATGTTTTGTGTTACCTAAACTGCATGGTTGATTCCTTTGTCTGGAATCATAAGACTTACAATGTATGTCTCACAGCTTGTGGGACACATTCACATGAACCTACTTCCGTTGTTTGACCTTATGTCTAATTTTTGTTTTTACAAACTGAATTTATGGTGCATGGCACCACTTACGTACCTGACTGTTTAGTCATGCTTTTAAATGCATACAGAATGTTTTGTTTTGTGTTCACAAGGTATATGGTACCTCTATATTTTTTGAGCGATTCACCAGCACAGGGGAGGGTGTTGGGGTAACATAGTTGTTATATGCAGTGCAAACTCAGCCAAGATAACTAGCTATGGTGCAAAGACAGGGCAGTAGAATACGGTTCCTAACATGGAATATCCGGGTCCTAAATGATTTTAGCAAAATGCGAAAAGGGATTGCTTATCTTATCAGACATGAGATTGATATCGCTCTCTTGCAAGAAACCCACTTTCCTCAGACAGCATAATGCTGACGGGCAGACGGTTGCATGGCCTTTTCCATGCGGCAGGGTGTTGCGATCTCAGCCAGAGAGGGGTTTACAGGAGGTCTGCTCCCTCATATCAGGGTAAAACACACCCAAAACTACAAGGCCCAGAAGGCCAAGGGGCAAAGAGCAGAGCTTCAAGGCAGGAACTGCCTATAAAGTCCCTCCCTAATTTGAAAACAGGGCTTGACAAACTAACATTTCCTTGCTTTTTCCAGGAAACAGCGCTAGCGGATGGTATTCCCCGCTGGAGGTCGAGCGTCGCTGATTTCGTGCCTCTGATTTCACGCCTGCGCGGCGCGTCACATTAAGCGGGCGGGGCCATGAAGGAACCGCTCCGTCATAAGCACAGCTCAACTGTGGCTGGTGACGGAGCGGTTCCGTCACCAGCATGGGCGTGCTGCGCGGCCCCCGCCCCCTTAGCTCTGCGGCGGAATAACCGCCGCAGCGCCCCCTTAGCGCTGCGGTGGAATAACCGCCGCAGCAATGCGGATAAAAAGGACCAGCAGAGGAAATCTTCCTTGCATTTGTTCAAAAGCCTGTTGTTTGGTGACGCTGTGATTCACAATAGCTTGGAAGTACATTACAGAAGTGTGCAGGCGGATTTCCTCCAGTACCTTTCCAGGAGCCTGCCATTTTCGAATGCTGTGGGGTTAACAGCATTACTCCTTCTAGTATACTGTTTTTCAGAATAGTACTTTCCAGAAACTCTGCTGACACTTCATGTGAGTATAGAACCCTTGGGGGATAATAGCAGGGTGGGAGATACTCTGACCGTTCCCCACTGTGACGGATCCACGTCCCCTACCTCGTCCAGGCGGCCTCGTCCCTCGAAGCCCCGGACTTCACCATTCGAACCAGTGGCGTCCATAGCAACCCGGACTCCACCCCTCTCTCCTTCTTTTCAGGAACCAATAGCAACAAGCGGAAAACCGGAAGGACTCGCCAGTGACCCCGGAAGTCCCTCCCCCAACCCCGAGGCGGAGTACGGAAAAGCCGGAATCGAAGAGAGCAGTGTGTTCAAGCAGGAGGACTCGTGGCAGGAGACAGCGTGCGAAGAACCTACGGAGACGAGCGGTGAAGCGGAAGAAGAAGATGAAGTCTGGACCAAGGACTGGTGGAGTCCGGTGGAGGAGGCTGGAGAGCGGCCGCAACTCGTGGGAGAGTTGCGGCGGGGCAAGTGAGTACCGATTCCCCTTGTACAGAGAGATTAAATAGTAGCGTGTAAAGTAGTCAACCCCCCCACACCTTGCACACAGCACTGTAGAACTTTGTATATTACCCGTTTGAAACCCCAGGCACAGTTGTATTTAAAATCCCGCACTCGGCCGACACTCAGTCACCCTTCTGCCCTCTTATTCTTCCTTTTTCCCCCTCTGGACCCCTACCTTCCTCACGTTTGCTCAAAATCCCACACCCCCTTGGTGAAGGTATACAGCATCAGCCGGTTATAGTTCGTCGGACTAACGACCCTCTTTCTCTCTCTCATTCCCATACCTCAGAGGAGCTGCCGTCCCGGTGACCAACCGACTACTCCCTCTGGAAGAAGCTCTCAAAACGACTTCCTGCCAAGCACCTTCCCTCCGCGAAGAGCCATTGTCTCGACATCGGCCCAAGCACCGCTTCAGGACACTGTTCTCCCCCCCCCCCCCCCTTCGAACTCTGTATTGAAAATAAAAACCCGCTAAGAATATAGCCCACTATATACGGCCTCCATGCCTGTTATTCCGGTCCGCCTACACCCCACGATCACACTCACCTTATGTGTTTTCCTTTGTTATTTTATCCACTGCAGTTGTCCAAGTGGGATGGAAACAAACAGCCGGGCAGCTCTGCCTACTAAGCACATATAAGACTCTCTCCCCTACAGGAGTGGTTATCATTTTATCCCTTTCTTTCCACTGTATCCTTGGAAGATTTCCTTGCACAGTGGTAATTGCATGCCTCTGTGTCAGGTTATCACCAGAGGATTAGGGGGGCCTTCTTCACGACATCGTCCCTGCTGGCCGATCCTTGAGGTTAGTGGCTTTCCCGGTTTACTGCTACTAGCGACCTGACACAGGGTTCACAACACATGCCAGGGCGTGCTTGCTTGGGTCAAATCAGGGATAACGTTGGAAGCACTCGAGACAGACCGTGGGGGCAGAATTATAATTTCTAGATATCATGGGCGGGACTGGATCTGCTCATTGCTAATATTTATGGACCTAACTATGATAATCCACAATTTTACCATGATGAGCTGGAGCGATTACGTGGGGACATCACACTGCCACAAATTTGGGGGGGACCTAAACTGTGTGCTAGATCCGGCATTGGACCATTCCAGGGGCCCCGCTCGGCACCCCTCAGCTGCTGCCAGAGCCATCTCAGATGCTGCCATTCAGCTTGACATGCTGGACATCTGGCGGATGCATTCTCCGGGGGAGGGAGGTTTCACTCACTACTCAGCCCTACATGACCTCCACACCAGAATCAACTACTGGTTTATCTCTAGATCTCTATATCTTCAGATTCATGCTTGCGCAATTCAGCCCGCTATTACTCTGACCATTCCCCAATTGTGTTGGACATTGAAAGTCCACAGAACGGGCTTGGGGATTTCCGCCATATTCATTGCTGGATAGCGTCTTTATGTTCGAGATGTCTGATGCCATAGAAAATGTTTTTGAAACAAATATTGGTTCTGTACGCCGGTTCTCCACGGTGTTCTCTTAGAAGGAGACAGACCTGTCTGGAGGAACGATTGGTTGAACTTGAGCGAGATATTCTGTCTGGGGAGGACGACCAGGGCGGGGAAGAATAAAATAAAATCTCTGGAGGAATATCACGACAGTGCGGACGACAAGGTTAAACATATGGGAAAATATGCAGTTGCCTGAAAATATGGGGAGGGAAAGAGGCCTAGTTCGGTCTTAGCAGCCCTGTTGAGAGATAGAAGGGAGTCGGTTGGCGTGACCAAATTGCGAGTGGCGAGTTTCTGAGGGATCCAGCCGAAATAGCTAACAGGTTCAACCAGTATTACTCAGACCTGTACCGCTCTAGAGCAGCAGCTGATGAGACAGCGAATCGAGACTACTTAGAACATATCAGGTTGCCGTGGTTGTCCGACTAGCGCAGACAATATTTAATGAGACCGTTAGATGCTGATGAAATACTCGCTGCATTAAATGCAATGCGGATGGGAAGCTCCCCTAGGCAAGATGGCATGGTTACTTATCCCCCATTTAATTACACTGTTGTAGGAGATGGGGGAGGAGGGGAAGATGTCCCCACTATGAGAGAAGCCTTAATAGTTACACTATTAAAGCCAAGAAAAACCCTTAGTGAATACTCCTCTTTCGGGCCTTTGTCTCTTCTCAATGTAGGCACCAAACTATTTGCTGAAATTGCTTGGTTGTTCCATATGATCAGTGAAATCACTGGTCTGCCACTGTCCCCGGACCCACTACTGGCGCTACTGGGCTATTCAAAGTGTTCGCCGAAAGAAGTTCACCCATTAGTAGATATGGGGCCTCCTAAATATGGGTCAGTCAGTGACAGCCCCCACTGTCACTGACTGGTCTAAAGACTTTATATTGCAATACGCAATCAGAACTGTATAGTGAACTACTTCCTCCCCAGAGCCAACATAAAAGCTTTTGGGGCCGGTATCGGAGTTACTTGGCTGGAAGAGAGACGAGCGAGTACGCACAAGAGGGCCCGGCTTGAGGAGGTGGACTGAGGCAGGGATCTTGTTCAGTTGCTCGAATTGTATATTACCATGTTATTCGACGCACGTGTTTCTACTCTGCTACTGCCGGGCCTCTCCGGTGGTAGTTTAAGCGCCATTAGCTGTTTAAATGTATAGACATAAGCTTCTGTTGGTGTATACACAGCTACTCTACCTGTACTGAGTATGTGCTTTGTACTTGACCTAAGATTGTAAATCTTACTCAACAATTTATGTACCACTGTAGTCGATTATGTTCATTTCTTTTTTGTTTCCTTGCCTTTCTCAGTACTTTATTTTACTGTTTATATCAAACTCTCAATAAAAAATAAAAATAAAAAAAACTCTGTAGCAGGTGCTTGTAAATCCTGAGTTACTGCTAAACACATCCCTCCCCAGGTCAGCAACCAGTGCGGCCGCACCAGTCGCACTGCCCTAAAGCCGGCCCTGAAACTTACATCGCCACTTGAAATGTTATCTGTGCGTTCTCACCCATAAGACTGTTTAACTGTTTTGTGCCTTAAAAAAAAAAAAGCAGAAAAACACAAACTGAATTTTATTTTGCATTTCACAAGACTACTAATTAATTCTCTGAAATGTGATACCTTCAACTGTTCCTTGCTTTTAGCGTTGTAGTTTTGGTTTTAACACATACCACGGGCTCACAAACCAAAGCTTAAAAGCCTGAAATGCCTAGCTGAGCCACAGATGCCCTGGATCCACTTGCAGATTCCTTTGAAACATTACAGAGTTATGTAATCTATGTTCAACATCATAAGAAGGGTACTGGAATACTGAGTTTTAATATTCTTCTACAAACATATTACATCAAAAATATCAACAACCAAAATATTAACAGTTACCATATTTTATTATATTTATACAAGTTATAGGTTTACTATACTTACCAGGCGTAGTGCTGTCATTCATGATGTCATTTCATGAATCAGTAGTGATGTTATCAATTATGTCATACAACATATCTTGAGTGATGTGATATGTGAGGTCATAAGCAGTGCATGGCGAGGGAGGGAGTTATAGTTACTTCAGCTAACTATAACTAGTGAATTTCAGTGGGTTTTTTAGTTTAAAATGTTAGGATTAATCTGACATTTTCAACTAACTAAAACATCATTTTAACCTTTGTTATTTCCAGTGAATTTCTATGGACTTTTTTTTACTACCACACATAATTATAACAACACTTTAAACTTTCTTTTCTTTAGTGAATTTCTACTTGTTCTTTTAAACATACAGTAAGATTTTATCAAATGCAACTATGCCAACACCACACCGCACATGGCCAAAGCATGGGTTGGCCACAAGACTTGGCCCGTTGCCAGGCCATTCGCCCAACAGCCGCACACAGCTAACCCCTGCTGCACACATCCGGAAGCACCCTGCACCCAACATCCCATATGCAGTCAACCCACTCTAGACCGTCCCTTTATTTTAAAAAAGATAATGGTTTTCCAATCCCATGGGTCTCTTGCTGGACCATCACAGGCCCCTGTGCTCCTGCAGATCTGCCTAGGGAGCACAGTGGGCCGCACTCCCTCCTGCAAGAGCCCATGGAATTCCTGCACCGCAAAATACATTTTGTTTTAAATTTGGCTACCACTATGTCAGGTAGTCAGTGTACCCCTTTTTTGCCCCATTATGCTTTATTTTTCCATTTTCAGGACACAGGGATTGAGTCCCTGTGTCCTGTAATGGCAGCTGCAACATTTCTCTTCATGTTGTGGCCAGAAAATCAGAGCTCAGGCTCCAGCAAGAGTCACAAAAGCAAGGCAACTGATGGGGGAAAAAAGCCCCACAGTCAATCAGTTCGCTTTGTTATTTGACGTTGATGCCTGCTGGACTCCCCGCAAAGGCCCTGCAATTCCATCCATCCAGATATCTATACATTTTGTACCTTAATTGTAAAATAGTTACCAAACAGATTCAAACCAAATCCCAAAAAGCACGCTTTCTGGGTAAAGATCAAGCTTTCTGTCAAACTTGGTGTAATTCCATGCAGCTGTTTTGCCTATAGCGTTGTTCAAGAATCCCTATAGAAATTGCATGGGGAAATTGCGTTTTGTGTTCTTGTTTCTGGGCTCCTGCTTGACAGATTACTCCTAACCTTTCAAGGAAGGAGCTGCGGTGGATGAACTTGTTTTTTGTAAGTTTTGTGAAGATTCATCAACAGCACCAAAGTTATTATTAAACCAAAATATCAAGTTTCTGTGGTAATTATGCCCTAACTATAACTACATAGTGGCGAACGTGAAGTGGGTGGCAGTTGCCCACCTTGGTTAGGCAAGCTCCATCTTCAGTCTGTACAATATGTTGATAATATTGTCATTTTAGACGTTATATAAGAAGCCTGTGAAGGTCTCTGGAAGCTTTAAGTCAATTACAAATTAATAATCTACAGTAAAAGGCTGACTTCACTACATCTGCAGGTCTCGCTTGGCTATGCCAATTTCAGAACAAGGCTACAATTACTTCCATGGTGAGGCTAAAAGTACAATGCACAAAATGTGATAACAAAATGGCAGTGTATTTGAATTACATATTAATTTGCAATAAGGCTTATCAAGTATAAAAACAAATTCACAAATGTTACTCAGTGGTGTAACGAAACTTTAGGTGGGTCTCTGTAAAGTACGTAGAGGTTCCCCATCCCTGGACCCAGTCAAAGCACTCAGGCCAGGGGCCACCACCCATGTACAGTGCCGGAGAGGACACCCTGCACTGTAGGAGCTGTGGGGGTTTATTGTGAACCACTAATGTTACTACAAACAGCTGGTCCAGATAAAATTTAAATATAAAGTTATTAGGTAGAGTTTTGCTTACCTAAGTAGACCAGGCAAATGCAAATTAGGTTAGAGTAAATTTTGAAGCAGCAATTACTCAAGCTGATGTCACGATTTTTGGCTTGCTGGTCTTACTGCACCATGCTGGAGAGACTATCCTTAGAGCAGCCATTTAGCAAACACTCGCTTTTAGTCAACTCATTTTGGATCTACGCGAGGCACTGAGCCCTTTACAGTTATAATCCCCAACTTCTTTTTTTTTAAATATTTTTTTATTGAGCAGAGCAGATGGCAATTAAAACATTTATACAGAGAACAATACTTAAGGGATCATTATAAACATTGAGCGAAATCTAGTAAAATCCAATAATTCATAACATTCAGCAATAATCATCACTATTCAATTTAGTAACAAAGCAAAAAATACGTCATAAAAAAGTGCCAAGTGCAATAATTTTCCAATCACAGTTTCAATACTTAAAGTGCAGGTAGTGCAAAATATAATAATCCGGATCACTGACAAAATATCGACCTACAAAATATCGACCTACAGGAATATCGAGTCAAAAATATCGAAGGCAAGAATATCGACATCCTATCTACAACATGTTAAGTACAAAAATATCGAAAAAATAATATAGATGTTAAAAATATCGGTTAAAAATATCATTTTTTTTCTTTTAAAATATAATTGTAAAATAAAGTAAATAACACTATTAATAAAATCTGCATAGTTAAAAGTATCTAATAATGTTTAAAATTAATAAATAATACATATATAATAATACATTAATTAAATATATACAGTAAATATATAATATATATGTACTGAACAATAAGTTGTAATAATTATTTTACTAATTTATAAATTAATAAAAAATATTCAAAATTACAAATACATTTACAAACATAAAACAATGCCATAAATAAAATGTAAAAAATATGAAAAATTAAATATACTTTTAATATTTTTAAAATTAATTATATAAAACGTTGGATAGCGTAAGGGTAAAAATTACTATTCCCACTCCAGAGAGTGCAACAGTAGGGAAAGCGTTGGATAGCGTACAGGTTAAAAATTACTATTCCCGGGGGGCGTGGCTAGCAGCTAAACATGGCGGCAGCATAGCCCTGAGGCTCCGAGAGTGAGGCGGCTTCCCCACAGAAATCCGTACATTTATCCGCCAATTTAAAGCTTCTAACCGGAGGAACCTGGGTCCAGGACCGAGCGGAGTCCGCCCAATGAAACCCTGGTTAAAATCGGGTGCCGGGAAGTGACGCTGTGGACTCCCTCTGCTGAGGGCCTTCCGCATCGCAACAGCGACGGGGGAATAAAAGTAAAACAACCGACCCGGTGGACATATCCGGCAAATAGTTTTATTTATCACAGCTGAGAACCAAGGCGGACCGTACAGTGCACTTTACTGCTCCGGACTCAGGAGAAAGGGGACATAATGGACTGCGTTCAGTACTGACCCCGCCCCCTCTAACACCAACCGGTGACAGGTGGCGAGCCATTCTGCACTACTACAGAAGCACCACTCGGCACTCTTGGGCAGCAAAACTTCGCCCTGGCCCACGCCCGAGTGGTGAAAAGGCACAAGAAGATGCAGCAATTGTAAGGGCTCGAGGCAGAAGGGCACGAACGAGGTAGACGGAGCTCAGGGTGCCAGAAGCGGAAGGAGAGCCTGCAAACCTATCCAGCGGCCGGAGTGGGACAGAACTGGAGAGATCCCACGGGACATGGGCAGTGCCGACAGCATTAATTAAAGAAGAGGCCTTGAACAACCCCAGTGAGGTGGGAGACTGCAGCCAGAGAACATAAAAACGAAAGGGCGGACGAGACCTGCGGCGCCGGACACCGACAACAGCCTGCTTCACCACCGGTAGTCAAGATTTCCATGCGTTAAGGTGGCAAGTAGGCATCAAAACTGCGGTACGGTCTGGAATTGAACTAGTAAAGGTGCCCCCTGGAAAACACACCGCGAAGACAGAGACCAGCAGGCACCCCTGGAAGAACAATGGCAGGCAGAGGCCCGAGAAACAACGCATCACAGTCCAGGTTAGAAAAATTTGCCTTTGACAAACATGCCCCCTCTCAGTCGGAGCATCGCACATCCACTGGGAAGACACCGGAGGGTGAGGGAGCCAAGAAAGCAACGCTTGAAGACGTAATGAAGGCATTGGCGCAGGTACAGTGAACGGTGGGGTCCACAGCCACAGAAGTCGCCCTGCTGCGTGCTGACTTTCCAAAAATGGCGAGAGAGTGAAGCAGGTCACAAAGTCCTTAGTGGAGGATGTATCGGAACTACAAATAGCGATGGAACGTGTTGCGGCGGAGAATAAGGCGCTAAAAGAGATGCTGGAAGATCAGGAAGGGCGCTCCAGACGAAACGACGTAAGAATTATTGGGGTACCGGAATCGGAAGGCACCCGCCCCATGGACCTGTATGTGGAGGAACTGATCAAGACGCAGCTCAAACCAAAGGGACTATCGCAATTATTCTCCGTAGAACGAGCGCATAGAGTCCCCCGGGGGAAAACCTAAACCTGGAGCCCCCCCAAGACCAATACTGGCGAGGCTCTTTAACTTTTGTGATCGCGATGCTATCCTGCAAGCGGCGAGAGTAGCCACACCAATACAGATTCAAAACTCCACACTCGCCTTCTTCCCAGATTATATTGCAGAAGTATCGCGTCGGAGGAGGACCTTCCTTGAAGTCAAGAAGGAGCTGAGAGCTAAGGAATTGCTGTATTCTATGCTGTTTCCAGCACGACTGAGAGTGGTAGCAGACAGTAAGGTTTGGTTCTTTGACACACCAGAGTCGGCCCGGGACTGGCTGGGGGGATGGAGACAAGTTGGATTGCCCCGCCGCTCTCATTGGACTAACCAGAACCAACGAGGAGACAGCCAACCGAGATCACAGGCTTCAGGCAGGGATGGCTCGGCACGGTCGCCTGCACAGGAACACCTTGATGCAGAGGACGGAGTGGAATAGTGAATTCCCGGCACATCACAAGGTGACACTTTAAAGAGATTTTACCGGTGGGACTGAGCTTGGACACTAACCCGGGTGAGACCGGAGAGGGCAGGGGAATCGTCTGCTCCGGGGGACACTTCACCCCAGCAGGCAAGTAACTGTTCATTGGATGGGTAAAGCACTCTGCTGACTTGGGGGGGTGGGCAGTTCCAGGTCCGTTAAGCAGGGAGGCAGGGAGGGGGGAGGCATGGGGGGATTGTTTAGTTGTTAAGCGCAAACTGCAAGTTAAAACTGAACACACAGTTAGTCACACTAGGAAGGGGGTAGAGGGGGGGATTTTAGTTTTGTTGGTTTTGGCTCAAACTTTACACTCTATGGTACACCATGTCACACTCTATCCATGCGGATCCACAGACGGCAGCAGACACAAGTCACCACAATTGATGCGACAACCAGACATGATCCTAAGACCACAAGATGGCTCACCAGACCCATATAACAGTCACTGACGATGTGACGCGCACCAGGGCGGTGCCCCCCCTTCGAATACTCACATGGAATGTTAGAGGATTAGGGGACAAAATAAAGAGAGGACTGGTCCTACAGGCGATTAAACGCCAAGGCCCCGCGATAATATTACTACAGGAAACACACCTCATGGGGACAGCGTGCCGTGCACTCGACAGACGAGGCTACAAAATGGCGGCACATGCCAAGTTTACAGCAGGGTCGCGAGGGACGGGTATTTTAGTGAAAAACTCTTCCCCCTTCATTGTGATACAACACAAGGTAGACGATCAGGGCCGCTTTGCGGCTGTCCATGGGCAATGGGAGGGTAAACTCTGGAATGTAGTGTCCGTATATATTCCTCCAGCACTCTACTCCATAACACTAGGGGAATTCCTTTTGAATCTCCCAAGGGGACATACGATCATAGGGGGGACTTCAATGCCATCGTAGACCCAGCGCTGGACACGCTTCCCGTCAGGATACGTGCATCGGGCGCCGCTGCCCTCCCAGGTTTTATGGAGGCAATGGGGCTGAAAGATGCCTGGCGCCATATCCACCCCACGGCGAAGCAGTACACATATCCCTCTCAGGTACACAATAGTCTGTCCCGTCTGGATTATTTTTTGCTCCTCGGTGATGGGATGAGAGACGTGGACACCATAACCATACTGCCGAGAGGAATTTCAGACCACTCTCCTGTATTACTATCCCTCACCACTAAAGAGAAGAAGCGCGCGAGAATCTATCCCATATATCCCAATTATCTCATGATCCCACAGATCAAAAAAGACCTTAAATTTCCTCTGCAAGTACATTCAATAAAGGTATTTAAAAAAAAAAATACTATTCCCACTCCAGAGAGTGCAACAGTAAGGAAAGCGTTGGATAGCGTAGGGGTAAAAATTACTATTCCCACTTCAGAGAGTGAAATAGTAGGGAAATCGTTAGATAGTGGTGGGGTAAAAATATTCCCACTCCAAAGAGTGCAACAGTAGGGAAAACGTTGGAAAGCGTAGGGGTATAAATTACTATTCCCACTCCAGAGAGTGCAATAGTAAGGAAAGCGTCTGATAGCGTAGGGGTACAAATTACTATTCCCACTCCAGAGAGTGCAACAGTAGGGAAAACGTTGGATAGCGTAGGGGTAAAAATTACTATTCCCACTCAGGAGAGTGCAACAGTAGGGAAAGCTTTGGATAGTGTAGGGGTAAAAACTACTATTCCCACTCCAGAGAATGCAACAGTAGGGAAAGCGTTGGATAGCGTAGGGGTAAAAATTACTATTCCCACTCCAGAGAGTGCAACAGTAGGGAAAGCGTTGGATAGCGTAGGAGTATAAATTACTATTCCCACTCCAGAGAGTGCAACAGTAGGGAAAGCGTTGGATAGCGTAGGAGTAAAAATTACTATTCCCACTCCAGAGAGTGCAACAGTAGGGAAAGCGTTGGATAGCGTAGGGGTAAAAATTACTATTCCCACTCCAGAGAGTGCAACAGTAGGGAAAGCGTTGGATAGCGTAGGACTAAAAATTACTATTCCCACTCCAGAGAGTGCAACAGTAGGGAAAGCGTTGGATAGCGTAGGAGTAAAAATTACTATTCCCACTCCAGAAAGTGCAACAGTAGGGAAAGCGTTGGATAGCGTAAGGGTAAAATTTACTATTCCCACTCCAGAGAGTGCAACAGTAGGGAAAGCGCTGGATAGCGTAGGAGTAAAAATTACTATTCCCACTCCAGAGAGTGCAACAGTAGGGAAAGCATTGGATAGTGTAGAAATTAAATATAACAAACTTATAAATAATTGTTCTAAATAAAATAATTAAAATATTTTTTTTAAATAACTACATCACTTGCTAATCCCCATTGATAATTACTAAAACATAATTACAAATAAATAATTATTTAACTATAAATTAACAATAAATACCAATAAATACTAATTAATAAATATAAATAACCAAATAATATTCAACACTAAAATATTTTTCTAAACAAAAAACATATTAATCATGAAAAATTGATTAACATTTAAGAAATGGTAAACAGTACATTTATTTTTGATTAAAAATTAATTTTAATAAAAAATGATTTACAAATTAATAATATAAATGTCAAAATAATAAAAATTAATTAATAATAAAAATTTATATTTACCAATTACAAAAAATTAATAACCAATTAAAAACATTAATTACCAATTAAAAATTGTACTGATCAATGACAAACCTTAATTACAAATTAAAAAAACGATTTGCCAATTAAAAATTTAATTACCAATTACAAACCTTATTTACCCATTAAGAAAATTAATTGCCAATTAAAAAATTTAATTAACAGTTACAAACCTTAATAACAAATTAAAAAAAGTAATTACCAATTAAAAAATGTAATTACCAATTACAAACCTTAATTACCAATTAAAAAAATTAATTGCCTATTAAAAAATGTAATTACCAATTACAAACCTTAATAACCAACTAAAAAATTAATTACCAATTAAAAAATGTAATTACAAATTACAAACCTTAACTACCAATTAATAAAATTAATTAGCAATTAAAATAAGTAATTACCAATTAATAATTAATTAAAAATAATATATTTATCAATACCAATCAAAAATAAATAATCTCTTAATTACAATTAAATTACTTCCAACCCTATTCCCCTATAAACCCACAACCCGCTACAGAACTTAAACACAAAAATTAATTAAAATTATTTTACAATTACTAAAAATATATAAATAATTTAATATAATTAAATTACTTCCCACCCTATTCCCCTATAAACCCACAACCCGCTCCAGTACTAAAACATAAAATAAAATTAAAAATAACATTTTTAATATATAATATATAGTACACATATAATTTAAAACAAATAAACTACTTAACAAAAACTTATAACACATACATATAAAATACATAATAAAATACATAACAAACAAATATCGATATTAGTAACATCGAAATTAGTGACATCGATATAATTGATATCGATATTACTAACTTCGATATTACTTACATCGATATAAAAAAATTCGATATTACTTACCTTAGGGTCGATATTCTGTCCAACGATATTCTTGACCTCAATATTCTTCACCTTCGATATTTACAACTCGATATTATTGTAGGTCCATATTAGGGATTCAATATTTTGACTGTGCACCTTTTAATAAAGGGTCATGTGCTAAAGTGCTAAATATTCAAAATATATTTTCCCCTTAATTTGAAAACCTTCTATTCGGGCAATAGACCTGTCCAAAAGGAAGTATTACCCACCCTGACCTGTGCTTCTTGTATTAATAAGATATTGCTTATTAAAATGGTATGTAGCTGTAGTGGACTAACAACTATTAAAGAATTTCCAATTTTTGGTGAATTTTTGCGTTGCCCCAACTCTTTTGGCATAAGCCTCTTTTAAAAAAAAATTTCAGTCTCATTTTATTTACCCATTTAAAATAGGATGGTACCTCCTCTGATTTCCAATTTTGGAGGATAATAGAACGGGCAACTAAAGTACAGATTGCAATAAAGGTTTCTTCTGCACTGGACAAATCAGTTCTCTCTGTTGAGATGCCAAAAAGGGCAGTCTCGGCTTCGGGTTCAAATACCTTATTTATAGCCTGACTTATTGAAAAAAGATTTTACGCCAAATGTTCTCAAGTTTCGGACATGTGTAAAGAATATAAAGCCAAACGCCCCCCTCATGCAGCTGACATCTAAACATTTATTTTCTACTCCAGAAAAGCATTTATTTAAAGCTTTAGGAGTTAGATAGGCCAGCCAGCGCGATAGAAAAGACATCCTCTTAAAATTGGCCGCTCTAAGAGCCTTACCTCCTAACTGGGCGATCCGCTCCCATTCCTGCCTCAAGAAGGAGCAATAGGTTTCCTGATATATTTTAGCCAGAATTTCATCGACCAAAGGAGATTCTTCACCCTTTCTCAGAGAATTGTACAAATTCCCCACTCCTTTTGATTTCACTTTATACAGGGCAGTAGCCAAAGGCATTACACCTGCCGATAAATATTATTTATTTATAAAGTTTATAATCTGAAGAAATTCCAGAAATTTCATTTTTAATTTATTATCAGACCTAACCAGAACTTCTTGCCAAGTGATAAGTTTCTGCGATGTAAAAATAGAACCTAGATCACCAAAACCGGAGTCTCTCCACTTTTGGAGCTTACTCGAATTAATTTGAAGACCCAAGATCTTACACTCCTCTAATTTCAAGTAGTACAAGCCACCCCCCTTCCTGTTTAAAAGAGGACTGTAATCTATATGAAAAATTTCGAATAGTCTTATTTGGTATTTTTGCTGTTTTAAAAAAAATCGAACTTGTGAAACTGCCTCGTGTACCATTTTTTCATAAAAAAAACATATTGAGCAGTCCATTGGAATTCAGTAAAAATGCTGTAAGATCCATAATAGCTGCCATATAATAAGTACGTATATTCGGTAAAGCTAGGCCCCCTTGTATAGTTCCCAGCTGAGGTGTACTCAATTTCACCCTTGAAACTTTCTTATTCCAGACAAAATCTCTGATCATGGACTCAATCTCTCTAAAATATTAAGAATTAATCTTTAACGGTACGTTTATAAAAAGAAAAAACAGTAAAGGAAGGATTGACATTTTAGTAAGTGCAACACAACCAATCAAAGTTAATGGTAAAAGAGTCCATCTCTCCAACAAGATTTTATTTTTATTTCGCATTGTTAAATAATTCCAGCTAAATAATTGTTCTAACTGATTGGAGACATAAATACCCAGGTATCTGATCGGTTCTTTTTTTTAAGCTTGTGATGTTAAGTTTGAAGGTAAAAAGTTACAATCCGGGGGCGTGGCCAAGATGGCGGGGTGAGCGGACGCTTCCTCCCGCAGCTCCTCCGGCCCGACTAGGCTCGAGCCCTTTTCTTCAGCTTTTCTCCCCCGCTGATGCTCAGCGTGTGAGGGGAGTGTGGCGGAGTACCTGGTGCACACATTGATGTCGCTTTGTCCATAATCGCTCCGGTGGAAGCACCTCAAAAGACCGATTGAAGATCGAGGGGCGACGGAGCGCCCGGGAGGCGGAGCGAATCGGAGTGCTGTCCAGGCACCCTTGGCTGGGCCTGGTGCTGAAAGTCGGCGATCCGGGTGGAGACCGTCCCGGCGCTCGACGGAGGTCGAAGGAGAGCTGCAGGCTGAGGGCCGGCTATGGGTAGGACTTTGGGCATGAGCTTTGGCGCCTGGACTTGATGCGGTGACACCCTGCATGGCGAGAGCCCCGATCCCGTGATCGGAGGGCGACTGGTTTGAAGCCGGGGACAGATCAGTCGACTCCTCTGCGTAACAGTGTGGTTTCGGCTGTGGAACATTTCAGATTGCCTGGTTTCTGGGGTGCCCTGGTGTTGTCGCCGGGCTCGGACGCTCTGCTTGGCCCCACCCGGCCGCCATTTTGTCCCCGAGGGGCCGGTGTCGTTGGCCTCCTCCGGAGTTCTTTGCTGGCGGGTTTCTGCGCCCTCCGCCTTTGCAAGGCGAGCTCCCTGTGGAGCGTACTGACCGGGGCCCCCCCAGTGTAGCTTTTAGCCGTCGTCCCGACTGGGCGCCCGCGGCTGGCAGTGCCCGGACTGGCCCGCCATTTTGTCGTCTGTGACGCAGCACTCCGGTTCTGCTGGGAGCCCCCCACTTCGAGTGCTTACTGGTGGTTGGACTTTCCCCGGGGCGGCTGGGCCTGTGCCCACTCATCAACTACAGCGCCTGCGATGACTGGAAGAGGTGGCTCGAAGAAGGGGGACCGCACCCTGCCGGATATGCTTGGCAGGGCCCAGCAACTACGGGACAGGACACCGCCGTCGCCGGGGTCCTCCCGGGCCTCGGCGGACGCGTCAGGGGGAGAACCCCCGGTCACGAGATCCTTCATGGAGGAGCTGTTCAATTCCCTCAAAGAGGACTTTCAGACACTGAAACGGGAAGTGGCTAGCGAGGTCCGTGAGGTCCGCAGAGAGGTGGAGGGCCTCGGTGAACGGGTTGAGACGGTGGAGATGGCGGCCCAGCGCCGGGACGAGGAGATTGTCCACTTACAACAAGACGTTTTCTGTCTCCGGGAGCAGTGTGTTGAGCTTCAGGCCCACTACGAGGACCTTGAGAACAGGTCACTGAGAAATAACATCCAAGTGTGTGGTGTGCCGTCTGCGGACGAAGGGGCTGACTTAGTGGGCTATCTGCAGGACTTGTTCCGGGAGATCCTGGGGGAAGCCGCAGACTTCCCTATCCGCATTGATAGAGCACACAGAGTTGGTCGACAGCGCCAGTCATCGGCGCCCCCACCGGACATCTTAGCTTTCTTGCCCGACTTCCCGCTGAATGAGCGCATCATGTCTGAGGCCCGTAGGAAACAGCCCCATACTTTCCGGGAGCGGCCTGTTGCGCTCTATCAGGACCTGTCCGCCATCACACTGCAGAAGCGTAGATCCTTCAGGATTGCCACTGACTTCTTGCGCGAACAGGAGACGCCGTACTCCTGGGGGCATCCCTTCCGCCTGATCTTTCGCTGGAACGGAGTGCTGCATCAACTACGCTCCTTGCAGGACATTTGCGGGGTTCTGGGGCTCACAGCTACGGAGGAGGAAGGAGCTACACCGTCATGGAGGCGATCAGAGAGAAGGGGTCGGCGAAGGTCGGCGAAGAGACGATCGACGGCGAGCGCTGGGCGTCCTGATTCCCCTACTATCAGGGCGGACATGGCCGACGCTTTGAGGGCGGCAGCCAGGGACCGAGCCGACTCCAACGGCGTGGCCTTGACGGCCTAGAATCACTCCGGGGGGAGATGTGCATAGCTTCTTCGATGCCAGGTTTGGGGCTGGGGGGGTCGGGGGGGGAGCGGGTGGAGGTGAGTGGCTAGACGTCCACTTTTCTGTTTTCTACGGACTTGCCCGTTTTGGGGCTTGACTGAGACAATGGGGTGTTTGTGTTGGTATTTGGCTTGTTGCCATGGGTGTGTTTTGGGTGGGTTTGGGTGTTGTTCTAGAGTTGGGGAGGTCCCGTCCGATGTTGTCCGCGTCCACGCTTGGCCTACTCTGGCCTGTCCTGCGCTGCCGTCCCACGCACCCCACCCTCTGGTTCCTTGCCCGCAGCATAGCGTTCCTGATCCCTGGGAGGCATGTCATCCCTGAAGGTGGTGACCCTTAACGTTAAGGGACTGAATAATCCTGTTAAGCGCAGGGCGATTTTATCTCTACTTGAGGGGACGCAAGCTGACATTTGCCTTTTGCAGGAGACCCACATGTTGTCCCGGGACTGCCATAGACTGCGCTCTGCTAAGTTCCCCACCCAGTTTTTCTCCTCTGCAGCGACCAAGACCGCGGGGTGGCCATTCTCATAGCGAGCTCCTTTAGGGGGGAGGTACTGTATAAGTATGCTGAGCAGAAGGGGAGGCTTCTTGCATATCGCCTTCGCCTGGGGGGCATGGCGTTCACGGTGGGCTCCGTCTACAGCCTGAATGACCACCAGGAAAACTTCTTGGACTCGGTGCTGGTGGACGTCACTGCCTCTCCCGACCGACATGTCATCTTAGGGGGGGATCTTAATATTGTCTTTGATTCCGTATTGGATAGATCGGCGCAGCGGTCTCCGCAGACGGGAGAACTCTCCCAGGCTGTGAAGGCCCGGATTGCGGACATGGACTTACACGATCTTTGGCGCTCCATGGACCCCACAGATAGGGACTACTCCTACTTTTCGCATGCGCATCGAACCTACGCTCGGTTGGACTATCTCCTGGTTAGTGGGCCGATGCGCGCTGCCGCCACGGCGGCGGACATTGGGGTCCTGACCCTGTCTGACCATGCGCCGGTTACTGGCGCGTTTGCGTGGCCGGCGGCCTCCCCCTTTCGGGGGGTGTGGCGCCTTAGGGACACCCTTTTACACAAGAAGACGGTAGCGAAACGTATTGAGGAGGTCATACAGGATTATCAGACACACAATAGTAACACCGACACTTCCCTAGTGACACAGTGGGCAGCATTGAAGGCGGTTCTCCGGGGGGAGTTCATCTCCATCTCCTCGGCCGAAAATAAGGAGCGGCAACGGAAGAGGGACGAACTGACTGTCCAAGTTCGGGAGCTTGAGCAGGTCCACCGCCGTACGGGGGCTCCGAGGGTGTGGAGGCAGCTGAAGGCTGCAAGGAAGCTCCTGTCGGCGCTGGATCTGGACAGAGCGGAATACGCCGCCTTGCGCTTGAAACATGCTTACTACACTGGAGGGGACAAGTGCGGCAAGCTCCTGGCACATCGGCTCCGGGTCGCGCAACAGCGTAACGTAGTGAAGGAACTTGTGAGTTCAGACGGGGTGGTCGTTTCCGGAGACGCAGAGGTGGCGGAAACTTTCCGCAGCTTCTATGAGGCGCTGTACACCGCGGAGCCCTCCTCGCCGCGAGACGCCGAGGACTATTTGGAGTCCGTAGCCCTTCCAGCGCTGGATCCCGCTCAGGCGGAATATCTGGAACGGGACATTCACGTTGAGGAGGTGATTTCCGCTATAGCTCGGTTGAAGCATGGGAAGGCCCCGGGCCCGGACGGATACACGTCCCTGTTTTATAAGACTTTTTGCCCGGTTGTGGCCCCTATCTTGACTCGGCTATTTAATTCCTTCTCCGACCCGGGAGCCATCCCACTGGATCTCCTGAGTGCGACGGTCTCGGTGATTCCGAAACCCGGGAAGGACCGGGCGTTATGCGGATCGTATAGACCCATTTCGCTCCTAAATGTCGACCTTAAGCTGTATACAGGGATTCTGGCGTCCAGGCTGGCCCTGCACCTCCCCGGTCTGGTGGAGGCGGACCAGGCTGGCTTTGTACCCGGCAGGCAGACGTTTGACAATACCAAGCGGGTGGCGCATGTTCTAGAGAAGGCCTCACGGATCCCGGGGGAACGGATGCTGCTGTCAGTTGATGCGGAGAAGGCCTTTGATAGGGTTCATTGGCCGTATCTCGAGCTGGTTCTCAGGAAACTTGGAATTGGTGATAAATTCCGTGCTATGGTATTTAACTGCTACAAATATCCTTCGGCGTCGGTGCGAGTAAACGGGTGTAGCTCCCGTGGCTTTGCCATCGAACGCGGCACAAGGCAGGGCTGCCCCCTTTCTCCGCTTCTGTTTTCTCTCTACATGGAGCCGTTTGCCCAAAGGATCCGTCATAACCCGGATGCTATTGGGGTCAGGATGGGCCAGTATGTCCACACGGTTAGCCTCTATGCGGACGATGTCCTGCTGACCCTGGACGACCCTAGGAGGTCCTTACCCGCTTGCATCCAAGAGTTGGATGCCTTTGCACGTGTGGCCGGCTTCAAAATGAATATGGGCAAGTCGGTGGCCTTAGATGTGTCTTTGGCTGCGGATACTAGGAGGGACCTCCAGCGACTCTTCCCCATGCAGTGGTCTTCGTCCCTTGTGCCATACCTAGGGATTCTACTGGCGCCCACATTACCGGAGATGGTGGCGGCCAATTACACTTCTCTCAGTAAGAAGATCAGGGAGGAGCTTGGCCGCTGGAGTAAGGGCCTGCTGTCCTGGCTGGGACGTATCGCGGCGGTAAAGATGACGGTGTTGCCCCAGATATTATATCTTTTTCGTGCCCTGCCTCTCCAACCTCCAGTGGGCTGGATTCGACAGACGCAGGCCGACATCTCCCGCTTTGTCTGGCAAGGCCGCAAGCCGCGGATGAAGAGGGTCCTTTCCACGCTTGCCCCGGAAGCAGGGGGCCTTGGTATCCCGGACCTCCGCAAGTACTTTCAAGCAGCGCAGCTACGATACCTTGTGGAGTGGAGCAGGTGGGAGTCCGACAAACACTGGCTTTTTCAAGACCAGGCGGTGGCGGGCCGCACTTTACAGGCGGTTCCATTCTTACGCCGCGCTCACCGCCCCCCCAACCTCTACGCTTCTTTTGTTACACGGGTCCCCTTGAGGGTGTGGGATGCAGTCTGCGAGGTTCGGGGCCTTACCACCTTCCCTTCACCGTTCACACCCATAGTGGGTAATCCGGACTTCTCCCCGGGGATGGAGCCGGGCGCTTTTTCCCGTTGGACGACCGCAGGCTGCAGAGCGCTCTTCCAGGTCTACGGGCCGGAAGGCGTGATTCCCTTTCAGCAGCTGCGGCAGGAATTTCGCCTGACGGAGCGGGATAGATTACGCTACATGCAGGTTCGGCATTGGGCTCTCCAGCCCCAGGTGCGAGACACCGCTGCTCGTCAAGTTACACCGTATGAGCGATGGCTGGTAACCCGAACCTCCGATGCTAAATTGATTACTGATCTTTATAAGCATCTACAACCCCCGCCGTTCCACTACTATAACCCGGGGAGGGAACGATGGCACAGGGAATTAGGTAGGACACTCAGCCACAAGGAATGGGACAAGATTGCATACCGGGCACGACACTCTGCGTATCATACTGGCCTCACGGAGACCTTCACCAAGGTGTCCACGTACTGGTACTACACCCCGGAGAGACTGTATGAGATGCATAGACACACTGATAGGGGGTGCTGGCGAGGTTGCGGGCAGATGGGGACCCTCTCGCACATTCTTTGGGATTGCCCCGTGCTGACCGCCTACTGGAAGGAGGTTTTGGATGAGGTGGATAAGCACTTTGAAATTGAGCTGCCGCGCTTTCCGGCGTATGTCTTGCTGGGCCTCCCTAATGACCTAATGTATCCATTGAAGTCCCGCAGGGGTAGGCAGATCGCAATTGCGCTGGGGTCTGCGGTCCAGAATATTCTTATCCACTGGCGCACCACCACTGTCCCAACCATTACGGGTTGGTTACATAGACTCTGGCATGTGTTGGGAATGGAGAAGCTGTCGCTCACGGTGGCGGGGGAGATAGACCAATTTGAGGAGCTGTGGCAACCCTTCCTCGCGCTGCTTACCACCGAATTCAGGGAGCTCACCTGCCCGAGGTACCTCAGACTTCTGAGGCTGACGCCACGGCGACTCTGGCGGAATAGATGAGAGGAGGGCGGGCTTCCCGGGGGGGGGGGAACGGTTTTGGGGCGGGTAGTACTAGTGATGGACCGTTGGACGGGGGAGTTGGGGGGAGTTGTTTCTTTCTATATTGGGGGGGGGTTCTGGGAGGGGTCGGGTTGTGCTAGGATGGGTTGCTATTTGCTTTCTTTGCTTAGACTTGGAGGGTTGGATATGCGCACAGGGGAGACACGGATTGCATTTTATTTTCTCATTTGTCAATGCTTCTCCTTTGGACCAACGAACTGTTCCTCGATAGCGCTCCTGACGATGTGCCTTTTTTCTTTTATTGTAGTGTATGTAACCATACCCTCCTACTCCCCCCCCCTGTGTTCTTTTGTCTTAATAAAAATGCTTTAAACCTAAAAAGTTACAATCCGAATTCAGTACCAGTACCTCGGTTTTATTTTGATTAATTTTATTACCATCAATCAGTACGAACCGACTAAATTCATGTAATGCTGGATCAAGATTTAATTTACCAGGATATAGATATAAAATAACATCATCGGCGAATAATTACATTTTTGCCATTCCTGCTATGGGTGGCTTAATTTCAGGATTCCCTCGTATTCTTATCGCTAGTGGCTCAATGAAATAAATTAAACAGGATAGGGGACATCGGGCAACCTTGCCTGGTACCTCGATTGATATTAATTGCCCCTATCGAATTGGCATTAACTACCACCCTTGCTTGAGCCTCCTGGTAAATGTTTTTTGTTGGATCTTTCGCCGACTCAACCCACAACCACGGAAGCGAGGATGGCCCCACTCCTCTGCCTCAGCTCGGAACGCCACACGCAAGTTAGTACAGCGTGACCGCGAACCGGGAAAAGGGAGAAGGTAGGAAAAAGTAAAACAAAGAAAGAGTAAAGCCAATGCTCTCTCTATGTTACCGCACTGCAGACCCTCTTCAGTAGCGTAGGGAAAGGTCTTCTAACCTGCAGTCACAAGAGAAAAGAAACACAGAAAAGAAATAACACATTAACACCTGGCCCAGTGTTTCTTCAACTGAATCCTTGTTCTCACACCATATACATGCCCAACACACCCCAGTCCCCTCCTTACTTGTGTAACATAGCAGGATGGTCCCAAGGAGAGCGAAAGTCTATTGGCTGTACAAGTACCAATACCTCGAATTTACTCTTTGTTTAGGAAACGGGGAAAAAGTCATACTTCTGACAAAAAACCCCAGGAAAAACGAGAAGTGCAGACCAAGGCACTTATGTATCCAAAAATAAATCAAAAGAACTGTGGCCACAGACTAGACACGCTTTCCGAAAGTAGCGCTAAAAACTACACTAGATCTCGGGTACTCATAACCCGGAAAAAGCATCCCGCGGTTCCCTCGGCGGCGAGGTAAACCCTTGAACACAATCACGATTCGTCTCAATACAAAAAAAAACAGTAGTTCTCGAGCTTCGCAACTCGGACGCTCCTCTTACTCTTCCGCTGGTTCTTACTCGCTCGGGAAGACGACCGGAGTTGCGCCCATCCGGGCGGCTGACACGAAGCCTCGTGCAGCAGAACTCCACCTCCAGCCAGGTCGCATCGTGAAGACGAGAAGTCCCACAGGTTCCCAAGATTAATCCAAGACTTATGAATCGCAATCCAGACGCTTGAAAAATGCCAACAAGGTCAGAAACCAAGCACAGAGCCCAAGTGCTGGCGTCCTAAATCCACGGAGGGAAAAGGGGCGGGGTTACCAAAAACAAGGACACAGAGAAAAGACACCACAGGGAAACAGAAAAAAGAGAAAAGACTAGACCCGAGAGGAAAGAACTGACTAATCCCTAACATTTTTCAGCATATTAATTATCTGAGCCGGAAAGCCAAATTTTTGCATACCAATGAATAGTGCATCCCAATTTACCAGGTCGAAACACTTTTCGGCATCGACCATTGAAATTAGGGTTGGAATTTTATTATTAGAAACAAAGTCTAGAGCCTGTATTAGAAACCCAGTATTCAAAGACATAGACCTTCTTGCCACAAAGCCTGGCTGATCAGAGTGAATTAACGCCTGGGCAATCGGGGAAAAACGCTGGGCCCATATTTTCATTAGAATCTTAAAATCAGCGTTAAGAAGGCTGATCGGCCTATATGAATTGACGTCCTTCCCATTTTCCCCTGTTTAACAAAACTAACAATAATGGACTCCTTAAAACTCAAAGGAGCAGATCTTCCCAATCTGACAGCATTTAATATTTTAACCAAGAAAGGAGTCAATTCTTTAGCAAAAGTGTTATAAAACTCGATTGGGAGCCCATCTGCACCACACGCTTTTGCCCCGGCAATTAATTTCACTGTATCTAAAACTTTTAAAGCTAAAATTTTGCTCTCCAGTTGATCAGCTAATGGACCGGGTAAGACAGGAAGATTAACTTCATCAAAATATTTATGGATAAGATCTATCCCTACCTCATATGTCGTGGAATATAACTGAGAGTAATGATCCAAGAATACTCGAGCCATATCATCTTCATCTCTAACGATATTTTGCGTTTTGGGATTGATGATCTCTGCTATTAAGGATTTCTCCTGTTTAGTTTTTGTTTGCCCTGCTAGCATTTTCACCACCATTTGGCTCTCCTCATATACTCTTTGTTGGTAAGTTTTTAAGCTATTAATTTCCTCAATTACAAATAATTCTTTAAGGCTGCCTTCGCCCTTTCTAGTTGTAAAGCAGCATCTTCCCTCCCCTGAAATGTGATATCTCTAAAGTTTATAGCATTAGACACATCCTGTTGAAGTTTGTTGATCTTATCACGCCTCGCTCTCGTCTGTGCGGCTGTGCCCGCAATCATTCAGCCTCTAATGGCTGCTTTAAACCCTCCCCAAACTGAGAAGATTTTTGCAAAACCTTCATTTAGGTTAAAAAACTCTAATATCCATTCTTTTGTTTGAGCCACCCAATTGAGATCTTGGAGGAGTAGACGATCCATCTGCCACCTGGATTGAGCCTTTCCTCCCCCTTCGATCACAAACTCAACTGTTATTAAAGAATGATCTTAGAAGGAATTAATCCCTATGGTGGTATCTAAAACCTTCAGGGATTGTGAAATAAGAAAAAAATCAATCCGCGAGGCCGTGTGGAATTGGTTAGAATAACACGTAAATTCTGCAACAGTCGGGTTGCATTTACGCCATTGTTCTACCAATAGATGTTCCTGCTTTAGGTCTTCCAAGACTTTTTTTGTTTGGGGTTTCAGCTCTTTTTTATTTTTATTTGAGGTGTCTTTTTTTAAATCTTGAATAAAATTGAAATCCCCACCCAAAACTTTTTTTCCCGGGAACCCTCTAAGTAGCTCGGTGATCCTGAGTAGCGGCGTAGTATCATCAATTCTCGGGCCATAATAGTTTATAAAATTTAAGATCATCCCATTCAATTTGACCTCAACCCAAATCCATCGCCCAAGCGGATCTCTCCTAATTTTCCCAAATTCCCAAGGAAGCCTACAGCAAAAATACATAGCTACCTCTCTTTTAGCTAGCCCAGCAGAGGCAAAAAACACATGAGAGAAATACCTATGAAGGTATAGTTTAGGAAAATGTGTTTTCAAATGGGTTTCTTGAAAAAAAAATATATAGAAGGCGAGCAGGATACTAGCCACCTTATTAACGCTCCATATTTGGGCTTATTTAAAATCCCATTAACATTAATAGATAAAGTGCGACACCTATTGATCATTTCTTGTCCTGGTTTTCAAGCATGTCTATAAATGTACTCCGCCATTTCTTGAAAGCTTTTGCTCCAATTCCCCTGCTACTGCTCCTTTTGCTGCTAATCTTTTTAACCCCCCTAACCCTCCCCTTACCCTCTCAGACCATCCCCCACAAGAGGTGTACCCCTACACTCTCCACACACACCACCTCTTACCCCCTTCAGCTACTTTAAAGGGTGCCATGGATCTGCAGACAGGTTGACCCACCCCCGTGGTACATATATATATTGTACACAATCTGGCTAAAGAAAACAGATAAACCATATCACATTCCTTGATTCGTATTCGATTCATATTTTCATCACCAGCCAAATTCTAAAAAAAAAGGAAAACCTTTCAAACCATTAATCGCCAGGAAAGACAAACATCAGTTTACCAACTTATTGAGGCCCTGAAATCTCCTTAAGAAGATCTTGCGCATCATCTTTATTAGCAAACATGTGGAATTTCCCCTTAACAAGCACACATAATTTAGACTGTTGTGCAACTGATGCCTGCGCGCCTTGTGCCTTGAACAGAAAAAGCAGTTTGACAAATTCCTTATGCCTCCGGGCCGCAGCTGCAGACATGTCTGCAAAAAATCTACAGTTAGAAGTATCGTTCACTGGGAATTGCTTTTGTTGTATAGCCTTGGCCAGGATCTTCTTCTTTATTCGATAGTCTGTGAAATTAACTAGGATTGTACGTGAACCACTCAAGCTTGGCAGAGGATGGAAAGGAACTCTATGGGCCCTGGCCATTGTCAAATCCCCACTAAACTCCTGAAGAACTTTTTCCCTAAGAAGGACTCCACCCATTGTGGTGCTTGAGCCCCCTCCACCCTCTCTGGTACACCCACTATGCGCAGATTTGAACTGCGTGAGTGGTTTTCCAACTCCTCAAGTTTATGTTCTAATGAATTTTTATCCTAGGTTACTTTACGTACTTTGATAAGCAATCCGGACATCTGATCCTCCAACTGAGAGATCCTCATCTCTGCTTCCTGTATTTTAACCGGTAGACAAGCAACTGCATCCTCTATTTTGCCTAATCTTGAATGAAGAGAAGCAATTTCGTTCTCCTGTGACCTCTTTATCTCTAATTTCCTCAAGAATAAGGTTGAGCAGTGTTTTAATATCCAGCTGTTTGGTAGTACCAGTAGCTGCTGAATCATCTGTTAGAGCGTCTAGCGATTCTGAAAAATGATCTGAGGCTGGCAATTGTATAGTCTCAGTCACTTTCTGATCCTGGTTGTGAGTCAATTGCGGTGTTTTAAGGGCCTTCGACTTCTGAGTATGAGCTTTTTGCTGTTTTTGCTGTTCCTGTGGCCCTGGGGAAAGTGTTGGGGTGCTGCCCTCAAAATCCGGTCCTGTCTTGACTGCATTGACTGAAAAGATGGCTGCAGTACTGAGTCTGCGAAAGGCGGAAGGACAGAGTTCAGCAGGGTAGAATTCAATTCTTGCAGCAGAAGAGTTGAGGTTGAGGTTGAGGGTGAGGCTGAAGGATTTTGGGCAAGCGGGACGGCTGGAAACACTGAGGAAATGCCAGGTGAAAACGACAAACTTAGGTCCAATGGAAGCTGGCGGGGGGAAGCAAGATCGATGACCGCAGTCTGAGATAGATTAGACTGAGGAGGGATAGGCTGCGCTGATTTTTTCACAAAGAGAGGAAACTCCTCCATACTCTTATCCTCCTTTTTACCACTTTGAGGTGTTCCTGTCTTATCCCCTACCAGGCTACCAGTGTCACCTGGCCCTCTCATAGGTACTGCTGGGGAGGTTCTAACTCCCTGGAGTGTCCCAGGAGGCTCTGCTGCTGGTTCCAATACTGGCTCTACTTCTGAGCGCTTGAAGCTGGAATTATATTCAAGACGATTCCCCAACTGTCCTGCTCTGCCTCCCCCCATGGATTAATTTTTGTTCTGTGCCTGAGCCAAGCGCGTTTTAGCTTTTAGGCCAATGGCTATTTCAACTCTGGATGTTAGCTGATTCAGCCTACTGTGTCGCCCCATAGTAGCTCCAACCGAGGGGATATCAATAAAATGAAGAAGTAGAGCAGTAAACAGTGAGTAGTAAAACTACTTTCAATCAGGGCTTCCTCTCTCAAAAAAAAGACCAATATCCTAATACTACTGCTCAGTCCGTTATATTTCTTTTCCCCTTAATCTGCCACCATCTAGGCTCCGTCCTGCCAATGTCCTTGCCACACGTTGCCTTTCCTCACCACTCTTTCCCCTTTCCGAATGTTTCACTCCCACTGACTCCTCACAAACTCAGGCATCCCGTGTCTCTTCTCATGGCCCCTGCATCCAAACACAGTCTGGACTCACTCCTCGGCATGCAGAGACATCGAGAAGCTTTTGAAATGCCGCTCTGCTTTTCTGCGACTCAGCCACGCCAAAAAAACGCTCTTTCACCGGCTCTGTATCCCGCAGCACTTTTTTCTATAAAACCACGATGTCCACAAACAAGGTCATCTGCACACGCTGGTAGTGCCGAGGTGCGTCGCCATTACCTCAGGGGGGCGTGGTCACCTACGGCTATCGGAGGTGTGGTTCTCCGCCATAGCCGTCGGCCAAGAAAGTCCTATAATCCCCAACTTCACAGGTATATTTTAAATCAGTGTTAAAAAAACACAAGTTAAAGCACTGTTGTTTGTTGATCATTTCAAGGCACTCAAAAAACAGTAGCTGTCAGGTTGTGTTTCTAGCAGTTTCTCACGAAAAGAAACTAGCAAACTTTTTATATGCTCTGCTGACGAAAACACAAGGCAGCATGTCATGCATATCTGCTTTTTTATCCACACGTATATACGGCCATTGTATAAAAACGATACGAACTGCTATTGATTAAATACTGCCTGGACTAAATCATTAATTTGTATTGTATGTGTTTGCCTGTTGCTATTGGCTGCATTAAAAAAGTCGCTCAAACACATATTCATTAATAACATTTGCTGCCAAGCCTTAAGGGCACTGAGATTTGTACTTAGGGACGAGGATGTACAAATATCTGCTAATTCATTTACATTTATGGTCGAGGTTCTGGCCTTAGTAGAGGAGGGTGTTACTAAAATGATCCAGTAAATCTTCTCACTAACACAACACAGGTACAACAGCACACCCAACCCTAACTTAAAGAATATTCACAAAGACATGACTGCAGCGGGAGGAGTGGCACGTGGTTCTGTCTCACACACTAACAGAACAGGCAAATCTCAGATTGTTTAAACACTTAAGATGGAGTGAGAGGAGTTAAAGGACTGTTGTATGGCTTTCCGAAACAGACATCAACATAGAAGAAGTACAAACAAACATTCCTGGAAGAAATGGGAAAATGTCTGGTGGAATTATCATACATTCTTGTACTCTCATAGGATGACACTTCCTCGCCCGTGTAGTCTGGTGCAGTTCATCTCTACATCCCCCATCTAGCATTATAGAGCATTCAAGAGTACAAATATCTTCTAGTTGCACAGACTCCTACATAAGGGCTCCATAGCTTTGGAGACATTGCATCCATCATGTCAATATCTCTGTTTTCCCTTTATTAAACCATCAGCCCTATGTTAAAATTCTGTGTGGGTTGGACAAGTGCTTAGGGCTTGATTATGATTGCGGTGAACCCGCCACCGCAGGCTGGCGGTGGCGGGTTCACCACCATCGGAAGGCCTTTTTCCACCCGCCAGATCAGGATGACAGGTGTTGTGAATGATGGATGGAAAGCCCGTCCGCCACGGGTCCCACAGAGGCAATCGTTACGATTGCCTTTCGGACCCGCCCCGCATCCACAGAATGGTGGCGGTGCCTAGCAGGCACTAGCCGCCAGATTTGGATGCTGGATCCCCACCAGCCTTTCCATGGCAGTTCCCCCGCCATGGAAAGGCTGGCAGGGATTGACTTTGAGGGCCCGTTGTGGCCCCCCTTGTGCTGGGGTTGCTGGTTTTTGCACTGGGGGGCACCTATGGTGCCTCCCTACATTTCCCTGCACCAGGTGGCAGGCACACGCTGGTGCCTGCCACATAGTTCAGAGAAAAGCAAAACCTGCATTTTTAATATTGGGGCGGGTGCTGCAGCCAGCAGCACCCGTCGCAATGTTAAAACTGCCTTTTGGTGGCAGCTGCATTGTAATTTGAAGTGCGGGACTTCCGCCATATAGGCGGGCGGTCCCAAACCCCGGGACGGTGGCGGACGGACTTAAGTCCGCCCCCTATCATAATCAGACCCTTAGATTCAGTTTTCTTAATGAATTATTGCCTGAATCAGTAAAAAAGGTTAGATCAAGAACATTTACTCAACAGAGTGGTGCTGCTGAAACAAAGAGTGTAGCAATAACAAAAGAACAAATACTTGGTATCTAAACAAGCCTACTCACTGTGCGGTAGGAATTGCATATCCTTATTGTCCTTGCGCTATATGAGGCTATTTATACAAGGAACACTTCCTGTAAATGAATTGTTAGTACTGATCTTCTTGTGTTTATAGGTAATTATTTCTTTGATACAATTATTTCTACACGTCTCCTGTATGCCAGCACTTCAGGACCTTCAAATAATGATTACAAATTATTGTCGACTTTCATAACCTTCCATTGCTTCATCAGAATTTTCTGAATGTTCTTACTTTGATGAAAGTATTTGTTAACTATTACAAGTCTGTTGATCTGATTTGTTTGCTGCTTCTCCAAAAGTAAAGTTCTCTTTTCAACCTTGTCTATTCTATTTCATTCTTTGTCCAGAATCTCTTGCATGTAGCGTCCAACAACGGTTTGCACAAATTTTGTTTTCTTGATGAAAATCATCTGGTTTGGTAGTAATATGCTTGGTTCAGATACATTTTCAGTGAGACAGATTTTTTTTCAGTGGTCTGGGATAGAATGACTGGAAATTAAACATGTTGTTACAGTAAATAATTTCAATGTACAAAATTGATTGTTCATTTCTCCTCTCCTTAACTGATCCCTATGTCAATAAAATCTATTCTGTCATCAGTCTTCTAAGCAAATGTAATGTTTGAGTTATTCCATGTTCAATTCCTCAATGGTTTTTGTCAGTTCATCCTCTGATTTCACCCACAATAGTCATAAGTAATCTATGTATCCTAAGTACAGTTTCAATCCAGATATCCAACTGTCATTAGATATATTGTGACCATGCTCATATGTAGACATAACATTTTTTGCATATAACGGAGCTGCCCAAAGCCCACAGATGTATCCATGAGAAGAAAAAAAATCTTTATAATTCCTTAAGACATTGTGATAAAGCTTAAAGTGTGGTAATTTCAGCCTGAATATGGGTGAGGCTCCTTGCGGTGTCTTTCTTATCAATGCCCGCTCCACTCAACAATGCATCAGAATAGCCTCCTCCCACTGTTCTGACTAGGAAGGCTGATGAGTACCTTTAGTTGTGAGTGGATGTAAGGTCTTTGAACAAAAAACATTGTGACAGACTCTTTTCCTCTGCCTAAAATTAATGAAATGGTACCAATGTTGATGTGAGGGAGACATTTCTCAAAGCTGGATCTAACAAGCGTCTATCATCAGGTTCAATTACATGCAGATACCAATCCACTCTCAGCATTTATAACACTGGAAGGCATCTTCCGGTTCACTAAACTGCCTTTTGGGTTGGCATCTGCTTTAAATGTGTTCCAGTGCATAATGACTGGAAATCTGAATAATGCATCCAATGTTGTCTTCTCTCAAGATGATATTTTAACCTTTAGAAGTACTGGGATGAGCATACCTTGGTTTTGCGTAAAGGGCTAAGCAAGTTGGTGGAAGGTGGGACAGCACTATGTAATAAAATGTGTAGGTTTTCCGATAAAGAAGTGGACTATGTGGGAGATTCCGTATCGGCACCAAGGCTGCAACATAAAGGTGATTTTGTTTGTGCCATCGTGAATGCCAGTGCTTCCTGTGATAAAGATCAACTGAGACCTTTATGGTTATAAAAGAATATTATTCTAAAATTGTGGTGAATGTTTCATGAGAAAACTGAGAACCTCTGGTTACTCTTAAGGAAAGGAGGGGATTTTCATGTTACATACTCAACAGCGAGCATTTCAAGGCATCAAACTTGATATAGGAAAAGCAAATATTCTAACACCATTTGACATAAATGAACAATCTGTAATAACAGCGGACACCAGTGCTTCATTAATTGGGACGGTTCTTTCCCAGATGCCTGCTTTTGCCTCTTGGGTGATAAATGCGTAAAAAAAGCATACTCAGTCATAGAAAGAGAAGCATTAGCAGCAGTATGGGGGCACAGCACAGTTTAGAACTTATAACCAGGAAAAAAACAAAAGTATTATTGAAGACTGATCATAAGCCACTACTGAAGAGTCCAACACCAGGAGGCACAGACAAAAGCTTGCTTAGATTGGCAAGATTTGCTACTAGGCTACACAACTTTACAACGTACTACAACGCAAATTAGTTCCATTAATAATCTTTCATCCATACAGGACTTTTATAAGAATGTGTTCCCACAGTCCTCCGACTTTCGTTCAGGGTCACTTGAGGTGCTAGAGGCTTACCAGAAGATTTAAAGAAGTTCTTTCTTGCCAATCTAGACATTGGCAACATCTCCATTATCAATCACCACAGCATGCTGGTGCACCTCCTAGATTATAAATTATCCTAGGTAATCAGACTGACCTTTCATGAAAAACCTCAGCTACTTGACCCACACATCTTCACCCACCTTCCAAGACACCTCATAGGCTTTGCAAACATTCTCGGACCAAAGTTTATGCTTGTTTTGATAATGCTGCACATTTTTTACTGGGACACATGGCTATCAACAATTCTCCTTTCTGACATGTACTTCAACCAGGTGAGGCACACTTTTGTTCCAGGAACACGTCCTTTCAATGCTATAAACTATGAAATATTAGGCAAACCATTGGGAATATACATTGTGCCCACAAAGTTTCTTCCAAACATGCCCTTCAAGGATGCCCTGTGGTTTACATTTCTCTGTGCACTATACATGATCATTCTTGCCTTTATTTCAGCCAATCCATTGGCCTGTTGTGAACTCAAAGTTGTCCTCAGATGAATGATAGATTGATCCTTTAAAAAACCTTGCATTTCACCATAAACAAATTGGAAACTATTGGGCGGCGACATTTAGACTTCACCCTTACAAGTCACATAAATGCAATTATATACGTTCATCTGGCATTATATTCATTGTCTACCTTAACTTAATAACGTTTGAAGCATTTAAACATATTATTGAAATGTATTAGCTGTAGAGACTAAAGATTTATATACCTGTGCACTATTGTTCACTTTAAACATAAATCATGTTTTCTTTATTCACGTTTTACATCTACTCTTCAAACTATATTTGCGTTTGTAAACATATTAATTTACTCATGTTTCGCAGTTCCTTTAAAGATACACATATGCATGTATAACCATGTATTCTAAGTGCACATTAGTGCTTAGTATAAATGTTCCTGACTATAGGCCTCAGTTGAAATGCATTTCGCTTGCGACCGTGTTTCCTTTCTTGCAGGTTTATTATTTTGTTAGCTAGAGAAAGCTTATTGTCTGTATTAGACTGCTGATAGAGAGGCCTAGACAGAGACATGGCACTGAACGTTCAGAAACAATGGTCGAAAGAAGCTTCCTGTTCATCAAGAACTGGGATGGCAAGATGTTCAAGACTGAGAAACGCAGTCTCAGTTTGATGCGTTTTGTATTCGAAGCAATGTTGCAGATGCATTCAAGTGGTGATCCGATTGTTTCCTGTTAGTGTGAACAGAGATAAGACATTTCTGTATCTCCTGTTACTTTTACATTTCATATATGTTAGACGGGACCTGGAGGGTCGGCCGAGGACAAGGGGAGAGGTCTCCGGGGAGTAGGCATGAGCGGATTTTGCAGATTGGCAATCCGCGAATTTGCGGATTTGCGAACTCGCAATCCGCAAAATCCGCGAATTCCCGCGAATTTGCGGATTTTTTTTTTTTTTTGTGTTCGCCCGTGTTTCTGCCAGTTCGCGAGGGTTTTTACAATTTCGCAATTTGCGAACTTACCTGTCGGGTCGCAAGTTTTGCGAACTTGTTGTTTCTACGTGTCCAACCTGTTTGGGACACTCTTCTTCATCACTGCCACTCTCTGTCACCACTGCCACTCTCTGACTACTCATGCCACCCTCTGGCCCACCCATGCCACCCTCTGTTTCATCACCACACCCTCTGGTTGTCCAGTGTACATTATTTTCGGCAAAGCAAAGCACACCTTCCCTGCCTCAAGTGACCTGAATTAATTTGGGGCTGATTAATGTGTCACAGAATATTTTTTTAGCTGGCACCTGCTTCCTTAGTGCGCCCTGATTAGTGATCTTTTGCACTTGCTAAGTGCTTTCATTGTTGCAAATTTAGTTACAACACCTGCCCTTCCCCAACTGACCATAATGAATTAGGGGCTGATTAATGGATTTTAACTTCCAGCCTGGCTCCTGCTTGTCTCCCTTAGCTGTAATTCAGGACCTTTGTGGCATATGTGTAACTATTCTGAGGTTCAGAGCAGGGTCACATAATAGTTTCAACTGGCAACTGAACTCTGGAGGGGCCCCTCAGGAAGCACTACAGGAAATGGCTACTAATGATGTGCCTGAACTTTTGAACCTGGTAAGTAGTTACTTTCAGTTTTGCTTAGATCGTATTTCTGCAATTTCGCACTTATTCGCGGGGCGCGAACTCACGCGAACAGTGCGAGCAGTGCGAGCAAAATCCGCTGCTCGCGGATTTGCGGATTTTGCAGGAAATTCGCAAATCTCGCGGATTGCGGATTTCCCGAAAATCCGCAAAATCCGCGAGCGGAACGGATTTTCCGCCCACGCCTACCGGGGAGAGCCGTCTCCAGCGATCGTACAGACAAGTAACTTCCCCCCCACAGATGGACACCACACAAGGATAAGATTTAACGTTCTTTATAAGCAATCTTGAGGTACGGTAGAATGGTACAAGGAGGTCTGGACTCAGGGGTCCCCTCGATTCTAGTCTCTTGGATGGGAAAGGGGGTAGCGGGACAGTCTTATTACCAATATGGTAGTTGCGATGAGATGATGGGTAGCTCACAATCCTCGAGCTCGGCGTTCTTGGAGGACGGGCCGCGGCAGCGCCAGCAGGTCCCGGGGAGATCGAAGGTGGCAACGGTCCGCGGCAGCGCCAGCAGTTCCCGACAAAGATGGTAGTTACAACGGGCCGCGGCAGCGCCAGCAGGTCCCGACGAGGACGAAGGTTGCAGAGGGCCGCGGCAGCGCCAGCGGCAGGACGATAGTTCACAAGGCAGGGCTGCGGCAGCGCCAGCAGTCCGTCAAGGATGAGTTCTTCTCGGTGTCTCTCGACTCCAGGATACAACTGCCTTCCTGCTCTGGAGCTTCCCCAGTTATAGGTCTGGCGGCCTTTGATGTTCGGACCCTCGCACTTGAAGGTCGGGAGGTCCGGGATGAGGGAGTCCAGACACCCAGCAGGGGGGTGGAGCCAGCGCCCGGGGAGGCTGGGGGGCGATCGGCACCTGGCGGGGGAGAGCCATCGACACTTCTTTCTCCCATTGACCTGCCAAGTGGTCCGTTCACCTCCTGGGTGGATGGTGGTGCCGGGATGTCGGGGCCTGGCCAGGCCCAGGGTTGGGGTCGAGCTGAGGCCATGCGGTCTCGTGGTGCAGGGTCCAAGATGGCGGCCGGGCTGGGCAATGGTGCTGACGGTGGCCCGGGCCCGTGATACAGAGATGTCCGGGGGTAGGAGTCCCGTAGGGGACGGAGTGTGGGTTGCTTCTGTGGGTAGCACCTGGAGAGCCGGTGTCCTGGCTCTGTCATGCGGGGAGGGAGCGAGCCCTTCATGTGGCCTGTCCAACAATATAGCTAGAGTTAGGAGAGATTCCCTGTAGACTTTGAGAGGTGCAGAGCTCTCTGCTTGCTCTATTCTTGCGAGTGTGACGCTTTCTGCTAAACATTATTTCCTTTTTCTTAAACTTCTACTGAAGGCTGATCATTCTGACACCTTCAATATGCTCCCAAATTAGAGACCCTTGGTAGATGACCCTATATCTGACCCATGTTTAGAGTAACGAGGGAAAGTTTCTTTAAGGAACACCTGTTCATGTTTATCTGCTTCTGTATAATTGTGGCTACAACAATTCTGTATCTCACTCTGTTGCAACTCAATCAACAGGAATATTTCACTTTGCCTATTATACTAGTGTACTTATCGAATTTACTTTTGACTTGCATATTTACTGAATTGATTGGTAATCCAGATAAAACCCTTTAGTCATATTCAGTGATTCTTGGTCCTCATTGTGGAGTCACATGGGCTTCACAAGTTAAATTTGCATTGTTGATGTTTTCTCCCTTACAGTGATTCTCGTCAGCTGTCGAAGGTTCATATGACCAATGAGGAAAAATCTTTGACAACTTGACTAAGAGATTACGTTGTAAGGCCCAGCTCTCCAGCACCATTATTGGAAATTAGAGTTTTGGGCACACCTTCATCCGTATGGCAGACACCCATTTGCTAGTATAGTCTACTAACAAAATGTCAAATCTCTTCACTGGCTGCAGCAGATTAATCTGACCCACAATATTGAAATCCACCTTCACCCAAAGGTCCTCTGGTACCTCCACTGCACCTAGCTCACACACTTATGTTTATCAGTATTGGCACAACTCAACCACAAGCCACAATCTGATCGATTTTAAGCCACCAATATGACTCTCTGAGATGAGCCTTGGTAAGTATGGGGACATGTGTTAAATTCATGTCTTCAGCTCTCATGTATTTCGTCCAGCCAGTTGTATGTTCAAATCTTTTAACATTGCTATAGCATCTTTTAAATCAGAGTTTTAGCTAAACGTTTTTCCTGCACTCGTGTGTTGTTCATGCAGACTACAGAATAGTGAGTCAACCAATATCCCATGATTAAGCTAGATTTATAAGTAATGTTACATAGGTACTTGTTCTCTCTGTGTTTCACTCTTGTCTCACAGAAATGTATGGTTTTCTCAAACAACATTCATTTGTGTACCATGTGTTTTCTAATGTTGTCACAGACATCATAAATGTCTTAAGGATTACACTCGCCCATACCTATTGGTATTTAATCTAAGCTCTAGTAAAGAATATGTCCTTCAATACTTTCCTTCCTCCCTAGCAGGGAAAATTTCTCACCACCAATGGCAATAAGATATGAATCAAACAGTTTTTTTCCCCATTGCTGCAATGTAAGTAATGGTTCACACGCTTCTGATATGAACTGAAGAGTTTGACATTTTCCAGTTGCTGCATTGGTCAGAGAGCTATGGTGAACTGCAGTCAAAACTGCTCAACATGAAGATGAGATTGTGCAGCATCTGTATCCATGATCATGTGTTGTTACTCAGGAAGAGAAACATTTGAGGTAACATTAATATTGTGCTTTTGCAAAAAACAAAAATGCAAACTATCCTGTGACTATCCTGTGACACTGTGTACCTTAGCAATGGCGCCTGTTGATCCGGAAGGATAATCAGTCTGGTTTTGCGTAACATGTAAGTTTACAGCCAAATAACATTGAACTGAAATACTGATTTTGTGCTGCTTGTTGACGACACCAATGCAATATGATCACTAATCTGCACAGGGTCAATTTCCTGACGGCCAACATGAATTGAATTTAATTGAAATAAACACTTATTTAGCGCAAAACTGCCACCCTGCGGGTATCCTGGCGCTTGAATTGTTGGGTAGACACCACAAAGCAGAATCAATTGTCAATGAGAAGATCTAAAGATCACCTTTTGGGAATAGCCAGGTTTTCAGGCTCTTCCTAAAGAATGTCAGGGAACTGGCCTGTCCAAGGTCCAGAGGTAACTCATTCCATGCACGCGAGGCAGTCACACCAAAGGCTCTACCCCCCCATCCGAGATCTCTTAAATCTGGTAGTTGTTATCAGATTTACATTTGAAGAGCAGAGCTGCCTCCCAGGATTATACCAGGTGAACATCTCCTGCAGGGGGTCAGGACCCTGACCATGTGCTGCCCTGTATACAATGCAGAGAGATTTGAAACAAATTCTTTCCTTGATAGGGAGCCAATGAAGATCTCTCAGAGACAAAGTCATAGAGGACCTGCGCTGTCTGTTTAGCGCCAGCTTTGCTGCCATAGACTGGACTCTCTGCAACCCCTGCACAATATATTGTGGCGCCCCCAGGTACAGGGTGTTGCAGTAATCCAGCCTACTCAGGATTACACTCCTCAATATGAGGGATCAAGTGTCCTTTGGAAGAAGCGGAAGAACGTTCCGTAGCATATGCAGCAGGGTGCAGCAAACACTAGCCATTTTATTGGCTTGTGAGTCCATTTGAAGGTTTCCATCTACCATGACCCCCAAGTTACGCACCACTTTAGCCGGTATCAGGGGTTCGTCCTCGGGGGTAAGTTTGAACTCCACCGATAGATGATGAGACATTCTAGTGACAGAACAATACACCACCTCTGTATCCCCCCGTTAAACTGTAGGGAATTTTTCTGAAGCCAACCAGCAGTCTGGCACATACACTCCTGGAAGGTGTCCCTAGATGCCGCTTGTTTCCCCTCCAGGGAAAACACCAGTTGGGTATCATCTGCATAGTTGACCAGGTCTACCCCATAAGAATAAATAATGGGGGATAGAGGGCGCAGGTAGATATTGAAAAGAATTGGGCTAATTGCCGAGCCCTGTGGCACCCCATGATGTACTGGGGACATGCCTGAGGTGAACGGCGTCAGAGACACAGCCTGTTGTCTTCCTGACAGGTAAGATAGTAACCATTGCAGGGCCCGTCCTTTAACCCCTATACGTTTCTGTCTCTCCACTAACACAGTATGGCTCACCGTATCGAATGCGGCTGACATGTCCAGTAGCACTAGGACAGAGGAATTTCCATTGTCAGCACACATTCGTAGATTGTTCATTACGGTTGCCAAAGCAGTCTCGGTACCGTGTCCCGGGCGGAAGCCATATTAATCCCTGTCCAGCAGGAAATTGTCTTCCAGGTAGCACAATAAACTTTTACTAACTACCTTCTCTAAGATTTTAACAGGGTATGGCAGTAGGGAGATTGGTCTGAAATTTACTGGGTTAGTAGGGTCCAGGGATGTTTTTTTTTAGCAAAGGAGTCACTACTGATTGCTCCCATACCTCCAGTACTTCTCCCTCCTCCAGCGACTGGCAACAGATCTTCCATAGCCAGGGAAAGGATTTTATTTGGAAGAGGATCTAACGGGGAGACCGAGGATATGCTTTGAGCATCTGACGACACTCATTGGAAGCAATATTGAGGCAATCAGAAAATTCCAGATTTGCATAATCAAATGTAGAAGAAATGCAACAAGTGAAATGGAAGATTCAAATGATACAACATCCAGTTTCAATTGGCATCGAATGCAAGCTCCCCATTGGATTTCAAAAAAACCCAAGCAGAACAGTCTCACAATACCAAATAAATAATACAGTTTTGGATCCCAACTGTCTGCAGCACTGTCAATGAAACAAAGGTAGAAGCACCAATGTTCATCAAATCCAAGTTGTGGTGAAGGAACCCATGAGCCTATCACTTATGTGCACTGCACTGTACATCTTCTTGTTACTTATCTCTGTTTATCCTTGTTGTCACAATGTAGTCGCTATTGGCTGGTACTGTAGTTGAAGCAAGTTTGTTGATGTTTACAATTGCTGACTCTATCAAACAAAGAGAGGGACCGAGGGGCAAGTTTACCGAGGTCCAGTGTACATGCCCCAACAAGGCTAGTATACAAAAAAGGGTACGAAGTTCCTCTGTGATGAAGGCTGGAGAAGGGGGGAACTGGGGTGTAGTGAGTCACTGGAGACCACTACTTGTATACAAGAAAGGGGAGTTCCTCTTGTCTGAACTAGGGCTCTCACACACCCAGCAAGCTAGGTGTCATGCTTCATCATATGAGGGCAGGAATTGTCGATTATCCACCAGTCCCTCTAGAAATTGCAGACACGTAAACTCTCAATCTAGACTACTACTACACTTAAAAGACATCAGGTAAGTAAGTGTGTGTGTAACACTACCAGGCATTAGGGATAGGTCTACTGTAAACACTAAAAGCCTGTGTACATTAAATGAGGTGCATCAGTTTTTTGCAGGTCCAAACTTGAGTCAAGTGTTCATTAACTTTTTTGCTAAATCTGGAAATGCTTTTTAAAGTAATTAATGGAATCAAACGTTTTATCTGCTGCACCAGATTATAGTTAAATAAACTTTATGAGGAATTCAAGCCTGCTTTACCACAATCAGAATCCTCTTTTTTCATCTAAACAAATAGATGTAAGTATGTATTTAACCCCCATAATCAGGATATCAATTCCCATACAGTCGGTTGCAGATCTAAATGAGCCTCCCAAGTGAAACAGCTCTACAGATATTCAATCAGCACATTATACACCATGCTGATGTTACGTCAGTCTAGTATTGGACATACACACAAATGTGACGGGATGTCCTCACACAAGTCATTGCTTTATCATAGGACTTACCTTGCTCTTCAAAAACCCGTTTAATGAAGCGAGGGGCCTACACCTTGGAGTCAGGGAGGCACTTCAATCTAACTATGGATCTGTGAAAATAAAGTAAAAACCAATGTGATACACCAATATGACCTTTATATTGGGTGTGGTATCACTTAGTATTAAATATACAGTGTGGGGGAAAGGGTAACTAGTAACCCATCACCACTCAAACCGTCAACATGTTTCTGCCTGTTGCCTCAAAACAGTCCATGATATTTATCAGGACGGAGCACAGAATCTCCACTGACAAACACCAACCATGTATGCCACTGTTTGGCGGTCAGATCTTTGTAGCCACCTTATGTTCTCTGATCCCCAGGTACCTGTAAAACATCAATGTCGGAAGTTATAATAAGCAATTTATGATAGAACCACTAGAACATTAGTCCCACTCATAACATGCAAGCACCAATCCACATGCATCATTTGCATGCAGGTGTGACACTTCACTCGCGTATCATGCATACTGTGATACCAGCTCAGACCCTCTTTCCCCAAGATTGGCTCAGCTGGACAAGATTGAGGAGGGCTCAGGGACCCCTGTAGTCACACACTATAAGGGAGAGGAAGGTCAAACAGGGCTTTTGAAGAGCGAGTCCTATGATGAAGCATGACACCTGGTGGTGTGTGGGGACATCTATCACATTTTTGTGTATGTCGAATACTAGGGTGACATATCATGGGCATGGTGCATAATGGGCTGATTGAATATCCTTAGAGTCTTTTTCACTCAATTGGCTCTTGTGTGTGTAAAAGTCTGCGACTGGAGGCCAGCTGACCCTTGAGCCTCATAGCCTCTAGGGGGCATATTATCAAGGGGGTTTATCTCCGCTTCTTTGGCTTTAAATGCTAAGAAAGCGGAGATAAAATTATCTCCCTATTACCTAGGTGTCGCTAACACCAGTTAGCGACAGCTAGTAGGAGATAGCGACCATCTTGGGCCCTGCTTTGCATGTCAGTGATATTTATCACTAATGACATGCAAAGTGGGTGTGCCAAGATGTTAGCGACTGGAAACAGTCGATAGCATCGCTATCTCCTATTACCAACTTTTGGAGATATTCGCGCTAAGCGCAAATATCTCCAAAAGCTAACACCTGCCCCTAAGCAGTTCTTAGCCATGTTATCCAATGGTAGGTGGATAACATGGCTAAGAGCATTAGCTCGGTAATGCATGAATATCGCTGACTTTTCAGCAATATTCATGCATTTCGGCCGATTTTTATCGCTTAGGAGATAAACCTTGATAATAGCAAGGCTCCTAAGCGATAAAAATCCCCGCAGCTCGGCGATAAAAATATCACCGCTAAACCAACATAGCGATAATTATCGCTAGTTGTTGGTAATATGCCCCTAGATCCTTACCATGGCCAGCCTCCATGGTTTATGTGTTTTGATGCAGATCTAAATGACCCCCTTGCAACCTGAATCAAAGTAATCCACTTTTGACAAACTCACATAAGCCTGATGTACCTATTTCTCAGACACTGACACCTACTGTAGCAGTTACAATTCCTTCTCAACGGAGGATATAAACTAATGTAAACTCCTTACATATGGGAACTATTTAACGTAACAGTATACCAGTCATGTCAAGTCCTAGAATGTGTATATACACTCACACATAAAAAGCCTCAAGTCTGTAAAATAAACAAAAACATCTAATCTTATTCTTATGAAACCCTCAGAAGGTATACCCCCAATGGGTGATAAAGTCAGTTTTGGAATGAATAGCTATAATGTGTGACTGGCCAAATCCTGACTAAAAACAAGAATGACTTTTTTGGTGATTGTAATCTCTCTTGGAGCTATTAGCATAAACTGCTCAGATCTTCAGTTTTTCTCAGAGTACCATGACCGTATCCAATTTGTTGAAAGACCAGCACGTATCAAAGGAGGCACCCTTGATCTACTTATTGCTAAACCTGACTATTTGAGTCTTGATGACCTCCTAACAGTTAATTGGTCAGAACACCTTCTGGTCCCCTTCACATTCCTAAGCATTCAGTGTAAGTCTACATCACAATCACAAAGAAAGTTGACCTGAGTCAGATTAGCAAGGTTTGAACTCCGACAACCTACAAGAGTGGATTAGAATACATAATTAATTTCTGGCTAAAATTTTAAAGGGCATAGTTCTCAAGTGGATCACACCACCTCAGTTCCCTCATTGAAATGTTCTAACACAGTGGTTCTTAACCTGTGGTCCGGGGACCCCTGGGGGCTGTGAAGCCTAGTCAGGGAGTCTGTGACTGCTTAGAAAAATAAATAATATTGAGAGATCAATAAAGTATATAGAAATAAAGAGACAAAATGTGCAATTGAAATGTAACATTAAACATTCTGTAAATGTGAAGAAATTTGAATTTGAGGCTAAAAATTAAATTAGTATAGTCAGAGTGTTTCTTGGAAGCAGTGCCAGTGTATGAAACCCAATATAGTATGGACAATAAGTGGCCTCAGTTGGATTTAGAAAAGCTTCAATCTTCCCAATAAAGTTAAAATTTAGATTTTCTTTATATTTGTGCATTAAATAAAATATATATTTATTACATTGTGTTTTTGCTTTATGAATGCTTGTTTCTGTATTTTTTTGTATTGTTTTGCAGTTCAAATGAATGAAAATGCTTAGGCTGGTGTCCCTGGAGTGGGGGTCCCCGGGTTCTAGTAATGATTAAGTGGGGTTCCACAGAAGTCAAAAAGTTAAGAACCACTGGTCTAAAATCTTCCCCTTCAAACAAGTACATTTAAACTAGAGGCTGAAAATACTGCCAACCTGGTACACTGACTAGCTCAACTATGAAAGAATAAAATTATGAGGTATTGATAGAACATTGAGTAAAAACACCATTAGCTTTAAATAGACACACACTAAAATCTAATTGTGCTCTTTACTAGAAAAATATTATCCTACCCAAAGCAAACTACTTCACGAGCCATTTGAGCAGGACTAAAAACAGACCAAGAAAACTTTCAAAATCGGAAGGAATCTTGTACTCCAATTGGCAAGTTTAAATTTGGGTCAGAGAAATGTGACGGATTCCCCATGGTCTTCACCAGTAAAATTCACATGATCAGACAGAAATGTAGCTCTTCCTTCACCACAGACATCCTAGTCATAACCATCACTAAGAAACTGTACACCTTGCATTCTGATTTCAAACAGGTTACTGAGGAGTCTCTTAAAGACACTGATAAACAAAGCAAAATCTCTGGAAACTCATCAGATCAAATACTATCCCATCTGGCCAAATAAAAAAGCAAAAAGCAAACTGTAGCCCTGACTGGCTTAAAATTAGCAACATGTCCTTTGAACATAGTTGTGTGCCTGACTCTCTGATAATTGGATGTGCTAAGACTAAACTCAAAAATCGAACTGCTGTGAGCATTTTCACCATTTATCAGGTTTACCCTTTCTCGTGGAATTCATGGAGAACTGTGCTGTGCCTCAGCTCAAGAACTCTCTCAAAGAAAACAATATTACTGGAATTTTCCAATCAGGTTGTCTTGCACTGAACCATCAATGGTAGATGTAATAAATGACACTCTAAACTTTTTTGACGACAATGACAATTGACTACTGATTCTTCTACATGTGTCCTCAGCCTTTGACACTGTGAATCACCAAATACGTGCCCACGCCATTATGGGAATATTTGGAATTAATGGAGCGGTGCTAAAATTGTTTGAATCTTATCGTTCGGAGAGGCATCAATGTATTAAAATTAGCAATCCTCTATATAATTTGACCAGTAGCATGCCAAATGGATCAATATTGGCATTTTAACTTTTCAATCTTTATATTGAATGCCTTAGAATAATACTAACCAATTAAGGGATCGAGTATCATCTCTACGCAAATGATATTCAGCTATGCCTTATACTCTCTGCAGATCCTGGCCACTCAACATTGTGCTCCTGCCAATGAAAGAAATGGTGAAAAGGTCAGCATCGGAAATAAATGGATCTAAAATATAATTTCTTTTACTCTCTTCTAAATGTACCTTCCAGGCAAACAAACGTTAGATAATTGTAATCAAATTTTTGAATCCGCCAAATTCGTGCCAAGTATATTGTTCTGTACAAAAAATATACATGATATAAATGTTGTGGTTGTGATTATTTTCAATATGATTGTTTAAACTGATTATATATTTCAATCTTGAATTCCTGATGAAATAAGGATAAAAGTATCTTTATCAAACGTACTATTGGAAGATTTTTTCTTCTTGTTGTGCGCGCTAGAGTCCTGGTTATCTAGCGATACCAGGCCACATACATTTGTACACACAGTTAGCAGGCACTGATCTAGCGCTGCACACTTACCAAACAAACGACTAAGCTACATTTAAACAGAGTGCAATACCCAATCTATTCATTTCTGGTATTGGTTTGGCCAGCTTGGGTTACTGGGTGTTGGACATGATGGAATATTTGTGTGTGCAAAAGAGTGCGATGCAGTGTATTGTTCTTGTGGGCACGTGTGTGTTACTTGTGGACAATCTGAAACGTTTTTGTTGGTCTTGTTGTCTTTGGGACATTGTTGCATTGGTTTGCTGTTAGTCCTGTGTGTAATTAAAGGGTATGATGCAGTGATGTTGCATGTCTGATTTCTCCCGAGTGTAAGAAAAGGGGGTGATATTCTAAAGCCATGTGTCTGTGTATGCACGAGCTGAGTGGACATGGTGTAGAATGGTGATTGTGACTGGGCGCTGTGAGAATGTGATGATGCATGGAATGTGGGTATACGTGTGCTGGGGAAAGCACACATTCATGTGAAGAGAGAATGGAGCCCTATCAGGCTTTGGCTGCAACTTAGGGAGCTAACAGGGCTTAATATTAAATACAGAACTTACCTCCTACCTGAGCGGCTCTTTGCCCTTGTATGAAGACTGTGCCCTCCAACTACAAAAGGATACATGATGTAAAAATTACAAAAAGCTCTGGGGCTCTTCCCTTCATTGTGGTGGGGACCCAGGCCCCCATATTTCCGCATGATAGGGTCAACTGTACCCGCAGAAGGGTTTGCATGGAGGAAGGTATTCTGCTCAAAATCTGCACCATATGTGAGTTGGAAAAGGGCATCCCAGAACTGAAAATGTGCTGTGCTGTGAAGAGGATAAGAAAAAGCACCTTAGTGGACAAGAGCATGTGAGTAAGCAGAGGGAATGGAGCATCTTAGATGGAGAGAAGACCCTGGAATGGGAGGATGAAGGCGCAACGTCTGGGAGTAAGGGCAGAGGATAGAAGGGAGAACCTAATAGCGAGTGAGGACCCAAGGATAAGTGAAAAAGAAAGCAACCTCGGATGACGAAGAGAAGGGAGCACCTTAGAGGAATAAGGTTCCTGAGAAGAGGCCTTTGAATGCAGCACAGGAGACGAGTGGGGAGGAGGGCACCCTAACTGAAGATGGGAAGGAAGGAAAGCACCAGTTATGAGGCAGAGCATCCTCGGATCAAGAGTAAGGGAATGCCATTAAGAAGGACAAGCTCTAGAGTCTGTGTGTGGGTGAAGCAAGATGGGACTTATAGAGGAGCGCATGGGCCACTGAATAAAAGGGGAGCATCTGGGGTGGGCTGTATGGAATGCACATGGCCAGGAGTGTAGAGTCTGGCTTTAAGACCTGACGTACAGGGGAAGGAGGAGACTGTGAAGTGGTTGGGCCCGGGGAGGATCGTGAAAGAGGCGAAGTTTGGTGGAGGTCTGCTGAGGAAAAGAGACGCATCATATGCTCTCAGTGCAATTGGGGAAAGCGTTAGTAAGAAACTCTAAAACAGACATCTTGTGTCGTGTCTTCTTTAGAGGTGCCTCCCCTGACACGACACATGGCGATGAGGCGGCTGAATGTGCGTCTATCCGACCAGCCACCAAATCCTGCGTTGTGTCGATCCTGATGGCCTCTAGCAAAATTGCACAAACTGAAAAGCCAGAGGTGATCTTCAGGTGGCAGACAGGTGCTGACTATTCGGTCTATGCAACGCGTGGTGAGTCCAACCCATGAGACCCCCCCAAAGCTCTTGGACCTACCTGGTTGCTCATACTTTGACAGCAGTCATCTTGGATTGGGCTGAGTAAAACCGCCTCTACATTGGTGTCAGTCGTCTTGGTTTGGGCCGAGTGCACCAGTTCCCTTCACTCCAGTGGTGGCCATCTTGGACTGGGCCAAGTAAATCTGCCCATATCAACTGTGTTGGCCCATATCAACTGTGTTGGGCTGGTACTGCATGATCAACAGCAGCTCATCCTACCTGAGGGAGCAAACTGCCCATAGCAGCACCTTTCAGCCTGCAAATGCTGCATCACCTTCTAAGACCTGGAGAACCTGTGGGCCCCCAATGATCATGTCTCAGAACAGATGAAACAAGTAAGTTGCAGCTATGTTCCTAGAACCACCACCCCCTTTTGATACTAGAAAAAAGAACATTGGCGCAGGATGGGCCAACTGGATCGAAAGATTCAACAACTTCATTGCCACCCTGGAGCTATCCAATGAGGCAAACCTCATCCCATACCTTAAGAACCTTGCGGGTGATGGAGTAAAATAAATCATCAAGAAGATCACAATGAAAGTGTCGGGTTTGCTCCACCTCCATCCAGTTGTGTGGTGAAGGCCGAGCGATGTAGGCATAAAGCTGTCCCGTTCCAGCGTAAGAGCGATTTGCGTTCTAGTTTGACGCATGCGTCTCTTCCACTTCCTGTTCACCTACCTGCTCCTTACGGGTCACGACTCGCTGCAGGCAACTTCCCTCATCGGGCTCCCTGTTCGGCTGCTTCATCTGGTTCCTGTGCTTCGGTTTTCTGGCCAAACTTCATGACTCTATTCATCTCATCGGATGGCATTCGGCAAAAAAGGTAAGGCAACAATTGGAGAATTGTGTCTAGCAGTAATGGGGTTACTCACTATTCAAATTATAATTAAATGTATATTCACAGTATTACTTATCTGATAATAGTCCTCATGGCTTTTGACGAACCATTTTCTTTTTGTGCATTGTAGATGATGCTGTAATACAGAAAGCGGTACAAAAGTGGGTGGTGATGGACGGAGCATCTGAATCAATCAAACACTCACACCCAGTCAAAAGATCTGGGTTTAATCCATCACCGTTCTTTAGCCCACTCTGCCACCCCAGTTCAGACATGGCCATATGCAAATCAGTCTGACCCTGTGCCTCATGGGAACAGTCCAGCCCGAACTGCCAAGCCCTGTCTTCCCTGGACCGGAAACAAGCTTCCGAGGGCCGGTTTCTGGCATTCCAGCCTTCTTCAGCCCGGCTTGCTTGAATCCAGTGGCAAAGTGAGCAAGGGACTCACGTCTGAGCATACCCTGCCACACTTATGGCAGCCAAAAGCGGTACAGAAGGGGGTGGTGATGGACAGAAAGCAGCTCATTAATGTTAACTGAGAATATAAGGAAATGCATATTTTTGCATGTTTTCTTTTGTTTAAAATAAGAGGATTTTCTCAAGGACTTTTTACCATCTTTGGTTCCTCTTATAAATTTGTTGACCTTTTTGGGCTATTTTTGTTTCCCTTCTATATCCTGATTTTAGGTGGGTGTTTACACTGTTACATGTCTATCCTCCCCTCTATTGAATCTGTTGAGTTTAGGTACATACCATATTTCTCTTTTTATAGATTGCACACTGCTCCTGTACATACAGTCACTGAATTAAATGTGGAAGAGGGGAATTTAAGAGGTAGTGAATGCAATTACTACATAGATACCCAGATGTTATATTGGTTGTATTAAAAGAATACAGGTGCACAACCGAATTATTCTTATTTTTTTCTTACGATCAGGGATACATAGGACCATACTTGCCTTCTACACAGGACCACTTACCTTCTTTAATGAAATACTTTGTGGGACATTTGTCTTTCTCTTCCCTAGTTTCCCTTCTTCCATCATTCTTACAATCCTTGCTTTGACCTTGTTGGCCAGCTTTGTTGGGTGTAGGAAAGTTGGGACCTTTTCTTCAGACCTTGCATATCACTCCTGCGGAAACTACAGATGAGAATTAACAGGAAGGCTCCAACACCTACCAGAAAGTAAAAGATGTACTTGCCAAGAAATTCGATCCTGCCACCAACGTGGATTATGAATGGTACACTTTCAACAAGGTCCGACAACAATTGGTAGAAACCATGGACAAATTTTTCTAGCGCTTGGAAGCCCTCCGGCAAGTACTGACATTTCAACAAATGTAATAACGAGGAAGCCATCCGACTGCAGATCATCAATGGGTGCCAATCAGAGTTATTTTGGAAATGCATGTTGAGAGAAACTCACTCTCTTGATAAAATGCTTGTGGCAGCACTCCCCGAAGAACATGATGAGAAACAAGCAGCCACCATGGAAGTGGGGACGTCCCAAAGTAAAGCAGTACTGGTCATGTGAAGCGGCCACCAGTCCTTCAGAGACTAACACAGAGCTGCACCCAGTAAACACCAGAAGACATGCTACCACTGTGGTCTCTCCTACCTGCATTACGGGAAAAATATGCCCAGCCATAGGACAGATGTAAGGGCTGTGGCAAAGAGAGCCACTTCAATTCTGTATGCCAGGCTCAAGACAAGCAGAAGACAACTGAACATCACGGACCTCAGGACAAAAAAGATAGGGGAGCAAACGCCACTAAAGATCGAAGGACTCAGCAAAACGCCACGCATGGATTATTGTGTCCTCATCCAGATGACATCCCTCCATGAGGTCCTCAGTGTCATCCACTACATCAACAGCCAGCAACATCGAGGAGGATGGATAGCTCCAGAAGCTGTCCAATCATAGCGCAGTGAGCCAGCAACCCTCTGTCATCCTCATGATGGGAGATTGCAACATGGACTTCCTATGCAGTAGTGTGGCTCACTGGTTAGAGGCGGCAGACCCGAGAGCAGAGGACGGCCCGGGACCAGGGTTCGATTCCCGACGCGGCAGGTTTCTGGACCAGGGTCAGCGGACTCGATAATTCTCTCGCCTCGGTGCCCACTCTGATCAGCGATCACACTCGGCAACTCTGGGCATAAGCTTGCCTCATCTGCACTAACGGCCCCACCAGACCGCCGGGGATGCCTGGTCTCACCCTGGAGATACCCATTAAGGGACCATCTCTCAGGGAAGCCAGGAAGGGTTTCGCAGCGGTCGAAGCGCGGAGATACTCCTCCGGGAGTCGATCCTAGCGCTATATAAACTTGCAATTAATTAATTAATTATTCAACAGTGGTGCCACAGTCAATGTAATAAGTGAGCAAGATCAAGCACGCCTCACAAATTTCCCACAGCAGGCCGAAACTTGGAAGAAGATCTACTTATGGGCTGAGCAAACGCCCCTGCCATGCACAGGAAAATTCACCATGACTTTTAGACACAAGGACTGTGCTACCACGACTAAAGTCTACATACTCAAAAGACTGGCACCTGCTCCAAAAGATGTATGTCTGGATACTGCTGTTCACCTAGGGCTCATAGGCGAACATACAAAAGGGGAGACAGTCCAGCGTGTGAGGCTGAAATTGGGGAGGGGATTTATGGGGTGGCGGGTGGGCTAGGGATTGTCCTCCTGGGAGTAAACAACCATACAAAAAAGTGGCGCGTCCATCAATGTAATGCCATATGATCGCTACAAAGAACTTACGCCATCTCCAAACGTTACGCGCTTGAACATTCAAGTGTACACATGGGCCACATCCAAAGCCCTGAGCAGCCAAGGATTCTTCATAGCTACAGTAGCAAATGAAGAGACCGTCACCAAAACCAACATACACATTTTACAAGGAAAGACATCAGGGGCATTGCTCCTCAGTTTCACTATAGTCACAGAAGTGGGCCACATTATTGTCACTAAGACATACAGACCAGCCAAATAATTCTCCAAAAATTCCTTTCTCTGTTTGGAGACCTAGGTAAGGTAAGAGGTGTTCATGTCCAGCTTCACAACAATGCAGCTGTTCACCTGGTGACTCAAAGACCCAGGCGGGTAGCCATCCAGTTGCAGGAAGCCATAGAGAAATAAATCAACAATCTCCTTCACTTCGACATCATTGAGCCATCCAAAGGCCCCACCCCATGGGTGTCCCCAATAGTGGTGATACCAAAGAAGGACAAAAAGAGAGAGGTGTGAAGCTGTGTTTATAAGTGCCAGCCAAACAAAGTGACCGAACAGGGGTGCCACCCAGGCTCCCACATTGCAGAGATGATCACTCAACTGAATGGTGTGAAACCTTTTTCTAAACTTGATCTAAACAAAGGGTATCACCAGATAGAGTTAGAGGAACAAAGTCAATATATAATGATCTTCACCTCACATATGGGGCTCTTCAGATGCAACAGACTGAATTTTGGCATCTTGTCGGTCGTAGAGATTTTCCAGAATGTCATCCACCGAGTCATCCAGCCGGTACCACAAACATTTAACTACAGTGACAACATACTGGTCTTTGGAACCACCTGCATGGAGCATGATACAGGCTTGGCAAAGGATATCACCAACTTACTCTCAACGCTGAGAAATACGAGCTCCATAAGACCAAACTGAAATTGTTGGGCACATATTTTTGGAGCATGGAATGATGCATGATCCAGACAAAATAGTAGCCTGATCAACACACTCCGATCCTTCCTGGAGATGGCAATCAATCAATCAATCAATCAATCAATCAATCAAGGCACTTCTAAAGCACACAACAAACCCGTGAGGGACTCAGGGCGCTGAGGGGGGGGGTTCCGCTACTGATAGAAGAGCCAGGTCTTGAGGAGCCTTCTGAAGGCCAGTAGGTCTTGGGTCAACCGCAGGTTGGTGGGGAGGGTGTTCCAGGTCTTGGCGGCGAGGTGGGAGAAGGATCTGCTGCCGGCGGTCATTCTTCGGATGCGGGGGACTGTGGCGAGGGCGAGGTCGGCGGAGCGGAGCTGACGTGTGGGGGTGTAGAAGCCGAGTCGTCTGCTGAGGTATGCTGTGCCGGTGTTGTGGAGAGCTTTGTGTGCGTGGATGAGGAGCTTGAAGGTGACCCTCTTGTTGACGGGGAGCCAGTGCAGGTCTCTCAGGTGGGGTGTGATGCGGCAGCAGCGGGGGATGTCAAAGATCAGACGTGCCAAAGCGTTCTGGATGCATTGCAGTCGTCTCTGGAGTTTGGCTGATGTTCCTGCGTAGAGGGCGTTTCCGTAGTCCAGCCTGCTGTTGACGAGGCCCTGGGTGACTGCTTTTCTCGTTTCGAAGATCCTGCAGAGCATTCGGATGGTGTTGAAGCAGGATGAGGAGATGGCGTTGACCTGCTTAGTCATGGAGAGCGTGGAGTCGAGGACGATGATGCAGCGCAGCTCCAAAACTTTTCATAATCCTTCACCTTAACCCACAGAGTTATTCACTATCTTCTCAAAACAGGGCCCATGACTCTTACCTTTCATTCAATCACAAATTTATTCTATTCTGAGGATTCAGTGAAGACTAAAAAGGAGAGCCACGGTGCTATAGCGTAGTGCCTAAACGTAAAATTTATACATTATTTACAACTGCAGTTTATTTTAATACCATGGTTTTTCTAAAGGAAAGATTTAAAACACACCATTTTTCATTTATCTTGATGGATCAGCTAGTAAAAGTTAACTAAAGGACAACAAGACCTGCTTAATTCTCCATGTATTTAATTTTTATTTAGAGATTAAATATCCTAGCATGATCTCTATGTTTTTTTCTTAAAAGAAATAATTCAGTTATGCATTAATAATCCTGAAAGAAAGGTTAAATTCAAAAACATTTATTGTAAGCATAACAGTTTAGGAAAATAAGAAAACGTATATTACCCAAAAGTAGGAACGCAGACATCAGCACAAAAACAAAATAGTTCCCAAAGAAACACCTCTCTATCTCTCTCGATGTTCTCTTCTCATAGTACTTCGCACCCATTCAAAGTTAAAGTCCAGAAAAATTTCAATGTCCCTGCACCATAACAAAAATTGCTCAGACCGACAGCATCTCGGGGTGCAAAGATTAGGTCGAAAAGCAAGCTTTTTCAAAGTCCCAAATGTCCTCTTTTATACCTTTTTTCACTAACTTATCTATCTGAATTCGTAACTCTTATGTCCTAAAATGTCCGTGATTGGTCAATTTAGAGTTGGATGAGCATCACCTCATCGTTTTACTGTTCGATTTATGCAAAGTCATCCTCATGACTAGGAAAAAATGTGGTGCTATTGTTCACACTTTTGCTTCCTTCGAAGTGTCCTTTAAATTTTTATTCGGTGTCCCATTCCCATGAGTTAACTTGCTGACTTCACCAAACTTGGCATGTGCCCCATGAGGGAGGCCACGCTGTCCTTGACCCATACTGCTCGGGACACAGGTAGCTCGCATCTCCAGTTGGCGCATGTGTTCTTCGACCGCCACCTCGGAATTAGAGTCAACTTCCATTTTGTTTGTTCACACAGGCCTCAATTTAGGAACTATTACAGAAACAAACACAAATAAACGTAAATTTACAAAATAAAGCCCTTCTGTTTACCTCCCTCTTTCTAATGATTTCCCAGTTAGTATTTACCTAGCTTTAAACAACACATATGCGTGATTTAACTTACCAATCTTCATGATTTATGCCACAAATAAACAGACAAAAGCAAATTTTTTAATTGGTTTTTAACAAATGCGTACCTTTTATGACACAATATACGACAATGTGGCCAACTAGACAGACTCGCACTGACACATAGGGGACTTAAAATGAGTTTTATTGGTTTTAACTATCGCCTTCGTCGTAAAGTGCTTCTATAATAGGGAAGTGGGCCTTCGCTTTCTTTCTTCTCCGTGGAAAGATGGTTTGGGTAAACAGTTCAAGAAAGTGGGGGTTGTCTGTCCCTATGATTACCTCTTCAAGGAGTGTCTCTAAAACCCCCACCCTGACCACGTGGGTCTTACCCTCGGTTAAGTCTAGGGGTACGTTTGCCACTGGATCGCTTTTTATGTCTCCATGAACACACTTAATGTATACTAGCGTATTTGGTACCACTTGCTTGGACTTTACAAAAATCCCTTGAATCACCGACTGCTTACACCCCGAGTCTGATAGGTCCGTGATTTTTTTCCCATTCACCCGTACACTTACATGATATGCTCCTCCTAGTTCAGCGGAATAGAGAACTGTCTTGTGCAGGTATCCTACTTCCATGGGCTCTTCGGGACTCTTTCTTTGGGGCCAAAGCCGAGCGATGTGCCCCCAGGCCCCACACTCAAAGCATTGAGGGCCCTTAAAACTGGGGATATCAGGTTTAGGGGGGCGAGGCACAAAAGTCTCCATATTTTGGCATGGTTTCCTTTCAACCTTGATGGGTTGTTTGAAGGGCTTTTCTATCTCCCAAGGGTGTAGTGGTGGTTGAGCCCTTGCGAACGTGGAGGCCATTTCCATTGTCTGGGTGGTCAACAGGTTGGAATGCTGACGCAACCACTTCTGAGTCCCGTAGGGCAAGGCTTCTAGATATTGTTCTAAGTAGATTTTGTCCATGATTTCCTCCTTAGAACTAACCCCGGGAGTAAGCCACTCATCGGCGGCCGTTTTTAATCGAAAAAATAAAGTCTTAGGATTCTCCCCGGCTGCTCCCCTCTCTTTCCTAAAACGCACCCGATAGGTCTCTGCGTCAAGACCTAAGTGATCCAAGATGATGGTCTTAATTGTGGCATAGGGTGCGTTCCCTGTGGCGTTCGCGACCTGGTAAGCCGCCTGGGCCTCCCCAGTTAAAAGGGGAGCTAGAAAAAATGGCCACTTTTCCAACGCCATCCACAGGCTAGGGCGGCTCTCTCGAAATTGAGCAGGAATGCACCGGGGTCTTCTCCCGCCGTATACTTTTGAAGGGAAATCCCTGATGGGCTGGGGTGAGGACGGGTTTCCCGGTTAGGGGGTGCTGCTGCTGGATCAGTCATTAGCTTCTGCAACCCCTCTATTTGGGCTGATATGGTGTTCTTGAATGTCTCTTTGTCTGCTTGGGCTGAGTTTAACTGCTGTTCAACTACCTATCATAATTGTTCTTGTCCTTTGACAAGGTGTTGTAGCAGGTCTTCCATCTTTGGAGTACAGATGGTTATCTTGGTGCCCGCATTCTCCACTACTATTATTTAAATTACACTTTCTGTTCTTCTACAGCTTAGTGGTTTACCTATTTCATGAATCCCATTCGTACCTCTATCAACATGAAAAATGTTAGGAAAGACCAAGCCAAGATAGCATGAGCCATACCAATGATCTGGTAATCTATAATAAGCTTTGTTCCCGCACAAAAAATATATTCGTGGAAAAACGGGGTCATTTCTACTTTTAAATCCCCATCCCCCTTTGATAATATAAGTATCTTCACCTTGACTTACACCCACAAAATAATTGTCATTCGCAGTGTTATCTCTCTGAATACTCAATTTCCCTAACAATGGTGTGTCTATGTTTATAGCCACATATACATTATGTTCTTCAATATTATCATCTGAAAATGCCCATTTTGTAGATTTAGTCTGTTTCACTTTTTCTCGACACCTATATTGTTGTCTCCTTTCCTACTCCATATTCAGAAAAACTTTCTCTTCATTTCTCATTTTACAAGTCAAATTATGTTTAAAGGCATAATCATGTGTCAATTCTTGTGTTTCGAAGAAATATTCTCCAAAAACTTTAGCAGGCTTAATTTGATTTAGTTCTGCAACAATCTTCAATTTTGCAAATACATCATCTGAGTCAGAATAATAATATTCTAATTTTCCAGTTCTATAAAAGAAACTTGTTTTACACTGCAGGTTACTCCATATGTTAACGGTAAATGGTGATCCAACACCCCCTCAGAGACAGATACTGGCAGCTTTACACAGACATAACAATCGCTGGCTTCATCCTCACATATTCAGACAATAGTCTTTGAAAAGTATTTCTAGAAAAATCACTGAGCGACTTATCTTGATGAATTTCAGGTCTATATACATGTAATTTTTCATTTTTGAAATCATCATTTTTATCTTTCAAACTCTCATTTGTTTTTAGTCTTTCAATATCAGGACTAAAAGGGACGATAATAGCAAGAATTAACCATATTAACATTAATATTCCAGTACAAATTAGCCACACTCTACACCATTTTCTAAAAATGGAACATTTAGATTTAATCACTTCATTAGTAGCCATTTTTTTTTACACAGCAATTTGTCTCTTTTTATCCTTGTTTTGTTGTGATCAAGCTCCCTAGAGGAGTGAAACGCGTCGTGGGTGGACACTGGTCCTATGATTTAATTCAATAAATCTTAAAACTCTGCTATCCATTTGTGGATTTGTATTTTCTTCGTGAACCACAAGCTACGAAATTGAAGTCACTTGAGAGGTCTGCACCTCGTCGTGCCGAGTATTGGCGAAACAGGAACTTTACGTTAAAATAAATAAATATATATATATATATATATATATATATATATATATATATATATATATATATATATATATATATATATATATATATCCCTTTTGTTGCACTGTTACACTTGGAAATTCTTTTTCTTTTCTTGGTGTTACGGTTCACTCACTCACTTTCTTTTTTAACACCTTGACAATGCAAGTCTCCTGACTACTGTTTACTTCTCTTATTGGAGGCAGTACCATGTAGGTCCACTCAGGTGATTTATATTTTTGATGTTGTGGCCTCACTCTTTTTGGCCTTTGCACAACTTCTATTTTCTTTCCTAACAACTCCTTTTGACTGGTTATTTCATTTACTTGATTAACCAGTTTAATTTTCAGTCCATCAATTTCTTTAGACCAATTATCTCCTTTTCTTACTCTTTTTATTTCTGGTTCAGTAGTGTTTCGCTCCACTCTCCAAGTTCGTTTTCTTGAACTTCTCCTCAATTGAGTTTCGTCATCACTGTCATCTGTTTCTATTTCAGATCTTTCTACAGTTTCATTTATAATGACTTTTACAGGATCTGATTCTTTTTCGGAATTTAAATTCTCTCTGGTCAGTTCTTTCACTCTGTTAGGAACTTCTCCATAGCTGGCCACACGCTGGATCCAGTCTTCTCCTCCAGCAAGTACATCTCCTTCAGCCACTCCACCGGACTTCATTGGACTGACCACAGCTGCGTCCACTTCAGCTTCAGAAAAACCACGACCCACCACCACCCGCAACAGGCTCCTCGCAGGAACTGGAATAAAATCACCACCGACCAGCTCACCACCTCCCTCAGCCAGAACCCTACCGCCAGCACAACGGACCCCAATGAAGCAGCCAGCAACCTCACACAGTGGATCACTAACTGCGCAGACGACCTCACACCACTGAAGACCCCTCCCAGCAGACACAGCAGCAAGAAAGCCTCTTGGTTCACCGACGAACTTAAGAACTCCAAGAAGAACTGCCGCACCCTCGAGAAAGCCTGGCGCAACAACCAGACCACAGACAACATGACTGCCCTCAAGCACGCCACCTGCAAACACCACCAAGTGATCCGCACCACCAAGAAGATAGCATTCAAAGAATGACTGGACAACAACACCGACAACAGCAAGGAACTCTTCACCATTGTCAAAGAGCTCTCCAACCCCAGCGCCGGAAACAACTACATCACCCCCTCACAAGACCTCTGTGACTCTCTCGCCTCGTTCTTCCACCGCAAGATCGCCAAAATACACAACAGCTTTGGCACAACAACCACGCACCCAACCACCGAACCTATGCCCCCCACCACCAACCTCTGCGCCTGGACCCCGGTCAGCACTGAAGACACCACCCGCACGATGAACACCATCCACTCCGGATCCCCAACCGACCCCTGCCCCCACCACGTCTTCAACAAGGCCGACTCCATCAACGCACCCCAACTCCGGGACATCATCAACGCCTCCTTCAACACCGCCACCTACCCGGAAAGCTAGAAGCACGCCGAGCTCAGCGCCCTCCTGAAGAAACCAACAGCGGACCCCACCGACCTCAAGAACTTCCGCCCCATCTCGCTCCTCCCTTTTCCTGCCAAAGTCATCGAGAAGACCGTCAACAGACAGCTTGCCGCCTTCCTCGAGACGAAAAGATCCCTCGACCACTCGCAATTCGGCTTCCGCGCCAACTACAGCACCAAGACCGCCCTCATCGCAGCCACTGACGACATCAGATCCCTGCTTGACAACGAGGAAACAGCGGCCCTCATCCTCCTGGACCTCTCTGCAGCGTTCGACACTGTCTGCCACCGCGCCTTAGTGCAATGCCTCAGCAACATCGGAATCCAAGAGAAGGCACTGGAGTGGATCATCTCGTTCCTCGCCGGAAGAACCCAGAGAGTCCGCCTCCCCGTTCAGATCCAAGGCCACCGAAGTCATCTGCGGCGTACCACAGGGATCATCACTCAGCCCCACCCTCTTCAACGTCTACATGAGCCCCCAGCAGCCATCGCACGCAAACACAACCTCAACATCATCTCCTACGCCGATGACACACAGCTGATCCTCTCCCTCACCAAAGACCCAGCCACCGCCAGAGCCAGCCTACACGAAGGGATGAAAGACATCGCCGAGTGGATGAGAAACAGCCACCTGAAACTGAACTCAGGCAAGACGGAAGTTCTCATCCTAGGATCATCTCCCTCCGCCTGGGACGACTCCTGGTGACCCCCTGCCCTGGGCATCACTCCCAAGCCAACGGACCACGCACGTAACCTGGGCTTCATCCTGGACTCCTCCCTCTTGATGACCCGACAAGTCAACGCCGTCTCCTCATCGTGCTTCAACACCCTGCGCATGCTCCGAAAGATCTTCTGATGGAGCCCCACCGAAACCAGGAAGACGGTCACCCAGGCGCTCGTCAACAGCCGACTGGACTACGGAAACACCCTCTACGCCGGAACCACAGCCAAACTTCAGAAATGACTCCCCACGCATCCAGAACGCCTCCGCACAACTCGTCCTGGACATCCCCCGACACAACCACATCTCTGGCCACCTGGGAGACCTGCACTGGCTCCCCGTCAGCAAGAGGATCACGTTAGACTCCTCACCCACGCACACAAGGCTCTCCACGACCTGGGCCCCAAGAACCTCAACAACCGCCTGACCTTCTACACGCCCACCCACCAGCTACGGTCAACCAGCCTCGCCCTCACCGCCGTTCCACGCATCCGCAGAGCCACCGCCGGCGGAAGATCCTTCTCCTACCTGGCAGCCAAGACATGGAACTCCCTCCCCATCCACTTCCGGCTAACCCAGGACGATCTCTCCTTCAGGAAGCAACTCAAGACCTGGCTTTTCGAGCAGTAATATACCCCTCCCCCCCAGCCCCTTGAGACCCTTCCGGGTGAGTAGCGCGCTATACAAGTGTCATGATTGATTGATTGATTGATTGATTGATTGGTACTTGGAAGCTCATCCTCATCGTGAGTTATTTCCTTTTCACCAGTTTCTAGATTTCGATTCCTGCTTTCAGTGCTTTCAGACTGTCCTTCAGTATTTTCCGAATTACCAGTTTTATTTTCACTTAAGTCAGTGTCCTTACTGGTATTAGTTTCTACCAAATCTCGACTTACAGGTCGATCTTCAATATTTGGTATTTCAGCAATTTCATTTTCTCCTTCCGATGCAGAGCTAGTATCTGATATCTCCAGATGTCAACGAACAGGTCGAGCTTCAGTATCTGGATCCTTTTCTGGTTCACCCCCAGTGTCTGAATCAGTGGTACTTTCACTCTCCTCCTGCAGATTTTCTGGCTCTGGCAGACGAATAGTGTGACTTAATGTGCACCCTCCTTTTGATTCCAGCACACTTAACTGCAGTGGTACTAACCAGAATAATCTGTCGAGGTTTTTGCAGCGAGGCACTAGACAATTTCTTCTCTATGAACTTTTATCCGAACCCAATCTCCAGGGACTAGATCATAAACTGGATGTTTCTCCTTCGTTTGTGACTCAGTTCCGACCTGATGGAACACAGAAGTTACCAAATCAGGCAGATTCTTGCAGTAATCCTGTATGATATCATCATTTATGTTCAACAGTTTATCAACTGGTACAAATGCTTGTTTCATTACTCTTCCCATTAAAATCTCATGGGGACTTAATTCTGTTCTTTTGTCAGGAGTACTCCTCAGAGTTATTAGAACAAGTGGCAGTACATCAGGCCATTTTAGTCCTGTGGCCAAACACATTTTTGCAATTCTGTTTTTATTGTTCCATTTACTTGTTCAACCACCCCTGAAGCTTCTGGTCTGTAAGCACAGTGCAACGTTTGACGAATGTCCAGTGCTTCACAAATCATTTGCATTAACTTATTGTGAAAATGTGATCCACGATCTGTTTCAATAGTTACTGGGAAACCGTAGCGTGGTATTATCTCACATAACAGGAGTTTGGCAACAGTCACTCCATCATTCCTCCTAGTGGGGAATGCTTCAACCCATCCTGAGAATAAACAAATTATCACAAGTTACATGGTGGAAGCTCAATGAAATCTAACTGCTTTCTTGTAAATGGACCTCCCTCCCGTCCTATGGTTCCCAAACTCACAACAGTTTTTCTTCTTGGGTTCAGTTGTTGGCACACAAGGCATCTCTGACAAAGGCTCTCAGCAATCATCCTAAACTTAGGATTGTACCATGTCTGTCTAAACATTCGTATCATGGCGTCTCTTCCAATATGGGATTGACCATGATACATTCGGGCCATATTTTAGATCATGTTATCAGGCATTACTGGTCTTTCATCTTTGTAAATCGAGATTTCATCCTCTTCTCTTTGTCTACATCCTGCCTTTAACCAGTTATCTTTTTCTTTTTTACTAGCTTCTTACTGCATTTGTTTTACCTCCTGCCATGTCTCAACTCCAAATCCATACTGACTGTCAGTCACTATGGTGATCCTTATTTCTTTTCCCAACTCACATGCTCGAATCAAAGCAATAAATTCTGTAATTTGAGCTGTACGGATTCCTTTCAGACAAGATGCTTCCAAGACATCTGCTACTGTACAAACAGCATACGCAGTGCTCAGTACACCCTCATCTGTCCTCAGACATGATCCATTCATGAACATTACATAATCAGATTCAGGTAAAGGTACATCTTTGATATCAGGCCTTGGTTTAGTGCAATATTCTGGGACATCTAGACATTTGTGATCCACTGCATCTCTTACTTCAACATTCATAACATCAGGTAATAATGTAGATGGATTCACATTTACACACCTTGAAATTGTAACGTTGTCTGCACCTAGAATTGTCTTCTCATATTTTGTCATTCTGTTATTGGTAAGGTACTGTTCTTGGTTCTAGTGAGGAGAATCTCCACTGAATGAGGTGCATTCACTCTCAAAGGGAATCCCATCACTATATCCTCACTTTGTTCAATACTCATGCTTGTAGCAGTTACTGCTTTTAAGCATCCCGGCAATGCTCTTGCAACGGGACCTAAAACAGCTGAAAAGTATGCAATTGGCTTTCTCAGTTTTCCATGTCTCTGTATTAAAATTGACAATGCACATCCTTCCCTCTCACTGCAGTATAATTCAAATTCTTTCTCATAGTCTGGTATTCCCAATGCTGGTACTTCACATAAACTCGTTTCTAGCTGCTCGAAAGCTTCCAGTTCTGCCTTATTCAGTGTTATTGGGTCTTTTACATCTGCGTTTGTCAATCTCTGTAAGGGTTTAGCTATTACTGAAAATCCAGTAATCCATTGTCGACAGTATCCAACTATTCCGAGAAACATTCTCACCTGTCTCTGTGTTTTTGGAGGTTTCATTTCTTGTATCATTTTGATTCTTTCTAAGGTGACTTGTCTGATTCCCTTAGCAATATTGTGGCCTAAATATTATACTTCTTTCTGACAAAATGGTAACTTTGATGGTGACACTTTATGTCCTTCATCTGCCAGATGATTTAACAATGTAACAGTATCTGAAACACATGCATCTTTTGTTTTTGACGCCAATAACAAGTCATCAATGTACTGTACTAGATCTGATTCTCCAGGTAGACTTAGATTTTCTAATGATTTCTTTAACAATTGATTAAAGATTGAGGGACTTTCAGTATACCCCTGAGGAATTCGGCACCATGCCAAAATACGGTCTCTGAATTGGAACGCAAATATTGGTTAGCTTTCAGGGTGTAATGGAACCGTGAAAAACGCATTACATAGATCAATGACTGTATACCATTCTGCATCATGTGAAATTTGATATAGAATTACTGCTGGGTTTGGCACAATTGGACAACATGGAACAACTAGCCTAAATACCTTTCTCAGGTCCTGTCCTATTCTTAACGTTCCGTTAGGCTTTATCAATCCCATTATTGGTGAATTACAAGGACTGCTTTCTATTTCTCTCAAAATCCCTTGCTCAATCATTTTATCTATTATGGGTGTTATTCCTTCAATTGTTTCAGCTGTCATTTTGTATTGAGGAATATGTGGGTAACTTATTCCTTCTTTCACAGAAACTTTCACAGGATCTACGTTTTTCATCAAACCAATATCTTTTCCTGTAAAATCCCACACCTGCTCTCTGACTACCTCTTTTAATTCTTCAGGTATTTTTTCTCGATCAAACAGAGGAAACATGCTATTCTTTTCTGCTTCAATTAGTGTAATTGTCATTTTATAGAAACTATCCTCATCTAGAGTTTGAAGCTTAATGCCATCTGGTGAGTAATAAATGGCACAGTTCATTTTACACAGTATGTCCCTTCCAAGGAGATTTACAGGACTACTGTCCCACACTACAAATTGATGCATATCCTTGAAATTTCCAATCTCCATCTCAATTGGTTTTGTTAAGGACGTTTTAATCTGCTGATTAGCTACACCTACAACTTGAATGTGTTCACCCGAGAGAGGAAGATTTTGAGTTTCCACTGATCTAACAGTAGAACGGGTAGCACTAAGAAAGTCACATCTACATCATTCACCTTCCCATTCACATATGGACCAGACTGATCTACCTCTAGAGTAGTGCCAAGCACATACTCTTCTCCCTCTCTCAGGCACCATCAGAAACTGTCATCCGACTCGTTTCCATCTTCTTTCAGCCAATATTACGGACTCACATGCACTCTGTTATTTCTTGTTACCTGGTCTCCTGCGCAGAATCCTGTCTCTGTACTGTGTCTCTGTAGGTTTACATTGTGAGGAAGTGGAGGTTGTGGCACCTGACACTGTGGATTAACTCTATACAATTGGGAGCCCTAGGGGGAATAAAGGGATATGAACAGGTCGCCGCCCACTCTATACCATTTCAACAACAAAAGGCCTGCCCCTCTGTTATGTAGAAACAGCTGTTTCCCATATATCCTAACTGACACCTATCATAAGGTGTCAATCACCAGTGAGTAATTATTACCCTACTGCTTCTATATGCTGTAATAGTCATAAGCTCAAGTCTAAAAAAAATCTATAAATGTGTGTGGTACTGCAGCAACGCACGCACCCTCGCAGATCCTTCTAAGAAAACAACTTTCAATAAAAGGGGGAGGGGAAGTTGGCAGTGCCTCATGGGAGCAACACCCGGGGAGGAATAAACAGACTGGTACTCGCCTGTGTCCTCACGTTCTCATCATCAGCATCTGCCAACTTGTAACAAAAAAGGGGATAGCAAACAGTGCAGAAAACAAAAACCATATATGTGCTCTGTGTAAGTGACCCAATGCGGTTTGACCCACTTTGACCTCAAAGTGTGGCACCACCACCGTTTAAAAAGAGCAGAGCTACACTGGCTAAATTACTTTTATTCCATGATGTGTGCCCACTCTATTAAAACCAAACCAACATGTTTTTTGCCGTGATAGATTTACCGGCAATTTCATCAGGGTTTTGGGTCTGCTTGATCTCTGCACGTTAATTCCTCATTTATTGTACCTGTGGTTGTACATAAAGCAATATCACACACACTTATTTCCCGCGTTACACTAATCTCTTGGTTGCGACCTCAATAAAAACATTTTCCAATCTAGTAATATGCGCTTGATAAGCCATTTTTCTATTTACCAGGTAGCAGCTATGTTCGTATATATACCAGCGCCCCCCGTAGAAGAATCAGCCAAAGCCGGTGCCTGTAGCCTCGTTGCAGGTACCGGAAAACTGCCCTTGGTCAGTGCTACAGCGTGGGAGAGAGGGGAATGATATTCATAGAGCATTAAGCATTCAGCCCACTCACTGACTTTCATTCCGTATGCCAAAACATGCTCTGTGTTGTCAACACATTTTCACTTCTCCCTGTCCCCTGGTCTGCGTACTTATACATTGCTCTGTATACCAACTACAGCGCTGACCGGGACCCGCCCATCACATGGGTACTGCAGCACTCGTGGCAGGTATACCTTCACCCGCATAGATCCCGGGTCATATGTTCAATCATTCTCTCCCTCTTACGGATATTGTGCAGGTAAATGGCCTCCTCTCACCACCTGTGTGTCTGCTTTAGCAACCGCTTCGATTTTATGCGGCTACTGGCTTGCCTTGCTGCTTCTGCGTTTTTGGCCACGCCCATTTCCTGGTTGATAGTCCTGCCTGGGAAGGGGGGGTTCCCACGGTGCGCGCCGCGGCTATCTTATGGTGGAGCTTGATTACCGGCACAGACCTGGGTTAGAGCCTCACTCAATTACAATTCCTGCCCAAACCTTAATGTGTACAAAAACATTACTTTAAAACAAGGAAAAAATGGAAAACTAATTTACAAGTGCACACAACGAAACAGTAGAGTTGTAGTGCAGCTCGCATGTGCCCAAATGCGACCATGGCCAATGCAACTATCTCTGATTCTAGAAATAGATCCCCACTGTGTGTGGACCCTGCATATATTTACAACAGTGATAGGTCACTGCTGTGGACTCTGCAACTATTTACATAAGTGATAGATAGATCTACTTCCTTTATTGTATGCAGAGATGAATCAACAAGACTGGCTGTTCATTTTTTCACTATGGGCATATCCTATATTAACGGTAACTCCTCTGTTTCTATCCTCTTGATTACAGTGCCGGACCTGACTCACTAGATGGTTCCTGTTTCGCCCACTACCTTAAATATGTCAATCAAGATTGCTTCCTACCTGGTTGGCAGTGTGTTAACTGGTTCCACTCAGCCTAGGATGTTGTTAGTCATAACCAGGATTATTGACATACATATGCTACTATGAAAGTATAGTGGCTTATGGCGAGGATATCCAGTTCCACTTTATAACGTCATTCAGCCCATTGCGGTCTGTGCCTTCTTGAAAAATCCAACGTGCCTCTTTCTTAAATAATCTATTCTCCTTGTGGAATAGGTCACCCATCACTCTTTCCAACACCACCCACCATAAATCCCTGGGTTGATGTTTTTGAGTGATGAAGTGTTGCACAAGTTTTGTAGTGAGTATACCTAATCTTAGAGTACTCAAATGCTCTTGGATTCGTGCCTTAATCTTTCTTGTGGTGAGGCCTATGTAGTGTTTCTCACACGGACAAGTGATTCTGTAGATGACATTATTAGTTTTACAATTACTAAACTTATTGAGATGCCATACTTTGCCACTGGACAGGGTAACTGTCTTGGTTCTGTTGGTTAAGGCACATTCTGTGCAACTTCCACAGGTATGATGTCCTGGGGGGATTTCCATCGGCGATCGGGTGTGCACCAGCCGATCTTTCAAATTGGTGGAGCACCTTAAAGCAAATCTGGGCTGTGGCATTTTCATAGATGTTGTACTCAACAAGTGTCAGTGTTTCCTGATGATCTGTCGAATTTTGATTGAGCATGGACCGAAAGTAGTAACAACAGGTATACATTCCTCCTGTTCTTTGATGTTTCTTTCCAGTATGGCTTCCCTAGGAGTATTGAGTGTCGTTTACGTGCTTGTTTAATAACTTTCCGGGGGTATGCTCTGGTAATCAATTTTGATGCTAATTCCTCAGTTTGTTCCAGGTAGCCATAAGTGGACGAACAGTTTTGACGGTAGCGCAAGAATTGTCCTACCGGAGATTATCCCTAAGTGCCCTCGGGTGATAGGACCTATAGGGCAACAGTGAATTTTTGTCCGTCGGTTTTTGGTGAACTGATGTAGTTAGTCCGTTATCTTCTGCCAATATGTCCAGATCTAGATATGTAGCTTTTTTTTTTTTGTCCTCATTTGCCGATACCCCTATGTGTGTTAAAAAAAAAATGCTGACCACCACATTGTGCTGCCTTGTCCAGCCCCCCAGATCTAGTAATGTGGCTCGGACGTTTGTACAAGAGACAAATGGCAAATTGGCACAAGAAGGAGATCTACACACAAAGAGGGCGACCTTCAGAGACTCCATCTAGGCGTATTACAGCCGGTTGGACCAGAATTTCGGAAAATACCCTTGCTGTAGGTCCATGGAGCAGGAAAGATGGCATAATCATAGGACCCGGGGAAAAGAAAAAAAAATGGAATCCTACCTCCAATGTATCAGACACTCCCAAAAAGCAACCTTTTTTCTACTGCAGGGTCTGACCAAGTCTTCCTTAGAAACTTCATAAAGGGTCGATAGCCAGCCGCATATGTTGGAGGGGATGTATCCACCCAAAACCTACAGATCTGCCATCCTTGCCTAAGATTTTTTCATCTATCCCAATGATGATCAAAGGGAGAGTAATGCTCAGTGTGGTGTTAAGAATAGAGGATAGGGCATCCATCACCTCTTCCCAAAAGTGACTAATGGCTGGGCATTCTATAAACATAGGCACATCTGAGGCTTCGGCAAGGTCACAATTATTACATTTTTTCCCTTGCTGGAATTTGGCTAGCCTTTGGGGAGACAGATAAAGTATATAAATGGTTTCTCCTCAGCCAAGCTGGCTTCACAATTTTGTACAAAAGGCTAAAAGAGTTCAGCCACAACTGCTGGCACTGCTCGCCCACCTTACTACCCCATAGCACCTCAGGTAGATTGGTGTTATATTCTATCTCCTCCAGGATCGCCCAGTACCAACATGCGACCTCCTTACCCCCCCTGGCCTTGTCACCAATAGTTTTTCTAAATTACTGTAGATTCCCAGGGGAACCCCCTTCCTTGTCAATGCCTGAGCCCAACTAGTCAGTTGCATGTATTTGAAACTAGATAGGCCTGGCCCGACTTTCTCCCGCAAAGTATCCCAAAGTATCATTGAGCCACCTGCTGTCAACTCTCCCCAATTAAAAATTCCAGCATCCTTTTTTGGGCATACCAATCTGTGTTTAAGACATAATGGATTGCCTGCGAGTCCCACATGGGTGCTAAGTTGGAAAAATAGCTCAACCCTATTTGTTTTCGAATTATGGACCAACTTCTGGCCAGTGATTGAAGAATTTTTTTTTATTTTTTATTTCTGGTCCCCAAACTTGAAGAGAAAACCGTCAGATGGAAGATCGGACCCCTCCAGCATAGCTCGAAACATCCTCCCCCTAGGATTATCCACTCGTATTTTAGGAGCATTCTCGAGTAGGATAGTTGGAACGCCCAAGCGTAATATTGGATGTCTGGTGACGATAGCCCTCCCTTTTCTCTCCTTCTCCTCAGCTTCTTCCAAGCCAATCTCGTAGCTCCATTCCTCCAGATAAAAGAATTAATTTCTTGTTGACATTTAGATATTTGTCTGACATCAAAGGCCATGGGGATAGAATTAAACAAAAAAGTATATTTAGGCAGGATAGACATTTTTAGAAGGTTTTTCCTCCCAAAGATGGATAACGGGAGATGGTTCCATGCCTTTAGTAATTTCCGACATTCCTTATGTACTCGCTCAAGGTTGTAAGTGGCGATTTTTCTTATATCTTGGGTTATCCTAATACCAAGATAATGCATGGAGGACACTACCTCCACCTGAGTGCTAGGGGTGTTCCAGGCCATAATTTCAGTTTTTTCGGAGTTTATGTTATATGCGGAGAATTTACCGAACTCCTTAGCCCTCCTGATCACTGAGGGAAGAGCCAGATCTAGATTAGATGTCATAATGAGGATATCATCGGCGTATAGGGCTACCCGCTTATCCCACCCTCCAAAGCTAAATGATGGTATATTAGCCTCCTCTCTGAGAATCTGGGCAAAAGGCTTGATATAAAGGTTGAAAAGGAGGGGGGAAAGTGGGCAACCCTGCCTTGTACCTCTTGAAATTTCAAAAGGCTCTGTTAGGGAGTTATTCACATAAAGTCTTGCCGTCGGAGCCTTACACATGAGGGAAATCATACAGCAGAACTTTTCAGGCAAATTGAATTTCCTCATGACTGCAGCCAAATAGGACCAGTTGACCCTATCAAAGGCCTTAGTCGCATCCAGCGTAAAGGCAGCCAGAGGAAGAGAAAAGGTGGTAGCGGTGTCAATTACCCCAACCAGATCTTGCGTGAGGTCAGCTAAATGTCTACGCTTATTAGAGCTTATCACCCTCCCCAACCTAGTCGCCATAATAGCAGCAAAGATTTTATAGTCGCTGTTGAGGAGTGAAATCGGGTGGTATGACCCACATTCCTTCAGATCTTTCCCTGGTTTAGGTATGAGGACCACTGTGGCATCGTTCCAAGACTTTGGAGGATCCCTACCCTCCAAAAGGATGTTGTTGAAAATGGTAGCCATAACCGGGGCAATCTCCTCATTGAGGGCCCTATAAAATTCCCCTGGTAACCTGTCAGGGCCTGCTGCCTTCCCCCGCTTCCCTTGCCCTAAAACCTTATTGATCTATTCAACAGAGATCTCTCTCTCCAACGTCCTGCTTTGCCCTGGTGAGATCTTTGGGATGAAAATTTGGTCTAACCAGGCCTCCCTCCTTACCTTATCCTCCCGGGTGTCTTCCTTGTAAATATCCTGAAAAAAATCCCAGAAAGCGCCTCCTATTTCATCCTTTGTGAGCCGGGGAGCAACTTCTGCCTCCACCCTAATCTCACTGATGTAATTTCGAGCTTGGTCGGATTTATCTTTCCAAGCAAGGATTTTACCAGCCGCCTCGCCAAACTCAAAATGAGAAATTCTGCTCGCCTCCCACCTCCTAGAGACCCTGGCCTGTAGTATATTTTCTAGTTGTGACCTTAACACACCATGTCTTTCGTAGTCTGAACCTGATCTAGTTTGGGCACCCAGGTTGTTGTTTTTCGATAGTTTTCATTTCCCCTTCCAAATTCTCAATATTTTCCCTATATTTCTTTCTTCTATAAGAAGCTCTGCTCGTAATACACCCCCTCCAGAAGGCTTTTAAAGCATCCCAAATAATGTGGAGTTCCGTAGAGTATGTTTGCCTCCAAGAAATACCGGGTCTCTGATCGAAGAAAATTGACCTCCTCTTTTTCTAAAAGAATGGTACGGTCAAATGACCAAGACGTATGACTCTGTTTGTGTCCTGGTTTCAATATAAATGAGATGGCCGAGTGATCGGAAAGATGTGAGGGGAGGTAGGAAATATCTGTCAATAGGTCTTTCAGACTATAACTAAAAAAAGCATAGTCTATCCTAGACACATGTTTGTATTTTAAGTTTCGAAAAGAAACCCCCAACTTAGCCCCTGCCCTTTCCCTCCATATATCTGCAAGACTTAGTTGTGACATTATTGTTAGAAGATCATGTCTAGATTTGGAGAGGACACAGGCTCTAGATTTAGCAGACTTATCTAATTTTGGGTCTAATACAATATTAAAGTCACCCATCCAGATAATTGGGTCATGGAAAGTCACTAGGTTGTCTCGTATGATTTTTAGATAAGAGGGGTCATCCTGGTTTGGACCATAATACCCGACCAAGGTGAATGGAAGGCCATCTAGCATAACCCTTACGATGAGCCACCTACTGCTCTTATCCTCCGTATATTCCACAATTTGTGACTTGGCTTGTTTTTTAAAAATAAAAAGCACCCCGCTAATGTTTGCTGATTGATCTTTGCAAAAAAAATTGTCTACCCATTTTTCCTTTTTTTAAATTACTGTTTTAGCCTTGAGGAGGTGTGACTCCTGTATGACTATGACCTGTGCCGGGGAGTCTCTCAAGTATTGAAAGATATTTGCTCTCCTCCCCCTGGTGCGCAGGCCATTGACATTCCAGGATAAAAAATTTAACTGAGTCATAACCTCAAACAGTCACCACCTTCCCCTACCTCTTCCAGATTCCCTATGACCTTGTTGTCATGTATTTCTCTATCTTTTTTGGGGCATGAAACCAAAGATATTGGTTGATAGGCTGGGCTGTTTACAATGAAATACCTTTTGGGCTCAGACGTTTGAGGATTTATTTTATTTTTACCCCTACCACCCTGTGCAACACCCTCCCCCCTGGAAAACCCTACCCAACCTACACTGGACAGATGTAGTGCCAGTTTTGCACCCTCTGGCTCCTCCCCCCTCCTCCTCCCTCCCCTTTACTGCCAAGCTCCGAAGTAAGTATTGCACGGGTAATTCCTTTCAAAACAATATACAGGAGAAATATAGAAAAATAGGAAAAAAAACCTTCCAGTGACTCTAAAACAAACCCATTTTTAAACCTCCAACCTCTTACAAAAAGATGTTTGCATTCCTTATATAGATATTTTATATATGTTTTTTCCCTTTTTTCCCTCTCTTCTCTTTTTTTTTTAAAGCAATTTATTTCCTTTGCCCCCTTTATGTTTTTCTAATTAAGTTTATTAAATGACTGGGGGTATACTATGCTGTGTGTCCCAGATATGACAAGGGGAGACTACTCCGTCTTTTTTTTTCCTTTTTAAGGGATTCCTGATCTTCCCCGGGAAAGATCCCTTAATGACTCCAACATTTTGTCCGCCTCAAAAGGAGATCTAAGATTGTGCATTTTGTTATTGAACATAATACGCAGAAAGGCAAGGAATCTCATCTGCACTGTTGCACCTAAGGCACAAAAATTTTCCATCCTCTGACCTACCTCCCACTGCCGGTCTAGAGTGGTCTTTGACAGGTCAGAGCAAATCTCAAAAGGAAAGTCAGGGCCATTTAGAGTCTTATTTTTTAGGGCCAGATTTAAGATTTTTTCTTTAGTTGAATAACTAAGAAAATTGACCAAAATTTTCCTAGGCTTAACCCTTCCAGGTTTTAGACGAAAGGGGTCCCTATGAATCCTTTGGATATCTCTCTCCAAAATGTCTGACGTCTCTTCCAAATTGAGTGAGTCTTTAAGTAGGTTCACAACAAAGGTTTTTATGGCGCTCCCCTCTTTCCCCTCAGGAATCTTCAGAAGCCGGAGATTATTTCTTCTTGAATAGTTCTCCAAAGACTCGACCCTCTCACGTATTGCGTCCCACTCTCTTTGCAGGTTTTGGATTTTAACTTGGGCAGAGCCTAGATTGGCTTTAAGTTCTTCCACTGAACCTTCAAGGGCTTCTGTCCTCTCATTCAAACAATCTACTTTTCGCTCCAAAACGTCACAAGCAGCCCTAATCTCTGTTTGATTCTCAGCAGAGACCATGAATCTCTGCCTTATGTCTGCTTTTAGAGAGTTTAGCAAAGACTCTATTGAGGAACAGACTATATCCATACCCCCGCTAGACTCTCCCCTTCCTAATGGCGCAGGGGACTGGTCAGATATCAATGCCTGTGTCGGAGCTACCTCAAAAGACACTAAATCATTTAAGGATTGAGTGTCTTGAGTGTCTTGAGTGTCTTGAGTGTCTTGGGCTTGTTGTGGGCTGACAGACCCAGTAGCCTCCGTTGTCACCCCTCTCTTGACTTCTTCTGCCGTCTGGGTGTCGCTACCTGATTTATCTGCTGGCAAGATTGTGTCTGCTGGAGGTAAAACTGCCACATGAGAGGCCATTTTCTCTTGGAGATCTGCACGGACAAAATAGCAGTCTTCCTCAAGTAGGTGGGGTTTCTGGATGGTCAAGACTTGGGGCAAAACTTTAAAGAATGAATGCAAGGAGGGGGTAATACGGGAGGATTTAAGATCTCTTTGTCCCCCTTTAGCAGCAGCTCTCTGGAGCCCTCTCTGGAGTCCTCTCAATTCAACAGCGTTCCCCTCCTGCAATTCAGTCTCACTGCCACAATCAGACGATAATGCCTGGGTGCCGTGACTATCCTTTGACCCCCTTCCCCTGCCCCTACTACTTCGTGATTTGTTTTTAGCTCCTTTCTTCTTTTTGCAGGGGTTAGGGCTCTTAGGTCTTACAGATTCAGCCCGACCAGCCCCACCCAAGCCTCCACCACAAGCCCTCTCCCTCTGTTCGTTCCCCACGCCAGAAATAACCAGCTCTCCTTCCCAAACCGCGGTAGGTGCTGGGGGATCCAAAGCTGAAACAGAAGGCTCCGATAAGGAGGTCACCACGGGAAAAAAAAGACACCAATCCCTTTTTCCCCCGTCACCTTACCGTGATCTTCACTGCTGCTGCCTGCCTGCACTGCACTCCCCCGAAGGAGACCGCGGGCCGCTCCGCTGCGGCCACGCCTAAGCTCCACAGCTGCAGCCTCCCAGCGCTGCGGCAGGGAGAACCTTTGAACAGAAACAGGGGTGGGGGCCCAATCCAATCCCCCCAAACACATCCGCCGGTCAGTTAGGTGAGGCAATGACTTTCTCCTCAAAGACGCCATGCATTAGGAGCGTTTATGGGAGAGGGAGAGAAGAGCTTCGCTGAGGGCGCTCGCTACCGCTCAGCACGCAGGCGCCATGTTTTCCCCAAACGATGATACTTTCCCAGATATGTAGCTTTGTAGCGATCCACACTCCAAGTGAATTTCAGATATCTATCCAAATTGTTTATCCAAGTAGGGAACCTGTTTAAGTCATCTTCTTGTCCTCTCCAGATGCACAGAATATCGTCAATATATCTCTTCCAGATGACAATGATCCCCTGGAACAGATTAGACGGGTGATGTATGTAATTAGCTTCAAACTGGCCCACATATATGCAGGCCAGACTGGGGGCAAAAGTAGCCCCCATCGAAGTGCCCGATGTTTGCAGGTACAGCTGTTCTTTGTACGCAAAGAAATTGCGCGTGAGCGCAATCTCAATGCATTGCAGCACAAACGTCTGTGAGGTGTCGTAGAACCATTCACATTCCCCCAGGGAGCGGGCTGCTGTCCCCAGCGTGGCCTCCTGGGGGATGTTGGTGTACAGTGACTCGATGTCCATAGTCACTAGAAATTGTTGTGCTGGATCATACATCACATTTTCTAACTGTCTCAAAATATCTGTGGTATCCTGGACGTAGACGGTTGTGTAACCACACATTCTCTGAGAAAGAAATCTGAGAATTGTGACAAAGGTTCCAATATGGATTGGATGCCCGACACTATAGGGCGCTGAGGCGGTGGACGCTGGGCTTTATGAATTTTGGGCATTATATAAGATGCCGGGACCCTCGGGGAAGGATTTATCAAGAACTCAGCCTCCTTGGCTGTCAACCATTTCTTTTCTCTGGCTTCAGAAACCACGGAGGATATGATGTTTTGAAGTTCTTTAGTAGGATCCTTGGTTAAGGGTATGTAGTTTTGTCTTTCTCCTAACAGTCGATGGATCTCAGTCTCATAATCTGTGGTGTTCATCACCATCACCGCCCCGCCCTTATCGGCCGGTTTGATGGTGATGGAGGTGTTGTCCTGCACGGATTTAATGGCCATCCAGTCTGCTTTAGTCATGTTACTGTGTGTTGTTACATTCTGTTTTTGTTCTAAGTCCATCACATCCATGAGGACTTTTCGCTCAAACACAGTGACTTCAGGGCCCACTTGGTGGTTAAGAGGTGTAAAATTAGAGGGTTGTCGTAGATTTGACGAAAAGGATGTCGTAGGAGTAACCTCTTTGCCAGCAAAAAACGTTTTAAGTTTGATCCTTCTCATAAGGCCTTTGAATTCGCCCCTAAACTGAAAGCTGTCATGCTTGGGTGTTGGTACATAACCAAGACCCTTGATAAGGATTCTATTTTCATTTTCCGTCAGTGCGTAATTAGACAGGTTCACCACTATGTTAGTGCATGGACCTTTTACCTTGTCGTCGCCCTCCCCTCGCATACTGTGGCCCTGAACTATGGTCAACTGATTGTTGGTAATACTGGTCTTCTGTATATGGGAAGGCCCACTCAAGACTGAATCTATCTAAATTGCATTTTAAACCCTTTATTTTCTGGTTAACCATATAGGCTTGGTATTCTCCTAGATCTTGCTGTATTTTCGATAGTTGTTCCTTAGCATCTATTATTGTGGTGTCATTCTTCATACTAGTCTCAATATCTAGTATTTCTTTGAGTAGTTCTTCACTCAGTCTTTTAGCTGTATTAATTATCAGGATAAGCCAGTCCCGGGTGCACTTATTAGCTATGTAGCTCCAGTCCACCCGGAACCGCTTATCCTCCAGAAATATCTTGGAATGTATACCTGTGGTTACTACTTTCGGTCCATGCTCAACCAAAATTCGACAGATCATCAGGAAACACTGGCACTTGTTGAGTACAACATCTATGAAAATGCCACAGCCCAGATTTGCTTTTAAGCTCTCCACCAATTTGAAAGATTGGCTGGTGCACACCCGACCGCCGATGGAAATGAAGGAATCTAGGATCCCCCCAGGACATCATTCCTGTGGAAGTTGCACAGTATGTGCCTTAACCAACAGAATCAAGACAGTTACCCTGTCCAGTGGCAAAGTATGGCATTTCAATTAGTTTAGTAATTGTAACACTAATAATGTCATCTACAGAACCACTTGTCCGTGTGAGAAACAATACATAGGCCTCACCACAAGAAAGATTTAGACACAAATCCAAGAGCATTTGAGTACCCTAAGATTAGTTAAACTCACTACAAAGCTTGTGCAACACTTCATCACTCAAAAACACCAACCCAGGGATTTACGGTGGGTGGTGTTGGAAAGAGTGATGGGTGACCTATTCAACATGGAGAATAGATTATTTAAGAAAGAGGCACGTTGGATTTTTCAAGAAGGCACAGACCGCAATGGGCTGAACGACGTTATAGAGTGGAACAGGATATTCTCTCCATAAGCCACTATACTTTCATATTAGCATATGTATGTCAATAATCCTGGTTATGACTAACAACATCCTAGGCTGAGGGGAACCAGTTAACACACTGCCAACTGGGTAGTAAGCAATCTTGATTGACATATTTAAAGTAGTGGGCGAAAGAGGAACCATCTAGTGAGTCAGGTCCGGCACTGTAATCAAGAGGATAGAAACAGTGGAGTTACCGTTAATATAGGATATGCCCATAGTGAATAAATGGGCAGCCAGTCTTGTTGATTCATCTCTGGATACAATAAAGGAAGTAGATCTATCTATCACTGACGTAAATAGTTGCAGAGTCCACAGCAGTGACCTATCACTGTTGTAAATATATGCAGGGTCCACACACCGTGGGGTTCTATTTCTGAGATCAGAGATACTTGCATTGGCCATGGTAGCATTTGGGTACATGTGAGCTGCACTACAACTCTACTGTTTCGTTGTGTGCACTTTTAGGTTTAAAGTATTTTATTCAGCACAACATACAAGGACAAACACACATCATCTTGGAGCGTTTTGTTAGGGCGGGCAAGGCCCCATCCCCGGCGGGGAGCTATCAGGTGCAGTTTCTGTGTGCTAGTCCATCACAGCCGTCCATGGTATGCATTGTCGCAGCATGAGATGACATTTCCATTATAAACACCCCCCCAACACCCCAACGTCCCAACTCCCCGTCCCGACCCCCACCTCCCCCCTCCCCACCCTTCGTCCAGTGCACAGACCCTATCCAAAATGTACATCAAAGCCACCTCCTACAGGGAGAGTGAATCTAGCAACCATTCACGGGGCAGGCGCTGCTGGGCTCGTAAGCCGCATGAGGCGGAGGTACTTGGGACAGGTAAGTTCTTTAAACTCTGTGAGCAGTAAGGAATGACATGGTTGCCAAAGCTCACTAAATTGTGATGTATCCCCCGCCAGTGTGAGCGACAATTTCTCCATGCCCAGCACGTGCCACAGTCTATGGAGCCAACCCGTGATAGAGGGTGCCGTAGTAGTGCGCCAATGTATCAGGATGTTTTGGACTGCTGAACCTAGTGCGATGGCAATCTGCCTACCCCTACGGGATCTAAGGGGGTACATCAGTACATTCGGGAGTCCCAGCAGGGTGTATGCGGGGAAGTGTGGTAGTTCAATGCCAAAATGGGAATCAATTTCGTCCAGCACTTCCCTCCAATAGGTTTCCAGTAGTGGGCAATCCCATAGAATGTGTGTAAGTGTACCCGTGTGCCCACACCCTCGCCAACATGTGTCTTCCTTGCTATGGTCAAATTTGTGAACCCGCTCCGGTGTGTAGTACCAATAGGTTGAAACCTTAGTCAGTGTGTCAGTAAGACCCATGTGGTATGCCGAATGCCTCGCTCTATAGGATATGTGTTCCCAGTCAGTCAGTCAGTCAAAATACTCTTTATTCGATTTTTGTTAAAATCATAAAAGGACAACAATACAAATACAATTTTTAAAACATCAATTGATCTGGTTACTAAATTATAACACGTTAATTTCATTTTTCCAAAAAATTGCAAAGGTTAAAAATTATTACAATTGTTAAAAATTTCCATTTAAAACCAAGTTTGAATTAAAATAAGGCTTTCTTAGGTATTCTTTTCTTCCTTGATCTAAATGCAGCTGTTAGATAACATGCAACGCTGAACATAGTATGGGTGTCTGCTAACATTTGAAGGAAAATTAAAGCTGGCCTTATTTGAAAGAAGCCAGCAGCCCTTAAAACAGGAAGTAAATATTTTACCCTCTCCCTAGTGTAGAGACCACAGAAAAATGTAAAATGGAGGGTATCCTGTACTGAGAACTGATCACAATCACAGGGTGGTCCATCTTCAGGTTTTGACCACACAGGGAAGTTTCCTAGTGAGTAGTGAATTAAATTCAGCCTGAATTTTGTGAGTAGGAATTTATGGAGTGGGTTGGTCACAATTTTTAAGTACGGTTCCAGGGAGGGAGTGGTCGTTAAAACTATGTGCGCCCTTACCGAGGGTTTCCTCAGTTCCGACTCCTCTCTCGCCATACAGGCCCTCTCCAGGAACGCCTGCTTAACCCATCTAATGTCTTCCCTTCTGATGTTAATTGTGTCATTAAAGAGTTCCGGTCTCCCCAGCGTGGCAAAAGTAGATCTAATATATTTCAGCCAGGGTATTCTCATGGCATTATCCCTCGAGATAACATCTTTAAGGATAGCGTGATTTAACGGTAACTCAGAGTTCAGCCATGTTTTAGACCAGAAAAGAAGTGGGGCTAGTTTTAGTTTGTCAACAATGTAGGGCAAGCCCATTTCTTCATGGATCGTGAAGGTGGGAGTGGAATTTGGAACAGATAACATTTTCCTAATGATACCATTTTCCACCCTCTGTATTTTTTCCAGGTTTGCATAACCCCACATAGAGGACCCATACATAGCAATTGGGACACACTTGCTGTTATATACTTTAATCACTGCCTCCATCGGTTTCGCTCCTAGTCTTTTTGTAAAGGCCAGCAGGGCTGATGTTGAACGTGCTAGACTAAGACTCTTTGCTTTGATCTGGGGAACCCAGGACCCTCTTTAGTCAAAAAGGACCCCCAGATACGGAAAGACTGGTACCCTAGAAAGAATCTCACCCTTGCAGGTAAAGGATTTTTTGTGCAACATATTTCCTTTACGGCCTATGATCATAGTATGAGACTTAGTTACGTTAATTTTCAAATCTAAGTTCTCCATAAAGGAGCCAAAACGGTCCAGAAGGGCCTGTAAACCAATACCGGTTTGTGCTATTAAAATGGCATTGTCCGCGTATAGGAGGGCTGGTATCTGTTCTCCTCCTATACGCGGTACATCAGCCATTCCAGCTTCTAGGTGTTTCCCCAGCCCATTTATGTAGATGGTAAAGAGAAGGGGGGGCCAGGATACAACCCTGGCGCACCCCCTTCTCAGACTTAAAGCTGTCCGAACACCTCCCATCCCTAGTGACCCTTATTTTGGCATTAAGGTCCTGATGTAACCTAGCGATGAAAGCTACCAGGTGTTCTTCTATGCCTATCTCGAGTAAGAGGGTCCATAGCTTACTCCTGTTTACCAAGTCGAAGGCAGAGGAGAGGTCCATAAAAGCCAGGTATACTGACCCCTCCCCGGCCACCGTATATTTGGAAACCAAGAGGTGGAGATTGGAACATTGTTCAAGCGTCCCTCTATTTTCACGGAACCCATATTGGATATTTGAGAGCCCCCCCATGCTGTTCTAAATTATCCCTCAGTTTGACCAATAAGACTCTACCCAAGATTTTAAAGGCAGAATCAATAAGGGAAATCGGGCGGTAACACCCTGGATCCTCCCAGTTTCCCTTCTTGAAAATGGGTACAATAATGGATGTTGCCCATGTTTCAGGGAAGGGTCCTTCGTTTGTTACTCTGAACACTCTAGCTAATACTTTGGACCAGAGTGTCGGACAATATTTAAAAAAGTCCGCCGGCACTCCATTGGGGCCTGGTGCCTTATTTTTTGTGGATTCCATTATGGCTTTATAAACCTCCTCTTCAGTAAACTCTACTGTGGCTAAGCAATGGTCCATCTCTGTTGTACCTGTGATTTCATTTCGGTTGCCTCCATATATATTGCTAAAATGCTGTACCCATTTCTCATCAGGAATTACACAATCTGTAACCATGTTATCATCCCCCGAAAAGAAAGAATGATTAATAATGTCCCAGAATTGTTTACTGTTTTTAAGGACATCTATATTAAGAAGATCATTCCATGCGTTATTTTTAATCTCATTTTTCCTTGCCTTAATATTTACTTTATAGGCCCGCCTCAGGTTTGAAATTAGTACTTTATCTCTATCCTTAGCCTTAAGGGCCTGTTTCAGATCTCTATGGGACCGTGAGCATTTGGTATCAAACCATTTATGAGGCTTTGTAGGGTGCTGTGATAAAGGTTTTGTGAGGTCCCTGGCGGTTTGTGCACAGATAAAATTAAAAGCTGTAATAATTTGAGGATTTGAAGTAGTTTGATCCATACAAATTTCCAATGGTCCCTCAATTTTGGGCAATAAAGTGTCCATAAACTTTTCCTCCACAACCTTGCCCCATTTAAGCCGTCTGCCCTGATCACTGGGCACCGCCATGGTGCATACCCGGGATTGTCCCACTTGTTTGCGCCATAAGTCACTCCACTGTATCTCAATCGACAGAAGGTTGTGGTCACTATGGGGTGAGGTAGATGCCTTATAATCTCTCACCTTTGAAGTGAGGCCTGGGGAAATGAATATGTAATCAATTATCGACCCGTTGATCGAGCCTTTAAAAGTGGGTACCATCTCATTTTTTCCTGTTTTATATGGTACGTACATATTGAAACTAGCAAGCAGTAATTCAAGTGCCTCCCCTGTTTTGGTGTGTTCAAAGTGAGGGATGCCAGCTCCATTTGGGGCCTCTGCATCACCTGAGTGGCACGGTAGTTTGCATTGATGACTGTTAAAATCACCCATTAAAAAGATTTCAAAAGAAATATGTGTATTTTGACTGTAGTTGTTAAGAAAGTTCTCCAAATGATCCACATGATCAGTTTCTGTTTGTCCTCCCCAAGCATTGTAAAAGTTAATTACGAGTAGAATACACCCTGGGGAAACTGTCCATTCTATTGCCAAGATATTTGGAGAACCTGAGTCCAGCTGGTTAAAAGACCCTACTAACTCTAAAGAGAAAAGTATAGTAAGCCCCCCTTTCGCTCTCCCAGCATTGCTAGAGCTTGCTGGTATTGTGAAACTTAAGAAACCATCTAGGAAAAAGGTTGGTGAGGTGTCCCAAGTTTCTTGAATAGCTATCACCTTGTGTTTGGAGATATATTTTACCCAAGTTGGGTCTGTCTTTTTAGCTCTCGTCCCTGCGACATTCCAGGTAAGGAATGTACATGGGGATGGAGCCACCATCTAAGAGATCACTTGTATTGGTGTCGCTATTGGGACTGATAGTCAGTCATTTGTGTTTAAATCGGTTAAGGGATTGAAACGGTTTCCCAGATCCAGGCTTAGGCCTTCACTATAATCTGTGGGTCTATTTTGTCTTGCTTTCCTAGATACTGTTTGCCACCCATTTCCCACTGGCTCTGTGTTGGGGGGGTAAATTCATGTATGAGTTAAAACGAGTTTGCGGGGGATAAAAGAACCCTAAGGGAACCGCCCTGAGACTATCATTTTCTCGTATGTCTGATCCATCCCAAAACAAACTATTCGGGCAATGAGCATTGTCGAAATTTATCACCACACAGTCACCTTTCACAGATTTGGCTCGCTTCCCCACCCACCCCACCCTTCTCGCTAAAATAATGCTGGAAGAAGTGTTGGATTCACCACTGCTAGAATCATCGCACCATTTTTTTGCCTTTCCTATAAGGGTAGCAGTAGATTCAACCTCTCCTTTCCTTAGCGGGGGCACCCCTATAAAAACTGCCACAAAAGGTACTACTGCTGGGGGCAAGTTTAGATGGATCTTACTTTCTAAATGCGTAGGCTCCCGTAATAATGAGGGAACCCCCTGTGGAATGGTAGATATAAGTGGTTGGGGTTTTCCTGGCCCTACGCTGTGCACTGCCATGGGGTCATTAGTAGGCACTGGTAGTGGTGATGTTGCCTGCTGTTTACTTTGGCGTTCTGGGCCCGGTATTTGACCCTTAGACGTGCTATCAAATTTTTTCACTAGTTCGTCTATCAGGACACATTTTTTTAACAATCCTTCGAGGCATGTATTCATAGTATCAACTATGTCCTTCGCAATACCCACTAAAAGGGGTTCAATTCGTTCCTCGAAGAGAGCCTCAAGGTGATCCTTTAAAGTGTCCTCCACCACTTTTCTAGCTTCTGAGTCTCCCTCTCCCTTCTTTCTCTTTTTCGATGTTCGTTTTGGGATACCAGGTGGGTCCAAAGTCACTATGGGTAGCAAAGTTTGTGGTGCGCAAGTTTGAGACAAACTAGGAACAGTGGCAGTAGTGGGTTTCATGATAATAACGTCAGGCTCTAAGGGGATGCCTTGCGCTGGGGTTAGTTCTGTTATAGTGGGAGACCCGGCTAATAAGCCCAGTTCTTGCTGTGCTGTAGCGATTTCTTTAGATAAAGCCCCAACCGCGGAAGTAAGGTAAGACATAATGGAATCAGATTGTTTGGCAACTTTTGCCTTCTTCCCACCATCATCCGCTGTGGCTCCATTTTTGCGCTTACCCATTTTAGCAGCAGATATACGATGGGCGGCCCAGCCCTGCCTGATCCTGCCGTGGACTGCCGTAGACTGTCCCGCCCTTGTCCCGGGCTTCTCCCGAGCTGCTCCCGCGCGCGACTCGCGGGGCGAGAGTAGCCTCTGCCTTATGTAGCGCCTCCAGGCGTGCTGATCTTGTGGCAGGTGTGCGGGGTAGCCGGGGTTGCTGGGAAATGTAGTTCCCGATTGGAACTACTGCCGTTGCCCTCACGGCGCTCACGAGTCTCTGGCCGTTCCCCTCACGGTGGTCAAGTGAGACACAAGCTGTCCCCCCGAGATGTCTATGTCTTCCCATTCTTTGGGGCTCAATGTCCTCCCCAACTCCCTTTCCCAGCGTTCTCTCCCGGGGTTATAGAGGTGTGTTGAAGGCGGTTGTAGTAACCTATAGAGATCTGTAATCAATTTTGAGTCTGACTTACGAGACAGTAGCCATTTTTCGTATGGTAGGAGGTGCCTATCAGCCGTCTCTCTCACCTGCGGTTGAAGAGCCCAATGGCGAGCTTGCATATAACGGTGCCTCTCGGTCTCAGGGAGCGAAAATTCCTGGCGAAACTGCGGGAAGGGGACAACCCCTTCTGGGCAATACAAGTGACACAGGGCTCTACACCCTGCCTGTCTCCAGTGTGCGAATGCCCCCCTTTCCATTCCTGGGGTAAAGTCTTGATTGTCCACCAATGGTGTGAGTGGCGAGGTGAGGCCGTACGGAATGCTAGTGGCATCCCAGACCCGCAGGGGCACTCTCGTAACAAAAGAGGCGTACAAATTTTTGGGCCGGTGAGTCCGGCGCAGAAATGGGATTTCCTGCAAGGGTCTACCCGCCACCGCCTGATCCTGGAAGAGCCAGTGCTTGTCGGACTCCCACCTACTCCATTCCACGAGATAACGCAACTGCGCTGCCTGGAAATACTTACGGAAGTCAGGTATTCCCAAACCTCCCGCTTCAGGGGCCAGCAGTGAGAGGGCTCTGCGCATTCTGAGTTTTTTCCCCTGCCATATAAAACGCGAGACGTCCATCTGTAGTTGCGGGATCCACCCGACCGGCGGCTGGAGCTGGAGGGCCCGAAACAAGTAAAGCTCCTGAGGCAGGACCGTCATTTTGATGGCGGCTATCCTGCCAAGCCAGGAGAAGGTGCTGCGGTTACAACGGCCTAATTCCTCCCTGATCTTTGCACCCAGGGCCATGTAGTTGGCCGATGCCATGGCCGGTAAAGTAGGAGCTATCTGGATCCCCAGATAGGGTACCGCCTCCGACAACCAAAGCATGGGGAATTGGTTCTGTAGGTAGGTCCTAGTGGCCGACTCAAGGGAGATATCCAGAGCCACCGACTTGCCCATGTTCATTTTAAACCCCGCGACCGCACCAAAGGAGGCCAGCTCCTCGATGCAGGCCGGCGGGGCCGTCCGGGGCTCGTCAAGCGAAAAGATGACATCGTCAGCGTAGAGGCTTATAGCATGTGTGAAACCTCCCATCCGCACCCCCGTCACCGCCTGGTTGTCGCGAACCCATTGGGCGAACGGCTCCATATAGAGGACGAAGAGCAGGGGTGAGAGTGGACATCCCTGCCTAGTGCCTCTTTCGATGCTAAAGTCCCTGGAGGTATACCCATTCATGCGAACCACAGCAGTCGGCCGTCTGTAGCAGTTAAGGATCATGGAGCGAAACTTCTCCCCTATGCCCGCCTTCTCTAGAACTCGCTCCAGGTAAGGCCAGTGCAACCGGTCGAACGCCTTCTCCGCGTCCACCGCCAGCATCATTCTTTCCCCCGCAGTCCGGGAGGCCTTCTCTAGCAGGTGGACGATCCGTTTCGTGTTGTCAACCGTCTGCCTCCCCGGGACAAAACCAGCCTGATCCGAATCTATAAGACGGGGTAAATGAGGGGCTAGTCAGGCGGCTAGGATCCCCGTGTACAATTTTAAATCGACATTTAAAAGAGATATCGGTCTGTAGGATCCACAGTGCTTCGGGTCCTTCCCAGGTTTGGGGATAACTGTAATGGAGGCCCGTAAAAGATCAGGCGGGATGGCCCCCGGTACGGCAAACGAGTTAAAAAGACGAGTAAGGATAGGGGCCAGCGTCGTGCAAAACGTTTTGTAAAAGAGCGTGGTGTAGCCATCTGGGCCTGGCGCTTTGCCATGTTTGAGCCTAGCGATGGCAGAAATCACCTCCTCTATCCTGATATCTCGAACTAATTGTTCTGTTTGCAGGTGGTCCAGTGAGGGCAAGGTAACCGAGTCCAAATAGGCAGCCGAGGCCGTCTCATCCGGTGGCTTACCCATGTAGAGATCCGCATAGAACCTGCGGAATACGGCTGCAATGCGAGCGTCTTCCGTCTCCACCGTCCCCGTAGGGTCAGAGATCTCCCTCACCAGCAGACTCTGGTGCGTTACTCGAAGTCTGTTGGCCAGTAATTGGCCACAACGGTCCCCCCCTGTGTAAAAGGTACGACGCAGCCGGAGTGCAGCGTACTCCGCCCGGTCCAAGTTTAGGGTCGCTAGAAGCTTTCTCGCTTCCTTAAGCTGCCGCCAAATTCTGGGGGCCCCAGTCCTGCGATGTATCTGTTCAAGCTCGCGGACCCTATCGGTGAGTTCTTCCCTCTTGGCCTGTCGCTCTTTATTTTCGGCAGAGGAGATCGCCAAAAATTCAACCCGGAGGACTGTTTTCAAGGCCGCCCACTGTGTGGCCCGGGTGGTGTCAGAGTTGTCGTTGTGGGTCAGGTATTCCCGGATCGCGTCCTCAATGCGGTCTACCACCACTTGTCTGTGCAGCAGGGTGTCGAGGAGGCGCCATGTCCTGGGCGGGAGAGCTGCCGGAGGACACATCGCAGCATCAACCGGGGCGTGATCTGATAGAGACAACACTCCCATATCCGACCCCGAGACCGGCGCCTGCACCGGAGACTTGACCAAAAGGTGGTCCAGCCTCGCATATGTCTTGTGTGCGTGGGAATAGTACGAATAATCTCTGTCCGTGGGATGTATGTGTCGCCAAAGATCCAGGAGGTCCACCTCCGCCAGGCGCGCCCTACAACCGGCAGAAAACTCCCCGACCAGCGGGGAGCGCTGCGCCGACCTGTCCATGGCAGAATCAAAAACCATGTTAAAATCTCCCCCGAGAATAATATGTCTATCTTGTGAGGCAGTAATATCCTCAACCGCTGATCGCAGGAAAAGTTCCTGCCGCTCATTAGGGCTATACAGGGACCCGATCGTAAAGGGAAGACCCCCAATCCTAAACCGGTACGCTAACAGTCTGCCTTTCTGCTCGGTGAACTTGTGGAGGACTTCCCCCTTAAAGTGTCTGGCCACCAGTATCGCCACCCCTGCCGTCTTAGTGATACAGGAGGAAAAGAACTGTGATGGGAACTTATGGGAGCGCAACCTATGTGTGTCTCGTGGAAGCAGGTGCTTGAAGTAGACATATGTGAGCATGTGTATTCTCCAGGAGAGAAAGCACTGCCCGCCGCTTGACCGGATTATTCAAACCCCTGACGTTCAGGGTCACAACCTTAAAAGTGTCAGGAGGCATAGAGAAAGATGTGGAAGAGGGCGTAAAGGCTCCGCCTGACTAAGGTGGAGTGTATGAGCGCACAGAACATCACCAGAAGCAGCAAGGCAACAAAGAAAGTGTAGGTGTTTGCGCAGCTTCCCCATCCGGGTGAACTAAGATGGATGAATATCGCCAGAAAATCTAATAACCGCACAGTGCACTGGACGACCCTCCCCCCCCTTCCCAACTCCCGGACCCCTACCTCAACCCTCCTTCCCCATCCAACTGTCCCCCCCCTCCCTCCATCTCAACTCCCCAACCGACCCCAGCCCCGACCCGCAACCAGAACCACCCCAACATCCCCGTCCCCACACTCCCGGTTCCCCCAACTGTTCCAAAGGTTCCATTGTCCCAGTCCGGTCCTCAGCGGACAAGTCTGTGGAAAGTTACAAAAGTGGACGTCCAGCCATTACGCACCCACCCGTTCCCCCCCCTCCCCTGGACCCTCAAACCTGCTTTATAGTCGAAGCGATGTCGATCTCCCCCCGGAGTTCTCTCAGGCCGTCAGTGCAATATCACCAGATGCCATGTCCCTGGCCACCTCCCGCACTGCACTGTCCATTTCCGCTCGGATAGTAGGCGAGTCCGGTCGTGCGGAAGAAGTAGAAGACCGTCGACCAGGGACCGATTGCCAGCCATCTCTAGTGATGCGTCGACAACGCGGTGTGGGTGCATCTTCGTCCATCGCAGTGATTCCCAGCACCCCGCAGGTATCCTGGAGGGAGCGTAGCTGATGCAGAGTCCCATTCCAACGGAAGATGAGGCGGAAGGGATGGCCCCATGAGTACTGAGTGTCATGCTCCCGTAGGAAGTCAGTTGCTATTTTAAAGGCTCTGAGGGCCACCCGGTGACCCTTAAACTCCAGGGATGGCCTCTTTCGTGCTTCACGGAGGATCCTTTCCTTCAGGGGGTAGTCCGGTAGGAAGGCTAGGACATCGGGGGGAGGTGCGGAGGACCGGCGCCGCAGGCCCACTCTGTGCGCCCTGTCAATCCGGATGGGGAAGTCGGCCGATTCTCCCAGTACCTCTCTGAACAAGTCTCCCAGGTATCCAGCCACGTCTTCCCCTTCCTCTCCGGAAGGAACTCCCCGGACTCGAATGTTGTTTCTCCGGGACCGGTTCTCCAGGTCCTCGGCATGTGACTGAAGATCAAGTTGCTGGTCCCGCAACCGTATCACCTCCTGCTGCAGCTGTGTGATATCCTCGTCTCTGGCGTGTCCGGCCTCCTCCATCGTGGTCACCCTCTCACCTAGGCCATCGACCTCCCTCCGCACCTCTCAAACTTCTCCAGCCACCTCCTGCTTCAACGTCTGAAAATCCTCCCGCAGGAAGCTGAAAAGAGATTCCAGGAAGGACCTGGTGACCGGTGGTTCCCCTCCGTTCGCCTCCTGGGAGCTGCCCGGCTGGCTCGGGGATTGCTGCCCCCGGTCCTGTCTCACAGTGCCTCTGCTCAACATGTCTGGTAAAGTACGATCCCCCTTCCTGGTCCCTTTGTTGTTGGCCATTCTGCGTGGGGCAGCGCACTCCTTGGCGGCCCGCGAAGTCACCGGACAGCCGCAGTCGCTCACCTCGCCCCCGGGCACCAACAGACCGGCCGGCACTGCTCTCCAGTACACTCCGCTTCCCTGACACGTGTTCAGCGGTCCGCTCACCTCTAGTTCCAGAGTGTCTCCTGGGCCCTCAATTCCAAGTACAGGGCTGGCACCGGTTCAAGGGCGGCCACGAGGGGAGAGCTCCCTCCGTCTCCACAGCTGGCGTAGAAGTCGAGGGGTCCCCGGGCACTCGGCGTGCAAAGCGATCACCACCTGCGCCACTTCCCCTGCGGCGCCGGCCCCCTCCTGATCTGGCACGACTTCAAGAGACCTTCCGGTACCCCAGGCCGAGCGCGAACAGCCCGCCTCCGCCTCCGAAGGCTATTGCGCAAGAGGGGCAATCTAGGCCACGCCACCTGTTCACTATGCCACCTCGCCCGAGACGAACCTGGAAGGGCGATCGCCGGGCAGGCTGTTTCGATGCCGAACCGCCCCTAGGCCTCACCCGTCCGAAGCGTCGACACAGCAGCCAAGGTCGTCTTCAATGGTGGGGGAGCCTAGCAGACCCTCACCACCCCATCCAATGTCCAAAAGCCAACCACAAAGCAACACTGGGGCCTGAGGCGCAGGCCGCAGCCGCGGCGTCGCATGGCCTCACTCGTCTGGTGGCGCCACAGTCCCGACTGTCCTCTCGGGGCTCCCACGCCGCTGCCTGAATCACTCGCTGCCCCTGGGATGCAGCTCGCCTCCCTCCTGGCTCCTTCAGTGGGGTGCGGCAGGCCGAGGGCGTCTCCGAGCAACACCAAGGTCCAATGCATAGGCCGCAGCCGTGGCCTGGCGTAGTGTCCGACGCGGGGGCCCGCACTTCAGCCCCTCCGCTTCCTGGTGCCGGTCGTCCCAAGCCTCCGGGACCCTCCGCAAAGTCGGGCAGGTGCGGCCGTCACCGCCAGGCAGGCCCCGCAGTCCCAAGGCACCTCCCGGGCAAGCCACCGCTGCGAGACTAGTCCCGTCTCCGCCTCCGGTCCACGCACAGGGCCGCTGTCGCTCCCGGCCGCACCTTCAGGGTCCTCCCACCGCAGCCACGGAGTCCGTCGTCGCCCCAGGCGGCGTCGCTAGGGTCCCCTCTCCTCCCGCTGCCGCATTTCAGCAACGTGGGGGGAGATCAGTGTATATTAGCGAGCCAAGGGCCCGGGCTTGGAGGAGCTCACGGAGAGTGCGACCACTCACTCCGCCATATTGGCCACGCTCCCCTGTGTGCACTTTTAAAATAGTTTTCCAATTTTTTCCTTGTTTCAAAGTAAGCTTTTCGTATACAATAAGGTTTGGGCAGGAATTGTAATTGAGTGAGGCTCTAACCCAGGTCTGTGCCGGGAATCGAGCTCCACCGTAAGATGGCAGCGGCGCGCACTGTGGGAACGCCCCCTTACCAGGCAGGACTTTCAACCAGGAAATGGGCGTGGCCAAAAATGCAGAAACAGCGAGGCAAGCCGGTAGCCGCATAAAATCGAAGCGGTTGCTAAAGCAGACACACAGGGGGTGAGCGGAGCCCATTTTCCTGCACAACATCGGTAAGAGGGAGAGAATGATTGAACGCATGGCCCGGGATCTATGCGGGTGAAGGTATGCCTGCCACGAGTGCTGCAGTACGCATGTGATGGGCGAGTCCCGGTCAGCGCTGTAGTTGGTATACAGAGCAAAGTATAAGTACGCAGTCCAGGTGACAGGGAGAAGTGAAAAATGTGTTGACAACACAGAGCATGTTTTGGCATACGGAATGAAAGTCAGTGAGTGGGCTGATTGCTTAATGCTCTATGAATATCATTCCCCTCTCTCACACGCTGTAGCACTGACCAAGGGCAGTTTTCCGGTACCTGCAACGAGGCTACAGGCACCGGTTTTACTGATTCTTCTAAGGGGGTGCTGGTATATACGAACATAGCTGCTACCTGGTAAATAGAAAAATGGCTTATCGAGCGGATATTACTAGATTGGAAAATGTTTGTTTTTATTGAGGTCGCAACCAAGAGATTATTGTAACACGGGAAATAAGTGTGTGTGATATTGCTTTATGTACAACCACAAGTACAATAAATGGAGAATTAACGTGCAGAGATCGCGCAGACCCAAAACCCTGATGAAATTGCCGGTAAATCTATCACGGCAATGAAACATGTTGGTTTGGTTTTAATAGAGTGGGCACACACCATGAAATAAAAGTAATTTAGCCAGTGTAGCTCTGCTCCTTTTAAACGGTGGTGGTGCCACACTTTGAGGTCAAAGTGGGTCAAACCGCATTGGGTCACTTACACAGAGCATATATATGGTTTTTGTTTTCTGCACTGTTTGTTATTTCCTTTTTTGTTACAAGTTGGCAGATGCTGATGATGAGAACGTGAGGACACAGGCGAGTACCAGCCTGTTTATTCTTCCCTGGGTGTTGCTCCCGTGAGGCACTGCCAACTTCCCCTCCCCCTTTCATTGAAAGTTGTTTTATTAGAAGGATCTGCGAAGGTGCGTGGGTTGCTGCAGTACCACACACATTTATAGATATTTTTTTAGACTTGAGCTTATGACTATTACAGCATATAGAAGCAGTAGGGTAATAATTACTCACTGGTGAATGACACCTTATGATAGGTGTCAGTTAAGATAAACTGTGGATTAACTACCTGTTGCTGTGGCGATGGTTGCTGAATTATCTCATTCTGCATCGGCGGATTCAATTATGTAGTTTCCAGATTAATTTTCAGTGGATACTTACACTCTTTCCTCCAATGTCCCATCCTACCGCAATTATGACATGGATATTTCTTCTTTAATTTTTCTATATTTCCAGTTAATTTTGGCTTAGTAGAATTTCCTTTTACTCTATTTTGGTTCCCTTCTGCAATTTTATTTTCTTATTGAGCTACTTGATGCTCTTCAACCTTTACTTGTGCCCACATTGCTTTTTCCTTGAGTTTCCTTTGTTTTACTTCAATTTCATCACTACAGTATTTTGCATGTCTGAGGACTTCGTCCACAGAACATGACTGCCATCCCATCAAATTATGCTTAATCATATCCCCTATTTCTAGTCTCAATCCAAATACAAAGCGATATACAAAGTGACTCACATCCTTTTCATTCAATTCCTTATATCCACTATACTGTTTAAACACTAATAACAGTCTTTCATAAAATGCATGAACTGACTCTTTGGCTTCTTGTATTGTCCTGTCTATTTTCACCCAATCTGTTTCTTTTGGCAGAATTCTATTTTTCAGAAACACTATCATTTGCTCATATTTTCGCATTACTTCAGGTCCAGGAGCACCTGTCACTTTATCTCATGGATATTCTTCTTTTGGCCAATTCACCGTAATCTTACACTCTGACCATAGATCGGATGGTACTACTATATCAAATAACCCATCTAAGTCTTCCCATAAAACTTTTTAAACTTTCACAAATCGATCTACTAGCCTATACCACTCTACTGGCTTCTCTCTCAATCTGGGAAAATCATTTGTTACTGATAGATTATCTTGTCTACTCCAAGGTACATGCACATATCCTCCTCCAGGTATTTCTCTCATAGGAAATTCTTTTACCACTTCTTCCTTTTCTCTTACTGGAAACGCTAATGTGGATTTGTCACTGCTTTCCTCTCTTTTCTTTGTCCAAATCATTTTCCACTTATCAATATCTCCCCATTTTCTCAATAAAAACAATTAATTCTTTTATTTGAGTAATTCTCCCTGCTGTATTCATGTTTTCTATATCCTTGTCAGTAAAATCCACTCTATAAGGTTTCTGAAGTATTTTGTATTTCAAAAAACCACATCCATTTCACTTGCTAGTCTTTCAAAGCGATCATGCATGCTTTTGGTTTTCCATGTAATACTCTTACACATGAATGTGATCTCATCATCCTGATAATTTTTCAATCTAACTGTACCAATTGTTCCAATTATTAATTCCTCCATATCAATTTTTAACCTTGCTACATCTAACAATTTTGGTTCCGTTTCTTTAGTTTTAAGGTTTTGATCCAATCACTTAATTCCTGCTCTGTCGGTCCTACTAGAGTTTGTGTTAAATCGATTTTTTCTACACTTTTCTCAGAAGTTATAGAACCAGACTCCGCTCCTGTTGGAAATTTATACGGAGTACTCTGATTAAAAGTCAAATCTGGTGGTGTCATCTGGTTGGTACGTTTAATTTCTGACAAATCCGGGTAAACCTTTTCTTTTACTTTTTGTAAACTCTGATTTAAAGGAATAGTTAAAGATGGCTCTTTTATCTTCTGGTTTTTAAACACTGGAATGACAGGACCTATTGTTACTGGAACAGTTACAGCTTCTATATTTTTAGTAAGCTCCTGTATCTTTTCAGTCAATTAATTTGTTGAACGTATATATTCAGAAGTACTCTCTTGTGCTTCAACTTGTTGTTCTACTCTATTTCCAATACTCTCCAATCCATTCCCTTGCTTAGGTGTCCCAGTATATCTAGTTCCGATTAATGGAACATCCGAATCATATCTCATTTCTACTTTCTCCGGACGATCTCTGAAATTTGAGAATCATTTTGGAGTTTCTGCTAGTCTATCCTCTAACTGTGGAGCACTTGGAGTTGAAACCCAAAGAATTTGCTTGGTATGGCGGTGGTCTCCTATTTAGGATCTCCTCCAACACTGCATCCTCGGACCCACAATCCTCATAACTCCTTTTTCCTGTTTCTATATTATTCCTTTTTTTCTGTCCATTTTCGCCCTTTTTCCTCATCTACCAATCTAACTGGATACATTCCATCACACATGTTAGCATTTCTCCACCTTCACATTCTAGTCTCATGTGTTTCTCTCCAAAATCCACGACCTCTATTTCTTGGCCCTATGTAGTCTCCAAACCCTTCTTGCTCTAAATCATGCATTTCATCCTTCCACTCAGCTAAGGCTTCACATTGAGTTGGTCTAGGTCTTGGTTCAAGCTTCATCATCTTGTCTCTCAAGTTTCTTAATACCGCAAGACTAAAAGATCCTTCTTCTGGGAAAGCTAATGCACCATCATTTCTGGTATAACTTGCCCAGTTTTCTAACCATATACATGTATGGTAGCCATATTTTGTCATCATGTATGATGCAGGCGTTTTCGGCAGAGGAATTATTTTTCCCTCTCTAGTTTCAATTACTTTATCCTTTTTGAATACATTTTTCAAATTTTGAAACCATGAAGATTTCTCTTTCTCCATTCCGTAATAAAATTCCATTTTGTTATTAATTTCCTGTCTTTTCAAAAGATCGCTCTCTCTTCCATAAACTGCTTCGTAACACCAACCTATTGCAGCGCGGTTCACACTATCGCATCAATTAGAACAAGATACGTTTCATTAGTGCTCAACCAATTATTTTGCTGCTTTCACTGATGCACCAATCAGCCCTTACTCTGTCTTGGTCACGCAGACCAATCCCAGTGCGATACCTTTGACGTCAGCCCTGCTCCGGCTTCTGCAGCTTCGACTGACCGCTCCTTTACAAAATTTATCGGCACACTGTATTTACACTTTATACAGCAAAATCAGTTAGTAACTACATAAAACAACTCCATTGGTCTGTTTCGCTAAAACCGAAGTGATAGTTTTCTCAATTTACACAAGAATTCTTTATTTCCAGTAGACAACGATTACCTCTTCTCTACCACAGAATTTCTACTTTTGCCGCTAGAGTAGTACTTCCCTCTACTTTACCCTTCTCTCAAGCTTAGGTTAAACTTTATTACTCGCTCCAGGTATAGTTTTAAGACAGAATACGCAATGATCCCTGTAATCAGATCCAAGATTTCACAGGCTGCCCTCGCTATACATTCACCACTTTTACACGTAAAGGTCCCTAAACTTGTAACATACGACGATGTCACCAATTTGAAACAGTCTATGTGATGTGCGACTTCAATTGTGACACTTCCTCTGCCTGCAGACAGAATGACCAGCTTCCCACACTTTCCGGAAGCCTTTTCCATACTACATATAACATAATAAGAACTCAACAGATGACATTTAAAGTGTCCTTTAAATTGTTATTCAGTGTCCCATTCCCATGAGTTAACTGCTGACTTCAACAAACTTGGCATGTGCCCCATGAGGCAGGCCACGCTGTCCTTGACCCATACTGCTCAGGCACATGCAGCTAGCATGTCCAGTTGGCGCATGCGTACTTCGACCGCCTCCTCGGAATTAGAGTCAGCTTCCATTTTGTTTGCTCACATAGGCCTCAATTTAGGAACTATAACAGAAACAAACACAATTAAACGTAAAATTACGAAATAAAGCCCTTCTGTTTACCTCCCCCTTTCTAATGATCTCCTAGTTAGTATTTACCTAGCTTTAAGCAACACATATGCTTGATTTAACTTACCAATCTTCATGATTTATGCTACATATAAACAGACAAAAGCACATTCATGCAATTTTCAATTGGATTTTAACAAATGTGTACCTTTAATGACACAATATACGACAAATTAGAAAATTATGCTTGGCAATTTCATGCAAATTAATATCCTACTTGTATTTGTGTGTGTGCATTCTATTCTATGTTGGTTCATTTCAAAACCGCACATTTAGTACATATTACTGTAATGGAAAGTTAGTTTCACAAGGCGTATACAAAGATTTTTGTTTCCACCTTGCTCCATCAACAACCCCAAGGTTGCGAGCATGGTCGGTGGGTATCTGGGCTGGTGCTAGCACTGTCGGCCACCAGGAGTCATCCCAGGCTGAAGGAGTGGAGCCGAGGATGAGGACTTCCGTCTTGTCCGAGTTCAGCTTCAGTCGGCTGTTCCTCATCCATTAGGTGACAGCCTTCATTCCGTTGTGGAGGTTGGTTTTGACGGTGTGAGGGTCTTTGGTGAGGGAGAGGATCAGCTGAGTGTCGTCGGCGTAGGAGATGATGTTGAGGTCGTGCTGTGGGGCGACGCGGGTGACGGGTGTCATGGAGCTGTTTAACAGTGTCGGGAGGAGGGAAGAGCCCTGGGGTACTCCGCAGATTATCTCGGTGGCATTGGAGCGGAAGGGGGGGAGGCGGACGCTCTGGGCTCTGCCGGAGAGGAAGGATGTGGTCCAGTCCAGGGCCTTCTCTAAATTCCGGCATCTTGTAGGCGTGTTCGCAGTGTGTTGTGGCAGACCGTGTCGAAGGCGGCTGACAGGTCCAAGAGGATGATGGCCACTGTTTCTCTATTGTCAAGCATGGTTCTTATGTCGTCGGTGGCGGCAATGAGGGCGGTTTCAGTGCTGTGGTTGCTGCGGAACCCGGACTGGGACGGGTCCAGGATGCTGTTCTCCTTGAGGTAGCGGGTCAGTTGTTTGTTGACGATTTTCTCGGTGACCTTCGCCGGGAATGGGAGCAGGGAGATGGGTCGGAAGTTATTGAAGTCCTTGGGGTCTGCCTTGGGTTTCTTGAGTAAGGCGCTGATCTCGGCGTGCTTCCAGCTTTCCAGGAAGGTTGCTGTCTCAAAGGAGATGTTGATTACTTTCCGGAGAAGGGGTGTCTAACGGTGATCCAGAGTGGATGGTGTTCATGATCTCGCTGGTGTCCTCGTCATTGATGCTGGTCCAGGAGAGCAGGCGGTTGGTGTAGGTGGTGGTCGTGGGGGTGGTGGCGGTCTGGGCGGTCGTGGCGTTGAAGCTGTTATGGATGTCGGCGATCTTACATCGGAAGAAGGTGGCCAGCGAGTCGCACAGGTCTTGTGGAGGCGGGATGTCGTTGGTGTTGGAGCTGGGGTTGGAGAGTTCCTTCACAATTTTGAAGAGCTCTTTGCTGTTGTGTGCGTTGTTATCTAGGTGGTCTGTGAATGAGGCCCTCTTGGCGGCTCTGATGAGTTGATGGTGTCTGTGGGTGGCGTTTTTATGGGCTGCGTAGCTGTCCGGTGTTCGTTCACGGAGCCAGTTCTTCTCCAGTTTTTGGCATGTTCGCTTGGAGGCCTGGAGATCTTCGTGAACCAGATGGCTTTCTTGCTGGTGTGGCTGTTGGAGGGTGTCTTGAGTGGGGCGGAGGTGGCGCAGTTGTCAATCTATTTTCTGAGGTTGCGGGCAGCGGTGTTCGGGTCAGTGGAGTCGGCGGGTGGGCTCTGGGCAAGGGTAGTGGTTAGTAGGGGTGGGCGTCAAATTCCGTTCCGCTTGCGGAAATTGCGATAATTTGACATTTTCGCATTCAGCGGGGAGCGGGAAATTGTCAAAATTTCCGCAATCCGCATCGTCCCGGAATTTTTTTTCTTGCTCGCGCTGTAAAAATACAATCTCGCGTGCGCGTTCGCCTTACCTGCATCCCCGTGTTCGCCGACAAGTTTTCCCGATCAGGTCGCGTTAGCGCCCACGATCACGTCATTCATCACGCGATCACGTCATTCATCACACAATCACGTCATTTGTCTCGAGATCATGCACCACGAGAGTATGAGATCTCAAACACGTCATTCTCCACCGCGATCAAGAGCGTGAGGACACAGACACGTCATATCGAACGCGACAAGGAGCGAGAGAACCCGAACACATCATATCCAATGCGACAGGGAGCGAGAAAACGCGATTACGTCATTTTGGACGTGCCGGCGGAAATAATGTGAAGCTCGAGAACTCAAACATGTAAAATGTTCAATTTGGAGAAGAATATCAGCTCTAGCAGCATGAAACCTTCTGCAAATGATGATTCGGATGAAAGAACTCCTCAGATTGACCTTTGGATGTCCTTTTTGGTGCAAGGAGTCCATTTTTAAAAAGGTGGGGAGAGGGAGGAAGTGCCACAGAATCTCCAACTTCCTGTTCCTGTCCAGCAGGCTCCTCCCAGTGCGTTGTCCATCTCCTGCTCATTCTGCCTTTGGATTTTGAGCTGGAAAAATCACTCTTTTTGTCTGCTGAATCATTGCCAATGGATTTGAGGATTTTTGAATTGGATATTTTACAAGTAAGTGGTTGTTGTGTCTGTTTGATTGGGGGCATTGCAGTTGTTGCAACCACAATTTATTTTTGGTAACTATCATTCCTTTTTTTTTTAATACTGTGAGTAGTAGTAGTCAGTAGGCCCAGAGCTAGTCATGGCCTCATGGGTGTGCGCATGATGAAGCAACTGTTCCTTTGGTGTTTTTTGAATGTATTTCATTTTCAAGCATCATTTAGGGCCTGGATGGCATTGGATTGAATTGGGAAATGTGTTTTTTGGGATGGACTTTCTGTTGTTGGGCCTGGCCTTTTGGCTGGTGGCCATTTAGAAGCCTAGGCCTGTAAGCTTGTCTGGCCTTGTCTACCAACAGGCCTGGTTTCATCCAGTAGGCTCAGAGCAGGTAGCCACAGCTTTATTAATCAAGTGTTTCTGTGTGGTCTGTTGAATTTTTGAGATATCATTTAGGGCATGGATGGCATTGGATTGAGTTGCAAAGTGTGTTTTCTTGTGGTGGCCTTTTCTGAGGTTGGGCCTGGCCATGTGGCTGGTGGCCATTTTGAGGCCTAGGCCTGCAAGCTTGTCTGGCCTTCTCTGCCAACAGGCCTGCTTTCATCCAGTAGGCTCAGAGCAGGTAGCCACAGCTTTAATAATCAAGTGTTTCTGTGTGGTCTGTTGAATTTTTGAGATATCATTTAGGGCATGGATGGCATTGGATTGAGTTGCAAAGTGTGTTTTCTTGGGGTGGCCTTTTCTGAGGTTGGGCCTGGCCATGTGGCTGGTGGCCATTTTGAAGCCTAGGCCTGCAAGCTTGTCTGGCCTTGTCTGCCAACAGGCCTGCTTTGTTTCATCCAGTAGGATCAGAGCAGGTAGCCACAGCTTTATTAATCAAGTGTTTCTGTGTGGTCTGTTGAATTTTTAGACATCATTTAGGGCATGGATGGCATTGGATTGAGTTGGGAAGTGTTTTTTCTTGGGGTGGGCTTTCTGATATTGGGCCTGGCCATGTGGCTGGTGGCCATTTTGAAGCCTAGGCCTGCAAGCTTGCCTGGCCTAGTCTGACAACAGGCCTGCTTTCATCCAGTAGGCTCAGAGCAGGTAGCCACAGCTTTATTAATCAAGTGTTTCTGTGTGGTCTGTTGAATTTTTGAGATATCATTTAGGGCATGGATGGCATTGGATTGAGTTGCAAAGTGTGTTTTCTTGGGGTGGCCTTTTCTGAGGTTGGGCCTGGCCATGTGGCTGGTGGCCATTTTGAGGCCTAGGCCTGCAAGCTTGTCTGGCCTTCTCTGCCAACAGGCCTGCTTTCATCCAGTAGGCTCAGAGCAGGTAGCCACAGCTTTAATAATCAAGTGTTTCTGTGTGGTCTGTTGAATTTTTAGACCTCATTTAGGGCATGGATGGCATTGGAATGAGTTGGGGAGTGTGCTTTCTTGGGGTGGGCTTTCTGATGTTGGGCCTAGCCATGTGGCTGGTGGCCATTTTGAAGCCTAGGCCTGCAAGCTTGTCTGGCCTTGTCTGCCAACAGGCCTGCTTTGTTTCATCCAGTAGGCTCAGAGCAGGTAGCCACAGCTTTATTAATCAAGTGTTTCTGTGTGGTCTGTTGAATTTAGACATCATTTAGGGCATGGATGCCATTGGATTGAGTTGGGAAATGTGTTTTTTGGGGTGTGCTTTCTGATGTTGGGCATGGCCATGTGGCTGGTGGCCATTTTGAAGCCTAGGTCTCTAAGCTTGTCTGGCCTTGTCTGCCAACAGGCCTGCTTTCATCCAGTAGGCTCAGAGCAGGTAGCCACAGCTTTATTAATCAAGTGTTTCTGTGTGGTCGGTTGAATTTTTAGACATCATTTAGGGCATGGATGGCATTGGATTGAGTTGGGAAGTTTTTTTGGGCTGGGCTTTGTGATGTTGGGTGTCTTAAAGACATGCCTTTGTTGTGTGTGTCTGGTGTGTGTTGGTGTGCAATGCATGCACCCTGCAGACCTTTTTGGGGCCTGTGAATTTTCGTATTTGCATTTTGTTGCATTAAAAAGACAGAGTAGTGTGCTTTAGCATGCATTCTTTGCCTGGCTTTTATATGCCTTTTGTCAGCTTCTGGTGCTTGTTGTTTGTGATTTGTGAGTGTCCGTGTGCCTGGTGACCTTCTTTTGTGTTGGGAGTAATTAGTGTCCTGCTTTTGCCATATAGGCCTGCATGGTTTTCATATTGGCTTACTGCTTCCATCCATCCACCCCCTTTGCCAGCAGCAGATACATGAATGATGTGATGCTCAAATTATTTAATGGCAAATAGGGTCCACCCCACTTCCATTACATTTTTATTTTGGTGGTTCTTATTCTCTTTGCTATCCTTCCTGAGAGTGTAGTGTGTGTGTGTACACAGTAGTATAACATAGCCCTTGTTGACAAAGTCTACGAAATGGCTAGACTATATCTTTTGTTTGCACTAGTACAGTAGTAAGTAACTGAACCACAACAACAAATGCAACATTTCACTGATGTTCTTCTCCTGGCTTATTTGCTTTTAGGTGCATAAAAACCCAGAGGAGGAGGTGTCATCATCATCATCATCTCATCACCTGTTGTACTGCCAGCCAGACAGAAGTCCTGCTGTGCATCACATCCACGTGTGACCACAACTTGTGCATCTGTGTCCTGCCTGACATCTGGAGAAGATGGCCCCAAAGAAAGGTACCAGGTCCAGTACCAAGAAAGTTGCTGGTGAGAAGAAGGAACAGAAAAAGGAACTGCCATTAACCACGACTGGTGTGCCGGCCAATGTTTTTTTTGGGACCAAAAAAGTTACGCCTGCAGCAGCATTGTCCGCACCAGCGGTCCAACCCCACCAACCTCAGCCCAAGCCCTCGCAGAGGTAGCCAGTCTACTAACAAGCAGCGATGTTGAAATGTCATTATCGTAAAGTAGTTCACAATCAACACAGGCGGAAACTCAACAGATAAGTGTGCAGCCTCAACAAGAACAGCAGCTGCAGCCGCAACAAGAACAGCAGCAGCAGCCAGAACAAGAACAGCAGCAGCAGCCGCAAGAACAGCCCACAATAGTAGTTGTTGCTCCTGACGTATGGGCATTTCAGGAAATCGAGCTTCCTGCAGACAAAGTGGAGCAAACCACTGTTTCGGAAGATCTATCCTCTTCCAGATCACCAGCAAGGAAGAGGAGGCTGAGTCCATCATCTTCTTCTTCAAGCCCCACTTCTGATGATCGTGATGCCACTTGGCAGCCACCAGCTCAGTCTGAGAGTGATGCACGCCACAAGACAATGCTTCTGAAAAGAAAGTTTCCAGAAAAACTTACAGTTATGGAGGTAGATGTACAAGAGGGGGATGATGTTGATGAAGAGTCAGACGAGCCAGTCATCACGCACATCACTCCCGGCTCAAAGGGGATGGAGACCAACATTCTCACCCTATCCAGTAAAGCTGCTACTGAGCATGATGTAGAACGGATACCACCAACACAGGTTACACCACCATGACCTCCAGCTGCCATATTTTCAAAGGCCCGGCAGGGACCTACTACATCCAGCTCAAGCATCTCAGTAGGTAGTGGTGGTGGTAGTAGTAAAAGTCACAGTGCAGCTGCATAGAGTCACATTCCAAACACACCCTCCAGTTCATCTGGTATTGAAAGTGGCACATACAGCAGTGCCAGAAAGTTCTCTTCCCCAGTTTGGGACTTCTTTTCTGTTAGCACCAAGGAGGAGAACGTTGCTATATGCTCAATTTTTTGCACAGGTGTTTGACGCGGTAATGTTGGTACAAACTATGGTACCTGAGGCCAAGCAAGTCATCTCAGAATACACCACACTATAGTGTGGGAGAATCACCTACTTCAGTTAAAACAAAGTAAAAAAAACTCAACCCATTGAAGTTGGCCATGAAGAATCAGGGGACGATATTATTGCGGTGGAAGGTGAAGAAGAGACAGGCATTTCTTGCCCTGTCCCAGTGGTACCGCCCACATCCTCCTCAGTAACATCTGAGTGGCACCGCAGTAAGAGCCATTCTCTGAGTCAGCCTGAGACAACAAGGCGACCAAGTACTGCAATGAGACAAACTCAGTCGTTGATCCTAAGTGGGTTAATGAAAACAACAGCACCACAAAGGAAAGTAATCCAGCCTACCATTGAGAGCATGCATAGGTTGGAGGAGCAGTTCCAACGCAACCACCCAACGGCACTGTTATACAATGAGAAGCTGGCTAAAATGTTAGCGCTGGACTTTCTCCCTTTTTCATTTGTGGAAGGGGTGGGTTTCCTTGAATTTGTGTCAGCCATCTGCCCTAAATGGAAGGTTCCAAGCCGGTCCTATTTCACAAGAATTGCTGTTCCGGCACTACATCATGATGTGCTGGAATTGGTTTGCAGCAGAGTGCTGTTCACAATATCCACCTAACAACAGGCATGTGGACCAGTTGCCAAGCCACAGATTACATGTGCATCACTGCACACTGGGTCTCTTTTGTGGGGGTTAGAGATCCCATGCCTGAGGGAGAGCCCCGCGAAGGCTGCAAAAGTCCGGAGTGGCGCTGATGCGTTGAGGGGGTATGTTGTACTGGGGGTGGTGGCGGCGGTGGGGGGGTGTGGTGTGTGTCTCTGTATGTGTGCGCGCGTATGTGCGCTCGTGTGTGTGCGTGCGTGTGTCTCTCTGTGTGTGCGCTCGCGCGTGTGCGTTTGCATGCGTGTGCGAAGCAAAAGAGGGGGTTATGGCTGTGCGTGTTGGAGGCTTTCAAGGGAGACAGGAGATGGTGAACGCGCGCGCGACCTGATCTGATTACGGTATGCTGCGCGTGCCCATCTCCTGTCTCCTTGAAAGCAGACTCCACGACTATAGGTCTCGCTGCGATATCGCTTCGCGATGCGCCGCAGGTGCGAGACCTAAAATGGTACACTTTTTTTTTAATGCAACACTGTTTCCTTTGAGGAAAATGGGCTGCACTTTTTACAAAACATTTCCTTTATTGAAAAGTGATCACAGAGATGTTAGTCTGCTGTCCTTAATAGGCCCCCATAGCAGAAATGGCTCTCAACCGAAGTGTGTTGTAATTTACAACTTATCTCATTAGTAGTCATAAGGTAGGTGGGATTACGGCCCACTTGAATTTGGAATTTTATGCACTGATTTATTAGTACGTAGATTTGTTAGCAAAATTCTATACTGGTCACATAAACGCTGGCCACAAATCGGAACCAGTGTTTTGGGACCAGTATTTAGTACATCTGGCACTCTGTTCCCATTATCAATTATACTAGACTGTTATATTGAAAGGAAAAACAAATACTGTTATGGAATGCAAGAAAAAGTAAAATGTTAAAACTAGGTCTGCATGCCTGACATGTTTTACTTTCTTTTTATTATTAATGTAGTTATTAGATTTTGCAAACATAATACTCAAACACTAGCATTTTGGTCAATACAGTAACACATCTGCGGCATTTCAAATCAATCCTTCGTACAGTGATTGCAGTGTGCTGTAACATTGAACTTGACATATCCACATCCAGGATGCCCATCAATTTTTTCAACTCTCCTTCATCTCTACATGTTTCTTCTAGCATTCAATATATGACCCCACGTCACCATAAGAGACCCCTCTCCACCCCAACTATATAATCTACTTCAAAATGCCTGTCGGTATCTTCGTTTCCTGTATGACCTGCAGGGCTATACTAATTCTTCCATCATGCTAGTCTCTTAAGAATTGCTTGTGGGACTCAACATGTAGCCCAATTAATTGCAATCCATCTTTTAGGTATAATGATTTCTAAAATGACAAATCTGTATTTCATTCTGATTTCCTTTCTTTTGACTTATTTCCCCCAATAAACCCTGTTCCATAGCATTCTTGGCTAAAGACCCCATAGTGTGACATAATCCTGAAAAGGGAACCATTCTTTTTCCCAGTTTAAGTACACACATTTTACGGAATACCTTGGGCCCCATTAGGATGGCGGGCGGATTGCCTCCGCCAGGGTAGCGGTGGCCACCGCCACCCTGGCGGAGGCAATCCGCCCGCCATCCTTCCCTGCATTCCCCCCCGCCATATTACGATGGCGGAGGGGACCGCAGCGGTCGGAAACACCGCCCGCCTGTTTTCCGCCCCAGTCGCCTAGCGGCCGGGGCGGAAAGCCTGTAACATGGTGGCGGTGTCTTGTAGACACCGCCCGCCATATTACTATGTGCATTACACAGTGCATTTCCGTGGCGGCAATGCCGCCACGGAAAGGCATGCGGAGACTCCCTGCGGGGGCCCCTTGCGGGCCCCCTGGGAGTCCGTGGCTTGGGGGGTGCACATGGGGGGTACCTATGGTACCCCCCCGCATGTCAGAGTGCAACATGGCAGGCACCGCGCGGTGCCTGTCGTGTTGCGCGTTGCCAAGCAAAACGTGCACTTTTACCATTGCGGCGGGCGGAGATTCCTGCTCCGCCCGCCGCAATGGTAGACATACAGGATGCACCCGCCTGTGTGGCGGGCGCATCCTAATACATATGTCGGGACCCCCGCACTGTTAGCGGGCGGTCCTCTTCTCCGTTAGGGTGGCGGGCGGGCAAAGCCCGCCCGCCATCCTAATGGACCCCCTTGTGTCCATCAAAAACCAAATAACAAAGCGTCCCCGAACTCGTGGGAGCCATGCATTTGGCGGCTTACGGTGGGCCTTGCCTGAGGGGTGTAAATGCAGTGTGTTGCCACCCCACAGTAGGGTAAGTGGTGATTGAACTCTTGCGGGGATACGGCACTAGAAGCACTTGCTTCTGGGTCGTAGGTGGCGCGAGGCATGCCACGCCGCACCCCTCCCACAAAAAGGGCTGCAAGGCTCGAGCAGGCCTTTGTCCTGGCCGTCGCCACAAGAAGACGCTGCTCACCCCTCCTGATACCACCCACATCAAGATTTCGTTTTTAGGTTGAGCCTGAGCCAACGCGCATGCACTGCTTTGCCAGGCTTCTTGTATTTACTCTGTGTGGATCGGACTCCTCCCATACATTGGATTGGCTTTTGCATGTGTCTTTCAATAATAAAAGCACGAAAATGGCTAAAGGCCGGCGCATGTCCCACCTCTTTTTAAATGTTCACTCCCACGCCATTTTGCTCTCGGGAGCGAGCAGCGGCACGTAGGGTGGCAGCTACATTCCTCGTTTTTTTTTAAATCTCTAGGCTGTTCGGGAAAGTTTAGCATTCCAGTGCGCTTATTACCTACCCCCACAGCCACATCCGAGACACACTCCCTTGCTGACTGCTGGGGTGTTTGAGTAGTCTTGAGGTCGGAGAAGATTAACTTGTTGCGCTGATTCAACGCTACTTACACCCATTACTCACTCAAGCTAAAAGGCAGGTTAATAACATTGTGGCCACAAGAAGTCCCTCCCTCACTTATGGTGTACCAGAATGTTCAATGAATAATCTTTTCCAGAGTGCGGTATTTTTGGTGGAGCCTGAAAGAGTGACAGCTTGGGTTTCAAGGCTACAGTGCTGAAGCAGGCATTCGGCTTCTGAGGCACGCAGGTACTCCGATTTCATTCCGCTCATTGTCGAGAACTGCCCGGCATTTCGTTCTTCTTGCCTTTCGTTGTGCACAGAAGGGCATTATAGGGAGGTACACAGCGTCACAAAGCACAGAGAGCGTGTGCCCACTCAGGTCATTGCCCCCCAATTTGCTGCTATTTTGCTTTGTGAAGCATGTGGTGGTGCTATCTTTACTTTTTATCTGTGCAGTGACTCAGGGTAGCTGTGTTGTACGATGCGCATCGGAAACTCTGGCACCATTGAGGTGTGTTGTACTTCCCTCCTACCCCTCAAGATTTATATAGCACGGACTCAGGGGCGTAGGAGACACTAACATTCTGGGGGGGACAGGGACAACCTTGTGGATTTCCCAGTGACCCTATACAAATCACCGCCTGTTAAACAAATACAATCGCATACTTTCGAAGTGAAATATTGAGAAAAGCAGGCATGTTGTATGAATATACGAGTTTGAGAAAGGGAGAGTGTGTACTCCGTGAAAGACATGTCTCACAATACAACAATAAAGATGTCACACCGCAACTCGAAGTAGTCGTGTCTTCTATATGAAAATCTGAAAGAACGGGTATTCATCCCAAAAAGCACAATACTGACTTTCACGGAGTTCACACTCTCCCTTTCTCAAACTCGCTTATCCTTACGAAGCTCAAGAGGTCCAGAGCTTTGAGTGGGTCTCCATTTACCTATGAAACCAGCTTATTAAGCGTTGTTAGCCTTGTAATCCTTGGACCTTCCTTGCTTTGCTAGTAACTCTATGTTGTATGAATATATGTTATATGAATCTTGCATCTTCAGGCAGCAAGCAAACAAAGGTCGCTGACTTAGGGTGGGGGCGTCGTGTTTGCAAGTGCATTATGGTTTGAAAAATACCTGCTGCTGCATTTCTGGTATCCAGCAATTTTCAGGCAACAATAAAATGTGAAGGTAACTTTGGTGATTAATGTTCTTTATTGAGAGAGATCGGAGGTTTGTCTAGTGGAAGTTTTGACTCTTGGTAAGGTAGCCACAGTGAGGTAATATGCCTGCTGCAAAGGACGTGTACCACACAGATCACAAAATGCATACCATGTAAATAGGTCAGTGAGTTACTGCTTTTGTCTGAGAGATTATTTTGGTATTTGCAGTTTATAAATTAAAATCCTAACATTGAACAGTGAGCTATTAACCGTCATGAAAGAACTGCATGAAAACTTCAAGGTATAGATTAGAACGTTATGATTTCTCCCCCGACTTTCCGTATCCTAATGTTGGAAAATGGGTTCATTAGGATAGAAATCAATTCTGAGTATTAAAGAGAACCCCCCAACCATGGTGTTCTGTTTTAAATTCTGAGTTTGTGCTTCTTTAGTGTTGCAAAGTCACCCTGTGCCCTCCCCAACGTTTTGCTGACTGGTATTGGTGGTATCTGAACAGGCACAGGGCCAGTGCTATTCTGAAAGAGACACTTAAAGATACTGTGAAAACAACTACATTCACTAGGGTGCACTAAGGGGTAGAGTACCCCTATGATTGGCCTGACCTCTCCTATAAGGCCCTAGTACATATTAGGACGGGGGGTTAGAACTACGTTTAGGTCCCTGTAATATAATAGGGCATGGCAGTTTAGAGGCCAGCAGCCCTTTCTGCGTTTGCATGTGTGCACTGCTGAAGCCTGAGGTCAGTTTAAAAGTAGCCCTGTGCTGTTGGACTGCTTTTAAAATGCAAATTGTGCCCAAACTCAACTTTTGGGTTTCGGGAACTTACAAATTGATCAACTACATTGCTGGGGCAAAATTAAGTTAAGTGAAAAATGTTTTCCACTTAACTATGCCTGTATTATATTTGCCACATAATACATCATCTGCTGCATTATCCAACGATTTGACCCAAAACAATTTTGTAGCTCAAACGGATCAAAATTTACCAAAAGAAATGTGACTTATGTTGCTGTGAAGTGTAGGGCCCTTTGCAAAGGTTGACTGCTTACCTTTCCCACTGCTACATTTGTATGTTACAAAGGTACTAATGAAGCAAAAGCTTTGCAGGGGCTGTTAGTATGTATAAATATGTCAAAATAATAAAGTATCATAAAATGCACCGCATTAGGTTGCAGCCTTTTTATTGTTGCATAATTTAGTAAACACTGCGACATGATTTTGGCCTCCATTGCTGCATAACTCCAGTGGCCCGAAAGCAGGCTGCACATGTGTTTGTACATGAAGCAGAGACCATAAAGTTTGCAAACTTAGGGGCTGATTAAGATGGCAGGCGTACTTCAGTCCATCCACCATCAAATCGGGGAATGGGACCGCTGGCCTTCAAGGTGGCAGCCCCACGATAGGCATTACAATGCGACTGCAACTATGGTGTTCACAGTGCCTATCTTTTACATTGCAAAAACCACAGTTGATGGACAGAATGCAGAACAATGTCATACATTCACCCCAGTACAGAGATCTGGGCCTAAATCCATTGTTTCTTTGCACTCCACACCACCCCAGTTCAGACATGGCCATATGCAAATCAGCCTTGATCCTGTGTGGAGAGCACAGGACTGGTGTTTTTGCATTTGTCACCCCGAATGGGATGGGTATGCTCAGATGTGAGTCCTATGCTCTCCACACCACTGGAGTCAAGCTATCCTGGCTGAAGACGGCTGATAGCCAGAAACCGGTCCTAGGATGCTTGATTCCGGTCCAGGAAAGACATGGCTTGGCAATTCGGGCTGGACTGTTCCCATGAGGCACAGGGTCAAAGCTGATTTGCATATGGCCATGTCTGAACTGGGGTGGTGTGGAGTGCAAAAAAACGATGGATTTAGGCCCAGATCTCTGTACTGGGGTGAATGTATGACATTGTTCTGCATTCTGTCCATCAACTGTGGTTTTTGCATTTGTCACCCGAGTGGGATAGGTATGCTCAGACGTGAGTCCCATGCTCTCCACACCACAGGATTCAAGCAAGCCGGGCTGAAGACGGCTGGAATGCAAGAAACCGGTCCTCGGAAGCTTGTTTCCGGTCCAGGGAAGGCCCGGCTTGGCAGTTCGGGCTGGACTGTTCCCATGAGGCACAGGGTCAGACTGATTTGCATATGGCCATGTCTGAACTGGGGTGGTGTGGAGTGCAAAAAAACGATGTATTTAGGCCCAGATCTCTTTACTGGGGTGAATGTATGACATTGTTCTGCATTCTGTCCATCAACTGTTGTTTTTGTTTTTATCTCTTACATTGCAGCAGGCGCTGCTAGCTGCATCGTCCGCCGCAATGTAAAAACTGACATGTTACATTTATCACTGCACTATGTGGCAGGCACAATGCAGTGCCTGCCACATGGTGCAGTGATATGTAGGGGGGCATGGTCCCATGTCTGGGGGCTGGGGGGAAAGGGGCCTGCTACGGACCCCCAATGTTCCTTTCCACCAACATTTCCATGGGGGGTGAACCGCCATGGATAGGCTGGCTGGTAAAGGGTATCGTAATCCCTACTGTGGTGCCTGGTAGGTACCACCAGCATTGTAGGAACCACGAGCCCCTCCGCCGGACTGGCGGGCTCAAGGAGCCAGTTGGGTGCGTGGCAGTTGGTCTTTCCGACCGCCAGGGAACTACCCGCCGTTGTAATATGGCTGGCAGTGATGCAGTCACCGATGGCGGTGGGACCGCCACTGACGGGGTGATGTGACGGTTCCACCTCTGTTATAATTACCCCCTAAATTTGGTGTGTATGCAAACCCTTCATTGTCGATCCCTGGTGAGTTGCACCACTACTGCTGAAAAATGCCAATGGAGGTACCAATGGGTGCGGTGGACTGGCGTCAAGGATCTTGTGACCTCAGTGTCACTGTCGATCTAGGTTGTGCTTCTTCGTGTGCCTGCTCACAAGACTGGAGGTGAACTGCAGTATGGATTGTGGTGGACAGGCCTTCAAGGTTAACTCACACTTGCCACCATTAGGGTCCACCTGCGAGTGCTAAGACACCAGGGCTTCTAAGTTCTGTCGGGCCTTCTAAGGTGTAGCATCGGGATGAGCTTCAGGAGTGTTGTCTCAGGGGACTGGTCATGAAGGCTGAAAATGGTGCTCCAGTTCCAAATTCAGCAGCTCTTGCCAGAGTGCCACATCCTCTCCCACACTGAACACCATACTGCCCCACAGAGAGAAACTTGCACTGCCTTCAGCTACAACTCAATTATGCTGCGACTAAATTCAAATTATGCACTAGACAACAGTAAAATGCTGCCTGAAAAAAATGAATAACACCCTGGAAAAAGCAAACACTCATAAGGAATGCAAGAATAAGCAAAGCATGTGAAATGTATTCAGGAACAACATGGTTACCTTAAGTTTTAAACTCTTTATTCAGAAATCAGTAAGTGATTTTGCCTGAAAAATTCAAGACATGGCTACAGGACCTGGAAGGGACCCGTTTTAATGTCCATAGCTTATATCCTTTCAAAATGTATGCAGTTTGGTTTAAGAAAGACCACATCCCCGAACACAGAGCTGCAGTACACATTTTATAAGCTAAAATAATTAAGACAGTTGAAAATGATCATAGTGAACGTTTCCACTCCACCCATCAACCAGGTATTTCAGTCCCTTTAGGAATGGTGCACTTCCCCACCCTGGAAAAACAATGTTGTTCAAAGAAAGAAGAAAAAAAGAAAGTAGCGCTTTCACTGGCAAACTCTGTGAAGTGGCGCTAATGTGTGTGGGTGTAAATAACAATCTGGCCTGTCTGCTGCCCACTCTGTACCGCTTTATTTAGGTATTTCATTATTTTTTCTCTCCGTCCCGAGGTTTTTCTTTGGAATTATAAAACGGTCATCAAATGGGGGCATTTCCAGCCAAAGTGTTCTGCCTATTTTTGATCCATTTCACAGGGAAACAAATAAAGAAAAGGAGAGGCATGAGAGAGTATGTAAGAGCTCTCTCGAAATCAGAACTTAAGGAGGAGCGAGACATAGACAGAAAGAGATGGAGGAATAAAGAAAGAGAGATGGGAGGAGGACAGCTGACAGAGGCAGATCAGGAGAAGTGGACACTGTCCATGCCTTCTCTGGGTATGAAGGAAAAGAGACTGAGTTTTTTCCCCCTTCTCTGACCTTCCCAGAGTGCTGGAGCCTTACTGCAGAATAACAAAAGGCAGAGGGCAGGTGGCCTCTTTGACTCCAGGCAGGTCAAGTGCAGGGCCATTAGGTAGCGCTTTCGGGCACTAATGGCCCTGCTAATGACAGAAGGGAGAGGGGAAATTCTGTTGTCCCCTCGTCCCCCCACCCTTGTCCCCCCGTGTGTCCCCCTCTCTAAAATCTGGGGGGGGTATATCCCCCACGTCCCGCACACTTCCTACGCCCATGCGCGGACTCGACCCAAAGGTCTTGGAGCGCTTTACATGAGCACCAGTTAGGTTACACAAGGTCACATTCATGTTTTTTTGGCAGGGGGACATGGGGAGATAAAGTGATTTGCCCAGAATCACAGGATGTTGAGCCGACGAGGAGGTGTAAACCTGGTCCCCTCCGCTCCAAATTTGGCTGCTTTGGGCGTTAGGCCACACATTCTCCTTTGCACTTGAAACTTAATTGGGGCCACATTTTAATTACCGCCAGGCAGTTGTAGTGCTAAAAAAATCTTTAAAATGATTTCAGTTACAATCGTGACCAATATATGCGCAGTAGGGAGCAGTTAATAGTTTCTGTGTTTGACAAGATTTGCCTCTGATATTGTTTGTTTCTGTTTTTGCCCTTTTATATAGTGCAAGCCTGAATCGGAGGAGCGTTTTACATTAGCACCAGTTACATGACATGGGGTCAAAGTCAGTTTTGAACACGGGGAGACTGGGGGATTTGGCTAGAATACAGGAATGTTTCCCGGGTCAATCGTCATGCAAAGATTTGAAGGTTTGGAAAGCATATCAGCTTAAGGTGCTCTGCTTTGGGCTGATTAGTAGAGGCGGAGCGCAGCAAGAGGTGAACTGGAAGGGGATATATGTAAATAAACTAGTTATGGATGAGCATAAACGTAAGTTGCTACTAAGCAGGACTGAAGTGTTCTCACCAGTGAGCTTGGTTTTTGTCCTGTTACACACAACGTCTAAAGTCGGAAATGTGCTTGCTGTTTGAGGCTTCAATCAGTTCCCCTTACACATAACGTGCAAAGCATTTGAGGTGAATAATAAATGCATATATGACAACCAGGGCCGGCACTAGGCATGGGCAGCGTGGGCGGCTGCACAGGGCCTCGCAGCCAGGGGGCCTCGCGCTTTCAAATACTTAAGAGTTTGGAGGTCCAGGGGGCCCAGGAGGCCCAAGGGATTTAATCAATATCTGCCTGCTGGTCCGTCTCTCTTGGCCTAATCGCTGCATCTGCATGAGGATAGCAGCGATTAGAAAGGTCATTCAAGAGCCCTCACCAGTGAAGTGCGCCCTGCCCCTGGTTGAATAAAAAGCAGGATAACCCGCAGGGCGCAGGACAGAAGATATAATGAGGGCGGCTCACACTGAAAACAGCTCAGCTCATCCAGGACGAGGGAAAGGGAGCACAGAGTGAATGAAATACGGAATCAAGTGAGAGGGGGCGGGGGGAGCAGATAGGTGTGATAGCAGCCAGACAAGAGGTGCAGGAAGAGGAGCACAATCAGAATGTAAAATTGGTTGGAGCAGGGCTTTCTGTGTGCTAGGTCCCCCGAGTCTTTACCTGGTGGTAAATTAAAATCGACATTGAAACAGGCCCCTATCGGACCCTATATTCTCGTCCTTTACTTTACCTACAAAAACAATGATCCTGTGTCAGCACAATAATTGTATAACACAGTGCCCGGGTTGGACATTAGGGCAATTAGACAGTGTGTAATGGTCTAATCTGCCAGGTTAGTATTTGACCTGTTTTTTGGGCTGTTTGTTTGCCTACTTTATGGTCAGATGAACATGGTTTAATGTTGATTTTCATGATGTTCAAACAAACAATGCGTGCAGCAAAATCAAATCTATGCAATCTCCCATACCTTACAAAAAACGTAAACAGCATGTCTTTACAAGTTAAAAACTGCCCTAATTTTGAAACATGGGACACTTTTCTAGCTAACTAATTCACTAATGGGGGCCACTTTTATTTTTGTGCCAGGCCTATTTCCTGACCCAGTCTCACTGCATGATAGGGTAATCCATGACAGCGATTTTGATCCTGTTTATATTTCACATGCTTTACTCAATCTTGCATGCCCCAAGAGTGTTAGCTATGTCCAGGATGTGTGTTTCTGTATTTCTTTTCACAGCATTTTACTCTTGTATGGGGCACACATCGTAGTGAGTCGCCTCCAGGTGTGTATAACAGGCTACCGTTGAGTGCTTTGAAGTTGAGGCTGAAGGTAGTTCTACTATCACACTGTGCCTGTCAGTGGGTCAAAAAGGTGTCCAGAATACATGGTCATTCAATACATGGCCACTCTGAAGAGCACACTGATTAACAGTCCCGTATTCCAGTTGCAGTTGGTATTCTTTGAAAATGTGTGTGAAGGAGGTACTCATTGGTCAAAACAGTTACAGGGTGAATGTAAAATAATTTATTGTTGTTACTCATTTATCTTAAACAGCCATTGACAAAAAAGCAATACCCTTGGCTTCTTTTAGAAGTAAGTCAGTTGTCTTATATTTCTGGATTCAATCACAGAAAGCGGAGGGAAAGATGAGAAAAAGAGTAGAGCATTGAGGGGAAGGTGAATTTAAAAGGGCCCTCATCAACAAGAAATGGTAAGATGCTCCAGGAGGATGGAAGGGGAGAGGTGGATGTAAATGAAGCAGAACAAGGAAAGAAGTAATGCGGCTGGAGGAGAGATGAGAGTTGAAGGGGAGTGTATGGATAAGATGTGTGGTAGAGAGACAGAACCAGCAAGGGAACATAAGCAGAATGGAGAGAGAAGTATTGATGAGAGATGGATGAAAGAAAGCAGTACTATTGAAAGATTTCAGAGGTTCGGCAGGATGAGACCGGAGGGGAGAGGTGGAAGTTAGAAGGATCAGAAACAGCAAGAGAAATTTGAATCCTAGAAAAAAGAAGTCCACTTCCAAATCTCTTTCATAAAACATCATTTACTCATTGACAATGTGCCAGCTTCTGACAACTCTAGGAGTTTGAAGTAGCATTTGTGCTGTATCAGACAGATCATTTGTGGTTGAATCTTGATCGTAGAGTTAGAGCAGCCTTAATACTACTAAAAGTTAGTACCACATTTGACACTGTTTCCCAGCCAGTGCTTATAAATCAACTAGAGCAACCTGGGATTTAAGTATGCATTGGTGTGGTTTACCTGTATCCGATTTGAGAAATCTGAAACAATCCACTCATTCCATTTCTATTATGTTTCTAACCTCTGACTTGTGGAATTTATTGGGTCTCCACTGTTCAATCTATATAATCCCCAGTTAGTCTTACTCACACAGTACTTTGGTTTATTGCTGATATCTTGTGCATATTGACACCCAAACATCACTTCCCTCACTGACAATATGGTCTTTGCCCAAGAATATGTTTGTATGTGCATGCTAACAGTTGATTTCTGAATGAAGACAAATTCACTAAAACCTTAAAGAGGCAAATCAAGGGTTCTTATTTTGAAAGGATCTCATAACATATGGTGCTCTCTTTGGTGGCTGGTGGAGCTGGGTCAAACACCCACATTGGTGGAGTCGGCAAAAAAATCTTCGATTCATTTTCCTGCATCTTCTCTTTTTTATTCGGAACAGATTAACCATGTTTCATCCACTTGCTTTTCTACATCCATAAGCAACACAAAATCATCCCTTTCTCCCCTCTTACTACAGTGAAGCTGTCGTGCAGTCAGTTATCTTCTCATTAGATTATTATGCCCTCTCTCTTGGGCTTCCCGCCTTTTCGCATTCAGTACCCTTCAAATCATTCAGGACAGCGCTAGGCTCCTCATCTGAGACTGTTGCATCGCAATGCTACCACCTTTCTGCTGTCTGCTGTGATTTTGATTTGAAGCCCTACATCTACAAGGCACTATCCATTTGTCATTCTGCACTGCATTAAAAGGGTCCTTTCTTTCGAAAGCACTCCATACTGTTCATTCCAGAATCCTACACTCTGTACAATCCAAACTCCTGTGTCATCCTAAAATTTAGATGGTCCTGATTGGAGACAAAGCCTTCTCCTTTCCAGTTGTGCTGGACTGAGACTCTCTCCCTCTTGAGCTATGACGTGACTCCAATTTTTGGGAAAACACTTAAACCTTTTTTTTCTCCACATTAGTAAAGTCTGCACCTCTGCTTTGGAGCTCTCTTAGTGCCAGAATTCCTGATTTGCATATAATTTTCATTCATCCCATTCAAGAGAACAATAACTAGGTTAAATTAATGTAATGTATTTCCACTTATGTACGTATTTTATTAGGATTTTTAAAGCTATTTCTAACCATTTTACTTATATCAAACCTAGGTAAGTTGCTTCTTTTAAAGCAGCTTCAAACAATGCCATATAATTAATGTCCAATTGATATCACCTCCTATGAGGTCACTTCCTGTCAGGTTAAATCTTATGCGAATTATAGGGGCCTCGCATGTTCCTATTCTGCCCGGGCCCCACAAATCCTAGGACCGGCCCTGATGACAACAGACAAAATTAAGGTAGATGTCTACCGATTTTTTTATGCCAAAAATGATTTGTAGTATCCGTCTCCTGCCTAAAATGCCTCTGCTTCAATATATGTCAGTTGGTAAACTACATTCGCCGATTTTTCTTTTCAAAATCTCCCTCTTTTCACTTTTAAAATGTTGGCATGTAAGAATGTGATCAAGGTGAACAAGATGGTTTTAATGTCCTGAAGTAAGCTGGCCGCATCATGGCGCTTTTTTTTCATGACTTTCAGCCTTGCTGAACATTAGCTGTGCTGCTATACAACATGGCTAAAAGACATTGACAAAGCCAATAGCTCTGGCACTACCGAGACCTATTGGCTTTGCAATGCTTGTATTAGTGGAAGCGGGGGCTGCAGCAGGAGTGAGTGAAGAGTAGTGTTTTGTCATTTAGGGCAGGTGCACTCTGAAGTGGCAGCTTGCATTATTATTTTGAATATATTGCCGAGTGCCACACGTTCTTGTAGGTGGATTTGACACCCAGCACAGAGAGTGCTGGCAAGAAGTGAGGCACAGGGAAACTGCACAAATGTGGCACTCTCTCAAAAAACAGCAGAATAATCACATATTGTACGGTAGCAGAGGGACGCGAAGGAGAAAATGAAACAAAAAATGGCAACTAACAATAAGCAATAGTTACACTTATTAACATTTCTCGTTTCATATCGACTTTAAAAAAAGGAAAAAACAACTTGTACGATTATTCGAAGATGTTAAGAGTGTGTGGGCATGCCAGTGGGGGATACTGTACTGCATTGCTAAACACCTATAAGGTCCCACAGGGGAGACCTATTGGCTATGCCAGTGCTTGTTCCCCTTCTTTTCTCTTGCAGGTGCAGGTTGGGCCATTGCAGCAGAAGCTCCGCTTAACACTCTGCTGCAGGTGAGGATAGCGATCTGTCAGGGGGCAGTTTTGATTGTTTCTGGCTGGTTACAAGATTTCATTCTAGGAATAAGGGTAGCATAATAAATGTTTGTGGTCAATCAAAATGGAGGGGGGGGCTAGGCGCAAGTTAAAGGCCTAGAACCCATGCCCCCATTAGGCAAAGTAAATACTTAGCACCTTTTCAGGCCCCTCCAGACATGGCTGCCCATCCTGCCAGGTGACTACCCACCAACACAACATAAAAATGGGCCTGGCCATGCAACACCACAATACTACAGCTCAGGCAAATTGTCCTAAATTACAGGAGTTGAAACGCACCCTGGCAGAGCGCCACCGTCTGACACTAATATTTAATTTGCCAACAAATCGCCAGTGCTGACTAGGTCCTGCTCAGTTCACAAACATTTCTAAATCCAAAATAAGGGTAACTGTTCCTATTGAAGGAGAGAGAATTCTACGAGAAATGTGTTGGTGGAAAATCAAAATGGTTGAGGGGGTCTTCCTTATCGGAAGATTGAACCCTCACACACCCATTAATTTATTTTCCTAAGTCCTTTATTCCACCCAGCAACATTATTTTAATTTGTGACTAGACAGGAGCCAACAGGTCAGGACAGATGCAGGGCAGGACAGGTAACCTCCGCTAAGTGCAACGCCAGCGTTACACCCCTCTCTACAGCTACTCTCGGACCCGACTGGGTAGATCGATTCTTCCTCCTCACCAACTCTCGATTCTTCTGTCAAAGTGCTCGACCAGCACTCTGATCTCGATTCTTCTTTAGCATATGTTGGGTCAGTGACAGGTCCATGACAAGTCAGACAATCTAACTGACTGAGCCTTAGTTATACCAATTTTCAGGGTATGTACCAACCCCCAATGTTGCAAATGTGTGTATTCCCTATATTTTATTGGTCAGAAAGACGGGGAGCGGTCATCACACCATACCAGTATGAAGTAATTTTCCCTTATTTTAATTAAACAAACTTCCTGCCCATAAATCTATGTTCCCATGTCCTTTATTTCACCCAGCAACAGTATTTTCATTTAATATACAATGTTAATAAAATGTTCAGTTCTTCTTCCTTTCTCCCGGTCATGGGGTCAGATTCCCATGCACATCGCTGTAAAGTGAGACTTGGCTGCTTTTCAATGACAGCTTCAAGGTTTTCGGTGTTCTGACACGCACGCGCACAAAGTTCAAGATGGAGATTTTCTGTACCCTTCAGTCCCATATACGAGCTATTAATAAAGTCAAAGAAGGACCAATTAGAATACGAAAATCAATGAATGCACTGTACACCACTTATTTCTACTCTAACCCTATTACTTTAGTTTATCTACTGCATTAGTAGTTAAGCAAAACACACAAGGTTTAGTTTAAGCAGTAGCATATGCATTAGCATGTGAGGTTAAAAGAGGCCATCTCAGAATTTACTGCGCAGCTGCGAAGAATTCCCACCAAAGCAAAAGTACATCATACCATGTAGATGCAGTAGATGCATGCGCAGAAGAGTTCCCACGTTTTTGGCGGCCATATTAAGTCACTTGGATTACTTCTTAGTAAAAGCACATAAGCGAGCTTCCCCTAGATACTGAAATGTTGTGTGGTGCAATTATTAGTACTTACAAAACATGTTGGTTAATAAGTTATATGTTATTTCGAGAGGGCTGAATCCAAGCAAGTTTCGTTACATATGAAGCCTTGCTCCCTTAAGGCAACAGAAGTTACAGATGTGCTTTTTGTAGGCCATTCTCAGGTACGTCAGGCTAAGGAGTTTTATTTTTCAGGTGGTTTTGCTGATAAGATGCTGCGAACAGGTTATCCCATGTCCTGCCACAGCTGAGGTGGCCTTTGGAGCAATGGAGGACATGGACACTATGCTTCCTGCAAGGAACACGCCTCCTGGGGTTATCATGGTGCTTCTCAGGGGCAACGATTTGGTACACATGGGGTGGAAGATCTTGTTTAAACTCTTGGTCACTGAATTAAGGTGGTTTGTGAGGAGGTTTCCTCAATCTATGCTCGCATGTTCCAAAAACATTCCTAGGTCGCAGTGGAGGGGTGGAAACTCGGTCAGGTCTTTTAATGGTTCTGTGAAGCGGATTAACAATAAGATTGGTAAGTTGTTCATGTTACCCAGGCTCTCATCCATTCCTCATGACTGTATCAAAGATGAACTTCTTTCCTTCAGGAAGGGGTACAACTTTCGAAGATTGGCAATTAAATGTTTTTTAGAGAACCTGCTTGCCTTGTTGATTCTCCGCCTCCAGTGCTGTGAGTGGTCAGCCAGATAGTCAAGTAACTGCTGGCCTGTGGTGGGTGAGGTCATGATTGGTGGGACTGTTTGGATCCAATATAAGGCATACCTTTTCCTTAGGTAAACATAACAGCAGTGTCACGGCTCACGGGGTCCTCCTTGGGGGTGCTGGAAGTGAATTGAATTGAGGAATCAGGTTTGTGGAGGGTTGAAAGGGATTGCTGGCATATGCCCCTTATGGTCAACCATGTGCACATGTGCAGTGGGCGCAAAACTAGCACTGTCCCTTGGGGGGATAATGATGGGTGCAGGGGGGTGCCCTACATAGGGGTGGATCCTGGCGGGCAAATCGCCCCCTGCACAGGCATCCCCTGTAAGGGAGGCAGGGGTGGGGTCCTCCCTTAAGGAGGGATCCATCTCAAGTACACTTGAAGGGCAAAGGGGCATTTTTTAGCAGGGGGCACGACCGGGACCAGTCATGATCTCACACCAAGGCCTGAATTGTGGAAGAGCAGGAACAATGTTTAGGTATGATCAGGACATCTGATGTATAAGCGTCTCTGTTAAGGCTAGTCATCAACTCATGTAAAGGAAGCTGTAAATTGAAGGAGTTACTGCTTATAATCATGTGGAATGAAATGGGTTAAACTGCAATTTTCCTGTTTAATGAAATAATGCCGGGGGTTTCACAACCCTAACTAAAAAAGAAGATGAGAGGGGCGTGGCTTGAACGCCGCACAAGATGGCGGCTTGATAGCGGAGCTGCGCTGCTCGGTCACCGGAACCGGCGAATTTCTCTAACCTCACCGGGAAACTGGAAGCGCAAATAGGATATTCTGCGATCGGAACATGAGGTGAGCGGACTGTGCTAACCTGCTCTCCTGTACTCCGACGCTAATGCGCTCTTCTCCTTGGTGACGCGGTCCGCTATTCCAGCGGCCGCCATTTTCTACACTTCAGCCGCGCTTCTCTCACATCAATAAGCGCCGCTTTTCTACTTCAGCGTACGCGCTGCAGCTGCTTCATTTACCAGCCTCATGTTTTAAAAGAGACTCTCCTATACGTCATGCCTCTCCTCTTCAGACGCTCATTGCCTATTTTCTGACGAAATAGCGTCATTTCCTCTCAGCCAATTTTAGCGCTCTTTTCTTGCGCATGAAGCTTTTCTCTACACAATTATGATGACGCTACTTTGCTTGGCATTTACAATACCTCTCATGTCGACTTAGGAGTTTCAATTTGTTATTCCTTACCATGCAGTGATAATATATTTCCACAATTGTATCTGGCTTTCCTGTGGAGAGGATATTGGATTTGAGACTAACATTTGGTAGCATCTCGTCATTCCTAGTACAACATATTTAAGCAATACATGGGGAAGCTTCGCACTCTCAAACTTACAGCTTCTAAGGCCAAACCTCAACTTTCTTCGGACTCTGACTCCGCTACACACGCTATGGACGACCCTGTTCTCCATAAACCAACTGCTACTCAAGGCGCAATTCCTAAAACTGCTACATCCAGTAAGCCTCTACAACCTGGTTCAACGAAAAGGCTGAAAAAAGATCCTCCTTCTCCAGGTTCTTCATCACACTCAGCATCCATGGATCTTATCTTGGAGGAACTTCGTGCTCTTAAACCCTTCATGGCCGAAACCACAAAAACCTTGCAATTTCTTCACGACAAATGGTCTACTTTGGAATCGCGGGTCCTTTTGGTGGATAATCCACAGAATCTCTTCAATCCTCCTGCGCAAAAATTTCACTCTTAGAAAAAGATGTCTCTCTCCTGAAGCGTCAGTCGGAGGAGTTGGAAAATCGCAACCGGAGAAATAACCTTCGCCTTTATAATCTTCCGGAACTTACAGAAGGATCCAATCCAACAACTTTTTTCCAAACCTTTTTACCAAAAATTTTGGATCTTCCTCCTTCCTCTTCACTTAACATCCAAAGTGTGCACAGACTGGGCCCGAAAGTTTCCACCAAACCCCGCGGAGTCATCATGCTGTTCCTCAAATATACTGACCTCCTTCAAGTACTTTCAGCAGCAAAGGCTAAAAAACAAGTTATGTGGGAGGGCCACAGGTTATACCTTTCTCAAGATGTTGCTAAAGTTATAGCTGACCGCCGAAAGCAGTTCCTCGATTTAAGTCCACGTTTGAGAACCCTTGGTGCCAGATTTGGACTGCTACATCCATGTCTCTTCAAGGTGACCTACAAGGACAGGACAACAACATTTGAAGATCCACTCGCCCTTGAAGAGTTCCTTCGTCGTCACGAAACTGAAAACATGGACACTGCAAGACCTGTTTAACCATCTTTGTTTTATCATGTTTTATTACTTGTATACCTCCCCGTCACCCTGCTGTATCTTGTTCTTTGCTTCCCGTATTTGATTGAGTGCATTGTGCCCAAATATGTCTGACCTATTCTGTGCTATGTTATCGTGTTACTTTTTTGTTTGGTTTACCACATGTTTCTATAATGTTTTCTCCTAATTTTTATCTTCTTACAGATCCTCTCCTCGTGTTTCTTCATCCCGGTGTACCCATATTTTCCTTCAATTTGTTCCTTCGCTGGTTCCTCTGGTGTTCGACGGTGTAAGTCTCTGTTGTTGATGTCGTCCTCTTCTGGCGTCGTCATCCCCCAGTTCTTTATTGACTTGTTTTCTATTTGTTGAGATCTTTTTACTCTCTTCATGCATTCTTCCATTTTTACTATTGTTCTCTTTTCTATTCTTCTCTTCAACCTTCTCTCTTTCTCTTCCTTTTTCTTAAAATGTTTCCTTCATTCACTTCTGATTTCTTTCTCTTACAATTACTATTTATTCCATTTTCAATACTATTCTCTTACTTCTTCAACTTATCTTTTCGTATGTCTATATCATTTTACTGAAGTTGCAAATTCCGAGTAGTTACATGGAATGTTAAGGGGTTAAATAACCCCATTAAACGTCAACGTGTTCTAACACACTTGACACGGCTTAAAGCCGACATAGCTCTCCTCCAAGAATCCCACCTTTCGGATACGGAGGCTAACAAACTTAAACGTTGTTGGGTGAGTCATGTCTTTCAATCTCCTGCCTTAGGTAAGAAAAATGGTACTGTTATTTTATGTCATAAAAAGTTAACAGTTTCAGTTTTATCTCATGAAAATGATGCTAATGGCCGTTGGGTTCTTACTAATCTTCTCATTGATAAAATCCCTATTGTTATATTCAATGTTTATGCTCCTACAGGTGTTGATAAATTATTTTGGCCTGCCATTTCTGAAAAATTAGTTACAATTAATGAACAATATGTTATCTTTGGTGGTGACTGCAACCAAGTTATGGACCCCTTTCTAGATAGAAATTCCAAAGTTAAGTTTATTCCCTCTAAGATGCATTCCCAGTTTATTACTTCTATTCGAGACTGTGCTCTAGTTGATATTTGGAGACTATGTAACCCTGACCTTAGAGAGTACTCGTTTTATTCCCCCACCCATCACTCCCAGTCCCGTATTGATTACCTTTTCCTCAGCAAGCCCCTAGCACAACTAACTACTCACTCAGACATCGGTTCCATTTTAATTTCAGATCATGCTCCTGTTTATGTAGATATAGATCTTATTCCCTTCTCTCCCCATTCAGGACGCTGGAGATTTAATAATTCTTTACTGCTAGACCCTATTTTCTGCACTAAATTTACGGCTTTTACCTCTGAATTCTTTGCTCTTAATCAACTCCCTGAGACTCCCTTTGTCACGGTCTGGGATTCCTTCAAAGCAGCTGCTAGAGGTTTTATCATTAATTTTGTTTCTCAAAAGAAAAAACAATCTCTCACCAAGTCAACTCAACTTTTAGATAAAATTAAGAAACTAGAATATACCTATTACAATTCTTCCTCTGAATCTTCACTTCGTGAACTTATTTCTGCCAAAATTGAGTTTAATAAATTTACCACTAATGCGGCTTCAAATTCTCTCCTTAAATGTAATTCCCGCTATTACGGCGGCCAAAATAAAATGGGCAAGCTTCTAGCAAATTACCTCAAGATCCGCAAGGAAAAAACAAAGATTGAATCCTTACTGGGTCCAAATAGCGTTTCTTTCTTTAAAGACAAAGACATATTGACTCAATTTGTCTCTTTTTACCAAAATTTATACACTCCTGAATCCAGTTCTGACCCCGTTGATCTACTTGCTTATTTTCAGGATATTCCCTCCCCTCACTCTTCTCATGTTGATTTTCAATCATTAGACTTAGATATTTCCCTCCCTGAAATTTCACACGCTGTCTCGATCCTTCGTCGTGGCAAAGCTCCTGGACCTGACGGTTTTACCATTGAATTTTACAATCACTTTTCTTCCCTTCTCCTCCCTAAACTTTTATTATTATTTCATTCCTTTGTTAATTCTGGTTCCTCTCAGGGGACTTTTCAAGAAGCTTTAATTTGTCTAATACCCAAACCGGATAAAGATCATACCCTATGTAAAAATTATCGCCCAATTTCCCTAGTAAATACAGACTATAAGATTTTTGCCAAAATTATAGCTCTCAGACTAGACCCTCTATTACCAGAACTTATTGGTCCCGAACAATCTGGATTCGTTAAAGGCCGTTTATCGTCTGATAATTCTCGTGTTTTCTTTAATATTTTAAGTAAGGCCACTTCCCTCTCTTCCCCACTAGCTGCCATTTCTCTTGATGCCGAGAAGGCTTTTGATAGAATAGGCTGGGATTTTATGTTCCAAGCTCTTCGTTGGTTCGGTTTCCCTCCTAAATTCATCTCTCTTATTTCTTTATTGTACTCTAGCCCCCACGCTTCCATCTTTGCTAAGGGAATCACTTCTGATTATTTTCCTCTTCGCCGTGGCGTACGTCAAGGTTGCCCTCTTTCCCCTCTTTTGTTTATTTTAGCTCTAGAACCCTTTTTAACCAAGATTAGACGCGATGATCATATTTCTGGTTTTCAATATGGCCCTCAAAAACAAGTTAAACTATCGGTATACGCTGATGATATTTTATTTTATTGCTCAGAACCTCAATCAACGTTACCTTCCTTCCTGAATCAAGTTTCCTCATTCTCTAAAGTCTCTGGCTATCGACTTAACACGGACAAATGCGAAATTCTACCCTTAAATCCTTTATGTCAGAAGCATTTCTTTGATACATCTGGTTTTTCCTGGCAACCCTCTAAGATTAAATACCTAGGTGTCTGGTTTGCCCCCCGTCTTTCTGATACCCTCAAATTCAATTTTGAATCTCTTTCTACTAAACTTTCTACATCCATCACTCGTTGGAATCCTCTTTTTCTTTCATGGTGGGGTCAATTGGACTCCATCAAGATGATGCTAGCTCCATTGGTCCTCTACACTATTTCTATGATTCCGATCTGCATCCCTAATCACTTCTTTAAGTCGTTAGATTCTATTTTATTAAAGTTTTTATGGAAAGGTAAAAAATCCCGAATAGCCATCTCTGCTTTAAAGAAGGATAAATCTCTAGGCGGAGTCAAATTTCCCAGTTTTAAAGCATATCATACTGCCTTCTCCTTAAAACAAGCCTTACGTTGGCTCTCTTCAGATCTTCCCTACTATCCTCCACTCTGGCTGACGTTAGAATCATCTTTTCTTCACCCTTATGAATTCCCTGAGGTCCTTTCCTTTTCCTCTGCTGTAAATTCTCTTCGATCCCCCATTATTGCTCACACTTGTTCCCTTCTTCAACCTTACGTATTATCCTCCTACCCTTCTACGTCTTCTACTCATACCCAACCTATTTGGCACAATAAACACCTTAAAATCCGTAATCGCTCACTATATTGGAAATCTTGGCATTCACGGGGTTTGAAATGGATCTCTCAACTTCTTTCTGATACACATCCTCTTCCTTTTCATCTCCTTCAAACCCAATTTTCATTGCCATCCTCTTCTCGTAAACAATATTTATCGCTGATTCCCTCCCTTACCCAGTATCTCTCCTCCCTACCTGCTACCAATTCTATTCCAGCAACACACCTTTCTATTTCGAATGTTCTTGACCATTCCCCTTCTGCTTCTTTTCTCTATAAATCTCTACACTCATCTACTGAACGTACTAAGTCTAATGTTGAGTTGGCTTGGGAAAAAGATCTATCTCAAACGTGGCCCTCTACTCTCTGGGAAAAAATTTGGTCTAAAATTCACAGCACATCTAGAGCTGCTAACACTACTCAAACTTTATTTTTTATCTATAATCGTACACTATTTACACCCTTAACTCTGTCATCTTTCTCCTCAGACACCCCCCCCACTTGCTGGTCCTGTCCCTGCCCTTTGGCCGATCTGAAACACATGCTCTTCGAATGCCCTCCCATTTCACTTTTCTGGCAAGCAGTTTGGTCCCAACTTCACAAAATCCTCAATTTCACTCTCCCCTTTTCAATCGTTCACATTTTTCTAGGTTCCCTTTCCCCGGATCTTTCTGAATCCCACCATAAACACAAATTACTTGATCTCCTGATAGCTATTGCTTTCCATCATATTACATCACACTGGACACAAGCTAAAGATGTTTCCTTCTCCGCTTGGTGGAACGCAGTTTGTTTTAATCATCGACTGGACACCAATTTTGTTTCCCCGATTTCCCTAGCAATTAAGCGTGACCTTCTATGGCTCCCCCTGACCGAATATCTATCCAGCATTACCAGGCCTTCTCCCATTTCTCCAATAAGCAGTGTAGAAGTTCAAAAACCACCGTGATTGTTTTATCTTCAATTATATACAAGATTATTGATTGTTTCCTATGTTTCCTTTATACCACCTCTACGCTATACAATTCCTATGTTTTTTCCTCCTACACATATATTCCTGAAATTTTATTGCAATTTATTTTTCTGTATACGTTACTTCTTTGATTAATTTCTTCCTTTGTAAGAGAGATTTCTTGTTTTTATAACTTATGATTGTTTCTTCATGTACTGTCATTACTTCTTTATGCCTTAATAAACTTCAAACTTAAAAAAAAAAAAAAAGAAGATGAGTTGCTTATTGTGCTTACTTGAGGCGGAGGGAGGAGTGAGCGCTGTGGGGTGGTGAGTCCAGGGTGAAGAGGAGAAGCATCGCTGTACCAGGCCATATGCACCACAGCTATCTCTGTCTTAATGCCTCTAAGACTGAGGTATTATTAATAAGCGCTAGCAATCTGTTGTGAAGTTATTACTTACCTTACACTGTCTTCATGAGTTGGAGCTCTCATGCTTGCCACGTTCATTTCCCATGTTCCTTTCCAGCTTCTAGAATGTGAGGTTAATGGCACTCGTCGTTGAGGTTGTCGGATGCCAGGTTGTGCTAGCAGTAAAGTACTTCATCCTACGCACTGTCTGCTGGTTGTTCTTTGGAGTAATCCTCACAACAATTTTGGCAATGATCTTTGACTCCTCTGAGCACAACCTGGTATATTTTTGATGGAATTCCTCTTCGTAGTGCCCTTCACGTCTCCTGTCTCCTCTGGTTAATGATCCTGGTCATCATCAGCTCCGACGCTGTTTTGCCCTGTTTTTTTCTGCTTCATTTGAAGGTATTTTATGCCTTTTTGAGTATTTCTACTCTCCACAACTGTTTGGGGCGCAAGCTGCTGTCTCGAGCCTTTTGACCGCGACCACATCATCTCCTGTCTCAGCATCACTGGAATGCACGATACACGCGCAGAGTCCGTAGCGTGTTGTGCGCAACGTACGCAACGCTGCGTAATGTGCCGCCATCTTTAATTCTTCAGGAGTTTCCTTCAGCAGTCAGTTTCACACTTCTCGTCTGCCTGCCTTTCGTCAAGTCTCCTGCAAATATTAACAGTACTTCTTATTTATTTATTTTTTATTTTCGGTTCTTGTATAGCGCCGGAATTCGATCTCCGAGGAGATATCTCCGCGCTTTGTTGTTCCGAAAGTAGGCAAGAACAGAATATCTGTATGGCATTGCTAGAGTCACTGAGTAGAGAATAAATACGTCTTCAGACATTTCCTAAAGGCGGAGAGGTTGGAATTTAGTCTAAGAGTGAGGGGTAGTGAATTCCAGAGAGTGGGGCCCCTGTATGAAAGGGCTCAGCCTCCCTGTCTTTCTCTTTTGATCCTAGGGATCTGGAGCAAAGCTTGGTTTTCTGATCGTAGGGTTCTTCCAGGTTGGTAAGGTTTAAAGATTTCAGTCAAATATCTAGGGCCAGTTCCAAACAAGCATTTGTGGATGGTACAACATATCTTGAATTGTACTCTCTGGCGAATGGGAAGCCAGTGTAGCTTGTTTAGTAAGGGATGAGAGGAAGATCTAGCCGGGGCATTGAGAATCAGCCTAGCAGCTGTATTTTGAACTACCTGTAGCCTCCTCATCTGGTCCTCATTAGCAGATATAAGTAATCCATTGCAGTAATCCAGTCTACTAATTACTAGGGTCTGCACTAGTGTTTGCCGGTGATGATCTGCTAAATAGGGAAAAACCCTTCTCAGTAGGCCAATCACTTCATACAGGTTCTTGTGACCTGTATGGCATGGTCTTTAAGCACCAGTGATTGGTCCAGCTTGACACCCAGATTTTTTACGCTTTCCTTTGGGCATGGAGCTGTGCCTAGTTCTGGAGGCCACCACTCAGGTGACCAAAGGAGTGGGGCATTTCCAAAGAGCATGACCTCCGTCTTACCCACATTACATTGTAGGCATTGGAGGTCATCCATCCGGCTATTGCTCTCATTCCAGCAGCGAAAGAATTTTTTACTGCAGAGGTCATATTTTGAAATGGGAACAATAGCTGGGTGTCATCAGCGTAAGATATTGGTGTGAGCCCATGTTCCCTTACAATATTCGCTAGGGGGGCCACATACAAATTAAATAATGTGGGGCTTAAACACAAGCCCTGTGGAACCCCCTTAGTGAGCTCCCTAGAGATGGAATAATGGGAGCCCAGGCGAACATTTTGGGAACGGTTGGAAATGAAACTTTTCAACCATGATAGGGCAGTTCCCTCCACTCCTATCCCCTCCAGACGACTGATCAGGGTGTCATGAGACACCGTGTCGAAAGCAGCGGACAAATCTAGTAGCACCAGAATCATAGAGCCTCCCCTATCCTGTGCCATCCGGATGGTATTGGTCACGGAGAGGAGCGCTGATTCTGTGCTATGATTTGGCCTGAACCCAGATTGAGAGGGGTCCAGGCCGTCCGCTGCCTCGATAAATTTAGAGAGATGAGAGTTGACATGTCTCTCAGTCATCTTACTGAGGTGGGGTAGGAGGGATATAGGACGTAAGTTGTTAAGGTCCGACCATGGTAATGCGGTGTTTTTTGCGGATTGGGTTCACTACTGCCTTTTTCCAATCTTTAGAAATCTTTCCTTCTTTAAGAGAAAGGTTGATCAGTGTTTTAAGGCTCGGCGCTAATATGCTACCCAAGGGAGCTATCATTTTAGCAGGTAGTAGGTCTGTGGGTGAGCCTGATTTGATTAGGTTAAGTAGAGTATATACTTCAGTAAGACTGATCTCTGGGATCGTAGTCAGAGTAGGCCTACTTATTCCACTTTTAATTGACTCAGGGCTAGAGATGTTGGTAGTATCTCTATTATTTGATGCCTTAGTGATTTTTTCGTAGATTAAATCAATTTTATTCTCGAAGAACACAGAGACCTCATCACATAGATTTTGACTAAAATCGTCTGGGCTTTCACAAGCTGTGGGCTTAACAAAGGATTGTAGGATTTTAAAAAGTTCCCTAGTGGAATTTCCTGCCTCTGTTATTTGTGAATCAAGTTTATACCTCCGGGCTTTTTTTTATATTTTTAAGATAGTTAGATTGAGCCTCCAGATAGAGTGTTTTGCTGATTGGAGTATGTGTTTTCCTCCATTTTTTCTCCAGACTCCTACATTTTTGTTTCTCGACTCTTAGTTCTTCTGTATACCATGTTTCTGTTTTTGTTTTAGCACATTGCTTATGCAATTCCAAAGGTGCAAGTAAATCAATAGCTTCCAGGAGTGCTTTATTGAACTTGGCTAAGCCTTGTTCGATGTTATCCTCTTCAGAGAAAGTGGGTTCTTTCCATATTTTCTGTAGTTCTTCTGGAGTTATTTTATGCCATTTTCCTTTCCATATAGCAGGAAGGGATTTTTGGGGCTGTGGATGAGGGCCAAGTAGTTTAAAGGTTAACATATAGTGGTCTGACCAATTAATAATAATGGGAGGGCAACATATTATTTTGGGGCAGTTGGTTAAAATTAAGTCCAATGTATGGCCACCCAAGTGTGTTGGGCCATTATTCTGAGTTTTAAGTCCCAGACTAGATAGATCACCAAGTAAAGATATAGTATCAGGATTGTTTGGTACATCTATATGAATATTAAAATCTCCAAGGAGAATAAAATCCTCATTGGCTCTAAGATACGGGGCTAATAGTTCCATGAGAGTTAGAGAGAAATCAGAACATGAACCAGGGGGACGATATACTAATGCTCCTTTCCACTGTGATTTAGGGGAAAAAGAAAATCTAAAAATCATTTTTTCCATCTGAGCATTACTACGTTGGTCAAGTACTGAGACCTTTAGGTTCTCTTTATAAACAACAGCCACACCTCCTCCAATTTTAATCAAGCGATCAAGGTGTAGAATCTTATATCCAGCTGGGATCCCTAGCATTATTGCGGGGATGGTGTGGGGTTTTAACCATGTCTCTGTGAGAAAACAGATGTCTGGCATGTCTGTATTAATAAGATCCCATAGTTGTTGATAGTGTTTATGTAAAGAACGTATGTTCAATAGAAAACACTTAAATCCTGGAGGTCCTTTTACAACAACATGGTTAGCATTGGGTGTGTTGGCTACTCCTGACAAGGGGGGTGTTTGATCAGGATGTTCCGTCACAGCTGTAATGCCCGTGTCAGGTAGGACATCCCTTGTTGGGCATGTGTGCGTAGCCTGGAAGCGGCAATTAGCACAGGAGAAAGGACCCTCAAAGTTAGGCCAGGGTTCTCGCATGCAAGTCGTAGTGGGGATCGGAGTCAGATTAAGGAGTTCTTCCCTAGAATACAGTATGTTAGAGCTAACCTGTATCTCAGATGTTCCAGGGGCCAGCGCCATGTCCCTTTGTCCCGTCCTGGCGCGGACGGGCTTTTCTTCGGCGCTTCTTAGGCGCGCTCGAAGGCGCCCCCTGCGCGCAACCGCTGCGCGCTTGATGGGGAGGCGTGGCTAAATAGCCCTGAAGACAGTGACGACTAGAGCGCTGACCTCCGCTCTAGCGGAAGTGGAAGTTTGTATGCCTGGCTCTTACCTGTCCGCCCTCCGCTCTACGGCAATAATTGCCGAGTCGGACCGGGGCGGGCAGGCTACAATATCGAGCCCAGACAATGCGGGGGAGAGTATTTAGGAAGTAAAGGCAATTTATAATTCTACTTGTGGACTATTAAAATCAATCCTAAACAATTTAAAATTCAGTCGCAAATAATTAAAAATGCCAAAAGTTTCGTTTTCCTTTCTAGCTCCTCGCAGCCCTCGCAGTCAGGACAGATAAACAGTCTAGGAACTCTACCTTCGTGTCAACAGCGGGTCGGGGAGACACTGCCACCGCCTCCCTACCGCAGCCACTCAATAGTCAGACCAGTCTAAATAGCCCTGAAGACGGTGACAACTAGAGCGCTGACCTCCGCTCTAGCGGAAGTAGAAGTTCGTATGCCTGGCTCTTACCTTTCCGCCCTCCGCTCTACGGCAATAATTGCCGAGTCGGACCGGGGCGGGCAGGCAACAATATCGAGCCCAGACAATGCGGGGGAGAGTATTTAGGAAATTAAGGCAATTTATAATTCTACTTGTGGATTATTAAAATCAATCCTAAACAATTTAAAATTCAGTCGCAAATAATTAAAAATGCCAAAAGTTTCGTTTTCCTTCCTAGCTCCTCGCAGCCCTCGCAGTCAGGACAGACAAACAGTCTAGGAACTCTACCTTTGTGTGAACAGCGGGTCGGGGAGACACTGCCACCGCCTCCCTACATATGGTTCTACCAGCATTCAATATACTGTTCTCTACCAACTTCAAGAACCTGTTTTAATTCTTTGTTTAGCCATTTTGACTACTGCGCCACTCTGCGCTTTCTGAAACTCTCATTATCCATGCGTTGCTTTACTCAGTGCAGTAACCTAGGGTGATCTGCACACCTTATTTTGGGTTGCTTATTGCTTTTTTTTACTGAGTTTTATATAGCGTGAACTTGACCCGCAGGTATCGGGTATCAGAGCGCTTTACATAGCTCCAGTTGCATTACATGAGGACACATTCATTTTTGTTAGGCACTGGGAGATTAAGTGATTTGCCCACAATCACAGGACGTTCAGCGTCATTGCTGAGACTCGAACCCAGTTCCCCAGATTCGAGGTTGACCGCTCTAGACATTAGGCCAACTCCTCTCCCCAGCGTCACCAATGTTTATTTCCCAACCAGGCGTTCTACCAATAATTTGGGAGGATTGGATTAAAATGCTGCATAATTACATCACAGCTTTAGATGGTAATCATGTTCCTCCTGACAGAAAAAAAGCTTTGTTACTGAGCGCATTATGAACCAAAGGTCAACTTGTTTTCAAATATTTACCTGTGGCCATGGGACCTAATGGGCAACCTATGGATGATGTTTTCAAAGAAGCTATTAAGAGACTTGAAATATGATTTTCCATAGAAATTAATTTGGTTCTAGTTAGATATAAGCTTTATACTCAGCCACAACTTGAAGGAGAACGCATTGATGATTTTGTCTCTAGATTACTTGAACTGTCAGTTAAGTATTGTTTTGGAACCATGACAGAAGAACTGATTGGTGATCAGTGTATTGTTAAATGTTGTGACAGAAAAATACAGGAAAGGCTGTGGGCTGCCAAAGATCCAGCATTGAAAGATGCCATTGATATGGCCAAGGTTATTGAAGAATCCCAAAAGTGCATCAGAGAATTGAGCAAGAAGGATACTGTAGGAGAGTAGGATCTGCTTCCTATGGTTACCCCCACTTTTTGCTGTGTTTCACTGGTTTTTCAACTTTAGTCTGGCTGTGACCAGTGCAGTAGTGTGGCTCACTGGTTAGAGGCGGCAGACCCGAGAGCAGAGGACGGCCCGGGACCAGGGTTCGATTCCCGACGCGGCAGGTTTCTGGACCAGGGTCAGCGGACTCGATAATTCTCTCGCCTCGGTGCCCACTCTGATCAGCGATCACACTCGGCAACTCTGGGCATAAGCTTGCCTCATCTGCACTAACGGCCCCACCAGACCGCCGGGGATGCCTGGTCTCACCCTGGAGATACCCATTAAGGGACCATCTCTCAGGGAAGCCAGGAAGGGTTTCGCAGCGGTCGAAGCGCGGAGATACTCCTCCGGGAGTCTATCCTAGCGCTATATAAACCCACAATTAATTAATTAATTAATTAATCAGGACCACCGCCTAGCTGTTCTCTCTTTAAATTGATTACATGTACCTTAGGTACATACCAGATTGGTTACTGGGTCACCCTTATGAGTCCCTAGTATAGGGTACCTTAGGTACCAAGGGCATAGGTACCCCAGAGGCCTACCAGGGGCTGAAGCATGTATTATGCCACCCCTGGGAATCCTTCCAAAATGGCACCACAGGTCTGCACTTGCAGCCTGGGTAAGGTGGTTTAAGCACCCCTTACTCATAGTATACCTATATCTATCTATGTATATAGACAAATATTAACCTATAAGTCACTCCTTTTGCAGGCCTTGACAATCCTGAAGGCAGGGTGCTTGGTTTTGTGTGAGAGGATGTCATATGGTTACTGCGTTTCTATATATTGTGTTAAGTTAGCATGAGTTTATGAAATGTTTAAACACCATATTTTCCTTCGGCTTCAGTTTGCACACGACACCTAATTGTTATTGTAGCTTTCAACCTAGACGAAAGATGTGATTTATTTGAGAATAATATGTTATTGCTCTGATATCAGTCGTGCTTGGTACACTTGGTACAAATGTCTGCACACTGAGAACTGCACCCTCTAAGAATAACCTAACACAAGGTTGCTGAAGGCCTGATCCTCGCACCACATTAGACATAACACAAATAATGTTGCTGCCAACATTGGGCTCTACTCGGGTTTAAGATAGAGTTACAGGGAATGAATCAACACACTTGATGCTTCGCATGCAGAGAGCTGGTAGCTGTTGATGTGATCTGCTCCTACTGAGATTTAGAGGTATGGGCCCGCCCTGCTAGAACCCAAATGAGACCTTCTTAGATATAATATAATATGCTAAATAGGGTGCGCGAAATATAGGTGATACAGAATTCTATAGATTTTTGCATCATAACATGCTATCACCTTTTGCTTACTATGGATTAGTGACTATGCTGCTAACTCTGATTTTTATAATATGTATGTTGATATTATGCAAGATACTGCGTTTGAGAACTTTGCATTGAAAAATAAACATTTCAAACTTGCACGTGTGTTCTTTGCCTCCCAGTTTCGGTTTGTAATGATTATATAACGAAAGAGTGTTCATGTGTTCCACGATACCTGAGGTACCCTAAGTTCATGTTCTGGATTGTCTAAGTCATTGGTGAGTTATTACTACCGATGAGACACTGTAGCTAGCTTGGTAAGGGGATTTCTGAAACTAAGGTGAGTTTTGGGTCACCCTAACTCACCCAGGTTCTAGATCTCTGTGCACAGTTCTGTGGGAGAACGGAAACCCTGCTACATGGCGCCCATACGTTGTTGGCCTTATATCATGACACTCGAGTAGTATATCATTCAAACCTTAACGCCTTCATTCCCGTTTCCGGAAAACGGCAGTGTCGGAAAACCTACCTATTTTTGAAATAGGTCTTTTCAAGCTTGAATCTATCTAAAAACGGTTTCCTTGAATTACTACCCAGTTGTGCTACAAAGTAGTCTTTGTTTTCTCTCTTTCGGGTGCTGACATGGCACAACCCGTGGACATCCCGCAACATAGTCGCATTGCGGTGCGTGACCACTTGCGGGCTTATAATGTCCCTGTAGACGGCTTGGCTGTGGTTCTGGTGGTGAGTGCGGAACATGCTTACCCGTACAAACTATTTTATTCGTGGGTGACATTTCCGGCGGTGGACGCTAATTCTGGAGTGTTCCATTCATACACTGCTTCAGCTGTACCGGTTGCGTATGCTCCGTACAGGGCACTGAAAGTTCCTATTGATGCTTGGCAGCATGGAGTTTGGTTTGGTGGCGCCCTACCACACGCTTTAACCGCTCCGAGGTTAGGTCCTTTGTCCATTCCGGGCACACCTTGGCCCGCTTTGGCTGGATTCGCTCCTCACCCTAATCGCGCCACTTGTAACGTGGCTGATCTGCGGCGTCTTCATGAAGTCGCAGTGGCAGTGATTAGAGCGCTTGTTCATTACACTAGCCGTAATGTTCAGGACGTAGCCCCTAGGGGCGCACAGCTTCGTGCAGAACAGGCTGGTTTGAAAATCAATCCTGTCATGGTGAATTCCGTGATGGGCAAAGAGCCCCAAGACAAGGATGATTTTCCGTTCTGGCTTGCTGAGAAATTCGGCCAGCTGGAAGCTGTGTTTCCCAACACGAGTCCTGGTGATAAACACAGGATTCTTACACTAAGTTTACCGAAAGATTTGGCACCTGAACTTGTTGACTGTGAGACCTGGGGTAAGACTTTTGCAGCGGTCTATTCGAGGTGCTATGGTACCCCGTCTGTGACCAATCTGGGTGCGGTCCTTAAACGTGTTCAGGATGAACACGGACCGGAGTCGGCGGTTGAATTGGGTATGCGCCTGTGTGGCACCTTTGATGTAGTTTGCGATCTGATCATGGCGAATGTCAAGGGAGATGCAGTGAACTTTCAGGTTGCTAACGCATTGGCGTTAGTTCCCGAGGCCGAGAGACCCCGTCGGTTGGCAAGGATTATTGTGGCTGCTTATAAAACGGTTGGCCGCAATGCGAAGGGGCTTAAAGCTTTTCCTGAAAAGGAGAAAAAGCAGCCCCAGGGTCAGTCTTCGGATACTAGTGGTCAACCTAAGTCCAAAAAACAAAATTGGCCTAAAAAGCAGAATCAGGGTAAGCAACAACAACAACAAACACAGGTTTCTGCTCCTGCGTCTCCGTTGCCTGCGCAGTCGGATCGTGTTTATGATTTGCGCGACCGCGCGATGATTAAATCGCCTGAGAGGTTTCAGGCTTCTGACCAACGCTCTCCTCGTTCCTTTCAGGACTCATCGGCTCCGTCAACCGGTGGTGGAGGGGGCGGCAGGGGCCGGGGTGGCCAGCAAGGAAGTGGTCAGCCCCTCCCACGTAACGGTGGAGAGCAGCAGGAAGGCACACCGCCCAAGAGACCACAGTTTGCCACGAAGAAAGTCGCCACACTGACAGCACATCGATATGCCCCAGATAGTGAGAACGCGGCTTCGGAAGCTGACGTGGGCTCTGACCTTGCTGGACAGCGCGGCAGAGATTACCATAGTGAGAGAGGCCCTCCTTCCACTGTTGAAGGTGACAGCGACTGACACTTATGTTGTGATTGAAACTGCTGACACACATGTTGCTCCCCCTGAACGTCTTTTTGAAATTGTCCTGTTAATCGAAGGTGACATGCAGAGAACTGTAAAAGGGGAATTTTGGGAAAATCTTTCGTCTACGTATGACATTTTGCTTTCGGAGGCTGACTGGCCCCCACCTTTTGTTCTAGCAGCTCCGCGAGGGGAGGAGGTGATCCTCCCCAGTTTCGCGCACACTGTATCGAGAGTGGAAGCGCTGCATTTTGCAGAAGAGTGGGCTCTGGCGCTTGCGCCGGCTGTGTACCGCAATAAGTGTGGCTGGGATAAATTGTCTCCAAGCCATGAGATTCCGTTACGGTCTCAGCCGCAGCCTCAACCTCAATATCCCATATGGCGTGAAGCCAAAGCTTCAGTCGCAGCTATCCTTGAACAATTGGAATATCAAGGTGTAATTGAAACATATGTGTCACCGATGAATAACCCCCTTTTTACTGTAAACAAGCCGGACGGCTCATATCGTTTGGTTTTAGATTATAGGCATTTAAACTCGCATTGCCGTAACTGCGCAGTACAGAATACTCATGGCTCTGCTTTAGTGAATAGTCTTGAGCGTAAACGGTTCAAAACCACGCTTGACATTTCCAATGGTTTTTATGCACATAGATTAGATGGTCTAAGTTCCCAATGGACCAGTTTTACATGTGGCGGTGTGCAAAAAATGTTTCGGCGTCTCCCAATGGGCTATAAGAATAGTCCTGGGGTATTCTCCGCACGCATTGTCTCTCTTCTAGAGGGCATCGACCCAGTTGCTTGTTCGTATGTGGATGACATTTATCTGACAGACGACAATCTTTGGGAGCATCTGTGTCGAGTAAATAGCATAATTTGTAACTTTGCAGACATTGGTTACAAGTTTAACTTTGCAAAGTCGCACATTGCAGAGTACACAGTGTTGTTTCTCGGCTACGAGCTGAACAACGAGGGAAAAGGCTTGGCACCTCACTTCCTGGAGAAATGCACACAGTTGCGTTCTCCGACAACACTGAAGAAATTACAATCTTTACTGGGCTTTTTGAATTTCGGGAGAACTTACATTCCGGAATATGCCCAGCGTATCAAGCCTTTATATGCTTTGATACAACCATCTTTTTCCAAATCATGCTGGCTGCCTGAGCATTCAGCTATTCTGCAGTCTTTGCAGGCTGATTTGCTCGCTTCTGAATACTTACAGACTCGTGATAACCAGACCAACCTGGTGATAAGAATTATCCCTGGGGCGGTGGGTTTCACGTACCTGACTTTTAATGAAGGAGATACAGTACCTATTGCTTACAAATCACACTTGTACACTTCGGCTGAACTGCGTTTTTCCACTGTGGAGAAAGTTTTAACGGCTGTGCAGATGGCGATTCTTAAAGAACGTGCCCTGTCACAAGGAAAACGCATGTTGGTTGTTACCCCGTGTCCTGCCTTGGAGGCAGTTACGAAAGCCAGTGTACCAAATTCTAAAGCTTTGCACCCTAAGTGGATTCAGTGGGCTGCATCCTTGACATCACAGGATGTCACGTTTATTTTTGACGCCACTTTACGGTCGCAGGAGTATTTACAGTATGATTTTGTTCATCCTGCTCCTTTAGCAATGTGGCCGTTGGAGGATTTCCATTGCATCATTTACACTGATGGTTCGGCGCAGGTTGCGCATGGCTCTAAACATGCCTACGTTTCCGCATGCGCCATTGTGGTCGGTGCCATGGTGAACGATGAGTTCAAGTCCAGTGTCGTGCACACGCAGACGCTTGGGGACTGCACCGCACAATTAGCAGAGCTTCGTGCTCTGATGCTTGCATTGGAGTACGCAGATCCTAGTGTGACGACTTTGATCGTAAGTGACTCTTACTACTGTGTCCAGTCTTACAATGAAAACTTGTTCTTTTGGATTCAGAATGAGTTTCGTGATTCCAAAGGTAGCACAATAAAACATAAAATGATCTGGGTCCGAGTGGCGGAACTTAAAGAGAAGTTGCCACTCGTATTTGTGATTCATACTCTCGGCCATCAGCGCGTGGGGGTCCACGCTGTTGGTAACTCGCTTGCTGATGAAGCAGCGAAGTCAGCAATATCGAAATACTTAGTTGCAGCAGTCACGAGATCCAAAAGCAAAATAGATGATGACATCTTGGCAGCTGTTGCTGCAACAGGGAAGGGAAGTAAATATCCTGCGGGGTTCCCTTCTAAATACACATACCACTTAAGTCCCGATAAGGTTCCTTATGTGAAAATTCCTGATGTTGGAGAACGTCTAGTTCCCAACTCGGATCGCAGGGCTGCTTTGATTACAGCGGCTCATGAAGGTGTGGCGTCTGCGCATGCGGGCGTCTCAGCCACTGTAACTCAGCTACAACAGAGGTTCTGGTGGCGGGGACTGTACAAACAGACGCGCGATTATGTCCTTCAATGTGACATTTGCCAGCAGATTAAACCTTCAACTGCTGCGCGTCCGCCTCAGACACAGTTGTACATCTCTAATAAACCGCTTGGATGCGTTTATTTGGATCACTGCGGTCCTTTTTCTTCTGATACTGCATACAAATACATCTTAGTAGCAGTTGATTCATGCACACGCTTTGTGTGGGTATGGCCACATCGGAGCGCTGATTCACGGACTGTCATTAAGGATTTGCGAGTCTTTGTGGGAATTTTTGCCTGTGGTACCTTCCATTCAGATCAGGGTCCGGCTTTCGCCTCTAAGGCGTATAAGGATGCTATGGTTTCGTTGGGGGTCCAAGTCAAGTTTTCGAGTCCCTACAGGCCCGAGGGCAATAGTGTAGTTGAACGGATGAACCGCGACTTAAAGCAATCTTTGACAGCTCGAGTTATAGGCACTGGCAGAAACTGGCTGGCCCACCTCAATGGCGTGCAGCGTGTGCTTAATAATCTCCCTAGAAGGTCTCTGGGTGGGCGGACCCCGTACGAAATGCTCTTTGGTATCAAGATGTATGTCCCTGACCTCGATGGGCTAGACTGCAAGGCCCAGGCCACGGCCTTTGACGTAGATGAACATTGCAATGTTTTACAGAATCTACAAAAGACCAGAGACAGTCTTGCAAAGGAACATTTGCCCTCCACATCGGATGATGCGCTGCAGATCCCGGTAGTTGGCTGGCTACCCCAAGTTGGAGAACTGGTTCGAGAGAAGATCGATAACAAGAAAGAGTTTGGTCCCTCATATCGTGCACCGGTTCAAGTTCTTGGAGTGAAGGGCACAAGAACAGTCATTTTACCACCACTTCCAGGTCGTAAGGAAAACAGATTTATTTCTATTGACAATGTCAAGACACACAGGGTGGCCGATTCTTCATAGCATGACACCGGCTGTATCCTGTCCTTCCATGGTGAGGCACTCTGTGCTGGCTATTACATCTGGTGCAGAACAGGAGGTGTCCTTCGAGATGCCTGCCATATCCAGTCCTTTATTAAGTACTATTCCTGTTACTAACATTGATGAGTTGAACTACACCTATCCTGCTGATTTATCGATGCCTGATTTGCAGACTCGTTTGGGCGACCAGTCCAGATTCTCTTTTGACTCTGTTTCGGAACCTTCAAAGAAACCCTCAACTATTGCAAAATATGCCACGTTGTTTAGAAAACATTTTTTAATTCCCCCTTGGACATAAATTTGGTTGATCCTATTTTCATTTTACCTTTTTATGTCAATTGGTTTTGTGTTTTATTTTTTCCGCCTGATCGATGGTCACTACGTTAAAGAAAGAACAGGAATTTGGTACCTTAATGGAACATTGGCCCCTCTTTCCTCTTCACATTCAGCGCACAGACTGAAACGAAACTTGAATACAGTTAACATTACTGCTTGGCCTGTCCTTGATGGGATTGTGTGGGATGCGGTTAGATTTCAAATACATGGGCCCACTGAAGTGATTAATGTTCCGAATGTGCTTAGAGTAAACATGGGAGATGTGATTAAACAAAATATACGTTCTGATGATTGGGATATTCACGCCGTAGAAGCATTATTTTCTGATTTGAAATACTATGCGGCTTTTGATGCTGAAGACTTATATTTAGATTCTATTAATTATGGCGATTTGTTTTGCTTCCAACATTATGGTAATCATTTTCTCCATAAGACGAATTTCAGGAGGGTTGCTGTGAATTACACGCAGTGGGAGCACTGCCCTGCTCCTTTAATTGGAAGCTCCAGTACATTTCTGAAAAAATACAGTTATTTTACAGATTTCAATCAATCAAATTCTGAGTCATTTTATTATAGAATGACAGAAAAGTCCATGTCCAAAGTTAGACTTACCGATACAAAGTTGCTGTATTCGAAGTCCTTTCTAGACAGATTGGCTTTAGATGGCTACGAGTTCTGGAAAGGAATAATTGACCTTAAATCGGTTTGGGGTACCAAAGATTGGCAGGTACAAGGCACTGAGGCTTTGCACCGTGCATGTCTCATCCCGAATCACATGTTGTTTCTAAATTCTACTATTTCCCAAACAACATGCTTTGGATTGGCTACTTCTAAAAAATTAAATACACCAATTATCCCCGAATTGGAAGAATATTCAGGATGGGGTAATTTTTCTGATTTGTCTATTCATGAGATACAATCTCTAATTCACAATTCGTCCTTTAATGTGTCCAGCTTGAATCCAAAAGGTTGGCTGCTGTGGCAAAAGAGTTCTGATTCTTGCCAACGTCGATTTCTGGGGTTAGCTGAAGGGTTCACACAAGTGCGACCAGATCCCCGTTTTGAAACTGATTATACTGTCACCACTTACTCTGTAGGGAAACTGTGTCAGAATTGGTTACAACATTCCACGTTAGCTGCAGTTAAACTACATCTGTCTCAGTTAACTGAAAATGTGGATTTGAATGATTTTATAAAAGGCCCAGCTAAGGGTAGATCTAAACGGTGGATTTATGCTGTTTACAATGAAATTTGGAAAGTGTCTCAAATTGAGGCTGCTAAGCGCCTAAGGGCAATTGACCAAGCAAATTTGGAAAAAGTACTTGCAGTGGTCAATAACAGTATTAACACGCTTTCTTCCCGAATTTACACATTAAACGATATTGTTTCTTCTGTTGTTGACATTGTGCATGATGAAGTGTCCGTATTATATCATGGTCAAAATCAATTGTGTTCTGTTATGCAGTTTGCCTGGACACTACAGACTCTGAAGGCTGGCCGAGTGCCTTGGAGTTATATGAACGTCTCATCACTATTTGCCCCATTTAATTTGACTGACAAACAGCGCATGCTTTCCATGCGAGATGCATCATTTTCTATGTTACACATTGAGAAGTTAGAATCTTTGCCCTTCTCTGTGGCTGAGGCGGCTGCTGCTACATGGCTTATCCATGGTATTATTACTTTACCATTTGCTCTGTATAAATTTACGAATTGTATGAGATATATTGCTATAGGGCGTTATGAACCACTAGGTAGTGCTTTCCTGCATGAGACATGGTCTTTACCATATACATACAGATGTCTGAAAGAAGGAAAGGAAGTGAATCTTAATGGTGAAGAATGCACACAGTCGCCTGACCGTTCACTGATATGCAGGCACATCCAGTTACATGGTTCTTGTAATCAGGACAGACCAAATTTAGCCTGTGTTTTAAAAGGCACACCGGTTCCTGCAATAGTTCCCACATTCACTTTGTTGTCTAACGGTAGTTATTTACTTTTGAACAACGAACTGTGTTGTGGGTTAATGGTCGGTATCGCATATGTGGTTACTGTATCAGAACGTGTGGTGTGTTGCAAGAACGTGTTATATCCACCCACGCATGGGAATTCAGATGTTTCCATTTGGCCAAGAATACCAACCTTGAGAGCGGAGTTCAATGGTTTGAGCCGAATAAGAGCCCTTTTGTCTCAAAAAGAAGTGGCCCTGAGCTCGGCCCGCGAAACTTATGTCCTTCACATAGCTAACACACGAACAGAGGTGCAGGCGCTTTTAAATACTGATTTGCCGTTTCATTTCTGCGAGCTGGTTCATCAAATCTTTAATGCATCCTCCACAAATGGCCTAGCACATTTTTTTAAATTGGTTAGCAGTGGTCGCGTGACTACGTTTGAAAAAGTATTTGGTATTATCCCTGCGTTTTTTCATTCTATATTCGCAAGCTTGTTTGGCGGATTTCCTGTTTTGCTGGCTTTGGCTGCAGGCGTGCTGGTGATATTTTGCTTTATTAAACATGGATGCCCATCCTGCGCAAGAAAACGCTCAGCCCCTACTGATGCTGTTTCGCAACCGGATGCTTGATTACTATGGCTCCTTGCCGCTTGCGACTTTAAGCACGGCTTTTGGATTATTGTTTCGATTTTCCTATTTCACATGTGTCCAGCCTGTGTTTCATTGCCTGAGCTGTGATTTCGACTGGGCCATTGATTTGTGTCTCTGCTTACCGACTTCTCCTGACGTCGATTTCGATCGGCTGATGAGCCCCGTAGTTGCTCACGAGTTGGTTTGTTCTGGCGAAAGGGTTATGGCCTTGGCAGCGATGCATGGACTAATGGGTCAGTGGGACATATTCGCAGCGGCGCATGACTTTCTGGCACATAGCGTTCTCGAGAACCCACTGAGTTGTCCTCTGATGTTGCTAGAGGATTCGGTGCTGGAGGAGCACGTATGTTCTTTCCCATTGCTTAATTGGATGGCTGAACTGTTTTCGGATTATGACAGTGATTTCATTTTGGAAGCTGTGGCTACCTATTTTGTATATTCTATCCACCCATGAGTGGCTTTGGAGACTTTCACTATTATGGCACGTGACTTTTTAGTAATTCTGAATGGTGCCTTTTCTATCACGAACATTGGACTTTGATGTGCTCTGGGCCTATGATTTTATAAATGGCCTCAAGTTCAAGTTTTTTTTAAATATTTTGTGTGGCCACTATAGGCATTCATACATATTTTGTATTATTGATTTTTATATACATTTACATACATTTAGCTTGGCTCAATATTATTGAACTCTGCTTTCATGTTTTGCCTTTCTTAAAGTTTTGGCTTAATTTTTCCTTTTTTGACCGTCCTCGGATCATTGGGGGGGTGTCATATGGTTACTGCGTTTCTATATATTGTGTTAAGTTAGCATGAGTTTATTAAATGTTTAAACACCATATTTTCCTTCGGCTTCAGTTTGCACATGACACCTAATTGTTATTGTAGCTTTCAACCTAGACGAAAGATGTGATTTATTTGAGAATAATATGTTATTGCTCTGATATCAGTCGTGCTTGGTACACTTGGTACAAATGTCTGCACACTGAGAACTGCACCCTCTAAGAATAACCTAACACAAGGTTGCTGAAGGCCTGATCCTCGCACCACATTAGACATAACACAAATAATGTTGCTGCCAACATTGGGCTCTACTCGGGTTTAAGATAGAGTTACAGGGAATGAATCAACACACTTGATGCTTTGCATGCAGAGAGCTGGTAGTTGTTGATGTGATCTGCTCCTACTGAGATTTAGAGGTATGGGCCCGCCCTGCTAGAACCCAAATGAGACCTTCTTAGATATAATATAATATGCTAAATAGGGTGCGCGAAATATAGGTGATACAGAATTCTATAGATTTTTGCATCATAACATGCTATCACCTTTTGCTTACTATGGATTAGTGACTATGCTGCTAACTCTGATTTTTATAATATGTATGTTGATATTATACAAGATACTGCGTTTGAGAACTTTGCATTGAAAAATAAACATTTCAAACTTGCACGTGTGTTCTTTGCCTCCCAGTTTCGGTTTGTAATGATTATATAACGAAAGAGTGTTCATGTGTTCCACGATACCTGAGGTACCCTAAGTTCATGTTCTGGATTGTCTAAGTCATTGGTTAGTTATTACTACCGATGAGACACTGTAGCTAGCTTGGTAAGGGGATTTCTGAAACTAAGGTGAGTTTTGGGTCACCCTAACTCACCCAGGTTCTAGATCTCTGTGCACAGTTCTGTGGGAGAACGGAAACCCTGCTACAAGGGTGCCCTAGCATGAGCTGAGCCCCTCTGCAGCTTTCGGAATCCCTTCCTTATAGCTGTTCTATGATATGGCCATACCACATACTCTTAAGTGCATTATAATCCTCGCTGTTAATGCTAACTTTGGTTTGGCTTTATCAAAACATGTTGTATTTGGTGTCAAATGTCAAACACTTTGGAATACTACCCCCCCACACCCCCCAGTTCTGGCGGCGGCGGTAGCATTCCACCCTTCTAGAGGGAGAAGACATGTACACACTGGTATACCCGGTAGAAGTTTAAAAGAGCCTCAGCATCACAAAATGGATTCTGCTGCCACAGACATGAGTCTAACCTCCTGCTGCTGGACGAATGCACGGGAGGCTTGGACAATAGATTTCCTGTCCAGGGAGGTACCAGCACCTCCCCTGACAGGCTTTAGTGTATTGGGGCAGGGTGGGTTGCATTCAGTGAATGCTTTTCAGACACTGCCGGCCACACAAGGTGCTCCATGCATTTCCCAGTTCAAACCGGTTGCAGGGGCACTCAGCCCCAGCTCTGGCACGAAACTGGACAAAGGGGAAGGGGTGTAACCACCCCCTCCCCAGGTCCTCCCATAGGTGGGGTCCCAGAGTTAGTCCAACCCCTAAACTTAGTATAAGTATGGGAACCCAGTCACTATGACTTTAGATTACCCTGGACGGAAACTCTGAAGACAAAATCTTGGACCTTCGACATTCCATATCGGCTGGAAGATGGAAGAAATCTCCCTTGGGGTCAAGGAGTGACCTCCCTGCTCAAACAGGCACCAAAGAAGCATCTTACCGGTCTGCATTTTTGAGGCTCCTGCCGGATCCCGAAGAATCTGTGACACAGGACATGAACTTCCAGACATCTCTTAGGCCGACACGAGATCCCAGCAAAGCTGAGACCAGCAGCCAGCACAAGAGACTTGAGACCAGAACTCCTGGACATCCTGCAATTTTGCAACTGCACCTACTTCCCAAAGTTTCCCGAAGTTGTGCATTGGGCTATTTGTTGCTCTTGCCCCGCGCACCTTTTGCACTGAAGCAGAGAGGCCTACACTCCACGAGTAATCTGTGGGCCCGCTTTCTTCATCGCAGCTTGAGGCTCCTTTGCGATCTCTAGTCTGTTGGCTAGTGGGTCCCCACGAAGGACAAGCCTTTGTTTCTTGAGCTTTACTGATTGCTCCAGATGTGCTCTGACTTCCCTCCAGATGGTGAGTCCCTCAGACTTTGCTGGTCTGCACCAAAGCCAATCTTGTCATCTTGCATGGGTTGCTGATGCCAAGGCTTGTTGGGTCCAATCCAGATACCGACGCTGCAGCACTCGACATCCAATGTGGGACAGCTAGAATCCAGCTCCTGGTCATCGTCGACGCCTCCTGGACCTCGTGGCTGAAGAGTTAAGCTTCACCTACTTCACCTTAAAGCACCCAACATCGGCTGACATCTTCTTGTCGCCATCCTCGTCCCTGGCTAGTGACCCAGACTCTGTCCCCTCTGCTTTCAGGTTCTTCTGATTTCCGATCCACCCTTGGATCCATCCGGACACTTTGCTCCTGGTCACCTGCAGCATTTCTTTGCAGCTCTCCATAGAAATCGACGACGAAACCCGACACGAAAATACACCTATGCACCCGGCTTCCCTGGGTGAGGTAACACAAGACCTTTGGTGCTCCCGTGGGTCTTGGCACTCGAAGTGTCCAGTACTGAAGGGGTTCCCTCGCATTCCACTCCTAAGTGTCCTAAATCTTTAACTTTGTAACTTAAACTTTCTCCATAGAAGTTAGCGGTGGATCATGGCTGTGTTTAGACACTGCATGCGTCCCCCGTGGGTCTCCTGCATCCCTATCTTGGGTAGTTCCTGGTTGCCCCAGCTGTTCTACAGGCCCTAGGCCGCGCTTCTATTCCTCACATGGTTCTTATACCACTATTTTAGTATATGGTTTGTGAGGCCCCCTAGGGCAAAACGTACACTGTGCTATTTACTGTGTGCTATTTAAAGTTCTTATATTGTACTTTTGTCTCTAGCCTCATAAAGAGACTAGAGGGGTTGTAAATGTAAATATCCAGTATTTGTAAAGTGCTAACAATTACCCGAAGGTGTCATGGCGCTGGGGGCCGTTGGGAAGATTAAGCAAGCTATTGCCCAGAGTCACATGGTGCTGGGCAGACCCCTGCCGCCAGAGCCGGGGATCAAACCGTGATCCCCAGCGTCCAGCGTCAGTCACCCTGGCCACTGTGCCACACCTCTTCCACCTCTTCTTGTGTTTAGAATAAATACATATATTTTATATATATACCTTGTGTGGTGCACTTTCATTTGATCATTCAAGAGATTATAGACTGGTAAAACAAGCTGCTTTACATTCCTTCATGACTTAGCCTGAAGGCTGCTCTCCACAGCTACCACTAGGATAGCTTTCTATAAAGGTTGTCTTAAACCTACCATCAATAAGGGCCGTTTGGATTGGTGCAAGGTGCCCACTAGAATAGTGGACATCATATGCCAGATCAACTTATCACAGATACTATTTCACAAGAAATAGGGGATGTAGAAAACAAAGATGACTATCTTGAGAATAATGCTATTTCTAGGAAAAATTCTAGGGTTCCAAATGTTTTTAGTTCCACATCCAAACCCAAGAACAGAGAGTGTCTACGTTGCGGTAGTTAATATAATTTGGCAGGTTTTAAAAAATGTTTTGCTATTGATCAATTTTGCCGACGCTGTGGCAAGAAAGGCCATTATTCCAGAATGCGTAGGCAAACTGAACTATCTGATAAGTCAAAAAATAAGATAAATGTAGTACAAGTGTCTGATGATTACAAAACAGGTATCAATAAGGTTTTGGTTGTAGATGAAAAGTGCAATGAAGACATGGTTGGAATCAATGAAGTGTCTCCTATATGGTAAGACCCACTGCTGTATTTAACATTTGTGATAAAGATGTTACATTGACGGTGGACTCCGGTTTCATGTTTCCCATTATTCCTGAGTCTCTTTTCCGAGCCAAATGGGAGGGGGTTTCCTTGTGTGAGAAAGATATTAATCCAGTTGGGTATCAGGGTAAATCCATTGATGCTATTGGGTACATGCTTGGCCCAATTTCTTTTAATCTACACAGTGCCCAAGGAAAGATCTATGTTGCCAAAGAGGGTCCTCCAATATTGGGTTGGATGAACCAATGTGACCTTCATATTCTTATCAATCCGAGGTCCCCCAATCAAATTATGGTGGTGGAGGATGGCATTCAAGTGTAACATATTCTTCAAGATGCCCATTGTGTGTTTGACTACAGACTTGGTTGTGTCAAAGGATATCTCCACAAAATCATTCTCAAACCTAATGCGTGTCCTGTACAGCACAAACTTTAAAAAGTTCCATTGTTGGTGGGGCAAGGTCTTAAGGTTTTTTTGGATGATTTGTTAAAATCAGGAGTCATTGAACCAGTGGGGGCTTCTCCTTGGATTTCTCCAGTAGTTTTGACACTTAAATCAGATGGTTGCCTCTGGTTTTGCATTGATCTCAGGTCATTGAATCGTGATGTTGTCACAGACACTTTCCCTCTACCTAACATCAACGAATTGTTGCAATCTGTGGGTGGTTGTAAGTATTTCCCCAAGATTTATTTGAGAAGTACTTACCACCAGATCAAATTACATCCAGAGTCCAAACCTCTCACAGCATTTATTTCAATGGAAGGCACGTTTCAGTTCACTCGTATGCCCTTCGGGCTAGCATCAGCTGCGAGTGTCTTCCAAAGAGTGATGTCAAACATGCTCAAGGGGTTGTCTGGTGTAGTCTATTTTGAGGATGACATATTGGTATCAGGAAAAAACATTGAGCAACATAATGCCATGACCAGGCAGGCAAGTCTTGTGGAAGTTGGAGCAACAAGGGCTCACAGTTAACAAATAAAAATGTCAGTTTGTCACTGATCAGGTTGACTATTTGGGATACTCGATCTCTAGTGGTGGGATTTCTCCTAAAAAACATCTTATGGATGCTATAAAAAATTCTCCTGCTCCTAGGGACTAGGATCATCTCAGGTCGTTCCTGAGCCTTGTTGAATATCATGCAAAATGTGTTTGCGGATTTGCTGATATGTCTGAACCATTAAGAAAACTTCTTTGTAAAGGCTGTAAATTTGAGTGGAGCAGTGTTCAATCTGATATTTTCTCTAAAATTAAAAGTCAGATTTGTAATGGTGGTATTCTTGCTCCTTTCAGTCCTTCTTGCAAGTCGTTTCTCACAGTTGATGCGAGTCTTACTGGAATTGGTGTGGTATTATCTTAACTTCAGAGAGGTACTGAGAGAACGATTGCTTTTGCTTTGAGAACTCTCACTCAAGCCAAAAGGAAATACTCAGTAATAGAGCGCGAAGCGCTTGCTGATGCTTGGGGAGTGGAGTATTTCAGAGTATATTTGTGGGGTTCCGGATTTGTGTTAAAAACTGATCACAAACCCCTAATGAAAATCTTGTCTGCGGGAGGGCCAGGAAAAGTGTCAGCACGCCTTGCCAGAATTGCTGCAAGGTTACAGGAGTATCTCTATGATGTAGAATTTATTCATGGTTGGAGAAATTTGCAAGCTGATTGTTTGTCCCGCATGTCACTTGATTGGGAATTAGTTGACAAAAATGTGGTCAACAAGTTGGAATGTGAGGAAGCTGTTGCCTTCGTGTTTGATGTTTGTGAATGCTGTTTGGGGTAATTTTCTAAGATACAGTGGTCTCAGGCCATGGTCAGTGACACTATTTTGCAGGATGTCATTGGTTCACCTCGGGAAAGCATGGTGTCTGCTGCTGTTAGGCATTATTGGAATTTTTTGGATGAATTGTCTTTAAGTGGTGTAATGGCAGAGTTTTTGGCTTTATTTAGCAGTGATATAGATCATTAATCTTGCTCGCATCTAGTATAGGTATTCTTAGCCTGTGTTGGCCCTTTTAAGCCTTTTTCCAGACCTAGAAGAGGATAGCTGCTTAATATGCCTTTATTCTTGACTTTAACCTGTCTATTGCCTATTGGCTTTGACATATTAGACACATTGGTATGGTTTATGTAGGTATTCTGACAGAGCTGAGGAGCATTTCACCCCTTTCAGGCCTACAGGCCTAGAGCTAGAGGGACTCCATCTTGATGAAGCTGAGAGGCGTTTCAGGGCAAAGGCAAAGTTTATAGTTAAGGCTGTTTTTCACTTGGAGAGAACCGGTCTGGGCCAGCCCTTATCGGTAGGCTGTATTATTCTCTGTGTTGAAGACACCACAAAAGGCTGGCCAGCTGGGTGTGTGTCCTTGATGCGAAGTGGTGCAGAGATCTGGTGGGCGGCAGGTTGATGGCTGGAACTTTCCATGAGGAAACAGCATTCTATATCAGTGAAGTGCAGAGGCGGAGTCAGTCAGTCAAGAAGAGAGGGAGTCGAGCAGAGGGAGTCAAGCAGAGAGTCCAGCAGTGGAGTGGAGTTGGCAGAGAGAGAGAGAGGGTTCAAGCTGGAGAAGAGCTGAGTTGAATAGTGAGCTGGAACTGAAGGAAGCAGTCAGAAGCAGTTGCTTATCAGGAGGAGGTGTGAATAGCTGGAGTCTGAAGTAATGCCTTTTAGAAGAGACGGAGCAGAGATCGTGGACTAACCTATGGGAGCAGATGGAGTTAATTGGACATTGGCGCAGAGACAGAGTGAATAAGCTAGTGGAATGAACGGTGATCAGAGCGGCAGGAACCATTAAGATTGAAGATAGAAGGTGGAGACAGTTCGTGTGGGGGAGAGGAGTCCAGAGACAGAGCGATCAGCGCAGAGGTGTACCCAAGAGTGCAGGAGAGAGAGGGAGTCTGAGATGAGCCAAGGCACAGACGAGAGAGGAACCCAGATGACAGCTAGAACAAGACTTCACACTAATCAGGTGATATTGTTTTCATCACATTAGTTTACTTTACACTTGCATCTTAATCTTGTCCTTATTCCCTAGGCTATTGTTATGTTTAATCTTTTCTCTTTCAGCGGTGTGTTCTACCTATAGTCTTTGTCAGATCTGTGTAAATGTTTATATTGTTGTAATAAAACAACCCCCAGTTTGTAGAAAACTGGCACGTGTCCCCTTGTATTCTTGTTCAATCCAGGTGAACAAAGCTCCTAGGTAGTTACTAGGTACGTGAATGGATGAGTAATCCCAATCAGGTAAGTGGTGATCACATAAATAGGGAGTGAGTGGACCTATGATGCCGAGAATAGGGAACACACGATATTAATTGGCTAACTTCTAATATTATAGTAGCAGACCCTTAGTGAAGAGACTTCCCAATATATATATATATATGTATAGGTGTTCATAGGAATGTGGTCGTCGTTGATATGCGGCGTTAGTGAGAACACTGGGTGGGAGACCAGTGTGGATACCCACTGGATTGTGGCTTGAATAAGTGAGAACACTAGGAGGTCGAACTAGTGTGTAGTTTCGCAGGATTGCGAACAGTTTGGAAAAGAGAGCATTGGGTTCTGCAGGCCCGTGTGTAGACGCACCGGATTGTGTGTCATATCTGCCCTAGGGTAGAACGGTCTGGGTCAGGGTGGCCGCGAGACCAACTGATGTGAATAAGTGTGGTGTAGGGTATGGATATCCCTAGTAATCAGTGAGTATTCTTAGAATCCCTATAGACTTAGTGGTGTTTTTAATAATATGCGCTTGTATATTGCGAGTTCCCCATCCTCAGGTAGGTACCAGGTGCCTGGATAGGTGGTCCTGAGGAGGGAAGGTGAGTACGTTCTGGCTGGGTTGGAGGGGCCCCTGAGGGCTGATCCCACCTACTCAGAAAATCCAGCCATTACAAGTGGGCAAGATGTTATTATGAGAGGTGACAGATTTGTACCTCCAGCTGCTCTCAGGTTACATATTTTTAGACTTGCGCATGAAGGTCATTTGGGCCAGGGTATGACCATCATGTGTATTAAGCAAGAATTCTGGTGGCCTGCCATGGATAATCAAATCAGGAATTGGGTGGTTAATTGCTCCATTTGCAAATAGAGTGAAAAGAGACTAAAAGTTGGATCTCAATGTTTCATGGGTCTGATTACCGATCCTGGTGTGCCTTGGCATACTATTTGTCTTGATTTTATCGGTCCCCTTTCCGAACTTTCTCTTGATATGTATTTTGCTGCTGTGGTGGTGGTGGATGTGCTTTCGAAATGAGTGCATGTTGAGTTTTTGAAGGACTTTACCACTAATTCTGCGGTTGGTGTATTAAAAACCTTGTTTTTGTGTGAAGGTATTCCACAGGTGTTACTTACTGACAATGGTACACAACTCACTTCTGGGAAAATGTGTTGCTTTCTTGAGAAGTGTGGTATTAAACATTCATGGTTCATCAAATCTTTAATGCCTCCTCCACAAATGGCCTAGCACATTTTTTTAAATTGGTTAGCAGTGGTCTCGTGACTACGTTTGAAAAAGTATTTGGTATTATCCCTGCGTTTTTTCATTCTATATTCGCAAGCTTGTTTGGTGGATTTCCTGTTTTGCTGGCTTTGGCTGCAGGCGTGCTAGTGATATTTTGCTTTATTAAACATGGATGCCCATCCTGCGCAAGAAAACGCTCAGCCCCTACTGATGCTGTTTCGCAACCGGATGCTTGATTACTATGGCTCCTTGCCGCTTGCGACTTTAAGCACGGCTTTTGGATTATTGTTTCGATTTTCCTATTTCACATGTGTCCAGCCTGTGTTTCATTGCCTGAGCTGTGATTTCGACTGGGCAATTGATTTGTGTTTCTGCTTACCGACTTCTCCTGACGTCGATTTCGATCGGCTGATGAGCCCCGTAGTTGCTCACGAGTTGGTTTGTTCTGGCGAAAGGGTTATGGCCTTGGCAGCGATGCATGGACTAATGGGTCAGTGGGACATATTCGCAGCGGCGCATGACTTTCTGGCACATAGCGTTCTCGAGAACCCACTGAGTTGTCCTCTGATGTTGCTAGAGGATTCGGTGCTGGAGGAGCACGTATGTTCTTTCCCATTGCTTAATTGGATGGCTGAACTGTTTTCGGATTATGACAGTGATTTCATTTTGGAAGCTGTGGCTACCTATTTTGTATATTCTATCCACCCATGAGTGGCTTTGGAGACTTTCACTATTATGGCACGTGACTTTTTAGTAATTCTGAATGGTGCCTTTTCTATCACGAACATTGGACTTTGATGTGCTCTGGGCCTATGATTTTATAAATGGCCTCAAGTTCAAGTTTTTTTTAAATATTTTGTGTGGCCACTATAGGCATTCATACATATTTTGTATTATTGATTTTTGTATACATTTACATACATTTAGCTTGGCTCAATATTATTGAACTCTGCTTTCATGTTTTGCCTTTCTTAAAGTTTTGGCTTAATTTTTCCTTTTTTGACCGTCCTCGGATCATTGGGGGGGTGTCATATGGTTACTGCGTTTCTATATATTGTGTTAAGTTAGCATGAGTTTATTAAATGTTTAAACACCATATTTTCCTTCGGCTTCAGTTTGCACATGACACCTAATTGTTATTGTAGCTTTCAACCTAGACGAAAGATGTGATTTATTTGAGAATAATATGTTATTGCTCTGATATCAGTTGTGCTTGGTACACTTGGTACAAATGTCTGCACACTGAGAACTGCACCCTCTAAGAATAACCTAACACAAGGTTGCTGAAGGCCTGATCCTCGCACCACATTAGACATAACACAAATAATGTTGCTGCCAACATTGGGCTCTACTCGGGTTTAAGATAGAGTTACAGGGAATGAATCAACACACTTGATGCTTCGCATGCAGAGAGCTGGTAGTTGTTGATGTGATCTGCTCCTACTGAGATTTAGAGGTATGGGCCCGCCCTGCTAGAACCCAAATGAGACCTTCTTAGATATGATATAATATGCTAAATAGGGTGCGCGAAATATAGGTGATACAGAATTCTATAGATTTTTGCATCATAACATGCTATCACCTTTTGCTTACTATGGATTAGTGACTATGCTGCTAACTCTGATTTTTCTAATATGTATGTTGATATTATACAAGATACTGCCTTTGAGAACTTTGCATTGAAAAATAAACATTTCAAACTTGCACGTGTGTTCTTTGCCTCACAGTTTCGGTTTGTAATGATTATATAACGAAAGAGTGTTCATGTGTTCCACGATACCTGAGGTACCCTAAGTTCATGTTCTGGATTGTCTAAGTCATTGGTGAGTTATTACTACCGATGAGACACTGTAGCTAGCTTGGTAAGGGGATTTCTGAAACTAAGGTGAGTTTTGGGTCACCCTAACTCACCCAGGTTCTAGATCTCTGTGCACAGTTCTGTGGGAGAACGGAAACCCTGCTACAAGGGTGCCCTAGCATGAGCTGAGCCCCTCTGCAGCTTTCGGAATCCCTTCCTTATAGCTGTTCTATGATATGGCCATACCACATACTCTTAAGTGCATTATAATCCTCGCTGTTAATGCTAACTTTGGTTTGGCTTTATCAAAACATGTTGTATTTGGTGTCAAATGTCAAACACTTTGGAATACTACCCCCCCCCACACCCCCCAGTTCTGGCGGCGGCGGTAGCATTCCACCCTTCTAGAGGGAGAAGACATGTACACACTGGTATACCCGGTAGAAGTTTAAAAGAGCCTCAGCATCACAAAATGGATTCTGCTGCCACAGACATGAGTCTAACCTCCTGCTGCTGGACGAATGCACGGGAGGCTTGGACAATAGATTTCCTGTCCAGGGAGGTGCCAGCACCTCCCCAGACAGGCTTTAGTGTATTGGGGCAGGGTGGGTTGCATTCAGTGAATGCTTTTCAGACACTGCCGGCCACACAAGGTGCTCCATGCATTTCCCAGTTCAAACCGGTTGCAGGGGCACTCAGCCCCAGCTCTGGCACGAAACTGGACAAAGGGGAAGGGGTGTAACCACCCCCTCCCCAGGTCCTCCCATAGGTGGGGTCCCAGAGTTAGTCCAACGCCTAAACTTAGTATAAGTATGGGAACCCAGTCACTATGACTTTAGATTACCCTGGACGGAAACTCTGAAGACAAAATCTTGGACCTTCGACATTCCATATCGGCTGGAAGATGGAAGAAATCTCCCTTGGGGTCAAGGAGTGACCTCACTGTTCAAACAGGCACCAAAGAAGCATCTTACCGGTCTGCATTTTTGAGGCTCCTGCCGGATCCCGAAGAATCTGTGACACAGGACATGAACTTCCAGACATCTCTTAGGCCGACACGAGATCCCAGCAAAGCTGAGACCAGCAGCCAGCGCAAGAGACTTGAGACCAGAACTCCTGGACATCCTGCAATTTTGCAACTGCACCTACTTCCCAAAGTTTCCCGAAGTTGTGCATTGGGCCATTTGTGGCTCTTGCCCCGCGCACCTTTTGCACTGAAGCAGAGAGGCCTACACTCCACGAGTAATCTGTGGGCCCGCTTTCTTCATCGCAGCTTGAGGCTCCTTTGCGATCTCTAGTCTGTTGGCTAGTGGGTCCCCACGAAGGACAAGCCTTTGTTTCTTGAGCTTTACTGATTGCTCCAGATGTGCTCTGACTTCCCTCCAGATGGTGAGTCCCTCAGACTTTGCTGGTCTGCACCAAAGCCAATCTTGTCATCTTGCATGGGTTGCTGATGCCAAGGCTTGTTGGGTCCAATCCAGATACCGACGCTGCAGCACTCGACATCCAATGTGGGACAGCTAGAATCCAGCTCCTGGTCATCGTCGACGCCTCCTGGACCTCGTGGCTGAAGAGTTAAGCTTCACCTACTTCACCTTAAAGCACCCAACATCGGCTGACATCTTCTTGTCGCCATCCTCGTCCCTGGCTAGTGACCCAGACTCTGTCCCCTCTGCTTTCAGGTTCTTCTGATTTCTGATCCACCCTTGGATCCATCCAGACACTTTGCTCCTGGTCGCCTGCAGCATTTCTTTGCAGCTCTCCATAGAAATCGACGACGAAACCCGACACGAAAATACACCTATGCACCCGGCTTCCCTGGGTGAGGTAACACAAGACCTTTGGTGCTCCCGTGGGTCTTGGCACTCGAAGTGTCCAGTACTGAAGGGGTTCCCTCGCATTCCACTCCTAAGTGTCCTAAATCTTTAACTTTGTAACTTAAACTTTCTCCATAGAAGTCAACGGTGGATCATGGCTGTGTTTAGACACTGCATGCGTCCCCCGTGGGTCTCCTGCATCCCTACCTTGGGTAGTTCCTGGTTGCCCCAGCGGTTCTACAGGCCCTAGGCCGCACTTCTATTCCTCACATGGTTCTTATACCACTATTTTAGTATATGGTTTGTGAGGCCCCCTAGGGCAAAACGTACACTGTGCTATTTACTGTGTGCTATTTAAAGTTCTTATATTGTACTTTTGTCTCTAGCCTCATAAAGAGACTAGAGGGGTTGTAAATGTAAATATCCAGTATTTGTAAAGTGCTAACAATTACCCGAAGGTGTCATGGCGCTGGGAAGATTAAGCAAGCTAATGCCCAGAGTCACATGGTGCTGGGCAGACCCCTGCCGCCAGAGCCGGGGATCAAACCGTGATCCCCAGCGTCCAGCGTCAGTCACCCTGGCCACTGTGCCACACCTCTTCCACCTCTTCTTGTGTTTAGAATAAATACATATATTTTATATATATACCTTGTGTGGTGCACTTTCATTTGATCATTCAAGAGATTATAGACTGGTAAAACAAGCTGTTTTACATTCCTTCATGACTTAGCCTGAAGGCTGCTCTCCACAGCTACCACTAGGATAGCTTTCTATAAAGGTTGTCTTAAACCTACCATCAATAAGGGTCGTTTGGATTGGTGCAAGGTGCCCACTAGAATAGTGGACATCATATGCCAGATCAACTTATCACAGATACTATTTCACAAGAAATAGGGGATGTAGAAAACAAAGATGACTATCTTGAGAATAATGCTATTTCTAGGAAAAATTCTAGGGTTCCAAATGTTTTTAGTTCCACATCCAAACCCAAGAACAGAGAGTGTCTACATTGCGGTAGTTAATATAATTTGGCAGGTTTTAAAAAATGTTTTGCTATTGATCAATTTTGCCGACGCTGTGGCAAGAAAGGCCATTATTCCAGAATGCGTAGGCAAACTGAACTATCTGATAAGTCAAAAAATAAGATAAATGTAGTACAAGTGTCTGATGATTACAAAACAGGTATCAATAAGGTTTTGGTTGTAGATGAAAAGTGCAATGAAGACATGGTTGGAATCAATGAAGTGTCTCCTATATGGTAAGACCCACTGCTGTATTTAACATTTGTGGTAAAGATGTTACATTGACGGTGGACTCCGGTTTCATGTTTCCCATTATTCCTGAGTCTCTTTTCCGAGCCAAATGGGAGGGGGTTTCCTTGTGTGAGAAAGATATTAATCCAGTTGGGTATCAGGGTAAATCCATTGATGCTATTGGGTACATGCTTGGCACAATTTCTTTTAATCTACACAGTGCCCAAGGAAAGATCTATGTTGCCAAAGAGGGTCCTCCAATATTGGGTTGGATGAACCAATGTGACCTTCATATTCTTATCAATCCGAGGTCCCCCAATCAAATTATGGTGGTGGAGGATGGCATTCAAGTGTAACATATTCTTCAAGATGCCCATTGTGTGTTTGACTACAGACTTGGTTGTGTCAAAGGGTATCTCCACAAAATCATTCTCAAACCTAATGCGTGTCCTGTACAGCACAAACTTTAAAAAGTTCCATTGTTGGTGGGGCAAGGTCTTAAGGTTTTTTTGGATGATTTGTTAAAATCAGGAGTCATTGAACCAGTGGGGGCTTCTCCTTGGATTTCTCCAGTAGTTTTGACACTTAAATCAGATGGTCGCCTCTGGTTTTGCATTGATCTCAGGTCATTGAATCGTGATGTTGTCACAGACACTTTCCCTCTACCTAACATCAACGAATTGTTGCAATCTGTGGGTGGTTGTAAGTATTTCCCCAAGATTTATTTGAGAAGTACTTACCACCAGATCAAATTACATCCAGAGTCCAAACCTCTCACAGCATTTATTTCAATGGAAGGCACGTTTCAGTTCACTCGTATGCCCTTCGGGCTAGCATCAGCTGCGAGTGTCTTCCAAAGAGTGATGTCAAACATGCTCAAGGGGTTGTCTGGTGTAGTCTATTTTGAGGATGACATATTGGTATCAGGAAAAAACATTGAGCAACATAATGCCATGACCAGGCAGGCAAGTCTTGTGGAAGTTGGAGCAACAAGGGCTCACAGTTAACAAATAAAAATGTCAGTTTGTCACTGATCAGGTTGACTATTTGGGATACTCGATCTCTAGTGGTGGGATTTCTCCTAAAAAACATCTTATGGATGCTATAAAAAATTCTCCTGCTCCTAGGGACAAGGATCATCTCAGGTCGTTACTGAGCCTTGTTGAATATCATGCAAAATGTGTTTGCAGATTTGCTGATATGTCTGAACCATTAAGAAAACTTCTTTGTAAAGGCTGTAAATTTGAGTGGAGCAGTGTTCAATCTGATATTTTCTCTAAAATTAAAAGTCAGATTTGTAATGGTGGTATTCTTGCTCCTTTCAGTCCTTCTTGCAAGTCGTTTCTCACAGTTGATGCGAGTCTTACTGGAATTGGTGTGGTATTATCTTAACTTCAGAGAGGTACTAAGAGAACGATTGCTTTTGCTTTGAGAACTCTCACTCAAGCCAAAAGGAACTACTCAGTAATAGAGCACGAAGCGCTTGCTGACCTGGGGAGTGGAGTATTTCAGAGTATATTTGTGGGGTTCCAGATTTGTGTTAAAAACTGATCACAAACCCCTAATGAAAATCTTGTCTGCGGGAGGGCCAGGAAAAGTGTCAGCACGCCTTGCCAGAATTGCTGCAAGGTTACAGGAGTATCTCTATGATGTAGAATTTATTCATGGTTGGAGAAATTTGCAAGCTGATTGTTTGTCCCGCATGTCACTTGATTGGGAATTAGTTGACAAAATGTGGTCAACAAGTTGGAATGTGAGGAAGCTGTTGCCTTCGTGTTTGATGTTTGTGAATGCTGTTTGGGGTAATTTTCTAAGATACAGTGGTCTCAGGCCATGGTCAGTGACACTATTTTGCAGGATGTCATTGGTTCACCTCGGGAAAGCATGGTGTCTGCTGCTGTTAGGCATTATTGGAATCTTTTGGATGAATTGTCTTTAAGTGGGCAAGATGTTAATATGAGAGGTGACAGATTTGTACCTCCAGCTGCTCTCAGGTTACATATTTTTAGACTTGCGCATGAAGGTCATTTGGGCCAGGGTATGACCATCATGCGTATTAAGCAAGAATTCTGGTGGCCTGCCATGGATAATCAAATCAGGAATTGGGTGGTTAATTGCTCCATTTGCAAATAGAGTGAAAAGAGACTAAAAGTTGGATCTCAATGTTTCATTGGTCTGATTACCGATCCTGGTGTGCCTTGGCATACTATTTGTCTTGATTTTATCGGTCCCCTTTCCGAACTTTCTCTTGATATGCATTTTGCTGCTGTGGTGGTGGTGGATGTGCTTTCGAGATGATTGCATGTTGAGTTTTTGAAGGACTTTACCACTAATTCTGCGGTTGGTGTATTAAAAACCTTGTTTTTGTGTGAAGGTATTCCACAGGTGTTACTTACTGACAATGGTACACAACTCACTTCTGGGGAAATTTGTTGCTTTCTTGAGAAGTGTGGTATTAAACATTCATGTACCTCTCTTTACAATCCCATGGGAAATGGAATAGTGGAAAGATCAAACAGACTTATCAACGGAACCATACAACTTGCTTTGGCGAATGGGCTAGCTCCCAGACGTCTTATTCAAGGATCACTGAAATAATATCGACTGACAAAATATCGACTTGCCAAAATATCGTGGACAAAATATCGACAGTCAAAATATCGAGTTTGTATCTACAAACAGGTAAGTACAAAAATATCGAGTACAAAATATCGTTAACAAAAATATAGATGTAAAAAATATCGACTTTATTAAAAACAGTGTTAAATTAAATTAATAATAAATTTTAATTACTAAAATATACTTAAAACATCTTAAATTAAATTATAATAATTAAATAATAAATGAAAATAATAAAAATAATTTTTTTAAATCTTATTTGTTGACCCTGAACCCTAAAAATACCCCTTTACCCAAAAACCCAAAACTGACCCTGAACCCTAAAAATACCCCTTTACCCAAAAACCCAAAACTGACCCTGAACCCTAAAAATACCCCTTTACCCAAAAACTGAAAACTGACCCTGAACCCTAAAAATGCCCCTTTACCCAAAAACTGAAAACTGACCCTGAACCCTAAAAATACCCCTTTACCCAAAAACTGAAAACTGACCCTGAACCCTAAAAATACCCCTTTACCCATGAACTGAAAACTGACCCTGAACCCTAAAAATACCCCTTTACCCATGAACTGAAAACTGACCCTGAACCCTAAAAATACCCCTTTACCCATGAACTGAAAACTGACCCTGAACCCTAAAAATACCCCTTTACCCATGAACTGAAAACTGACCCTGAACCCTAAAAATACCCCTTTACCCATGAACTGAAAACTGACCCTGAACCCTAAAAATGCTCCTTTACCCAAAATTTATCAATATTATTTAATTACCAATTAATTATTAATTAACAATAACAATAAAATAAATATATTAGAACATTAGGTGTAATTATTTTAATAATTAATATAATTTTTTCAAAATTAATTACTTAAAAATAACACAAAATTATATATATTAAAAATGTACTCTAATTAATGTAATTAACTAATTACAATTAATTAATTAACAATTATTTACTAATACAAAATATATTCAAAATTATATTAATTAATTAACTAATTAATATTAATTAATTATCAATTAATTATTAATTCAAAATATTAACACACATATATTAATTAATTAATTATTATTAAATTACTTCCCACCCTATTCCCCTATAAACCCACAACCCGCTACAGAATTACATTACGCAATTATTAACAAAACAAAATTCATGTAATAAAATATTTTATAACATTAATACACACTATTCACACATATTATTACATAAAAATACACTATAAAATATTATATATTATTAAAAATTCGATATTTTTGCTATCTATATTTTACACAGTCGATATTACTTCACTTACCTGAAAAACGATATTTTTGTAGTCGATATTATGTCCAGTCGATATTTTGTCCAGTCTATATTTAAAACTCGATATTATGTCCAGTCGATATTTTGGAGTCGATATTTTGTCTCTATACCCTTATTCAAGATATGGTTTGGGCTTATTGCACCACTCCTCACAGTATTACCATGAAGTCTCCATTTTTGATTATGAGAGGGCGTTTTCCTGGTTCTCGTCTTGTCCCATTTTGGCTCAAAGATTGGGTATCGGCAGGAGGTGAGCAGACCTTTGACGTTCCCTCTTCTAAAAAATGTTGTTGGTGACCGGGTTTAAGTGAAATCTGGAAGGTGGCCCTGGTGTTATATTAAAAACAGAGCTTTGGATGGGGCGTGGCCAAGATGGCGTCGGAGTAAGACGTGCTTTTGAGTCGCTCCGGCGCCCGACCTGCTAAGCATTGTACAGCATCGCCTACGGGGCTTCAATCTGCTCTGAAACGACCGCGGAAGCCAACGGCACTGAGCGGGGTGGTCCGGTGTCATCGGCGTATCCCGGAGTGGTTGTACGACGCCATCGGGAGCTCTTCAACATCGGGCCTACTGAGCACCAACCTTGCGTGAGAACGAGGCCGCTGTGAGGCGCAGTAGCTCGGCATTGACTGGGCGTGGCCTCGCGGAGCAGCGGGCGCCCTCTGCCTTCCCCGGCCATCAGACTCCCTCCACTACAGCGAGACGTTGGTTTGGTGGTGCGCCCCTTGCTTTACACGGCTGGAAGGCTCATCAGACGGCTGGCCACGTGCACCTGGACTGTGGAGCTCTGGCGGAACCGGGCGCCCTGGACATGGCTCTCTCTGCCCGCCGCATCGGCGCCCTTGATGGCCTCTGCTAACCGGAGAGTCATCCCCACCAGTGTGAACACGGTACTGCTTGGGGGGGGCCCATACCTTGCGTCGCCTACAGCTTGGGGTGGATGGCTTGTACGGAGCACCCGGGACTGGATATTGGCTGCCTTGGGACCCTACTCTGCCACGCGGATCATTTCTCCGGCCCATACGGTCCAGAGGCGGAGGACTCAGTTGTGCATTAACCGAATGGTTGACCCCGTGCCCGGCTTCGTGAAACGGGGACTACGGCTCTGCTGCCGTACCTCGGCATCTTCGACGGGAGGCCTCGCGCTGCCTTTTTTCTACCATTTGTGACGCAGGTGCTCTTGCACGGCCTACGTCTTGGACGACCTTGCCTCCGCGGCTCCGCCACGATGTCGCAATTGCCGCGCAAAGGGAGGACAGTGAAGGAGGGGGCCTCTAAAGCGTCGCAACCACCGAACTCCCCTGGAGCGAGTGGCTCGGCTAGACAATCGGACAAGGAGGCGCCGGCCACCAAGGCCTTCATGTCGGAACTCTTTGCCTCGATCAAGGAAGACATCTCCGAGCTTCGTGCTCAACTGGCGTCGGACCTACGTGAGGTCCGGAGGGATGTGGACGGCATCGGGGAGCGGGTGGCCGTGTTAGAAGATCACGACCTGAGTATGGCGAATGACGTGCACCAGTTGCAACAAGACGTTCTTCGCCTTACGGACCAGAACTTGAACCTGCAAGCATATGCCGAGGACCTGGAAAACCGCTCCAGGAGAAACAACATCCGTATCAGAGCGGTCCCCTGGGACGGAGAGGCTGGTGACTTGAGGGGATATGTGCAGGCCCTCTTCATACAGGTGCTGGACGAGGAAGACGTTCAGGAGATCAAACTGGACAGGGTGCACAGAGTTGGTCTGCCCAGGCGAGGAGGTCCCCCTCCAGACATTCTTGCGTGCGTCCATGATTTTCAGACTAAAGAACGCATCCTCCGGAAGGCCAGGGCCCTCTCCACCTTGAGCTTTCTGGACCATCGACCACAGCTGTTCCAGGATTTGGCAGCGTCCACGCTTCAGAAACGGAGAGAATTCCGGCCGGTGACAGCCTATCTGAGGGAGCAGGGCATCTCCTACTCCTGGGGTCACCCCTTCCGGATTATATTCCGATGGCAGAACAGGTTGGTGCAGATCCGCTCCCTGAAGGCCGCGAGGGAGCTGTTAGGACTGGTGGAGGACCCACCATCGCAAGCGGCACAGTCCTCACCTTCACGGCGACGGCGTCGCTCTTCATCTTGGCACCGGGTTGGGGCTTCCCCGGAATGGCTGCGACTGGACCACTCTGTCAGCCTGCAGGAGAGAGGGTCAGCGGTAGCGTCAGTGGCCTCGGCCACCCTTGCGGATCCTCAGCAGACTTCTGGAGCGGCATGATCCCTGCCTTCTTTGATGGTTGGGCGCCGGGGCGCCTCTATTCCTACGGCCCTGGGGTACTATGGTACTTTTGGAGAAGACCCTGGGGGCCCCTGATCTGGTGCCCCCACCCCGATACCAGTCTGATGTGGACCGTGTGACCTGTGGCCCATTGGAACTGCCGAACGTACATTTCAGGTTGCGGGCCTTGTGCTCTGTTTCTTTGGTTTTTGGTTTGTTGCAGGGGGGTGGGTCAGTTGGCGCTCTGAGTGTGGTTGTGCTGGCAGAGCAGTTTGGGTTGGGAGTGGGGGTTGGGGGGGTTGTGGTGGCGACCGTGTGTGCTGGCTGTGTGATGATCGTGACTTCGACGATATTCAATCCTGCATTTCGTGTTTTGCTCTGTGGTGCGGCTCCCTTGGCCCCCGCGCTTTCTGGGAGCGTAGCTGTTCTGAGTAGCTTGGGGAGGAGGCACGTGGCCCCCTTGGTGTGGTTGTGGCTGGGGTCTTTCCCTTGGGTCCCTTTGATTAACTACCTTCGATGGGCTTGGGCTCCGGTGTGTGTAGGGAATCTGTACGGGGGGCGTGGCTGTCTGGAAGTATGCATGGCGTGGAGTTTTAATTCCCCATTATGCCTATTAGCATAGGAACTTGGAATGTAAACGGCCTCAACTCCCCGCAGAAGCGGCTGAAACTCTGGAAGTACATTGCGGACCATCACTTAGATGTGGTCGCTCTTCAGGAGACCCACCTGGCTAGGAGGGACGAGTTGAGGCTCCGTCATAGGCAGTTCCCTCTTATCTACAGGGCGTCTGCGGCCACGAAGCATAGAGGAGTGGCCCTTCTCTTCCGGGCTTCCTTACATTTTCAGCCCCTGGGAGTGAGTGTTGATAAGGAGGGCCGTTGGCTAATGGTGAAGGGGATGTTGCATGGCCGCCTGTGTACTTTTGCTGTAGTGTACGCTCCGAATACGGGTCAGAATGGCTTTCTGCAGGATTTGATGGATAAGATGGGGGACTTTGTGGAGGGGCACTAAATCTTGCTGGGTGACTTCAATATGGTGTGGGATAGAGGTTTGGATAGTTCTGGAGCGCGCAGGGCGGACACTGGCGTCTTCTCAGAGGAAACTAAGCGTCAGTTAAGTGATTTGGGGCTAATAGACAGTTGGCGCTTTGTCCATACACAAGCTAGGGATTACACCTTCTTTTCCGGCGTTCATCTCTCGTATTCCCGCATTGACTATGTCTTGGTTAGCCAGGCTCTTCGGGGGGATATACAACTGGCTGATATCTTTCCACTCTCGTTGTCGGATCATAGCCTGGTGGTTCTGGGACGACATTGGGCCGCCGGGGGGGATCGTTGGCGTAAATGGTACTTTCCGGCAGCTTTGGTGAGGGATGAGAGGTCCTGTAAGGCCTTACGCAAGGCTATTGGTGATTTCTTTGTCCTCAATCCTCCTACAGACACATCGGTGTATAACACGTGGGACGCGTGCAAGGCCTCTTTAAGGGGCACGTGCCTCGCTCTCAACGCGAACCTGAACAAACTGAGGCGCGAGGAGAGGGAGGCTTTCGAATCGGAACTTGCCGCCTTGGAACAGGCCCATAAGGCGAACCCCTCCAGGGTGACTCTACGCCCCCTGACGGCGGTGCGAGGGAAGCTGAGGGCCCATTATAACAACAGGGCGGAATTTACTCTTCTGCGCCTTCGGCGCACCTCCTACTCCCAAGGCAACAAGATTGGGCGCCATCTTGCCCGGCAACTTCGTGACAAACGCGAAAGAGATTATATAGGGGGAGTGCGTGACCATGCGGGCTCTGTTCAGCACAGAGACGCGGACAAGGCGGCCATATTTGGTCGCTTTTATGCTGCACTCTACTCGAGCGACGCTCTCGACCCGGAGGCTCAATCCACATTTCTGGAAGGTCTGCCTCTCCCGAAAGTCTCTAGAGAATGGAATGACTTGCTGTCCTCCCCCATCACTCGGGAGGAAGTCCTGGATGCCATTAAGGCCCTGAAGCTGCATAAGGCCCCTGGGCCCGACGGCTACACGGCCCTCTTCTACAAGACGTTCGCCCCTGACATTTGCGATTACTTCGTCTCCCTCTTCAATGCAATGGCGATTGATGGTAAGACCACGGACTCCATGGCCGAAGCGTTGATCACTATTATCCCCAAGCCGGGGAAGGACCCTACTTCCTGTACATCTTACCGCCCGATAGCGCTCCTCAATCTAGACGCTAAACTGTACTCCTCCATCTTGGCGGGCAGACTGCAAGACCTGATGCCTGCCTTGATCCATCCGGATCAATCTGGTTTCATTAAGGGTAGGCAGACTCATGATAATCTGCGCCGCGTCGTCCACCTCATCGAAAAAGCAGAACGGTTTCGCATACCTGCGGTGCTGGTAGGACTTGACGCGGAGAAGGCCTTCGACCGCTTCGACTGGGGTTTTTTGCACCGGACGCTGGTGGCCTTCGGGTTCTCGCCCCATTTCATACGGATGATTGAGGCCAACTACAGTAGCCCTACCTCCCGAGTGTTGGTCAATGGCCATAGGTCCGGGAGCTTCTGCCATTCCCGGGGGACGCGCCAGGGGTGTCCCCTCTCGCCCCTCCTTTTCGCCCTCAGCATAGAACCCTTGGCATTGGCGGTGCAGGAGGATGAGCGGATTCTGGGGCTTCCTTTTACAGGCGAGCAGCATAAGATCTCGCTCTTTGCTGACGACGTCCTGTTGTCCATTCGTGAGCCAGCGCTGTCGCTGCCCCACGTCCACTCGGTACTCTCCACTTATGAGGAGGTGGCGGGCTTTAAGGTTAACTTCGACAAGTCCTACATCTTAAATCTGACCCTGTCACCAGGGGAGGTGCAACTGACCCGGCTGCTTACTCCACTTGCGTGGGCATCGTCGTCCTTGCTTTACCTGGGGGTGCGGCTGACTTCCACCATAGATGCCCTGTTCCAAGCTAACTTCCCCCCGATGTTGACATCAATTAGGGCGGAACTGGAACGATGGAAGCCCAAATTCATCTCATGGCTAGGCAGGATTCACGCCCTCAAGATGGTTCTTCTTCCCAAACTGTTGTACCTTTTTCAAGCTTTGCCTAACCCGATAGGGCTGGACTACTTTCGCCGATTGAAGACCGTGATGCTGAGATATGTCTGGCAAGGTGGCCGGGCGCGGCTTCCGTTTGCGGTTCTTCGACGCCCGCGCTTAGAGGGGGGAGTGGGCTTTCCGGACATGCATCTGTACTACAAGGCTGCCCAATTGAGAGTTCTTGTGGAGTGGTCCCAACAGCTTTCGGAGAAGCATTGGCTCCACATGGATCGGAGTGTTGCAGGCCGCTCCATCTGGGATCTGGCCTGGAAGCCTAAAATGGACCGGCCCAGAAATGTGCACATTAGCACCCCCACAAGCACGGTGTTGAAGGTCTGGGACACGGTGAGTGGCGATGACCGCTGGACCACGTTCCCCTCCGCATTCACCCTGATTCATTTCAACCCGGCCTTTCCCCCGGCTCTGACGGAGGGTCCCTTTGAATCTTGGAGGGAGGGTGGCTGCAGAGCCCTCACCCACTTGTTCCACGGCACCGAACCCCTCACTTTCCACAACTTTATGAGGGATTATGGCGTTTTACCAACGGAGCGATTCAGGCATCTTCAGCTCCTGCACCGGGCGACGTCGCCTGCAGTAGTGGACGCCGCTACCAGACCCTTGACGAAATTCGAATCCTTCCTCCTTCACACCTCCACCATGAAGGGAGCGATCTCTTTTCTGTATAAGTTGCTACTAGATACTACTATGTCTCCGCGGCCGCGATATCAGGATCACTGGGAGTCCACATTAGGGAGGGACATTTCTAATGGCGAGTGGCAGGGCCTATGGCGGGATGTGACGGCACATAACCACTCTACTGATCTCAGGGAGGCCCATATGAAACTCATCTTCGATTGGTACATATATCCGTCTAAATTACACCGCATATTTCCAACTGCTTCAGATAGGTGTTGGCGAGGCTGTGGGATGTTGGGGGACTTTAGCCATATATGGTGGGAATGCCCCACCATCAAGCCGTTTTGGGCTGAGATTCTCTCCCACATAAAGGATATTTTGGGTTACCCACTCCCTGACTCCATGGCCTTCGTTCTGTTAGGTCTTAGGGACCCATTGCTCGAGCACCAGACTAGGGCGGATAAGCGTGTTATGTGGTTGTGTTTGGGTGCGGCTAAGATGACTCTGGCATGAGGTTCCGTGACAATTGTAAGTGGTGTTTTCAACTCGCACGAATATGGGCGAGTCTGGTATCTATGAACCGCAAATGACGAGTTTAGTAAGTGTGCGCAGTTTCGCTGTGCTAACTTAAACCGTTCGTTTGTTATGTGGGTTTTTCATCTGTACCCACAGGTTCCATCTTAGATACGGCATCCATTTTGTCTCTTGCCCTCAAGTAGCCAGCGAACGGACGCTGTCCGCTTCGCGACCCTGGGACTCCCAAGATATTTGCGGAAGACACATGTTCTTTGTAAGTGTCTTTATGACAAGGGGGTTGCTGCTGTAAGGCAGATGGCGCCGCTCGAGGCTCATCTTGCCGCACGGGCTTATTGTCTCAGCCGTGCATCTCATTAGGCACATCCCTTTGATGCCTGTATCTCGTGTTTCTCGATACCTCCCCTTTTACACCCTTTCCGATCTCCCCACTGTCTCCATCTTCCTCTGCACCTGTCTTCGTTCCTATTTCGATCTACTTTACTGCTGATTGGAATTTGCTAAATGGTGGGAAGATGGGTTTTTACAGTTGGGAACCGCCAAATGTTTCCGCACTTATGTTCCGGACCTTGTGTGTTTCAAAGTGACCAAAGCGACCCCTCTGGGAGCTAAATGTGGGAACCGGGTTGTAAACTTTTGTGTTCAATGTTATCCTATGGGTAAAAACTGTATAAAAGGAGCGATCCACAGAACCAATTTGAAGCAGTCTCCCCGAATTACACTCGATGTACTTCCTGTGACTTCTGTGTTCCCTGCAGCAAATAAACCTTGAATCTTTGACGCCGAAGGAAGTGTCCCGTGTCTCTGTGACTTGTACGCCGGAGCAGGTTACCCACGAAGGTTTCAGGTGTTGTGCCCTGGCACCGCTGGGTCCAAAAGAACCCAGTCCTTCAGTTGGCGCCCAACGTGGGGCTGCATCAGTGGTACCGGTCCAAGCCCGACGATCGTGAGGAACTTCGTGTGAAATCTCCGAGGGAAGGTGCACCCCGCTTCATCGATCCTGTTGTCGAAATAAGTGGCCCGAAGACTTTTCCCGCGAAGATTCCCGCCTCCTGACGGCTGCGACGGACTGCTGCCCTGACTGTAGACCTGTTTTGGCGCCTGGCGTAGACCTTGGTATAGCGAGACGATTGACGGGCCTTCCTGAGGACGCCATCGATCTTTGAGTTAAGTATTTGTGGGTCGCTCCCCAGAGTTCTTGGTTGTTGACACTTTAGCGAGTGTTTTTGTTGTAAACGCTGTGTGAGTGTTTTTGTCGGTGACACTTTGCTAGCGTACTTTGTTGTTGTATTTGTTTGACGACTGCAGCCGCCAAAGACCGAGGGTTTTGTTCTTTGCTGGGACTTGGTAAATCCCGTAACCCTTGAAGTTTGTGAAACTCGGCTAGTGTGCAAGATGCCTGGTCGCAGTACTTTGTTCAGTTGTTTTAGACCTTGTGGTGCGGATTCCCTGCTGGAGGACTCGTGTCCGATACCTCCGGTTGGAACTCCTACTTATGATTTATATAGCAAACATGGGCTAGGCCCGATTGCTTTTAATGATTATTGGGTTAAATATACAAAGAAAGACGGCGACCTTCGTTGGCCACCTCACGGTAGCTTCGAGGCGTCGATCTTAGATAATTTAGAAATAAAGTTGTTCGAACGTAAATCTAGGCCGGCCATGTTTGATGCCTTTCGGTTGTGGCGCAAAGAAGCCCGACAGAAAGAAATCAGACAGAATAAACGTAGTCAGCGAGATACTGTTGCTACTATAGTGAAGAAAGCTGAGCAGTTTCAGCGTGATAAGGAGGATAAGGATAAGGAAGTGTTTGAGAGGCTGCAGCGTATGTCCATAGATAAATGCTATCCTGCTTTGCCTACGGAGTCAGATAAGAAGGAAGAGGCAGTTGAGGATCCTTTAATGTCCTATCTTATGAAGTCGCCACCTCCGTACGTACAGGGTACCGCAGCTCTTGTGGTCCCTGCCGTACCTGTTCTTCCACCTATTGTTCCTCCACCAGTTCCTCAACCTGCACCCGCTCTTCCGACTGTTCCTGCTCCTTTGTCTGTTTCTATTCCTACTGCTCCTCCGCTTCCACATACTCCTGCTCCCGCTACTGCTCCTGTGTTGTTAACCCCTGCTGTTACTACTGTCTCTACTCCTTCTCTTGTTAGTCCTGTGTCTTACTCTTCTCCCTCTACTCGTAATCGTAATTCTCCCCTTGCGACAAACTTCTTTCAGTCGCTCGGACCTGTTTTTGGGTCTGCTGGTTCTGATGGTCCTCAGAGACGTAGTCAGCTTCCTGGTAACAGAGAACGTGTTGCGCTATATAATATGGCGATGGGTTGGATGGTAAACCCTCTTAGAAATCCACCCCGTGTTGTCCTCGAAACGTTTAATCAATTCAACATACCAACTCAGAGATATGTGTTTGACGAAATGTGCAAGTTCCTTCATGATCAGATAGCGGCCGATGCGCCTGACGAGGTGCTGACCGCCCTGTCTGAACTTCGGCTTCAGTTCGCAACTGGACTGATAGTCGATACTAATGTCCGACGGGCTATTGAGCGGTTGCTATCTCTTCGTCCCGCTCCTATTCCTCATGCATTGTTTGTTGAGGATATTGAAAAACAAGACGAGTCTGGCCAATATCCTATGCGTGAAGTTCCACCAGTGTGGATGCCCGGCGATGCTGCTGCCATTCCTATTGTTCCGCCGCATTTCCAGCGGGTATGGATACATCTCCCATGGAAAAGATCGGAGGTGTTACAGGTGAAGCAATCTTTGCCTGACCCTCGCAAAAATCCTGCAGGGTATTACAAGGAATTATCGCAGCTCGTAGACGCTACGATAATGAATCTTGCCGATATCGACATGTTGTTTGGTAATGTCGTACCGCAACCGGTATGGGCTAAGATTCGTCAGGAAAATCACGCAAACGAACTAGGTGGTGATTGGGCAGCCATTGTAGCGTCAGATGGGTTGCAAGTCGGTGGTGCTAAGCCTGAACAATTGATTACTGCTCTTCCTCAGCGGATAATAACATTAATGAAAACGCTTATGCCAGCTATGAGGGTAAATTGGGACAAGTTGTCAGCCTGTAAGCAGAAGAAAGATGAGAGTGTATCAGACTTCTTTACGAGGTTTGAGGAAGCCTTCATTGATCATAGTGGACAGGATATGGGTACTGAGGGTGGACAGAGGTTGTTTGTGGATAAATTCGTGTCGAACTTGTTGCCCGATTTGAGCAATAAATTGAAGAATTCAGAGAGTGCATGGGCCGTTTCTACCTCAGCTCAGATATTGGCAACGGCACAATATTACGAGAATAGAGAGAAAGAAGAAAATGACCGTGCTGATAAAAAGACGAAAGAGCTAAAAACTAAAGTGTTGTTACAACAAGCGTTTCCGCCGCGTTCTAATCAGAATGCGCCTCAGCAGAATAGATCACTGTCGCAATCGAATCGATCGCAGCCGCGCACTGATTCCTCTTTCCAAAGATCTTCGTTAGGGTACAATCAATGTGCTTATTGTAGACAGGAGGGTCACATTAAATTCAATTGTCCTGCTTTAAACGAACGTAATAGTGGTAATTCATCCAAAGGAGGCCGTGGTGGTTCACAGCACGCATCACGTGGTAGAGGTCGTGGTGCTCAGAATGATCGCTCTGACAATTCATCAAATTCTAATAACTGTTTCGATCAACGTGGATCATCACAAGGACGATCTGCGCAGTACAATGTAGACGATTATTACGTCGATCAGGGGACTGACGACAGTAATTACTAGGACAGCCAAAGACAAGGAGAGGGAGTGGTATCAGTTCCGGTTGATCAGAGAGGGCCTTACGTCGCAGTTGCTACATCGGGCGTCGTTGAGCCTTTTCTGTTGGACACTGGTGCAGCGAAAAGTTCTATTATGCATTCGAAACTCCCTGGCGCACCTTTGTCTGGCTTAACAAATGTTTCCGTTGGATTCTCTGGCGCCCCCGTTAGCAATCCAGTTTCGCGCCCTTTGCCCCTTAAAATTGGGCCTCGTGAGCTCGAAGCTCCGTTGATTTTGACTACTGGTTGTGGCGAAAATCTTTTGGGTCTGGATTTGCTTAAACGTTTGTATGCAACTTTGTATTGTTCCCCTACGGGTGTAAAGCTTACGTTAGGAGAGAGGGTAGTCTCTCCCATGTATTTGTCCCTCGATAAGCTTCCACCGGAATTGAGTTCTCTTCCTGCGTCTTTGTGGGCGACGGGTCCAAATGATGTGGGCCTACTTGATATCTCCCCTTATGTTGTTCAGTTGAAATCCAATGTGCGATTGCCACGTATTCCCCAATACCGTATCTCCCTTGATGGTGAACGAGCTTTGTTAGCGATCATCTATGACTTGATCGAGAAAGATGTCATCGAAGAAACTCGGGGAAACGTGTGCAATAGCCCTGTACTGCCCATTCTTAAACGTACTGATCCTACCAAACCGCCTGTTTATCGTTTTGTTATCGATTTACGGGAGGTAAATAAAATTGTAGTTCCTCAATTCCCTGTTGTGCCTGACATCACGGCGCTACTGACTCTGATTCCAGCTACTGCTTCATGGTTCTCGGTGATTGATTTGAAAAATGCATTTTTCAGCATCCCGATTGCCGAAGAGAGCAGGGACCTTTTCGGTTTCTCTCTTGGTGGACGTAGCTTCCGGTTTAAACGCGCTCCTCAGGGCTACTGTGAAAGTCCATCGATTTACAGTCAAGCTTTGAAGGGTCAACTGGATGCATTTAGGTTGCCGGTTGGTGCGGCTTTAATTCAATACGTCGACGACTTATTGGTGGCTGCTGATACTCAGGACATTTGCAAAATTGCTACAGTGTCGTTGCTGCAACATCTCTGTGAGTTAAATCACAAGGTGTCACCTTCTAAACTCCAATATTGTTGTCAAGAAGTAACCTATCTAGGTCACTTATTGTCAAAGGAGGGAAGGAGATTGACCCCAGAGAGAATTGCAGCGATTGCGCGAATGGCTGTGCCACAAACCCAAAGAGATGTGCGTGCCTTTCTAGGTATCACGTCGTATTGCAGGCAATGGATTCCTAATTTTTCATTGCTAGCGAAACCATTAGTGGCTCTTACGTGCAAGGATGTTTCAACTCCTTTACCATGGACGGAAGAATGTCAGAAAAGTTTTTCTGAATTACGTGATTCATTGTGTTCGGCTCCTGTGTTAGGTACCCCTGATTACAGCAAGCCGTTCACGTTATATGTTCACGAGAGGGAAGGTTGTGCTTTGAGTGTCTTAACGCAACCTTTTGGTGGTAAGCAACGTCCATGTGCATATTTTTCCTCGACCTTAGACCCAGTAGCTAGAGCATTGCCGAGTTGTTTGAGAGCAACTGCGGCAGCTGCGGTCTCCATCCGACAATCAGCAGGATTGGTCATGGATAATATGCTTACGGTGATGGTTCCGCATGCAGTCGATACTCTTTTGAATCGAACGAAAACTCAGCACTTGACGAGTGCGAGGTTGTCTGGGTACGAATTGACGCTTTTGGCAAGCCACATTCAGATAAAACGTTGTAATGTCCTAAATCCGGCAACTTTGTTACCAATTAGTGCAGAGTCAGATGAAGTAGCAGAACATGACTGTTACTTGCGGACAGAAGAGGAAACAAAAGGTCGAGTGGACCTTAAAAACACCCCATTGGAAGACCCGGATGGCACTCTGTATGTGGATGGGTCATGTTTTAAGTTGCCGAATGGCGATGTGACTACTGCTTATGCTGTTGTAACATTGAATACTGTTGTTGAGACTGCAAGATTGAATCAGAATTCTGCCCAAGCTGCAGAGCTGATTGCTCTTACTAGAGCATGTGTGTTAGCAAAAGGGAAACGTGTGAATGTGTACACCGATAGCCAGTACGCTTTCGGTGTAGCGCATAGTTTTGGACGATTGTGGCGAGAGCGTGGTTTCTTGACGTCGCATGGCACGAAAATACAGCATGGCCAGCTTGTGAACGATCTTTTGGATGCATTGACTTTGCCTGCACAAGTTGCAATTGTTAAGTGTAGTGCGCATCGTAAAGTGACGGATGATGTTGGTCGTGGTAATGCGTTTGCAGATGAGATTGCTAAGGAGACTGCCCGGAACCTTAGCACTCGAATGTATGTGACGAGTTCGGTTAGGTGGCCTGCAGAATCAAGTATGTGTGAAGATACCATAGAGAGCGTGAAAGCAATTCAGAATGAGGCCACCGACACTGAAAAGACGAAGTGGAAAGAAAGTACGGGAAAGTTGGATGTGAATGGTTGCTGGATTGATTTGTCGGATCAGAAAAGATGGATGTTGCCTGATGCGTATGTGCTGGCCGTTGTGACAATGGCACATGGGTTAGCACATATTAGCGCGAAAGGCATTTGCAAGTTGCTGGCCGATGTGTGGAAGAATGATGGCATTACAAAGTGTGCTGAATGTCTGGTGAAGAATTGTATGGTGTGTATAATGTACAATCCTGGCAAAGGAACCCCAACTCCCCCTGGCAGTTTTGCTCCTCCTTCGTATCCCTTTGAGGTGATCCAATTGGACTTCATCCATATGGAGCGATGCAATAACCTGAAATACGTTTTGGTTGTGGTTTGCGCATTCTCCCGATGGATCGAGGCCTATCCTCTCAAAGACAATACTGCTTTGTCTACTGCGAAAATCCTACTGAAGGAATACTTTCCTCGGTATGGAATGCCTAGAGTCGTGTGGTCAGATAACGGAAGTGAGTTTGTTGGAAGTGTGATGAAGAGTGTGTGTAAGGGCCTTGGAATTAATCAAAAATTCCATAGCGCCAATCATCCCCAGTCAGCTGGATTGGTTGAGGGGTACAATGGCACCCTTAAACTAAAACTAGCGAAGATTCAGGCTACGACTGGACTTTCGTGGCCTGATGCTTTGCCTCTAGCATTACTGTCAACTAGGGCGACTGTACACTCCCGAATAGGGCTTAGTCCCTATGAGATAGTGTTCGGCCGTCCTGCGAATGTGTGGGGGGTTCCTAGGCCAGGAATATTCTCTGATCTTGAGTATCCGATGTTGATTGACTACTTACATGACTTGACTGCTAAACTGAGGTTAATTCACCAACAGGTTTACGACGCCTTGCCGACGCAGACGGAGGGTCCAGGCCACCAGCTCCAGCCCGGGGACTGGGTGGTTACTCGTAACTTCTCACGCAAGAACAATCTGGACCCCCGATTCACCGGACCTTACCAGGTACTCCTGGCCACGAGGACTGCCGTTCGTCTTGAGGGGCGGAAAAATTGGGTACATGCTACCCATTGTAAGCGAGTCCCTATTCCTTTGCCGGCAGACCCGTGGGTAAGGAAAGGCATTGCGTCAACAGAAACAGAAACATTGCCGGCGTTTGTACCTTTTAGCGACGCACAGCTTGTTGGAGAACCCTCAGCGCAGCAGAAAGCCACTGTTGAACACTTGTCAGCAAAAGACTCAAGACCAGATCAACCAACTGATCAGCAGGACGCTGTCTCTTCAACGGATCCTTTGTTCGACGAGCAGACACGTCCCGGGAAACATCGATATTCTTTGCGATCTCACACTAAGGACAAATAAAATTTTCTTGCTTTGCTGAAATTGACAACTGCAATATCCTCGTTTCCCATGATCAACTTTGAACATTCGTATCATTGAAATTTTTTGTACATATATCAAGCTTCTTCCTTGTATCTTTTTCCTTCCACAGCTGAGAGACATTGTGCTTATATATATACATATTGTGTATTGAAGGCCGTAGGGCCGCGCGCGTACTTCCTTCTGGACAGTAGGTCTTGACGCTAGGTTAAAGGCCGTCGGTTCCTAGGAACTCCTGGGGATTGACTATTGCTGCACAGAACGAAGTGCGTCAAGAAACGTTGCGGACGGTCGTAGGGAATGGCATTTTCAAAGCTGAATGATTTGGAAGGAGCTCAGGCATACAGATTCAAGCTGCAGCAACTCAGTCGTACCAAATGTTTCATATTTCAATTGTTTGCGTTGTTTCTGACTGCTTCTGCATTTTTGACGGGTGGGGTGTATTACACTATGTCTTACTTCTTACCTGCTACACCTACTCCTACTCCTTACCCTAACCTTACTTCGACTGCTTCTCCTCATTCCTTTCATATGTTACCGGAACACGAGCAGGCTAGACGTGTAGAATTCCGCAACAATTCCTTTATTCAGCTCCTCCATCAGCATCAGTTAGTGGTTAACACCACTAATTGTTGGGTGTGTGGGTTGATGCCACATACTGCGGGTAAGGGAATTCCATATCTGGTGTTACCGTATAGTTCCCAAGGGTCAGCTCGAGCATTCCAAACAATGTTTCGAAGCACACTGGGTTTCCACCCCATTCAAGAACAACGTTCCCCCAACTCTGGTCCTACCTCGTATCAGAGGCTGCTATCGATGGCAATAGAGGACATGGAAGATGAGATCCATGATCCTTTTCTTATCCCTGACGAAGAGAGACAAGCCTATAGGGTCCTAAGTAGAGGGGAATATAGTATGTTCATTAGTGAAAAGCAGCTTAAAAGCTCGCCTCCAATATGGGTCGTACCCCACACAGGTAATCTTTGTCTTGTGGGTCGTGGTTCGCAAGCCCTACCTGGAGCAAGTGCTTGCACTGAAAGTTACGTTCTGCCAATGTTCTCGTCCCCTGTGTTTCTGGCTGCCAAGGGTACATACTTTATCTGTTATGATCGTGCATACACATGGTTGCCCGCAGACTTCATGGGCTCATGTTTCATTGCAAATTTGTTGCCTCCGACGTTCACTGTAGATGCCGATTATCATAAGACTAGAGTTGTACGAGGCGTAATTAGCGAAGAGGATACTGCCGGTCAAGAGGCAGGAGACTTTTTCAAGGGTTTCCTCCCGTTTTGGGGACCTATGGTTAATAGTAGGAACCTGAGACAGTTGACTCGAGTGGTAGAATCGACAGCTAATATTACTGCCAGTGCCCTTGGTAATATCACCACAGAACTTCAGGCGGAGAGACTTATGACGTTACAAAACCGTATGGTTTTAGATGTCGTCTTAGCAGATCGCGGTGGGGTATGTAAAGTGATCCATTCGAGCTGCTGCATTTTCATTCCAGATAATGCTCCTACTGTCTATCAAGCCATCTCGAAGTTGCATAAGATCTCCGAATCCATACACGTGGATGTAGGGGATTGGACGCTACTTGGATGGTTTTGGGGCCTGATGTCGACTTGGGGTTGGAAGATTCTGATGATCATCGGAGTTGTGGTAGTGTTCCTGTTCACGTGTTGCCTTTGTGTGCAGTGTGGTCCTGCCTTATGTGGCCTCTGTGCTACATCGTGTATGAGACAACCATCTGTTACCAAGGGGACTCGATTGGACAGAGCTATGCTACAACGACATCTTGATGGTCTGATGAATATCGAATATGATTCCGACTAGTGCTTGCCTACATGAGGGCAAAAGGAGCGTCTGAGGTTCCGTGACAATTGTAAGTGGTGTTTTCAACTCGCACGAATATGGGCGAGTCTGGTATCTATGAACCGCAAATGACGAGTTTAGTAAGTGTGCGCAGTTTCGCTGTGCTAACTTAAACCGTTCGTTTGTTATGTGGGTTTTTCATCTGTACCCACAGGTTCCATCTTAGATACGGCATCCATTTTGTCTCTTGCCCTCAAGTAGCCAGCGAACGGACGCTGTCCGCTTCGCGACCCTGGGACTCCCAAGATATTTGCGGAAGACACATGTTCTTTGTAAGTGTCTTTATGACAAGGGGGTTGCTGCTGTAAGGCAGATGGCGCCGCTCGAGGCTCATCTTGCCGCACGGGCTTATTGTCTCAGCCGTGCATCTCATTAGGCACATCCCTTTGATGCCTGTATCTCGTGTTTCTCGATACCTCCCCTTTTACACCCTTTCCGATCTCCCCACTGTCTCCATCTTCCTCTGCACCTGTCTTCGTTCCTATTTCGATCTACTTTACTGCTGATTGGAATTTGCTAAATGGTGGGAAGATGGGTTTTTACAGTTGGGAACCGCCAAATGTTTCCGCACTTATGTTCCGGACCTTGTGTGTTTCAAAGTGACCAAAGCGACCCCTCTGGGAGCTAAATGTGGGAACCGGGTTGTAAACTTTTGTGTTCAATGTTATCCTATGGGTAAAAACTGTATAAAAGGAGCGATCCACAGAACCAATTTGAAGCAGTCTCCCCGAATTACACTCGATGTACTTCCTGTGACTTCTGTGTTCCCTGCAGCAAATAAACCTTGAATCTTTGACGCCGAAGGAAGTGTCCCGTGTCTCTGTGACTTGTACGCCGGAGCAGGTTACCCACGAAGGTTTCAGGTGTTGTGCCCTGGCACCGCTGGGTCCAAAAGAACCCAGTCCTTCAGGCAGCCGCTTGGAAGTCCCCATCTGCCCCTGCTATCTCCTTGTGGCATGCCCGGTTGTGGCGTTTGTTGAGCATGGAACGTCTCTCTGACATTTTCCTGGGGAATTTTAAGAACTTTATGTGCAATTGGGGCCCACTTGTGAGATTTCTGTCCCGAGGCCTGCCTTCAGCAGTGTGTCCGTCAGCGCTGCGGGCCCTTCATCTTTTCCAAATTTGATCTCGGGAGTGTCTGTGATGATTTGTATGCTTGCTGGTCGCCACCACTGGGGGGAGGGAGGTGTTGGGGAGTGACGAGGGAGGGGGGATAGTTGGGGAAGTTATTTCTTGTTTACTTCTCCTGTTGCGACTTGCTTTGCTTTTGGGATGGACATTAGGTCTCGGATGGAGCTTGGGCTGCTCTTCCTGACTAAGGACGCTGCATCCGCTGTTGAAATACCAGGCATAAACTGGACGCTGTGATGGGCGGACCCTTCTGTCCACGCCCCCGTTGCTTTGCCTGGCTACCGCCATCTTCTTGTGGCTTCTGGAGCTCTGCTGCCCCTTCCTTTGCGAACATTTTCCCTCCCTATTTTTTTTGCTCCCCCTGTGTGGGGTTTTGTGGCGACCTGTCGTCTGTTCTTCTTTTCTTCTCTTTCTTGGTCCCCTTGTTCTATTCCCTTCCCCCTTTCTGTTTCACTTTGCATACTACAAAATAAAAAATTTACAAAAAAAAAAACAGAGCTTTGGACAATACCATTTCCAGCTGAAAGGTAATATTTCTCTCCATGTGATCTCATACCTGGCGTGACACACAGTTTGGTGCTTAATGAAAATACAAGATTTGAAAAAAATATTATTGTCTACGGTTGCTTTTGGAAGACAATTTCTATGGTCTGGATTCTGGAGAATACTAAAGTGATTCTGGTATTTTACTGACCTCTGCTGGTCGTTTTCCATCAAGTAAGTTAAATAGAGGCAGTTGCCAGAAAAAAATTAAAAAAGAAAGTCCCTCAACAGAAAGCAATTCTGGTATTTTACTGACCTCTGCTGGTCGTTTTCTATCAAGACAGTTAAATAGAGGCAGTTGAACAGAAAAAAGTCCCTAAGCGGAAGCAGACAAGTCCTAGGGGTGATCTCCAGAACCCACCAAGTACAGACACATATAAGTATATAGTAAGTATTTACTAAAGTATATACAAGAAGACTTTAATGCTCGACCTAAAACAAAGAATAACATTAATAAATAAATAAATTACGACTTACTTTGCGCTGCGTCCGCTCCGTCTTGCTCCTCTCCCGATCTTTGACTGGCACACACTGCGCAGTCTTCCAGATGCCAATCCCAGTGCTATACTATTCCCAGCATGAGCGAAGCGCTGGGATTGGTTTTAGCGGCCTGGTTTGCCGCTCAGACAGAGCCTAGGAGCCTGTGGCTTTTCTCCACCCGGCTCTGCAACACAGACGGGTGGAGAAAGGATAAGTGCGCATGGTGGTTTGGCCAGACACCGGCTAAACCGCCATGCACACTTAATAGTGTTTCTTAAGTGCACTTAGTAGTGCCCACAACTCCTTCAGGGTGGCCCAGCCCCACCCCGCCCTGTGACTAGGCTACCTAGCAGACGCAACAGTGAAAAAGAAAATGATAATAAAAGTATTTTATTATTAACAAAAAATTCACTGTTGCCCTCCGCCACAGCGGCTGTCCCAGAAAATTACCATCACTGCTCTGAGTTCCCAGTCGGGTCCTGGTCCGCATTTAGAAATCCAATAAACTCATTGAATTTGATGAAGGCCTTCCTAGTTAATGTGCGTGTGCACTCACATGCCGTTGAATTATTATTCAGTTGCGTCTGTAGGTTCGAGACTTCTATCCAACTGCAAACTTTTTTGGCCACGGCATATAGGAGAACATTCCAGACTTGTATTTAAATAGGACCCTACCAAGCCTTCCAAACCTGGTAGTTTACAGTTCGTCACAGGTTGCCCTCCTATCTTTAAAAATAATCTTGGTATTCAACCAGCTCAGCGGGCTATCATAATAAGCAGCAGCATAAAGGACTATTCTTAAACCCTGAGTCACCGGCAGAGCGCCAGGTTTTACAGCGTCAAACAGAGCGCGCCAACCAGGCCACCCCTTCTTCCTATAGGGTGGAATGTCCTCGTGTAGGAGAAGCTTGGACTCTGTAGCTATTGGCAGAGGTCCTGCTCATTCCGCTCTGTGCCCAGCTGGAATCACCCGGTTAACTCGACGCGGTTAGTCTACTGTAATACCATGTTCCGGATACCACGTACTCGACATTTGTTCTTAGTAACACCTGCTATTTACAGCACTTTGAAACGGTGGTAGTAAGAACTGTGTTGAAAACAAGTTATTAATCATTTTTTTAGGTCGAACCTACTAGACAACTCTCTGCTGCAAGACATAGTGTGGCTTACCAAGAGCACAGAGGCGCTTCCGTTTCTCCCCGGATCCCTTGGCTCACTTTCATCACTTTAAAAAAAATAACAAAGTTTTCTGCGTTTTACTTTCTTTTTAATTACCATCTAACTTAGATCGGTAATTTAAAAAACAACATCGCTGAATAATTTTGTAGGTGCCAGAATGCGTTGTGCACGAGCCTACAATATGAACCAGAAAGCCTGTTCGAAGATTTTATTTTTCCTTTTTTTGTTAGCTATGCTGCATAGCATCGCCGATGCTCTTCAGCCTCACTAAAATCTTTGGCAAAGCCAATAGGTCACAATGGTGAGACCTATTGGTTTTCTCAATGCTTGTTTACTTACACGGCTCTCCAGTTTCTGGTTGCAAGAGCTCTTATGAACGAAAAACTTTTTTTCCTCACAAGCACTGCTGAAGTACTCACATGGCTACAGTTTTCTGTGAAATCTGTGATCACAGCTTGTAAACCAATGAGACATAACAAATCGAGTTGGACATTGGGGACAGATAGTGTACAAATCTTTTCAGTCCTATATGTATATTCAATGTGAAGGTGTTCGGAGTCCAATAAGCTACTTATTGCAATTGTTGAGTATGTGGTGCATTGACACGAGTGAATCAGAATGCACTCCACTGCCTCACCAATGGAAATGAATAGCATATTATACTCTGCACATTTGCATATACAGTTTATGCCATAGTATTTTTGCATATGGATTTATATTTTGCAAAAGGTATTTTGCAAAAACCAGGATTCGGGTTGATAAGGTTGTGCAATATGGTAAAACAGCAGCGAAGAGACCTGGTGATTATTAGGAGAGTTCTTTCCCTGTGTAAGGTAACTGTGATGTGCAATAAGTGAGGCAGGAAATTGTGTTTTTTAATGTCTATTTTGCAATAATGTGATAATAAACGCGTATTTGACCCTTGCGTTCTAGTATTAATTGTGTAAATGTATGTTTGTAAGTATAGTGACTCTAAATAGCATGTAGTATTGGGCCACATATATTTTCACGGCCATAGCATAAACTCCTCTAACCATCAAAGCAAGGCCGGACTTGCCATACCAGGCATCAGGCCTTTCCCCAGGAAGCTTACAGGGTGGGGGCCAATTTTGTTATTGGGGTTATTGGGTTTTGCAGCAGTTTTAAAAGCACTGCAAAATTCCTTGTATATTCAGCAGTTTTCGTGAACCAATAACATTATCAAGTTAACTCTGGTGATTAATGTACCAGTTGGAGAGAGATGGGAGTTTTGTCTAGAGGTAGTTTTGACTCATCTAAGGAAGCTCAGAGGGTTTATATGCATGCTGCAAAGAACATGTACCATGCATATCATAGAACAATATTTTATGTGCATAGTTCAGTGGGTGACGTCTTTTCTCACAGAGATTCTTTTGTTACTGTGCCATTCATAAATTACAATCATAATCTAGCACAGTGAGCTATGAACTGCCACATCAAAGAGCTGCATGCAAGCTGCATGGTACAGGTTAGAAAATTATGTTTTTTCCCAGTCTTTCATTATCCTGATGTTGCTAAGAAAAAAGTTTTGTTTAGGTAGAATAACTTATTAAAGTCAACCCTAACCACTGTGTAATGTTCTGAATCCAGAGTTTGTGCTTCAACAGACCAAGCACTCGTAAAAAGTGGCTAATCGTACGGATGGCATGTGAATCCTACACCTTGTAGTCCCTTTTGACTTATGTAACATTTTTTAAACACTGATTTACACATTTATGATTCACAGTTTCTGAATGTGTGTGATGTAAAGTGCTCTGCATCCTGCACTGGTATGAGAGGGGCTATAAAACAAATGAAATACATGGGAGAGAGGGGCTATGGAGAGATGAGAGGCCCTGTTGGAGGGTGATAGTGAGGGAATCATTGAAGAGCCCAAACAAAGATTATTTGTATCCTGGGGCACAGTAAGGTCATCATTGACTAAGCTTTAAAAGCGAATACAATTGAATATATAATGACAAATGTGTTGTAGAATGCACCATTTTTTCCCTGAATTTTCTTGGGGGTAACTACCCTCCTTGTAGTGGTCAGGCTCACTCGCTGCACTCGCTATGCATCATCCAGGGGCTGGTCGGACAACATTTGCCCGGGCTGCTGTAGGTTCCCAGTTTGGCCCTGTATCAAAGCATTCGGGTCATAGTTTAAGCTCCTGTACTCAGGCCCTCATACAGCGCAGCCTAAACACGGGATAAAGTTACACCTATCTGATCCCTGCACATTTCACACATTTTACAGATTGAGGATCAGATTTCACAAGGGCTTGCGCCGCCGCTGCATCAGACAAGGCGACGCAATGCAACGCAAGCCCTTAAGTCAGATGTACAACGCCACGCAGAGCCACCTTGTGTGGATCTGCATGGCATATAACTCTGGAGTGATGCAAGGCAGCACAAGTCGATGCCTTGCATGAATCTGCATTGAAAATGCGTTCCATGGGTGGGGCTTGGGTGTTCTCGCGCATCCACCCATGGTTTTTGACGTATTCTCAGATTTACTAAGACTAGTAAACCTGGGAACGCGTAAAAATGCTCTGCATTCCCAGGTAAGGTGTAACGAGGAAAAGTATGTTTATTTCTCATCATTATTTCCTCTTCCTACATGTGCTATATTCTGCAGCTCAGGTAGAAAGAGGAAAATGCCTCTGAGGATTGTTTTTGTGCAGGAAGGTGTCCCTTTCAGCACAAAAACAATCATGCCCGTAACGCAGGCACTCTTGTACCATGGCGCCTGGCAACCACAAGTGCGCCAGCACAGAGGCAGGGAGCAGGAATGGGAAACATCCTTTACAACGAAACTTTTAAAACGCAGTGCTATTACAACGCAGGTTTTACAACGAAAACCATTACAACGCATTGCGCTGGGGGGCGCTCTAGGATAGGGAATAGATTTAATTTACTATCCAACACCTTCCCTAGTGTCCACGGGGACTGGAGTTGGAATAGTAAATTAAACTATTCACTATCCAGCACCCCAAAGCGCTATGCGTTGTAAAGGTTTGCGTTGTAAAACTGGCGTTGTAACAGCATGCGTGGTAAAAGCATGCGTTGTAACGTCATACATCCAGCAGGAATACACCTTATGTTAGTAATTATTACTGCTCTCTCCATCTGACGCAGTCGCGCCCAGCAACTTGCTGTGCTACATTGCACTGCGGTAAATCTTAGTAAATATGGGACTCAGAGTGGGTGCTTATACCCCATTACAAGTAATGAAATACACAAAATAGCATGTTATTTCAGGAAAATATACCCAATTTATACGCGCTAAATCTGAAATAATAATCTAATCGTAATAATCTGTCTTTACACTGTGCAACATAGAGTATAGATACTGAAATATGTTATACCTTCCAGATTAGAATACTGCACCTCACTGTATCTGAAGTTACCAGCAAAATCCTTGAACAAACTCCAGTTTGTGCAGAATGCGGCAGCTTTGAGCAGCTCTGCAGCTTCCTTTGCAGGGCCGGCTTTAGCAGTGCGACAATGTTTTGTGGTGCCCCTCCAATGACCACCTCCGCGACATATGCCCTCCCTACCACCCTTTAACAGCCTCCATAACCACTCTCTCTCAGATGCCTTTAATTCATTTTATAGTGTTACTCATAAAAGTGAAGGGTGTCCGAGCACTTTATATAACACACACATTACACAGAGACTATCAGTCATAATCAAGCATAAGTGTGTGAATCAGTGTATAGGAAATGTTGCATAAGACAGATGACAACAAGGGGTGGATTCACATGTCATCCATACAGGTAGGCAGTATAGTTGAAGAATACTTGGCCTGGAGAAGCACAAACTCTGAATTTAAAATGTAACACAATGGATCGGGGCTCTCTTAAATAACAAGAACTGATGTGTACCCAAATGAACCCTTTTCCAATATTAGAATAATGAAAGTCTGGGGGAAAAACCCATACGCTCTAATCTATACTTTGAAGTCTGCACATAGTTTTTTGATGGCAGTTATTAGCTCATTGTAAACTGAAACTAACAAAAGGAAGTATCTGACAAAAGCAGTAACGCACTGACCTGTTTACATTACATTCACTTTGTAATCTGCATGGTACATGTTCTTTGCAGCAGGCATATTAACACTCTGCGATACGAGTCAAACTTCTATTAGACAAAACTCCATCTCGCTTTCTTGACATTTTAATTGTTGACTGAAAATTTCTGAGGCCAGGAACGTTGCAGCAGGTGCTTTTAAGCATAATATAAACTAGCAAACAGGCGCCCCCATGCAAAGTCATCACCCGGTGCGGTGGCACCATTCGCACTGCCCTAGAGCTGGCCCTCCTACCAACAATACTATTGACACCTCAGTCACCACGATCTGGGAAGCATTGAAAGCAATCATTAGGGGAGAACTGATCACCCTTTTGCAGCAGATAACAAACTCTGCAGAGAAAAAAGGGAACAGCTCCACAAACAAGTGCAGGAACTAGAAACCATACCCAAACACACTGGGGCTCCAAGGGTTTGGCTGGTAATAGAGGCAGTACCAGTGCAACTAGTAAGACTTGTCAATGATAAAGCCAAATATGCATTGCTGCAGCTTCGACATTCCTTTTATGTAGGGGATGACAGGTGCGAGAGGTTATTGGCTAACAGACTATGAGCACAACAGCAAGCAGCAGGATTGGACTCCTTGGTGACTAAAGATGGCACGGACTTCGTGGGGATAGGCCCTATAGACTCTACCTTCCGGGACTTCTATGAAGAACATTATTCCACGCAAACCCTAACGCCAGAGAGCCCAGACATATACCTTAAAGAGCACACGTGCCACGACTGATGCCGGACCAGGCTGAAGGTTTTGACCATCCGATTAGAATAGAGGAGGACATCTCAGCAATAACCCCTCAGAAGCCCCTTAAGTCGCCGCAACCCAATCGTTTCCCAGCTCTCTTTTGTAAGACATTGTGCTCTACACTCACCCCAATCCTGACCCGACTTTTTATTTCGATAACGGGACCAGGTGCAATTCCACTCTCGATGCTGGATTCTTCCATTGTGGTCATTCCTAAACCGGGGAAAGACAAAAAGCAATGTGGCTCGTATTGCCAGATATCTCTCCTCAACGTGGACATTAAATTGTTTCCTAGCATTCTTGCGGTGCGTTTGGGATCCCCCAATGCCAGGATTAATAGACCCAGAGCAGGCAGGCTTTTTACCGCTACAATACAAAGCGTATCCTCCATATGATTGACAAGGCCAGACGCTCCAACAGGGAGATAATGCTCTTGGTCGAAGACCCTGAGAAAGCGTTTGACCGAGCGCAATGGCCTACCTGGATGCGGCGCCGTCTCATTTTGGGTTTGGCAAACGCTTTAGCACATGGGTCCTTAGCAATTATAGCCAACCAGGGGCGACGGTTCAGGTCAATGGGCAGACCTCGGCCCACTTCCCTATTTTCAGGGGTACACAACAGCGGTGTCCCCTTTCACCCCTGTTATTTGCCCTATATATGGAACCTTTATCCCTACGTATATGAGACAGCTCAGTCATTACAGGGGTAACCTTTGGCGGTTAGGAGCACACAATCAGCCTTTATGCGGACCCTGTGATTGTCGCCTTGGATAATCTGATTGCATCCCTTCCAGTGCTCGGTGGCGGGACTCCGCATTAATATTCAAAAGTCACAGGCCCTCAATCTCTCAGTCCCTCTGGCGATGTAGCAATGCAATCGCTCACCAATGTCCCATCCAATGGACGATCACATTCATCCCCTACCTGGGGTCCACTGTAAAAGCAGCAGCAGCCCTTAACTACCACACCCTCCTTCAGCAAATAAGATATGGCCTGGCCCAATGGAAACATTACTAGCTCTCCTGGCTGGGCTGGCTGGCCACCCTGAAGATGACTAGCCTCCTGAGCATACTGTTTTTGTTCAAGACCCTCCCAATCAAATCTGCCTCAGGGGTGATTCAGACATTACAGGGGGTGATTACTTGATTTGTCTGGGCGGACGGGAGACCTAGCATGCAGCACCATCGGGAATTTAGACATCCGGGCGAAGGGGGCTTGGGTATCCCACACCTCCTCCACCACTATCAGGTGATCCAGCTTCATTACATGGTGGAGCGGACCAGGAAGGAATCCGAGAAACACTGGTTGTTTATGGACCATGCGGTCGCAGCGATGTACCTGCGGGAAGTCCATTTTCTGCATAGGTCACAGAAACCATGGAGCCCATATTCTTCACCGATTACTAAGGCTACGCTTGAGGTATAGGATAGAGTAGCACTACGTACAGGCCTATTGACATTTTCCTCCCCTATAATGGCGCTAATAGACAACAATGATTTTACACTGGGACTTGACTAGAAAGAGTTTCAGTTGTGGCAAAGCACCAGATAATGCTCTATTGTCACCTCTTCGATGGGGAGGACCTTCTCCAGGCTACCAGAGTCAGAGCAAATGCATTATCTTCAGGTCAAACACTGGCTCCAACATCCAACCATGCGTCCTGGGGCACAGCGGCCCCTTACCTCATTCGAGAGGTGGCTTGTCACGAAAACTTTGGATAAGCGACTCATCACAGAACTGTACTGAAAACTTCAACAAGCCATTCCATCGGCTAAGACAGCTGGGCAGGGATGCCGGGAAATGGAATTGGGGTGTCATCTGATGCAGAAAGAGTGGGAGGAGATATATTATCGGGCATGTCACATAGCGTGAAACATAGCTAGCTTTGAGACTGCCACTAAAATAGTGACATATTCGTACCTTACGCCTGTGCGGCTTCATTGAGGCAACCCTACCAGAAACACTGATTGCTAGAGAGGCTGTGGGTCCCCGGGAACACTTGTTCACCTGCTTTGGGATTGCCCCAAGCTCACACATTATTGGGATATGGTCCTAACTGACATAGGCACACACCTGAACACGCAGCTCCCACGATTTCCTGAATATGTTATTTTAGGGATCCCAAGTGCCCTGACATTTCCACTGAAATCCCGTAGAGGGTAACATATTGGGCTTACATTAGGAGCCACCTTTCAAAACACTTTAACACACCTGGGCACTGATAAAACCTAGACACACCTAGGTTGGATTCACTGTTATGGTATAGCTTGGGCATGGAGAAACTTACCCTTGCACTCACTGCCAGGGATGACACATATAGGGAGCTTTGGCGCCCGTTCATTGCTCTGAATTTAGAGATTTAATGTGCCCTAGATAACTTCGTCTATTGTGGTTAGCCAAAGGGGATACCCCTACACTGACTGGAACTACCGGCTAAGGCGAGTCACAAGAATCTTACAGTTCCAGACAAGGTACATTAAATTAATTGGGAATACCCCGGACAGAAGGTGTGGGTGGTGGGGAGTGTTAGTTGGGGTTTTTGTTGTTCTCAGTAGTATAGAGATTCTTGATGCAGTACTAATACACGCAATGCATGCTCTTGTATCTTGTGTCTTCTTTTTGAAATCCACTAAAGAGATTTGAACCATAAAATACTGTTGTATTGTATTGCAACATTTATAAAGTGCTTATTACACCTACAGGGTGTATATTGTATGTTTGCTTGGAAGGGTGTTGTCTCTCTTTTGATCCTATGTGGGAAGTGTTTCCATGTCGTGTGTGATGACCACCGAGGTTCAGTTCTCATGGTATGGGACGCAGCACTTAGCAAGTGTGATGGATGAAGAAATGCGAGAGACAGCTTATGGTTTTCTGTGAGCTGGCAGCTTTGAACAGCTCTGCAGCTCTTTGTATGGTATTTATTATTGCCCTGGGTTGTCCATTCTGATATATCTTGTTTAAAGTGCATGGTCCTGAACAGGTATTAGTTGGAGGAAGACATGGATCAGAGATCAGCGGGGATGGATTTATTTTTCCATCATCCCATAGCTGCTTGCCCCATGAGATGGCAAGAAGAGGGCATCATATGTAGCTAGTTTGGTCCTACCGTGGTGCACTACATTAAAGTCTTTCATAGGCCAGCAGCTCATGCCAATCTCTCCAGTTATTGCAAAGATTAGAGGCCCCCTGCTACTAATGTGAAGTTCACCTAGGCAGGGAAATACATACTGTAAACTTCCTAGGGCAACTTCAATATATGTTCAAAAATATGGTATATTTGATGTAGAAAATATTTAATAAAACATTTTTTTGTATTTTTGTACATTGAGTGACGGTCTCCTCTCTTGAAACTGCACTCATGATGAATTTCTAAACATATATTGAAGTTTCCCTAGGAACTTTACAGTATAAAGATCTCTCCAGTTATTCCATGCCTGTTCATTTGGTAGGATGGGTGGTTTATTTATGTGCACCTGCTACAACAACAGTCAAACCACTCACTGAGTTTTCTAGAAATGCATTTACACAGCACTTTCAACCTCTGAAGGGGTATAGTAGCACTTTACGTCAGGCAGTACTCTGCTCGAGAACCCAGGGCTAGTCATTTATATTTATATATTCATTTTTGTCTTTGTTCGTTTGTTTATTTATTTATTTGTTTTGGGTTGCTTAGGGGACTAGCCATGCCCCTTTAAGGAAATCATGCCATCCATTTACTCCAGTCTGAGTGGTAAATCAAATTAATATGAGTTAGGTGCGATCTTTAGTGGGGGCGAGATATGCAAATTCATGCATTGGTTGGTGGTATTGACAGATGAGCTGCAGTAGATTAGGTATTGTTAGGTTGCAGGGGTGTGCCTTTTACAGGAGAAATTGTGATCTTTAAAATGATATGTGGTCAATTTGCAGACAAACAATAATAGTAATCAACACAAACATGACTGCGATTCACAGTAGGCCGTGACAATGAGATGAGATGAGATTTATTTGAGCACTAATTTAATTAAGCTGTTCAGGGAGCTCTCTATATGAATGGGTTACCTGAATGAGAAAGGAGCCGTACACCACTTTGCAAGCTCTGATGTGTCCCTGTCATGACCTGCACGTGCAAAGAATCTTCATTTACGGCTGGACTGTTGTGTCCACCACCCCTTGCTTGTTGGGTAATAGTGGGCTGGTGCACCTGCTCCATCAGCGCCAAAGGGGCAGGCCCAGTGCACACGGAGGCTCTCCTTTGTGGCTAGGACAGAAGGGCTAGGGTCACCACTTATTCCTCTGACCACAAGGAAGGTGGATGGGGATGGGTGTCAGGGCCACTTGTTGCGCTGTCCCCAAATTATGGGTGTCAGGGCCCCATTACTAGATCCCGCATTAAAGCCCCCTGCCACAGGCAGGCCGCAGGGGACCCCTCTGGCTCCAGCGCATATCAATGGCTCAACAAAGTCACTCTACCACCCATGGAGCCCAGGCAGGAGTCAAGCCTCCTACCCATCAGCAGGGCCGCAGGGAATAAGTAACCACGCGATTTGGATCTAGGTAGGGGTTTAGGGTCCAGTTTTAACTGGTTATATGAACTACCTTAATGAGTCTTATAAATGAGATCATCACCGCTTCCTGTAAGCTGACTGAATCCCTTGTCTTCAAGCACCAACTATTCACAGGCAGCCACCCTGATTCCAGAGCCTGAAAAGTGTGCACTGCTCACGCCTTCCTCCACCGCTCCATTGCTACTCACTGCCATGACTCTTCTTTTGAGCCTCACCACAGACCTGTCCCCACCCCACAGTAACCCTCGCCCTTCATGCTGTTCACCTTCTCCCCCTCCTTTTCAAGTTCAAGTTCAAGTTCGGGCATTTGTATAGCGCACTACTCACCCAGAGGGTTTCAAGGCGCTTGGGGAAGGGATCATTATTTGTCGAATAGCCAGGTTTTCAGTTCTTTTCTGAAGGAGATGTGGTTCTGGGTAAGGTGGAGGTGGGTGGGGAGTGAGTTCCAGGTCTTGCCAGCTAGGAAGGAGAAGGATCTGCCCCCCATGGTGGATTTCCGGATGCGCGGGACTGCGGCGAGGGCTTGATTGGACGATCTTAGTTGGCGGGTGGGTTTGTAGAAGGACAGTCGAGTTTTGAGGCATTCGGGTCCTAGATTGTAGAGGGCCTTGTGTGCGTGGGTGAGAAGTCAGAAAGTAATGGCGCAGGATGTCTAATATGAGTCTCGCTGACGCGTTTTTGATGCGCTGGAGTTTTTTCTGTAATTTTGTTGTGATTCCGGCGTAAAGTGTGTTACCATAGTCCAGTCAACTCGTGACTAGTGCATGGGTGACAGTCTTTCTTGTCTCGAGGGGGATCCAGCGGAAGATCTTTTTGAGGATGCGAAGGACGTTGAAGCAGGAGGACGAGACGGCGTTGACTTGTCTGGACATCGAGAGAGAGGAGTCTAGAATGAAGCCAAGGTTACGTGCATGGTCTGTGGGTGTGGGTGCTGTGCCCAGAGCGGAAGGCCACCAAGAGTCGTCCCAAGCTGAGGGGGAAGATCCTAGGATGAGCACCTCTGTTTTGTCTGAGTTGAGTTTAAGGCGGCTCTGTTTCATCCATTCGGCTACTTCTTTCATGCCTTCGTGAAGATTGGTTTTGGCTGTGTTGGGGTCTTTGGTGAGGGAAAGGATTAGCTGGGTGTCATCGGCGTAAGAGATGATGTTGAGGTTGTGTTGATGCGCGATGGAGGCGAGAGGACTCATGTAGACGTTGAAAAGGGTGGGACTGAGTGAGGATCCTTGAGATACGCCGCAGATGACTTCGGTGGCCTCTGAGTAGAATGGGGGAAGTCAGACTCTTTGAGTTCTCCCAGCGAGGAATGAGATGATCCAGTCCAAGGCTTTTCCTTGTATGCCGATGTTGCTGAGGCGATGTATAAGGGTGCTGTGGCAGACTGTGTCGAAAGCGGCGGAAAGGTCGAGTAGTATGAGGGCCACTGTTTCTCTGTTGTCCAGGAGTGCTCGGATGTCGTCGGTCGCTGCAATGAGGGCGGTTTCGGTGCTGTGTTTGGCTCGAAACCAGGATTGAGATGGATCAAGGGAGTTGTTGGATTCAAGGAAGGTGGCGAGCTGGCTGTTGACGGCTTTCTCGATGACTTTGGCCGGGAAAGGGAGGAGGGATATGGGTCGGTAGTTTTTCAGTTCTGAGGGGTCTGCTGTGTTTTTTTTTAGAAGGGCGCTGAGTTCGGCGTGTTTCCAGCTTTCTGGAAAGGTGGCAGAGCTGAACGAGCAGTTGATGACATCGCGGAGTTGGGGTGCGATGATGGAGTCGGCTTTGTTGAAGATGTGGTGGGGACAAGGGTCAGAAGGCGAGCCAGAGTGGATTGAGTTCATGAGGCGAATGGTGTCTTCAGTGGTGATTGGGTTCCAGGCACTGAGGTTGTTAGTTGGAGGAGTAGGATCTGAAGGGTGTGGGGCGGGTTGATCGCTGGGAGATTTCTTGAAGCTGTTGTGGATGTCGGCAATTTTGTTGTAGAAGAAGGAGGATAGCGCATCGCAGAGGTCTTGGGAGGGAGTGATGTCGTTGGATGCTGCGGCGGGGTTGGTGAATTCTTTGACGATATTGAAGAGTTCCTTGCTGTTATGAGTGTTGTTGTCGAGGCGATCCTTGAATGCTAATTTCTTGGCGGATCCGTCACAACTTGGTGCGAAACCACGATTGTGTACAGCAGTCCAGTTCTTTTTTATCAAGGTTAGTTTTGCATGTCATATGATTACATATATGTATTCTCCTAGTGGGTTTTGCCAAAGTTAGTAAGCAACTGCAGTCTTGAAGGGCCTCAAATTCATAATTTTAAGCCACCCTGTCAGTCCAGCCAGTTTTTTTAAACTATCTGCTGCTTGTTTCATAGACAACAGCCTGCCGTCACTAGGGTGCCCAGAATTTTAAAGCCAAAAACCGGGAGATTTCACAAAAATAGAAGAAGGACTACAATTTTACTTCAAGCGATGAGAGCGCTCCTCAGCAGAGAATTACAGAACAGGCAGTAAGAACATACATAAAATGCAATTTTTAAACCCAGTAGCTTGCCTGTTAAGTAAATTGCTTTCTTGAAACAACTGCTAACTATCCCTGCTTTGTAAAACATTAAAAACACCTCAGACCGTTTTCAGTCGACCCTCTTTAAAAACCGGGACATGAGCTACATTTCTTGAAATTTGCTGGGACAGCTGGTTAAAAACTGGGACCGTCCTGGCAAAACGGGGACGCCTGATCACCCTACCCATCACTGCAATGGTGGGGCATGCTCACTGAACAGGGTTTTCTACCTGTAGTGTTCATGCGTGACCCAGCAGAGCATACCACCTTGAGAGGTATGAGCCAGACGTTCCCCTTTGAGTGAGATCAAGTGGTGAGGGAGGGGCTGATATAGGCTAAATAATAAAAAGGGGGGTTGTCCATGGTTTGAGATCCCAGTGTGAACACAAGTTGGCATCGAGAGACAGGATCATGCCTGAACCACTTCAGAGATCCACACCGCAGCCTGTGGGTAGGTGACAAGGGATCTCCTGCACATCGGTGATAAGGCCCTGTGAGTCAAAAAGGGTCCAAGCGGTCATGCCGCTGCTGTGAACCCCTTGCGGCACTGCAGAGGCATGCAGTAGAGAAGCACTCTTGCTGTGGGCTCACCTCCTTCAATTCAGGCCAGTGACCAGCAATATATATTTATGGGGTCATGGCCCATTGGCCCCAGTAATGACACCAGTCTTCAAGACTGAGAATGGACTCCCTCTCTGCAATTTGTTGTGAGAAACAGCACAGTATTTTATATTTTTAAAGTCTGTGTATTTTGCAATTTTTTTTATCATTAGTGTTCTTCATACTCAAAGTATTAAATAGTGTATGAAAAGTAGCACACTTTAAACAAATAATCAATAACAGGTGTGCTGCATGATGGCATATGGGGAAATTGACTAGTAACGTGTTTCATAAGCACATTAGGGTATGCAATTCTGCCAAAATCATGGTTCCTCTGCTCTTCTTAGAAGGGGAGGGAATCACCAAGGGCCGTATTATACATGCGGCAAATGTTCCTTCATTTCTCTGGACGCACCTTTTAAAAGATGGTGCATGGAAAGCAAGGGTGCTGGAAGCCTTTTCAGTCTCAGAGATGGTGTCCTCTAGCAGAATTTTTGAAGTGTCTCAATCATCCAAGATGGTCCCCTGCAATCAATTGTAATGTAATCAAATGGAGAGGATGTGGCTTAACAGCTAGAGTGGTTGACTTCGAAGCTGGGGAATTGGGTCTGAGTCTCGGCAATGACACTCAACATCCTGTGATTCGTGGCAAATCACTTAATCTCCCCGTGCCTAACAACAAAGAACGTGTCGGTCTGTAACGAAACTGGTGCTATGCAAAGCACTTTGAAGGGGTTAATAGAGACCCCCTTGGAGGTGGGTGTAGTGATTGACTGCACCCACCTGCAGGGAGATGTCTGGGGGGGTCCATGGGGCCCTCTTTACCCCTCCAGAAGGCTGCCATCATCTGACTGACATACAAGAGCCCTGGAACGCAAACACAATGTATGCTCTGATCCGGTGGAAGCTGCAAAAATACTCCTGCCAGGTGGGAGTGCACATTTTTATCCATGCCCGTAATTGGTATATTGAGCTGGGCCTTTGGTGAGTTTTTATTTCAATCTATGTCTGCTGCTTCCAAGAAAAGGAGCAATGTTTAAAGCTGAAATGGAGATATACCGAAATAGAAACGTATCTAGATGAACACATAGACAAGTGTTAAATTACCTAAGCAGGGACAACCCACTCCTTTCGATCAAATGAGCGTTGCCACACCACTAACACACACATTCCTCATGCAGATCCATTAGAATGCTCAACTGTTTTTGCTTTTTGGGATTTTTGTCTTTATTGCAAAATAACTGCAGTTCAATTAATTGCTGGTTTTCACTAGGATACTTGCCAGCCTCCAAGATCAGTCGGAAGGGGCACATTTTAACTAGGGCTGGCCATGCCCTCCCATGCTTCCATCACGGCAGAATAAAGAGGGTGGCAGCCCTGCCAAGTAGAGTCGTAAAGATGCTTGCACTTTGCCAAGCAGAGAGATGGTAAGCCGGGCCCCCACGAGGGGACACGAGAAAGGAAAAGACATATCCGGCAAGGGCCCTGTACAAGCACGGTGACCCAAAGCAGTCTACTACGGGGGCCGAGAAAGCTCAGAGCACGCACAAACCAAAAGATTTGCCAACACTGCACAAAAGACAAGCATTTGCAATGCAATGGATCTCGCATTAGGAAAATTTGAGCTTTTGGTATTGTAAATGTCACTTTTTTTATTTATGTTTTGTTTTTGAAAATACCGACATTAATAGCTCTGTCATTTACAATGCCAATAGTTATAACTTTCGCAAATGTGACACCTATAGCATTTGTAATGCCATATGTGTTGTATTTACGTGACTTACATGTATTGATATTACAAATAACTTTTAATTTTTTTCCAATAATTAATACTTAAATAAAAGTTATTGTAATTAATAATGGCAATAGCTTAAAGTTTTGTAAATAACTTTTGTGAAGATTATGTTCAGTGTATTTTATTGTGACGAAAATCCAAGAACAGAAGTGAAATATTAACATCTTTTTGTTACATTTGTAATGAAGCTTGAAACATTGAGAGAACATATTTGAACCAGGTGTTGTTGAATGGTTGCACAGATTGATGCTGTGGTGGTGCTGAGTGATGTTGTGATGGCGAACGAAAGATGCTGTGGCATTCAGTGATGCTGTAGTAGCGCATAGTGATGTTGTGGTGCCCCTGAGTGTTGCTGTGGTGGTGCGGAGTGATGCTGTATGCTATGCTATATTTTGTTTTGCTATCCTATGTTTTGTTTTGTTATGCTATGCTATGTTTTGCTATCCTATGCTTTGAATTGTTATGCTATGCTGTTTTTTGTTATGCTATGCTATGTTTTGTTATGCTATGCTATGTTTTGCTATGCTTTGTTATGCTATGCTATGTTTTGTTATGCTATGCTATGTTTTGTTGTGTTTTATTATGATATGCTTTGTTTTGCTATGCTATGTTTTGTTATGCTATGCTATGTTTTGTTGTGTTGTGTTTGGTATGCTATGTTTTGCTATGCTATTATATGTTTTGTTTTGCTATGCTATGTTTTGTTGTGTTTTGTTAAGCTATGCTATGTTTTGTTGTGTTTTGCAATGTTTTGTTATGCTATGTGTTGCTGTGTTATGTTATGCGTTGTTATGTTATGCTATGTTTTGTTATGCTATGTTTTGTTTTGCTATCTCATGCTTTGTTTTGTTATGCTATGCTATGTTTAATTTTGCTATCTCATGCTTTGTTTTGTTATGCTATGCTATGTTTTGTTGTGTTTTGTTATGCTATGCTATGCTATGTTTTGTTATGTATGCTATGTTTTGTTGTGTTTTGTTATGCTATGCTATGTTTTGTTGAGTTTTGCTATGTTTTGTTATGCTATGTTTTATTATGCTATGCTTTGTTTTATGTTATGCTATGTTTTGTTATGTTATGCTATGTTTTGTTCTACTATGTTTTGTTGTGTTTTGTTTTCCTATGCTATGTTTTGTTATACTATGCTATGTTTTGTTTTGCTATGCTTTGTTATGTTATGCTATGTTTGTTTTGTTATGCTATATTTTGTTATGCTATGCTATGTTTTGTTGTGTTTTGTTATGGTATGCTATGCTTTGTTGTGTTTTGCTATGCTTTGTTTTGTTTTGTTATGCTATGTTTTGTTTTGCGATCCTATGCTTTGTTTTGTTATGCTATGCTATGTTTTGCTATTCTATGGTTTTTCTTGTTATGCTATGCTATGCTATGTTTTGTTATCCTATGCTATGTTTTGTTATGCTATGCTGGTGAGGGTGAGTGAGTGTGTGTGAGGGTGTGTGAGGGTGAGTGAGGGTGAGAGGGTGTGAGGGTGAGGGGTGTGAGGGTGAGGGTGTGTGAGTGAGGGTGTGTGAGGGTGAGGGGGTGAGGGTGAGGGGGTGTGAGGGTGAGGGGCGTGAGGGTGTGAGGGTGAGGGTGTGAGGGTGTGTGAGGGTGAGGGTGTGAGGGTGAGTAAGGGTGTGTGAGGGGGTGAGGGGTGTGAGGGTGTGTGAGGGTGTGAGGGATGTGAGGGTGAGGGGGTGTGAGGGGGTGTAAGGGTGAGGGGTGAGTGAGGGGGTTTGAGGGTGAGGGGCTGTGAAGGGGTGTGAGGGTGTGTGAGGGGGTGTAAGGGTAAAGGGGTGTGAGGTGGTGTGAGGGTGAGGGGGTGTGAGGGTGAGGGGGTGTGTGGGTGAGAGGGTGTGAGGGGGAGGGGGTGTGAGGGGGAGGGTGTGTGAGGGTGTGAGGGTGAGGGGGTGTGAGGGGGATGGAATGTGTGAGGGTGAGTGGTGCGAAGGTGTGGGGGTGTGAGGGTGAGGGGGTGGGGTTGTGAGGGTGAGGGTGTGAGGTTGTGAGGGTGAGGGGGTGTGAGGGTGAGGGGGTGTGAGGGTGAGGATGACGGGGGTGAGGGTGATGGGTGTGAGGGTGAGAGGGTGTGAGGGTGAGGGAGTGTGAGGGCAAGGGGGTGTGAGGATGAGGGGGTGTGAGGATGTGTGAGGGTGTGTGAGGGGGTGTGAGTGGTGTGAGGGTGAGGGGGTGTGAGGGTGAGGGGGTGTGAGGGTGAGAGGGTGTGAGGGTGAGGGAATGTGTGAAGGTGAGAGGGTGTGTGAGGGTGAGAGGGTGTGTGAGGGTGAGGGTGTAAGGGTGAGTGAGGGTGTGTGAGGGGGTGAGGGGTGTGAGGGTGTGTGAGGGGGTGAGGGGTGTAAGGGGGTGTGAGGGGTGTAAGGGTGAGGGGGTGAGTGAGGGGGTGTGAGGGTGAGAGGGTGAGGGGCTGTGAAGGGGTGTGAGGGTCAGTGAGGGGGTGTGAGGGTGAAGGGGTTTGAGGGGGTGTGAGGGTGAGGGGGTGTGTGGGTGTGTGGGTGAGGGGGTGTGAGGGTGAGGGGGTGTGAGGGGGAGGGTGTGTGAGGGTGAGGGGGTGTGAGGGTAAGGGTGAGGGGGTGTGAGAGTGAGGGTGTGTGAGAGAGGGGTTGTAAGGGAGTGTGTGAGGGTGTGAGGGGGTGTGGGGTTGTGAGGGGGTGTGGTGGTGTGGTGGTGTGAGGGGGGTGAGGTGTGAGGGGGTGTGTGAGGGGTGTGAGGGTAAGGGTGAGGGGGTGTGAGAGTGAGGGGGTGTGAGATAGGGGTTGTGAGGGAGTGTGTGAGCGTGAGTGGGTGTGGGGGTGTGAGGGGGTGTGGTGGTGTGAGGGGGTGTGAGGTGTGAGGGTGAGGGGTTGTGTGAGGGGGTGAGGGGGTGTGAGGGTGAGGGTGAGTGAGGGTGGGTAAGAGGGTGTGTGAGGGTGAAAGGGTGTTTGAGATTGAGAGGGTGGGTGAGGGTGAGAGGGTGGGTGATGGTGAGAGGGTGGGTGAGGGGGGTGTGAAGGTGAGGGTTGTGAGGGTGAGGGGGTGAGGGAGGGTGAGGGGATATGAGGGTGAGAGGGGGTGAGAGGGTATGTGAGGGTGAGGATGTGTGAGGGTGAGAGGGTGAGTGAGGGTCAGGGGGTGTGAGGATGAGGGGGTGTGAGGGTGAGAGGGTGTGAGGGTTAGGGTGTGAGGTGGTGAGGATGAGTGAGGGTGAGGATGAGGGGGTGGGTGAAGGAGTGTGAGGGTGAGGAGGTGTGTGAGGATGAGGGGGTGTGAGGATGAGGGGGTGTGAGGGTGAGGGTGAGGGGGTGTTAGGGTGAGGGGGTGAGGGTGAGTGAGGGTGAGAGGGTGAGTGAGAGTGAGGGTGTGTGTGTGAGGGTGAGGATGAGGGGGTGTGAGAGTGAGGGGGTATGAGATTGAGGGTGTGTGAGGGTGAGGAGGTGTGTGAGGGTGAGGGGTTGAGGGGGTGTGAGGGTGAGGGTGAGGTGGTGTGAGGGTGAGGGTGTGTGGGTGAGAGGGGTGAGGGTGAGTGAGGGTGAGAGAGTTGTGAGGGTGAGGGGGGTGAGGGTGGGTGAAGGTGTGAGGGTGAGTGAGGGTGGGTGAGGGTGTGTGAGGGAGAGAGGGTGTGAGGGTGTGTGAGGGTGAGGAGGTGTGAGGGTGAGGGTCCGGAGAAAATGGTGGCAGGGCAGACATCATAAGACAGAGAGAAGAGACTGCGTGGTGACTGCGTTGGTCAGTTTCAGAATCAGGAGGGGCAGAGTCAGCACAGTCTGCGAGGGATCAACGTGTCTAGAGGCAAAGCATAGCGGATGTAGCATTGCTGCTAGCAAGTCGAGTGTTTTCAAGCTGAGTGTCCCTAGAGAGATGGCAACACAGCAACAGCATTTGAGGAGCAAGGCTACTGTTAACAAGCACGGTAGGCTTTCACTTTCGTCCAGAAAAAAAAAGCGAGAAAGGTGCAGAGAACGCCCAACAAAACACGGCTTCCCCGCAAAATGGATGCAAAAAAAACCAAGCTCTCTGCATTGCTGTGGCGGGGGCGGGACGGGAGTCCCTTCCTTTGAAGTCTGAGGGGGGAGCAGCTTTGGAGCGGATTCCTTTGAAGTCTGATGCCGAGGCTCAGACAAATGGTGGTGTGCGAGCGGCTTCCTTTGAAGTCTGATGCCGAGTCCGATGGTGTTTGATGTGCATGCGCCTGCCTCACACGCCTGCCTCACATGAACCGCAGGCTAGGTAGACTTTTCGGACTGCTTACTATAATCTCGCCTATTCAATCCCTAACGGGATAGAACAGTCGAGACCTAAAAAGGAAGGAAGCATAAGTGCAGCCATAAACAGTGTAATGTTCGAAGCACCAGCTGGCAGAGGAAACCAACACAGCCACTACCCAGAATGCCAGCCTGGAGGAATATATGACGTTATCCCGCATACAAACAGCATGCAAAAATAATCCTGCATATACTATTAGTCCGCAAATTAAAAGAACGAAAACTTTTAGAACAAATATGCCTTTAGCACGCATGCCTTTACAACGTAAAGGCATGCATGTTAAAGGTATACTCGTTGTAAAAGTTGTAAAAGTAAGTAAAAGTACACTACCCTACCCTACACTACCCTACACTCTAATGTAGTACCCCTGCACCACCCACCCTTGACACACAGTCCTTTTTCTACAATTACACTACCCAGCACGACCCCCAACACTACCATAAAGCACTTTACTTCCCTACACAAGCACTACAACAGTACCTTAATACACTACCCCCAGCATGACCCTACACAAACACTACAATACTACACTAAACTACTGTAGGAAATGGGACCCCCGGCCGGCCAGGGCTTGCGCCACAGCCAGGCAGAGACCGCCACCCCTATGTAAAGTCGACCCCTGCTCACCCTCTAGGTAACGCGGCGTGGGCAGTCAGGCCTATCTCGGAGGACATGTGTGAAGCATTTGCGCACGCACCCACCAACAACAACATCCAGGGCCTCCCACAAAAGGACTCCACACCAAGTATATATGAAAATAGTCTTTGTATTAAGAAGGACACATAGGAACACACATTGTACAAAGGGCCCGAGGCACAGGCCGGGGTTACAAGTAAGAAGGTACAGGGCCGGGCCAAGGGGCCCCTGCCAGGGGTATGCACATGATGGAACTGGCATTAGAACACATATCCACTGGGAGCTTCCTAGAACTAGCAGTAGAACTCAATCTGACCAGGGATCACATACATGGGACATCGGGTATTCAGGAGGGAAGGGACAAGGTACATAACACAACAGAGGCCCCCATCAGCAGGGCAACACATAATAATTCTCAGCATCACTTTGATATTAGTCAGTAGCACCCCATAGGCCAGATGGCCTTCCTGGGGCAAGGGCGCCTTAGACTCTCGATGTCCAGAGTGGGCTGCAAAGGGGCCCGGGGCAAACCTAAACGTGGCAGCGGCCCACGAAGTGCTGGGCAGCTGAGGGGCTTGGATATAGCCTTGCAGGCTCGGGGGACAGGGGGGCAATGGTGGAGCCTCTCGGGGCTCAGGCAGGGTCAGGGACACGTGGTGGAGCCTCTCGGGGCTCAGGCAGGGTCAGGGACACATGGTGGAGCCACTCGGGGCTCAGGGAGACAGGGGGGCAATGGTGGAGCCTCTCGCAGGCTCAGGGTAAGCAGGCAAGTCCCTCTCGGGGGACTCGATCTTCCGGGGGCCCCACGGGCCAGGACGGAGCCTCTCAGGGCTCAGGAAAAGAACTGTGGGCAGGCGGGCCCCCCTCGGGGGACCCGGCATCACTGGGGGCCCTTCGGGCCTCGAGGCACAACAGGGAGTTCACTGGAGGGGAGGGGAGGGGTGGGCACCGGCAATGTGTCCCGACGCCCCTCCTCTCTCTCTCCCCCTTGCTGCACTCACCGGTCTTGGTGCACCGGTCCTCTCTCGCTCTCCGGGGCTCCCGCTCGCTCCTGGGGGCCCCGGGGGGGGGGGAGCGGCAGTTGTCCTGGTGGGACGCAGGGGCGCGGAGTAGGCTCCCGCCGACCCCTGCCTTCTCGGCTCTCTCCGGTCGTCTCCACAGCTCCTCGGGCCGCCGGCCAATCACAGCGCGGCCCGGGGAGACGTCAGCAACAAATCCCGGGCCGGCAGCCAATCCCAGCGCGGCCCGGGAATAGCATCACGAGGGGTCCCGGGCCGGTGGTGGTGACTCGGGGGAAATTACGAGGGCCAGGCTCCCTCGAGGATTTCAAGGGGCAAGTAGCGAGGTAGGCTCTCGCTGGGGTTGTAGAATCTCGGCAGTACGGGGCAGACGCCGGGTAGGCACCGGCTTGTTGAATATAGCGCTCCCAGCGCTAGGGCATGAATGAAGCGCCCCAAAGCGGTAGAGGGCAGGGATCAGCGCTTCCAGGCGCTGGGCAGAAGGGACAGGGCTCCCCAAGCGCTAGATGCAGGATAACCAAGTCCATAGGTAGTCCAGGACCTCAGAGGGGGCCCAGCAGCGCCAAGGGCCATCCTTAGTCCAGGAGTAGGGCAGGGCCCAGGGAGGCAAGCCAACCCTGAGCCCAAGCAGCAACAGCCCCTGGTAGATTCAAGTTAAGAACAAGAACAAGTCCAGAGTGTCACAGCACCCTTTTTATACACACATTCTTGGTCTGAAGGGGCAGGCAGGGGGAGAACCAGCTGGAACTGGTTATGGGGGGATTCTTTACACTGGCCAGGCTAGGAACATCAGCCGCACCCCAGGGGGTGGAGCCAGCATTGTCTGGGGAAAACCCAGCCTCATTCATGACACTCAACCCAGACAGTCAATCCACAAGCAGACCCAGGCTCACTGCTCCCCTCACATCAGCATGCTAAACACTCCATTCACCACCGGGGCAGACCCTCCCAGATCCTGGGAGCCAGGCTCACCAGCCAGCCTCGGCCAATCATACGCCAGGCACACATTCCACAAATATGCCAACTTCCAAAAGGGGGACTTCTACACTAGACACACTCATAGCACATATACCGTTGCGCAGCATTCAATCTCACAAGTTCATACATACCAGACTTGACCCTGCACACCCTATGCATCGGGAACTACCGAGGACTCATCCATTCCCCATGTATTCCTATGGAAGGGTAGGTCGCTCTCTCGTCACACGCACTCAGAGGGGGAATCACCATCCCCAGGTTACATATACCATAAAAACTTCAGGGACGGACCTGCCAGACGGGCCAAGTCCAACACATGCCCCTCTCAGCCCAAACGCAGGGTAGACCAATCACTACCGTGATGGACTTCCCTGCTGCAGGGCGATAAAACATGGACGCGGCCCGCACTGCCGGGTCACCCTCCAGTTCTACGCCACATGGACCGATAGACATACACAGACTAAAAATAACAAAAAAAATAAAAAAAATTACAAAAAATGAAGACAGAGGCCCAACCAGGCTACCCACCTGGTACTCCTTAGTTGTCCATGACTAGGACTAGGCCCTAAGCCATCCAGATACCACTGGTCCCTGCTAATCCGAAGTGGGGGGCGGTACCCCTGGCCCACAATAGCCATTCTCCACTCCCTTTCTCAGTGTAGCCACGACTACCACTGTTCCTTCCACCTAGGGTCCGCACCCTCAGGCTTGCCAGAGGTCACAGGCAAGAATGCCCCACCCTACCTCTACTTCTGAGGTTCCGCGTTCTCCCAGGAGAAACACCCTCAGAACACACTTTCCTACCAGTCTTGGAACTTCCTCCCTCCACTGGTCTTCCACCTGGGAACTAAGCGTTCAGCTCTCCCCAAGGCAAGCCGCGGCCGAGCCAGCAGGTCTTCCTTGTCCGGGATACAACTTAACATAAATTCAACAAAACGAGCCGCGGCAACGCCAGCAGGTCTCAGTGTTCAGCTCTCCCCAAGGCAAGCCGCGGCAGCGCCAGCAGGTCTTCCTTGTCCGGGATACAACTTAACATAAATTCAACAAAATGAGCCGCGGCAGCGCCAGCAGGTCTCAGTGCTCAGCTCTCCCCAAGGCAAGCCGCGGCAGCGCCAGCAGGTCTTCCTTGTCCGGGATACAACTTAACATAAATTCAACAAGATGAGCCGCGGCAGCGCCCGCAGGTCTCAAGGTTCAGCTCTCCACAAGGCTAGCTGTGGCAGCGCCAGCAGGTCTTCCTTGTCCGGGATACAACTTAACATAAATTCAGCCAGGGCGACACCTGACGCCTAAACCACATTCAGCGGGGTACGGAACACATGATGCATCAAACACATTTAGCGGGGAAAAGGGGGGGACACCTGACGCATCAAACACATTCAGCGGTGTACGGAACACATGATGCATCCAACACATTCAGCGGGGTAAGGAAGGACAGGATTAACGTTGATTCAGCAAGCTCCCCATCCCAGAGAACTTACACTCCATTACTCAGCACACCTCAACATTCATCCACACACCGTCCCCTAGACTGGTAAGACAGTTTTCCACCGCTCCTGATTCCTCAACCTGACCCTCGGGGCACAGGTACCATTACTCTAGGGAAAGGACAAGGACCATACACATTTGAACACAATTACGCAACCACCACTGGATACCACCCTTCTGGTGAATCCAGAAAACCATATTACACTAGGGAGATGATTTACCCTCCCAAGCTAGGGACACCTAACTCTCAGTATATATGTACATATTTTTCTACAGAACAGATATTTAAGTAACCCTTAAAACTTTCCACAGAACGGGTATTTCTATTAATCTTTAAACATTTTCCACAGACATTTTTAGCAACCTGACCTGACCCTATGTGGCACAGGTACCATTACTCCAGGGAAGGGACAGGGACCATACACATTGAACACACTTACGCTGCCACCACTGGATCCCACCCTTCTGGTGAATCCAGAAAACACATTGCACTAGGGAGTTGATCTACCCTCCCGAGCTAGGGCCACCTAACCAGAACACATTTTTCACAGAAGGGACATTTAAGTAACCTCCTAAAAACAATAATCTCCTTTCTTTGCGACCATTTACAATACAGAGTTTTGTAGGGAGGCCAGTTATCGTTGTGGTACTGCGCAAACACAAGTCCGGATCCCACCGCTAGCCACCAGTGTAGGAAATGGGACCCCCGGCCGGCCAGGGCTTGTGCCACAGCCAGTCAGAGACCGCCACCCTTATGTAAAGTCGACCCCTGCTCATCCTCTAGGTAACGCGGCGTGGGCAGTCAGGCCTATCTCGGAGGACATGTGTGAAGCATTTGCGCACGCACCCACCAACAACAACATCCAGGGCCTCCCACAAAAGGACTCCACACCAAGTATATATGAAAATAGTCTTTGTATTAAGAAGGACACATAGGAACGCACATTGTACAAAGGGCCCGAGGCACAGGCCGGGGTTACAAGTAAGAAGGTACAGGGCCGGGCCAAGGGGCCCCTGCCAGGGGTATGCACATGATGGAACTGGCATTAGAACACATATCCACTGGGAGCTTCCTAGAACTAGCAGTAGAACTCACTCTGACCAGGGATCACATACATGGGACATTGGGTATTCAGGAGGGAAGGGACAAGGTACATAACACAATAGAGGCCCCCATCAGCAGGGCAACACATAATAATTCTCAGCATCACTTTGATATTAGTCAGTAGCACCCCATAGGCCAGATGGCCTTCCTGGGGCAAGGGCGCCTTAGAGTCTCGATGTCCAGAGTGGGCTGCAAAGGGGCCCGGGGCAAACCTAAACGTGGCAGCGGCCCACGAAGTGCTGGGCTGCTGAGGGGCTTGGATGTAGCCTTGCAGGCTCGGGGGACAGGGGGGCAATGGTGGAGCCTCTCGCAGGCTCGGCAGGGTCAGGGACATGTGGTGGAGCCTCTCGGGGCTCAGGCAGGGTCAGGGACACGTGGTGGAGCCTCTCGGGGCTCAGGGAGACAGGGGGGCAATGGCGGAGCCTCTCGCAGGCTCAGGGTAAGCAGACAAGTCCCTCTCAGGGGACTCGATCTTCCGGGGGCCCCACGGGCCAGGACGGAGCCTCTCGGGGCTCAGGAAAAGAACTGTGAGCAGGCGGGGCCCCCCTCGGGGGACCCGGCATCACTGGGGGCCCTTCGGGCCTCGAGGCACAACAGGGAGTTCACTGGAGGGGAGGGGCGGGCACCGGAAATGTGTCCCGACGCCCCTCCTCTCTCTCTCCCCCTTGCTGCACTCACCAGTCTTGGTGCGCCGGTCCTCTCTCGCTTTCCGGGGCTCCCGCTCGCTCCTGGGGGCCCCGGGGGGGGGGAAGCGTCAGTTGTCCTGGTGGGACGCAGGGGCGCGGAGTAGGCTCCCGCCGACCCCTGCCTTCTCGGCTCTCTCCGGTCGTCTCCACAGCTCCTCGGGCCGCCGGCCAATCACAGCGCGGCCCGGGGAGACGTCAGCAACAAATCCCGGGCCGGCAGCCAATCCCAGCGCGGCCCGGGAATAGCATCACGAGGGGTCCCGGGCCAGTGGTGGTGACTCGGGGGAAATTACGAGGGCCAGGCTCCCTCGAGGATTTAAAGGGGCAATTAGCGAGGTAGGCTCTCGCTGGGGTTGTAGAACCTCGGCAGTACGGGGCAGACGCCGGGTAGGCACCGGCTTGTTGAATATAGCGCTCCCAGCGCTAGGGCATGAATGAAGCGCCCCAAAGCGGTAGAGGGCAGGGATCAGCTCTTCCAGGCGCTGGGCAGAAGGGACAGCGCTCCCCAAGCGCTAGATGCAGGATAACCAAGTCCATAGGTAGTCCAGGACCTCAGAGGGGGCCCAGCAGCGCCAAGGAGGGGAAAGGCCATCCTTAGTCCAGGAGTAGGGCAGGGCCCAGGGAGGCAAGCCAACCCTGAGCCCAAGCAGCAACAGCCCCTGGTAGATACAAGTTAAGAACAAGAACAAGTCCAGAGTGTCACAGCACCCTTTTTATACACACATTCTTGGTCTGAAGGGGCAGGCAGGGGGAGAACCAGCTGGAACTGGTTATGGGGGGATTCTTTACACTGGCCAGGCTAGGAACATCAGCCGCACCCCAGGGGGTGGAGCCAGCATTGTCTGGGGAAAACCCAGCCTCATTCATGACACTCAAACCAGACAGTCAATCCACAAGCAGACCCAGGCTCACTCCTCCCCTCACATCAGCATGCTAAACACTCCATTCACCACCGGGGCAGACCCTCCCAGATCCTGGGAGCCAGGCTCACCAGCCAGCCTCGGCCAATCATACGCCAGGCACACATTCCACAAATATGCCAACTTTCAAAAGGGGGACTTCTACACTAGACACACTCATACCACATATACCGTTGCGCAGCATTCAATCTCACGAGTTCATACATACCAGACTTGACCCTGCACACCCTACGCATCGGGAACTACCGAGGACTCATCCATTCCCCATGTATTCCTATGGAAGGGTAGGTCGCTCTCTCTTCACACGCACTCAGAGGGGGAATCACCATCCCCAGGTTACATATACCATAAAAACTTCAGGGGCGGACCTGCCAGACGGGCCAAGTCCAACAACTACTACACCCCAGCATGACCCTACACTACACAAACACTACAACACTACCCTAAACCCTAAAACACTACCCCCAGCATGACCCTACAATACAACACTACCCAAACCCTAAACCACTAAACCCCAGCATGACCCTACACTACACAAACACTACAACACTACCCTAAACCCTAAACCACTATACCCCAGCATGACCCTACACTACACAAACAGTACAACACTACCCTAAACCCTAAAACACTACCCCCAGCATGAGCCTACACTACAACACTACAACAGTACCCTAACCCCTAAAACACTACACCCCAGCATAACCCTACACTACACAAACACTACAACACTACCCTAAACCCTAAAACACTACCCCTGCATGACCCTACACTACAACACTACCCAAAACACTAAAACACTACCCCCAGCATGACTGTTAGAAATGGGATCCCTGGCTGGCCAGGGCTTGCGCCAAAGTCAGTCAGAGACCACCACTCCAAAGTCAGGGCAAGGGAGTTACACGCCAAGATAACCCCTGCTCACCCTCTAGGTAACGTGGCGCAAGCAGCAAGGCTAAACTTGGTGGCGATGTGAGTTAAGTATTTGCTCACGCACCCCAGCAACAACACCCAAGGCCCAGCACAAAGGAAACTCCACACAAGGTTATATATAAAAGTAGCCTTTGTATTACACCAAAAACACATTAGATAAAAAAACACACTTTACAATGTGCCAACAGGCACGGGCAGAAATTACAGGGGATATGTACAAGACAGGGCCACATGGACCACTGTCAGGAATCAGCACTTTTAGAACTTGGGATATAAAATTACTGTAGCACAAAATAGAACATAAAGCACACAACCAGTAACTACTGGTAACGGTTAAGTACCACCTACGCAATCTTAACCACCTTAGGAACAGGTCACGCAGGGAACCAGGACCTCACTAGCACCACCTGTACTAGCAAGAACAACCACCTAAGTATCACAATACCTGTAGGGGTATAAGCATATAACACATGATGCATAACATACATTCAGAGGTGTAAGGAATAAGGCACATGATGCATCTACAACACATTCAGAGGTGCAGGGAAGAAAACAATTGCGCAAAACTCACATAAGTCACCACCTGTGACTGTCCATAGGCCAACTGGCCTTGTGGGGGCTAGGACGCCCTGTGTCCCAGTCAGGGGCCTAAACGTGGCAGTTGCCCACAAAGTGCTGAGCAACTGGTGCAGACAATGATGGGGCCAACGTGGGAGCCTCCCAGGCTCTGAACAATTACACTGTCCCCCTGAGCCTCGCTGGGCTCGTAACATAATGGGCCACGTGGAGCCTCTCAGGGCTCAAAACACCAAGCAATGCCCCTGAGCCTTGCAGGCTCTGATCCAAAGGAAATGCCCCCTAAAGCCTCTTGTAGATGGAGTCCCCCCTCCGGGGGCTCTGGAGAAATGTGCACGTCGTTTCGAGTCCCTCTCGGGGACTCAGTGACCAGTGACCACTCGGGGCTCTGAGGACAACTGTTCCGCCCGTTGGAGTCCCTCGCTGGGGACTCTAAATAACAAAAAGGTGCCCGGAGCCTTGGAGCCTCGTGGGCTCTGCACCACTGAGGAAAGGGCCCCCTTGGGAGATCGCGCTACTGGGGGCGGGGGGGCCAGACACGGGCAATGTGTCCCGACACCCCCCTCTCTTCGTTGAGCTCCCCCTGCACTCACCGGCTTGCTGTGCGGCGGCGGCTCTCTCGAGAGCTCCCGCTCCTCGGGGGCTTTCCGATGCTGCGGCCGGACTCCTCTCTCCCCGGGGCTCTCCCTTCACATGGGAGCCCCGGCAGGCAGCATCCAGCTTCCTGGTCGTGGCGGGCCTGGCCCCGTCACGCTGCAATCTGCCTGACTTCCTGTGCGGGGGCAGCCTATGGCAGCGCGCCGATTCTCCTCTGGGGCCGCCAATGGCAGCGCGGCCCGGGGGGTGGGGAGGTGGGACAGCGCTTCACAGAGGATCCCCTGTGCCGGCGGCGGAGATTCTCACTGCCGCAACACAATTTAAATATAAAGCGAGGTGGGCACTCGCTAGAGGGGCATGAAAATCGGCAAAATGCGGGCCAAATAAATGCCGGGTGGGCACCGGCTCCAAAGAACAGCAAAGCGCTCCAGGCGCTATAAGCAGAACAAAGCGCTACCAAGCGCCGTGGGCCCAAATAAAGCACTCCTCATCGCTAGAGGCGGAATGAAGCGCTCCCAGCGCTAGACAGGCAATCTCAGCGCTCCCCAGCGCTGAAGGACAGGAGAGAGCGCCCTCAAGCACTTCAAGCAACAAAGTCCAACAAGAGTCTGTAGGCAGGCAGGGGGGCAAGGCTGGGCCCAGAGCCAGCTCACTGGGTCTCCAGGCAGGGAGACAGTCCAAGTGGCGGTCCTCCGGCCCAGCAACAGCAGCAGCCCCCTCAGGATCCTGGAAGAGAACATTTTGTTAGAGGACACAGCCCCTTCTTATACTTCAAATTCCTTTGTCTGTAGGTGCAGGGTGGGGGAGAAACCAGTTTCAGCTGGTTTTGGAGCACCCTTGATGGCTCAACCACCGCTTTCATTCACTGGCAGGGCTAGGGTCATTAGACGCACCGCAGGGGGCGGAGCCAGCATTGTGTGGGGAAAACCCAGCCTCATTCAGGACACAGGTGCACTCCTCCCCTCACATCAGCATGCTAATCTCAGCACTCACCACTGGGCAGACCCATCCAGACATCCTGGAGCCTGGCATCCCAGCCAGCTCCAGCCAATCATACTCCAGCACCCTCACAGCACACGTACAGCCATGTCTAGAAGTGGCACTTCCCCACTAGACACATACACGCCGCACATACCATTGCGCAGCATTCACTCTCACAAGTTCGCACATACCAAACTCGTGCATGCACACCTCACGCATCAGGAACTACCAGGGACACAGACATTCCCCATGCATTCCTATGGGAGGGCAGGCCAACCTCACTCCACGCACTCAGAGTGCGCACGCACTTTCCACTTGCACAGAAACCAAAAATCACTACCACTGGGTCACAAACACAAAGCAAAAAGTTTAGGGGTGAACCTGTCAGAATGGCCAAGTCCAACAATGACCCAATACTACAACACTACCCAAAACCCTAAAACACTACCCCCAGCATGACCCTACACTACACAAACACTACAACACTACCCTAAACCCTAAAACACTACCCCCAGCATGACCCTACACTACACAAACACTACAACACTACCCTAACCCCTATCACACTTCCCCCAGCACAACCCTACACTAAACAACCACCACAACTCTACAATACACTAACACAACACTACACTACACAATCACTACCCCAGCACGATCCCCACCCTTAAAAATTAACCCAAACCCCCTTACCTCTCTCGTCATCGTTTACAACGCAAATGCATTTACCATACATGCCTTTACAATGTATTTCGTTGTGAAGGCATGCGTGATAAAAGCACATAAGTTGTAAAAAATGTGGGATGATGGTATGCGGGATGAATGACATTGCGGATTAATAGTATGTGGCCTGAAAGTCCGTGGGAAAAAAAATGCGGGATAAAGGTTGATTACCAGCCTGGAGATCAGCAAGCGAATGCCCGCATGCTGAAACTGGGAGTCACGAGGTAGAGAGAGATTGTGCTTTTCCATCCATCCAACACCGGAGGGAGCCACACAACAGTCACCAGGTGAAACAGGACATACATGTCTTCAGCTCACCAGTGGACACAAGAAACAGTTGGCACACATGAGTAAATCAGCAGTATGTTGGCTGCCCGTGGTCCACGAAGGGGACCCTCCTAAGAGGGTGGCCACCTTAGTGCCACATGAGGGCACACAAGTCATTCCAGTTGTTAGGGACCCACTAAGAGTCCGTGTGCCTCGTCACTTCTGGTAGGGGGTGGGCGGGGGATGCAGTATAAGTGCTTCTCCCCGCCCATCTGGCGGCCTCTTTGTGGCTGCCCTTTACTCTGTTTCCCTCCCTACCGCATACCCGGCGTACGTGCAGGGTTTGGGGTGGGTGAAGTGTACTAACGTGTTATTTTTGTGTTGCAGGCGGAGTTACAGGGCGATCCAGAGGCTGTAAGGTACAGACGGATACCCTCTGCAGGAGCACAACAAGGGTGCAAAAGCCAAGTGTACCCAGGGATGTCCTCACATTGTCCCCTGGAAGAGCGACGGCGCCCTGTTAGTCCTAAGGGCGGTTGTGGGCCTGAGCAACCGGGGGCTGCCTGGAACTCTCTGCCCCCTTTGGGGGACGTGAGTAAGGGCGTGGACTGGCGGTCCACCGCTGGGAGGGTTGGCCCCTCCCAAAATTGGTAAGCACCGATTGGCAGCAGCAGGTGTAATTTGGCTCATCAGACGGGCAGGCTGTGGAGGGGCTTGCCTGCCCGTGGATAGCCTGTAAGATAACCCACCATGTTAGGCATATTTGTCATGCAAATCAATCTGCAGCAATTTTTTCTACAAACAATGTGTTGTGTGGTTTATTTACTGATGATATTGCTGTATGTGGGATGGGGAGTGTTGCTGATATTGGCACTATGGTCAACGTTCCAGCTATTGAACCTTTTTGTCACCTCGAGGACCCTCATCAGCACAAGCACCAAAATGGAGACAATGGGTGGTAAGACTAGTGATGTACTATGCAAGGGTGGCTCCTCCACTAGGACAGAGGAGTGTCGCCCCACTGCTTTCTCACAGATCGAGAAGCAGAAACAGAACATGGTGCCGAGTGGTCGCTCTCCTGTGGTATCGTTGTGGTATCGTTGTGCAGCGCATTTGAAACTGCTTGCAACCTATTACCTTTTGACTGCCGCTTTGCTTATTTGTATTAGCATTGTTAAACCACCAGCGCAACTTTATTGCCGTTTCTGATATCATTGTGCAGCGCATTTTCACGGAAACTGGTTATAATCTTTTAACTGCTATTTGCCTCTGACTGCCGCTTTGCTTATTAGCATATCACAATTGCTAGCGCTTATTCCTTGCTGTAGTCGCGTTCTCCCCCAGGCGCTCTTGCCGTGCTGACCCCTCCGCCTCCATTTTGTTGTTATTGTCCTCCTACGTTGCCCGCCCCGCCTCCCAGCTGAGCCGCCCTCGCCCCTCCCCCTCCACTTTCCATATATGACAGTTGCTCCCGCGCGCAGCGTTTACGCGCGCCCCATTCGCGCCGAAGGTGTGCCAAAGGTAAGCCCGTCTACGCCCGTCCGCGCCTGGACCGCGACCAGCGCCAGACCCCCTGTCCCTCGCACCCATGGACCTTTCTCCTGCTACTCCTGCAAATTCAGCGGCAACGACAACATCTCCGCTACGACCACACCACAGATTCCCAACCCCAACCACCTACAGTGCATCCTTCTCAACACCCGCTCGGTCAACAGACACGCCATTGACCTATGGAATCTACTAGACACCATCTCTCCAGACATCGCCTTCCTAACGGAAACATGGATGAACGCTTCCTCCGCCCCAGACATCACCATTGCCATCCCTGAAGACTATAAGATCACTCGCAAAGACCGCACCGGCCACACAGGAGAAGGAATCGCTATCGTCCATAAGAAATCAATCCGCATATCAACCAGCTCTGACGCCAACCTCGCCAACTCCGAACACCTTCACTTCCAGATCCACATCGACCCCAAGACCACACTCAGAGGCACCCTCCTCTACAGACCACCAGGACCCCGCGCAAAATTCAGTGAAGACATCACGGACTTCATCACTCCACACACGCTCCCCTCCAAAGACTACATCCTTCTGGGAGACCTCAACTTTCACCTCAAAAAGATCAACGACCACAACACCACCACCCTCTTGGACAACCTCGCCAACCTCGGACTCAAACAACTGGTCACTTCCCCCACCCACATCGCAGGTCACACACTCGACCCCATCTTCACCTCCAGCAATCATGTCTCCTTCAGCCACACTACGGATCTCCTCTGGACTGACCACAGCTGCGTTCACTTCACCTACAACAAGCAAGGGTGGCTCCTCCACTAGGACAGAGGAGTGTCGCCCCACTGCTTTCTCACAGATCGAGAAGCAGAAACAGAACATGGTGCCGAGTGGTCGCTCTCCTGTGGTATCGTTGTGGTATCGTTGTGCAGCGCATTTGAAACTGCTTGCAACCTATTACCTTTTGACTGCCGCTTTGCTTATTTGTATTAGCATTGTTAAACCACCAGCGCAACTTTATTGCCGTTTCTGATATCATTGTGCAGCGCATTTTCACGGAAACTGGTTATAATCTTTTAACTGCTATTTGCCTCTGACTGCCGCTTTGCTTATTAGCATATCACAATTGCTAGCGCTTATTCCTTGCTGTAGTCGCGTTCTCCCCCAGGCGCTCTTGCCGTGCTGACCCCTCCGCCTCCATTTTGGTGTTATTGTCCTCCTACGTTGCCCGCCCCGCCTCCCAGCTGAGCCGCCCTCGCCCCTCCCCCTCCACTTTCCATATATGACAGTTGCTCCCGCGCGCAGCGTTTACGCGCGCCCCATTCGCGCCGAAGGTGTGCCAAAGGTAAGCCCGTCTACGCCCGTCCGCGCCTGGACCGCGCCCAGCGCCAGACCCCCTGTCCCTCGCACCCATGGACCTTTCTCCTGCTACTCCTGCAAATTCAGCGGCAACGACAACATCTCCGCTACGACCACACCACAGATTCCCAACCCCAACCACCTACAATGCATCCTTCTCAACACCCGCTCGGTCAACAGACACGCCATTGACCTATGGAATCTACTAGACACCATCTCTCCAGACATCGCCTTCCTAACGGAAACATGGATGAACGCTTCCTCCGCCCCAGACATCACCATTGCCATCCCTGAAGACTATAAGATCACTCGCAAAGACCGCACCGGCCACACAGGAGAAGGAATCGCTATCGTCCATAAGAAATCAATCCGCATATCAACCAGCTCTGACGCCAACCTCGCCAACTCCGAACACCTTCACTTCCAGATCCACATCGACCCCAAGACCACACTCAGAGGCACCCTCCTCTACAGACCACCAGGACCCCGCGCAAAATTCAGTGAAGACATCACGGACTTCATCACTCCACACACGCTCCCCTCCAAAGACTACATCCTTCTGGGAGACCTCAACTTTCACCTCGAAAAGATCAACGACCACAACACCACCACCCTCTTGGACAACCTCGCCAACCTCGGACTCAAACAACTGGTCACTTCCCCCACCCACATCGCAGGTCACACACTCGACCCCATCTTCACCTCCAGCAATCATGTCTCCTTCAGCCACACTACGGATCTCCTCTGGACTGACCACAGCTGCGTTCACTTCACCTACAACAAGCCAAAACCCACCAACCACCTCCAACCAACTCTGCAAAGAAACTGGAACAAAATCACCACCGACCAGATCTCCTCATCGCTCCTTCTAAACACCCCAGCCCACTCTTCTAACCCAAACCAAGCCGCCGCCAACCTCACCCTATGGTTATCCAACACCGCCGACACCCTAGCACCACTGAAAAAACGTCAAAGCAAACCTGGCAACAAGAAGGCCTCATGGTTCAACGATGATCTTAAGAAGTCCAAGAAACTCTGCCGCTCCCTTGAAAAGGCCTGGAAAAAAGACCCAACCACTAGCACCAAGGACGCCTTCAAAAACGCCACCCGCACTCACCACCAACTAATCCGAAAGGCCAAGAAAACAGCATTCAAGGATCGACTTGACAACAACGCCCACAACAGCAAGGAACTTTTCAACATCGTCAAGGAATTTTCCAATCCCTCGGCCAACTCCAACGACATCACCCCCTCTCAAGCCCTCTGCGACTCCCTAGCCTCATTCTTCCACAACAAGATTGCAGACATCCACAACAGCTTCGACAACCAACCCGGAGACCAACCCACCCAACCATATGCTGAACATTCTCCCCCCGTGAACACCCTTAACGACTGGAACCCAATCTCCACTGAGGACACCATCCGCCTGATGAACTCCATCCACTCAGGATCCCCCACAGACCCATGTCCTCACCAGCCTCATTCTTCCACAACAAGATTGCAGACATCCACAACAGCTTCGACAACCAACCCGGAGACCAACCCACCCAACCATATGCTGAACATTCTCCCCCCGTGAACACCCTTAACGACTGGAACCAAATCTCCACTGAGGACACCATCCGCCAGACATCCACAACAGCTTCGACAACCAACCCGGAGACCAACCCACCCAACCATATGCTGAACATTCTCCCCCCGTGAACACCCTTAACGACTGGAACCCAATCTCCACTGAGGACACCATCCGCCTGTCACTTCTGGTAGGGGGTGGGCGGGGGATGCAGTATAAGTGCTTCTCCCCGCCCATCTGGCGGCCTCTTTGTGGCTGCCCTTTACTCTGTTTCCCTCCCTACCGCATACCCGGCGTACGTGCAGGGTTTGGGGTGGGTGAAGTGTACTAACGTGTTATTTTTGTGTTGCAGGCGGAGTTACAGGGCGATCCAGAGGCTGTAAGGTACAGACGGATACCCTCTGCAGGAGCACAACAAGGGTGCAAAAGCCAAGTGTACCCAGGGATGTCCTCACATTGTCCCCTGGAAGAGCGACGGCGCCCTGTTAGTCCTAAGGGCGGTTGTGGGCCTGAGCAACCGGGGGCTGCCTGGAACTCTCTGCCCCCTTTGGGGGACGTGAGTAAGGGCGTGGACTGGCGGTCCACCGCTGGGAGGGTTGGCCCCTCCCAAAATTGGTAAGCACCGATTGGCAGCAGCAGGTGTAATTTGGCTCATCAGACGGGCAGGCTGTGGAGGGGCTTGCCTGCCCGTGGATAGCCTGTAAGATAACCCACCATGTTAGGCATATTTGTCATGCAAATCAATCTGCAGCAATTTTTTCTACAAACAATGTGTTGTGTGGTTTATTTACTGATGATATTGCTGTATGTGGGATGGGGAGTGTTGCTGATATTGGCACTATGGTCAACGTTCCAGCTATTGAACCTTTTTGTCACCTCGAGGACCCTCATCAGCACAAGCACCAAAATGGAGACAATGGGTGGTAAGACTAGTGATGTACTATGCAAGGGTGGCTCCTCCACTAGGACAGAGGAGTGTCGCCCCACTGCTTTCTCACAGATCGAGAAGCAGAAACAGAACATGGTGCCGAGTGGTCGCTCTCCTGTGGTATCGTTGTGGTATCGTTGTGCAGCGCATTTGAAACTGCTTGCAACCTATTACCTTTTGACTGCCGCTTTGCTTATTTGTATTAGCATTGTTAAACCACCAGCGCAACTTTATTGCCGTTTCTGATATCATTGTGCAGCGCATTTTCACGGAAACTGGTTATAATCTTTTAACTGCTATTTGCCTCTGACTGCCGCTTTGCTTATTAGCATATCACAATTGCTAGCGCTTATTCCTTGCTGTAGTCGCGTTCTCCCCCAGGCGCTCTTGCCGTGCTGACCCCTCCGCCTCCATTTTGTTGTTATTGTCCTCCTACGTTGCCCGCCCCGCCTCCCAGCTGAGCCGCCCTCGCCCCTCCCCCTCCACTTTCCATATATGACAGTTGCTCCCGCGCGCAGCGTTTACGCGCGCCCCATTCGCGCCGAAGGTGTGCCAAAGGTAAGCCCGTCTACGCCCGTCCGCGCCTGGACCGCGCCCAGCGCCAGACCCCCTGTCCCTCGCACCCATGGACCTTTCTCCTGCTACTCCTGCAAATTCAGCGGCAACGACAACATCTCCGCTACGACCACACCACAGATTCCCAACCCCAACCACTTACAATGCATCCTTCTCAACACCCGCTCGGTCAACAGACACGCCATTGACCTATGGAATCTACTAGACACCATCTCTCCAGACATCGCCTTCCTAACGGAAACATGGATGAACGCTTCCTCCGCCCCAGACATCACCATTGCCATCCCTGAAGACTATAAGATCACTCGCAAAGACCGCACCGGCCACACAGGAGAAGGAATCGCTATCGTCCATAAGAAATCAATCCGCATATCAACCAGCTCTGACGCCAACCTCGCCAACTCCGAACACCTTCACTTCCAGATCCACATCGACCCCAAGACCACACTCAGAGGCACCCTCCTCTACAGACCACCAGGACCCCGCGCAAAATTCAGTGAAGACATCACGGACTTCATCACTCCACACACGCTCCCCTCCAAAGACTACATCCTTCTGGGAGACCTCAACTTTCACCTCGAAAAGATCAACGACCACAACACCACCACCCTCTTGGACAACCTCGCCAACCTCGGACTCAAACAACTGGTCACTTCCCCCACCCACATCGCAGGTCACACACTCGACCCCATCTTCACCTCCAGCAATCATGTCTCCTTCAGCCACACTACGGATCTCCTCTGGACTGACCACAGCTGCGTTCACTTCACCTACAACAAGCCAAAACCCACCAACCACCTCCAACCAACTCTGCAAAGAAACTGGAACAAAATCACCACCGACCAGATCTCCTCATCGCTCCTTCTAAACACCCCAGCCCACTCTTCTAACCCAAACCAAGCCGCCGCCAACCTCACCCTATGGTTATCCAACACCGCCGACACCCTAGCACCACTGAAAAAACGTCAAAGCAAACCTGGCAACAAGAAGGCCTCATGGTTCAACGATGATCTTAAGAAGTCCAAGAAACTCTGCCGCTCCCTTGAAAAGGCCTGGAAAAAAGACCCAACCACTAGCACCAAGGACGCCTTCAAAAACGCCACCCGCACTCACCACCAACTAATCCGAAAGGCCAAGAAAACAGCATTCAAGGATCGACTTGACAACAACGCCCACAACAGCAAGGAACTTTTCAACATCGTCAAGGAATTTTCCAATCCCTCGGCCAACTCCAACGACATCACCCCCTCTCAAGCCCTCTGCGACTCCCTAGCCTCATTCTTCCACAACAAGATTGCAGACATCCACAACAGCTTCGACAACCAACCCGGAGACCAACCCACCCAACCATATGCTGAACATTCTCCCCCCGTGAACACCCTTAACGACTGGAACCCAATCTCCACTGAGGACACCATCCGCCTGATGAACTCCATCCACTCAGGATCCCCCACAGACCCATGTCCTCACCACATCTTCAACAAAGCTGACTCCGTCATAGCACCGCACCTCCGAGACGTCATCAACTGCTCCTTCAACCCCGCCACCTTCCCGGAAAACTGGAAACACGCTGAACTCACCGCCCTTCTGAAAAAACCCACAGCGGACCCCACCGAACTCAAAAATTACCGCCCCATTTCTCTCCTTCCATTCCCGGGCAAAGTAATTGAGAAAGCTGTCAACAACCAGCTCGCCGCTTTCCTCGAAGCAAACAAATCCCTCGACTCCTCTCAGTCCGGCTTCCGAGCAAAACACAGCACTGAGACCGCCCTCATCGCAGCAACAGACGACATTCGAACTCTACTGGACAATGGAGACACAGTCGCCCTCATCCTCCTCGACCTCTCTGCAGCATTCGACACAGTCTGCCACAGCACCCTTTTACAACGCCTCAGTAACATCGGAATACAAGGAAAAGCACTCGAATGGATCACCTCGTTCCTCACCGGAAGAACCCAGAGAGTCCGCCTTCCACCATTCAAGTCCGAGGCCACTGAAGTCATCTGTGGCGTACCACAAGGATCCTCACTCAGCCCCACCCTCTTCAACGTATACATGAGCCCCCTCGCGGCCATCGCCCGCCAACACAACCTCAACATCATCTCCTACGTGGATGACACTCAACTAATCCTTTCTCTCACCAATGACCCCAGCACCGCCAAAACTAACCTACACGAAGGAATGAAAGAAGTTGCCGAATGGATGAAACACAGCCGTCTGAAACTGAACTCAGATAAAACAGAAGTCCTCATCTTAGGTACATCCCCCTCTGCATGGGACGACTCTTGCTGGCCGGAAGCCCTTGGAAAAGCACCCATCCCGACAGACCACGCACGGAACCTAGGCGTCATCCTGGATTCTTCACTCTCAATGAACAGACAAGTCAGCGCCGTATCCTCATCCTGCTTCAACATTCTTCGCATGCTCAAAAAAACATTTCGCTGGATCCCCACCGAAACCAGGAAAACAGTCACCCATGCTGTGGTCACGAGCCAACTGGACTACGGAAACACCCTCTACGCAGGTACTACCGCTAAACTTCAGAAGAAACTCCAACGAATCCAAAACGCCTCAGCCAGGATCATATTAGACATCCCGCGCAACGAACACATCTCTGGTCACCTGAAAGACCTCCACTGGCTACCCGTCAATAAGAGAATCACTTTCCGACTGCTAACCCACGCACACAAATCACTGTACGACATCGGACCAGAATGCCTCAACTCACGACTGTCCTTCTACACCCCCTCCCGCCAACTACGTTCTTCCAGCCAAGCCCTCGCCACTGTACCTCGCATCAACAAGACCACCATGGGAGGCAGATCCTTCTCATACCTGGCTGCTAAAACATGGAACTCACTCCCCACTTACCTTCGCCTTACCCAGAACCACCTAGCATTCAGAAAGCAACTTAAAACGTGGATATTTGACAAGTAATCCTCCTCCCCTTCCTAAGCGCCTTGAGACCCTCTGGGTATGTAGTGCGCTATATAAATTCTCTGACTTGACTTGACTTGGTAATAACTTTCAGTTATTATTATTTTATGTTTGGTTGCGCTCAGGCGTGTGGAGTGGGCTGCTCTGAGAGCAGGGCAGGGATAGAGTGGTATGCCCACTCCTGAGTGCGCAAAAACTGTTAGGTCGGCCCTCTGGGGCCGCCCAAACCAGTCATGCGCACTCTTCTGCAGCCTGCATGGAGAACATGGCGCCCCAAAAGCCCCTGGCTGGGCAGCAACCCGACCAATCACAAAGCTGCTTGCAGCATTGTGATTGGCTTAGGGGAGGGAGCCTGGCTGCCTGCTTCCTGTCAGATACAGGAGAGCAGGAGCAGAGAAGACACGGGACCCGGCCAGCAGAAAGGTAAGTTAAATATTTTTTTAAATTAATATTAAATTAACCCCCCCCATCCCACACGACTCTCCACCCCCCACCCGTGAGTCATGCTGACCGCGACTGATGGCCACTACGATGGAGGAATACAGGAAGAAATCACTACAGCTGCACCAGGTAGGAGTGGACATTTGCAAATTATCCTGCACACTCCCAATAGCGGGGCCCCAGTTCCCCTATGTAACTATTGTCACAGCAATAAGAAACCATTTTAGCCCATGGCCAACCCTTACTTCAAATGCATCCTATTTTGCCAGGTGCAGCAAGAACGAGAACTGCTCGTAGATGCCTTACATCTGGATCAAAGAGCACATGCACATTTCAATATGGGACAGAGAAATATGGGACCAAGTCATCCGGGGCTGCTCCTCAATGAAGCTGAGGGAGCAGATCCTCCAAAGATTGTGAACACCCCTGCAGGACATTCTGACACTGGGCCATTCAAAAAAACTGTCAAAAGACAGTGTATCCATCACACATGGAGGCATCCTTGTATAAATCCATCAAAAATATGCCAAGTCAATCAGGTTGTGCAGGTCAAGGCTACGGAGAAAGGAAAAGACTGTCAAACAACATGGCACTCCTGTGGGTGCTGCGGAGGCATAGCTAACCACCACGGAGATTGCCCAGCATGGTGGAGGAAGTGTGCCTCATGACCCATTATGAACAACGTTGCTGGTTCAACTGGCCTGTCACTCAACCCGCAACCTTGAAGGTAACAACAGCCAAAGTAGTAAACATGGTTGCCAGGCCACCAAGTGAGGTAATGGAAATGAAATGAAATGAAAAGTAGATTTATAGAGCGCGGTTGCTGCCCAAAGGCGTCCATAGATGACAATGAGGTGGAAGGCATTGTCACACAGTGTTCACAGTGACCAGGTCCACTCACCTATGAAATGTTTGAATATTGGAGGGGTATAGACCAGCCATTGACTGCTATTATAAACACGGGGGCCTCTATTAACGTAATGGGTAAAATGACATACAAGGACCTCAACACACAACCAGCCCTCAAACCAGTGAAAGTCAAAGTCTGTGCTACCCCTGGCTGGTATGTTCTTCAGAGACATTTCACATGACAAGATCAACACCCCAGTCAAGGTATATGTTATGCAAGGTGGTGTGTGTATGCTGCTGAGCTGCCAGACAACGGGAAACACCAACTGATGACCAAGTCATGATGCTAGATGGCATGCTTGAAGAATTCTAAGGCTTTTTCTGATCAAATTACATATTGACCACTAGTACAACCCTCCACCCTGTGGTACCAAAGGGTAGACTTTCACCTAAGGCCAAAAGTTGAAGTTAAACTAAGGAACCTGGAAGAGGCAGACATTGTTGAGAAGTTGGTGGGACCCACACTGCGGGTCTTCACAACCGTTGTGATCCACAAATCTATACAGCTTAGGGAGGTGCAGCTGTGCATGGAGATGCACCTCCCAAACATTGTAATCAAGCGGGAAAGACACCTCACCCCCACAATCAATGAGATTGTAAGTGAACTAAGTGGAGCTGGCTGTTTTTCCAAAATGGACCTCCAGACAGAATATCACCAAATCCTGTTAGACCCATAGTTCTGACACATAACCACCTTCTCCACACACACACATGGGCTCATTCCCTTCCTGTCATCAATGTGAGTGATGATATTCTGGTGTATGCATCTTCATTGGAGGACCACCATGTCAGACTCTGAAAGTGCAATAGAGACTCTGCAAATGTTGGCTCACCTTGCAACAGGAGAGTGTCCAGATGACTCCAGATCCGATTGTTTGGGCACTGTTTTTCAGCAGAGGTGGTAGCCCCTGATCCTACAAAATTGACCAACATCAAGCGAGCCTCTTCTTCATCTCAGAAGTAAGGAGCTTCCTGGGGATGGTCAACTATTATAGCCAATTGATAAAAAACTTGACCTACCTCACGAGGCCTCTCCACTAGCTCCCAAAAACATGCATCCCTTGGGACTATAGGACATGAAGTATGCTGCCTGCCAAAGTACTAAAAAGGCTCTTACAACCGGTGCTACCCTGCTGTAATTCACACCCCCAGAGACACTGAACTCTCAGTGAATGTTGGCCCTGCAGGGCTGGGCGCCATGCTGCCACGGGAGTGGGGGAGTGGGCCTCGTATACATTTACTAGCTGTACGATTATCCACACTGAGCAAGGGTATTCCCAAATAGAAGCAGTTGCCTCTACCACTTCACATGAGCTCCCTTAACCCCTTAGCTGCGGTGGCTATTCCGCCGCAGTGCTAAGGGGGAGGGGGCCGCGCGGCACTCCCGTGCTCGTGATGGAACCGCTCCGTCATGAGCCTCGGGTGGGCTGTGCTTGTGACGGAACGGTTCCGTCTCGGCCCCGCCAGCCCAATATGACGCTCAGCGTAGGTGCGGAATTCGCGCCGCGCAGGCGCGGCGAGCGGACCGTGACGGAACCGTTCCATCACCAGCACAGCCCACCCGAGGCTTGTGATGGAACGGTTCCGTCACGAGCACGCAAGGGGTTAAAAACACCTCAGCTCCTCTTCAATTCTAGAGAGTTGTGGCCACACCAATAACCTTGCAGCCCTGGTGTGAGGAGGGAGCCCAATGATGAAGCATGTCACCTCCGAGTGAGTGACGGTTCTTGTCCTGAAAGAGGTTCTTCCCTGCACAAAAGTTGGAACACCCTGTCCGACAACCAGACTACAACAAGGGTGGGAACAATTACTCCCTCTCTCTTAGTCTCTTGAGACGTACTTTTTGTGAGTTACATATCTAGATAGGGAGTAGTAATGTCTCCAATTCAGAGCCCCTCCCACCAGATCCCTTGTATGTTTATGATTAAAACTACAGCAGCCAGACTACAATGGTAGGCCTGAAACCATGGTTGCCTTGCCACTGTAGAGGGTGGCACAATATTTGCTGCAGTCCCCTAGTGGCATTTAACTTCCAGGCTGTGGGTACACTTTCTGCCATATACAAGAGACTTATTAGAAAGCTAAATGCGCCAATTAGGAATATGCCAAATCGATCATGTTTAAAGGCAAAGCCCAGGCACTTTGCTCCTTGGTTAGCAGCAGTAAAATGTACAGAGTTTTAAAGCCAGCAAAAATATAGAGTCCTGTAAAATGTAAACAATCCAGGTTTCCACACAGAAAAATCTGATTTCTTACACCCCTAATCCCGTAGTTCCAGGGATCCACCTCCAAGCTGCTGCCATGAATTCAGAAGTGGGTACTCCAATTGCAATTCTACTCCTTCAAGGTAGGGTACAAGCTGGGTTCCTGGAATCCAGCAGACAAATGTCTCCTTGTGTTTGCTTTGTTCGCCCTAAGTTGGCAGGGTAGGCCCAGACATGGGTCATTTGCTCACTTTGCCACTGGATTCAAGCTAGCCTGGCTGATGAGGGCTGTTAGCAAGAAACAGGTCCCAGGATGCTTGTTTCCCTCCAGGGATGACATGGCTTGGCAGTTTGGGCTGGACTATTCCCGTGAGGCACAGGGTCAAGACTGATTTGCATATTGCTATGTCTGAACTGGGGTGGCAAAGTGAGCTAAAGAACGATGATGGATTCAATACAGATCTGTGACTGGGGGTGAGTGTCTGAAATGTTTCAGCGCCCCGTCCATCATCTCCTTTACTCGAACCTATTACTGTCAATCCAAAAAATTCCTAAGAGGCGGATTTCAAACAGTTCATGAGAAAAGAATCACGTGACAAGCTCCTCATGCACGAGCTTGCACCGAGCCTTCCCCCTGCCAGCAGCATTTCTTCTGCACTCGGCCCACCCCCCTCCCTCTCCATATGGTGCGCTCTGCCTCAGGCCAGCATCTCTCCTCCCATAATTATTCACTCTTGTCACCCTTCCTCCCAGTCCCCACAAGCAGGCAGCAGCTTCAAAGGGATCTGCTTCCCCGCCCACTACTTCATACTTCACGGCCTGGCGGCCGTGACTCGCATTTCTCCTTCCCCCTCTCCCTCTGTGATCTCTCGCTGCTTCTCACCTCAAATCTCCCCCCCACCCCCGTGCAGCCGGTCCCTCTTCACCCCTTCAACCTCAGTCTATTTCTAGTCAGGGTCTTTGAACACTCTCCCGTCACTCTGATCCAACCTCACACTCTACTTTGCGACCAGCTTACCTGCACACGCACAAGCACGCGTGCACAGCACTTTTTTCGTGAGCGTGCGCACAACTCGCAGTTTTTTTTACAATTATTTTTTTTCGCAGCCCGGCCGGCAGCCAAAGCTTGTTAAATGCGCCATCAACATGTAAAAAGCACGCGCTTAATATAGAGCTTCCTCTTCCGTGGCACGAGTTGCACTCCTCTGCAGCTGTCGCGTCCGGGGCATCAGGCCGTTTATGCGCTGGAAGAGGTGAATATTGCTGAATATGGATGCACCCGTGAGTGTGCCTGGTATCCGCAGTGTCCTGGGACCACTGCTGTGAAGCTGATGGTTGCCAGGTCTGATTCCAATCTGTCCGTTCCTCTTAGCTTGTCTATCAGTAACTTGGCCCACGAGCTCGAGTGATTGGCAGTCAATATTAGTCTTGACCTGCAAGGCCGTGTGAAGGCAGGCGGTCTATTTTAGCTTCTGCCGCTCACAATTTCCTCGGCCAGGAGTGTACTGTCAATGTCTGCATTCCTTCCCATCGAACACCACAGATGACCATTAAAGCATTGAGCTAGACGGCAGTCGTTCGTTCCAATTATGTGTCACTCTTAAGGCTGAGGCGCAATTTGTTCCGAACTTGTCTTGTTTCCTTTACGTTTGGTCTATGTTTCTTTAATTCTCAATTGGATTATTCTTATGGTGGGATTCAGCATGGCTTTTATTGTTTATATGGGGTTAAAGTATATATATTTCATCACGGACATTCCGGGCTCTGTTCCTTTCCATTGCTTTGGTGCCTTCTTTTCCTCCGCCCGCCCTACCTCCTTCCCTTTGTCCTTGCCTTTCACTCCCCCCCCCCACCCCCTCTGTCCCTGCGCGTTGTCCGTGCCTTTCACTCCCCCATCCCTCCCATTTCCGTAATGTCCCACACCCTCCAATTCAAACACATACAGAATCACAGGAAGGATTAACACCACTCCAGACTTATTGTTTTTCTCTACTTGTTTGCTAAATGTGATCCTTCCATTGATTTGCTAAGTTTAATCTTCTTCTTGCTTTTCTTTCTTTTTGTTTACCATCTTTCTGTTTCTACAAACTACGTGTCACTTGTTGCACTATTTTCTCATCTGCTGTGGAGAAATATGAACTCTTACGTTCAGCACTATCTGCTCCTTCTGCTGTTTTTATTTATATTTCTTGGACTTCTGTGATTAATCTGCTTCTGTATTCTGAAAGTGTTGCTGCCTCCCTTGATAGCACAAGTCATCTGTTCCTAACTGGTGGACTAATACCTTTTGTAGGCTTCCTATGCTATCTCTTCTCTGCATTTCAAATGCAGCTGGCATGCTCTAGGTGTCTGCTGTCAGACTGAAGCCAACCCATTCCATTTACCCGTCTCTGTTGACACTTCACTTAGAACCTGCGTCAAAAAGATGGTTTTCCATCAGTAGCTGTGACCTACTTGTGGAAAGTCGGAGGCAATTAGGAAAGTGTTCCCTTTTTGAAGACAAAACATGTTAATTGGGCCCCTTCTACTACAGTCTTACGACTATGATTTATTTTACTGCAACCCTTTCCATAACATCAACATAACCTGAAAATAGATTGTATTGTGATTGCATTTCTATAGCTATTGCTAGCCCTAATGAGGCATTGAAGTGATTATTGTATAGAAAGCACACATCTATCTATCTATCTATCTATCTATCTATCTATCTATCTATCTATCTATCTATCTATCTATCTATCTATCTATCTATCTATTTATCTGTCTGTCTGTCTGTCTGTCTGTCTGTCTATCTATCTATCTATCTATCACCCTCAACCTATCTATCTATCTATCTATCTATCTATCTATCTATCTATCTATCTATCTATCGCCCTCAACCTATCTATCTATCTATCTATCTATCTATCTATCTATCTATCTATCTATCTATCTATCTATCTATCTATCGCCCTCAACCTATCTATCTATCTATCTATCTATCTATCTATCTATCTATCTATCTATCTATCTATCTTTCTATCTATTTCTCTAGCTCTTTATCTCTCTATATATCGCCCTCACTCTATCTATCTATCTATCTATCTATCTATCTATCTATCTATCTATCTACCTATCTATCTATCTATCTATCTATCTATCTATCTATCTATCTATCTATCTGCCTCACTCTATCTATCTATCTATCTATCTATCTATCTATCTATCTATCTATCTATCTATCTATCTATCTATCTATCTATCTATCGCCCTCACTCTATCTATTGCCCTCACTCTATCTATCTATCTATCTATCTATCTATCTATCTATCTATCTATCTATCTATCGCCCTCACTCTATCTATTGCCCTCACTCTATCTATCGCCCTCACTCTTATCTATCGCCCTCACTCTTATCTATCGCCCTCACTCTTATCTATTGCCCTCACTCTATCTATCTATCGCCCTCACGCTTATCTATCGCCCTCACTCTTATCTATTGCCCTCACTCTATCTATCTATCGCCCTCACTCTTATCTATCGCCCTCACTCTTATCTATCGCCCTCACTCTTATCTATCGCCCTCACTCGTATCTATCGCCCTAACTCTATCTGTCTATCTATCGCCCTCACTCTATCTGTCTATCTATCGCCCTCACTCTATCTGTCTATCTATCGCCCTCACTCTATCGCCATCACTATATCTATCTGTCTATCTATCGCCCTCACTCTATCTATCGCCCTCACTCTATCTATCTATCGCACTCACTCTATTGCATTACCACAGCATCACTCAGCACCACCACAGCATCACTCAGGGGCACCAAAAAAACACTATGCACTACCACAGCATCACTGAATGCCACAGCATCACTCGTCGCCACAACAGCATCACTCAGCACCACTACAGCATCCCTCAGCACCACCACAGCACCACTCAGCACCACCACAGCACCACCCAGCACCACCACAGCACCACTCAGAACCACCACAGCACCACTCAGCTCCACTACAGCATCACTCAGCGCAACCACAGCATCACTCAGCGCAACCACAGCATCACTCAGCGCAACCACAGCATCACTCAGCACCACCACAGCATCACTGGTTCAAATATGTTCTCTCAATGTTTCAAGCTTTATTACAAATGTCACAAAAAGATGTTAATATTTCACTTCTGTTCTTGGATTTTCGTCACTGAACATAATCTTCACAAAAGTTATTTACAAAAGTTTAAGCTATTGCCATTATAAATTACAATCACTTATTTAAGTATTAATTATTTTAAAAAATTAAAAGCCATTGTTATTTGTAATATCAATACATCTAAGTCACGTAAATACAAAACATGTTGCATTACAAATGCTATAGGTGTCACATTTGCGAAAGTTATAACTATTGACATTGTAAATGACAAAGCTATTAATTTAGCTATTTTCAAAAACAACACATAAATAAAAAATTGTCATTAACAAAACCAATAGCTCAAACTTTCCTAATACGAGACCTATTGCATTGCAAATGCTTGTTTTAACTTATCATGGTACCTGTGAGTAGCCACTCCAGAAGAGAAAGGCGGCTTGGCCGACAGAAGAATATGTCCAATAGTTTGTCAAATAGTCACAGCTTCAGCCGATATCATTGGACAAGATTCTGGAGGCCAAGGTAAGAATGACTGCCTGCAGATGTCACTGATGGTTGTGAAGGTGGGGAAATGGGAAGGGTTCTGAAATCGCACATCACACCGGTTCAAGGAGGCGCAGCAAGTACTCAACTCACTGTGTAATGTCTGACATGAACTGGATGTTACAAGTAAGGACAGTCTCCTCAGGGGTCATTAGTTATTCATTTCGAGGAGTTTCACCATTCCCATATAGGGCACCAGGGAATAGTAAAAACCAAGTTCCGAATTGGAATAAAGTCTGCTCTCCCCAAATTGATGAACTGGTGGAGAACGTGTAAGAATTTGGAATATGTGTCAAGCTGCAGGGAACTTTGTAACCCTGTCTCCCATCTGTAATAAATGGGCCACTCTTATGGTTGAGTACCCCATGATGACCGTCAACTATCACCATCTTAAACTGACTTTAGCGTGTTATTTTATTCTAGCCTTAATGTAGAACGATCTTACATATGCCTGCCTAGTGAGAACAATTATGGAGTAGAACAGTACATTTCAATATGAGCTCTTACTATTGACTTTGACATGGCTTCATGTCAATCTTGCTCTCTAACTTTATCTTGCTTCACGGCAGTGCTTGCTATTGGCTTTGACATGGCCTTATGTCACCTTGCTTTCTAATTTTTGCTCTGCTTTAAGCTTCTTTATGTGCATGACAGCTCTTGCATAACTGACTCAATTTTCTTGACTGTCGCCATTTTCTGTGTTTCACAAGGTGGGGAGGGCATGTTTTGCTCCTCACTTGTTTTTCGCACCTCACTGACCAGAGAGAACTGGATATTATCTGTGAAATGTGCAACACAGGGGCTTGGCCAGCCAATGTCTTGGCATTGACGTGGACTGGTACGAGCCAGCTCGTTTTTTTCCGATGAAGAAGGGGCAAGACTTTCTAGAAGCTGGCCTTATGTCAGTAATGGTATTAAAGCTAGGGCCCTCCGCGGCCAGGTGGAAGTTCACCACAGAATAGATGTACTGCTGTGGATGGTGATGGAACTTGTATCCTGATTGAAAACTCCTACCAGGGCTGCAGAACCGGACTCCTCTCAGCTTGGGCTGGCAGGATGTTGCTGAATCAATCGGTGAGGTGTTCCTAACCAAAACGTTTCTATTTCTTTTCCTATTCTTTTCCATTCATTGCTACATGTATATATGTATATTGCATTCTGTTATGACCGTTTATTTCAATTATCCACTTGTTACTTGGGAGTCTGCCATAACTAATGTATTCGTACTGCCTTTTTGAAGTAGTGTATTAATAAATGGATATGTGTTATATTCCATACGCTTGGATTGGAGTTATTACCTCGTCTTGGGGGAGGGCTGGGGCTTGCCTTAGCCAAAGGGAGTGTTGCAGTTAGGATCTGTCCTTTTTGTGAAAAGCAGATTCATTACACCATCACAACAGGAAAAGGCCTGGAAGCCCCTGGCTATGTGCGAGTGCAGATTTTGATGGCATCCCTGGCGGACAATACATGCTGGTAGTGGGGGACGACTACTCAGAATATCCAAGTAGAAATAGTGTCTACTACCTTGGCTACCAAAGTGACACCCAAATTGGAGAATGTAATGGCCACCCATGGTCTGCTTCAAGAACTCTGACCTGGCAATGGGCTCCCATTCCAACTGCAGGAGAGGGCATAGTATCTGAAGTAGCGGATTGTCATTCATCGGAAGGTAACCCACAGGTGGCCACAAGGCAATGGGGAGGTTAAACCCTTCATGAGAAACATAAACAAGGTAATTGGAATTGTTCATGTCAACCGTTAGCCTTTGGAGAAAGCAATAAATGTTGTTGTTCAAGAATATCATCAGACTCCCCAAGTCAGGCTCCAAGCTATGTGTGCATGGGTCAAGTTGTCCTGGATGCATATCTCACCACCTGAGCTGGGCACTGGGCCCCTCGGATGAGGAACAAGTGATACTAAATCTCAGAAAGAGCAATGCAGATGTTCACCAGCAGACCATGCCCACGAACCTGAAAGCGATGTGGTGCTGGTGCATTACTGCAACCCCAGCAGCAAGTTGCGACTGACATTTTAGCCTGCCCCTTGGTGTGCAATCTGTCACCATGGTACCATGGTGACAGCAGAGTGAGATGGAGTTGAGGAGTCACACAGAAAATACAATATTTCAAAATGTTTGGTGACATTTCCTGGGACTAGGTTGCGACCCTACCCATGTGAGGTGTCTCTCTGGGCACAGGTGAAAGAGTGCTGAAAACTACAGCCAAAATGAAAAAAATACTCTTGACAAAGTTGCTCTTCTGTATGCTTTTAGTTTTCAAATATGTTCATTCCATATATATCTTCAATAAGAATGATGTAGCTTAGACTTATACGGAAGACGCGAACTAGCATGCACAAGACAGCGTCTATTGAAGAGCGTTAATCCACAATACACCGACAGTCCCCTGATGAAGGCTTTATGCCGAAATGCATAGGGAAACAGTCTAATTGTGATAATCTAACATGCAGATGTGAAGCATGATGGAACATTTTGAACATTATTGAAGATATATATGGAATGAACATATTTGAAAACTAAAAGCATATGGAAGAACAACTTTGTCAAAATAATTTTTTTCATTTTGGCTGTAGTTTTCAGCACTCTTTCACCTGTGCCCAGAGAGACACCCCACATGGGTGGGGTCGCAACCTAATTATAGTATATTCACGCTCCCGAGCGGGGACCGATTCTCTGGAGCACGGTCAACTACCAAAATCACGTTAAAATTAGGCGGTGCACGACATAATACTCATTTAGGACTCATTTCCTGGGACAACATTTAAAGAAAGAAGTCAGTGCGGGGTGCCAGTCAGTTGCACAGAGCCCATTCACCAAGGGGTATTGGGTTGTCCCCTTTAGTGTCTGCAATGGATGATTAGGAAAATGAAGCCACATACTGGGGTTAATTCAAGAATGGCTTCCCGGCTCCAGAGGATTTGCCAGAGCTCCAGGTGACTCTGTCTAGTTGGAACCTCCTTCAGTGCAATATGAGGGCTTATCTCCCGATCGACATCAAACGCGCCCCCTCCCTGAACATCTTCAGGAAGACGCTCAAGACCTGGCTCAACGAATGAACGGAGCAGCACAACACGCCCAACCCCACCCCCAGGGTTTTAAGACCCTCAGGGCCAAACTGGGAACCAAAACTGGCCCTGGCAAAGTGCTCGGCCGGCCCCCCATCCCCCAGAGGGGGTTGGGGGTGCGACTGCGCTCTTTGCCAGGGCCGGTTTTCGGCCGATTTTGTTACAGGGTCGATTTTGCAGCAAAACCGGCCCCCACCCTTGCGGCGCACCGGGGGATTGCCCGGTGCCCGCAATGGACAGTCTGGGCCCGAAGACCCTCAGGGGTGTGTAGAGCGCTTACAAATCCCCTGATTGATGGATGGATTGATTGATTGATTGATTGATTGATTATCTAATCCCTTGTCCTCGCTATCAGGATTTTGAGTCATGAGTAGGGAAAGAGACACTGCATTGTGAACTGTTTCAATTGTTTCCTTAAGCCTTGTGTATTTTGGGTGGAATATAGTGTTTTAGCGTGACCCCACGGAGCATGCCACCTTGAGAGGTACGTATGACCGAAAGGGTCACCCTTTTTGAGTGAGATCAAGTGGTGGGGGCGGGGTGACGTGAGTTACATAGTAAAAAGGGTGGGTCCCCGTGGTTGGAGGTCCCAGTGTAAAATAAGACTACTGGTACACGAGCCGTTATCATTCATGCAGCGTGCGCCTGTGGCCTCCATATACACCACACCACCAAAAACAAGCATTGGAAATGCAATAGGTCTCGCATTAGGAAAGTTTGAGCGATTGTTATTGTAAATGACACTTTTTTATTTATGTGTTGGTTTTGAAAATACCAAAATTAATAGCTTTGTCAGTTACAATGTCAATAGTTTTAACTTTCGCAAATGTGACACCTATAGCACTTGTAATGCAATGTGTGTTGTATTTACGTGACTTAGATGTATTGATATTACAAATAACAATGGCTTTTATTTTTGTGGCTGTGGTGGTGGATGTGGCGGTGGATGTGGTGGTGGATGTGGTGGTGGATGTGGTGGTGGATGTGGTGGTGATGGTGGATGTGGTGGTGGTGGATGTGGTGGTGGTGGATGTGGTGGTGGATGTGGTGGTGGATGTGGTGGTGGTGGATGCGGTGGTGGTGGTGGTGGATGGGGTGATGGATGTAGTGGTGGTGGGTGTGGTGATGGATGTAGTGGTGGTGGGTGTGGTGGATCTGGTGGCGGTGGATGTGGCGGTGGATGTGGTGGTGATGGTGGATGTGGTGGTGGTGGATGTAGTGGTGGATGTGGTGGTGGTGGATGCGGTGGTGGTGGATGGGGTGATGGATTTAGTGGTGGTGGGTGTGGTGATGGATGTAGTGGTGGTGGGTGTGGTGGGTGTGGTGGATCTGGTGGCGGGGGATGTGGCGGTGGATGTGGCTGTGGATGTGGCGGTGGATGTGGCAGTGGATGTGATGGTGGATGTGGTGGTGGATGTGGTGGTGGATGTGGTGGTGGATGTGGAGGTGGATTTGGAGTTGATGGTGGATGTGGTGGTGGTGGATGTGGTGGTGGATGTGGTGATGGTGGATGCGGTGGTGGTGGTGGATACGGTGGTGATGGTGGATGGGGTGGTGGATGTAGTGATGGTGGTGGATGCGGTGGTGGTGGTGGTGGATGGGGTGGTGGATGTAGTGGTGGTGGGTGTGGTGGATCTGGTGGCGGTGGATGTGGCTGTGGATGTGGCGGTGGATGTGGCAGTGGATGTGATGGTGGATGTGGTGGTGGATATGGTGGTGCATGTGGAGGTGGATTTGGAGTTGATGGTGGATGTAGTGGTGGTGGATGTGGTGGTGGATGTGGTGATGGTGGATGCGGTGGTGGTGGTGGATGCGGTGGTGGTGGTGGATGGGGTGGTGGATGTAGTGGTGGTGGGTGTGGTGGTGGATGTGTTGGATGTGGTGGTGGATGTGGTAGTGGTGGTGGGTGTGGTGGTGGATGTGGATGGTGGATGTGGTGGTGGATGTGGTGGTGGTGGATGCGGTGGTGGTGGATGGGGTGGTGGATATTATGTGACAGTAGCGGGGGTGGGGGGTGAACGCTGTGGTAGAGATGCTACTGCCTCCGGGAGTTGTGATAAGGCTGCCAGCTGCAAGGCCGTGGTACAGGATCCAACCTGGCAGTGACAAGGCGCCCCCATAAGTGGCACACAGATAGCCTTGTAATCATGACTTCTAGACTTAGCGTATCCAGATTACTTTCACCTCTAAGAAATTCGATCAGCTTAAACATAAAGGTGGATTTAACAAAGAACAACCCTTTTTACACGATTAACTTGCGCACAGAAAGCAAAGTATTCAGTTTGCGACAGCTCCTCCGTTTCCGATAAAGCAAGACCCGCAAATTAAAAGGAAGCTTTCTAAAGAATTATTTACAGCGTGGAAGGCGCCCGGCGTGAACCCTCGACAGATGCTAGGTGTGACCTTTCACTAATTGTACTGCCTGTTTGCTCGGTGAAGCGGCACGCTGTAGACACTGTAACACGCGTTGGATAAAGTGCCAGTTCTTTTAAAGTTAATGGATTTCATTGTGCAGCATGAGGGGGGCAATATGGGCCCAGGTGGGCTGTTTGCACCCACATAATCTTGGCGGGGAACTTTGTGAGCACTGACAGTTGCCTCAAAAAATGCAGGCTGCTATGTAGTAAGATTTGAGGGTCTGTAAATATAGACTTTAAAAAAACAGTAAATAGGCTCTTGGTGTGTTGACATTTTAAAACTGATGACTTCTCACTTTCTGTAGTTAACATCTCATCTGCTGGGCAAAGCGTCTGCACCCTTTCTGGTTTTTTATGCTGTCTCACATACTTAAAGTTGCGGCAAGGTTGTGCTGGGAGAGAGAGAGTGGGGAGGAGAGTAGGAGGAGGAGGGGGGAGGAGAGTAGGAGGAGGAGGGGGGAGGAGAGTAGGGGAGGCACGGCCTAGCGGCCGTGCAACCAAGAAGTGAGGGGGCGGAGCTGGGAGAGATAAAGCAAGACCCGCAAATTAAAAGGAAGCTTTCTAAAGAATTATTTACAGCGTGGTGGAGGCTGTGAGAGAGAGAGTGGGGAGGAGAGTAGGAGGAGGAGGGGGAGGAGAGCAGGGGCCTGGAGTGCGGCTGAAGGAAGTGACGAAATGCGACACGGCAGGCAGGGGAGGGGGCGGAGCTGGGGTGTGGGAGCAGTGCGCCTGAGGGAAAATCCATGCAAGTGGGAGAGCGCAAACTGACCTAAATGTAGAAGTGCGTCACACTTACACGTAGTAAGCACAAGTCATGAAGAGAAATGCCATGAGTGCTGATAGTACCTACAGTTATATTCTGAAACGTGTAGTTAATATAGAGATTTAAGTAGAAGTGGAACTAATACAGAAATGTGTGAAACAATATGATTTTATTAGACGTGATTATTCCTGAATCCATGTTGTGTAGCTGCTAAAATGTAAGATGGCATACGGAAACGCTGAACGTGGTAGGCCTCAGGGCCAGAGCTAGAAGGGAGGGGAAGGTGGTTCAATTTCACAACATGGATTGCACTAATGTTTAGTAATAATGAGTAGGCCATGATTTATAGATGTTTTTACCGAATAAATAGAATAAGAGTATTAACATGCTAATAATTAAAGAAGAAGTTGAATATTATAAAAATGTTGTAGGGCTGGAAGGCTTTAACGTTGATTTACACATATTAGTCTGGGCCGGGGAATGTTGCAACGCGGTTGGAAAACTATGAGAATTGGGATTTGGCTGCAAATGTCTGTCTGTAAGAGAAAAGGGGGTATTCAATTATAAATAATATGAATAGAAGTTTGTTCAAGAGACGGACCAGACATGGAGGAGGGTTCCGGAATGTTTAAGGGGTATCAGCGGGCCGGAGAAGAGTCTGAGAAGCAAGGTCGACTCTAACCACAAGGCCTCATCATGGAAAAAGCCAGAAGCTACACCACGTGAGGGGCGTCTCACGAGGGGCGTCCTAAATGTTGTTGTATTTTTGTATTAGGGACAGCACCCCTGGGTGGAGTTAGAGCAGAAGCCTGAGGACCCTTAAGAGAGCGGATGGGTAGGCAGAGAGGGGTCATGATTGGAGGACTATAGGTTTTCACCAGAGACTGAGAGTGGGTGACTTCCCTTGGGGGTCATTCACTGCTGACACCTTTTGTTAGGTAGGGACCTGGTTAAGTAGGGATACCATCTAGATCAGGGTAGGGACAGCCTAACCTGTATTTTCCCTCCGGCTGTAAATGACTGAGAGATCTCAATATGTGTCCATGCTAATAGCCCTATTATTTTTAGAATTGGTGCTTGTAGTTTCCGTTGCTCGTCTGAGGGCTTTCAGAGAGCACATGTATGTAGTTGGGCCCGTGTATCTTGTGAATCTCATTTTGAGATGCTTGTACCTGCAACTTATCTTGACTTTATAATAAATCTTCGAAAGCTAGAAGTTGTTTGTGATCCTTTGAAGCGGAGTCCTTTATTGGGTGAACTAACTTGGTAAGAGATGCACTTTCTTCCCTCAATGACAGGCAATAAAGGTTCAGTCGACCAGATCGGGGTTTTAGATCAATAGTGATAAGATATCGATCAAAATCTCGCCCTTCCAGTTGGTAGCTATAGAGGATGGTTGCCTTCTTGAGGAAGGTGATCTAGGCCAGGTTAGATTACCCCAAGGCCCCTAGAGATCGATGATCGGAAGAACCGCCCGCCGAAGAAGGACCGGATGACGTGAGACAGAAAAGCAGCAGTATCGGTCGAGAGTGAGTATAAAGGGTCATGCGTGTTAAGATTGCGGTGTTTTGTATTGTATCTATGTTGTAATGTCTGGCGGAGTCGAATGCCTGTAGAGTGACTGTGGAACAGGTTGTGAGCGCGCACAACCGGTGGAAATCTTAAGTTCAAGGAGGGCTTAAGTGGTTCGGGTGTATCGGACACCCAGAGTAATTGTTAACTAGAGTGAAGGAGGTCATGAGGTACCATTGATCACCCGGAAGACCGAGATAGGGGGAACGTAAGAGTGAGTGCGTGAGTAACGGACGCTGGTCGGAAATTACTGTGTGTGTGTAAAGAACCTATCAGAGAGACGATAGACATCTCGTCAGTTGTGTTGACAATTACAGATAGACTGTGGACGTACAGTCGAGGGAAGTGACCGCTTGGTCGGAAGTAGTCATTTTTCAGGGTATGAATGGGACGCATGCATGACCGCGAGGAGAGCTGAGAAAGGAGGGGTGCTGCTGCGAAGCGGAGACTAGTGACGTCAGAAAGTGCCGCGCTGGGATTGGCCGGCCGGTGAAAGACCGCGCTGCGATAGGCCAGCTAGCAAAGCCGCGCTAGGATTGGTGGATTGTCATCAGGAAGTAAACAGAGTATTCAAGCTGGAAATTTTGCGCATAATTATGAAGTGTTTTAAATGGTTAAGAGCGCTGTTTAAAAGAGAGCGCAGGGGATCGTATGAAGGGGAAGAAGCCCCGCCGGAGGGTACACCGGCTCGTTATATGGGGTCAAATGTTGGGCTGCACACGATTCTGTGGATCTCAGAGTGGAGTAAGATTACAGACGGAAATGAGGAACTCACGTTCCCGAAGTACGGGACGTTCAGATTAGAGGTGCTACACAGATTAAAAACAATTATGACCTCTACGAGACCCTTGCCTAGACCAACCCAGTTTGAAGCCCTTAATGCATGGATTAGGGCAGCGCATGAAAAGAACATGAACAGACGGCAAGAAAGAGTGAAACGTTCGGTAAGGGCAGTACAGGATGCCAAGTGGGATGCGGATGCTAAAAGATGGAGGGTGCATAACATGGAAGTAAATAAATTATATCCAGTGTTAGAGATGCCCGGGAACAAAAGCCCCCTAGAAGAGGATGACGAGAGCGAGACAGAGGACAGCCTGATAAACAGATTATTGACAGACAGGCCACCTCCGTATAACAGAGCAGGGGGAGATGTAGAGAATAGAGAGAAAGGGGGGGGCAATGCAGGAGAGCATGGGCCGCTTCCCAGTCCCGATTGGGATCCCGCTGCAAAGAAAGAACTGTCCCAGTCTAGCCAGGTGCAACAGGTAGTTGGGAGGTTTGTGGTGCAAAGGCCGCCAGAGACGGAGTGTGCCACATCCTACGCATTACCCGATGCACTACAGGTACCTGTTACCATAGGTCCTATAGTATCGATATATGACCCAGACAGGGCTAGAGGGGAAGAACGGGTACGGAGGGACAGAGAAAGAGCAGAGATGGCAAGGAGGAATGATACGATCAACTCCCCAAGCCAGTTGCCGATACCAAGAGAGTGGAGCACCCCAGTACACACCGCAGGGGATCTGGGGGACATTAGATGGCCAGAGGATATGAGGGGATCAGGACGGAAATCCTTTCAGGAGTTAAATGAGTACATGAAGAAGTGGGATGAGGCAGTAGAGGCTCACAAGAACATCATGACTGCGGAAGTTGAAAGGGAAAGGCAGGACAGCAGAGCCCGGACTCACTGCGGGGCTGAAGAGAGCAGTCCGGAGTGGGACGGGAGGGAGAAGGACAGTAGGAGAGGCACCCATTGGGCCCGGAGTGGAGGTAGATCAGACCTGGAAAACGGGGGCCCAGAGAACGGGGGGGTGTCTCGCCCAATACGTAGTGATGAAGACAGAAGGGCTCGGGAGTACAGAGACAGCTTTAAGTGTATCCACTGCGTGCCAGGCAACAGAGAACAGAGTGGGAGTTGCGAGAGGCCGCACCATAGTCCCTGTGATGACGGACATGAGCGCAGCCCAGGGAATATGGGAAACCAGGAAGGATCGTATCAGATACTGAGTGATACGAGGCCAAGAGAGAATGGAGACAGTAAGATAGGGGGTAACAGGCCCGTGTTCCATCACCTTCCAAGATCGGATGGCCGAGCATAGGACCTGGAGAGATGGGAACAAGAGAGAGCACTCCCCAACTCTCCCGAACCCAAACGTAGGGCCCGGAGTTGGGATGGGAGAGAAACCTGTGAACCTCCCTCGAAGGAGTTATTGCGAGCAGAAATAAAAGCCAAAAGACTCGATGTCTCCAGCTTAAAGTCGGATCTGGATGACATGGTAGACGGTACCCTGCCCTTAGAAAGAATGGACATGTATGAGCAGGATGAAATTCTGTTCATGGCAAAGGACGTAACTCGAAAGGCGAGGGCAATCCATGAGAAATTGGTAGAACTAGCAGGCAAATATATGGTGGACCTGTCAAGAACCAAAGCATTACAGGGCAACCACAGGCTACATTACTCAGACCGAGATCTAGATGAGAGGAGAACCATCGGATTGAAAACACACATAAGGGAGCTGATCACTGGAATAAGGACATGGAGGGCCCTAGATAAGTGGGAAGAGAGGTGGTCCAAGAGAGGGACCGTCAGGAGAAGCACACTTGGTATGACACCAGGAGGACAGCAGGGAGTAGAGACATACCCTTTGAGGGAAGTCGCAAATGGGACCTATGTCCACGTCCCTTGGAGTAGGGGGGATTTAGCTGCTTTTACCACCTCCTTCCCCAAACTGCGGGAAAACCCAGTGGAGTGGTATAAGCAAGTTGAGAGATTCGTAAAAATCTCAAAGGTCCTATGGATAGATTTGAACACGCTGTTTGACATAGTAGTGCCAGGAGATTTGTGGACCGCATGCAAGGTTAGCGCTGAGTGGCCCACCATAGAGCCAGAGAGAGATGCTAAGACTAATGGGCCGTCCAAGAGTGTGATGGCAAAATTCGAGAGAGTAATGACTTGGCTGAAAGATAAAGTGCCAATGCAAGACATAGATTGGGTAAAAATTGACCGAACAAGACAGGAACCCAAAGAGACAGTTCACGAATACTATGAGAGATTGCTGAAGGCGTTTAAACAGTATAGCGGTCTGGATGTCATGGATCCGAAGGACATAGGGCAATTTGTGTCCAAGTTCGTCTTGGGCCTGAGACCGGATATTAGTTTAATGATACAGCAACACTTGATTTGTTGGCAAAATAAACCCCTAGACGAAATACTGAGGTATGCCAGGTACTGCTGTGATGAGATAGACTCCAAGGCTAAGAAATTAAAGGAGAAACTGATGGTGGTACAGATGCAGGCAGCTGGGAAGGGGGGACAGCAGCAACAGCAACCAGGAACAGGTACTGGAGGAAAGAAACAGTACAGTCAGAACAAGGGCAATGAGGAGAACTCCACCTTTAGACCCAGGATAGATATAGCTGCCTTAAAGAAAACAACTAGGTGCCACCAGTGTAACGAGGTGGGGCATTGGAAACGCGAGTGTCCCTATAATGTTGAGATAGGCGACCAAGAGGTAGAAGAGGAAGAGACCCAGAGTGCGCCTACAAGAGGGGTAACGCAATACCAGGGAAAGGTGCTCAAAGGGGGGGGCCCACCTCCCCGAGCTCAGTTCCCGCAGCCACCCAGAGTAGGGACTATGGGTAAGACTTATAGACAGATGCCACTGTTTGTTGGGGGAGAGGAATGCTATTATGTGGACCCACTAACTGGACAGAGGGTAGAAAGGGATGACTGCACCCTCGGGGCAGCTTTGGAGGTAGACCAGAGGGGACCCTATGTTGAGGCTGAAGTGGCAGGGTTCCCTACGACATTTCTAGTGGACACAGGAGCCACTCGATCCACGATCAGGTCAGCCGCAGTGCCAGGCCTGCCCATGTCTGGAGAGACCATACAAGTGGTGGGGGTCGCTAACAGGAGAATGACCAGTCCTCTGACTGAACCCGTGCAGGTGAAAATAGGGAAGTACAGTGATGAGCATCAGTTTGTGGTTTGCGATTCTAGTCCTGTATGTCTGCTAGGAAGAGACCTTTTGTGCAAGTTAAATTGCACCATATACTGCACACCACAGGGCGTGGAGGTATTGACTAATGACGATGATGCTGACTTTAAGGTCGCAAATTCCAGAATATGTGTGGAATTGTATCCCACTCTGACAGTAGACGAGCTCCCCTGGGATCTGAGAGAGACAGTTGCTCCAGAAGTGTGGGATTTCACTGGGGAAGAGATTGGGTTGGTGAAAGGGGTGGACCCAGTGAAAATTGTAGTGAAACCGCATGCTGAGTTTCCAAGAACACCTCAATATAAATTGACTCCAGAAACGATTGCAGGCATCAAACCCGTGATCGAATCCATGATTAAGCAGGGAATACTGAAGGAAATCGTGGGTAGTCCATGTAACTCCCCGATTATGGGTTTGCAGAAACCAAATGGGAAATTCCGGATAGTGCAGGACCTCAGAAAGATTAATAACATAGTCGTTTCGTGTTGTCCAGTGGTACCGAATCCATCAGTGATACTGTTTCAGATACCGATCCAAGCAGAATGGTTCACTGTAATAGATCTTTGTCAGGCTTTCTTCTCGATCCCTCTGGACGAAGAAAGCCATTTTCTTTTCGCATTTAAGCTGGAAGGTCGCGTCCTAACATGGTGTCGTATTCCTCAGGGGTATACAGAGAGCCCATCGATCTTCAACTAGCTTCTAAAGAAAAATCTTGAAAGTCTAGTGCTGCCCCAGAGGTCAGTTCTGGTCCAGTACATAGACGACCTCCTTGTGGCGTCAGAAACAGAGGAAGCTTGCAGGGAAGACTCTATTGCTTTGTTAAATCACCTAGCTGAGAATGGGCATAAGGTGTCCCCGGGAAAATTGCAGTACTGCCTGACAGAGGTGCAGTACTTGGGACACAGAATTGAGAAAGGTAAACGAAAAGTGTCACCAGACAGGATAGAGGCCATCATGAAGATGAATGCGCCTAAAACACAGAGAGAAGTCAGGATGTTCCTAGGAATGGTGGGATATTGCCGACAGTGGATTGCAAACTTTTCACTGAAAGCAAAGCCCTTGCAAAAACTGACGCACAAGGAGGTGAGTGATCCGGTACCATGGGACAAAGACTGTTTGATGGCGTTCCTGCAGCTGAGAGAGGACTTGTGTCGTGCTCCGGCTCTGGGAATGCCAGATTACGATAAACCATTCTTGCTCTATTGTTGTGAGAGAGAGGGTTGCGCGCTGTCTGTGTTAGTCCAAATTCATGGGAATGCCCGTAGACCAGTCGCTTATTTCTCGGCTACTTTAGACCCAGTAGCCGCAGCGTTGCCCGGATGTCTCAAATCCGTTGCCGCAACAGGTGTCAGCATTGAGAGGTGTGAAAATATAGTCATGGGGCACCCGTTAGAGGTGCATGTGCCCCACTCTGTTGAATTGTTGATGACCAGGACCAAAACACAGCATCTGACGAACAGCAGGCTCACGCGCTATGAGCAAGTCATTCTTGCTGCAGAGAACGTGACCCTCAGGAGATGCTCTGTTTTAAATCCTGCTACCTTGATGCCACTTCCAAACGATATTGAGGATGATGATGAATGTACAGACCATGACTGCCTCGATGTGACTGAACTATGCACCAAACCAAGACCCGACATCGTAGATGAGCCACTGACTGACCCAGATGAAATTTTCTTTGTCGATGGCTCATGTGTAAGAGACGAAGTTGGGCAGTTGAGAGCAGCTTACGCTGTTTGCACAATTACTGGAGTAGTGGAAGCTGGATGCCTGGAAGGAGTACACTCCGCTCAGGTAGCCGAGATTATTGCCCTGACACGTGCCTGCCTGGCAAGCAATCAAATCCGAGTCACCATATACACTGACAGTCAATATGGTTACGGGGTAGTTCATGATTACGGGCAGTTGTGGTCTCAAAGAGGTTTCATGACCTCTTCAGGCTCTCCCATTCGCAATGGAGAGTTTGTGCGCCTGTTGTTAGAGGCGTTGCAATGTCCAGCAGATATCGCAGTTGTGAAGTGCACCGCACATACCAGAAATATGGACTTCGTGTCACAAGGCAATAGATATGCCGACGAAGTTGCGCGGTATTGCGCAGAAACAGGGTACTCTTTCACAGAGGTGGAAGTGGGTGGAGTAAATGTAAGGACTGAATTAGCCATGATATTAGAAACTGTTGATACTTGGGACGAACTAAAAGACATGCAAGAAAATGCTCCTGATTGTGAAAAAGGAACATGGCAAAAGGCAGGATGTGTGATGGGTGAGGCCCATTTCTGGGTTTCAGCAGATGGCAGAGCAGTGTTGCCCAATGAGATGGTGAGCCCAATGGCCAGACACATACATGGTCCCGTCCACTTAGGAAGAGATGCTATGCTGAGAGTGTTTAGACAGACCTGGTACAACCCTAAGTTCAGAGTAGCAGCCGAAGCAGTGTGCCAGCGTTGTGTGACGTGTCAGCAGTTGAATGTAGGGAAAAAGACACCAGTTGCACTGAGCCACATTGGGAGGTCAGGAGGTCCATTCAATCGAATGCAGATAGATTTTATTGAAATGCCAAGGTGCAGCCGCCTCCGTTATATCCTGGTGGTTGTTTGCGTTTTCTCCAGATGGGTTGAGGCATACCCTACACGTAGGTGCGACACCCTCACAGTAGCCAAGTTACTGCTTAGGGAGCTTATCCCGCGCTTCGGGGTGCCGGCCTCTTTGGAATCAGATAGGGGAACGCATTTCAACAGCTCGCTTGTGAAAATGATTTGTGCAGCTTTGAACATAGATCAGAAACTACATTGCAGTTATCGACCAGAGGCTTCTGGAATTGTGGAGCAAATAAATGGCACCATCAAGGCCAGAATTGCAAAGGTGTGTTCATCAACCTCCTTGAGTTGGCCTGATGCGTTGCCATTGGTCCTTATGAGCCTCCGTAGTACCCCGGATAGGAGAACTGGTTTGTCTCCTCATGAGGTATTGATGGGAAGAGCAATGAGGTTACCTTCTGTCCCAACTGCTGCACTGATTAGCATCACAGATGATATGATCCTGGACTATTGTAAGGGGCTGTCTGACGCCATTCATTCTGTGTCCCTTCAGGTGCAGGCTGCCGAGGTACCATCGTGCCAGGACCCGTGTCATGACTTGCTTCCTGGGGACTGGGTCCTGGTGAAAAAACACGTGAGAAGAAGCTGCTTGGATGTTCGTTGGCGTGGGCCCTTCCAGATCATCCTGATCACGAACACGGCAGTGAAGGTGGGAGGCCTGCCCAACTGGATCCACGCGTCGCACACGCGGAGGGTTCCAGCACCTCTGGAAGACACAGCTCCTCTCTCGGATAGACGTCCAGCAGCGGACCGAGAAGCCATAGAGGGGGCCAGCCAAGCTGTAGAGGTGCCAGCGGAAGCAAGGAACGAGTCTGACCAAGCTGAGGACGGTCAGTACAGCAGCGAAACAGACGACGCTACTGAAGGAGAAAGTAGCTGGGAGTACGAGTCAGACACTGACAGGTCTGACAGAGAGCGTGAACAGACAAGAAGGAGAAGGAGTAGAAGGGTACGTGGAGAAGCGGATTGGCCGCAGAGAAGAAGCTCTAGTCTGAGGTCAATTCCAGAGAGAACCCTTCCTCCGATATCAGAAGATTCAGACCCGGAAGAAGGTGCTCAGGGCGCTGAAGCACCGGTCTTGAGGAGGTCAAGAAGAGTGCGTGTACCTAGCAGAAGATACTCCACCCCTGAGTGGACATATCTGGTGACAGATGGCTTCGAAACCAGTGACAGGGAGGATCCGAGCGGTGGTGGTGTCCAGTTCTGAGCCCATCGTAACAGTGGAAATACGACTGTTAGTACCCGGAGTCGAACAAGAAGGGTCACTGACATTCATGGTTCCCCGACCTCCCCGCCTCAGCAAGTTAAAGCACATGTTTCTCACAGAATTGCAATTCCCCGATTTTGGTACAAAGATATCAGCCCAAGAAGAGCACAATCTTCGTATGGAAATATTGAACTTTGCTGTCGAAGCTGCAGGCGACCGCCTTATAGTAGATGCTTAAAAGACTTTGTAGATAAGCGAGAAGAAAAGAAGATTACCTAGCGCCCAGGAAGCAGAGAATCTTAGGGACCTTCCCTTGAGTTACTGGAGAAGGGCTAGGGTTGTCTGTATTGGACTATAAAAAACTTTTGCGAAGAAGGTTGTCAGCTTCCAGTTGTGTGGTTCTAAGGACAAAAGGAGTAAAAAAGACTGTAAAGGAACGAAAAGAAAAAACTTTGTGCCAAGATACAAGAGAGCCATACAGTCTGACGAAATGGAGGCCGGCACCCAGAACCGCAGAGCGAAATGTATAATAGGTACACTAATAGTAGGAGTGATAATATTAATAGCTTTAGTAGTAACAGTCTCTTATGTAAAGGGACGTGAGGAAGAGGCAAAGGTAACTGATGTGAAATCTGTAGAGGCGCTTACACCCACCGTTGCTGGTGAGAAAGGGGAAAACACACAAGAAAAAGCGTTATTAGCTGCAGAAGCCCGCAGGTTACATGTGGATGAGTCCCAAGGTGACTTTAGGTCAAATGCTTATGCTAAACTATTATATGAATACGTGGATGCCATGGAGGTCAAGGACTGTTACGTCTGCATGCAGTTGCCGGCGTCTGTAGATGAAGGCATTCGATATCATCACCTCCCGCTGACATATGGCATTACATGTAGCTTATTGCTTAGTATATTTTATGGGAGAGATAGTTTTGAATACTATTTCTCCAATTACGATGCAGTGTTACCAGAAGTCCCAAATTATAAACAAATGAATAAATGGGACTACTGGAAGAGTGAAGACAGGTTGGCAAAGTTTTTCATTCCTTGGATTACCTTAGATACTTCACATGCCCGTAGAAATAACCTGACATGCAAGGTGTCAGAAGTCGAGAAAAAGTTTATAGGGCAGGTGGATGATCGAAATAGGAGACAAAAGATTTTGAAAAAATCAGGACAATGGAAAACAGATTGGACCGAGGAAGAAAAGGCACACAAGAGAAAAGGTAGTAGTGGTCCAATAGCTTTAGATAGAACGTAGAGAGGAAAGTTATGTCTTCATAGAGCCAAAACGTATTATGAAAATGTATACGTGGGGGAAGTTAGCTGTGAACATGCTTTCAATTTAGAGTACTATACTAAGGACTTCCTGAAGGGAATGCAAGCGATTCCGAATGTATATTTTGTATGTGGGAGGAATGCCTACGTAAGACTACCTGACAACTGGTATGGATCATGTTACTTGGCAATTATCTTCCCTAAAATATATCATGCCCAAGACTTAGAGATCATAGAGGGCAAGACATCATCGAGGGGAAGGAGAGATGTAGGAGGTGTAGAAATGGTTGGAGATGTCTTTGGAGCTGTGTTCCCTCTTTTGGGATTAATCCTTAATGATGTTAAAATTAGACGACTGGCAACAGTCGTAGACAGGTTGTCTGCCAGCACTGCTCAGTCCTTAATGCTGGTAGAAGGAGAGATGCAATCGATAAGGGCTATGGTTCTCCAGAACCGTCTTGCATTAGACGTCCTATTAGCAAAAGAGGGCGGAGTCTGTAAGGCTTTGAAGGTCCAGGAATGTTGTACTTACATTCCAGACAATTCGAAGCCCCTTGAGAAAGTTATTAGGAACATAACTGATATTCACAAAGAGATCGAAGACCTGAGCAGAGAAAATGTCTGGGAAAAGGTGGGCCATGGAATAAGTGAAGCTGGAGGTTGGCTCACCACCTTAGGCAAAAGCTTTGTGTGGAGAATACTAAAACCTATCATCATAATATTGATCTGTGGGATCGTGTTGTGGGGATTGGTGAGGGTATTCAAATGGTACAGAGCAAGAAGGTCAGAGAGGGCTCGGAGAAAACAGCTGCAGAGATTGGCTGCCATACAAGATAGTCAGTACCGGAGCCTGAGGGCTCTGGAAACACAGAAACGAGTTATGCTAGCAATCACTGCAGTTTAAATGTTAATGATGACCACGAGAGGTCATCAAAGGGGGGAACTGGGAGAGCGCAAACTGACCTAAATGTAGAAGTGCGTCACACTTACACGTAGTAAGCACAAGTCATGAAGAGAAATGCCATGAGTGCTGATAGTACCTACAGTTATATTCTGAAACGTGTAGTTAATATAGAGATTTAAGTAGAAGTGGAACTAATACAGAAATGTGTGAAACAATATGATTTTATTAGACGTGATTATTCCTGAATCCATGTTGTGTAGCTGCTAAAATGTAAGATGGCATACGGAAACGCTGAACGTGGTAGGCCTCAGGGCCAGAGCTAGAAGGGAGGGGAAGGTGGTTCAATTTCACAACATGGATTGCACTAATGTTTAGTAATAATGAGTAGGCCATGATTTATAGATGTGTTTACCGAATAAATAGAATAAGAGTATTAACATGCTAATAATTAAAGAAGAAGTTGAATATTATAAAAATGTTGTAGGGCTGGAAGGCTTTAACGTTGATTTACACATATTAGTCTGGGCCGGGGAATGTTGCAACGTGGTTGGAAAACTATGAGAATTGGGATTTGGCTGCAAATGTCTGTCTGTAAGAGAAAAGGGGGTATTCAATTATAAATAATATGAATAGAAGTTTGTTCAAGAGACGGACCAGACATGGAGAAGGGTTCCGGAATGTTTAAGGGGTATCAGCGGGCCGGAGAAGAGTCTGAGAAGCAAGGTCGACTCTAACCACAAGGCCTCATCATGGAAAAAGCCAGAAGCTACACCACGTGAGGGGCGTCTCACGAGGGGCGTCCTAAATGTTGTTGTATTTTTGTATTAGGGACAGCACCCCTGGGTGGAGTTAGAGCAGAAGCCTGAGGACCCTTAAGAGAGCGGATGGGTAGGCAGAGAGGGGTCATGATTGGAGGACTATAGGTTTTCACCAGAGACTGAGAGTGGGTGACTTCCCTTGGGGGTCATTCACTGCTGACACCTTTTGTTAGGTAGGGACCTGGTTAAGTAGGGATACCATCTAGATCAGGGTAGGGACAGCCTAACCTGTATTTTCCCTCCGGCTGTAAATGACTGAGAGATCTCAATATGTGTCCATGCTAATAGCCCTATTATTTTTAGAATTGGTGCTTGTAGTTTCCGTTGCTCGTCTGAGGGCTTTCAGAGAGCACATGTATGTAGTTGGGCCGTGTATCTTGTGAATCTCATTTTGAGATGCTTGTACCTGCAACTTATCTTGACTTTATAATAAATCTTCGAAAGCTAGAAGTTGTTTGTGATCCTTTGAAGCGGAGTCCTTTATTGGGTGAACTAACTTGGTAAGAGATGCACTTTCTTCCCTCAATGACAGGCAATAAAGGTTCAGTCGACCAGATCGGGGTTTTAGATCAATAGTGATAAGATATCGATCAAAATCTCGCCCTTCCACAAGGCAGGCGGCTGGGGCATGTGCATGCGCTTTCAAGCTCAATGCGCATGCGCATTGAGCTTGAATTTCACGGGCACTGCAAGGAATCGCCACGATTCCTTGCAAGTTAGTTAAAGAGTGTTTAAGCCCCCATAGTCTCGCAAGCTCGATGCGCATGCGCATCGACAGGCGAGACCTAAGAAGGCGTTCCCATCCATGCAGGGGAATGATTGGCCAGACTTATTTTCGTCTAGATACGTCCTTCCTCCTGCATGGTCTCTTGTGGCGTAGGAAACCCTACCCCCACACCACCTTTGATGGTCAGATCATCCATGCATCTCCAGCAAGTCTGCTCACATCAGCATCAAGCAAGACAACAGAGTTCAGCAGTTTATTACTTTCAGAGAGCAGTCTCTCCTACAGGTGGGATTTGGGGGACTTTTCCAGGAAGTGATAAAGGAGGAAGCTCTATATTGCACATCTGTGAGTACTGTGAAGGTTTAGAGATGGAATGCAGAGGTACAGCAGTGCTTAATTTGAGCCCGTGGTTACCGGTGGGGCCCATCGGCAGGCATATTTTAGGAATCTAAAAGCTTATTTACAAGCCCCTTGCGCCACTTTTGAATGGGAAAAGTGATACATAAGTGGTGCAAGGGGCTTGTAAATCTGCCCCCTTATTTTTCCTCATCAATTATTTCCGAGAGCGAGAGAGGGAAAAACAGAGGGGTGGGGGGGAGAAAAGAAAGAAGGCAAAAACAGGCAGGTACTGGCAACGGTGAGATAAAGGGAGAGGGAGTGTCTGGTAGTGGGGGTTAAGGAGGCTTGAGGTGGACAGCCATTGCAAGTGGCCGGAATCGGTTCCCAGGTGTTATTACAATTAATGACTTTTTGCACAATTACTGGAGTAGTGGAAGCTGGATGCCTGGAAGGAGTACACTCCGCTCAGGTAGCCGAGATTATTGCCCTGACACGTGCCTGCCTGGCAAGCAATCAAATCCGAGTCACCATATACACTGACAGTCAATATGGTTACGGGGTAGTTCATGATTACGGGCAGTTGTGGTCTCAAAGAGGTTTCATGACCTCTTCAGGCTCTCCCATTCGCAATGGAGAGTTTGTGCGCCTGTTGTTAGAGGCGTTGCAATGTCCAGCAGATATCGCAGTTGTGAAGTGCACCGCACATACCAGAAATATGGACTTCGTGTCACAAGGCAATAGATATGCCGACGAAGTTGCGCGGTATTGCGCAGAAACAGGGTACTCTTTCACAGAGGTGGAAGTGGGTGGAGTAAATGTAAGGACTGAATTAGCCATGATATTAGAAACTGTTGATACTTGGGACGAACTAAAAGACATGCAAGAAAATGCTCCTGATTGTGAAAAAGGAACATGGCAAAAGGCAGGATGTGTGATGGGTGAGGCCCATTTCTGGGTTTCAGCAGATGGCAGAGCAGTGTTGCCCAATGAGATGGTGAGCCCAATGGCCAGACACATAGATGGTCCCGTCCACTTAGGAAGAGATGCTATGCTGAGAGTGTTTAGACAGACCTGGTACAACCCTAAGTTCAGAGTAGCAGCCGAAGCAGTGTGCCAGCGTTGTGTGACGTGTCAGCAGTTGAATGTAGGGAAAAAGACACCAGTTGCACTGAGCCACATTGGGAGGTCAGGAGGTCCATTCAATCGAATGCAGATAGATTTTATTGAAATGCCAAGGTGCAGCCGCCTCCGTTATATCCTGGTGGTTGTTTGCGTTTTCTCCAGATGGGTTGAGGCATACCCTACACGTAGGTGCGACACCCTCACAGTAGCCAAGTTACTGCTTAGGGAGCTTATCCCGCGCTTCGGGGTGCCGGCCTCTTTGGAATCAGATAGGGGAACGCATTTCAACAGCTCGCTTGTGAAAATGATTTGTGCAGCTTTGAACATAGATCAGAAACTACATTGCAGTTATCGACCAGAGGCTTCTGGAATTGTGGAGCAAATAAATGGCACCATCAAGGCCAGAATTGCAAAGGTGTGTTCATCAACCTCCTTGAGTTGGCCTGATGCGTTGCCATTGGTCCTTATGAGCCTCCGTAGTACCCCGGATAGGAGAACTGGTTTGTCTCCTCATGAGGTATTGATGGGAAGAGCAATGAGGTTACCTTCTGTCCCAACTGCTGCACTGATTAGCATCACAGATGATATGATCCTGGACTATTGTAAGGGGCTGTCTGACGCCATTCATTCTGTGTCCCTTCAGGTGCAGGCTGCCGAGGTACCATCGTGCCAGGACCCGTGTCATGACTTGCTTCCTGGGGACTGGGTCCTGGTGAAAAAACACGTGAGAAGAAGCTGCTTGGATGTTCGTTGGCGTGGGCCCTTCCAGATCATCCTGATCACGAACACGGCAGTGAAGGTGGGAGGCCTGCCCAACTGGATCCACGCGTCGCACACGCGGAGGGTTCCAGCACCTCTGGAAGACACAGCTCCTCTCTCGGATAGACGTCCAGCAGCGGACCGAGAAGCCATAGAGGGGGCCAGCCAAGCTGTAGAGGTGCCAGCGGAAGCAAGGAACGAGTCTGACCAAGCTGAGGACGGTCAGTACAGCAGCGAAACAGACGACGCTACTGAAGGAGAAAGTAGCTGGGAGTACGAGTCAGACACTGACAGGTCTGACAGAGAGCGTGAACAGACAAGAAGGAGAAGGAGTAGAAGGGTACGTGGAGAAGCGGATTGGCCGCAGAGAAGAAGCTCTAGTCTGAGGTCAATTCCAGAGAGAACCCTTCCTCCGATATCAGAAGATTCAGACCCGGAAGAAGGTGCTCAGGGCGCTGAAGCACCGGTCTTGAGGAGGTCAAGAAGAGTGCGTGTACCTAGCAGAAGATACTCCACCCCTGAGTGGACATATCTGGTGACAGATGGCTTCGAAACCAGTGACAGGGAGGATCCGAGCGGTGGTGGTGTCCAGTTCTGAGCCCATCGTAACAGTGGAAATACGACTGTTAGTACCCGGAGTCGAACAAGAAGGGTCACTGACATTCATGGTTCCCCGACCTCCCCGCCTCAGCAAGTTAAAGCACATGTTTCTCACAGAATTGCAATTCCCCGATTTTGGTACAAAGATATCAGCCCAAGAAGAGCACAATCTTCGTATGGAAATATTGAACTTTGCTGTCGAAGCTGCAGGCGACCGCCTTATAGTAGATGCTTAAAAGACTTTGTAGATAAGCGAGAAGAAAAGAAGATTACCTAGCGCCCAGGAAGCAGAGAATCTTAGGGACCTTCCCTTGAGTTACTGGAGAAGGGCTAGGGTTGTCTGTATTGGACTATAAAAAACTTTTGCGAAGAAGGTTGTCAGCTTCCAGTTGTGTGGTTCTAAGGACAAAAGGAGTAAAAAAGACTGTAAAGGAACGAAAAGAAAAAACTTTGTGCCAAGATACAAGAGAGCCATACAGTCTGACGAAATGGAGGCCGGCACCCAGAACCGCAGAGCGAAATGTATAATAGGTACACTAATAGTAGGAGTGATAATATTAATAGCTTTAGTAGTAACAGTCTCTTATGTAAAGGGACGTGAGGAAGAGGCAAAGGTAACTGATGTGAAATCTGTAGAGGCGCTTACACCCACCGTTGCTGGTGAGAAAGGGGAAAACACACAAGAAAAAGCGTTATTAGCTGCAGAAGCCCGCAGGTTACATGTGGATGAGTCCCAAGGTGACTTTAGGTCAAATGCTTATGCTAAACTATTATATGAATACGTGGATGCCATGGAGGTCAAGGACTGTTACGTCTGCATGCAGTTGCCGGCGTCTGTAGATGAAGGCATTCGATATCATCACCTCCCGCTGACATATGGCATTACATGTAGCTTATTGCTTAGTATATTTTATGGGAGAGATAGTTTTGAATACTATTTCTCCAATTACGATGCAGTGTTACCAGAAGTCCCAAATTATAAACAAATGAATAAATGGGACTACTGGAAGAGTGAAGACAGGTTGGCAAAGTTTTTCATTCCTTGGATTACCTTAGATACTTCACATGCCCGTAGAAATAACCTGACATGCAAGGTGTCAGAAGTCGAGAAAAAGTTTATAGGGCAGGTGGATGATCGAAATAGGAGACAAAAGATTTTGAAAAAATCAGGACAATGGAAAACAGATTGGACCGAGGAAGAAAAGGCACACAAGAGAAAAGGTAGTAGTGGTCCAATAGCTTTAGATAGAACGTAGAGAGGAAAGTTATGTCTTCATAGAGCCAAAACGTATTATGAAAATGTATACGTGGGGGAAGTTAGCTGTGAACATGCTTTCAATTTAGAGTACTATACTAAGGACTTCCTGAAGGGAATGCAAGCGATTCCGAATGTATATTTTGTATGTGGGAGGAATGCCTACGTAAGACTACCTGACAACTGGTATGGATCATGTTACTTGGCAATTATCTTCCCTAAAATATATCATGCCCAAGACTTAGAGATCATAGAGGGCAAGACATCATCGAGGGGAAGGAGAGATGTAGGAGGTGTAGAAATGGTTGGAGATGTCTTTGGAGCTGTGTTCCCTCTTTTGGGATTAATCCTTAATGATGTTAAAATTAGACGACTGGCAACAGTCGTAGACAGGTTGTCTGCCAGCACTGCTCAGTCCTTAATGCTGGTAGAAGGAGAGATGCAATCGATAAGGGCTATGGTTCTCCAGAACCGTCTTGCATTAGACGTCCTATTAGCAAAAGAGGGCGGAGTCTGTAAGGCTTTGAAGGTCCAGGAATGTTGTACTTACATTCCAGACAATTCGAAGCCCCTTGAGAAAGTTATTAGGAACATAACTGATATTCACAAAGAGATCGAAGACCTGAGCAGAGAAAATGTCTGGGAAAAGGTGGGCCATGGAATAAGTGAAGCTGGAGGTTGGCTCACCACCTTAGGCAAAAGCTTTGTGTGGAGAATACTAAAACCTATCATCATAATATTGATCTGTGGGATCGTGTTGTGGGGATTGGTGAGGGTATTCAAATGGTACAGAGCAAGAAGGTCAGAGAGGGCTCGGAGAAAACAGCTGCAGAGATTGGCTGCCATACAAGATAGTCAGTACCGGAGCCTGAGGGCTCTGGAAACACAGAAACGAGTTATGCTAGCAATCACTGCAGTTTAAATGTTAATGATGACCCCGAGAGGTCATCAAAGGGGGGAACTGGGAGAGCGCAAACTGACCTAAATGTAGAAGTGCGTCACACTTACACGTAGTAAGCACAAGTCATGAAGAGAAATGCCATGAGTGCTGATAGTACCTACAGTTATATTCTGAAACGTGTAGTTAATATAGAGATTTAAGTAGAAGTGGAACTAATACAGAAATGTGTGAAACAATATGATTTTATTAGACGTGATTATTCCTGAATCCATGTTGTGTAGCTGCTAAAATGTAAGATGGCATACGGAAACGCTGAACGTGGTAGGCCTCAGGGCCAGAGCTAGAAGGGAGGGGAAGGTGGTTCAATTTCACAACATGGATTGCACTAATGTTTAGTAATAATGAGTAGGCCATGATTTATAGATGTGTTTACCGAATAAATAGAATAAGAGTATTAACATGCTAATAATTAAAGAAGAAGTTGAATATTATAAAAATGTTGTAGGGCTGGAAGGCTTTAACGTTGATTTACACATATTAGTCTGGGCCGGGGAATGTTGCAACGTGGTTGGAAAACTATGAGAATTGGGATTTGGCTGCAAATGTCTGTCTGTAAGAGAAAAGGGGGTATTCAATTATAAATAATATGAATAGAAGTTTGTTCAAGAGACGGACCAGACATGGAGAAGGGTTCCGGAATGTTTAAGGGGTATCAGCGGGCCGGAGAAGAGTCTGAGAAGCAAGGTCGACTCTAACCACAAGGCCTCATCATGGAAAAAGCCAGAAGCTACACCACGTGAGGGGCGTCTCACGAGGGGCGTCCTAAATGTTGTTGTATTTTTGTATTAGGGACAGCACCCCTGGGTGGAGTTAGAGCAGAAGCCTGAGGACCCTTAAGAGAGCGGATGGGTAGGCAGAGAGGGGTCATGATTGGAGGACTATAGGTTTTCACCAGAGACTGAGAGTGGGTGACTTCCCTTGGGGGTCATTCACTGCTGACACCTTTTGTTAGGTAGGGACCTGGTTAAGTAGGGATACCATCTAGATCAGGGTAGGGACAGCCTAACCTGTATTTTCCCTCCGGCTGTAAATGACTGAGAGATCTCAATATGTGTCCATGCTAATAGCCCTATTATTTTTAGAATTGGTGCTTGTAGTTTCCGTTGCTCGTCTGAGGGCTTTCAGAGAGCACATGTATGTAGTTGGGCCCGTGTATCTTGTGAATCTCATTTTGAGATGCTTGTACCTGCAACTTATCTTGACTTTATAATAAATCTTCGAAAGCTAGAAGTTGTTTGTGATCCTTTGAAGCGGAGTCCTTTATTGGGTGAACTAACTTGGTAAGAGATGCACTTTCTTCCCTCAATGACAGGCAATAAAGGTTCAGTCGACCAGATCGGGGTTTTAGATCAATAGTGATAAGATATCGATCAAAATCTCGCCCTTCCACAAGGCAGGCGGCTGGGGCATGTGCATGCGCTTTCAAGCTCAATGCGCATGCGCATTGAGCTTGAATTTCACGGGCACTGCAAGGAATCGCCACGATTCCTTGCAAGTTAGTTAAAGAGTGTTTAAGCCCCCATAGTCTCGCAAGCTCGATGCGCATGCGCATCGACAGGCGAGACCTAAGAAGGCGTTCCCATCCATGCAGGGGAATGATTGGCCAGACTTATTTTCGTCTAGATACGTCCTTCCTCCTGCATGGTCTCTTGTGGCGTAGGAAACCCTACCCCCACACCACCTTTGATGGTCAGATCATCCATGCATCTCCAGCAAGTCTGCTCACATCAGCATCAAGCAAGACAACAGAGTTCAGCAGTTTATTACTTTCAGAGAGCAGTCTCTCCTACAGGTGGGATTTGGGGGACTTTTCCAGGAAGTGATAAAGGAGGAAGCTCTATATTGCACATCTGTGAGTACTGTGAAGGTTTAGAGATGGAATGCAGAGGTACAGCAGTGCTTAATTTGAGCCCGTGGTTACCGGTGGGGCCCATCGGCAGGCATATTTTAGGAATCTAGAAGCTTATTTACAAGCCCCTTGCGCCACTTTTGAATGGGAAAAGTGATACATAAGTGGTGCAAGGGGCTTGTAAATCTGCCCCCTTATTTTTCCTCATCAATTATTTCCGAGAGCGAGAGAGGGAAAAACAGAGGGGTGGGGGGGAGAAAAGAAAGAAGGCAAAAACAGGCAGGTACTGGCAACGGTGAGATAAAGGGAGAGGGAGTGTCTGGTAGTGGGGGTTAAGGAGGCTTGAGGTGGACAGCCATTGCAAGTGGCCGGAATCGGTTCCCAGGTGTTATTACAATTAATGACTTTTGATGCAGTGGTGTGTCAATGAATTGTTGTGGCAAAACACAGTGCTGGCAAGGATAGAATTGCAGTGGCGTCATGATGCGGGTTTGACAGGGCAGGGGAAGGCTGCAGCGGTACATCCAAAACCCCGAAATGTAAGCCCAATGAGAAAAACTCATCAACAACCTCTGGTACGGACACGCAGAACCGGACTCTAGAAGGTGGTGACGCGGGCACGAGCACCGGGCGGGGTGAGTCTGGTCAGTATAGTCCAGAGGAGAGGCTGGTTGTGGCTTATGTGCATGCAGTGGACTCTTGGGTGTAGGATGAAATAACAAGGTTAGTTCCACTGCTCTGTTTTTGGGTCTGAGAAAACCGAGACTGGGATACAACATTAAGAGGGGCATATTTACAAGCCTCTTGCGCCACTTTTCCCATGTTAATAGTGACGCAAAATTGGCGCACGGGGCTTGTAAATCTGCCCCAGAGTGTTTACGTGGTGATGGGCCCAGCTAGGGTGCCGATCCTGCATGAAGCGTTGGCACGAACAGTCCTTGGCTGTAAATACAAACAACGGGACTTGGCCCTGGAAGCGCGCGGACCTTGGATCGGAGTGATAAAGGTTCCCATTTTCAACGAGGGGGTAAGGCGTTCAGCAGACCACTGGATTCTTTTGTGGATTAATTTGCGGCCTTGTCTTTTTTTTGTCGGCGTGCAAAACCATTTTCCCGCAAAGCCTCGGAAACACATTAGTGCCCTGGGAACTACGGAAGAGAAGTTTCCATGTGCTTGAGATACTAAGAGATTGTATCAACTTTGCTGAGGGGCAGGCGAAGGCCTCGGTGTCCCACCATCTGGGCTTCATGACCTAGGATTTTAATTCAAGCATCTATGTCTGATATGAGAAAGGCAGGAGGAGTGATACTGGTCCTGGAAACCACTTTTACCCCAAAGGAAACATATTGGAGCTGCAAACATTCTACACGTTGAATAGAGTTCAGATGTGATAGTCTAAATATATGGATATGCACAGGGCAGCGCCCTGTGAACTTCAAGTGCTCCCAGATGTGTGCCCTTAGTAGGGCACTCCAAGAGAGATGGCTGATGGATACGGGCCCTGCGCTGAGGGACACAGTGGGGATAGCTGGAGGCATTGACCAGGCGGTTCAATGTGCCAACACTTACAGGGCCCTTGTCGTCAGAGGAAGTAGGAGGCACCAAACAAAGAATAGATGGAATGAAGGGAGAGATACTCTGTCTGCAAGCATGGATCCCCATACAAGTTCCAAAACTTGTTTACATGTATATACATGTATTCAATTAAAAAACACAAAGGTTTAGAATGAGTTCAGGAAACTTCATTTATTATTCATATAGAAAAGCAAATTAAACTACACAATCCTTAAAAATGATTAAGTTATATTACACTCCACCCTAAAATTAGTAAAAACGTGCTCATATTCGTATAGAGTCTCGTCAACTTCCTGGCCAGAGTAAATTAACCATAACTCGCCCTATGCACAGGCTTTACATACATTTTGTCATTTCAGATGCCTGCTGTGTTCTTATGAGTGCTATGATTATACATGATAAAAGTGATGTAATATGATAAGGAGTAAGCAGTGCATGTGGAAAGTGCGAGTTATAGTTAATTTATCTGGCTGGCAAGTTGACAAGACTGTATAGATATATGCGAGTTATCATAATTTTAGGATGGGACGTAAATTATAACTTTAAGTTATAACTATAAAGTTAGAACTGTAATTTAGTCATTTTTAAGGTTTGTGTAGCTTAAGTTGCTTATTAATTGAAATAATAAATTACGTTTTCCTACGTATAACTAAACATGAACCTTTATTTTTCATTGAATTTGTATCTTTTTCATAAATGTTTAAAATCATATAATGTTCTTTAATATATATATATTTTTGTGCCTGATTAAAAATATTCAAACGTACCTGGCTGGTGTGGCTTGACGTCCTTTCGAAAAGTGAGGAGGAATCTGTGTATGTATGTATATATATATATGTATATATATATATATATATATATATATATATATATATATATATATATATATATATTCATTCACTGGAAAAAACACAGGTTTCAGGGACATTATAGTTAGTTGGACATTTCACTCGTACAAAACCAGAGAAATTCAGCCATTATAGTTAGTTACACTAACTATAACTCGCGCCCCCGCAATGCACTGCTGATGTTGTCGCGTATTACATCATTTGTTCCTCCATCAATACCTGCACCTGGTTCATCGGTTCCAATGCATCTCTTAAGATAGAAAGGTGAAATCATAGGGTATTATGGCAGTAGTTTTAAGTGGTTTTTGGCCAGCCAGGCTGCGTTTTTTGGAGCGTTAAGTTGAGGGACTTGATGTCCTCAAATGAGTGAACCTTAATGAGAGCTGTGTGTCATGTGCGTACATGTGGTAGTGGACATTTGAGGAGTTGAAAAGCTTAGTGAGTGGTTCCATAAACAAATTGAAGAGTGTCGGGGGAGAGTGAGGATCCCTGGGGTACTCCTAAAGTGAGTGGAGTGGGCTTGGATAAAGTTTGATTGATCTTGACTCTTTGTGTTCTGTTTTGAAGGAAGTGAAAACGTTTAAACCCGTTCCAAATAGTCCCAATCTACGTTTTAAAAGGTCTAGTAAGTTGTCATGTTTGACGGTGTTGAAGGCTGAGGATAGGTCAAGCAACATTAGTAAACAGGCTTTGTTTTGGTCCAATATTTTTAATGCGTCATCTATTATGTGGGTCATGGCTGATTCGGTACTGTGTCCTGTTCGAAAACCTAATTGAAATAGATCAAGCAGGTTGAAGTAGTCTATGTGGGTGCTAAGGTGCATGTGAACACATTTTTCTAATAGTTTAGCCACTTATTCATTATTAATTATTTTGTTAAATTATTAGTAATATGTTATTTATTTAAAAAAAAAATTAATTGATAAGTATGTTGATTTAACCCCTTCGCTATCCTACATTTTCCACACTGTTACACTCAATGGAGTTGGAATAGTAATTTTAACCCCTCCGCTATCCTACATTTCTCACACTGTTACACTCACTGGAGTTGGAATAGTAATTTTAACCCCTCCGCTATCCAACACTTTCCCTACTGTTGCCCTCACTAGAGTGGGAATAGTAACGTTTACCCCTCCGCTATCCAACACTTTCCCTACTGTTGCACTCACTGGAGTGGGTATAGTAATTTTTACCCCTCCGCTATCCAACACTTTTCCTACTGTTGCACTCACTGGAGGGGGAATAGTCATTTTTACCCCTACACTATCCAACACTTTCCCTACTATTGCACTCACTGGAGTGGGAATAGTAATTTTTACCCCTCTGCTATCCAACACTTTCCCTACTGTTGCCCTCACTAGAGTGGGAATAGTAATGTTTACCCCTCCGCTATCCAACACTTTCCCTACTGTTGCACTCACTGGAGTGGGTATAGTAATTTTTACCCCTCCGCTATCCAACACTTTTCCTTATGTTGCACTCACTGGAGGGGGAATAGTCATTTTTACCCCTACACTATCCAACACTTTCCCTACTATTGCACTCACTGGAGTGGGAATGGTAATTTTTACCCCACCGCTATCCAACACTTTCCCTACTGTTGCCCTCACTGAGTGGGAATAGTAATTTTAACCCCTCCTCTATCCAACACTTTCCTTACTGTTGCACTCACTGGAGTGGGAATAGTAATTTTCACCCCTACCCTATCCAACACTTTCCATACTGTTGTACTTACTGAAGTGGGAATAGTAATTTTTACCCGTACGGTATCCAACACTTTCCCTACTGTTGCACTCACTGGAGGTGGAATAGTGATGTTTACCCCTCCGCTATCCAACACTTTCCCTACTGTTGCACTCACTGGAGTGGGAATAGTAATTTTTACCCCTCCGCAATCCAACACTTTCCCTACCGTTGCACTAATTGGAGTGGGAATAGTAATGTTTACCCCTCCGCTATCAAACACTTTCCCCACTGTTGCACTCACTGGAGTGGGAATAGTAATTTTTACCCCTACGCTATCCAACACTTTCCCTACTGTTGCACTCACTGGAGTGGGAATAGTACTTTTTACCCCTCCGCCATACAACACTTTCCCTACTGTTGCACTCACTGGAGTGGGAATAGTCATTTTAACCCCTCCACTATCCAACACTTTCCCTACTGTTGCACTCACTGGAGTGGGAATAGTCATTTTTACCTGTACGGTATCCAACACTTTCCCTACGGTTGCACTCACTGGAGTGGGAATAGTAATTTTTACCCCTACGTTATCCAACACTTTCTCTACTGTTGCTGTCACTGGAGTTGGAATAGTAATTTTATTTCCTCCGCTATCTAATATTTTTTGTATTATTTTAGCTAATGTAGTGTATAATTAATTTAAATAAGATTAAAATAAATTTTACTTTTTTTAAATGTTACATATATGTATTTAATTTTTATTTATATTATTGTTTTATGTGTATAGATGTATTTATAATTTATAAAAAAAATAAACAATAGATAATTTATTAAAATAAATATTAAAACATATTAATAAGTAAGTATATATATATATATTATATTATATGTATATATTTAATGTATTTTTAAATTAGATATATTACTTTTAATTTTTAAGCATTTTAAAATATTTGTAACTAGGTTTATTTTAATTATATGTATTATTTACTTTATTTTACATATTTTTTTTAACTTAAATAAAAATCTATATTTTTACCAAAGATATTTTTGTCATTGATATTTTTTTTCCGATATTTTTGTACTTACCATAATGTAGATAGGATGTCGATATTCTCGACTTCGATATTTTTGCTGCGATATTTTTGTAGGTCGATATTGTAACCTTCGATTTATTGTCAGTGATTCTGCCACAGTATATTGAAATGACTCTATGGCAAAGAAATGGAGGGCTGCCATCACCTTCACCTTGGGAGGCAGCGTAAGAGAATATGGGCGTTGTGGCCACAGAAGTGGTGCCAACTGTGCGTAGAAATCCTAAATAATTTTTTGACCGTAAACAATATCGCCTGATGGTATCATGTTCCTCCATGGTCTGTAGGTCGGGAAAGGGCCTGTAGACTGGAGGACGTCTTTGATACCTATATGTAGGGTGTAAACAGAGTTGATGTCAGTTTACAATATACAGAGCAACATGCATTGGGACAAACTGAACATGAATTCGGTAAACAAATAAAAGGTACAGAACATTGGAAATACACATTTCTACGAAAAAAGGCTTACCCTACATACATATCACAGCATTAGTACCCTTCCCAGACATGTTACCAAGGGATGGTGACACAGCCATTAGAGTGCTGTACTGTAAAAACCCTCTTCTGTCTTTCACTGTTCATGTGATCGAGCATCACATACACCCTACCTCCACACCAAATTAGTCAATATATAGGTTTGTGACAACAATTACATGGTTCGAAAGTACCCACAATAGGATAATGGAATTCTATATATGTGGGACACATGATACACACAGCTTCTCACAAAGAGAATGCTGCTCACCAGTGTCACAGGGAGGTCACGGTCATGTCATGTCTGCAAACACATACAATCCCATACACAGAGCATGAACAATGTAGGTGGTGCATCTTTACCCTATCATCCACGTCTGGGACACAAATATACACTAGTAATTCACATAACAAACACCAGCTGATGTGGCTGATTAATGTAACAGTCTATCTATTCATATATTAATGCTTGATACATGACTTCGCACACCCAACATTTACTGTCAGAAATCTCACAGAATGCACATTGGGTTCACACAGTCACCAAAAGCAGTGAACATGTCTTTTAAACACATGTGTATACCCCAAAGGTTATTGGCACGGTGATCAAGCTTAGGAGGGTAAAAGGAACACATTTGTCATAATGTTGGTATGACCCTCCAAAAAAGTGTTCTCATGTGCCCCTCAAGGGTAGCTTCTCATGGGAGTGTGAGATATATATTGAAAGGTCTATGTCATCATGTGAAAACTGTCTACACACATGTAATGCATAAAAACACATCAATTACATGAATGTTCGCCCTAAAGACCGATAACTGAAAGGACGCGGTAGCCGCATCCTAACCGGTGTTGACTTGGGCCATAGGCAGCAAGCTGTAATGCTAATCGATACAGGTGAGTATTTAAAGGATGCAGTAGCCGCATCCTTACCGATTCTGACTGGGTCATACGCTGCAAACTGTAATGCTGATTGTTACGAGTGAGTATTCAAAGGACGCTGTAGCCGCATCCGGATCAATTCGGTCACAGCCATTGGCTGTTTGTTATTATGGTGAAAGACGCAGGTGAGTATTTCTAAGGACGCGATAGCCGCATCCAGACCGATTCAGTCACATCCATTAGCTGTTGGTTGTTATGGTGAAAGACACGGGTGGGTATTTAAAGGACACAGTAGCTGCATTTTGACCGATTCGTAGACATTGGCTGTTGGTTGTTATAGTGCCGGGCGTGTATTTCTATTCGTGTCATCATCAGGTGGAACGCGACTCGGTAACCTCCCATCAACAATGTATCAAAGTCAATGGCAGTCAGATGATGAATTTTTTAATGTCGCGGTAGGCGTGTTGTATGCAAGCAATGTTGTACATTGGACCAATTCAGATAATGGGACAGACGCAAACCTATCTCGTTGTCTGCCTAGATTTGAGACTGCCTCTGCAAATCATATATAAGTCTGCCTGTCCCCTAGGGAATTCACTTGCCTGCACTCCCTGCATCATTCCGGCACCTTCCCAAACTCTGCTGCGGCCACCACATCCTCTGGTAGCTACAATGGCACGGACAGTGGAGAGGGCCCCAGTTTCAGTGAGGGGGAGAACAAGGTCTTGTTGGGTACCCTCCTGCCACCGCACAGCCAGCTGTATGGCAAACCAGAGGAGCAGGTGAGTGATATTACACTGTATTTTCTTTGACCATGTGCAAACACCATGCAATACTACCATTAGGAATCTCAACGTCAACCAGGTAAAATGTTATCTGCAACTATAAAAATTAGTAGATAACTGGTCTGGGCAGGTACACTGCTGTAGAAGTGTGTGTGCTGGGGGGACATCTCATCACTGTTATAATAGGACGGAGTCATCATAGGACCCTGGACAACTGCACATCATGCCAAATGCATAGTCCTTAGACATTCTTGCCAAACAGAGCATTAACATTGTGTGCTGGTGTTTGACTCGGAAACGTTTAGCATGTGCATTAAGGTTCTGTCACCATGTCATCCTTACAGGTCAACCCCCATGAGAAGGCCAAAATTTGGAGGGCCATCTCCCAGAATGTGCGCGCCATGGGCCTAGAGCTTCGGTGCATCCGTCCCTGCTGCAAGAGGTGGTAGGACCTTCGTGGGTGGGCCAAGAAGATCGCTGAGGTCCAGCGGGGCCTGTCAACTCCTGGTAAGAAAGGCAGGCACTGGACATTGACCCCACACATGCTCCGCATCCTAGAGGTGGTCTTCCCAGACCTGGGTGGCCAGTTGCAAGCCAGACAGCAGCAAGGAGGGGGTGAGTATGTGCCTTGTTGCACAGCTTTGTTAGACATGCATGTTACAGTACCTTACCCTGTTGTCACTTTTAATGGTTGTAACTCAGCCAAACTCACTGATCTGTTTTGGAAGATACAAATACACAGGGATATTTTGATGCCCAATTACATCTCTTTCATCAGGAAGATGTGAGTCTGTTATGTTCAGGGAAGTGAGCGTAGTGCCATGCTCATCTAATCATCAAAAATCACAGAAACATGCAGGTACCTTTTGGAGTAAGGCAAATGCCCAACATGTGCCAGCACATTGACTAATGTATGACCTGTTCTCAGTGTGGCTTACACAAATGGGTGAGGCATGTTATTATTGGAGCAAACAAGTGTAAATAGGCCATACTGTACATGCCCACAGCAGTTGACATCAAGATTGAGGCCTTGGTGATTTTTGCTTGCTCATTGTGCCATGTTAGATCCTAGCCATGCTGCTCAGTGTTATGAAATGTATCTTGTGGACCAATTACAGGTATGCTAACTCTGGTCATCTGTTACACTGGCCTTTCACATGATTGTGTGGAGGATTTCATTCTCTCATTTCAGAGGAGTGAGTCCATGTGTCTGACTCTGTAACAGTGACAACATATGCCATTCACTGACAAACACAGGTGGTCACAGGCTGACACATGTCTGAAATGTGTTTCTGATGTTAGATACACATTAAGAACAGTTTCCATGTGTGTAAATGCTGTTGACTATACATACTTGGGACTTTGGTAACCATGTGCATGATGCATCACAATCAGCATGAGAGTTGTTAGATATGCATCATCTTGAAGTAGATAAAAAACTTAGATGGTAAAAAAGATTAATTTAAGATGTCAGAAGTGTGATATATGTCTAATGGAAGTGAGGGACATTCAATCTTGGGACATACAAAAGGGGATCTCTGAAGCCTAGACAGGATTGGTATACAGTATTGACTGGACTCATGTAGAATGGAAGTTCAGTGCTGATAGTCTGTACAGACAGTGCACCCGGATCGGCCAGTGGCATTTTGTTCCATCAGAAACATTGTGAAGATGCAGTTATTGGACTTGGAAGTGTGTTGACCATTGTTCACATCTGAAAATGGTGAGCTGTTTACAATGTGCACAACATTCTGATTCATCCTCCTGACACTGTGCATAGATGGCACTAGACAGTGGGCCATGTGCCTCTCACCGAGCTATGCCTACTACCTTGTTGATTTCTCAATCAGAGTCATATGTGTGACCTGACAGTAGAGAACATAAGTTGCAGGAAAAATTACCACAATTACTGTTATCTGTGTGACATGACCCATGCAAAGAGTATGGACGCTTCATGTTCGACAAGGATGTCATTTGACCTGTGGCAATACAGCCAATATTTCCCAATTTGATGACAAGGTATCTCAGAATGGATACTATGTCTCAATTCAGTTGTGTGAATCGTATTCCCATTGTGAGCTCTATACTCCCTTGCAGAAGATGAGACAGGTATTTCAGGACACAGCACCATCAGATGCAAAAGACGATACATCACCTGCTACATGGTGAAGTAGTCAACATTGTGGTCCTAGCAAATGATCTTGATACACCCAAGGTGTCAGAAAACCACATGTGTGAGGGGCAAGGGTTGACTTGCATGATGAAAAGAACCATGTATGTCATTGCATGTAGAGGAGATAGCATTAGTGAAACAGATGTAGTTGTTTGAAATGTGATGATTTATGATGTCACCCATGTGTCAAGAACATACAGATGTCTAATGTGATTCTTTTACATTGTTATTCGCAGCATCCGCACCAGCAACAGGAAGAGACAGTGCCACAGATATAGGAAGAGCAGAGCGCCAGTCGGGGACCAGTGCCGAATCGGACATCGAGGCATCCACTGGCGGGGAGGATAAGGGGAGCCACACTGCGGGCAGGTTGGCAACTCCACATGACACATTTGAGGACCGGTCATGCTCTAGTGATAACTCCCTGGTGGTGGACCGAGAAACTGATTCATAAACATCTGAATCCACCACCCCTCCCATCTCCACCCTCCGAGCTGCTCCCCATCCCACTGTCTGTGGCCACTCCCGTGGCAGGGTAGCTGTCTCCTTTGGGCCAGGCACCTCAGCCCCTGCCCCTGTAATCCCCTGCTGCCTTCAGTGTGGAGGCAATAGACATCCTGAGGCAGATCTCTGTAGACCAGACATCAGTGCTGATTGTCCTCCATGCGCATACCAGTATTTTGACACAAATGTTGTCATTAATGGAGGACATTCACTCTGAACTGTCTCCCCTACACAGATCCAATCAGGTATATGCCTCCATACTGACAGCGGTACAAAAGGGGGGTGGTAATGAACGGAGCATCTGAACCAATCAAACACTCACACCCAGTCAAAAGATCTGGGTTTAATCCATCACCGTTCTTTAGCCCACTCTGCCACCCCAGTTCAGACATGGCTATACGCAAATCAGTCTGACTCTGTGCCTCATGGGAACAGTCCAGCCCGAACTGCCAAGCCATGCCTTCCCTGGACCGGAAACAAGCTTCCGAGGACCGGTTTTTGGCATTCCAGCTGTCTTCAGCCCGGCTTGCTTGAATCCAGTGGCAAAGTGAGCAAGGGACTCACATCTGAGCATACCCTGCCACACTTATGGCGGCCAAAAGCGGTACAAAAGGGGGGTGGTAATGGGTGTGAGTGTTTGATTGATTCAGATGCTCTGTCCATCACCACCCCCTTTTGTACCGCTTTTGGCCGCCGTAAGTGTGTCAGGGTATGCTCAGACGTGAGTCCCTTGCTCACTTTGCCACTGGATTCAAGCAAGCCGGACTGAAGACGGCTGGAATGCCAGAAACCGGTCCTCGGAGGCTTGTTTCCGGTCCAGGGAAGACATGGCTTGGCAGTTCGGGCTGGACTGTTCCTATGAGGCACAGGGTCAGACTGATTTGCATATAGCCATGCCTGAACTGGGGTGGCAGAGTGGGCTAAAGAACGGGGATGGGTTAAACCCAGATCTTTTAACTGGGTGTGAGTGTTTGATTGATTCAGATGCTCCGTCCATCACCACCCCCTTTTGTACCGCTTTTGGCCGCCATAAGTGTGGCAGGGTATGCTCAGACGTGAGTCCCTTGCTCACTTTGCCACTGGATTCAAGCAAGCCGGGCTGAAGACGGCTGGTATGCCAGAAACCGGTCCTCGGAAGCTTGTTTCCGGTCCAGGGAAGACATGGCTTGGCAGTTCGGGCTGGACTGTTCCCATGAGGCACAGGGTCAGACTGATTTGCATATAGCCATGCCTGAACTGGGGTGGCAGAGTGGGCTAAAGAACGGTGATGGGTTAAACCCAGATCTTTTGACTGGGTGTGAGTGTTTGATTGATTCAGATGCTCCGTCCATCACCACCCCCTTTTGTTCCATACTGACAGCAGCAGTATCCCAGCTCCAGCAGTCCCTCACCCCTCCTACCTCTTTCCCATCCACTGTTCCAACTACTCAACCTGACCCGAGTACACACAAACACATGCACACACCACAACAGCCACACGCAGCACACAGACAGAAGGGCACACCCACGCACACTCAGGAGACAGATAACACACTCACCATCACAGACAACCCAGCTGACGACACACACGCATCCACAGACACTCTGCATACCTCACAACACTCAGCCTCCACTACCCCTACCCTTTCCTCTCTTATTCCCCCCTCTGCCCAGAAACTCTTCCTACCGACCCATCCAAACCCCCTCTAAAGAAGAAGAATCAACCTACCCGCCAGCCATGACATCTACAACTGCCGCCCCCACCCCCTCTAACAAGTCAAGCCCAAAACCCCTCACCCGCAAATCCACCAGGTCTCACAAGTCAAAAACACCTCCACTAATCCGTACTTCCTAAGACCAGCCCAGTACGCCCCACACCCGAAAACCCCCTCCAAAATCGTCTGAGCTCCTCCCTTTTTCTTTACCTTCCATTAAGGGGTTACCATCCCCAAAATGGAAAAACCAAGTCCCTCCCAGTCTCCAACAAGCCCTCACACTACACCTATTTCCCCGCTCAGTCTGAGCCTGCCACTGCAGTGGGCCCACCACCCCCTCAATTGGACACAACCACTGCAGTGGACCCAACCACCACTCAATTGGACAAAACCACTGCAATGGACTCAACCACCCCTTAATTGGACACAACCCCTGCAGTGGACCCACACACCCCTCCTTATCCCAGCCAAAACCCAACCCAGTCCTCCCAAGTTGTATCCCTTTGGTGCATGGTATGCCCACTAGATGCTCCTCCCAGGTGAGGTGACCCCTTGCAGTTTTGGTGCAGGCAAGAGCCAATGGGGAAGTTGTTTGTGCCCACTGGGCATATGGACATTTATGGACTGGGCGTTGGCCATCTGTTATTTATTTTCTTAACTTCTCATGATGAATAAAGCAGGTTCAAATTTGTGTTTGCTGATTGATGTTTTCATCAAATTGTTCTGTAAGTCAACTGTAAATCATGTACAAATAGTAGTGTAAGTATACAATGCTGTTAGTATGGCATGGATTGCATATGGTCCATGGAGTATGAGCACTCTGACAGGATGTATTCAAGATTTTGATGTCACCATTTGCTGGGTGACATTGTCCACATCAGTTTTGACTATGAGTGTGACATGAAGTCACAAACCTTTACTTTTTTATATCACAATAGCACATAGGTCATCCTTTCATATGTCAACGTGATAGAGCGCGCAGTTACCCCGGGTCACCCGTGTTACCAATTCTTTACACGCACTGGGCCCTGGCGTGAATACTTCATTAATAATTTGGGTGAAACCCGGAGAGGACTATTTGATTTCTCCTCCTGCACGCTGCTATGAGCAATTAAGGTTTGGTTTACCTCTGCTTACCATGTACCTGACTTACCACAGGTACAATTCTTACACCGGACCTGGAGCTATAAGGGAAAATTGTAGACAGGCCTAACATCAAATACTCTTTATAATCAGTACAATACTTTCCACAATTCTGTAAAATGACCACAGACACCTGAGGATGTTTAAAACTTTATATAAGTTTTAGAGAGAATATGACAAGGCAATAAGTGATAGGCAGAATAATGCATCTAACACCAAAATCAACACCATAAAATAGCTATAGATTAATGCTAAGACCATTTGAGTATATGGGAAGACTAAAAGGGTAAGAATGTTTAGAACAAAACTAGTCACTGCAACTTTATACTAGAACATAGGATGTGGAGGGACCTAGAACACGTACTTAACCTAAGTGATTTAAACTAGTCTTACTATGTTCACCGCAATCAGGCTAAAGGTAAGGGAAAAATTGGAACATACTAACACAATATAATAGTTTGGTAATTTTCTAAGGGAGGGGAGAAAAGTGGAACAATTCTAGAACAATTGCATATAATTCGTTCTCAAGGTGATAGAGCAATATCACAGGCAAGAGTGCTTTATTAAGAAAAGAATGAGAGAGAGAGAGAGACGCAAACCCACAGGTTGATATTTACCTAGGTCTGAGAGTAGACTAACCCTGGCCACGGGTCAGTTGGAAGGACAGGGACAAGGACCCTCAGGACGGAATGCCAGAATGCGAGCAGGTACAGCTCACGGACAGTAAGGACAGGATACCCCTCAGGATTTGGGATCAGGACTGGGCTCACCAAGGTACGACCAACACCCACAGCTTCAGAAGCAACGCCAGCGTTACCCTTCTCCGCAAGTAATCCGCCAGTAACCCCGATTGGATTTTCGAATTTCCCAGCAAAGTGCTTCGCCAGCACTTAGGATTATTTCCACCCCTTAGGAGTTTGTGGAAAAGTATGGACAGAGTGCTCCGCAGCACTTCAGATTGAGCACCTATAGAGTTCGTAGGGTCAGTGACAGGTCTGCTACTCGGACAAGTCGGACAATTTTCCTAAGCTAAAACTAGGGCAGTTATACTGTTTTGGGGTCCCTCAGACCACCCACTAATGTTGCAAGTGACAGTTTCCCACAGTGTGATTGGTCAGGAGAGGTGGTGCGGTCATTACCACCTCCTAGAATTCAACGTTCCCATCATAATTATTCAATTTTGCACACCCGCCCCTCGGGTTCACGTTCCCAGGCATAGGAATACAGAATACAATACAAGAGCACAGCATATAGCAACAGTGTATGACAATTCAAGGTGCAATCTTGCATCTTCGGGATGGGTTCCCAGGCGCATCGGGCTTCAGGAGCCAGCTGGCTAGTTTTAGCTTCTGCGCAGTTAGGACTTTCCCCGGTCACCTGACAGGGTTCAGAGGAGCCTCATCATGGCGTCGCTCATGTATGCCCCAGCCCACAAAGACGCGGTACATGAAAAGTAAGCGAGAACAAATTAAAATCACATATAAAATGATCACACTGTATACCATGAAAAATTCTAACCAACCCTTACTTTATAATGACTATAGCATTATGGTTTAGTGCGAAAAGACAGATAGGCTAAAGCAGCAGTAGCAAGTAGAATGCATGGTGAGAGACAAGCGGCCATATTTGCAACAGTGCGCATGAGCACAGAATCCCTCCAGATTGCGAGTGCGTCACATCACATGGGTATGACCGACGCATGCGCAGACTGAATTTCGGCGAAGCAGCCGATTTTAGTGCAAGCTTCGTTAGTATGAAACAAGACCTACAAGCAAGCATCCTGGGGACACCCGCGTGTTGGGAAAAACTCTTTATGAATGACGAACTATGGTGTTAATATGATTATGCAGTTTAGACAAGGGTTTTGTATACGAGCAAGGCGCTTTACATGCGAATCCCAGCTCCATCAATCCCCTCTTTGATGATATTTACTATCATCACCACATAAAAGGAAACAGATGCCAACTTTTCTCATTCATCCACATCGTTCATTTCAATTTCAATAAACTTATTGTTTAGTTTTCTTTCAGCTTCCCTATGAGAGTGGTGATTTTTCGCCTTTTTGTAAATTGCACTCTTTAGCTCTTCTAATTCTAATTCATCAATGTTTCTTTTCACCCCCCTCTGGTTTACTGTATATTTCTTTTTGCACCTTTGGCATTTGCAGCAGATAAAAATTATCAATACAATTACACCTATTACAATTATTGGCATCAGTATTTTCCACAAAAGATTTCTACCTAGGTTAGTAAACCAACTACCTATAGAGGAGAGACCTCCAGTCAGTCTCGTCCAGGCACTGTCAACCTCCAATGGTTTGAGTTCTTTTTCCAAATTAGTTATGTTCTTCACATATTGCTTTAATTCGATACTTTTGTCAGGAATGTAAGTGCAACAATGTTGCGCTTTCAGCATTCTACAGACTCCGCCCTCTTTTGCTAATAGGGTGTCAAGGGCAAGACGGTTTTGTAAAACCATGGATCTGATCGCAACCATTTCAGTATTGACCAGCAGGAATCCAGCAGCAGTGTCCGTTGATAGCCGATCCACTACTGTAGACAATTTGCAGATTCTATGGGTGTTCAGAACTACCCCCATTCCAGGTATCAGTGCACTAAAAATATCACCTATAATTTCACCTACACTTTCACATCTACTACGCACTAAGCCATTAGTTTCTTCATCGCTTCCAGCTGCGTTATTTACATGGTATATTTTCGGGAAAACAATGCCAAAGTAGCAGCTTCCATACCAGTGATCCGGCAATTTGAAATAAGCCTTGTTCCCACATATATAATATATTCCGGGAAACACAGGTTCTGACCCATTTTTGAAACCCCAACCTCCAATTACCTTGTAATTATGTTCACACTCGCTGGAACCGATGAATACATTGTTATAGTACTCTGTCTTTTCCCTATGGATACAAAGTTTCCCCTTTCGTTCAAAATCCAGCAACAAGGCAGGACTGGCTTCGCTTTGCGAGGTGTTATCCAGGTGCTCAGCCCACCTAGGGACTCTATCCTTTTCGTCATTTGCCTTCTTCTGAAACTTTTCTCTCCTTCTGTCTGCCATCTTTATAAACATCTTTTCCTGCTCTTGCAGAGAACAGGTCAGATTATCTTCTCTTGCTTTATCTAAATCTATGTTACCTATAGTCAGGAAATATTCTCCCATATAACGGGTCACGTCACTTGTAGCATGTACACGGTTCAAGTGTCCTCTAACAGGAAGTTCAGAAAATACTACGTCATCATTTGAATAATAGTACTGCAAAGTGCTTCTATAAAACAAGCTAGCTAATATACTACAGGAGATTCCATAGGTCAAAGGTAGATGGTGGTATGTCACACCTTCAGCCACTGAAGTTGGTAGCTTCATGCAGACATAACAGTCCTCTATTTCCATAGCTTCTACGTAATGCACTAACAAGTTAGCAAAAACATTTAGATGCGTCCTGTTTCTCATTTTGTGAAAATGTAGTCCATCCTCATCTGGTGCTTCTAATTTGGGTTGGGTGTGTGTCAGTCCTACTCGTTTGTCGCGTCTTTCTAAGCTTCGTGGTGTTTCTGCAGTCTGTACAACCCCTACGTCTACTGCTTCGGGTTCAGTAGGGGACAAGTTAGGATTTTTACTTATCATAAAAGGTAGAAAAACTGTTAGTCCTATCCACATTACTATTAACATGGCTACACTACACAAGCATATTTTACAACAGGTTTTAAGACACCCACACCTGGATCTCCCAGAGACATTCGGATCAGACATTTTTAGCTTACAGGTGGCTTTTGCTACCCCTCTTCGTCTCTTTGCACCAAAGGCTCACTTCGTGGCTCTCTCAAGGAGGGTCTTCGTCCGAACTCCGATCAGCAATGGACTCGTCGTCACTGTTGCCACTGTGATGTGGTTCGTCTATTTCTTCCAACACAAAGTAAGTCCATTCAGGGCTCCGATACAGTCGGTTCTGTTTCTTTATTCTGTCGCTCTTTCTTAGCGATTTGCCTTGGGCTGCATTTCTTTCACTTTGAGCCCTTTTTCTGTCTTTCTGATTTTCTTCGACTGTCTTTAATCTGAGCCTCAATCTCTTGACGTATCTGGGTGCACTTCTGCCTCCGTGCCTCCCAGTTGTCGAGGAAACTTGGCCTTCTTCGTGCACTCTTTTTACTTTTTGATGTGGCACCTCTGTTTCCCTGCCTGTCTGACTAGTTCCAGGTCTTTCATCTATTTCTTCTGCCTGGTCGCTAATCTGTCCCTGCTCAGATTCAAATCGCACTTTCTTTTTATTTCTGGTTACTGTTGTTTCCGTTGTCTGAGCACTTTGATCTAGTTCTATCTGTTCCTGTTCATGCTCTTCGATCTCTTCGCTTTCTTCTGCATGAACGTCAGCTCTAATTTCTAACTGTCCCTCTCTAATCTCAGGAGTTTCAGGAGGAGTTTCGATGTCTTGATCTGACCCTACTTGGCCTACGTCCTGATCAGGTGTATTGTGACTTTCGTTGACCTGACCTTCTTCCTCTATTTCTAACTCACCTGGACTATCCCACTCACTGTCTAAATAGGAATATTTCCTGGTTCGTATTGGATCATGAACCGGGTCGTCGGCGGGGTACCATCCAACGTCTCGACTTGTGCTCGGCAGTTCGATGTCAGCTAGCTCCGGACTCTCTTCTTCGGAAGCCTCTTCAGCTGCGCTGCCTTCAGCTCCAGTCGCGTTTTCTCCAGATACCCGCTTTGTGTGGCTGGCGTGGATCCACTTCGGTACACCAGCACACTTTACAGCAGTAGTAGTGACGAGGATCACTTGTCGTGGCTTTCCCCACCTTGGCTTCAGGCAACTGCTCCGGGTGTGTTTCTTTAACGTCACCCAGTCTCCGGGTTGCAGTTTATGCGCTGGAGTCTTTGGCCATTCGTCTTCTGTCTCTCCAATCTGCTGAGAGAGAGAACGCACTTGGTCACCCAACTGCCTGCAGTACTCTAATACCATATCATCAGAAATGCTTAGCAGTTTGTGTCCGGGTACCCATGCCTGTCGCATCACTCTTCCCATCAACACTTCATGGGGACTCAGGCCAGTTTTTCTGTTCGGGATACTTCTCAAACTCATCAGCACAAGGGGCAAAGCCTCTATCCAGTTCATCTTTGTGGAATCACACATTTTTCCCAATCTGGACTTCAGGGTGCCATTTATTTGTTCCACTACCCCAGAAGCCTCTGGGTGGTATGCACAGTGCAATCTTTGCTTCATTTTGAATGCTTTACAGAGTTCCAATAGGACATCGTTGGCAAAATGCCCACCTTGGTCCGTTTCGATTGTCTCTGGGATTCCATACCTAGGTATCAACTCCCTGAGCAATAACTTGGCTGTGGTGAGAGCATCATTTTTCTTCGCGGGATATGCTTCCACCCACCTGGAGAATAGACAAACTATGACTAAGATATATCTATATCCTTTGCATTTGGGCATGGTTATGAAGTCTGCCTGCATTCTAACAAAGGGACCTACTGCCTTTCCAATAGTACTCTGCTCCACTACAGTCCTCTTTCCTGCATTGAATTGCTGACACACTAGGCACCTCTGGCAAAGCCTTTCCGCCTGGTTCCTGAACTTTGAATTACAGAACACCTTGTCAAACACCCGACACATTGCGTCTCTTCCCATATGTGTTGGTTCATGTATCATTCTGATCATGGGGTCGACCAAGCTATCAGGCAGTACAGGCACCCCAGTCGAGTTTATCACCACACCATCATCCCTCAGTTTGCATCCATTTTCTGCCCACCTTCCTTTTTCTTTCCTGTCTGTTGCCTGTTGCAATTCTTTTAATTCCTCCCACGTTGACACATTCTCAAACAACATAAGTTGGCAGCTGGTTCCATCCCACAGCGCAATTTGTAGGGACATATGGTGTCGGGCACAAAACTGTGCAATTTGGTCAGCATACCTATTACCGGCAGTCACATCATCATTTCCAGATTTGTGAGCCGCACACTTGACCACAGCCAATTCTTTGGGTAATTGGATAGCTTCCAGTAAGTCATGCACCACCTTCCCATTTCTGATAGGTGTGCCTGAGGAAGTCATGAATTCTCTTTGCAGCCACAACTGGCCGAAGTCATGAACGACCCCGAAACAATACTGGCTGTCTGTGTAAACAGTTATTCTCTTGTTCTTACCCCTCTTACAAGCTCTGGTTAACGCGATGAGCTCCGCCACTTGTGCAGATTTCACCTCGCGCATGTAAGATGCTTCTATAGTTCCTGTCAGTGTAACCACAGCATAGGCAGCACTCAGACTCCCACTCTCATGTCTCAAACACGAGCCATCCACGAACATTGTTTTATCCCCATCAAGTAGTGCTATTTCACTGATGTCTGGACGGGGTTTTGTGCTATATTCAGTTAGATCGATGCAATTATGTTCCCCTTCCTCCTCAGCTTCTACATTCAGAGGGATAGGTAACAGTGTTGCAGGGTTTAGGACATTGCACCGGGAAATAGTTACATTTTCAGCACCAATCAATATTCTCTCATACTTAGTCAGCCGACTAGGTGTGAGGTACTGAGTTTTAGTTCTAGTCAGAAGGATGACAACAGAATGAGGAACATATACAGTGACGTGATGTCCCATGACAATGTTCTCACTCTGTTCCAGACTGACGCAAGTAGCAGCAACGGCTTTCAAGCATCCAGGTAATCCAGCAGCCACCGGATCTAGGGTGGCCGAAAAATAGGCTACTGGTCTTTTAACTAATCCGTGCTCCTGGGTCAGGACTGAAAGAGCATAATTCTCTCTTGTGTCACAGAACAGTTCAAAGGGCTTAGTGTAATCAGGCATACCCAATGCAGGAGCGGTACATAGACAGTTTCTCAACGTTACCCAAGCATTCATGCTTTCACTGTCCCAATGGACGGGGTCTTCTACTCCTTTCTTTGTCATTTTTATCAGAGGTCTGGCTAGAGCCGCAAATCCTACAATCCATTGTCTGCAGTAACCCACAACTCCCAAAAACATTCTCACCTCTTTCTGAGTTCTGGGCAGTTCCATTGCTTTAATTATTTTGATCCTTTCGGTAGTGACTTTCCTGATCCCTTTTTCGATCTGGTGCCCCAGATACTTCACTGAATTTTTACAGAATTGCAACTTGTCAGGTGACACTTTATGTCCTCCTTTTCCTAAGTGATTCAGCAAGGCAATGGTGTCAGTGACACAGTCAGTCTGGGTTTTAGATGCCACTAACAGGTCATCTATGTACTGCACCAAAACAGACTCTCTTGGCAATACTAGGGTTTCAAGGCACTTTTTAAGTATCTGGTTGAAAATCGATGGACTTTCGGTGTACCCCTGGGGGACACGATTCCAGACATAGATATGGCTGTCAAATTCAAAACTGAAAAGGAATTTGCTTTCTGGATGTAATGGGATGGAAAAGAATGCGTGGCACAGGTCAATGACAGTGAACCATTCTGCATTCCAGGGAATCTGATACAGAATCACTGCAGGGTTGGGCACAATGGGACAGCAAGGCACAACAATTTGGTTCACCTTGCGCAAATCTTGCACCACCCGGTACTTTCCACTAGGCTTTTTGATCCCAATGATTGGCGAATTACAAGGACTGCTCATCACTTCCTCTATTATTTCGGCTTCGAGCAGCCTGGTAATTTCAGTCGCTACTCCAGCTTTTACTTCTGCACTCATTTTGTACTGTCTTGTTTTCGGGTACATTGCATTAGTTTTTATTGCTATTTTAACTGGGTCCACATTTGCCATTAAACCTACATCCTTTCCTGTGAAATCCCACACTTCTGGAACTACTCTTAACTGGAGCTCTTCCGGTAAATCCTCAACTGATAAGGTTTTGATATCAGAATCTTGTCTGACTAACATCAGCTTGTACAAACCGTCTTCATCGGGGGTCTGAATTTCGACGCCTTTTGGTGTGCAATAGATGGTACAATTCATTTTGCACAACAAATCACGTCCTAGCAGGTTCACAGGACTAGAATCACAGACTACAAATCTGTGCATTTCTTTGAAATTTCCTATAGAAATCTCCATTGGTTCAGTTACTGGAGTACTTATTATTTGATTTGAGACGCCCACTACTTGGATCGCTTCTCCCGAGAGGGGTAGGTTAGGAACATCCACTGTTCTTACAGTAGATCTGGTAGCACCAGTGTCCAACAAAAAGGTGACGTCTTTTCCCTCAACCTTTCCTTCAATGTATGGTCCAGTCTGGTCTACCGGTAAGGAGGCGCCAAGCACGCACTCCTCATCCTCCCCTCTCAGGCCCCGTCAATCTTGATCTTCACAGAGGAAGGTATCATTTAGCAAGTACTGTGGAATGATTGCGTTTCTTTCACTCTCAACTTCCCATACTTCCGCCCTCCCATCCTGCTGACCCTGATTCTTAAAATTCTGTCTAGGAGCGCGAGGTACGGGAGGTAATTTTACCTGTTGCTGGTTCTTTCTCGTCCCCTCTTTCGGTACCTGTGGATTTAAACCATTTACAGGGGCATTACCGGCCTGCAGGTGTGGACACTCGTCTCGCCAATGCCCTATCTGGCCGCACCCATGGCACGGGAACTTCTTCATGGCTTCTTCCCGACTCATTTTAGGTCTGGGCTTTCCTCCTCCCCCAGTAGTGGCATTCTGAACATTATTATCAGAAGTCAATTTACTTAACTGTTTTTCTTGCTGTTCAGCTAATTTCACCTGTGCCCACATGACTTTCTCCTTGAGGGCCTTCTTTTTATTTTCGATTTCATCTTCGCAGTATTTTGCATATTTCAGGACATCATCTATGGGCTTTCCCTGCCAACTGATTTTGTTATCTCGAATCCATTGTGAGATTTCAGGCCTCAATCCTAGCACAAATCTGTAACTGAAATGGGTCATGTCTTTCATGTCTACATTATCGATACCACTGTAAGTTTTGAATACCTGCAGTAACCTTTCATAAAATGAGTGCACCGTTTCATCACGTTCCTGGGTGGTTCTATCTATTCGGGTCCAATCTGTCTCCTTTGCTGGCACCTTTTTCTTAAGGTACTGTATGACCTGGTCATATTTCCTCATTACCTCAGGTGAAGGGGCTCCCGTTTTCTCATCCCTGGGATATTCATCATTAGGCCAATTAATTTCTATTTTACATTCAGTCCATAGGTCTACAGGGACCACAATGTCGAAAAACCCATCCAGGTCTTTCAGCAGACACTTCTGCACTTTTATGAAGCGTTCTACCTGCCTGTACCAATCAACAGGTTTTTCCCGCAATTTCGGGAAGTCATTTGTAAATGACACAATGTCCTGTCTAGACCAAGGGACATGGACATACTTCCCTCCCGGGACCTCTCTCATGGGGCACAATTTTTCTGTTGGTGTTACTTCCTTTAATACAAATTCTGAAGTCAGTGACCCAGCCCTGCTGCTTTCCCTTTTCTTTGCCCACCTGGTTCTCCATTTCCCCACCTCGCCCCACTTTTGCAGGAGTTTCAATAATTCTTTTACTTGGATCTGTTTTCCTACCACATTCAGGCTTTCTAAATCCTTGTCTGAAAAATCTACTCTGTAGGGTTTCTGAAGAATTTTGGAGCGACTAACATCAATTCCCATTTCGGTGGCTGTATCCATTATCTTTTCATGGAGCAACCTAGCACTCCGGGTAAGACTTTTACTGATAAACAGTAACTCTTCTTCACTATACGAGCTTAGGCGCTCAACTCCTACGTTCCCAGCCATCATTTCTTCTATTTCTATTCTCAATTTATATATTTCCAATGCTCTGGGTTGGGGAGGGGTCTCTTTCTCCAGCTCTTTTGTCCATTTGTCCAATTCTTCAGGGGAAACTAAGGTGGCACTCCTAATCCCAGTTGCACTTTCAATCAACACCTCTTTTTGTCTGGGCTGACTTCTTGTCCCTGCTATACTAGCCCTCGATTCTCTAATGGGCAGATCCATCAGAACCACAGATTCGCACTCACTCTCTTGATCCTCATCTATGAATACCTCCTTCCTCGGAGACGGGATGCTAGGAGTAGGCGGCATCGGAGTGATAACAGGAGGATGGAGATTAGTCAGGTCATTTCTATACAGTGGAATAGCTGGGCCAATAGTTACCGGAATAGTCAGGGAATCAGGATGGGGATGTATCTGGGCAATGGTTCGAACTAAGTCCTCTCGCTGTCTAGCCAGGGCTTCTTTCTCTTTTGTTCCCAATACCTTTTCGGCAGGATTGTCATGCAATACCTGAGGTACTAAGGACGGATAAATACTTGGGGCAGTTGGAATGACCAATCGAGGTGGACTTTCTCCGAATGGCTGATAATTCGGGACCGTGGATTTAGGTCTGCAAAATTCATCTCTTTCACTTGTTTTACTGTTTGTACCTGTTCCATCTGTATCACTGTCCCTCCTACACCGGGGATAATTTGAAAAGGGATTTTTAGAATGCACAGGCTCTGATTCTGCAACATAGGGAGGTGGACTTTTCATTAACAAATCTTCCAGGTGTTCATCTTCTAAGTCCCCCATAGGTACTAGGTGATTGGTCTTTTCTTTACATTTTCCTCTCTTTTCTTCCGCTACCCCCATCATAGGAAACAATCCTTCAGTCAACATAGATTGCCTCCACTGTTTCATTTTCTGCTCTTTGGTCTGCGCTTGAACCCTCGGATACCATTTACTCACTCCCTTATCCATCCGTGGTTTATCTCGCTCTGCAGCCTCAATCTCCCATTCCTCCAGAGCTTCGTACTGGGTCAACCTAGGTCTAGGGTGTAATTCATTCAAGCGGGTCCTTAAGTTAAACAGGATCCGACCATTAAACGTACCTTCAACAGGGAATGCTAGGACTCCGTCCTCGGCAGTATACTTTGCCCAATTTTCTAACCAGACACAAGTGTGATACCCTTTATCAAACAACATGAAAGAAGCAGGGGTATTTGGCGGGGGAATGAGTACGCCTTCCCTCGTTCTGATGGGCTTGTCCGTTTTGAAAAAATTCTTAATTTTATCAGAAAGAGACATCTTCCTCTTTACTCCATACATCATGTGCGGTCTACCTCGTATAAGCTGATCCTTATAAAATCCTAGGTGCTTTGGATTCGGTATGAAATCTGGATACCACATGCACCTCTCCAGACTCGCTTCTAGCTCGGCTTGATTAATTTTGTTTACCTTTGTGCTTCCAATGCTAGCGCGACTTATTTTTCGCGCCACCCAATCAGGTCAGGAAATACAAATACAGTTAACCAATGGGTGCGCGGCCTTTTTCGCAGGACAGAGTCTCACGCTTCGGCACTCACCCCTCCTTTACAAATTCAGCTCCACTACACACCCGCTGTCTTGACCAATACCAGCGCGGCACGGAGTGACGTCAGAGCAGCTCTCCGACTGACTCCCTCCTTCACAAGGTAACGGAAACTTTTTACTCTCTCTAAAGTGCGAGTGCACGTTTTAGTCAACAACACACAACGTTTGCCACTATGTCTGAGTGTCCTAAAGAGAGAAAAAACTTTTCTTTCGCTACTAGTAAACCACTTCTGTCTACTTTTCATTCACTCTGGATAGACTTCTTTGCCTGTCCCTTCACACTAGTAACATAGAACCCGTTATTCTTCTGACTCATCCACCTTAGTCGGGGATATGTACTGAGCCAGGATTTCACCAGCGAACTATCTTACTTACCAGACAAGCCTCGGAGACCCTACTACTCCTTCCGTATGCGACCCTTACTAGGTGATATCGCAATGAAAGTTTTATAAAGGACTCGTAGCTATCATTCACTCTAGAAACAAAAAGGTCCTAATTAGTGCTTCCAGTTATCCTTAACCCTGCACTAATTTCTCAAACCTAGTGACTTCAACAGCTAAACGGATTCTGCTCACCGTTAGCTAAAATACTTCCCCGGGGATTCGGACTACACTGAACATTCACAAACACTTTTGCGTTAATATAACATTTATAGCAGCAATGCAAAAATCATATACATTTACATATAAATCCTTAAAACATTTCAAAATTTTGAATCAATACAGTAGAAAATCAGCAGCACATTTTATTCACGGTTTGTTTATGAACTATCCTGTCTACCTAATCTAACTAGTCCAAACCATCCTCTGGCTGCCAGAAAATTACTGATAGAGCGCGCAGTTACCCCGGGTCACCCGTGTTACCAATTCTTTACACGCACTGGGCCCTGGCGTGAATACTTCATTAATAATTTGGGTGAAACCCGGAGAGGACTATTTGATTTCTCCTCCTGCACGCTGCTATGAGCAATTAAGGTTTGGTTTACCTCTGCTTACCATGTACCTGACTTACCACAGGTACAATTCTTACACCGGACCTGGAGCTATAAGGGAAAATTGTAGACAGGCCTAACATCAAATACTCTTTATAATCAGTACAATACTTTCCACAATTCTGTAAAATGACCACAGACACCTGAGGATGTTTAAAACTTTATATAAGTTTTCGAGAGAATATGACAAGGCAATAAGTGATAGGCAGAATAATGCGTCTAACACCAAAATCAACACCATAAAATAGCTATAGATTAATGCTAAGACCATTTGAGTATATGGGAAGACTAAAAGGGTAAGAATGTTTAGAACAAAACTAGTCACTGCAACTTTATACTAGAACATAGGATGTGGAGGGGACCTAGAACACGTACTTAACCTAAGTGATTTAAACTAGTCTTACTATGTTCACCGCAATCAGGCTAAAGGTAAGGGAAAAATTGGAACATACTAACACAATATAATAGTTTGGTAATTTTCTAAGGGAGGGGAGAAAAGTGGAACAATTCTAGAACAATTGCATATAATTCGTTCTCAAGGTGATAGAGCAATATCACAGGCAAGAGTGCTTTATTAAGAAAAGAATGAGAGAGAGAGAGAGAGAGACGCAAACCCACAGGTTGATATTTACCTAGGTCTGAGAGTAGACTAACCCTGGCCACGGGTCAGTTGGAAGGACAGGGACAAGGACCCTCAGGACGGAATGCGAGAATGCGAGCAGGTACAGCTCACGGACAGTAAGGACAGGATACCCCTCAGGATTTGGGATCAGGACTGGGCTCACCAAGGTACGACCAACACCCACAGCTTCAGAAGCAACGCCAGCGTTACCCTTCTCCGCAAGTAATCCGCCAGTAACCCCGATTGGATTTTCGAATTTCCCAGCAAAGTGCTTCGCCAGCACTTAGGATTATTTCCACCCCTTAGGAGTTTGTGGAAAAGTATGGACAGAGTGCTCCGCAGCACTTCAGATTGAGCACCTATAGAGTTCGTAGGGTCAGTGACAGGTCTGCTACTCGGACAAGTCGGACAATTTTCCTAAGCTAAAACTAGGGCAGTTATACTGTTTTGGGGTCCCTCAGACCACCCACTAATGTTGCAAGTGACAGTTTCCCACAGTGTGATTGGTCAGGAGAGGTGGTGCGGTCATTACCACCTCCTAGAATTCAACGTTCCCATCATAATTATTCAATTTTGCACACCCGCCCCTCGGGTTCACGTTCCCAGGCATAGGAATACAGAATACAATACAAGAGCACAGCATATAGCAACAGTGTATGACAATTCAAGGTGCAATCTTGCATCTTCGGGATGGGTTCCCAGGCGCATCGGGCTTCAGGAGCCAGCTGGCTAGTTTTAGCTTCTGCGCAGTTAGGACTTTCCCCGGTCACCTGACAGGGTTCAGAGGAGCCTCATCATGGCGTCGCTCATGTATGCCCCAGCCCACAAAGACGCGGTATATGAAAAGTAAGCGAGAACAAATTAAAATCACATATAAAATGATCACACTGTATACCATGAAAAATTCTAACCAACCCTTACTTTATAATGACTATAGCATTATGGTTTAGTGCGAAAAGACAGATAGGCTAAAGCAGCAGTAGCAAGCAGAATGCATGGTGAGAGACAAGCGGCCATATTTGCAACAGTGCGCATGAGCACAGAATCCCTCCAGATTGCGAGTGCGTCACATCACATGGGTATGACCGACGCATGCGCAGACTGAATTTCGGCGAAGCAGCCGATTTTAGTGCAAGCTTCGTTAGTATGAAACAAGACCTACAAGCAAGCATCCTGGGGACACCCGCGTGTTGGGAAAAACTCTTTATGAATGACGAACTATGGTGTTAATATGATTATGCAGTTTAGACAAGGGTTTTGTATACGAGCAAGGCGCTTTACATGCGAATCCCAGCTCCATCAATGTGCAAGTGTTACAAAGTACTACAGTTTAGGAGGAGCAGCTGCATATGTTTATGATGTACAGAAAGACGCCTGCCTCATCCATACACTTGGGTAGATATTGAATTTGACTACATCATAGTGACTTTCGACACATCCTTGTACACAGAGTAATGATACAATACATGTATGTGACTTGATAGTGATGTACCCATGTCTGTGTCTTCTTTAGATCTGGTAGACTATTGGCAATGTCAGCCTTGCCACAGGTGGCATGCCTCTGTAGGCAAATACCCTTCATAGCTATGTACTCACCTGATACATTTTCTGAGACCATGGTGAGTGTAAGGTGAGCCGTATTCTCACAGAATTCAGACCCTGTTGCTTCCAGTTTCTGTACTGATCAAGGATCAAGGTTAGTCAAGGTGTGTGTTGTCTTAATAGTCCATTGCTTTCCAAATTAGATGTCATTCATGTCATCCTGATTTTGTTTTGGTACATCACATGTATGTTTTTTTTGTCTGTCCAAGCTTACATATATTTACAACCACGGAGCAGTCACAGTTGAGCATATGATTTGTGTGTAGGTTGTACTTTGTGAATGACTGACAATGGTGTATTTTTGAGCTATTCTTCATGCTGTTCCATATCATATATCATCATATATCATCATCACCAGGAAGTGTGGCAAAATACAAGAATAAGGTCTTTCTCCACATAACCACCCCAAGGGATTGCAGTGGAAAGTGGATGTCGCAAGAGTAGAGTGTCTTAGAGTGGAGGGGAGTACACTGGAGTGGTGTACAATGGAGTGGCATGTTGTATAGTAGAGGGAGTGGTGTGTCAGACAGTGTGATGTCTTCGAATATCTTAGAGCGGAGAGGCATAGAGTAGAGTGGAGGGGCATAGAGTGGAGTTGCGTAGAGTGAAGTGGCATGTCGTGGAGTGTAGTTCCATGTGGTAGGGTGAAGTGGCACGTGATAGAGTGGAGTGGCATGTCATAGAGTGGAGTGGCTTGTCATAGAGTGGAGTGGCATGTCATAGAGGGGAGAGGAGTGGTGTGTTGTAGAGTCGAACAGAGTGGGGTAGAGTGGAGAGAAATAGAGTGGAATAGCGTGTTGTAGAGTGGAGTGGCTTAGAGTGATGTGGCATGTTGTGTCGTATAGTAAACTGGAGCCGCGTTACTAGAGTGTTAGAGTGGAGGGGCATAGAGAAGAGTGGTGTGTCATAGAGTGTTGTGTTGTAGAGTGCACTAGAATGGATGGGGGTAAAGTGGAGTGGATTGTCATATGGAGTGGCATGTCATAGAGTGGAGTGGTGTCTTATAGAGTGGAGTGGTGTGTAATATAGTGTTGTGAAGTGGCATGGAATTGAGGGGAATAGAGTGGATTAGAGTGGAGTGTCAGAGTGGAGTGTTGTAGAGTGGAGTTGCATGTCATAGAGTGAAGTGGCATGTCACAGAGTGGAGTGGACGGGGGTGGCATGTCATGGAATGTTGTGGAGTAAAGTGCTGTAAAGTTGAGGGTCTCAGAGTCAAGTAGAGTGTTGCAGAGTGGAGTTGTGGAATGTTGTGGAGTAGCGTGTCATAGAGTGGAGTATCATGTCATGGAGTGGAGTGACGGGCCATAGAGTGTAGGGCTACCGAGTGAAGTAGAGTGTTGTAGAGTGGAGTGGAATGATGTGCCTTGGCGTAGAGTAGAGTGACACGTCATAAAGTGAAGCATCATGTTGTACAGTGTCATAGAATGGAGTGAATGGCATAGAGTGGAGATGAGTGTTGTAGAGTGGAGAGGCGTAGAGTGGAATGGCATGTTGTAGAGTTGAGTGGCCTGTCGTAGAATGGAGTTGTGTATCGCAGAGCGGAGTGGCGTATTATAGATTGGAGTGAGGTATCGTAGAGTGGAGTGGCATGTCGTAGGGTAGAGAGGCTTGTCATAGAGTGGAGTGGCATGTCGAAGAATGGAGTGGCATGTGCACAGATGGAGGTGATGAAGTATAATTTTCAATCTCTCTGTAAAGTCTTTGAAGAAGAAATACAGCTGCATTGCTCTCCTACAGTCAGCAGAGTCTCTATGGTTGTTGGTGTTATTTAGTACTATTAGGCTGTGTTTATAGCCCACGTTGCGTTAATAACCAATCACATTATGCTTTACTTCTTACTTTTATTTCTTATCTACTTTTCTATTGGCTTACATTGACATGGATCCAGAAATATGTGTTTCAAGTGCCTTTATAATACTTGTTAAACTTCATTGCTGCAGACTAGTTTCTTTTCCTACATCTTTTTGTTTTGTGTTAGTACTGTGCTACATTAGTGGCCCAAATTGTATTTATGCCAATAATTGTTCTCCTTTCAAAGATTAGTTATTGATAGAATGTACTCTCCTAATGGCCAATCATCTAACTCTGCTACATATTTGTTTGTCTGCCTCCGTGTTCCTCATTCGTGTTATGTCAGTGTATGTGCAAGATGGTTATGATTTTGGCATGTTGGGCATAGTTTAATTTTTTGGGCTAGAGAGCATGCCAAGAAAGCAGATGTTTAAAATTTTTACATTTGAAAGGAGTTGAAATAACATGGATTGTTGAAAATTGAATCAGTTACTCTCTCTACTTTCCTCTGTTAGTGAATGTTACTATACCGTTTATGGTTATTCAATGTGATGGCAATTACACAGGATAATTAACTGGAGTTAGACTGGAAAATGAGATGTGGGAAACATTTTCCATCTTAATGTCTATTTTTTTTAACATACATTTTGTGTTCTCAAATATTTCTCAGAGACAAAAGTGGAAGTGGTGTACTCTAAATGCTGCGAAAGTTTAAAAGACTTGAAGAAATGTCAACAAAGCAGTCTCATCATTCCTTTGAGATCATTAAATGTCTCAATTTTTTATTTGAATGTAAAATATTCCAATCTGGAACTATATAGTTCTGATGGTGTAAATTTCACGACCTATCGAAACCTTCTTTTCCTTTCAAACCTAAAACCTTGGCTTGATAAACATATTTAAATATGTTTAGTTAAAAAAAGCAGTTCCATAGACACCTAAGCCGCAACCATCCCAGAGCAGAAGGCAATTCCTAAATGTACTTGAGAGGTGCGGAGTGTAGAGCACATTACCGGAGTATCTCTCACGAGGCAGCTGCCACAAGCAAGAGTTGCACATAATCCACCCCTTATGCCCAGCGCACAGCAATTAGCCATGGGCCACCTCTGGTCGACCACCCACCAAGACAATCCATCACACAGCACAGGTAGGGGAAAGTCCAGGGGCGCTGGAACGTCCTCAGTGCCGTACCAATTTGAACGCTCAGCCAAATTAGACTCAGTGCAAAAAATAGGCACCGGGCTGGAACAGACACATACTTCCCTGGAGAGCAGGATAGACAGCATCACTACGACTTCATGCTCTTATGGGTTGATCAACACAACCTGGCCGATCATGTGCAGGATAAATATGTTGCACTTGCGGACCTCCAGCTTAGATCCCGTATTCTGACGGTGACCCTGCAGGACCTAATAGATAGGGTTTGCACCCTGGAGTAGAAGGTGGATGATGCTGAGGGGCGGTCGTGCCTCAATAATGTGTGGGTAATTGGCCTACCGGAGGGGGCGGAGGGTCGAGACCCAGAGGGCTACACAGAGTCCTGGATGAGAGAGTTACTTCCCACGGGGCTAACTCTCTCCACAATGTGTAGTAGAACACGCTCATAGAGTCCCCGCCCGTACGCCTCCTTCGGGGGCTAGCCCTTGCCCTTTCTTGTTCCACCTGCTGAATTTCTGAGACTGGGATGTGATACTAGGGGAAGTGGGAAAGCACCCTAGCCCTAAGGTGCAAATTCTCACTGTCTCTTTCTGCTCAGACTACACTGCTCAGGTACAGAAGAGGTGTGCAACCTTCGGAGCAGATAAAAACCAGCTAAAAGAGCTAGATCGTCGGTACTCTCTACTCTTCCAAGCTCGCCTACGGGTCAAACGGAACGGTAGCACCTGATACTTTGACACCCCATCTGAGGCCTGGGATTGGCTGGAAGAGAGTGGACTGATGACTACACCCAGGCCCCCAGATGATTACCAGATGCAAGGGAGGGCCCGTCTCAACCATCGGTGAGGTATAGGCAGGGATGCATGGCAAAGGGCACCTCCCGTAGCCACCCCAGACCCTGAGCAGATTAGGTCTGAGCGCCATGAGGCACTGCAGGTGGCAGCCGCCCTCCAACCGACAAGGCCATCGCCAAGCTCCACAGCATCTCCATCGAGGTCTCATGTAGGCACTGACACTACACAGGTATGGTCAATTAATTCTAGCTCACCTCACCTGATGGACATCATGCCGCAGACGTCAGACGAAATTATTTGAAAGTGATGCATATGTTGTCCCTCATACATCCAGAATGCATGTAAAAAAGGTGACACTGCTCAATCAATTTTCAGACCTGCTCCTAACACCCGCTCTTACGCAACATCATACATATGTGACGCTCTAGCATATTGTCAAGATCTCACCTATGTTGCCGCAGGAACGTCATGAACATGAAGAGAGTTCCGCGACTTCCCCAAATCACATCTCGCACCCAACAAGGGGAAGAAGGGAAACAAAACAAGGAGAGATAAGGATCTCACGACAAAGCCCAGGCTGTAACAGGACCAGGCAAGGACAAGGCACAACAAACTGTAGGCAAAAGAGAAGAACAGAAAAACTGGTAAGTATGTCATAGGGTATCTCTATCTTTAGTTCTCTCTAATTAGATATTCCATACCTGAAGATTTCCCTTCTTCTGTTTAATTCAAATAGCTGGGATTTGTCTAGTATGCGTCTGGTTCTAAAACAAAGAGGAAACCACTAGTTAGAGGTAAATACAAGAAAGGGGAATAAATAAAAATAACAAGACTCTAGATTAGAACCTATGTTTTATTACAACTTCTGTGCCTACTATGCTTCACACATTCACACAAAAAATAAGGTTTCCAAAAACCAAAAAATAAAGGTAGCCTTAATATTCAGGTGCAATATCTAATGTCCTTTCTTCTTTATACAGGTTGGTAAATTCCAGGGAGAGGGAACGGATGCCCACAACGACAGGACACAGGATCAGATAAGTACATGCATGGCAAGGTTAATTGAAATAAATGGCAGCGCAAAGCGCTGTTACAATCATGCCAGTAATACTACTTTTTGTATTGTTCTTTGTATTTTTTCAGGGCAACGGAGATGGAATTTCAGTTGGAGGAGGCGGGGCACAGAAACAGGAACACTGAGAAAGGAGATGAACAACCGCCACTGAAGCAGGACGCAGTGAAGACTCTCAAACACGGTCACCAACAGACAGAGGCAAAGCACCGAGAGAAAAGCGCCAAAGGGAAGGGCAATTCCGATGGAGCAGGACGCAGAGAATTCTCCCATGGACCCGGAAATGCCTTGGTGATCCAGAAAGTAAGTACTAACATTCCGGGAAACCTGGACGCGAAGCTTTACCGCTTGGGGGTGGCTGCTCTATAAACTCTCTGGCCCGTCATCGCGCATGCGTGCCCCAGAGCGTCGGCCATTTTAGTACTTTCTTTGCCCCCAGTGCGGCAACCACAGCAGTACACTCCCCCCACAGACACCCCTACCGGTTTCGGTTTGTCGGGTGATGCCTGTGAAACAAATGCAACAACCGAGGAGCGTGTACTTGACTAGCTGGCTCCCAGCTGCGTTCCTCAAAACCAGAACCCTTCCAATGTATCAAATAATGGAGCCTGCATCTCACTCTACTTGAATCAATGATAGCCTCGACCTCATATTCTGGTTCGTTATCCACAATCACAGGGGCTGTGAGTGTAGGAAGATGCATACCTGGTGCTACCGGTTTCAAAAGAGAAACGTGAAATACCGGATGAATCTTCAGTGAAGCTAGAAGATCTAGTTTCATAGCAACAGGATTCACCACTTTACATATCTTGTATGGGCCTATATACCGGGGTTTGAATTTACAAAACCCTCTTAGTGCAAGGTTCTTTGTTGAGAGCCATACCTCGTCTCCTTGGCTATATCCAGGCTCTGTGCATCTGTGGAGATTCGCTCCCTCTTTATATCTGGCCTTAGCTCTATCTAGATTCACCTGAGCTTTCCTGTGTATATCCTGTATCTCTTTTACTAAGTCTATAGCTGCAGGGGCAGAACAAGGAGAAGGAAGCGGGGATAGCATGGTTCATGGGTGAAAACAGTAGGTACAGTAAAAAGGGGATTAAGCAGTGGAAGAGTGATAACTGTTGTTATATGAAAACTCAGCTATCCATGCCATCTCATCCCAATCAGAAAGAGAGTTTAAGACTTGGCACCTAACATACTGTTCAAAACACTGGCTTACTCTCTCAGTTTGGCCGTCAGTCTGAGGGTGGTGGCTTGAGGACAACCAAATGTTTATCTGCAATAGGGCTCCCAACCCCTTTCAAAAGCTAGAAATTAATTGAGCTTCCCAGTCAGATACCAATACGGAAGGAAGGCCATGTAAGCGTACGTGTTGAACAAACACAGAAGCTAACAATCTGGAAGTGGAGAGAGCCCTTAGCAGAATAAAAGGGACCATCTTGGTCAATAAATCTACTAAAATAAGAAGAGTACTGTTCTCTTGGGTGGTTGTAGATAGATCTACTATGAAGTCTAAGGATACTGTATGATAGGGACTAGGCGGAGTGGGTAAAGACTGTAACAGTCCCACAGGAGCTTGGTGAGATGCTTCCCTTGAGCACACATGTGACATGTCTGAATATAGTGCTTGGTGTCCTTTCCCATGCTAGGCCACCAAAAGTGTCTTTTTAGTAAATCCAATGTTTTCTTGTACCCTGGGTGACCAGCGAGAGGATGAGTGTGGCACCACTCTACTGCTTGTAACCTCAAATAGTGAGTGGGAAGTGCCAAACCCCCTTGGACGTAGAACAGGTCTTGAGTCTTAGTGACTTCTTGGGTACTGACTGTCTCTTTCATATCTACAGATGCTTGTGCCTCCTTGATTGTCTTTAAGAAGTCATCTTCAGAATGCAAGGCACCGATTTTTTGCTCTCGAGCTATTATAAGGAGAGGCTCCCCTTGTGGTTCTATGGGTTCGTAACCTAAGCGGGATAAAGCATCTGCTTTCACGTTCTTTGTTCCTGCTTGGATCTTTCTAATGGAATCATAATCACTTAAAAACTGAGTCCAACGTAGTTGTCGCATGGATAAAGCCCTAGCGGATTTCAAGAATTGCATATTACGGTGATCCGTGAGGACTGTTATCCTATGATTGGCCCCCAACAGATACTGCTGCCACTCCTCAAACACCCTCTTTATGGCCAATAGTTCCTTGTCTCCTACAGTGTAATTCATTTCAGCCGGAACCAATTTCCGTGAATAATAAGCCACGGGATGAAGACGTCCTGTGCTAGGATCTACCTGAGAAAGGACTCCTCCAACTGCTACTTGAGATGCGTCAGCCTCAACCACAAAGGGTCGTGTAGGAGCTGGATGTCTTAGTTTGGGCGCTTGTGTGAAAGCTTCCTTCAGTTTAATAAAGGACTCATCTGCCTCAAGGGTCCATTGAAACTTAATCCCTTTCTTCAAAAGCCTAGTTATTGGAGAGGCTAAATCGGAAAAATTGCTAATAAAAAGTCTATAGAAATTTGCAAAACCAAGGAAACTCTGGATCTTTTTAACTGTTTGTGGTGCTTGCCAACGAGTGATAGCTTCTACCTTCTGAGGGTCCATACTAATTCCCTCGGGGGATAACATAAATTCAAGGAAGCTTACTGATTGTGTATGGAAGTGGCACTTCTCGAACTTATAGTACAGATGATTGTCTCGCAAACGCTCGAGGACCCTCCTGACATAAACTTTGTGTTCTTGTACAGATGGAGAATAAATCTGGAGGTCATCAATGTAAGCAATGACAAACAGGTACAACATGTCCTTTAAAACTTCATTGATAAAAAAACGGAAAAGCCGAAGGGGCATTCCACAACCCGAATGGCATCACTAGATATTCATATAACCCATACTTAGTACAAAAGGCTGTTTTCCACTCATCTCCCTCCTTAATTCTCACAAGATGGTAGGCCCCTCGCAAATCTAACTTGGTGAACACTTGAGCATCTCTTATCTGATCAAGGAAGGAGGATATCAATGGTAGGGGATACCTGTTCTTGATGGTGATGGCCTTCAATGCCCTATAGTCAATACAGCATCTAAGACCCCCCCTCTATTTTCGGTATAGAAAAAAGAGATGATGATGCTGGTGACCTGGAGGGGCGAATCAACCCAATCCTCAACATTTCGTCTAGATAGTCTCGCAAAAACACATTCTCCTTTTCAGTTAAGGAGTAAACCCTTCTACTGGGTATGCGAGCTCCAGACAGCAGATCTATCCGACAGTCATGAGTCCTGTGGGGTGGAAGGCTAGTGGCCTTTTCCACATCAAATATTTCTTTGAGATCCTGATAGATGATTGGTAAATCAGATTCGTCTGTACTGGTGAGTTTGATGACTTTCTCTGGGCTGCTATCGTCAGGAAGAATATGTTGCCTGCAATAGTCAAGGTTAAAAGTTAACGTCATCGTCTTCCAGCCAATAAAAGGACTATGGTGACATAACCAGGGCAGCCCTAAAATGGTTGGAAACTGAGAGTATTGTATAAGATCAAATGCTCTGAGTTCATGATGTCTCTCCTCAACAATTAAAGTTAAATCTAAAGTAGCATGTCTAATTGAACCAGACTTCAGATTGCTACCATCAATAGATGTGACCTCCTCCCAAGAGGGTTTAGACACCCAAGGAATCTTCTTTCTGCTCTGAGCCCACTGTGAATCCATGAAGTTACCCAAAGCACCCGAATCCACCATTATTTGCACATCTGCAACCTGGTGCCCCCATATCAAACGCAAGGAGAGAAACAAGTGACGTGGCAGAGATGCTGGTACCTCCATCTGCGAGACAATTAACTCTGAATTACCGAAGTCCTTGTCTCCTGAAACTTCGGACTCACTAGTTTTCCGAGCGCCTTATCTGTTTTGGTTTTACGGGACATTCTCTAAGGAAATGGTCCTGCTTTCCACAATACAAGCACAATTTCTTGTCTCGCCGTCTCTGCTTCTCTTCTTCGCTAAGGGGCCCTCTTATACTCCCATTGGTTCTGGTTTCTTGACTATCTTCTCGGGTCAGATTTTCTTTCTCGGTAAGCAAAATCTCTCCCATCTGATCTGCCTCTTTCTTTCTTCCTCTCACTGATTCTATGGTCCAATTTGACCACCAGGTCAATAAGGGCATTTCAAGACTCAGGAGGATCAACTACTTGTGCTAACAAGTCTTTTAAATCTTCTCTCAAAACCCTGTAAAACAAGGTGCTACGCTTCTCCTCGGGCCACCCAGCTTCTGCTACCAATCTGTTAAACGTGGAAATGTATGTGGTTAGGTCTTTAGTTCCCTGTTTCAAATTCAAGAGCTCAGTGTCTACCGACTGCATGAAAGCATGTCTGTCGAAAAACTTCCTGAGTTCTCTCTTGAAGACGTTATAGTCCTGTAACAGTGGATCGTTTCTTTCTATTAGAGGTATGGTCCAACTCGGGGCAGACCCCCCTAGATAGGATATAACAAATTCCACTTTTGCTTGGTCTGTTGGAAAGCAAGCGTTTCCACATTCGGGCATTTTTGGATGCAGTCGAATTGCCCACCCTGACGATTGACAAATGCCTAACATTGGACTCCCCCTTGACAGTGGATGAAGTCCGAGAAGCACTAATGTCACTAGTGTCAGGGAAAACACCGGAACCGGACGGGATCCCAACTGAATTCTTTAAGAAATATGCAGAAACCATAGTGCCCTGTCTACACACCTTATACACCACTGCAATAAGTAATATGACCCTACCGCCCTCACTGTGCGTGGTTAATGTGGTCTCTCTACTGAAGCTGGGCAAGAGCAGTAAAAAATAAAAAAGGACCCAACATCCCCCTGCATCGTATAGGCTGATAGCGATTTTAAATACAGACTATAAAATATTAGCAAAGGTCTTAGCCAATCAGTTGGTGCCGTATAGCCCCACCCTTGTGCACCCAGACCAAAACGGGTTTGTTCCTGCTTGTAACACTGCTCTGAACATCCATCGTTGCATTAGGGTAGCAGAGTACGCTACTGTGAATTGGCCTTGATCGGGTTGCTTGGTGCTAGACCTCAAGAGAGTTTTTGATGCACTTGAATGGGATTACCTCTTTGCTGCATTAACTAGATATGGCATAGGGCCCGACTTCCTTAATATGGTTTAGCTGCTATACAAACGTAGGACCGTCCGCGTCAGGATGGGACCGTACATCTCAGACCCTATAGAAGAGAGACGTGGTACAAGACAAGGATGTGCGTTGTCTCTTCTTCTCTTCGCGCTAGCAGTTGAGCCATTAGCAGCATACATTTGCTCACACGTCGACATGGGTGTCACCCTCGGGGATGGCACGCACGTAATCTCTTTATATGCTGATGACCTGCTGTTATATGTGAGAGCTCTTCATGACATCTAGCCCTCCTTGGATCTAGCGCTAACACTATTCACCAAAGCATCGGGCAGCGGGTTAGCGCAGCGAAATCCATTCTCTCTCCTTACCTGCAGGCAACCTCAGACCCAGGATACTCCCATGGAGAAGTCCCTGTGACATGGTCGGGGTTTACTTTCCGATACCTGGGGGTGTGCGTATACCATACCAAGGAGGATTTTATTTGAGGTAAATATAATCAGAGCACTACTGCCATCCATGTGGGAAAAAAGCTTCTGGAATACCCTTCTGTTAGCTGTCTCTGGTAGGATTGCTCTCACAAAGATGGTAGTCCTCCCTCTCCTTCTCTACTACATCACTACCCTACCTACCGTCATCTCCCCTTCCTTTTTCCGCAAATGGGAAAATACAATCTGGGATTTTAGATGAGGAACGTCGAGGCACAGAGTCTCCATGAGGAAACTATATTTGCCAATAGAACACGGGGGTTTGCAGTGCCCAAATTTGAACACTATTATCTAGCCTCCCAGTTGCAATGGATAGCCCGATGGCTGTCTTCCCAGCACCTGGCAGACACTGCTCCATTACAACCCCCAGTACCACATCACGCCTTACTTAGTATATTTCATCCATGCATGAAACTCAGGGCCCTGGGAGTGGTATTACTCACCATAGCATATAAATGCTACCGCAGACGCGTCTTTCTCACTAGGGGTATCACGCTGTATGCCCCTGCCATGCCCTTTCTGGGAACGCCATAAGGAGACAAATACACCACGGCAGCCGAACAGCAGAATTGGGGCACAGAAAGTATTCAAGACACCGGGGACCTTTATCTAGATGGCTCCCTCATCCCATACCCAGAGCTTATGTATAAGGAGAATATGCACCCTGGACAATTCCTATTACATATTGCGCTCATAGCCTCCCTGTCATCTAAATTGGGCAATCTTGCTTTGGAACCACCCACACACCATATGATTCAATATCTACACGTGATGGGAAATGGGGGGCACCTGAACATTAGTTTGCGTTGTCACTGCGCCAACACACAGGGATTGACCGTACCCCCCCCCCCCTAAGACAATATTGGGAGGCGGCTCTGGGGCGCGCATTTACAAATAAGGAGTGTACAACCACACATATTCCACGCAATCAGCATTTCAGGCTGATTCAATTTTTCATACTGCATCGGGCATACCTCGCCCCAGTCCACATTAATAAGTATTTCCACGGAACCGATGCAGCCTTCCCCAGATGCTGCTTGTCAGATGCAGACATACTTCACATGTTTTGGCATTGCCATGCTCTAGGTGAATACTGGACTAATGTAGCGGCTACACTGGCCAATTGCACAAAACGCGACATTCCCTTCTCCTGGGAAGTATATATACTACATCTTTTTAGAAAGAATAATAAGAACAGTCCAATCATCCTATTTCCCGATTTGGGCCTAATCGAAGTGAAATGTCTGATCACCAAGAGATGGCAATCCCTGATAGCCCTTCACACAATAGCCTGGCGCTAATCACTACTCAACTGGGCTTGCGAAGAGGGGTTGGCCTTGCATAGAGAAGATCTGCTGGGTCTTCGCAAGTTTCCTCTGGCGAGTCACTGGGAGAATATAGTGTTAGACCTACAGGGCCTAGATGCTTCCATGGAGGAAGCTCAGGAGAGAACATGATGCCAGCCAAACCAACACTTAGGCTCTGAGAGCTTACATAGAGAGGACTAGGAAGAGCAGACCCCATTCACACAGCTTAGGCCCCTACCTCAGGAGGTTATCACCATTAACTTCTAGCAGGACTCTCCCTTACCAACACACCAGGCAACAGGTCTCAGGCGAACACCCAATACCTGATTTGATTACTATGTCCTCATTTTATTGTATCCCACATCCACAGTTCAAATGCGTAATGCATCATGTTCAGAACATAGACACGTGGTATACCACAATGTTTCATCAAAGCTATTAGTGTTATTGCAATACAACTTTTTAAGTAAAAATCTTAATTATCCCATCCACAAACGTATGAGACACAATGGTAAACTGTACCATGAACTGCATTGCCTAAATATTGTTATGAGAATGATGTCATTACATTGTTGGAATTGTATGAGAAAATAAGAAATGTCAATAAAAAGATCTAAACAAAAAAATGGATTTACACCAAATCACAAAAAGCACACTTTCTGGGCCAATATCTAGTTTACTGCAAAAGTTGGTGTAATTCTGTTCATGAGTTCTTAAGGCAGCACTGTTCAAAAATCTCTATGGAAATTGCATTGGGATTTCGCGTTTTGGGACCCCCCGTTTTCCCTGACTCCTGCTTGAAGCATCACCCAAAAATTTCCCATGAAGTATGGAGTATGAAGTATAAATTTAAAATGAACAATAAGTAGCAGCTGTGTTTTGTTCAGTGTCTGACGCAGGCTCCTTCTGGGAAGAGAGGACGTGCTCATAGGCGCTGTAAGTAGGGGTGCCCTGGGTGCTGCAAAATACCCATACCACAGTTCAGAAGGTGAGTGAGCAGTAAAGATGCCTTTACATTTTGTATTTATTTAGTAACATTTGCTGTGCTTCAGAGACAAGGGTCAAACATCTTTTGGCAAATTGTTGTTTATTCTTTTAACATGGAGCTTGGTGTTTACTTTCTAGGACTACAAAGCAAGATGAGTTGGTACAGTGACGGATGTGGCAGGTTTGCAGAGATACAGATAGTTTGAAATGAAAGGCTGTAGGATGTTACTTTTTTGTAAAAGACAATAACATTTAAATATCCGTAAATTGATTCTAAAGATGTTTCAGAATAAATCAGCAGTTCGGAAAGCAATCATGAAGCACAATTGTTTTGAAATTCTGAAGTTTGATGGATACAAATATTTAAATAGAATAAAGACACAGTTGTTTCCTGAAACCCAATTTCTACAGATTATCGTTTGTGCACTTTTTATCAATACAACTGAATGTCTGAACAAATTTAGAGGGCATTTCAATGGAATATGTGCTATTTGTAAATGATACTGCACTACCACACTATGCTTTATTAACACAATCGTGACAGTGTATTCCAAAATGCACTGCTGGCTACATATCTCACTCTTACCAATCTCCTGTTGAATGGGCGAGGCTCATTTTCTGCACATGTTCTTTATGTGACGCTTGGATTTTTTAGACTCCCTGTGATATCAGTGATGTAACATTGATGGGAGCACTCCTACTATGAAAATTGTTCCAGTACCACTTTACGTGGCATGATTAGTATTATGCACCATCACCAAGAATGAGCTGTTTCCGAGTTTTAGTGGTCCTTCCAGCCTTAATGTTTGCTAATCCTGCCTTTCCAAAGCCATAATAATGGCACTATAAATTAAATGCCCTCTGCTGCTATATGCCTGGATTAAAAGTTCGAATTCCAGCAAGGCATACTTTCTCTTCCATGAGTATGAGGTTAGTAAGTGAATTTGGGCAATGACTCTTAATCTGTGGTTCAGGGCCCCTGAGGGTCCGCAGTGCGCATTAAGAGGGTCCACAGTTGCCTAGAAAATTAAATAATTAACACATTGATAAAGTATATATAACTAAAGAAGCAAAATGGAAAATTGGAATTTTTTTAAAGTAATTTCAAAATGGAGGCTAAAAATTAAGTTGGCATCCTCAGATTGATTTGTAGGGACAGGTCTGAATTTAATAGAAAAAAACGTCATCAATTGTGTATTCATTTGATGAATGCTTGTTTGTGTATTTTTGTGTATTGTTTTGCAGGTCAAACCCAGAAATTGATCAGCTCGGGTCCCAGATTCCAATTTTGACTTGGTGGGCGTCGCGGATTCCAGTAATGATTCAGTGGGGGTTCATTTAAGTCAAAAGGTTAAGAATCACTGAATTTGGGCGCTTCAAGACTCGGTATAAAGAGGGCAGTGGATTTGATGAAGCCTGCATGGAGATGTTTTGGGCGAGCGCTAAGTGAGGATTTTGGGGAAAGAATTTCAGCTAGAGTCAAATTTACAGTAAACAAAAATCTAACTATTCTCACAGGAGCCTCAACTGTAACTGTTGCAAACTGCTCCAGTCTCCCAAGTGCAAGTCTTACTCCTGACAACACAGTTCCACTCAGGTGCATTGTTCCAATGTGATCCATATTAGAGTACACGCCCTACAAGAGTATGAGGGCCCTTCTGTAATAACAGAGACCCCCAGTGGGGGTAAACAATGGGTGCAAACACCCTTTGTGCCCCCAAGCCGCTTTCTGTGATACAGCGATAGGCCCCGGCCTGTCCTAGCCTAACAGTCTCCGGCCATGTTAGGAATTGCCACAAAGGACCAAATGCAACTCCTACTGGATGAACAGCTCTTCCCCTTTCACTGATCGTAGCCTGTATCATCAGTTAAACCTTCAATCCATGAGACATAGCAAATAATTACAACTCTCATGTGAGGGGTACATGTTTTACACCTCTAAGTAGCGTGTGTGAAACACAGTAATAGCGCTCCCTTGTGACCAAAGAGCGCGCCTGAAACCAAAACCATGAAGAAACATAATATTGGCAAGGGCGGCTCCTCCATTATGTTGGAGGAGAGTCCCCCTTCCCCCACTGAAAGCCAGCACAGGCAATGGACAAAAATAAAAATATAATGAAATAACATTTTATCATTTTATTTTTCGTCCTGCAGGCCTCTGGGCCGGTTAAACCATCAAGCGCACTTAGCATTTGTCTATCCGAGCTGTATTGAACAGCTGGGTGGAGAAACCAACACAGGCTCCCAGTCTATGTCTGAGCACCGAACCGAGGCAGTCAGACCAATGCCAGTGCTTCTCACTTGCTAGGAATAGTATTCCAGCATGAGAGAGGCACAGGGAATGGAAGTTGGGAGACTGCTCAGTGTGCAGCAGTTCCTGGACGGGACGCGAGGATCAGGAGTAAAGTGGCGGCCGTCAGTCAGATATGTGCTATTTTCTTTAGTTATAATTCTTATTTATTTTTTGGGTTCCCCCTCCCCGTCCCTCCACTTCACAATACGAGTGGGCCAGAACGTGGGAATCCACCACCCGCCACAAAATATGCCCTACACTGTCTCAAACCAAGTTCTGGCTTCTACATAAAGCATTCTGGACTCCCAGGAGGTTGTTTCTTCATAAAATCAAGGACGATGACACGTGTTGGAACTGCTCAGGGGTGGGTGGAGATCTGGAGCACCTAGTCTTCAAATGCCCCTGTGTTATCTCGTATTGGGACAAGATCTTTGGTTTCGTGAAGGAAGTCCTCCATATTACTCTACCAAGAGAATTCTCGTCGCTTGTACTAGGTTTTGCCAAAGCCGTCACTCTCAATGAAAACGATAGAGCCCTACTGGACCTGCTGCTGACGGCTGGGGTTAAAATCATTCTTAACAACTGGAAAAGCACGAACAAAGCCTCCTTTCCTCACTGGTTGAACTGGGTATCGTACTTGAGAGGTGCTGACAATATCTCCTTGACCTCCACCCCGTGGAGACCCCCATCGAGGAAAATCTGGTCCTCGCTGGACACTCATTTTGATACATACAAACCTCCTTGAATCTCGTCTACAAGGCCTAGAGCGTGTCATCACCCAATGTTTCATTCTGATTGTTAGCCAATCTATGTTTTTGCACATTCCTAACCACAGAGTGATGACTCCAGCTCCCACATGTACTACAGGTTTGGGTTACGAAAATGTACAGCTTATGTAGCCTCTGCGATAGTGGGGTGGTGCCTTTCTCCTTCAAGGTCAGGCTCTACATGACACCAGTTATTATCGGAATGCATGTGGACATTTTAAGGGTATTTTATGTAACGTGATGGACTCATTGTTTTATGTTTTATGTACTCAATTGCATTATTGGTGACAATTTTCTGTATTCCCATTCATGTGACTGTAACTATTCGTACTGATCCGACTATTCCTGTACTGATGATTCTCTTTGCAGCTCCTAATAAAAAATCTTTTGAAATTAAAAAAACAATACGAGTGGCCGCTACTGAATATTGGGTCCCCTGAAGCCACAGAGCATACATGATACACAGCAGGGGGTTTGCCTTGAACCGAGGAGCATACCAGAAACAAATCCGGGGTGCACTGGAACCAAGAAGCGCCCTTGTGTGAAATTAAAATGCAAATACTTGACTATAGTAGCTCGAAGCCGCCATATTTTTCTGTTCATGCTAATTGTCCTGACATTATGTGCCCATCTCTCAGACCAGAGTCATGAATTTTGCTAATCTAGCTTCCTCAGCTGAAACCATGCGCATTGTTTTTACTTCTGAAGACCATCTATCAGTTCTCTCATGGGCCCATCTATGAACGTGCTTGCATTCTTGGTGTGAAATGTCATGTGATCGATATTAAAAAAAATTGTGATACAGTATATATCTGCATCTTGATTTCTGTCAGTAAGCTTGTCTCCATAATTAATGTAGGGGGATCCCCTAGTCGGTTTGCTTTGTGACTCACAAACTGTTATATTTTGCAATAAATACTTTTTAGACTCAACCTAACTATGAGATACAGCTTTCCTCAACACCTGAAACCCAGCAGGCGGGTTACCTTGAACGAAGTAGGCAATAGCAGGGCTAGGATTCAGACGTTTCACCGCCTCCCCTATCCAGTACGCTGTGCAGCACCTCCCCCCTACCCCTACTCCGGCATTTACAACATAAGCACTTACCCACCAACCCTGCTTCTAGTACCTGGATCATTAATTCATTGGAGAAGTGTGGCTCACTGGTTAGAGCAGGCAGACCCTGAAGCAGAGGTCAGACCCAGGACCAGGGTTCAATTCCCGACGCGGCAGGGTCTTGAGCTCAAATGTCCATGGACTCGATAATTCTCGCTTCGGTGCCTGACCTAATCATGGGTTCACACTCTGCAACTCTGGGCATTAAGCTTGCTTAATCTCCACAACGGCCCCCCGCGGCGGGATGCCTGGCTTTCACCTTGGGGATGCCCTGTAGGGGCTATCTCACAGGGAAAAGCCAGGACGGGTTCCCAAGGCAAGCGCGGAGATACCCCTTCGGGGGTCGATTCTGGCGCTATATAAGAAACATAATAATAATAATAATAATACCCACCCAACCCCAGTCTTTGCCACTTAAATACCATCGGTCTGTCATCAAGTGTGGCTCACTGGTTAGAGCAGGCAGACCCTGAAGCAGAGGTCAGACCCGGGACCAGGGTTCAATTCCCGACGCGGCAGGGTCTTGAGCTCAAATGTCCATGGGCTCGAAGCCAGGACGGGTTCCCAAGGCAAGCGCGGAGATACCCCTTCGGGGGTCGATTCTGGCGCTATATAAGAAACATAATAATAATAATAATAATACCCACCCAACCCCAGTCTTTGCCACTTAAATACCATCGGTCTGTCATCAAGTGTGGCTCACTGGTTAGAGCAGGCAGACCCTGAAGCAGAGGTCAGACCCGGGACCAGGGTTCAATTCCCGACGCGGCAGGGTCTTGAGCTCAAATGTCCATGGACTCGAAGCCAGGACGGGTTCCCAAGGCAAGCGCGGAGATACCCCTTCGGGGGTCGATTCAGGCGCTATATAAGAAACATAATAATAATAATAATAATAATCACCCCAGTCTACCCTTGTGTACTTGCAGAAAAGAGGGTGAACCGCAGGGGAAAAAGCCGACACGGAGGCCGCTGCTCTTGCTTGCACTATCCACGCAGAATGTGCCCAAGTTAACATTTAAATGCACGTTAGTCCAGAGACCATCATTCATATCAAGACTTCAGAAGGCTCAATGCCAGACTAAAACAGGATCCACCTTTGCCCAAAACTGGAAGCTATCGGACAAAGTCTTCATTATACGTTGTAAAAAGGCAAAGAGTGCTAAAAATTCCAAGCATATATAAACCAACTCAACATCATTGTCCGGCTCAAGTGTAACAGCCCTGCATTGGAACTAAGACTGTGTGCTCCTTGGGCGGAGCCATACAAGGGCACGAACAATTACAGGTGTCCACCCCGTCCATCAAACAGTATTATTTTTAATTCAATATACTGGGCCCTGGTAACATTCCTTCCTTACGACTGGGTGACAAACCTCAAGTGACATTTGGCACAAATCAAGTAGCCAACCCTTACAATACTGAGGATCTTTCAATTACAACCTCAATGCTTCTTCAAGTGGGTAATAACAACCCATTATCGAGCTTTCCTCAACCTATGATCCAGTGGATACAGTGGTGGATAGAGCATCGACACCCATCCTTGCTAACTCCATAGTAAACATTACAACTTCCTGCGCCCATTTACTATCGAACGACTGAGACAGTGGCGCAGATTCACTACACCAACATCTGGGATGCAATGGAGGACCTAGCCGACGAATCTATGGAGATCTGCAAGCCTCCACTTACAACGTCGAGCCCCTCACCAAGAACTGACAAACCTCAAAACTAGTCCTAGGATGCTTGTTTCCAGTCCAGGGAGGACATGGCTTTGCAGTCCGGGCTGGACTGTTCCCATTAGGCACAGGTCAAGACTGATTTGCATATGGCTGGGTCCAAACCGGAATGGCACGGTGAGCAAAAAAACGATGGATTTAGGCACAGATCTCAGTACTGAGGTGAACGTATGACATTGTTCTGCATTCTGTCCAGCAACTGTTGTTTTTGCATTTGACAAAGTAAACCAGCATACAAACTCAAAAAGTTTCCTACTACATTAATTGGATACAAAATAGTGGAGGACATTGAGCAAACACAGCAAAGGGTTCCAATCTTGTCAATCAACCACACTCTTTTAACAGCCACTCATACATTACCGTCAGCGTCGGAATGGTAACACGGGCATTCCGGTGCCCGGGTTCTGCTGTGGGCTGCTTTTTTGAGCAGTCTTGGGGGCCATTTGGGCGCTGTCTCTATTGTTCGAATACAGCCAGCGGCCCAGTGGGTGTATGAGTGGCCTTTCTAGAGGCAGATGGGCGCTCATTACCTCCATTTAGCAGCAAGCAGAGGTGTCAGTCCCTTTGTCTAGCTGGCCGGCCCATTAATGTGTGCACATACTGAGCCGGGGCAGCGGGGCTGAGTAGAAGTGGCCTCACTTGTTTCACCAGTGTAAACTAACGCATGTTTTCTTTTAAACACCCCCCTAAAGTTTTTTAGGTCGAAGCCTGCATTGCAGGGCATGCCCTGCTGCAGGCAAAGAGATATTGTGAGCAGGGGATTTCAGTATGGCGTGAAGCCACGCCCCTTTTTTCCATTGGCAGGCCTCTGGAAAAAGCTCCTGTTTAGCAGATTTGTCTGCTCTGGATCCCGCCTCTCGAGGACTCCATGACCTGCCTTACGGTAGCACAACAATATTTTAGAAATATTGCCTTGGCAACCATGAGGCAGGTCAGGGAGTCCTGAAGGGGCGGGATTCAGTATCCTGTTCTTGCCCCGTTTTTTTTTTTTGTTTAGTTTCTGCCGTCATTCCTGTGAGTTCCTGGGCGGTGGAGGAGGTAGGGGAGAGGCGGTGCTGGTTCTTTATTGTAGACAGTTAATATTGGACTTGTGTTTCAAGAATTCACAATTGGGTTTCCAATTTTAGGGGGAAAAAAAAAGAATAAAATTGTTTAAAACATTTACACCAGGCACATTTTGCTCCGTAGCTGCAAATAAGGCCGGAAGGATATTTACAAGCGTACAATGTTACGTTATCAGGATTCCTTACCAGCGAGTCACGTGATCGGCAAATAAAAGCCAGTCGAACACCTTTGCGTTATTACGAGGTACGTCTGCTTTGTGATTAGAGGTGCGCGGTGGAAGTGGTGGCGGTAGGTTCGAGTGGGTGGGGTGCCTTTCACGCGCTGCTTCAGCAGCCTCGCGTGTTGGGAGATCCCGCTTGTGTTATGCTTGTTTAGCAAATGCAAGACTGCAGTCCTCTATGACGTTCACCCTGGCTGCCTGTAACTATGTTGGTCGGTACGAGCAGGTGTGGGTGTCTGTCTGCAAAAGTGCGTTTATTTGTCATCGGTCTCAGCATTTGAATAGATGTGTGTATGCGTGCTTGCACTATACAGAACTAGTGATATCACCGACTGACCAAAACATACATACTCAAAATCTGCTGACGATGAGACCAGGAAGTGTCCGCCAGCAAAACATTTCCTGTGACAGAAGAAAGGAGGGCTCAGCAGTTTCCATCTAGTGTTTGAACGGGAGTTAGTGCTGCACAGCAACGAGGCCTGGCTTGGGGAGGCCCAGCCACCTTTGATGCACATAGCGCACTCTCGCAGGCCTGCATCCGCCATGACGCCACACCCCTATCTGCCGCGCACTCCCCACTGTACAGATCGCTGACTTTTGCAGATACGCCCCGCCTTCTGCGTGATTGCTTCTCTGCCCTGCACCTGGCTGTCCTGCAGTCTCCAACAACATCACTTCTCTCTCCCTGCATCCTACCTGTCCTTCCTCCTCCACTGAGCTGACCCCTCCCCCCACACAGCTACTGAGTGCAGACTGATAAATTAGGCCCCCCGCACTCCATTTTCACTGTCCCTCTCACCTCTAAAGGTAATGACTGATCACCCTTTCCCGCCCGGTCCTCCCATCCTCCAGGGAGCCCAGCTTTACCCTCACAATGTGTATTCCTTTTATTAAAAACACCTATAATCGGTCCCGAAGCTACCAAATAGAAGTAGGTGCACGCAACACAGCACTGCATATATCTGACCACAGGACACTTCTGCCCAGAACCAGCTGCTCAGGTGCCCACAAGAGTACGCTATGAGGGTAGCACTATAAAGCAGACTGCAGTGGGCCTGGCATGAGAGAGAAGTACAATGGACAAGAGATAGATGACAATACACTGTGGAGGATTATGATCTCTAAACTACTTTCAATTCAATTGTTAGTTTTAGGCATTAAAGGATAGCAATTTAGTAGTTTTGCTCTGTTTTGTATTGGGGTCCTTATTTACCACTGCATATCCCATGGCAGAGTACCAAAGTGCATCTTCGGAAAGGTAGACCGCTACGGTGTAGGGAGTGCTTGGTTGGTGAGGTTCTGCTTTTCTTGTGGTCCTATTTGGGAGTTGCATGTACTTGTGGCCAGAGAGGAGCTCTTTTCTTGGCACACATCTCTTAGAAGCGATATAGAGGAGGACGTGCTAACGATAGAGGCGCTCGCTATGGTTGTACTCAGTTAGCCCCTAAGATTAGCTCTGTATGTCCCTTATCACGAGGATGGCTTTCCTCTATTTTCAATCCAGTCTGAGTACAGATTACAAAAGGGGGTGGCAATGGACGGAGCATCTGAACCAATCAAACACTCACACCCAGTCAACAGGGTTTAATCCATCACCGTTCTTTAGCCCACTCTGCCACCCCAGTTCAGACATGGCCATATGCAAATCACTCCGACCCTGTGCCTCATGAGAACAGTCCAGCCCGAACTGCCAAGCCATGCCTTCCCTGGACCGGAAACAAGCTTCCGAGGACCGGTTTCCGGCATTCCAGCCGTCTTCATCCCGGCTTGCTTGAATCCAGTGGCAAAGTGAGCAAGGGACTCACGTCTGAGCATACCCTGCCAACTTATGGCGAACAAAGCGCTACAAAAGGGGGTGGCGATGGACAGAGCATCAGATAGGTCAATACACTGACGTCTTATGGTTCAGGGGGAAATGACTGACAGAGAAAAACAAGCATTTGCAATGCATTAGGTCGCGCATTTGCGAGAGTTTGAGCTATTGGAATTGTAAATTATATTGCCTTTTATTTATGTGTTGGTTTTTAAAACAGATAAATAAAAGGCATTGTCATTTACAATACCAATAGCTTAAACTCTTGCAAATGCGAAACCTATTGCTTAGCCAATAGGTCTCGCCTTTGGGACCTTATAAGTGTTTAGCCATGCATCAGTAGATGTTGTTGCACCAAGGATATTGTGCTGCATAACTAAATACTTATAAGGTCCCAAAAGCGAGACCTATTGGCTATGCCAATGCTTGTTTTATAAGATTACACCAAAGGAGTGATTATGCAAATGTGGCTGATTTTTTGGGGGGCGTGCCCGGGACGATTTTCAATCCCAATCCAACCCTGACTACAGTGGCAGCCTCAAAAACAGGAGCTTCAGACTGACCTCTTGCAATCACTGGCAAAGTCATTAACCAATATGGACACAAAGATCGAGAGACTATTGTAAAAATTGACTTCCATCAATCTAAGGAGACAACGAGTTGCGCAGGCACGCCCCTCGTTGATAAACTCTACAGTCTCCTGGAACTCTTGTCCCTCTTAGTGGTCAACTTGGAGAAAATGAACCAGTCAACCAAAGAGCATGGCACCAGTGAGCAACTGAACGAGCAAGATACACAACATGACAGGGTGTATATTGGCCGTCTTCAATCAGGCAACGATCGTCAAACCTGCAAAGACATCCCTAGTCCCACAGACATAGATGACCCTATCGGTGCAAGACCGCCACTCAAGCGTCGACACCATCAACAGCCAGAAACACCAGCTGATAAGTCAGCGAGCTCAGAATTGGAGCTGAAACCACCGGCAACACTAGCCACCTCATCCACCGGGAAAATATTAACAAGAAGAGAAAAAAAAAGATTAAAGAAGATTAATAAAAATACAACCAGACTGACGGGCTGGCAGAGGACCCCAATGGTAAACAAAAGGGGCACCACTAACGAAATTGAACAACATGAAACTCTTTCCAGTTTTCCGAGAGAAGTAGTTAGCTGAAACATGGAGAGACACAATAACAAAAAACAACGCTGGGACGGATACTGAAGGTCAACAGGGCCTCAAGGACGCCAAGCAATCACCCTTCCTTCCAGTATCGAACGAGAAAGAAGATATACGACCTTGCAACGCCACATTAACACAGAACAAAGTCATTAATGAAACTGAAGGCCAGGTGGCCCCAGTTGGGAATAGCGCATCTATATTCCCAGCAGCCCTTTCGGAGCGAGAAATTGGTTATCCAAAGAGACCCACGTGTCAAAGACCTTCCAATAAAAGAACCAGAAATTCAGAAAAAAACAGCCCTCGGACGAATGTAACCATACTAAGAGGAACACAGTGCAGGCAGCTCCCCCCTCTTCATTGACCAGCACCTGAACATAATTATCACAGTTACAGGCCGTGCACAATCAGCAGGGCTCGCCCAGCACAAACCTCATCCTGCAGCACATATCACCCCCCCCCCCCCCCCCACACACACACACACACACTAGGGCCCACAATTAGTAACTATCCATTTGTCACCCTACAAATATTACACGCCCAGTCATCCCAGCACCCCCAATCCCATAGGGGATGACCTCTCATGCGGGAGTAGATCATTCAGATGGGAACGATCAAAACACATCACTTAAAGTCACATTCTCCTCGCAGTATCAAGGGCAAAACCGACAAACTAAATTGGGCCAACATCCTCAGCCCACTGCAACATATCCCTTCCCTAATGTCGCCAGGATTCAATAATCTGAAACACTGGCTCACCTTCCGACCGCGAGTCAACAATAGTAACCTGGCAAATCTCTTACGCTAAAAGTTATTATTTGCACAGTGGGGCATTGAATTAAGAACAATAAAGTCTGAAAAATATCCGGATATACTGATCTCCAGAAGGGCCCTCCCTGTTAGAAAACCACCATTGTAAGAGCGATTTTACAATAATATTCTTAAATGATGCAGGCTTAAAGCTCTTCTTCAACCTACAAGAATCTCTAAATTTCTAAAATCTGGAGATGTGTTGTGCTTACAGCAAACATGGGCCTGAGCATCAATCCAGATGGCAGGGTAGTATGAGATTCAACAATCTGCCATTAAAGAGAAATGCAGTGGCAGACCCTCAGAAGGCATGTCTACTTATATTTCTACAGACCTAAAGGTCGTAACAACTGCACTCAGCTCACTGCCCGGTGCTTCGAGCAGTCACAACTGGTGAATGTCAACTACACAGTTGCATGAACCCACTTCTGCAAATTAATGTCTACCTAAATCTGCATAGGTCTGCCAGGACATCTATAATCCAAGACTTCTTTGAGGCTCTTGAGGTCGGACCTCCTATGTAAATTTCCACCCGTGAAGTAATATTAACAGGGAATTTCAATATAACCAAATTGGACAGACAATAGGCAACGAACTCAAGTTAACAGTTCCCTCCACCAGGAAACCGACAACTGTTTAAATGCATATAACCTGACTTCCCTACAGTCTGATGGGCCACCTTCCAACCCGCCATATACTTTTAAGGATATCTCGACTTTAGACTACATGTTTGTGAGCAAGCCCCTACTTGAGTCCACTCAGAAAGCGGCCACCTTCCATTGAGAACGCAACTAACACTTGATCATCTTAGCGCAGGCAAGTTCAAGATACTGGAGCTCCCGATGGGGGTCGAAACCAGTACATTAATTACGGATACCCAGATGGGTCAAGGTTTCCCAAGCCTTTTTCAGCAAATGGAAGCAATCCTTTTATTCACACCTCCCCGACTCTTAATATGCACTCAGTGGAAAAGGGGCCCATCAGTGAAAGGCAGCCAAAAAGCAGGGGGACATCAAAACTATGTGGTACATACCAGAATTAAGGAGAAGTAAGTTGGTTCTAAGGGCAGCAGCCATATGATATACAAAAAGACAAATCCAGCACAGTTGTATAGCAATGCAAAAAAGGCCTATATATAGTTACTGTGGCCCACAAGCAAGGATGTATTGCTTCAAATGGATACATATCTACTTCTTACTTGGTCGTAATTGCCAGGCCAAATTGTGGCACTACTTTAACGCCTTCAACAATCAAGCCAGCAACAAGTGGATCAATTACGTGCATGGGCTATATTCCAATACAGTCACACCCAGTACGGTATACAAGGTTCAACATGGTGAGATCACCGACGGTATTGGACAGTTCACCAACGATCATGTCAGAAGGATCATCAAGATATTCCTTAAAGCTGATCCGGAATTTTGGGCAGAATTCTTATACCCCTTTATAAGGAAGGTTGTGCCAATGCCAAGGTTCCTCAGTTCTGGAGAGGGTCCATTTTAGACCCCATTTATAAAAAGGGCAATAGAGGTGATCCCGCAAACTATCCCCTAATTGCACTATTAGACATCGAGACAAAAGGAAAAGTGAAAATTCTATTGCACAAACTCGAGAAAGGGACACATAGAGGGAATCTGATTCCCTTTCTATCAAACAGGCTTTCTGCAAAATTCATAAACTACAGATAATACGGTAGCACTAGCCTATGTGGCTCATTGCTCGCTACAACCCTTCAGACGACTTATTATCCAGTACGCCGACGATCTCGCCATCCTGGACCACACTAGAAATGGCAAGCACTGCACGCGGAATGAACTAAATAAATGTATCCTAAATAATAAGTTGGTGGTAAATGCAGTAAAGACGAAGGTGATAGTCTTCGGGAAATACAAGAACAAGACAACACACATCTGGAGGCTTGGCAATCTTAAAATTGCATCAACTTCAAATTACATCTACTTAGTCAGCTCGTTCTACGGAGAATGGCAAACCAAATCTGCACCTGAAATACCACGCAGGGAAAGCCCCGCTTTAACATTTGTGTTATGCAAGCTATATAGTATTTTACATAGCACATGAGTAGAAGCTATAACAAAAACTGTCAAATCAGAACTATTAGCAACAGTTTCATACGGGCACCCAACATATCCTGGGAAATGCTCCTCAGCCTTGGACAGATTTCAGTGTATGACACACAGAAGAATTTTTAAACTTCCTAAGTACACATGATGATCCCTCCTACAACTTGAGTTTGGTCTGATAGGACAGGATTTTGTATGCATGGCATCTTTTCTTAAATATTTTCATTCTATCCATCAGGCTGAATATGGAGCCTTAAAAACCCCTTCAAAGGAGATTTTTTTTAAAAAGACACCCTGTGGGCCTTATATTTTAATATTGCTGCAAAGGATTTGAACGTTAACCTGGAAGCAATGCTAATGACACCAGTTTCACGATCTGGACTAAAGACCATTTCAAGAAAACAAACAATGGTTCTATCACAAAAGGCAGATATAGATAAAATAGAATCAGCCATCTACCCTTCTCCGATCGCTAAATCATATGACGGTTTAAGAATGCAACCATACCTGAAACAAAGTGGCAGTAAGAATGAAGTGCAGAACATGAATTTGGCATGCTCGACTTATGGTTCTCCCAATAAGTGAGCTAAGAGCTACTTGGAAAACTACACCTGCAGTAACTTAGGGGTCTATTACGATGGCGTTTGGAAAATCACTCCGACCGCCATGGTAGCGGGAAAACACCGTCCGCTTGTACCGCGGCATAACCGCGGTCCAGTTAGTATGCTCCACAGTCGAAATCCGATCGCTGCAGTCGGATCGCGGCCTTTAACTTTGCAGCGGTTGCTGCTGCCAGCAGCACCGCCGCGATGTGCAAAAAAGCCCTGGACCTCTGTCTGAGGATTATCATCCCCATGTAATTAGCCCACTTTGCTAAGTTCAAAAATAAAATATCAACTGCGATCAAATTAAGGGGGAACTTGTGGCATATAGTAAACGAAGGAACTAAGGGCCTGATTTAGATCTCGGTGGATGGGGTTCTCCGTCACAACGGTGACGAATATCCCATCTGTTGAAATATACCCCATAGGATATAATGGGATTTATATTTTGGCATACAGGATATCCATCCCTGTTGTAACGGAGTAACCCATCCACCGGGATCTAAATCAAGCCCTAAGTAACAAAACTGAAACTCTCTAGAACCGCTCCCTAGGCTGTTTGGTGTTTAATTGTATATTTGATGTTATGAATTTTCACTTGGTTTCACTTTGCCTGTTGTATCAATTTTAAGTACTTGAAACAATAAATTATTAATTCATTCATGCATTCATGTATTCCTTGAACGAATGGTGGACCTGGAACAGATTAGGGCTCACCTGGAAGGAAGGAAAATACCTGAAAGCAAAAAGCATATGGAAACACAGCAGCGGGTCACCTGCATCCAAGTATATGAAAATGTGTAACAAACTTTAAATGGATAACAAAGAAAACCATCTATAATACTGTTATATATAAATGACATCAATTTCAACCATCCTCACCATACCAACCTTCACTCTTAACTGCAACCTTACACTAGCCCTAACCATAACCCCAAGTCTAGCCTTATCAATATTAGTTTCCTTTCCCTATTCAATAACCATAGTGCTTTATTTTTAAATATTGTTATTGAATATGTTGTTGGTTACAGACAATATACACTCATGCCATGGAAACATGCTCAGTTCTCCATGCATCACCCCGCAGTTACAGTTCATTCAATGTTATGTTCATTTTTTTGGGTGATCTAACAAATCGTTAAAGCTACTACTCTTCATTGGGTTATTTTATAATGTCATTCCTTCATAAAAGTTATCTCATAGTAAAATAATCCAGTGCAAGGCACCAGCAGGGCTCGCGAGCTGAAGGTGACCAGGGCCGCTCTATTGCAGAGGCTTCTTGTGTAGAAGAGCAATACATTGTTGTCAAGGAGCAAAGGAGAGGGGTGATTCCACATTGCAAAGCATGTATCCATTCGTAAAACCCTTATGCATATGCACATCCTCAACCTGCCAGGATTTCTTTAAAGGATCATTCTTGTCACTTTGAGACAGGTCTCGAGAATGCCTCTGTGTTAGGCATGTTCACAAAGCTAGTACCTCTACAGCAAAGCGTGGTCCACAAACATAAGAACAAACCAGCCATCTCTAGGCCACAAACCTCCCCCCCCTGAAGTTCCTCTAGCATTAAACAAGTTCAGGGAGGGTGTTGCAGCTATTACTGAAAGCCATTCACTCCTGAGTCCTGTAGCTGACTCCACCCCGGCATTGAGGCTACATTTTTTGGTGGTCCGCACTGCTTCCTAAGCCACCTCAGGAGACACTGAGGGATAAAGTCAGTGGGTGGAAAGGTTGCATCCGGGGTTGGGTCCTGTGCAGAACCGCCTGGGCAGACATGTCTAGCTGCTAAAGCCCTCTCATGGATAGCCTTTACTGGGTCACACAGTGTACAAGAAATCCTGTGTGACACCCCCCTGGATCCTTCGTGCGGAACTGCAATATGCTTCAGATTCTGTGAAGAGTGGGCGGTTCCGCCTTTCCGGCAAGAGAGACTACAACTACCGGCAGCATCGAGTCAGGAAGAGGGCAATTGACGCATCAGTGACGACATTGCGAACGGGAGGTTCAAAAGAGCTGTTCCGGTGTTTATCACTGCTGCGTATTCTGTGTTTGAATGGATCTTACTAGGTAGACGGACCAGGGGCGGCTCTAGGCTCATGGGCGGCCCTGGGCAGGGAGCGTAGGTAGGGTGCCCCGGAAGAGGGGGTTCGGGCAGGGCGGAGGTCATTGAAGAGGGGGGTCAGGGTGTTTGGAAGTGGAACAGAGCCAGAGACCGCCAAATCCCTGCCAGGGGCCGCCATGCAAATATGTATCCATCCTCAGAGGATTATTATATTAAGGATCTATATTTCCGTGGTGGCCCCTGGGGTTTTGTGGCCCTGTGCAGGTGCACAGCTTGCACATGCCTAAGGCCGCCTCTGGACGGACTCACGCGACTCAACTTTTACGTATAGCAGACGCACGTGTTTAACTAATTCACTATTGGAAGTATTGCCTTCATTAATCAGTTAACACGGATCGACGTGTCCTTGCCAGAAAAATCATTTGGATGTTTACCCCCGCAGGTCGGAGTGGTTTACATCAGCGCATCAAGCACCTCTTACTTTCACCTTGATATCCACACACACATATCATTGTGTTCCACCAGCAGTGCCACACCTGCCGATCACTACCCTTGACCCCTCCCTGTCAGTTTCCCCTCACTGGGCACCCGGTTGGGTCCCATGTGAGTACCCTCCCTACCTTCTCACCTCCTGTGGTGCACTTTTGTCACGCTGACAGGCAGTTCTCTTGTTCAGATGTCTATATATCAATAGGTCCTGAAGAGACCCCTTACTGTTATAGGGGTCGAAACGCCGTCGACAACAATTAAAGACGAACCATTAAACAGCCCCTACTATTATATAAGGAGGCTGTTTGTATTGCTTATCATTTTGTTTGGTCGCTTTTTACTTCTATTTGGAAACCATTTGTTTATGTCACAATATGTCACTATTTTTATAGGTTCCATTCATCACTGGTGACACTTTGCACAATATATATATATATGAAAAAATTATTTTTGTAGAATTTCATTTTGTTATATATATAAATATAACATGCTATTACGAATCATTGAGTGGCATATGGTTTCTTTTACTTTGGATTTCGAAGTAACCCTTTTTAGGTCTCGCCTGAGCCAGCGCATGCGCTGCTCTACGAGACATTTAGTGTGTGGGCTTTTAAAAGTGCTACAATCAATCAATCAATCAAAGACATTTATAGAGCGCGCTACCTACCCGTAGGGTCTCAAGGCGCTTGGGGGAGGGGGGGTGCCGCTACTGCTCGAACAGCCAGGTCTTCAGTTTCTTCCCGAAGGAGAGGTGGTCTTGGGCCAGGCGCAGGTCGGTCGGGAGGGAGTTCCAGGTCTTGGCGGCCAGGTAGGAGAAGGACCTTCCTCCTGTAGTCGCTCTTCGGATGCGGGGGACGGCGGCGAGGGCGTGGTTGGCTGATCGGAGGTGGCGTTTGGGAGCGTAGAAGTTGATCCGGCTGTTGAGGTAGCTCGGGCCTTGGTCGTGTAGGGCTTTGTGTGCGTGGGTGAGGAGGCGGAAGGTGATCCTTTTGTTGACGGGGAGCCAGTGAAGGTCTCTCAGATGTCCGGAGATGTGGCTGGTTCGTGGGATGTCGAGGATGAGTCTGGCTGAGGCGTTCTGGATCCGCTGGAGTCTCTTCTGGAGCTTGGCGGTGGTACCGGCGTAGAGGGCGTTGCCGTAGTCCAGTCGGCTAGTGACGAGGGCCTGGGTGACGGTCTTCCTGGTCTCGGTGGGGATCCACCAGAAGATCTTCCGTAGCATGCGTAGGATGTTGAAGCACGCCGAGGAGACGTTGTTGACTTGCCTGGTCATGGAGAGGGAGGAGTCCAGGATGAAGCCCACACGCTTTTGCTGGCCTAGCGTTTGCGGTTAGGCGTGCATGCACGCTTGCAGTCGCCAGCTTTCAGCGCCCGATCAGGCGCCATCTGGCTTTCCTCTTGCTTGCTCTGTCAAAACTCCTCCGCCCCTTCCCTGCCGCGTCTTGCATTAATTGGAAACATATGTGCAAACGCGCCACTTTCACTTCCGCTCACGCGCGCACCACTTTTGAAGCCGGGCTTGTCTTGTTGTTTCTTGTTTTGCACAACTTCCCGCACGCATCTTCTTTGTCAACATGAGCGAGAGCACACGCTTCTTCAAAGCCGCGAGGGTAGTGGCGCTGCTTTCACTTTTGCTCGCGCGCGCACCACTTTTGAATCCCGGCTTGTCTTGTTGTTTCTTGTTTTGCACAATTTCCCGTTCCTTGCCAGCGCACTCACTCAAGCGCCTCTGAGAAGAGGACACCAGGCCAATCTCGCGGCCATAATGTGCGCTTCTTCAGTAAAGCGTACAATGTTGGCGCCCTTTGGTACACGTCATACGATACCATGAGCTATCATAATGCAGCTACTTTCTTATGCACAGTCGTCTGCAAAAAGCGTTCCTACAAATTCATCTATTTCAGCGCACAGCGAAGGTCTATTTTATTGTGCTGGTTACTAGGATTCCTGTTTAACATGCCCATAAATCCGTGATTAGATTGCTTGCAACATCAAAGCATCTTCTTTGTCAACATGAGTGAGAGCATGCGTTTCTTCAAAGCCGCGAGGGTAGCGTAGCTACTATCTGAAGCAAGAATGCAAATGCAGGTCACGCCTTAGTTAAAATGAAAACTTTAAAAGAGTAGCCGTGACGCCCTTCTCCAACTAGCCAATGGTTGTGTGCGTATACAGATACTGCAAAGTTCCGCGTTGGGAATGTTAACGCTTTGTATGCTAGCAGCATCAGTACGGGGTTTGTTAATATTTGTGCCTGTGGTAATCTCTACTCCCCCATCGCTCTCCACAGCCATTGCTTCTGCCAGTGGCTCTGTGGCACTGTTCTGATGGAGCAGTAAGGGGGGCTACCTTACCTCTCCTCACGAACATAACGACCCTGTGTGCCATTTGCGCATGTTTATTCTTTGTCATCAGTCTGTTTCTCTTTTCTCACTAACTGTATCTCCTTCACTGTTTCGTTAACTTTTGCCACTCACTCGTGTAACTTCTACTGTTCTCACGCCCCACTCTTTTCTCGCCCTTTCTCCCCTCTTTCCTCTGTTGTCTATGTCTTTTGCCACCCTCGGTGTCTCTATCTTTGTCTCTTTTAATCTACTTTCTCTCACCTACTGTTACTGGCAGTACTGTCAGACTCTCTCACACCTTCTCTGCCCCCTGGTCTTCAGCCCTTCTTCTTGTCATATATCTAGTTTTTTGGGATTCTCTCCACTACTCCTATCCATCACCATAGTACGATTTCAGGATTTCCCCCTCCAGCTTCATATTCTCTTTCCCCTGGAGCTGTTTGCATCTACTGTTTGTCCACCCAAACTATTTTTCTCCTATCCTTATTCCCCCACATTGTCCCTCTCCCATGGCCAGGTCCCTTCTTTTGCTCTTCATTTGTCTCACCTCTAACCTAATACGCGCGTGCACCACTCCCTGCCGGGCTTGTCCTTTCTTGCGGCTGTCTTCTACTTTCTCTTTCCCTCTGTATCTCCCTGTCTCTCTTTCCATATTTTCCTTTCCTCCAAGAGCGAGTCTGGTTGAAATATCTTCACTCCTCTCATGCATGATATTTTTGGTCTAGGCAATGGCTGTATACATTGTATAACAAGCATTGGCATAGCCAATAGGTCTCGGTTTTGAGACCTTATAAGTGTTTAGCCATGCAACAGTTGATTTTGTTGCACCAAGGATATTGTGCTGCATAACTAAATACTTATAAGGTCCCAAAAGCGAGACTATTGGCTATGCCAATGCTTGTTTATTTTGAGATTGGGCCTGTAATTATCAGCATCAACTGTACTAGCCCACAGGAACCACTGTTTATGTTTATATACTACTTACCCTGGTTCCTTGTGAGTAGGGTTTCCCTTGTCTTCTGTTCTCAGTGACAAGAGAGAGCGGTAAGGGTGACGCTGTCATCATCTTCACATTACATATTGTGCAAGAGCATTACGTTCCTACTTCTGGTTATTCTCTAGCATTCTTGGATCGAAATTATGCACTCGTAAGCAGGAGGCGGATTCTTACGAGCATGTGGTGGGGGTCTCGTCCAGAATAACTCCTCTTAACTGAACTGGTATACAATTCTATAAAAGGGATGTTAGTACTAGAGGATCACAAATTCTAATCATCCATGCTATAATTAGCGCCTACAGTTTTATGAAAGACATTGAAAGTTACAGGGAATCTTGCATTGAAAAATTATTCTCATTTGATGTGGAAATAACATTCGCCTTGGTTTAGTGCATTAAGTATTGGAGAATACATCCTACAAGAAACATACAGTTGTGAAATTTAACAGCAGTATCTTGTTATTACTGATAAGCTCTTTAAGGTATGTGTATCAATGCCTTATGCAGGACAGATAATCTTACATTGATGATCCACGTATACATTTCTTTTCTTAGCAGGGGATTTGGTGTGTGTCTATTCAACCCGCCCATCAAGCAAAGTCATTTTATATTTATGGTGGGTAAGAAGCTGGAATTATTACGTGTGAATGAGTGTCTGTGGTGCAATTCATGGTAGTCATGTGTCTTTCCTTTATAGATATAAGTTTGATCCAAGAGAGAGATTTCTGCTGATAGAAAGCACTCTCATAATGGAGTGATTTACAATGCAGAATTATTTTCTTTACAGGTAAAAAGAGACCTATAAAAGCTACATAAAAGTCATGTCTAGCCATAGTGTAATGATATTGATTGCGTCTTTCTTATTTTTGTTTCTTTTATAAGTCTCCCTCCTCGCTGTCCCCATCCTTTGCTTCCCTCGCTTAATCACATCTACCGTCTGTGCTATTATAGCTTAAGAGGATGAGGAGATTTAGAGGCGGACCCACTTGAGCATCGAACCGATCCTAGGAGTTTGGAATAAAACCTTGACAAGAGGAAGGTCCTTTTAACTTGCTAATGGAATCGAAACATTGGCTCTTCTGTCATTGATTGGACTTATCCATGATAGTTTGTTTTGAGAGGAGGAGCACAGTTTATCCAACTATGTTTATAATGAGTGTATTATTTGTGTATACAGATGTCGTTCGTTAAGTCTCTTTTTATGTAGCCTGTTCTTCACTTGCCAACTTTTTTAACATTTGACATTTTTATTTCTTTTTTTAAAATATTTTTGGGAACTTTAGGAAATCATGCAATAAATGTATATGTTTCTAGATGTGTTGGAATATTTTAATTGTACAAACTCCTTTCATGCAGGTCGTTGGAACTATTTTATCCAAATGTGCAAGGCGTGCATTGTCTGATGTTCTGCATGTCACACTGGTTGCCATATCACCCTTCATGTATCTCCCTCGCCAGCCTTCTCTGTTTAAGCTGCCATTGGTGGTGCATTTTGTGAAACGTTTATTATACTTGTTCCCTTCACTCTTCTTTTTTTTCTTTGGTTTTTTAATCCTGTTGGATTTTCTCCTGGAATCCCCATTCAAGCTGATGCATAGTTGCCCTTCTAGACTTCTCCCTTTGAAGACTGTCGTCTTGATGGCATTATTTCAGCCCATAGGCTGGCACACTTCAGGTGCTTTCAGTTTAGCCACTTTTCTCAGTGTTGTACCCAGGTACATTGGTTGTTTTGACAAGGGCCAGTCTACCACGCTTCAGTTTTCCTTCCCCACTCCCCCTCCCATCAAAGAGGAGGAGGGGCTGCATAGATTTGACTTCTACTACTTTGACCACACTCGGCCAAGAAAGACTGTCTAGGTGCAGGAAGATTATTTATACACCAAAATATCATTACTAATGCATAGTTGCCCCGATTGGCCCCCCGCTCCCGCCTCCCAGCTGCTCCGCCCTCCCACTTGGCCTCATATGGAGCCCGTGCGGCGCAGGTGATTGTGACCTGACCTCAGGACAACCCCACGGCTCGCCAGCGGTGTCCCTCGCTGCTGCTTGTTCTCCCTGCCACGGTGGTTGGCCCGTTTTTGTGCTCACTGTATTTCCTCCTGTAATTGTGGGTTAAACTTAACATTTGTATTTTTCTTCTGTTCCTGTGTTTTAACTGCTGCCTTTCTTGACTGTGCGATATTAGCGTGCCTCGCTATCCCCTCGGGTGCCCCCACCCGCTCCCCACTTCCCGCCGCAGGTCCATCGCAGCCCCGCCCCCTTTCTTGTTTCTGTTCCCGATTGGCCCCCCGCTCCCGCCTCCCAGCTGCTCCGCCCTCCCACTTCGCCTCATATGGAGCCCGCACGTACGTGCCGGTTGTGCGCCGAAGGCGCGCCAAAGGCAAGCCCGTCTGCGCCCATCCGTGCCAGGACCCCTGGCCCCGAGGATGCCAGCCCACACGACGGACTTACAACGCCACCACCCTCCACGCACTCAGCGCCGGCCGAAACCCCACCTGCTACCGAGCCACTCCGAGACGCACCCACGGACCCTTCACCTGCCAAGCCTGCAAGTTCACCTGCCTCCGGACCTGCACCGCACCCAAAAGGCCAGGCACCAGCAACAACCACCTCAAGTGCCTCCTGCTCAACACCCGCTCCATCCACAGGCATGCAGTTGAACTCTGGAACCTGCTCGATACAACAGCACCAGACGTCGCCTTCCTCACGGAAACCTGGATGAACGCCTCCTCAGCGCCTGACATCGCCATAGCCATCCCGGACGGATACAAGATCACCCGGAGGGACCGCGTCAACCAGACGGGAGGAGGCATCGCCATCGTACACAAGAACACCATCCACATCTCGACCAACTCCGACGACACCTTCACCGCCGCCGAACACCTCCACTTCCAGATACACACCGACCCCAAGACGACCCTCAGAGGCACCCTCATCTACAGACCCCCGGGACCACGCACACAATTCAGCGAAGACATCGCAGACTTCATCAGCCCGCACGCCCCCCCTTCCGCTGACTACATCCTCCTAGGGGACCTCAACTTCCACCTGGAGAACAACAATGACAACAACACCACCACCCTGCTGGACAACCTCGCCAACCTTGGACTCAAGCAACTGGTGAACACCCCCACCCACTAAGCCGGCCACACGCTTGACCCCGTCTTCTCATCCAGCAAGCACATCTCCTTCAGCCACTCCACCGGACTTCATTGGACTGACCACAGCTGCGTCCACTTCAGCTTCAGAAGAACCACGACCCACCACCACCCGCAACAGGTTCCTCGCCGGAGCTGAAGCAAGATCACCGCCAAGCAGCTCACCGCCTCCCTCAGCCAGAACCCTCCCACCAGCACAACGGACCCCAACGAAGATGCCAGCAACCTCACACAGTGGCTGACCGCCTGCGCCGATGACCTCGCACCACTAAAGAACCCTCCCAGCACACCCGGCAGCAAGAAAAACCCCTGGTTCACCGACGAACTCAAGGACTCCAAGAAGAACTGCCGCACCCTCGAGAAAGCCTGGCGCCACGACCAGACCACAGACAACAGGACCGCCCTCAAGCACGCCACCCGCAAGCACCACCAGCTGCTCCGCGCCACCAAGAATACAGCACTCAAAGAACGAATGGACAACAACGCCCACAACAGCAAGGAACTCTTCAGCATCGTCAAAGTGTTCTCCAACCCCAGCGCCGGAAACAACGACATCACTCCCTCGCAAGACCTCTGCGACTCACTCGCCTCGTTCTTCCACCTGCAAGATCGCCGACATACACAACAGCTTCGGCGCACAGACCACGCACCCAACCTCCGAACCAACGCCCGCCACCACCAGGCCCGGACTGGCCGTTGAGGGCACCGGGCAATTCCCCGGTGGGCCGCATGGTTGGGGGCCGGTTTTGGGCCCCTGGGGCTGTTTTTGTTACAGGGCCGTTATGCTGCAAAAACGGCCCTGTAACAAAAACGGCTGAAAACCGGCCCTGTCACAGAGCGCGGTCGCACCTTTCACCCCTCCCCTCTCCTCCCGGAGGGGGGCCGGCCGAGCACTTTGCCAGGGCCGGTTCTGGTTCCCAGTCCGGCCCTGGCCACCACCACCCTCTGCAAACTGGACCCCGGTCAGCATCGAAGAAACCACCCGCACGATGAACACCATCCACTCCGGATCCCCCACCGACCCCTGCCCCCACCACGTCTTCAACAAGGCCGACCGACGCCATCATCACACCCCATCTCCGGGACATCATCAACACCTCCTTCCACACCGCCACCTTCCCGGAGAGCTGGAAGCACGCCAAGCTCAGCGCCCGCCTGAAAAAACCAACAGCGGACCCCACCGACCTCAAGAACTTCCGCCCCATCTCTCTCCTCCCTTTCCCGGCCAAAGTCATCGAGAAGATCGTCAACAGACAGCTCCCCGCCTTCCTCGAGACGAACGGATCCCTCGACCCCTCGCAGTCAGGTTTTCGAGCCAACCACAGCACCGAGACCGCCCTGATCGCAGCCACCGATGACATCAGATCCCTGCTCGATAACGGGGAAACAGCGGCCCTCATCCTCCTGGACCTCTCTGCAACGTTCGACACTGTCTGCCACCGCACCCCAGTACAGCGCCTCAGCAACATCGGAATCCAAGAGAAGGCACTGGAGTGGATCATCTCGTTCTTAGCCGGAAGAACCCAGAGAGTCCGCCTCCCCCCGTTCAGATCCGAGGCCACCGAAGTCATCTGCGGCGCACCACAAGGATCATCACTCAGCCCAACCCTCTTCAACGTCTACATGAGCCCCCTCGCAGCCATCGCACGCCAGCACAACCTCAACATCATCTCCTATGCAGACAATACCCAGCTGATATTCTCCCTCACCAACGACCCCGCCACCGCCAGAGCTAGCCTACACGAAGGGATGAAAGACGTCGCCGAGTGGATGAAGAACAGCCGCCTGAAACTGAACTCAGAAAAGACGGAAGTCCTCATCCTGGGATCATCGCCCTTCGCCTGGGACGACTCCTGGTGGCCCCCTGCCCTGGGCACCACCCCCAAGCCAACGGACCACGCACGAAACCTGGGCTTCATCCTGGACTCCTCCCTCATGATGACCAGACAAGTCAACGCCGTCTCCTCATCGTGCTTCATCACCCTGCGCATGCTCCGCAAGATCTTCCGATGGATCCTCACCGAAACCAGGAAGACCGTCACCCAGGCACTCGTCACCAGCCGACTGGACTACGGAAACACCCTCTACGCCGGAACCACAGCCAAACTTCAAAAAAGACTCCAACGCATCCAGAACGCATCCGCACGACTCATCCTGGCCATCCCCCAACACAGCCACATCTCACGCCACCTGAGAGACCTGCACTGGCTCCCCGTCAGCAGGAGAATCACGTTCAGGCTCCTCACCCACGCACACAAGGCTCTCCACGAACTGGGCCCCAAGTACCTCAACGACCGCCTGACCTTCTACACGCCCACCCGCCAGCTACGATCGACCAGCCACGCCCTTGCCGCAGTACCACGCATCCGCAAAGCCACCGCCGGAGGAAGATCCTTCTCCTACCTGGCAGCCAAGACGTGGAACTCCCTCCCCATCCACCACCGGCTGACCCAAGACCATCTCTCCTTCAGGAAGCAGCTCAAGACCTGGCTGTTCGAGCAGTGACGCACCCCTCTCCCCCAGCGCCTTGAGACCCTTCCGGGTGAGTAGCGCGCTATACAAATGCATTGATTGAATATTTGAAAAAAAACTCCAGGGACACTAATTACAACACAGGTATCAATTATTTACTTGAAGATTTTCCACACCCACTGCCTCAAAGCTCCACCCACTCTGCCAAACCCACATAATTAGCATAATTTACCTCCACCTACTTAACATCGTCCAGATCATAGGGTCTACTCAATGAAGATCGAATTGCAGGGAATTGAGACAGGAATTTCAAAATTAAGGCCAAAGTAGCTGAGTTGGAAAAATTCTCCCATTCAGCTGCATTGGAGAATTTTTCCAACTCGTCTACTCTGGCGTAAAGTTTGAAATTCCAATCGCCATTCTCTCTTTATTGAGTGGGCTGTGACTTGGCAGGGCTGGAAGTGCAATTGCTGGGACTCTCCCGGGATAGTGAATTACCCGGGACAGTCACCAACTTGCTGGGCCTGTCCCTGCAAAAACGGGACAGTTGGCAACTATCCTTCCTAATGGTAAGGAACTTTCCCATCTGAAGTTTAGAGGGACAGCGCTCTGTCTCATGCTTGACCGTCTTAAATCTATGTAATCTGGGATAACATTGCTGTCTAATGCCGGACTCTATTTGTGTAACATGAGGAATAGATCTGCAGTCTGAGGCTTCACTGGGTAAGATCTGTGTAGCCTGAAGGACAGCTGTGTTATCTGAAGCAATACCATCATGGTCAGTGTACCCGTGGGATTAGTCTGCTGTTTAATGCCTGCTCTTGCCACATTTGAGTAACCTGAGGAATAGCTCTGCTGTCTGAGGCATCATCCGGTAATATCTGTATAACCTGAGAGATAGCTGTGCTGTCTGCTGCCAGATAGTTGCATTAGCACTGGGATAATGCTGCTGTCTAATGCCTGAACCCCAGATCTGTGTAACCTGGGGATAGCACTGCTGTCTAAAGCAGGTCACTGGAGAGGTGTGGTGCAGCAGCCAGGGCAGCTGACTTTGGAGCACAGGGTTCACTAGCTCTGGTGGCAGCTCAGCTCAGCACCATATGACTCTGGGCAATAGCTCACTTAATTTCCACAACGGCCCCCAGTGCCTTGAGACCCGTAAGGGTGAGTAGTTTGCGCTTTACAAATACAGATTTCTTTTTTTACATGTCTGTGTAACATGAGGAACAGATCTGCTGTCTGAGGCCTAAACGGGTACATTCTGTGTATTCTGAGGGATTGTTCTGCTCTCAGGAGCATTAGCTGGTAAGATCTGTGTAACCTGAGGGATACTTCTGCTCTCTGGAGCATTAGCTGGTAAGATCTGTGTAACCTGAGGGATTGTTCTGCTCTCTGGAGCATTAGCTGGTAAGATCTGTGTAACCTGAGGGATTGTTCTGCTCTCTGGAGCATTAGCTGGTAAGATCTGTGTAACCTGAGGGATTGTTCTGCTCTCTGCAGCATTAGCTGGTAAGATCTGTGTAACCTGAGGGATTGTTCTGTTCTCTGGAGCATTAGCTGGTAAGATCTGTGTAACCTGAGGGATTGTTCTGCTCTCTGCAGCATTAGCTGGTAAGATCTGTGTAACCTGAGGGATACTTCTGCTCTCTGGAGCATTAGCTGGTAAGATCTGTGTAACCTGAGGGATTGTTCTGCTCTCAGGAGCATTAGCTGGTAAGATCTGTGTAACCTGAGGGATTGTTCTGCTCTCAGGAGCATTAGCTGGTAATATCTGTGTAACCTGAGGGATACTTCTGCTGTCTGAAAATGACCCCTTTATTGTACACTCAAATAAAGGTCCAAGACGAGCTTTTTTATGAGGAAAACATGTCTTGTCACCACCGAGAAAGCAGCTCACGCCCTCAGTGCACCGGTACTGATGATGATGCAACTCCTAACCTTACGTTACCGGTGGTAATCCGTATCTTTCCTTGCTATGCCAGTGCTGCGCCATGTTCTGCCCCCTCACTGTGCCGAGGTCAGACCAGCCCCTGCCCTCACTGCGTCAGTGCCCATACAACAACAACCGCCGCCATCACTGTGCCAGTTTTGGACCATCTCTTGCCCTCACTGTTCGATCTTGATTCTGACCCAGCCCTTTGTTGTGGTAAGAAATACCTCTTTCAATAGTTGATTCAATGATGTTTATTCATTCATTTGATAACTTTATTTCGGTCAGGAGACCATAAAAGTGCAATAAAATATATACAAGCACAGTAATAAAAACCACAAATACAATTAAGTTAAGAAAATATTAAACAATGAGTTATCAAAGAATAAGCAGATAAATGAATGTTGGGCATTATTTCGCACTGGAAAAAAGAGATCTTCTCCGCCACATGCCAAATAGAAAACGGGAAACTGCAAAAACAATGGTAGGGGCAGTGTCATAGGTTAAAACTCTTGTAGCTTGGGCACATTGTCTAAACCCCAAATTTTTACAAAGTGGAAGGATCCAGCATTTCCGAATTCCACTGTATGCCGGGCAAAAAAAGAATAGATGTACAATGTCTTCCCTCCAATAGTTACAAGCAGGGCAATTGGCCTCTGACAGTGGTGACCATCTGGATGTAAGCACCCCTATTGGTAAGGAGCCATGCCCAGGGCACGAGTCGGGGTACCACACGGGTGGACGGCATCCCCCCACTTATTTTCGAGGGTTTTCCAGGGTGGACGCCGTCCACCCTGCTCAATCAAAACGCCGTCCACCCTTTTCCATCAAAACCGTGTCCATCCTTGCCTGCTGCCTGACCTGCCTCCGCCTCCCACTCCAGACTTCCCTGCTCGAGACTCGAGACTCCACTCCCGGCCTCAGCTGCTGCCTGCCCTGCTCGAGACTCCTCACCCGGCCTAGCCTGCTGCCTGCCCTGCTCGAGACTCCACTCCCGGCCTAGCCTGCTGCCTGCTCATAGATCGAGTGTGGAACTAAGTTATGCTAATAACATGTACGAAGAGATTAACATTATGGCCTTTAACTCGTCCCAATCAGGAACTACTCTGTTGCTCTGAAAATAAACAGTTTGAATGTTGAACTTGGCGGGACGGAGGGGGGAGGAGGGGAGGGGTGCGATCACAAGGTAGAAAGAGCTAAACATTATTAAGACTGTGAGGAGAACAGGGCGACGTGGGAAAATAGGTCACCGCTGTCCAGCAGGCAGTGTCTGCCCCCTTCTTCTTTGCCAAGTATCACACTGCACCTGTGTATAATAACTCTGACCCCTCAAACCACCGGACTACCCTGCTGACATCTGAATATCTATGTACACCTGGCTGTCCTGTCCACCCGGACACTACTGGCTGTCACACGGTACTCGCGACGTAACCCCAGACCGCAGGGAAATGGTGTGACCTCCTGACCTTTCACCTGATTGTGCTCCGACAGTACTGTGCTCGTGTGTGTAGCATCCACTAGGCCACGTGGAAGCCTGGGTTCAGTACTCCTGACTCAGTACTGCCTCTTCGACTCTACTGTCCCCTGACAGTTCTGTCGGCAGTGCCCCCTCCTTGGTCTGTACCAGGGAGCATCGCCATGAGCCCCCCTCCGCGCCCCCGGCAGACAGTCGCCTCCCTCGTTTGTAAATTACTTTGAGTCGGTATGTCGCCCCCACTCCCTTACACCTTACTGTGCTCCCATCAGCCAGCATCAATAGCCCCTCAGGTGTCAGTTCAGACAAAGGGTGGCCCAGCTCTCCATGGCGCCGGTGCCAGTCTGATGGGCGGCAGGCTCCTGTCATCCCCTTCATCAACCTAAATGAGGTGTGAAAGGCAGGCTGGAAATGCACCAAGCAAAGGTCACACCTCCAGGCTACCTTCAAAGACTGGTGAATAACACCAGTCAGACCAGCCCCTCCGAACTGCAGTAGGACCGGCGCCCCCTGGACTGGTAGCGGGAGGGGGAGGGTTAAAGACACCATGCCTCCTGCCATACTCTCGCACTGTAGTCCAATGAAAGCACTAGGATGAACCTAAACTGCACAGACAAGATCAATATAAAACTGTCTGTGAGAGTGCTACATTTTTAACACCTCTCCCGTGTAAACAAACAGACACTGTCTCAAGGGAGATATCAACACAGCGATTGTAGAGTCTCCTTCTGCACGCAGCAGGGGCCGGTGGACGCTATGCAGAATATTGAACTGGTTGGGAAGAAATACAGGGGTTCAAGTAGCTGTTAAACATGCACTTCAAACAGCAGGTGGAAAGAAAGAGAGGGTTCAGGGCAATCTATAGGCGGCTTATGCCAGAGCTGCTCAAATGCAGGGAGCAAGTTAAACAAGGAGTGCACCATTTAAACCACTGCTGGGAAATCAACAGGTGGCATTTTAGGAAATAAACAATGTATTGTCATTTTGAGATTCTTTGTATATTTGTATTTACTTTGCTGTCGCAGAAGCCTATTCTTAAAACCTTCATGCGTCCTTAAACAGCATGAGTTCTGAAGTTTTCAAGGTCTGTGCGTGAGTAGTTTATTCAGTCCAGGATCTTCTGTTGCATTGTGGTCCTTGCAGTCTTGTTTATTTAATTATAAAAACAGCGATACAAGAGCCAGAAGTCAGAGCAAAACTGGGCTACAAGGCCTACTCACATATGAACGTAAAAAAATGAGATCTTTCAAACATAGTTGATTACACTGCATATTTTGTGAGATGCGTGTGTAAACCTTTCTGGACTTGTTTGACGCACTTTATAAAGAGTCATCCAGGGACAGCGGGTTTTCAATTGTCAACCACACTTTTTCGACTAAAACAATTTGCAAGAAAAGCACATCATGTAAGGTAATGTGGCACATTTTGTGATGCTGTTATTTCATAATTTTGAATTTTTTATTACATTTTAACACTGTCAGGGCAAATGATTCACACAATTAGTACAAGTGTACCATTTAAATACAGTAATAAGCAACTGAAAGGCGACCAGCCAACATCTGCATAGGGCCTTCCACTGCCCGGCTAGACGCATTTTCTTTGTTCAAGTCTGCAGATTATTAAACAGATGACGGATTGTGTGACCAATGCAGTAAATCAGAAATTATGTGGAAAACGTGCAGCAGCAGATTTGCATTATTCGAGTGACAACGTTTAGAACCAGGTACGTATGTCCAAGGAGTATAGAGAACCAAGGCTCTAACTCTGACCTGTAGTAGGTTGCTAAATGAAATAGTTGGACATCAGATATGGTTGTCGTGGCCCAGCAAGGGTGCCTGGACCCTAATGCCAATATAGAAATAATAATAATTATGTGGAGTGTTTCCTTCACAGCGTTGAGCCCCATTGTCACTACACCTGCTGCACCATTGGTAGCCATGTCCTTGTGTAGTGGGTCCGCCTGCAATGTAGTCATTTTTGCTCTTTGGATGTTATAAGGGGTTTGGCGGATGCAGGACATTTCCTGTGTTGGCAGATGCCCAACTCATCCCTTTTACAGAGTATGTACACTCCTGTAGAAATTCTAAATCCATATATATACTCTTAATAGGCCAGAAGAAACATATGACACATTTTGCAGTATAAATCTCAACTACCGTAATATATAAAACCAATGTATATAATCACATCCCACAGAGGCTGATCTAGAATCCTCTCTTCGGTTAGACAGATTGCACCCCCCCCCTCACCCTTCCCCCCACCAGCGCCTTGAGACCCTCACAGGTGAGTAGCGCACTTACAATTCCCCTGATTGCTTGATCCTGCTCAGCCATTCCCCCGCATTTCTCACTGACTTGTCTCACTTCAAGTCTGAGACTCAGAGATTTCGAATTATCTCATGCCAACCTTGTTGCAACAGAACCATTGTATTCTATGAAGAGGACAAGGACATGTTGCAGATCTCCCACTTCAGTTTCATTTATTTGTCTCCCACCCTCAGAGAAAGAGGAGGCATCTCTCTGCAAAAGATGTGCATATCACATACATATCTCATCCCAAAACTGTGTGGGTCAGCCTTCTCCAAGTACTCTCCAGGCTCCTGATGGCAAGAGGAGGATGGAGGCCGAGGCACGATCTACCTACGGAGCTTAGAGTACTGTACAAAAACACAATCTAGCTACATATTGCTGCTTAAAAACATACACTCTGTAGGTAAGTGCCTGGACTGTGCATGTCTGAGGGGCATAGGTCAACCAAACCCTTCCCAAAGGAACAAACCATTTATTGAGCAGACATACTGCGCATTCCTCAGTCAGCACAGTATAATTGCTCAAATGTGGATGTCAGAGCACACATCAGTGCATCGCACGAGTCAATGACAAGGCACCCAGAGTCGGTAGAGGAAGGGTCCCCAGCACTATCTCAGCTACTTATGGGGGTGTGTTTCCAGTCCAATCAAGAAGCTGGCAGGGGTCTATCCCTTTTCAAACATGGCCTTGCTGCTCCGTCTGGCCCCTCTTTGGCAATCATGGCTTTCTGGCTTTGACGTCTGGCACCAAATTCCTGCTCTCTTGATAGTGAGAACCAGGGCACGAGTCGGGGTACCACGCGGGTGGACGGCATCCTCCCACTTATTTTCGAGGGTTTTCCAGGGTGGACGCCGTCCACCCTGCTCAATCAAAACGCCGTCCACCCTTTTCCATCAAAACCGCGTCCATCCTTGCCTGCTGCCTGACCTGCCTCCGCCTCCCACTCCAGACTTTCCTGCTCGAGACTCGAGACTCAAGACTCCACTCCCGGCCTCAGCTGCTGCCTGCCCTGCTCGAGACTCCTCTCCCGGCCTAGCCTGCTGCCTGCTCGTAGATCGAGTGTGGAACTAAGTTATGCTAATAACATGTACGAAGCGATTAACATTATGGCCTTTAACTCGTCCCAATCAGGAACTACTCTGTTGCTCTGAAAATAAACAGTTTGAATGTTGAACTTGGCGGGGACGGAGGGGGGAGGAGGGGAGAGGTGCGATCACAAGGTAGAAAGAGCTAAACATTATTAAGACTGAGAGGAGAACAGGGCGACGTGGGAAAATAGGTCACCGCTGTCAAGCAATAGGGTAACTGTCTCAGATCTTGGAGATACAAATAGATGGGTGCATTGATCTTATGTGGTGCATAGCGCGTTCTTCTTGGGAGAGATCTCTCGGATAGAGTTGTTTTTAGGTCTTTCTGAAGTGAGTGTCAATTCTCCGCTAAGGGGTGCTTGCAGAGTCCCCTGGCCTATTCTCTATGCAGCACATGGCTCTTGGTGCCAGCCCACCTGAGAACGTCCTAGCTCCATGAAGCCAGGGAAGGTGGAACTTTGGACTTCAAGTGGGGATGCACTTTGCTATGAGTAGGGCCAGGTTAGCCAGTCTCTTGTTACATCCTTAATGTGACAACCTTAAAGGCCTGGGTGGTCCTGTCGTACCATCTCTTAGTTGTGTACACCATGGACAGATAATGTTTGCATTAATCACAAAGACCAGGTGAAGTATTTTTTCTTGAGAAAAGGAAAGTGAAGTGTCTTGGTTCGAGACACAAAGAAACATGTTTTCCCTTTTGTTTTGTGGCGCTAAAGACGTGCTGTATAAGTGAACTGGTCGCCGGAAACCCACAGCTTAAGAAACATACTTCATGCACCCTCTGAGGGATCATGCTAAAAGTTTGTCTTTCTCGTGCAAGTAGTCTTATTGCAGTTTTAACTTTTAGACCACAACCAATTCTCACACCTATGAAGGTGTGAGAAATGCTTGTGGAGTAAAAGTTAAAACTGTGGGGGCGCCAAAATGCTGGACAATGGGGCCCCCACAGTGTCTGTGAAGGGTCTCCTTGCAAGGGGCCACTTATGTAAATTAGAGGGGGCCTCGCACGTGCCCTTTCAGCCCAGGGCCTCGCAAATCCTAGAACCGGCCCCGGGTAGAGCTTTGAAACCTTTAGCAGAACGCAAAGCTAGTGGGACACCTCAATGCTTAAATGAAGTGCAGCACAGGTATGTTCATAGAAAGACAGACCTAAAAAGGAAACGCTGAGATTTCCCTGAAAATCTGGGTTGCATCTATGCGCCACAACTGGCTTGTTTTGGTATGACCATACTACAGGCTACACCCATGACATCTCCTAGGCCAGAGGAAGTCACCTGGAGGGGCTGAGACAACTAGGCTCTTATTGGACTTGTGCACAACAGAGGGCAGTGTTAAAAACTGTGCAGTTCTATTCCCGAGGCTCATTATGCAATCTGCCTATTCGGGAGATGACCAAATAAATGTAGACAGTAGACAGTAAACACATTGTTTTCTGTCTGTATTTATCTGTAAACTGCTAATTCCTCCATACAGGGACCTTAAGTCACAGGCTTAAGTACCAAGCAGCTTCAATTGTTAAATCTTGCAATATATGCAAATGATAGCTCTGCCTTACACGTGATGTCACTCCCTGTTGTGATGTCACTTCCTGTCGTGATGTCACTTCCTGTCTTGATGTCACTTCCTGTCGTGATGTCACTTCCTTTGACCACGTTTAGGACTTGTGCCCTGGCCATGCCTCAATTGGGTGTTTATTTAAGTAGATATACCGGGAGGAAATATGCGGCTGTCCCTCTGGCTGGTTTGTATGTAACTGCCAATACATAGAACCCACAGTGCTTCTAGGAATGTAGAATGCACCAACACTGCATTCCACACTCCACAGTCAACCTAGTTAGTTACAACACCCTTCCCTCGCCGGAATGTTCGTGCCTAGCCCCTGCCCTCGCTATGATGCTACAGGCCCAGTCCCCACCCTCACCACCGTTCAGTGTCAATGCCAGCCGAGCTGCTTCCTTATTTGTGACTTGTTTAACCTAGCTCGTGCCCTCATTATGCCAGTGTCTGTTCCGACCCAGATTACACTGGTCATCATTACACGAGGCCCATCTGTTACAGGCCCCAACAGAATTATGAGGGCAGCAAAGTTACCCTGGACTTTTCATGTTTTGCAGGTTCCTCCAGCAGCCATAATCTCTAACAGAAACGTCACGAGAAAGGGAGGAATTACCGGGGGAATAAGACCCAGAATGACTGATTATTCTAATCCGCATTATTTAGGGAATTCTCAGCGATGAACGTTAACTCCACACCCCGAGTTAACAGGTGCACGCCCAGTACCGTTAGCTCTGGGCAGCGGCGGAATGAACACCCCTGCACCCAGAAGTCTTTTCATGAGGCCGACTCTGACAGGACCGGCCACCGGTGCTAATCCAGATCCTGCCCTCGCTGCTGTCAGCTCTAGTCCTTCTTCTACCCACACTGCGTCCTCGTGTCCCACTAGACTGCCTTGTTTTCCTCGTGACACAACGGCTGAAATTGTTCCAGTTTGCAGTTGCTATGGAAACACAAAAATCGAAGTAAGCCTTGTGATATGAATAGAAAGGACACGAGTGTGAAGAGGAGGCGGCGGGATGAAGAAGGTCTCACGATTCTAACTTTCCCCCAAAATAGCGAATACAAATAAAAAGACTGCCAAGTGGCATTTAAAAGTGAAATGGAGATTGTGAGGCGATATGCTGGAGTGTTACTGCCCCCCCTTTTTTTTTTAACAAGAATGATTTCTCAGGCACGAAGTATGCTGTGTTGTCTTACTAGACTTCGTACTGCGCAGCGTTTGCTAAATCTGTGTCTGATTGTATTTTACTGTATTGTACTCTATTATCTGTATAGTGCTTTATACTACAGGCATGGCACCTGTGCGCTCTCCTGGATGTCAGGTAAGATGCTGCCATCCATGTTGTGTGTGGTGGAAGAGCGTGGCTTTGGCACCAGAATATTGTGGCCTAAATATCATTTGACAATAGCATTGTGTCCTAAAAAGAAATCACCCAATTTGAGTTAATAATCAAAAAAAATCTACACCCATTTAATGATATTTTCGTAAATAGTATTTGCGTCACAAGATATTTTTGTTTTTATTTAATTTTCCCTCATGGTCGGCTGTCGAAATCCTCCCCCATCCGGCCCCACTGCCCCATCGCTCTTACCTGCACGAGCCGCGGCTGGTTTCAAGTTTGGCGTGTGTGGGAAGGCATAGGTGCCGTTTAAGAGAGCCGGAAGAGTGCTTCAGTAGCGTCACTGTGAACTTGTATCTTCACTTAGGCTTAAAGGGGCAGATTTATGTCGGACTTGCGCCATGTTTAAGCCGCCGTTGCGTCACGCAACGGCGGCGTAAACGTGGCGCATCCCTGCGACCCATTTACAATGTGGCGCATCTAGGCAGATGCGTCACGTTGTAAAGCCCTGCTCCACATGTGGGCGTTCCGGCGCAGGGTGGGCATTCCGGGGCAGGTGCGCCTCGCAAAAGTGCCTGCGTGAAATCTACAAGATTTCACGCAGGCACTTTTAGGCCAATGCTGCGTCAAAACCCTGCGCCTGCTTGAAGCAGGCGTAAGGCTTGACGCAGCATTGGACAGATATGGCCTCCCAGAGCATTGCTGGAGCTGCGTCGCGCTTGCGATGCAACTCCAGCAATGCGCCGCCTTTACGGCACAGATGCGTCACGCATCGGTGCCGTTTTTGCCCCATGGTACACCGCATTGTAAATGCGGCGCACCATGGATGGCGGAGTTGTGGCGCACAATAACTGGCGCATCCCTGGGGATGCGCCAGTTATTGTAAATCTGCCCCAAAGTGAGCGAGGAGTGAAGGGCCCAGATTGTGGATACTGTCCACCTCCCTGGTGTCCTAGGCATGAGCGGGCAAGTTAAGGTGTGAGGAAAAAAGTCAGGTCTATATAGCACTTTTGAATTCCTGGTGGTTCTCATGGTTTCTTAATCCAGACGGTTGTGAGTTCCAGAGCTAACTTTCTGTACCCAGAAGGATGCACCACTGAGGCAAAATGTTCTGAACCTAGGAACTGTCAGAAGGCAAGCTCCTATGTATCCCTGTGCAGTGGACATAGCCCTGTACGCTACCGGCTCCTTCAGCACGGAACATCCCCAGGACTAGGTGAAGCTTTCTTGAGTAACAGCAATGCTTGACACTAAAAGGTACTTAATAAATACTTAGGTGGTAGACATTAAATCTCAATACATGGAAAAGTGGGAGGATCTGCACAACTTCCAAGTGTTGGTGTCAATCTTCGCTCCTCCGCCCAGTACTTAAGAGAGATCAGGCACCTTCTCTTTGTGTTTGGAGCCACAGGAGATGCGAGCTGATCCCCTGCCCTTGTGGATATATACACTCCCAAGACCGCTGGTAAGTACTAATTGAGTGTCTTCTGAGAGGTGAAGAAATAAAATGATTTAAATTGTAAGGCAATCTTGAAATACAAGTCTTAAATTTGCTGGAGGATTGCACCAATAGAGCAGTGCGGTTGTGGGACTTCTTGTCTGCTGAGAAGTAACATGGATATGCAAGTATACACAGAACTTTGAAACAGAGGGCGTGCCAGGGTAGCACGCTGAATGTGGATTAAAGTGATACACGTCTGGTAATGATGGGAGGTGCCATCCGGGAACCTTCTACACAGCTGATTCTTCTGAAAGGTGTGTCACACTTTTTTTTCCCTATACCCTTCCAGAGATGGGATAGCAAAGGCACTCAAACATGAGTGTGTGTAATGTCTGGGGAGAGCAAGGAATGTGTGTATTTTCTATGTGAATTTGTATTTCTCCAGAACATTTCCTGCAACCGTGTCAGAACATGTTCTTCTATTGCCACAAGATGGCAGTGATCATTGACAATCCTCAGATACTTGTAAACATGGGCTGCAGACTTTAAACCCAACCAGGACTAGGGTAACCGGTAATTAAAGTAAAATAAACACAAGTGTCCAATGAGATTCTGTTTACAGGCTGACATACGATTGCACCTCTGTAACCAAATACATATTATTATGCATCACATTCTATGTGTCAACAAATGCAAAAAGGCCGCTCCTTTTAAAATATTACATATTGTTCTTGCAAAAGTAAGCAAATCCTTATTCAAAGTACAGACGACGCAGTGCTCGTAGAGATGCCAACATATATAAATTGCCATAAAAACACAACATCAAAGGGTTGTGAATCCAGTATTATACATAAGATATTTTTCTCAGTATTTTAGAATAACCCCTAGTATGAATCTTAATCTCACCGCAACCATAGATGTACCTTTCCGCCCAATATTATTCATACTATCACTCGTTACATAGGTCTAATCATCATGTTTTATGGTCGAACAAATTTAAATACCACGTACCTTGTGAACGTTATTCGGGTACCTTCTTATTGATCACTCTTTTTTCAGGGATGAGACCTGATGCCCATAATTGATATGTCATATAGCGTCAATTACGGATTGAAATGTGTAGGAGTCACCAGTTCTATAAATGGATCCAAAATTCACTTACCGCCATGGTAACGTATTATTCTCAGGTTTTAAAAAATCATAGCCCCATTCATTAAAAACCATAGCTTTCTATGTAAATGTAAAACCTATAAATTGAAAAGTGATATATAATTGTACTCTAATGAATTTTAACTGTATATCTTGTATGATGCAATTGCAACGAAATAAAGATTATTGAATTGAATTGAATTGAATTGAAAAGTGATCCGCCAGGTAGTTATGTCTGTTGTGACCTGTTTTTAGAATGTCTTCTCTCTCCATACACTGTCCCTTTAAATGTAGCAGCCTAAGGTGTCCTACCCATTGGCTGCCCAGTAGAGTTCCATGACATAAGATAAAAAAAAAGGACATTGGTAGAGGTTGGGATGTAACTGCTGGGTCTTACAGGTATGCCTGGCCTCACAGGCTGCTATAGTCAAAGCTGTCGTTTGCTATTGGAGCAACAGGTCTTGGCAGCAGAACTGCAAATGCCACCATGGAAACTACAAACATGGCCCTATAGAAACTACAAAGATGGCACCCATGGATGGTTCATGTAAGAGTCGCATGGGCACTGACCAAAGAACTGGGAAGTAAAATTTGAAAGAAAATCTGGGAATCTGAGTTGTCGATTTTGATGGACACTGGAGTTTTATGTTAGCTTAACATTATTTTTTGCCTTCTTAAAAACATTTTGAGTCGTATTGAAACTATCATTAAGAGCACAAAACTGCCCCAATTGAAAGTTTTGTTTGCGTTATCACAACCACTGTGTTTTCAAGGTGAAGCCAATGTGCTTCCTTGGCTATAATTTTAAAGGTTTTTTTGAACAGTGATGTACTCTGAATGGATTTTAGATCGCTTTCATCAATTTTTTGTATGACCTTCTACAGAACCTCAGAAACATCGGAATCCAAGGAAAAGCACTGGAATGGATCACCTCGTTCCTCACCGGAAGAACACAGAGAGTCCGCCTCCCACCATTCAAGTCAGAGGCCACTGAAGTCATCTGCGGCGTACCACAAGGATCCTCACTCAGCCCCACCCTCTTCAACGTATACATGAGCCCCCTCGCGGCCATCGCACGCCAACATAACCTCAACATCATCTCCTACGCTGACGACACTCAACTGATCCTCTCACTCACCAAAGACCCTAACACCGCCAAAACCAACCTACATGAAGGAATAAAAGAAGTAGCCGAGTGGATGAAGCACAGCCGTCTGAAACTGAACTCAGACAAAACAGAAGTCCTTATCTTAGGTACCTCCCCCTCCGCATGGGATGACTCCTGGTGGCCGGAGGCCCTTGGAAAAGCACCCATCCCGACGGACCACGCACGGAACCTGGGCGTCATCCTGGACTCCTCACTCTCTATGAACAGACAGGTCAGCGCCGTCTCATCATCTTGCTTCAACATCCTTCGCATGCTCAAAAAAACATTTCGCTGGATCCCCACCGAAACCAGAAAAACGGTCACCCATGCACTGGTCACAAGCCGCCTGGACTACGGAAACCCCCTATACGCCGGTACCACCGCAAAACTCCAGAAAAAACTCCAACGCATCCAGAACGCATCAGCCAGACTCATACTAGACATCCCGCGTAAAGACCACATCTCCAGTCACCTGAAAAACCTCCACTGGCTTCCAGTCAATAAGAGGATTACTTTCCGCCTCCTAACCCACGCACACAAAGCACTTTACGAACTTGGACCCGAATGCCTCAACACACGACTCTCCTTCTACACCCCCCCCCGCCAGCTACGATCCTCCAACCAAGCCCTTGCTACCGTACCTCGCATCAACAAAACCACCATGGGAGGTAGATCCTTCTCCTACCTGGCAGCTAAAACCTGGAACTCACTTCCCACTCACCTTCGTCTCACGCAGAACCACCTAGCATTCAGAAAGCAACTTAAAACTTGGATATTCGACAAGTAATTCCCCACCCTTCTTCAAGCGCCTTGAGACCCTCTGGGTATGTAGCGCGCTATACAAATCTTTTGACTTGACTTGACTTGACTGATTTGCATATGGCTGGGTCCAAACTGGGGTGGCGTAGTGGGCAAAGGAACAATGGATTTAACCCAGATCTCTTTACTGGGGGAGAATGTTTGAATCAATCAGCATTTCGTCCATCATTTGTTGTAGTTACACTTTTCATCCTAAGTGGGACGGGTATGCCCAGACGTGAGTCCCTTGCTCACTGTGCCTCTGGATTCAAGCTAGCCTGGCTGATAAAGGGTGACATACCCCGAAACCGGTCCCAGGATGCTTGTTTCCTGTCCAGAGAGGACCTGCCTTGGTAGTTCGGTCTGGACTGTTCCCATGAGGCAGAGTCAAGACTGATTTGCATATCGCTGGGTTCAAACTGGGGTGGCGTATAGTGGCAATAGGACGCTTGATTTAACCCAGATCTCCTGACTGGGGGAGAATTTTTGAATCATTCAGCATTCTGTTCATCATTTGTTGCAGCTACACTCATGTAAGTGAACATCTTACACCAGTCCAGACAACCCTTATGGTGATTTAAGAGGTCTTAGACAACCTTAGAAAGCTCTCTAAGTGGTAGCTGTGGACAGAAGCCTCCAGGCGTAGTCCAGAGTGTAAAGCACCTTGTTTTACCAGAATACAATCTTATAGTATAGATTAAGTGAAAAAGAATCACATCAAGTATTTATAAAAATATGTATTTATTATATAATACTCTCTAGTACATCTCAGTATCTCCAACACGGAGATAAACACAATGCACACAATACATTAGCAAAGAGACACAGTAAATAGCATGTAATACACAGTGGCCCTAGGGGCGACCAAACCATATACTAAGAAAGTGGTATAAGAACAACGACTCAAGTCATTACAGTGTCAAGAGGATGTAGAAGTGCTGAGACCCCAAGGAACCACCCAAGGTCAGTAGATGGAACCTCACGGAGAGGGTGTGCAGTGTGGAAACACATGCGTGATCCATACAACTCTATGTGCAAGTCGCTGTTGGAGTTTTAAATATTAAGGACCCTTCCCAGTGGATGCTGAAGAAACTCAGGGAAGCCAGAATGTTGGAGAGCCACCCCACCTGTGGATACCCGAGTACCCACGTTACCTACACCAGGGAAGCCAGGTGCATAAGTTTGAAGTGGTGTCGGAAACCGCAGTCAAACCCAGCGGAGGACTTCAGGAAAGTGCCACTGGTGAAGAAGGTGAAAGTGTCCGGTGAAACCCAATGATGGATTGACGTACCTGCAAGTAGAGGGGACAGAGACTATGTCACTCAGGGGTGACCAGGTGACTTGGAAGACAAATACCCTCCAATGTCAGGTGTTGCAGGATGGATGACGATGACCTGGACTCTGCAGCTGTGAGGACCAGGCAACACTGTGGAGGACCAGGAGCCATGCACAAGCTGTCCCACGAAGGAGGCCGAGTGCTGAGGGGTCGTGTCGGGCGGGAGCACCAACTAGTCTTGGCAAATGCAAGCTAAGCAGGAATCAAGGAAGGAGCAGCATCGGGACCAGAAAGGTCCAGGGGACTCACCAAAAGAAGGGGAGTCAGGGCAGGCCCAGAGCAATTGGGGAGCCCAAAAGAAACAAGTGTGACCATCAAGTGGACCCACAGGCCGGAGGCACTGGAGTCGCGAGAGGACCTCAAGCGGCTCACCAAAAGATGCAGGCCACAATGCGGTGTGGCTAAAGATTCTGGTCATGGGAGGTGCTTGAGGTTGGGGCTACTCGGAGCACTATGATCTTCTTGCAAGGAAGCTAACAAGCCTTTACAACAGCAAGTTGGACTTGGTGCACAGGGGTTTGGTTATTGCACCCCCATGAGGAGGACTGGCCTCAAACTTGGTGAGAGGGCAGGGCAGACCACAGGAGCTGTGGAAAACTACCACCTCTGTTGCAGAGCCCACAGAGTCCGGAGGAGCTCAGGATCTGCAGACTGGTTGACTTAGTTGCAGTGCCGGCAAATGCAGGGAAGTGACTCCTTCACTCCAAGTCAGATTTCTTCAAGTGTCTTTGATGCTTTACAGGCCTTGGAAGGTTCCTGTATGGTGCACAGTCACAGGCGATGCAGCAGACTGGAAGGGAGACAAAGTCAGGCCCAAACGAAGTCCAGAAAAATCTGTAGTGCCCAGACAGTAGAAGTGCAGTGGTGTCTGATCTGAATCTTATCACACAATGAATTTCCGGGACCTACACCCAGGTAAGCCTTTAAGTATCCTAGGGAAGGGGTTGGGATGATTCCGGGAACCCTCCCAGGGGAGGGTCTGGACAGGGGGGAGGTTAATCTCATGTCCTTTGTCCAGTTTTGTGCCAGAGTGGCACCCAGAACTGGTTTGAGCTGGACTATGCACAGGGGCACCAAGTGTGCCCCTCATGCAGACTTTCTGGCGCAGGCAAGTGCACCCACCCGGTCCCAATACACTAAATCCTGTCTGGGAGGTGGTCACACCTCCCTGTGACAGGATGCCTATTGTTCCACCTTCCTCTGCTTGAGCATGGCTCAGCAGCAAGAGGGCGGTAATGTGTCTCAAGTAGGCAGCAACCATTTTGTGCTGTCCGGGTCTAGAAGGTTGGGACCGGGAACACTGAGAGCCTAACGGAGGACTCTTCCAGTGCTTGGAATCATACCTTCAACACCGTTTGAGGTGTGGGGGTATGATTTCAACATGTTTGATACCAACTATGATAGGATTCGATTCAGCCGTTTTCAAGATGCTCATTGCGTAATTACGGCTGCTTCACTGACAAACCCGGGAGAATGGACTTCGTAGGCTGCAGGGGCACCCTCTCACTTAGAACCAAGCACCCTGCCTTCAGGATTGCAAAGGTCTGCTATAGGGGTGACTTATTGGTTTTAAGTGCAGTGACCCTTAGATATAGGAAACCTATATCTTAAGTAAGTAGTGCAAGCACCAACTTACACTGGCTGCAATGGCAGGCCTGTAGTTTCATTTTGCATTGTCTCTCATGGGTGGCATAATGCATGCTTCAGCCCATGAGACACCTCTGGGGAACCTATGCCCTGGGTACCTTAATACCATATACAAGGGAATGATAAGGGTACCCCTGTATCCAATCTGGAAAGTACCTAAGTACTCAACACAACAATTTAGAGAGAAAGCAGATAGACTGGGGTCCTCATTAGCAGGATCCCAGTCAGACTAGTCAATAATAGTTTAGCACCATTCAGCTCTTTCCTTCCTTTTTCCCAACCCTTCCCTGTCCATCCCCTTCCCGCGCGTCCAACTCCTCTATCCATTGGACTGACCCTGCGGTTAGGCAGCTCCCCGACCCCTTCGGTCACTCCCCCAGGCAGCATGACCAATGGTCACATGATACTCCGATTCCGGAAGCCCAGCATTAATTACCTCAGCTGGCATTTTCCCCTCGTTGAGACACCGGATCGGCCACACACGAACGTGGCGGCCCGTTGATGATCGGAGCGATCATCCTGCCCCCGGAATTACTTTTGCCCTTACTTAGGACTCTTTTCACTGACCGTATTCCTCTTGTCAACCCCATTCAGTGGATCGGGGCTCCGACCCTGTTTTAGGCTTTCTGGTTCTCGATTTACCTCGCCTTTAGGTAAGTTGATCGCACCACTGCGCCACCTCGCACGCAGTTTCTCTCCACTACTCTAAGGTAATTCTGCCCTTTAACCTCCTGGAACTCTCAGTTACCTACCTCCACGCACACGTCCTCGCTGCGCTCCACGCAGAACCATAGAAAATTGTTCTCCTTCCCATTGGGCAAGCCCGCTGCCCCTTGACGCTCGCCTCCTGCCCCCTTCAGGTAGGCTACTCTTTGCCCTCATTGTACAGGTTCCGCTACCCAATGCGCACCTTCTCCCTGTTCCCATCCCTCCCTGATCTCTCTCCTTTCCCCTTGTACAGCACCACTTACATGGTAACCCGGTCATGAAGGAAGATGATCCTGAATAAATAGGATCGAAACGCTGTCGACCCTTTAGCGCAATCTAGGGCCCAAACTCAATATGGTTCATAAAAAATGACTAACCAAACCATGACCCACTATTGTAAATAAGCTTGGAAGAACCATATATTTCTGTACATATATTTTTTCACTTTGTCACATTTCACCTTTCGCTGCTCTCTAACTTGTCACTTGTGCCGTCACCTTTGTGTGTCATGAGCACATTAGTGCACCAAGCTCATTTTGGGTTGCTTTGCAATTTTTGCCCACAGTGCTGATATAACTGTTCTATATAATTTGTTACTTCAAATATATGATGCCAAGAGCACTTTCTAAAAACATACCACGAGTCTCCTTTTTCCTTTTTGTAATGTCTTGTACATGTATATATACTTGCCTTGGTCAATGATACAGGTTGAGACATTGTTGTTAGTTTTTGCTTACTTACCCAGATCTCAACCTGGTCTATGGGTATACTCCTGTTGTTTTTTCACGTACACTCGAAGCACATACTCAAAAACCGCAATGTTCATTGCTATACTGTCTCATAATTATCGTTCAGCTAACATATGCTGGTCATTAATCAAATTCGGTCAAATGCTATCTGTAAAATATTGAGTTAGGAGGCTAGATAAGGACATTCATCGTATGTAGAACACCTTTAAATAATTCTGCGGATTGGAAATATGAGTAGGTGCAGTGGCACTTTCTTGTTGGTTTAAGTCAGCGCGTTCTTTTCATACTTCTGGGAGGCGACAGTGCACCTAACAAAAGGGCTGCCCTTATTGCATCCCACAGCACCAGTACCGTAAAAATTAAATTTCTACATAACATGCCAGAAAACGAACAGTGCCCAAGCCACAGGAATTTTCACACCCTATATCCAATGACCACAAAGAAGTACGCATGCAGGCCAATGATAGCACTGGTGGGGTGAGGTTACATTTGAAATTGCTTCTTATGGAACTATAAGTTGTACATAACCTACATTGTATGCCGTATTACTCCTAGCCGCTATAATCAATTACGCATGCCTGTTTGATAATATCCTTTTAATCATGTGTTTCCTTTGCAAAAAAAGAACTTTTGTAAACAGCGCAAATGTTTGCAGCGTTGTTGTACAATAAGCAAACAAGGAACTGACGTTATTGGTAAAATCCCAAATTTGTACGTTGAGCCGCTAAAAGTTAGTACAGGCGTAAACAATTCCTTGCGTCATAACATGGGGTCATCTGAGCCATTTCCTAATAGTAAACATAGGACATATTTGTTGTACTTCATTCCTGAGTAACATTGCGGCATGAACAAAGCTGAGGGGAATTAAGGACACAAACCATGTCCCTTTTTTTTTTTTTACTTAATTACTGCATAAATCTGAAAGTGATAGTTCTTGACTCTGGAACCTTTTTTAGGTGTTTAAATTAAATTGCATGTATGTAGCGTTTACTACCCCTGAGGAAGCGTTGCACACGATTTCCCATTGGTATAGCATCTTTCTTTTCGAACTTCTCACTTAAGGCTGCTCCACACCAATAAGGGACGTGAAATGAAATGAAATGAGAATGGGATTTGTAGAGCGCTACAGTTGCCCTGAGGCGTCCAGGCGCTGAAGTATAACATTTCTTTACAAAATGTGGCAGCATTTTTCAAACGTTTTAGCTGCAGTGGAGAGCAAGCTAGTCTGAGAGCTTTCAAACTTGGAAGAGTGTGCACACATTATTTACATCCCAAGTGTTATAATGTTCTTAATCTGTTAGTGTCTGTTGAAGGGGTGTTTTGTAGTGTAAGATTTGAATTAGATTCAGTTCCTTGCAACTGCCCTGCTTCTAATATGTTAAAGGCGTCATTTGAAGCCCTGCAGTAAGAATGGTAGGTATAAGGGATTATTTAGGGAGGTATATGAAAGATGGGTAATATAATTCAATATATGCACCCCAAATGCTGACTTCCTATTTTTTTCACCGACACATAACTCCTATTCATGCACTGATGTTGTGACAATCCAACAAGCATGTGCAAAACTGGAAGCAAACATTGTTTACACCTGATTTTAGTAGCACACATCACACGTTTGCCCAAATTGCGCCCGGCTTGAGGTTTTTGCACTCACAAATACCAAATAGGCCATACTGTGAGGAAATTGCACGGGCTAAAAACTGCAATAAAGAGGACTATTGTGCAAAAGCAGTTACAAAGACCCTATGCGCATGTTATTCCCCAATGCATCAGGCAAAATTCAGAATCTGTGGCAAAAATTGACCTGGTACTCGGAGCAAACGGTCTATCACCAGATATTTCTGTAGTCCATGTCACTACAGCACTCTGAAAGATTCCAAATACTATATTATAGCCCAGTCGGCTTATTTGGAATTATGCTGGAGGATTGCGTCACCCTCTGGTGGATTTAATATTAGGAATGGGAGGAATGTCAGTTCTGTTCACAAAGTGACATTCATGCCCTTACTATAGTTTGCGAAGTTTCCCAACTTCATAATAGTCCACCCAAGGGTAAAATGCCCATCTTAAACAATTTGTGGTAGAATTTCCCGTCAAATTTTTCTGGAGAAATAATTCTCAAGATAAAGATACGTTTTTGTATGTTTTTTTTCTCGGTAAAACGAATATTTTCTGTGTTTCTTTTCCCCAAAAATTGTTTTGTAAACGTTTCAACGTTGGTTATGTTCATGAATCCTAAAAAGTTCTGAAACAAAAGTCATGACGTTTGTTCAAATAAAAGCTTTGTAGTTGCACACACTCTTACTTGTGTCCTAATCTCTCGTCACCTGTCTATAATGAATATATGCCTGAACTAGGTCCAGTTTCCAAAACACCATCGGCCATAAGCAATTCATAAAACAGAATCCACTTACTCTCGTTCAGTAAATTTTTGACTTCCAGACCTACGTCCTAGATTGCAAGAACTTGGAGCCCTCAGCAGTATACTCTTTGTACTGGAGAACCTCTACCTTCCTTCCCCTCTTCTATCAAATATTAAGGCCTGGTCTACAACAGCGGTGTTGTACACCTCATCCATTTAGCAGCTGTGGAGGGGGGTAGCCACTAAACCTGGTGGTCTTCTTTGTAATCTGGGGCCCGCTTAAGGCCTTGTCTGCACTCTTCTGTCTTCAGGGAAAGATGCTAAAAGAGTCACCTTCAGTGAAAGAGACAGAAATGATGGAAACATCTAAACAGCAGCAAATAGAGCTATGGGGAAGAGAACGGTAAGAAAAACGTAAAGGAAAGTGGTAGAAAGAAACTGGAGAAGGAAGAAAGTGTAAAAGGTGGAAGAAAGAAAAGGTAAAAGAACAGTGGAAGAGAGGACGGGTGAAAAGGACAAATGAAGGAAGTGCCGAAGGCTGAACAGTTAGAAGGGTGAAAAAATGAATGGATGGATTCATGGGTGGAGGATCAGTTGAAAGGGTTGAAGAAAGGGTGAAGGGATGTATGGATAGTCGAATGGAAGGATGAACAGAAATGTGAAAGGATGAATGGTTGTAACAGCGAAACAATGGATTATTGGTGTGTAAACAAAATGAACATTGGATGTATGGATGGAAAGGGGAATGGATAAGTGGAAAGATGGACAAGTGAAAGTCTGAATGGATGGAACAGTAAAAGGATGGGTGAGTGACTTGTAAAGGGAAAGGTAATTGAATGGATAGCTAGATGGTTTGAAAGGTGAAAAGATGGACAGTTGAAAAGATGGATGGAAGGGAGAGAGGATGAAAGGACAGATGACTGGTGTGTAAGAGTGAAAGGGACTAGTCTAGGAAGGGTCGGACTTACTTGCTTTGCTTATTTGGTGTCAGCAGCTTGGTTCAAAGTGAGGGGTATTTTCATTTTCTGGCTACTCCTTTGGTTTACAATATTATCGCTGGCTTAAGCCAGGTTTAATGATATCAAGCGAAGACTAAGAGCGAAAAACATGTCCTATATTGTACTACCACTGGCAAGACTTCGAATAGACTGAAAAGGGAAACGGCCCCTCTTTGAACCAACGGCGGAGGCCCAGGACATCTGGAATCACTAGGAAAGGAAGGACAAAAACTGTTGAACTGTATGAGGAGACATCAATGGTGCCCACTGCTGAACAAAAAGAAAAAAACATGGGGCTTCGGACACCGGTTGCAACAACTCAAAACATAACTGAGGCAGTGTAGGGGCCGCTGCAGCGTGGTTCGTATCTTACTGACTCTTGTATCCTCACATGTTACCTCTACAATCTGGTGCTTCTAAGCAGAACTCCAATTGGTGGGTCTGGAAGGTACTGGATTCTAAAGGTACAGGAAGAATGCTGTTGACTTCCTTTGTAGTTATGAATGTTATTAATATCCTATAGGAAGGGAGGGTTTATTTGCATCACTGTGACATCATCTAGTCTTGACGCAACAACTTATGGTTGTAGCTGCACAGGTGGGTGAGAAGTTAGAAAGTTATTTAAGACACATGTAGGCACAAATGCAAGACTTTAGAGATATGTTGAAGACTGGGGAGTTTGGAGTTACCGGGACTCCAGATATACCAAACACTCAACGGCCACATGAAACATTGTTAACAATAGGAAAATGGCAACACGCTTTATTCTCTTGAAACATAAGGGGAACAAGCGGAATAGATAAGAGACACTGAATCTGATCCTATTTGTGTTGGTTTATTGTGGACAGAGATCTGCTGCAAGATGATAATCGCACAAAAATGCAACATATTAAATGTATTGCGAATCGGGGAAGGACTCGCTAGTACTCAGCTTTTAGGTTGGCTGCAAGGGGCGTGCTAATTTGGTTTACCAGGATGTTCTTCTTTGAGGCTGAGAGTACAATGTCACATCTGAATGGTAGGTACAAGGGATTTTTTAAGGAGGTACATGAAAGATGTGTCCTCTAATTCAATATATGCACCCCAAATGCTGACTAGGGAGCTTTCTTAGTACATCTAGATGATATCCTAGCATGTGTAAAACATAAAATACTGTGGCTTGGAAATTTAATGGCACGTTCAACAGAAGGTTAGACAGCTCTTGGGCTGCTGATAAGACTATTGGCCTTCATAGATACCGTTCCAGATAAGGGCTGCGGGAGCTTTAGAAAACCTTGAATCACGTAAACAAGGATAAATTTTTCACCACCACATAACTCCTATTCATACACTGATTTTGCAATAATTCAAGTCGATCTTATAGCTGGATGTAGAGCTAGCGATTACATGGTTCGCTCACTATCAGATCGTGCCCCGTTGAGGATCATTCGGAGACCACCGAGAGTAATTCACCAATCTCATATGGCATTAGCAGCTCAGATCTTTTTAGGACATTTCCGTACAGCAGTACAAGAAATGTTGTCCTTCAATAAAGGTACGTTAAAATTCCATGGGCTACTTTAGGAAGCATTCAAGATGATGATTTAGGGTCACTCTATGAGGGCTGCACTTCGAACACTGTGGAGTTGTAGAACACAAACACTAGGCAAGGTCATGTACTTTTTCATGTAAAGAGGGTTACAGTGCTAGAACGCAGGGGGGGGGGGGTGCCCAGCCAGAGCCCCCACTGCATACTTGCCTCTATTGTATACATGCATTTTTCTTTAATTTCTACCTAGCAGATGGTGTACATGTGCACATGCTTTTTAGTGCATTGGTATATTCTATGCTTGCCCCAGGAGGCCAATTCATAATTTATGGGTTTTTTTTATACAATTGTTGTTTTTTATATAATTGTGTTTCCCACTTTACATCAAGTGTTACACATTCATGACATATTGGGGTGCGTAACACACTGGCGCACATACAGAGAGAGAGATCCATCACAAGAGTTGACAGTATTTCTTCTACTTCTTCTTTTGGTTAAGAAAATATTTGTCCAAACTGCATATATTACATATTTGGTGAGTACATCACATTGCATGATGTTAATTTTACCTCTAAGGCTATATTTATGTCCATAGATGGGGTTTCTTCAGCCTGATTGTTTCATCCCCTTGAATAATAGGCCACGTGCACGTCACTGCGTGCACGTCACGGCGTGCACGCAGGCTATAAAGGGATTTCACTTTCCCCATGGTGTGTAATTAAGTGCCAGACGCTGCCGGCGCGTTCCCTTTCTAATTACGTTTTCATCAGAGTGTGGTCATTGATCGGAGATTGCTTCCGGTTCACTGCCTGATAGATGTATTGTTTCTTCTGTTATTGCCCGGTAGTGGCTCTCTGCCCAGTAGCTTCTTCGTTCTGGTTGAGTTTATTTCACAGGCAAGCAAGGTGTCTTAAACAGCTTGTGTTTTTAAACAGCATATATTTTTACAAGCACTTGCCTATATTAAGTCTTGTCTCCATTACAGTAAAAGCGTGTTACTTTAAATGCAACTAGCAAGGATGAATGGAGTTTGTAAACACCTGCAAAAGGAACAAAAGATGGACGGAATGCTGAACAATGCAAACATTCAACCGCAGTCACAAAGATCTGGGTTTAATCCACCATTCTTATGCTCATCGCACCACCCAAGTTTGGACACAGTTTGTAAACAGTGCCATTACATGAGTCTTTTCTCCACAAACAGTGGGTATTTATTTTGGTCAGTGTCTAGGCCGACGCACTGGTTATTCAAAAAACTGTCTCTTAGTTCTTTAATTTAATACTTGGCATCTAATTTGATGTTTTCATTCCATCTACCTACCTTGAAGGCCATTGTTATCTCTCACACTAATGGGGAGACTACCAAGATAGACTGAATCACTGCGTTAGTAATAAGGGGTTTTGGCCAATGATCTGTATAGGTATTTACCTATACAGTTGTGGCCCAACTTGATATGTGCATTTTATTTGTCTTTTACATTGAGTAATCATTTCGGAGTTAGCTGCCCCAACACAGATTAGAACTATATTTTATTGCGTAAGTAAACCGCATTTGGCCAAACTTGCTATATGTTCTCACCCCACGCAGTCGGACAATCTCTATTTTTTTTATAGAAACAAAAGTCTTCTCCTGTGACTACAAGAGGACTTTCGTACCATATGAACTTTAATTTCTGAGGTGTGTAGTTCTTCATATTGGCACTTATAGCCACTTCCATTTAGCAATACCATCCTGAATACATTTGTTCTTTTATAGCCTCCTTTCAGAACACGAGCGAGACCAGTGCAGACAAGGAATTCGGCATAGTCCTTTAGTAGGGTTATATTTAACATGACAAATCTTTTGTTAGACAGGACCAGGTCACAGATATTTCTGAATACAGTTTATTTGCAGTTACTCTAAAGCACTTTGCTGAGATTTGCCTTGGGACTGCTTGTGACACATCTACCGTTGTGGGTCCTTTTGCCCTGATTTCCTGGTATGTACGGCAAATGTGTTGTCGGAGTATCACTGCCATTGAAGCGCACTATATACACAATTTCAGAATCTGATACTGGCAGGGTCAGCTCCTCCACAAGGAGCATCGCTCCACCAGGCGCGGTTCGTCCATTGGGGCGTGGGGGCGTAGCCCTCCCTGCCAGAAGTCGCCCGAAGCTCCCTCGGCGAGACTGTGACAATCATGTCAATGAATCAACATGACGTCAGACCGCCCTGCCTGGCGGTCTGGCGTCATGTTGATTGATTGACATGATTGTACAGGCGGCAACACAAGTGCGCATGAGTGGGGACGGAGGGTGAATTTTTACCCATGCCCACTCATGCGCACTTGTGTTTTTGCGACGTTGCGCATGCCCATTAGGAGCCCTAATGGGCGTGCTGCGGGTGAGAAGGTACCTGTGCCCCTGGCGCCAGGATTGGCCAGGGGTGCTGTGAGCCTGTGACGTGTGGGGAGCAGAGCCCAGAGGTGGCGCGGACCGGGACTGGCAGCAAGGTAAGAGTGTGTGTTTTTCTTTTATTTTAAAGTGTTTGGTGCGAGCGTGCGTGTATGCATGAATGTTTGGTGGAGAGTGTTGCGAATGGATTTGTTTGTGTGTATGCATGTGTGAATACATTTCTTTGAGTGTTGTGTACGTGTGGGGGGGTGGGTCGCCGCCGGCCTGAGTGGCCTGGGGCCCGCACTCGCAAATCAGTTTGCGCCCAACCACTTTTAAATGTCACCAGCCGCCCCTGCGCTCCACTGCTTTCTCGCAGTGCGAGAAGCAGATACATAAAATGGTAGTTTAAATACCAATTTATGTTTCTGCTTCTCGCACTGCGAGAAATCAGAAGGGTATGCCTGGTTGGGGGCGGGTGGGTGTGCCGTCCTGCAGGAGTCCTGGGGAGGAGTGGCTTGCCCACTCTAAGTGCGCTGACAGTTTGGTCGGCCCCAGGGCCGACCAAACAAGTCATACGCACTCTGCATTTTATCTATGTAGGCTGCATGCAACCTATATAGAGAAAGTGGCCTCCCCTAAGATGCCTGTAGGGTCGGCGTACTAATCAATCACAGTGATGCCATTGCAGCATTGTGATTGGCTTAGGGGAGAGGAAGGAGGCTGCCTGCTTCCTGTATGGAGAGGAGAGAGGAGACGCAACGCGGGACCGGAGAAGATAGTAAGTTAAAAAAATTTTTTTAATTATTTTTATAATTAAATTACTCCCCCCCCCCCCCCCTCCCAGCACGAGTCATGCCGGCTGCGACTGCTTTACGTTTCAGGTATCTCCCATTCTAATTCTGTCCTGCCCATGGCCTGTTCTAATTATTTGTACTAAGGGGTCGAAACATCGACAAAAAATCTATGTGGGATGTTTTCTAAAATATTTGATTGTGTCTGTTGACACTTGTACTAGGAGTGCCATTTGTAACAACATATTGTCACAATCAATCACATGTATATATTTTGTATATAACACATGTGCACTGCTTAGTCACTTTACTCACTTTCATTGCACCGTCACTCTACGGGGCGTTTTGAAAAGATAAAAATATGAAATCTGTGCCATTTATGCACAGTGGCCGCTAGTGAAGTTTGAGAGTGGTGAGGCTGGAAAGGTAGGAGTTCACATTAAGGTGGCACTCCATTTTTTTGAGAGGCCAGTCGCAATTCCCTGGACAAATTTTGTTTTAAAACATGGGATTAAATAATGTCTTCTCTAGAAACATTTTTTAAACAAAAAGAGCAAAAAAAACAATAACTCTTTTTAATTGTAGTGATTCCCAGCTTAATGAAAGTCATCATGGCAGGTTTGTGTATTGCAGCATAAACATGATAAAGAAAATCAGCAAGCCATTGAGCACAACACTAGTCGTGCTGAACAGAAGCAGAAAAATCTCAGTTGAAGTGAAAGCCTTTTAAGGGACAATTTTTAATTAGCTGGCTGTTCAAACAGCTAAGTACTACCATCCTGCTGAGGAGGCATGACATGTTAAAAAAAACTATCCTGAATGCTCGACACTGCATGTGACATAGGTATAAGCTTCAACAGAGATGTGTAAATAAATTTCTTGATTAATCAAAGGTACTTCGTGGAGAAACCAAATGCAACAGTCAGCTGCTCAAAAAGAAAAGGAAACTCTGCAAAGATAGTTCATTCAGTGCCTTCCTGAGTTCAGATCTAGTTGTATGACCCCCAAATCAGTTGTGAAGGAATATCTGGAAGTGGTGAAAAATAAACAGTAAATGTTTTTTGAATAGGTCAGTTCTGACACTCTCATCCTATATTTGTTTGGGTGTTTTGCAGCTTTTATATAGCACGAACTCGACCGAAGGTATTAGTGCACTTTACATGAGCACCAGTTAAACTAAACAGGGACACAACCATTTTCTATAAGCACGAGGAGAATATGTTAAATATCCCATATTCACAGGATGTTGAGCCGACGCCAGGACTCTAGTTCCCTACTCCAAAGCTGGCAGTAGTCACACCCTCTCCCTGTAAAGAAAACATGCCAGTCATAAGATTTTTCACAAGCACACCTCACTGAATAATTTTGTTTACAAGGACAAGATGAACCACTTAAAATAGCACCCCATATTAAACTCTAAGGAATTGTAAATACTTTCCTCCCTGTATTTTAAAACAACATTAATACAATTTTAAAAAAATCCTCACTCCCGATCTTAAAAAGAAATTATCAAAACGATTTGCCCAACATAAAATACAATACAATTATATAATTTACTGAGACCATACCACAGCAGTGAACTTTGCTTGAACTGCTTGCTTTGCTTCCATCAACTAGGCCGACCCGAGCCAGTCAATTTCTCATATCCCCAGCTGCAAAGTTGTTTTCTATTTACTTGCTTGTCCACTCACCAGGTTGGGAGCTGAGAGGCATTGTATGGGCTGACTGAAGTGAAGCTTCAAGAGAGGCAAGTCCTTAAATCTTAGACTGCACAGGGCATCTGCAGTGTGCACCTTCGTACCAAGCCACGAGTCTCCAGTAGCTGCAAATGGCGTCCGGAAATAGCTGCAGTGCGGGAAGCAGACACCTCGAGTCTGCGAAGTGTGTCTTCAAAATTCATGAAGACAAACTGCGCACTCGATTTTGTGGCTTCCCGGCTCTCTGCAGCCTTAACTCCACTCTTTCCTAAAAGACAGGGTGCCCACCTCACCCTGTGACGAGCTAGGAAAGGGTGGGGTGACCGTGCTCTCCACTCCCTGACTGACAGGAAGCCCCAGAGATACAGGTCTTCAGTGTAACACGGCGGGGAAATTTTATCCCCAGGGATTCAGGTGGTGGAGACTGGTCCACAAAGCTATGTCTTTGCTGAGCTGATGACCTCACAGGCCTCAGGGCTGTGAAAGCGTCAGCCCGGCAAATACTCTAGACTTCGGGCATGCCCGGGGCAGCACTTTAAGGAATGCATCCCCGTTTGTCACAGCAGCAAGCACAGTAAGTGGCAGGGTGCATCAGCCCCTCAGCCAGCAAAAAGTGTGTGCACGTTTAAAAACAGTAATATGATTATAATTTAACAAATTGCTTTTATTTTGACCTGCCCTTGGGGTGAAAGGTAAGGGGGCAGAGCCCCGGCGCCCTTGAGCAGAAACCAACAGGGAAGGATAAATATTCCTATTGGTACCGAACCATTCACTTTTTTGAGGCATATATGAGCAGACACCCAATGGAGACCAATCAGGTCAAAGTGATTCGCTTGTTGGCTAGACTGCAAGACTCTGCAGAGAGCTGGCATAAATACTGTATATCCTTGATGGGGCGAATTGACCAGCTAAGAATGAGTATAACCCCCCTTCCTACTATACATAAAACAAAGTATGCCAATGATAATGCCAGAATCATAGTTTAAGAGTTGTGCAATTAGCACTTAAAATGCTACTGTTTCATGGGAGCAGGGTGGCAATGGAGTACCAATTTACCATAAACGCTGTGTTGCCACACTGTCGCAATACATGGTTTCATGGATTGCTGAGGTAGAACAAAATGTATTCGCACGGTTGGTTGCATATTTATGAGAAATATCCTTCCACAAAACCAAGATGAGACATTGTGGCAACGATACATACAATGTGGTCGAAAGCCACCAAACTTAAAGGTTACCAAATAATGCCACAACTGCTTACTACACTATATTCAGATTAAGGATGGCGAGACCCCTACAAAATTAGGATACGTGGACCAAAGTGGCAGATTAATGATCGTTGCCGTGTTCTGCACTCCCTGCACAATAGGCAATACACATTTTCTAGAATATGCACATCTAGCAGCAAATATTAGAGAAACATGACTGTTGTTCCCCTCAGAACCAATCTTAACAAAGGGCAAAGCTTAATTTCTGAGCTATATTGCCTTCGTAGTTCCCCACATTAACAGAACTTCTTTAAAGCCGGATATGCTCCTTGTGAAAGAGCTGTATGCCGTCACTCACAGTGATGTTAACCACTGGCTGAAGTGGGCTGATCCATTGCACCATGCTGTGTGCTGCAGTGGGAGGGGGGAAATGTGAATGGCACAACCACAGAACAATGGAAGAAGAGGGTTGGTTGAAAGCCCCTATAAGAATAATATACAACATTTAAGCAAATTTAGAAGGTCTTATTTAACCTAAATAGAGGTAAACGAGATCATAAACTGCATAGCAGTGAGGCTCGTGCTGGCAAAGTGATGCATCACACACAACAGGATGGAAAAACCCACTGGTCCTGTGCTCCTTCCATGGATCAATGGCATATGGTTAAATGGTGTCAGGTAGAGAGTGAAAACAGACTTTAACGGAAGCAAACACTGTCTAGCGCCAGGTGTCAGAAGCATGAAATATGGCCTGCTGCCCTGACGTGTCTAATGATACGCTGCCGTGAAAAATGTATATGCCACGCTGAGAATTAGTAAACGCCTTTCATGAGTAATGGAACCAATGCGAGTTAATAATCTTTTCACATTTAACCTGCAAAAAACTGAAGAACTGGCTTTGTGTCCATGATCTTTCAACTTGCGGCTCCTGGCGATGGGAGTATTTCAGCCATAACCTTTAAGTAACGCCGGTAATTTACAGCTCTTGAAAAATTTGCCATTAAGAATTTTTTAATTAAATTGTTATTAAATTGTTATTGCGACCAAGAAAAGAGCCAGGCTGCAAGCAAAATTATAAAACCAAATGTTTCCTTCAACCACCTCAGCCGCGAGGGGCGTGTGCCCTCATAATACTCGTTTTGAAGCTGTGTGGTAATACGAGGTGCACAACAACCCCTGATTTCGAGCTGACGCGCAGCATAACAAGTGCATTATGTTTATGCATTATTATTATTACGTTTTCTCGCCAATGTGTACACTTCCCTCCAAGGGAAGAGCGGAAGGAGAGGTGGCTGGCTCCGTTTTCGTACTTCTCTTTACCAACTGCCATACCCTGGTAGTAAATAAACCCGGCGCTCAGCTGGCGCTATACGGGGTGCAAAAAACATCGGTTGCTCCTCTGATTGCCCGTGTCATTCTGGGCGCGGCCCTAAATTAGACGATAAAGGCTGTCGAAATTGGAAACTACCCTGCAAGTTTAACACCCAATTTTGCACATAACGGGAAATTATGTCGGCCTCCCCAGGAAGAGACACAGCCACGCCATTTCTTCTAAATTAAAGGCCCCCGTCTCCACCTTCAAGAAAGGGCCACAGAGAGACGCTCCGCACCCTTATAGCGTGACGCTCCGCATCCTTGTAGCGTGACAGGGCATCCGCATCCGTGGAGTGTGACAGAGCCACTGCTGCAATGTGACAGCCCGGACCCCTGCACGGTGATAGTCCTTCCTCGTAGTGAGACAGTCCCACCATTTCTGTGAGAGACGGGCCTCTGGAATATGACAGCCACTGGCTGCAGCCCCGCTCAGGCTCGAACCAGGAAGCGGCTGCAAGGTCCGTATTTAGGTTCGCGGCTGACGCTGGCGTAAAAGATGGGTGGGAGGGCGGGAGATGTGTGCGTGGGAAAGAGCGCACGGGGCGGGGGCTCAGGGGAAGCCGGGGATTCTGGCTTTGAAGCTGTGGCAATGCATGCGGGAGGGCGCTGGCTGCGGCATTTGTATAGCGCTTTCCTACCTCTTGTCGAGGCCTGAAGGCGCGTTGCAGTGTGTCGGAGCAGGGGTTACTGTTGCGCCAAGGAGCTGTATGCAGCATTGGGAATCCTGAAGGTGTGGGTCATGCCAGCAGGCTCTTAGTGGTGGCAGCGTTGTCATGGGAATTGTAAGGTGGTATTTTTTGTAGTTTTTGTTAGAACAGATCAAGGGTACAAATTGTTCTTTACTAGGCAGAGGGAGGTAAAGTGATTTGCTCAGAATCACAGAATGTTGAATCCATGCCGGGATTCTAATTTTGTTCCCTATATTCAGGGCCACTTGAATTATGAGATTCTACGGCCACTGCATTAGTCAGCCCTGCTGTGAAAATCGATCCTCCCCTGAGCCCTGACGCATAATTCCAGTGGTCCTGCCTTAGTCCCTAAGTCTGCAGCTCTAGCTACTAAGCCACATCTCCTCCCTTGTAAGTGGCGGAGGACAATACAGGGGCCTGGGGGCAGTACAGTGGTTAAAGGTAATATGCCAGTGGGTGGTGGGCGGTATGCTGGGCTGAGAGAGGTAGAGGGTTCTGGGGGCTGTATAGGGGGAGGGCAGATCGGGGTGGGTCGGAAGGGGAGCCGGTATTGTTGGCGTGAGTGTGGAATGGAGGACTGGGGCTGTATAGAGTCATCAAGTCTATGTGTGAGGTTGAGGATGGTGGCAGTACAGAGAGATGAATAATCCTGGTGGTTGTCACGATAAGCTGGGTGGGGCTCACGACAGAAAATGGGGGGGGGGGTTAAAAGAGCTGGGAGAAGGATTTGGGTAGAACACTGTTTGCAACGGGTGATAACAACAGCAATGAGAGCAGCGGTTACAGAGATACTAATACAAGTGGCCTCTTATAGGTACTATGATCAAGAGAGGCCTCGTGCCTGGAACTCTGCAAACACCCAAGAATGCTGGAGAGGCGGTGGAAACACTATGCCACTGCTACTCTTCCTCTGGCACTGCCCAAGCTCACCGAGTATTGAGAAGGCGCGTTGAGCGGTATTTACGCAATGTTTGAAAGCCCAGTTTTGAGACTCCCAGGGTACATAATCCTTGGGGTCAAGGATAGGCTCGCACACCCTCTACGATCCTCGAGGGAAAGATGTATAACAACCCTAAGTAGGTGATTCTGGGGGCATGGCACACCTTTTAGAACTCCAGATCACTCACAGTGGTGCAGTGGCGGCTCTTACGCTAAGGCGCAGGAGCGTCCCCCACTGCTTTTAGCAGTGAAATAATGAGAAAATAAAAAGAATAACATCTCACGCTATTATCATTTTATTTTCTCCTACTTTCGCAGCTGTTCGAGCAGGAGCGGCACCCCCCTCCCCCCAAGCGCCTTGAGACCCTCTGGGTGAGTAGTGTGCTTTATAAATGCCTTGATTGATTGATTGATTGATTGCTTTGCACGAGGGTGCGGGCCGGCAAGGAGTGGTAGCACCCTCCTAAGTGCACAATGACTGCTTCTCGGGCTGCCCAAAATAGTCTTGCGCACTTCGCATGTTCTCCATGCAGGCTGCATTAAAGCCCGTGTGGAGATCATGGCCAGGCTCCCAGTCAGTGTCTCACTGCTGAAACACAGCGCTCAGACCAATCACAACGCTGCTAAGGCTGGGTGCCTGGTTGGGCTTTCTGTTTAGGTCAGTGAGGGGATATTCAGTAAAAATATAGAGCTTTAAATGTCGTCACAGAAATATCAACAGCAAAAATATCGTGGTCAAGAATATTGACTTTCAGTTAAGAAATATCGATTAACACCTTCAACGCTGATGACGAGCTCAGCTCGTCAGCAGCTACGGCGCTCGTATGCTGATGACGAGCTGAGCTCGTCTTGTAACGCGGGTTTTTGAAAAACGCCGCACACAGCGGGAAAAGCTGCCGCAGCGATTTTTTTTTTTTTTTAAAATATTTTTTTATTGTAGACATACCTGTACAGGCGAATAAACGGATAGCAGTAGCAAAGGAAATGTAAGCAGATATACAGTACGTTTCATCAATTATCACACAGCCTTCCGGCCCACAACCCGGGGGTCGGGCGGCGTCGAAGTCTCTGCATCTCCATGCCTGACGTTCCGTGGAAAGGAGTGGTACATGACCGGATTAAGTGCATGTCTACTTTTATCGTCCTACCCAACTACGCGCTGATCCCCAACTCCCCCCTCCCCGCGCTAGCCCCAAAACACCCCCAAACATCCCTCCACCCACTCCACCCCGATCTACCCACCATCACCCGCCTAAGGCCAAGATAGGTCTATCCCCGGGATGTTAGCCTCATGCCCCGTGTATCCCTGCCAGTCCTGGGGCCTCAACTCGCTTCCTCTGTGCCCTCCCCTCCGGGAGCCTCCTCCTGTGTGTCAGCCTCACTATCCCTGAGCGCCTGCACCATTACTTCCCACGCGGTCGCGGTATCAGCCGCTGTCTGGGTAGGGATCCTACGCGCTATTTGGTATCTATGCGTGCTGTCAGCCGATGCCCACTTCAGAAGCTCCTGCCGCCATCTACGTGGAGTAGGCCCCTGCCTCGCCTTCCAATTCCTGGTGATCTCTCTCTTAGCTATCATCAGCCCCATATCTACAAACTTACTCGAGAGCTTATTTTTGGGGGTGTGGGGAAACCAATGCAAAAGGCATTCGGCCGGTCCATACTCTAGCGTTCGGTCAGTCACCTCATTCAGAACTTCCCCTACTTCATGCCAAAAGTGTCGCAGGGTCGGGCACGCCCATAGCATATGTACTAACTCAGCTCCCTCTTCCAGGCATCGGGGGCAGGCTGCTGTGTTATCGCCAAAATAACGCCGTATTCTACCTGGTGTCATATACGCCCTATGTAACACATAGTAGTGTATCAGCTGGAACCTGGCGTTCCTCGTACTATTGCGAGCTCTGCGGACAAGTTGTGCCCAGGTCGTGTCCGGAATGTCCTTGTGCAGGTCTGCCTCCCATTTGGCTTTCAGGGATGCTAGAGGAGGGATGTTCTCCCTAATCAGTCGGCTATACAGGCACGTAACTGCCTTAATCGTACCCGCCGCCATCATGGTGTATTGGCACGCCGCTGCCGTCTCGGGCTCCACGAGCCCCGTGCCCCAGTGGGCATGCATCGCCCTGGTCACCGCCGCGTGCAGCAGGAAACCCCCACTCGGGATGCCGAAGCGGTCCGTTAACTCTCGGAACTGGAGCAGCGTTCCACCCTCAAAGAGGTCCCCAACCACCTGAATGCCCGCTTCCTCCCACTCCTGCAGGCTCGACCAATCGCCACCATGCGGTAGTGCCGTCAACATGGCCAGCGGTATTTCAGGCGCGTAGGGGCGTTGGGTCCCCGCTCTCTTCTGGGCCCGATTCCAGCATTGTTGGAACGTGCGCTGTTCCAGCGACAAGTCCCGCCTGTCTAAGCGCTGCCGGAGGGTTATGTACGCCAGGACATGCCTGGGCGTTCCCCTCAGATTTTCATCCTCCGGGCCCCGGAAGACCCTTGCTACCTCCTGAGTGAATACCTGCAGCTGGGCCGCCAGGTAATAGAGCTCGAAGTCTGGCACTGCCAGCCCCCCCTCATCCTTCGGGCGAGAGAGCGTGGCCAACGCTACTCTGCACCGTCCCGCTCCCCAAATGAACGATGTTATCTGTGATTTGAGGAGCTGAAAAAAGGAGCCAGGTATCCAGATCGGGAGAGTCCGGAAATAGTACAGTAGTCTCGGCAGGGCCACCATCTTTAGCAGGGAGATCCGGCCTGCCACTGATAGCGGCAATGTGGACCAGAAGGACATGCAGCCCTTCAGTCCTCGCACACATCGTCCCAGGTTGCCGTCGAGCAAGTCTTCCGGCTTATGATAGATGTGCACTCCCAGATATTTTATGCAGGTGGGGCTCCAGGTCGCCTCCGACTGATGCTGCGGCTGGGCAGCGCCCTCCCGTAGCGGGAACAAGCTCGTCTTGGGCCAGTTGACCCGTAGGCCCGACAGCTCCCCGAAGCTCTCAAGTAGAGCTTCCGCTCTCTTCAGGTCTTCACCCCCGTCGCAGAGGAATAGCAGCAGGTCGTCCGCGTACAGCGAAATGAAGTGATGTCCATCGCGGGTCCGCACTCCGTGGGTGTGACGCCCTGTTCGGACCGCGGCCGCCAGCGGCTCAATGGCCAGTGCAAAAAGGAGTGGTGATAGGGAGCAGCCCTGCCGAGTGCCCCGCTCCACCGGATATCGGAGGGATACCGCCGGGCCCACCCGCACTCTCGCTGTTGCTCCCGCGTAAAGGACCCTAGTCCAGTGGATATAACCAGCTCCAAGGCCAAAGCGTTCCATGACAGCGTAGAGATAATCCCACTCGAGGCTGTCAAAGGCCTTTTCGATGTCAACCGACAGAACCAGCTCCGTCCCTGTCCCCTCGGTGAGCCCGTCCATGATGCGGATGAGCCGTCTGATATTAGCCGTGGTGTTGCGTTTCGGTATAAAACCGTTTTGGTCATCATGCACCAGCTCCGCCATATATGGCAGGAGCCTTGCCGCTAATATAGAGCTCAGGATTTTGTAATCCGCGGTGAGCATAGATAGGGGCCTGTATGACGTAGGGTCTGCACTCTCTCTGCCAGGCTTCAGTAGTGGGACCACTAACGCCTCCCTCATCGATTGCGGTAATCGACCCGTCTCCCTAGCCTCCCGGTAAATAATCTGGAGACGGGGGGCCAGCACATCTAGGTGTTTGGCGTAAAACTCTATGGGGAGACCGTCCAATCCCGGCGATTTATTCCTCGCCATCCGCCTCACCGCTAGCCGTATCTCACCCACCTCAATATCCGCCCCCAAGCCCTTCGCCTGCTCCGCCTCTATCCTACCCAGGGGTAGGTCAGCCAGAAAGGGGGCCACCAGTTCAGCCCTGTTGCCCGGGGCACTTTTATATAGGCCTCCATAATATTGTTGGAACACGGTGACTATGCCTAGCTGAGTCTGTTGCACCCCTCCTGTCGCATCTCGCAGCTGGAGTATGGGAACACATCTCCTGGAGGGGTTCGCCAGCCACGCCAGGAGGGCGCCCACCCTATCGCCTTCTACATGGGAGCGCAGCACGTACCGCTTGTAGTCGAAAGCTCGAAGCCTTTCCACCTCAGCGGCTACCGCCTCCTTGGCCGAGCATAGAGAGTCCTGGAGTTCTGGTCTTCCGGGTCGCTTCCTCTCCGCCTCTCTCAGGCCCGCGTCCGCCTTCTCCAGATCACCCAGTAGTACCTTCCGTACGCCCACGTAGTCTCGAATGCAGATGCCCCTGACCACCACCTTAAAGGCGTCCCACTCCCACGCCCTCGATGTCGCCGTCCCTGTGTTCTCCGCAAAATACGAGGTCACCCCGTTCGCGAGTGCCTCCCCAAAAAGGGGGTCCTCCAGTGTCTCAGGCCTTAGTCTCCAGAGCGGGACCCTGGGCTTCCCCGCAACCCAAGCCAGCCGGATCAAGAGCGGGTTGTGGTCTGAGATCGTCCTCGTCAAGTATTCTGAGCTGGTGACGCACTGTAGCACCTCCCGGGAGCACAGTATGGCGTCCAAACGGACGTGCAGGTCATGGAGCCCCGAGAAAAACGAGTAATCCCGATCAGTCGGGTGCTGCCCTCTCCAAACGTCTACGAGTCCCCAGTTCTCCTGCCAGTCCCTCCTACCCCTAGAGAGTCTGTGTACCGGGGAATCATGAAGGGGGGGGTGAGACCTGTCCAGCAAGGGGTCGGCAATGGAGTTGAAGTCTCCTCCCATCAGGACCGGGCCCGCAAGGGGGCGGGCCAGCGTCCCTGACAGAGCAGCCAGGAAAGCTAACTGGTCCGTGTTTGGGGCATAGATGCTAGCTAAAACTATATCTCTACCCTCGAGCTTCCCCTCCACCACCACATATCTTCCTTCCTGGTCAGTCCAGTGTTGTGTGAGTTGGAAAGGAGTGCCAGCCCTGATCCATATGAGCACCCCTCGCGCATAGGCCGAATAGCTGGTGTGGTAAACTTGGCCCCGCCACCTCCTTTGTAGGGCCTCCCCCTCCCGTTGTGTGAGGTGCGTCTCTTGCAGCAGCGCGATGTGTACTCCCCTCCGAACTAAGTAGGCATGCACTTTGTGTCTGCGTTGCATAGTGTGTAGGCCCCTGACATTCCAGGTCATACAAGTCAAAACATTTGCATTAGCCATTATCCCATTGATCCGGTCGAAACCCTCCTCCCAAGCCCAGCCCGTTGGCGGTGATGGTGCCCCCTCTATAGAAAACAGAACTCCCCAACAGCCCTGCCCATGGCGTGCCCAGGGTCAACAGTGTCAAAGAAAAAAACAAAACATCCCCAACTGTGGAACCCCCCCCCTCCCCCAGAACAGGCCCCAATATCGAAATACCAGTCCCCATCCAAACTCCCGTACCTGATGACCCAGGTCTCAGCTACACAGCCGCGGCTGTGGGTGCCTTAAGGGCCTACGGAGTGCGGCCTTGTCCAAAGGGAGGCCGCGCTGCCCATCTCCGCCCTCACTCCCCAGGTCCCCATGGATCCACCGCCCCGAGTCCCGCCGTGTGCCCCGGTCTCCATTGTGTGCGAGGTCGGCAACCCCCCCTCCCGCGCACCCCCAGCATTACCCGTTCAGCATCGACAGTAGTTTATACGTTGAGGACCTCTTCCGCCGTCTGTGGTGTCACCTGCGGCCCCTCCCTGCGATGCAGTCCCGACAAATCCGATTCCGATCCAGAGGCCGAGACATGGGTGTCCGAGTCAGAGGGCCCTCTGGACTCGGAGCCTTCCGCTCGAGCGAGCTTTCCCACCTCCAGCAGCGCCGCCTTCCTTTCCGCCTCCGTTTGCGAGGCTGATGGGCCCAGCTGCCCCTGGCCCCTTTTCCAAAGCCTTTTCGATTTCCGCAGACGCCTGGGCGGGCGCTCCCGCTCTTTCTCCCGCTCTTCACGCACTCTGGCCCCGTCAGTCCCGGCCTTGTACGTCTCCCACCAGTCCCAAGCGTCCGCCGATGTCGTGAAGAAGAGCGCCTTGTCGTCCACCACCACTCGCAGCCTGGTTGGGAAAAGCAAGGAGTAGGGAATGCCCTCAGTCCGCAGTTCCTTCTTGATCGTGAGAAAGGAGGCACGTTGTTTCTGTGTTTCGAATGTGAAATCCGGAAAAATCGTGACTCTGCTGTTTGCAATCTGGAAGGGGCCATCCTCCCGGGCTCTCCTCAGGAGCAGATCTCTGTCCTTGTGGTGCAGCAACTTGGCTATGATCGGTCTGGGTGGGAGTCCGGGTTTGGGTGGCCCTGAGGGGACTCTGTGGGCACGCTCCAGGGTGAAGAATGGCGAAAGTCCTTCTGGCGCCACCACCGTCTTCAGCCATTCCTCCATGTAGGCGACCATGTCCCCCGTCCCCTCCGTCTCCGGCACCCCTACGACCCGTAGGTTGCTGCATCGGTTCCTATTTTCGGCGTCCTCCGCCCGTCTCTCTAGAGTGCTTATGCGGTCCAAGGCCTCCGTCAGCCTGCTCTCCATCGCTTTGTGAGCCGGCGCCATGGTCCCAATCACCACCTCAGCCTCCTTAACTCTGTCTTTCAGTTTATCGTGGTCTGCCCGGAGTAGGCCCAGCCCCGACGCCACCTGCGCTATGTCATTGTGGAGTGCGTCTCTGGTGGCCGTTATGGCGTCCAGGATTCGGTCCTGCAGTCGCTGTAGGTCTGTCTGTTCCGCAGGGCCCCCTTCCCCCGTGTTAGAGGCTGTCGTCTCCTCCGCCTTGGTCCTCGGCTTCCCCATCTTGGTCGGTCCGCCGCCCTTGCTCGCCTCGACTGGTCAGCGGCTTCGTGGGCCCCCCCTGCGCTCTCCGGGGCTCCGTCGGGCGGCAACTGCGCCGTAGGTCGGGCGCCCCAATGCGAGCTCTCGTCGCTGTGCCCAGCTCTCGGGTGCCGAGGGGCAACGTACGCTTCCCCGCCTAGGCGGCGTGGCGGGCCGGGTGTGAGGGGCCCCCTTCCGTCCGTTCCTGCCTACGTGGGATCCCCCAGCACCCCCCAAGGCTCGTGAGTCACTGTTGTAGGGGGGGGGGTCCAGTAAGCGCTGCCGCGCTCGCCTTCTTCCTCCGTTTCGCCCTCCCCAGGAGGCCTTCGCTCACTCACCGGGGCGGCCTACGCCTGCATCCGGGCCGGTCCGCCGGGGTCTCTGCTGTGCTGGGCCTCGCCCACAGCGTCCCTCGCCGGCGGCGTCGCTCGCCGTGGCCGGTCGCCGGGGAGCAGTCCTCGGGGCAATCCTCGCCGTGCGGGGTCCGACACCCCCAGCGGTCGTGTCCGCTCACTGCAAGCCGGCAATGTGGCTCTCGGCGATCCGCCGTCTGCTAGGGCCTCGTCGCGGCCGCCATTTTGCCCTGTGCCGGTCTCCGAGTCTCCCCAGGGGTCGCCGCGATCGGCGCTAGGTCCCGGGTTCGCGGGGCCGCCGGGTGTCCCAATCTCGTCCGGGCGGTCACCGCCGGGCGATCATCCGGCGCCGGGGCACACACGGGCTCTACGGCCCCTGTTACAGGATACTTGCTGGGGAAGAGGCGCGGAGCTCCGGGCTCACGCCGCCATTCCCTTCGGCGCTCAAGCCACGCCCCCTGCCGCAGCGATGCGGTTAAAAAAAGAATAGAAGTCATTGATATTGTTTGCAAAAATATAATTGTTTAAAATGTCGATTTTTCGGGGGCGTGGCTTGCACGCCATCTGCAGAGGACGTCTTTCCCGTGAGCTCCGCTACGGACTGATCCGCGGATGCCGTGAGGACCCTTCCTGCCGTTTTTCGGACTGCTTTTTTGGTATATAGCAGTGTCGGAAGGTGGACAGTCTACAATGGAGCGCTTTTGCAGCCTTGACGACCGCAATTTCACCGAATAATTTGTAACGGTAACTTTTCTCTGACATCTCATCACAAACGGCCGCCATTTTGTTTGCCGCCGACGTAAATGTCTCTTTTCGCACCTTCTTCAATCCCCCTTTCATCCTGGCATTAGCTCGTTCTGGACATAATAATATGGTGCTGCTCTTTTTTTTCTGACTGCTCAGACTTTATTTCTACTTTGCGCACTTTGCCTATTTCGCTCTAATGCGCAACAACCCCTCTGAGGTAAAATGGCCGCCATTTTGAATCTCCTGGCTGTGATGTTTTTTGCTTCTACATAACGGCTATGTGGTGACTGCATTACTCTTGCTCTCCTGCCTTTCCGTGACCATCTGCCTCCTGCATTTTGTCCTTACTCTGTTTATACAAATCTTTGTGTTCCGGCTATTACTTCTCCAACCTGCCACCTCATATTACTGTTCTGGGATACCACCTTGTCCATATTCTGGTCTTGGTTGATGCCTCCTTCATGGTGCTGTGTGGCTTTTCGCTGTTTTCGCACTGACCAATAGTGCGTTACTTAGCGGTTTCTTTTTTCACTGTCTTATTTTTGCCACATTGTGTGCCCCTATCACCATAGTGCATCTCCAGTCCGCTCCATATTTTATTGGACATACTTGCTTCTGGTATCCTGAACCATGGCGAATGTCTCTACCTCGCCAAAGTTGTCGCAGACCGGAACCAAGCCTAAAAGGCCTAAAAATGACCCGCCTTCCCCAATTAACTCTTTGACTAATCCTGTACTGGACTCTATCCTTGAAGAGGTGCGTGGTCTTCAACCTTTTATGTCTGCTACTAATGCTAAACTACAACAGCGTTGGGTGGTCATGAAAAATAAAGTTTTAAATTTAGAACAGCGAGTGAGCGATGTCCAAGATCTCTCAACTAAGATCCCATTATTGGAACAAGAGATTCACAAGCTTAAACTGCACACCGAGGATTTGGAAAATCGCAATAGACGTAATAACCTACGTGTTTATGGTGTTCCGGAAAATTTGGAAGGGACTGACATGGTCTCCTTTATTCGAAAATTTCTCCAGGAACTTCTGGAACTCCAACCATCGTCATACCCTCTCAACATTCAGCGAGCACACCGTCTTGGCCGCCTCAATTCTAATGCCTCCAAACCCCGTGGCATCATTATGCTCTTCTTGGAGTTCACCAAATTAATGGCTGTACTGAAGGCTGCCAGGGCCAAACGTCGTCTCCAGTGGTCTGGTCATAACATTTTCATTTCCCAGGATCTATCTTCTGCTACTAATGCTCGGCGTAAAGAGTTCCTGAACCTCCGTCCCATGATGAGACAGCTCAACATTCAATATGGAATTCTACATCCCTGCTTCTGCAAGATCACACATAATGGTCGCACCAAGTCCTATGATGATCCACAGACTCTTCGCGACTACTTGCTAAGTGTCTCACCCACCTTCCACTATGGACACTGCTAGCTAATGCTTTTACGTCTTTCTTTGTTCTCTTAATGTATCTCCCCTTTTTCTCTTCGTCAGATATTTTCCTCACATCCTTGTGTTTTTCCTTTTCCAAATGTCCGTGTTCTGTGTGCTCGTGGGTCACGTCTTCTCTCTGGTGTACCCTCGTCTCACATGTTTTGGTCACTTTTTTTTTCTCAGATCGAGCCTTCGTGCTTTGATCTGTTCCTTTTCTCTCTCTCTCTCTTTACATCTCTTTCTTACCTTTCTCTTTCTTCTCTTTCTCTTTGCTTTCTACTTCCTAAGTGGTCTCTATTGTTTTCTCTGTTTGTTCGATTATTGGTTCCTCGTTTTTTGACTCGTGTTGGCTTTTTTAAGATGAGCGTTCTACGAATCAGATGTTTACCTGGTATTTTTTGTCTTCCCTTTTCTAGTGATCTCCTTGCCATGTGTCGCCTCCATTTGTTGCCCATCCTCCCCTCCTCCCATCATGTGTAATTTTGTCTCTTGGAATGTTCGAGGTCTTGGTCATCCTGTCAAGCGTCAGAAGGTATTGTCACACTTAACCAAATTCCATTCACAGGTTGTTTTCCTTCAAGAAACGCACTGCTCAGACGTTGAATCGCTTAAGCTTAAGAGACATTGGGTGGGTCAGGTTGTGTTTTCTCCTGCAGTTAACAAAAAAGGAGGGGTTGCTATATTATTCCATAAAGCTTTAAATGTTCAAATTATTTCCTCTCAGAATGATGATGAAGGTCGTTGGGCAATGGCAAAGGTTGTTATCCACAACAAGACGATGGTTTTATTGAATGTATATGGCCCTGTTCGCCCAGATCCCAAATTTTGGAAAGACATCAAAATACTCATTGCATCTATAGATTGCCCTGATTTTATCGTAGCTGGTGATTTTAACCAATGGTTAGACCCTTTTTCAGATCGGTTGTCTTCGAGTAAATTTCAGCCTGATAAAACTCATAAGAGCTTTCAATCTGCCATTGCCTCGCGTCCTTTATATGATTCGTGGAAAGTGTGTAACCCTGATTTTTTGGAATATACTTTTTTTTCTAATGTTCATCACACACGTTCAAGAATTGATTATATTATGATTAGTAAGTCCCTTCTCCCCTCTATTCAAAAATCTGCTATTGGTTCTATTTTTATTTCCGACCATGCTCCTGTATATACTACCCTTGATCTGTCCCTCAGTCCCTCTAAATTTAGTCGTTGGAAGTTTAATTCTTTTCTTTTATCTGATGCCATTTTCATGAAAAAATGTACTGAATTTTTTACTGAATACTTTTCCTTTAATAACCCCGCTGACACCTCCATTTCTAACACCTGGGATGCTTTTAAGGCTTCTTTTCGAGCTTTTGTGATTTCCTATGTTTCTACAAAAAAGAAGCTCAATAAGCAAAAATATGAGGATCAACTTAAACAGATTAAAACTCTCGAACACATATATTTCACCTTCAAAGCCTCCTCTACCCTTCAGGACTTGATTCTTGCCAAAACAGCACTTAATAAAATTATCACCAATGAAGCCTGTCACACCCTCCTTAAAATAAAATCTAAATTTCATGGTGGTCAGAACAAAGCTGGGAAAATGCTGGCCAATTATTTAAAAATCAAGTCTGAACGCAAAGCTGTCGGCCCAATTTTTAATGATTCTCTCAATAGACTGGTTACTTCCGATGAAGACATTGCGGAAGTCTTTCATAACTATTACCAAGCCTTATATACAGATGACACAAACTCCTCTGATGCAAACTTATCGTCATTTTTTGAAGGCCTTCCTTCTCCTCCTTCCCTCCCCGTTGATTTTTCTCACTTGGAACGTGAAATTACTCTCCAGGAGATCACCACAGCCATCCATTCTCTCAAAAAATCAAAAGCCCCTGGCCCTGATGGTCTACCTGTTGAATTTTATTCCTCCTTCCATTCCTTTTTTGCCCCTAAACTCCTTCAATTATTTAATTCCTTTATTTTGGAGGCTAAAGCCTCTGGGTCCTTTTTGGATGCTCTCATTGTAATTATCCCCAAACCTGATAAAGATCATTCCCAATGTAAAAATTACCGCCCCATATCCATAATTAATTATGATTGTAAAATTTTTGCCAAAATCCTCGCCTCTCGCTTGGACTCCATTATCCCTCGCTTAATCAACACAGATCAGGTGGGTTTTGTTAAGGGTAGACTCGCTGCTGATAATGCTCGTCTTTTTTCCAATGTCCTTGCTCACAGTAAAAATGTCAAAGCCCCGTTGGCAGCACTTTCTCTGGATGCTGAGAAAGCTTTTGACCGTATCAATTGGCAATATATGTTCCGTACCCTTAATTGGTTTGGTTTTGGCCCAAATTTTATATCCTTAGTTAAGTTCCTTTATTCATCCCCTCGTGCCAGTATTTTTGTTAACAACCAATTCTCCAGATTCTTTTCTTTGTCCAGAGGCACAAGACAAGGTTGTCCCCTTTCCCCTTTATTATTTATTTTATGTCTTGAGCCCTTTCTACAGTGCATTCGTTCAAATCCTAATATTACTGGTGTAAAATTTTCCGCTGTCGAAACTAAATTGTCAGCGTATGCTGATGATGTCCTCATTTACATGTCTAATCCCGAATCCTCCCTTCCACCCTTTTTAAATGAAGTTCAGCTGTATTCGTCCATATCTGGTTATAATCTCAATTTATCCAAAACAGAAGTTCTACCACTTAACTCACTGTGTTTCCAATACATGTTTAATAATACTGATTTTGCATGGTGTCCAACTAAAATTAAGTATCTTGGTATATGGTTCTCCTCCTCTTTAAAAGACACCCTTAAATTAACCTTTGATTCATTGACTAGTAAAATCCATTCCCTTCTGCAAATTTGGTCCCCTTCATTTCTATCCTGGTGGGGTAGATTGGACACCATCAAAATGATGATTACCCCACATGTATTGTACACTGTTTCTATGCTCCCTTTCAAAATTCCCAAATCCTATTTTTCTCGTATTAATTCTTTATGTACAAAATTTCTGTGGAATAATAAACACCCCCGCATTGGTTTACATAAGTTGATCCGACCTAAAAATGAAGGTGGTGTTCGATTTCCCGATTTTGGCTCATACCACTCTGCCTTTTTGATCAAACAATCCTTCTCCTTGGCTTACAACTTCCTTGATACTCCTGTCCCTAAATGGGTTCTTCTGGAACGCTCTCTTCTAAAAGATTTCTCTTTTCAGCATATTACTTTTATGTCAAATTGTACCTTTATATCCAAATACCCCATTTTGAAGTATTCCCAATCTCTGTTGCAAAATGTTTTTTCCTCTGCTCTCTCCCCTCTGCAATGTTTTTTATCCTCTACAGTTTGGTATAACAAATTTCTTAGATATAAAGGTAAATCGTTCTATTTTAAACACTGGAAAGAAAAGGATATACTGTTTGTACATCAATTTTTCCTTGACTCCTCTCTTATTTCTTTTCCAGTATTACAAACCATGTTTAATTTACCTTCCTCATTTCTCTCTGAATATTCTATTATAACATCTGCTATTCAATCTCACTTATCCTCCTTATCTTCTTCCTCTGAAGCTTTTTCTTCCTTTACTCCTGTCACTCCTCTTTATCCTCTTTTTTCTACTCAACTCCCTAAAGCTGCTCTTGTATATTCACTTTTACTGTCCAATTCTTCTGTTCGCTCTAAATCCAAAGTAGAGACTGCTTGGGAGACCGATCTTGATGTCTCCCTTGACATTGCAATGTGGGATCGTTTATGGTCCAGGATTTTCAAAGTCTCCGTCGCTGCACGCATTACTCAATCCGTACTTTTTTTATACCATAGAGTTGTTATTACCCCGGTTACCATTCATAAATTTTCTCCAACCTCTTCTCCTTTATGTTGGTCTTGTTCCAAAGTTACAGGTACTCTACAACACCTACTGTACGAATGTTCCCCTGTTTGATCTTTTTGGACTGATGTTTGGACTATATGTATGAAAATATTATCTCTTTCCTCCCAATTATCTTTTTTACGAATATTTTTAGGTTCTTTATCTGAAGACATTGATATTGTTGCACCCTCTTCTGCTAAATTGTTAGACCTATTTATTGCTCTTGCATTTAAAGTTATTTTATCGTGTTGGAAAGATAATTCAAAACTTTCGGTCCACACTTGGTGGAATTATATTTGTGATGAACATAGAATTTCTATTGCTTCCTCCACCTCTGTCCCTCTGAAAATTAAATCCGACCTGTTATGGCTTCCCTTTACCTCCTATCTTTCCTCTAATCCTTCCCCCTTACCGCGTGCTTCTCATCCCTCATGATCCCTCCGGTTACCTATCTTTTCCTCTCTTTCTCCCCTCTACTCTTTCCTTCTTTTCTGTTTTCCTCTTTCTCTCTCTCTCCTTCTTTCCTTTCTCTATTTCTTTCTACCCTTCTTTTTCGTATATAAATTCCTCTGGATTACTGTCATTTATTATTATATTCTTATGTACTTTTCCTAATTTTTCATGACATGCTTTTTGTATTACTTTTCAATGCTTAATAAAAATTTCTTAAACAAAAAAAATGTCGATTTTTCAATTAGTGTTATGTATTTTAGTATGTATTTTAAATGTCTGTGATATAATTCTTGGCATAAGTATTGTTTATGTTTTTTGATATGTGTGTTACATTTTTAGTAGTTATTAATTTATTTTAATTACATTTTGCATGTTTTAGTTCTATAGCGGTTTGTGGGTTAATAGGGGAATAGGACGGGAAGTAATTTAATTATAATAAATTAATGAGTATATTTATTAATATTTTTCTACTTGAGATCTTATAATGTTAATAGTATTTTTAATTTTTTGGGTCAATTTTAGGTGCAGGTTGTGGGGTTTGTAGGGGTAAAAGGTGGGAAGTAATTTTTTTTAAATTAATTAATAATGTGTTGTTAATTAATAATTAATGAATTGATAATTAATTATGGGAATTGTGTAATTCATTTTAGGTGCGGGTTGTGGGATTTATAGGAGTAAAGGGTGGGAATTAATTTAGTATTGATTATTAATAAATCGTTTATGAATATTATTTACTTAATTGACAATTAATTATGGAAATTTGTGTAATTCATTTTAGGTGCAGGTTGTGGGGTTTTTAAGAGTTAAGGATGGACAGTAATGTATTTTTAATTAATTAATGATTAGTTGATAATTAATTAGTATAATTGTTTATTTTTTTGTGGGTGGGTTTTGGGTTTATAGAGGTGAAGGGTGGGGAGTAAATTGATTTTATTTACTTTATAATTAGTTGTTAAATACTATTAGGTATTTAATTGAGAATGTTTTTTAATTGTGTAATTCATTTTTTACAGTTAAATTTTAGGTGTTCGTTGTGGGGATTATAGGTGTGGAGTTAATGACATTTTATGTATTTTAATTAAAAAAATATTAATGTGTTTAATTGATAATTAATCATGCTAATTATGCAAATACATGTTTTTTATTTTCGATGTGAGTTGTGTGGTGTTATAGGGTAGAAGCAAATAGACTAAAATTATGTCATAATTCATGTTTTTGGTAATAAATATTTCATCAATAAAAAGATTTATTTGTTTGAAAATTATTATTTTGTTTTATATAATATAATATTTGTAGGTATTTGTGATATGTATTTAACCTTATATTATGTTTTTATTTTTTTAATTCTAATAATAAATATTTTTTTGTTTTTAACATATTTATATTTTTTTATTTACTTAAACATTTTTTGTTGTTGTACATGATATATATATATAAATATATATTTTAACTGACTGGAGTGAGAATAGTAAATTTCCTCTGGGGTGGGAATAGTAAATGTTATCCCTCCGCTATCCAACACTTTCCCTACTGTTGCACTCACTGGAGTAGGAATAGTAAATTTAACCCCTCCGCTATCCAACACTTTCCCTACTGTTGCACTCGCTGGAGTGGGAATAGTATGTTTCACCCCTCCTCTATCCAACACTTTCCCTAAAGTTGCAGTAATTCGAGTGGGAATAGAAATTTTTACCTCTCCGCTATCCAACACTTTCCCTACTGTTGCACTCCCTGGAGTGGGAATAGTAATTTTTATCCCTCCGCTATCCAACACTTTCCCTATTGTTGCACTCACTGGGGTGGCAAATTTAAGTTTAAAGATGCTTAAATAGTTTAATGTTTTAATTTATAATAGAAAGATTTTTTTATACAATTTATGTTATTGGTATATGTATATATATATATGTATTTGTTACATTCTTACATAATTTTAGGTTAAAGTATTTTTATTCAGCACAACATCCAAGGACAAACATACATCATCATGAAGCGTACTATGAGGATGGGCGCAGCTCATCCCTGGCACGAAACCATCAGGTGCAATTCGATAGCGTAAGTCCATCACAGCAATATTGAACATGCGTATCCTCGCATGAGATGACTTTTCTCATTGGAAACACCCCCCAGAACCCCAACTGCCCAACTCCCCAATCCCAACTCCCCCGTCCCCGCCCCCACCCCTCGTCCAGTGCACAGACGCTATCTAGAGTGTATACGAAAACTACCCCCTACAGTGGGAGAGAATCTCTCATCAAGTCACGGAGCCGGTGTCGCTGGGCACGTGAGCCGCATGAGGCGAAGGTATTTGGGGCTGGTAAGTTCCCTAAATTCTGTGAGCAATAAAGAATGAAATGGTTGCAAAAGCTCATTAAATTGCGCTACATCCCCCGCTAAAGTTAGCGACAATTTCTCCATGCCCAACACGTTCCATAATCTATGGAGCCAGCCCGTGATAGAGGGTGTCGTGGCTGTGCGCCAATGTATCAGGATGTTTTGTACTGCTGATCCCAATGCAATGGTTATCTGCCTTCCCCTTCAGGATCGAAGGGGGTACATTAGTCCGTTCGGAAGCCCTAGCAAGGTGTATGCAGGGAAGCGCGGTAATTCAATGCCAAAATGAGAATCAATGTCATCCAGCACTTCCTTCCAGTAGGATTCCAGAAGTGGGCAATCCCATAGAATGTGTAATAGTGTACCCCGGTGCCCGCACCCTCTCCAACATGTGTCCTCCTTACTGCGGTCAAAGTCGTGAACCCTCTCCGGTGTGTAGTACCAATAGGTGGAAACCTTTGTCAGTGTGTCAGTAAGTCCCATGTGGTATGCTGAATGCCTTGCTCTGTAGGATATGTGTTCCCATTCTTTAGGGCTCAGAGTCCATCCCAATTCCTGCTCCCACCGTTCCCTCCCTGGGTTGTACAGGTGTGTTGAAGGCAGTTGTAGGAACTTATAAAGATCCGAGATCAGTTTCGCGTCCGATGTGCGTGACAGTAGCCAACGTTCGTATGGCAGAAAAAGTCTGTCGGCCGTCTCTCTCACCTGTGGTTGAAGAGCCCAGTGGCGAGCCTGCATGTAGCGGTGCCTCTCGGTCTCAGGGAGTGAGAACTCCTGGCGAAACTGCGGGAAGGGAACAACCCCCTCCGGGCAATACATGTGACACAGGGCTCTGCACCCCGCCTGTCTCCAGTGTGTAAATGCCCCCTTTTCCATTCCCGGGGTAAAATCCGGGTTGTCCACCAACGGCGTGAGCGGCGATGGGAAGGAAGTAAGGCCATGTGTAATGTTAGTGGCATCCCAGACTCGCAGGGGCACTCTCGTGACAAAGGAGGCGTATACATTTCTGGGTCGGTGAATCCGGCGTAGGAATGGGATTTCCTGCAGGGGTCTACCCGCCACCGCCTGATCCTGGAAGAGCCAGTGTTTATCAGACTCCCACCTACTCCATTCCACAAGATAACGTAACTGTGTTGCCTGGAAATATTTACGGAAATCAGGTATTCCTAACCCTCCCGCTTCGGGAGCCAACAGTGAGAGGGCCCTGCGCATTCTAGGCTTTTTCCCCTGCCAGACAAACCGCGAGACATCCGCCTGTAGCTGCGGGATCCATCCGACCGGTGGTTGGAGCGGCAGGGCCCGAAACAAGTAGAGCACCTGAGGAAGGACCGTCATTTTGATGGCGGCTATCCTGCCCAGCCAGGAGAAGGGGCCACGGCCCCAGCGGCCCAGCTCCTCCCTGATCCTCGCACCTAAGGCCGTGTAGTTGGCCGTGACCATGGCCGGTAGAGTAGGGGCTATCTGGATTCCCAGATAGGGTACCGCCTCTGATGACCAGAGCATGGGGAATCGGTTCTGTAGGCGGGTCCTGGTAGCCGGCTCCAGGGAAATATCTAGAACCACCGATTTCCCCATATTCATTTTAAACCCTGCGACCGCACCAAAGGAGTCCAGCTCCTCGATGCAGGCCGGCAGGGCCGTCTGGGGCTCCTCAAGCGACAAGATGACATCATCAGTGTAGAGGCTGATCGCGTGCGTGAAGCTTCCCATCCGCACCCCCGCCACCCCCGGATTATCACGGATCCGCTGGGCGAATGGCTCCATATAAAGAGCGAAGAGCAAAGGCGAGAGCGGGCAGCCCTGCCTAGTGCCCCTTTCAATTGTAAAGTCCTTAGAGTTATACCCGTTCACACGAACCACAGCAGACGGCTGTTTGTAGCAGTTAAGGACCATGGACCGGAACTTATCCCCTATGCCCGCCTTCATCAGAACTCGCTCCAGGTAAGGCCAATGCACCCGGTCAAACGCTTTCTCCGCGTCCACCGCCAGCAGCATTCTTTCCCCCGGGATCCGGGAGGCCTTCTCCAGCAGATGGACGATCCGTTTCGTGTTGTCAACCGTCTGCCTCCCCGATACAAAACCAGCCTGATCAGGGTCAATAAGACCGGGTAAAAGAAGGTCTAGTCGGGCGGCTAGTATCCCAGTGTACAGTTTTAAATCGACATTCAGAAGAGATATCGGTCTGTACGATCCGCATAGCTTCGGGTCCTTCCCGGTTTGGGAATAACCGTGATTGAGTCCCGCAAAAGATCAGGCAGAATGGCCCCCGGTTCGGCAAACGAGTTGAAAAGACGAGCCAGGATAGGGGCCAGCGACGTGCAAAATGTCTTGTAAAAAAGCGTGGTGTAGCCATCCGGGCCAGGCGCTTTGCCATGTTTAAGCCTGGCAATAGCAGAAATCACCTCCTCAACCCTGATATCCCGATTTAAGTGTTCAGCCTGCAGGGGATCCAGAGAGGGCAAGGTGACCGAGTCCAGATAGGCGGCCACGGCTGTCTCATCCGGGGGTTCACTGGTATAGAGATCCGCGTAAAATTCACGAAATACAGCTGCAATGCGAACATCTTCCGTCTCTACCGTTCCCGCAGGGCCAGCGATCTCCTTCACCAGTTGACTTTGACGCGTCACCCGAAGCCTGTTGGCCAGCAGCTTGCCACAACGGTCCCCCCCTGTGTAGAAGGTATGGCGCAGCCGAAGTTCAGCATACTCCGCTCGGTCCAAGTCTAGGGCCGCAAGAAGCTTTCTCGCTTCCTTGAGTTGCCGCCAGATTCTCGGGGCCCCTGTCCTGCGGTGAATCTGTTCCAACTCGCGGACTCTATCGGTGAGTTCTTCCCTTTTGGCCTGCCGCTCTTTATTTTTAGCCGAGGAGATCGCCAGGAATTCCCCTCGGAGGACCGCTTTCAAGGCCTCCCACTGTGTGGCCCGAGCGGTGTCAGAGTTGTCGTTGTGGGACAGATACTCCCGGATGGCCTCCTCAATGCGGTCTACCACTACCTTCCTATGCAGCAAAGTGTCGCGGAGGCGCCATGTTCTGAGGGGATGAGCTGCCGGAGGCAGACACAACGTAGTATCGACCGGGGCGTGATCCGATAGAGACAACACTCCCACATCTGACCCCGTGACCAGTGCCCGCACCGGAGACGTGACCAGAAGGTGGTCAAGCCTCGCATACGTCTTATGGGCGTGGGAATAATATGAGTAATCTCTGTCCGTAGGGTGCATGTGTCGCCAAAGATCCAGGAGGTCTACCTCCGCTAACCTCGCTTTACAGCTGGCAGAGAAATCCCCGACCTGCGGGAAGCGTTGCGCCGACCTGTCCGTAGCCGAATCAAAAACCATGGTAAAATCTCCCCCTAGAATAATATGCCTATCTTGCGAGGCAGTAATATCCTCCACCGCCAACTGCAGGAAGCGCTCCTGTCTTTCATTACGGCTATACAAGGACCCAATCGTAAAAGTCAGACCCCCAATCCTAAACCGGTACGCCAACAGTCTGCCTTTCTATTCAGCAAATTTGTGGAGGATCTCCCCTTTAAAGTGTCTGGCCACCAGTATCGCTACCCCCGCCGTCTTATCTTATCTTATGCTGTATTTATAGAGCGCACTGACACCAAAGGTTTCCTGGCGCTGTGATTGAGATTGGAGGTGGGAGTCATAGTTTACATGAGTTTTGAGAAGAGCCGGGGTGGTGCATGAAGAAAAGAATTGTGACGGGAACTTATGGGAACGCAGTCTATGTGTGTCTTGTGACAGCAGGTGCGTCTCCTGGAGGAGACATATGTCCGCCCGAGTATTCTCCAGGAGAGAAAGCACTGCCCGCCGCTTGACGGGGTTATTCAAACCCCTGACATTCAGGGTTACAACCTTAAAAGTTTCAGGAGGCATAAAAAGAAATGTGAAGAAAGGCGTGAAGTCTCCGCTTGGAAATGGCGGAGTGCATGAGTGCCCAGGACGTAGCCTCAGAAAGCAAGGCTAAGAATAAAAAGTATGTGTTCGCGCAACTATCCTGCGCGGACAAACTAGGATGTGGAGATACCGCCAAAATATCTAGGAACCCCACAGTGCAATGGACGACCCTCCCCCCCCTCCCCAACTCACCCCCTCCTCCTTTCCCCAACTGCCCCCACTCGCAAACAACCAGCCTCCCATCATCCCCCCAACCCAAAACTGCCCCAACCCCCCCCCTCCATTCCCTCCCCCTCAACCAACTGTTCAAGAAACCCCATTGTCCAAGTCCGGCCCCCCATGGACAGACCCCTGGTAAGTTATTCAAGTGGACGTCCAGCCACAACACACCCCCGTACCGCTCCCCTCCCCTCCCCCGGAACCCTCAAACCTGCATTTAGAAAAGAAGCCATGTCGATCTCCCCCCGGAGTTCTCTCAAGCCGTCAAGGCCACATCACCAGACGCCGTTTCTCTGGTCACTTCCTGCACCGCATTGTCCATCTCGGCTCTGATGGTGGGCGAGTCTGGTCGCATGGCCGTAGCAGGGGACCGCCGTCCCCGGGGTGTCTGCCAGCCGTCTCTAGTGCTCCGTCGACGGCGGGGCGTGGGTGCATCTTCGTCCGACGCAGTGATCCCCAGGACTCCACAGGTGTCCTGCAGGGACCGGAGTTGGTGCAATGTCCCGTTCCACTGAAAGATGAGTCTGAAAGGATGGCCCCAGGAGTATTGCGTGTCATGTTCCCTCAGAAAGTCTGTGGCTATTTTAAACGCTTTGCGTTTCTGCAACGTGCTTGCTGCCAAGTCTTGAAAAAGGGCCACTTGATGCCCCCTGAAGCGTAGGGATTCTTGTTTCCTCGCCTCGCGAAGAATCCGTTCCTTTAAGGGAAAGTCCGGCAGGAAGGCCAAGATGTCCGGGGGTGGCGTCGAGGTCCGGCGCGGCAGGCCCACCCTGTGTGCTCTATCGATTCGTATAGAGAAGTCCTCCGATTCGCCCAGTATTTCCCTAAAGAGTTCCTTCAGGTATCCAGCGATATCACTGCCCTCTTCTTTAGACGGAATCCCCCGGACCCTTATGTTATTGCGCCGAGACCTGTTCTCAAGATCCTCGTTGTGCATTTGGAGGTCAATTTGCTGGTCCCGTAGCCTCAATACCTCCTGCTGTAACTGCGCAATCTCTTCGTCACAAGAGTGGCCAGCATTCTCTACCGTATCCACTCAATCACCAAGGGAGTCTACCTCTCTGCGTACCTCTCGAACTTCCCCGGCCACCTCTTGCTTTAATGTTTGAAAATCCTCCCTGAGGGAACTAAAAAGCGACTCAAGAAAGGATCTGGTCACCGGGGGTTCCCCTCCTTCCGCTCCCCTGGAACCATTCGAGGGGCCCGAGGTCTGCTGCTGCCTATCCTGTCTTGGGGTACCCCTGCTCAGCATCTCGGGCAACGTGCGGTCCCCCTTTCTGCTCCCTCTGGTACCTGACATCGTAAGTGTGGAGGGGCGCGCTTAACGGCGTGGTAGTCAGGCGGGAACAGTGCGCTCCTGTATCAGGTCAATGCTTTCACTGACTGACTGGCGAAACTCCTCCTTGGCCTCGGTCCCGCTCCAGCGGATGTCGCAGCTAACACTATCCCTGTGTGCCAGCCAGGATGCACCCAGAGCCCCCGTCCGAGGGGTAGGCCGGGATCAGTCCCCCGTGCCACCACCACGATAGTGTGCAAGAGTCAGGCCCATCCGAGGAGCCGGGGCACCCCAAGTGATGTGGCGCTGCTGCTGTGTTGGCACGGCCCTACCCCGGGTCCCGTGCTCTCCGGCGTCTGCTATCGTGGCCCTTCCTCGGGTCTCCCACAAGAGTCTCTCCTTCGGGTGCCTAGTATGGAAGTTCACCGGTTTCCTTGCCGCGCCATCAATGGTTGCCCTGCCCCCGGCGCCGAACGTCCGCCAGCCATCGGAGGGACGCCCATGCAGAGGCTTGTTTCCGGTTGGATCCCCGGGCTTGCGTGGCGATCCCACACCGACCCGTCACCTCCGCCTCCGTGCTCCTAGCCGCTGCAGGGACCAGCCCAGCCTGCGGTGTGCGGATACGCCCCTAGGCGACCGTCCACTCACCCTCCTCTCCCGTGCTGGTTTCTGGGGGAGCGGGGAAGGCCTCGCAGTATCGCTCAACAGGCCCGGCCTCCGGCCCCGCGCGGCAGCCTCACTCGGGTCACCAGTCGGCAGAAGCAGCTTCGGAGCTCAGGAGCGTTGCACGCCACCCTTGGTCATGGCGGGGGGTCGGGCAGGATTCTCTCGTCTCCCCCAGCTGGTCCGCGCGTCTCCGAATTCACCCTTCCACGGCTACGGCCTTCACGGCACCAGCGCCTTCGGCGCCCGGACGGCGCTCCTCGCAGGTTCACTCCGGGACCTCCACCGCCGCAACCACCGGGTCACTTGCACTCCAAGGTGCTCCGTTGTTTGTCCCGTGCTTCTGGCGCCGATCCCCGTGCAGTTTGGGGGGAGATCAGCGAGTTTAGGGGGTTCTAGGGCCCAGGCTTACGGGAGCTCACGGATGGTGCGTCCTCTCAGCCCGCCATCTTGGCCACGCCCCCCCTTACATAATTTTAAAATGATAAAATATATTAAAATTATTAGTTGAATAATTGTTTTGAAGATATATATATATATATATATATATATATATATATATATCATCCCAAAAAGCTCCTGAGCTCAGAGACGCACTCCAACAAAGAACTGTTCATCACGAACCTTTTATTCACCGGAAACAGCAATTACCACCTGATTAATTAATGTCCCTGACGCGTTTCGATGCCTCCGGCATCTTAATCATAGGGCGGGTGATTTGGAAAGTCAGGTGCAAACTGCTACTCATTTCACTCAGCATGCGTTCTCCAATGAAATGCATGCAGGGAGTAGTAGTTTCAATTCTTCCCCTTCGGTGGGGTCCTTTGTTTCCATAAGAAGTTTGATTCCCTTTTTAAAAATTAATGTTTGTGCAGCCCTCCGGTGAGCCTCAGGTTGGTAACTCTGCTTCCCAATTTCTTCTGTTCCTCGTGCTGGAAACAGGCTGCATGACAGTGTGCAGCCACACAGACCTTCAAACTGATGTTAGCGGCGGTGCAATCTCCCACGGCCGGAGCTGCCGTGTCAATATCATCCCAAAAAGCTCCTGAGCTCAGAGACGCACTCCAACAAAGAACTGTTCATCACGAACCTTTTATTCACCGGAAACAGCAATTACCACCTGATTAATTAATGTCCCTTACGCGTTTCGATGCCTCCGGCATCTTAATCATAGGGCGGGTGATTTGGAAAGTCAGGTGCAAACTGCTACTCATTTCACTCAGCATGCGTTCTCCAATGAAATGCATGCAGGGAGTAGTAGTTTCAATTCTTCCCCTTCGGTGGGGTCCTTTGTTTCCATAAGAAGTTTGATTCCCTTTTTAAAAATTAATGTTTGTGCAGCCCTCCGGTGGGCCTCAGGTTGGTAACTCTGCTTCCCAATTTCTTCTGTTCCTCGTGCTGGAAACAGGCTGCATGACAGTGTGCAGCCACACAGACCTTCAAACTGATGTTAGCGGCGGTGCAATCTCCCACGGCCGGAGCTGCCGTGTCAATATCATCCCAAAAAGCTCCTGAGCTCAGAGACGCACTCCAACAAAGAACTGTTCATCACGAACCTTTTATTCACCGGAAACAGCAATTACCACCTGATTAATTAATGTCCCTGACGCGTTTCGATGCCTCCGGCATCTTAATCATAGGGCGGGTGATTTGGAAAGTCAGGTGCAAACTGCTACTCATTTCACTCAGCATGCGTTCTCCAATGAAATGCATGCAGGGAGTAGTAGTTTCAATTCTTCCCCTTCGGTGGGGTCCTTTGTTTCCATAAGAAGTTTGATTCCCTTTTTAAAAATTAATGTTTGTGCAGCCCTCCGGTGGGCCTCAGGTTGGTAACTCTGCTTCCCAATTTCTTCTGTTCCTCGTGCTGGAAACAGGCTGCATGACAGTGTGCAGCCACACAGACCTTCAAACTGATGTTAGCGGCGGTGCAATCTCCCACGGCCGGAGCTGCCGTGTCAATATCATCCCAAAAAGCTCCTGAGCTCAGAGACGCACTCCAACAAAGAACTGTTCATCACGAACCTTTTATTCACTGGAAACAGCAATTACCACCTGATTAATTAATGTCCCTGACGCGTTTCGATGCCTCCGGCATCTTAATCATAGGGCGGGTGATTTGGAAAGTCAGGTGCAAACTGCTACTCATTTCACTCAGCATGCGTTCTCCAATGAAATGCATGCAGGGAGTAGTAGTTTCAATTCTTCCCCTTCGGTGGGGTCCTTTGTTTCCATAAGAAGTTTGATTCCCTTTTTAAAAATTAATGTTTGTGCAGCCCTCCGGTGGGCCTCAGGTTGGTAACTCTGCTTCCCAATTTCTTCTGTTCCTCGTGCTGGAAACAGGCTGCATGACAGTGTGCAGCCACACAGACCTTCAAACTGATGTTAGCGGCGGTGCAATCTCCCACGGCCGGAGCTGCCGTGTCAATATCATCCCAAAAAGCTCCTGAGCTCAGAGACGCACTCCAACAAAGAACTGTTCATCACGAACCTTTTATTCACCGGAAACAGCAATTACCACCTGATTAATTAATGTCCCTTACGCGTTTCGATGCCTCCGGCATCTTAATCATAGGGCGGGTGATTTGGAAAGTCAGGTGCAAACTGCTACTCATTTCACTCAGCATGCGTTCTCCAATGAAATGCATGCAGGGAGTAGTAGTTTCAATTCTTCCCCTTCGGTGGGGTCCTTTGTTTCCATAAGAAGTTTGATTCCCTTTTTAAAAATTAATGTTTGTGCAGCCCTCCGGTGGGCCTCAGGTTGGTAACTCTGCTTCCCAATTTCTTCTGTTCCTCGTGCTGGAAACAGGCTGCATGACAGTGTGCAGCCACACAGACCTTCAAACAGATGTTAGCGGCGGTGCAATCTCCCACGGCCGGAGCTGCCGTGTCAATATCATCCCAAAAAGCTCCTGAGCTCAGAGACGCACTCCAACAAAGAACTGTTCATCACGAGGAACAGAAGAAATTGGGAAGCAGAGTTACCAACCTGAGGCCCACCGGAGGCCTGCACAAACATTAATTTTTAAAAAGGGAATCAAACTTCTTATGGAAACAAAGGACCCCACCGAAGGGGAAGAATTGAAACTACTACTCCCTGCATGCATTTCATTGGAGAACGCATGCTGAGTGAAATGAGTAGCAGTTTGCACCTGACTTTCCAAATCACCCGCCCTATGATTAAGATGCCGGAGGCATCGAAACGCGTCAGGGACATTAATTAATCAGGTGGTAATTGCTGTTTCCGGTGAATAAAAGGTTCGTGATGAACAGTTCTTTGTTGGAGTGCGTCTCTGAGCTCAGGAGCTTTTTGGGATGATATATATATATATATATATATATATGACTGGAAATCCAATGAATGACCTTCTCACAGATGAGGAAGCAACATTCTTGAAAAATGACAGCCCCTTGATGCCTACAATGTACTTTCTGCTGAAGGTTCATAAAACCCTAATTAATCCTCCGGCGAGGCCCATCATGTCAAGCTGCAACTCTCTGTATGAGAATCTATCAGATTATGTGGATTACTTTTTAGCACCGATTGTCACGAACCTTACCCCGTATATAAAGATTACAGGAGACTTTCTACGAATCCTTTCCAAAACTAGCTGGCAAAAAGGTTTTCTGTTAGCTACAATTGATGTAGTTTCGTTATATACTTCGATCAGCCATGAGGTGGGATTACATGCCTTGGAATACTTCCTAAAACAACGTAGCATTCACCAACTGAAACATACAAGAATGCTCTTGGAGATGGTTGAATTGTGTCTTCGCAATAATGTATTCATCTTCAATGGCCAGATCTATTCCCAAATGTGTGTAACCGCAATGGGAGTTTCGTTCTCTCCAAGCTACGCCAACCTCACCATGGGTTGGTGGGAAAAACTGGTAGCTTGGAGAGACGAAAATGAACAATACACTGCCAAGACAGAAATCTGGCTGAGATTCATAGACGATTTATTCATCATCTGGAGTGGCAGCCAGAGGGAATTCGTCAAATATATGAAGATCTTGAATAATAATTATACTGGCCTACAATTTACATATGCCATCAGTAGTAAAGAAATTCAATTTTTAGATGTCACTGTATACACTGAGAATGATGAAATGAAAACAAAAGTATACTGGAAACCAACTTCGACGAATAGTATCCTACATGAGTCCCGTTTTCATCCCCCACAACTGAAGAAAAGCATCCCTTATGGGGAGTTTCTTAGGTTGAGACGAAATTGTTCGGATGATGACCAATTGGAGAAAACCTTTTTGGTAACAAGAACTCGATTCCAATTAAGAGGATATAAAGAGAAAGATATCAAACTGGGAGAGGACAGAGCAAGATCAGTGCAAAGAGTAAAGACTCTGGAAAGAAAGGAGAAACAACACTGGCGTTGCCAATAGGTTTCACATTTGGAAAGTTGGAGCTATTGGTTTTGTAAATGACATTTTATATTTATATATCGTTATTGGCATTGTCAATAACAATATATGAATATAAAATGTCATTTACAAAACCAATAGCTCCAACTTTCCAAATGCGAAACCTATTGGCAACGCCAGTGCTTGTTTATACTTAGTTGCAAAGTATATTTATCTCTCCCCCTTTCTTTCCCTACCCCTTCTCTTCCTTTATAACTCTAAAATGTAAAAGCTTTCTGCTCTGTTTTTTTGGCATAATTCTATCTCATTAGTGCTTGCTTTCAAATATTGTTACAATTTTGCCCTATGTTTTATTTTAACAGTTTTGTTAATAAAGCTTGTTAAACTAAAAAAAAGGACGGGGGCTCCATAGGTAAGTGAGTAATGCAGCTCGAACCAAAAGCTGCCAGCGAACACAGAGCGCTGTCCACTCCGTGTACTGCCGTCAATTTCCTTGGCAATCGGTTGCCTGAGTAAAATGAATCTGCAAGCGATTCCGCTATAGGTAAGAAAGGCTAGAAACGAAGTCACCGCCAAGAGAGCAACACCCCAGGAAGCAGAGCTAGAATGCATGCTCTGGACGGGTGCAGGCAAAAGCGTCTGAAGGAACAGATCAAGAATACAGGAATCAAGTACGTCTTTCACAGGAATCATGAAACCAAAAAGTGATTGGGAAGCACCGGGGAAGCATGCAGGAGTGGCTTATATCCTCCTCCTCCTCTTACAGATGTGTCAGCACACTCACTATTATCCCCCCAAAGGATTCTGGGGCGTGTAGTTCAGAAGACTCACTCGCTTGCCAGTCATACTGCAATAGCACAAAGAGGGGTTGGCTAACTTGTGTGTCCCTTGCACATACCTGACCTTGCCTCGGGACACCACCATGACATATGGGATCAAGAAAATGTGCTTGTTCAGAGGCTTGGTGCTATATAAGCAAAAGCATAAGCAAAAGATTTGTATTATTAAATTTTCTTAACTGAAAGGGAATTTCACAACAGACTTACAAGTGCAGGCTTTGGAGCTACTTCCTTGAGCTGATGAAAGCCCTGCGGTGGCGAGGAGGGTCTGCCTTACCGCAGACAAAACATTAGTGTGAAAAACGTGATGTGAAAGCAGCTGAAACCGCCTCCTGTGCACAGGAACATAATGGGGCCCCAACAGGGATCATGACTTGATTTGTACAATAGCTTAGGTTTGAGGCCTCTGCAGCTGGTATTTTAAAGATCGAGATCATAAGGCGTCACCTTCACGCGCTCTCAAAACTAAAGTAAATTAAATAATTGTATATTGCAGAAGGGAGTGACACTTACCAGTATCAAGCAGAACTTTCACGTTACGGCCGGCAGGCACTATAATGTCATGTTTTGGTCCATGTCTGGTTAATGCAGGTAATTGGTGGCATTCTACCTAGTGGATCGTCCTGTAGCTGTACTGCACATTGCATTTAAAAAGATGATACTGTCAGACCACTGAACCCTATATGTGGAACAGACTAAGCATTTAGAAGGACCAGTTACCTTGCGGTTGATTCCCTTTTGCCACTACAGCAGAGTGTGTAACACGCGACGTCAAAGGTACCCCTTCGAAGTATGTCTTTGTGCTGGGCTGAAAACTATGCTGCAACCCTGTGATGGACAGCGGGGGGGGGGGAAGGAACATGGACAACGGGAGTGGGACGGGAACAAAGAGAACGAGGACAACAGGAGGGGCGGGCGGGAGGATGGAGGACACGAACAGTGGGAGGGGTGGAAACTGGAAGGGGCGGGAACAAAGGGAAAGTGAACAACCGCATGGGGGCGGGAACAGGAAACTTAACAAGGCGCACAATGCCCTGTGACCGCAGCTCTGTAGTAATGCTCACTTCAGCATTTTACAGCCATCGCGCGAGATGTTTTATGTGCGCGGAGGGAAGCCGGATGGGGGCGGGAGAGACTGGTGGGGGGGCGGGAATGCGCGAGGGGAGGCAGGCGGATTAGGAGGGAAGCCTGATGGGGGCGGGAGAGCCTGGTGGGGGGGCGTGAATGCGAGCGAGGGGAGGCAGGCGGATTAGGGAGATGCGCATGCTTGTGTGGTCACGTGACCCGCTTTTGTGTTCACGTGTCTCACATGCACTGTGAAGAAACCGCAGTGGTTTCACTAGTCGATTGAGCCCTTAAATTTTCACCTATTACATTCGCAAGTGAATGATAATAGGCGAAACCTAAAAACCTGAAGATCAAACAATTTGCATGGTGCTGACATACAGCAAAGAGAACTATGGAATAATAAATATTCTAAGAAAACATTGGAGCATCTTGAGGAAAGATCCAGATATAGGACAAAAAATAGGTGAACAACATAGTATCTCCTATCGAAAGGCGCCCTCCCTAAAAGATAAATTGGTGAACAGCCATTTGACGTCATCAAAATCGGAAAAACCCAATTGGTTAGCAAACCAACAAACTGGATTCGTACATTGCAATAAATGCAAAACATGCAAGAGTGGGATACACATGAAAGAAGTCAAAGATCACATGGGAAGAACATTCAAGATCACAGAAAGATTAACGTGTGAATCAACTATGTGGCCTATTTAATTGTGTGCCATTGCGAGCTTTGGTACATTGACAGTACCATTTGCCCTCTAAAAAAGAGAATACTGGAACATTTGCGTGCCATTCAAAACGAAGATACAAACTATGCAATCGTGAAACATCTGAAAACCCATGAAGAAAAGAACAGGAAGGAAATCAAATATTTTGGTTTGGTAACTGTACCTAAGAATGAGAGAGGAGGCAACAGAACTGTCATATTACGTAGATTGGAATCAAGCATGATCATAAGGTTCAAAACAAAGACCCCATTTGGGATCAATGGGGACGAGGAACTTCACAGACATTTGTAGAATACCAGAAGGGGGACAATAACATGTAAATATTGCAAATAATGATGATTCCAAGATGAAAAGATATAGAAGATTGAACTTTATACAATTTTATGACGAATATCAAATAACATGAAACAAACAAACAAGGTTCACTTAGCAAGAAAAAGAGCAAGTAGATATGTTTACAACGTAAATAATGGCCAGTCTAAGAATACCCACACTAACAATGAACTATCAAGTGAGCACTGAGCTCTGTATAAACTCGTGGATTGAAGAGAATGTAGTGAATAAATCAGAATGCAATTGGCAACAAAGATTGTGACAATACAATTGCCTATGAAGCACTAATACAGATCACCACTAAAGAAATAGTTTCATATATTGTCGATAAAGTTTGAAATATTGTATAAAGTATAACAATGCTAATTGAGATGGAATCTGTGGGACATTAATTTTGATTTGAATTCAAAGCAGCTGACACATGTAAATAATCACTCTTTTCATTTTATTTTGGAAATTGGTAACAATTATTTGGAACTATGTAACCCATAATGCCTCCTAATTGGCATGTATGGGAATCTTTAAAAATAGGAAAGTGATGAAGGACTCACATACCGTGAGCAAGACTGAGATTCAGTTGAAACGCGTTGGTGGTGGTCTATGGTGTTCATTTGCACACAATAAATCTTTGAAAGAATATACCCTGCTGGAGTGCGGTGTTTTCCTTGTTTCAAGGAACCTTTGATGCGGAATATATATATATATATATATATATATATATATATATATATATATATATATATATATATATATATATATCTATACTACTATTATAAAGAGAGAACTATGCCCTTTGAGCCAGGTAAACTCGAAAAGTACACCACCAATCAAAACACCCAAGACATCTTTGCAAACCCCAGGGCAAGCAGAAGGACATAGGCTATTAAAAAAAAAAAATATACATTGTTTAAAAAATGTCGAAATAAAAATAAAGTAGTCCCTTGCAAGTAGCGCCGGCCGCGACGTCTGCGTGATGACATTATTTGCGTTTGCGCTCCCTGGCAGCACTTCCGGAAATGGCGCCGAAGATCGCGACCTACTGGGAGGACTGCCGCGGCCCTGCTTGCTGATGGGCGAAGTGGGAGCCTGTGCAGGCGGGGCGCATGGAGAGTGGCGGCCTATGCGGGCGGGGTGCCTGGAGAGTGGCGGTCTGTGCGGGTGGGGCGCCTGGAGAGTGGCGGCCTGTGCAGGCCTGGGCGCCTGGAGAGTGGCGGCCTGTGCGGGTGAGGCGCCTGGAGAGTGGTGGCCTGTGCGGGCGGGGCGCCTGGAGCGGGACCGGCGGCTAAGGTATGGATCAGGCTCTCGGGGCCAAGGGCGGGAGGGGGCCAGGCCGGGCGGGGCGGGAGGGGGCAGAAGTGCACGCAAGCCTCAAATGCTGCCCCCAGCCCCTTTCTGCTCCAGGCAACGCTGGGGCGGGCTGCTAGTATATATATATATATATATATATATATATATATATATATATATATATATATATATCTCTGCCACTCCACTACACAAGCAGGATGCAGGCGCTCTCTCCTCACGAAAAGAAACATGGAGCACAGACCCAGGTAGGTGAAAAAGTTTGTCGGTTTATTGAGCTGTTACTCAGTCGGCCATTGCGCGTTTCGGTACTGACGTACCTTGACCTTGATATATGTGAAAAAAGAAGTTGCCCTCCAAATGAAAAAGCCACACGCAGGCAAGCTTAGTCCATTTATTTGCAGATTATTCAGCATTTCAGTCCGTGCCCCAAACACAAATGCAGAAGCCAGACGCGTTTCGAGCGTCAAACTGCCCTTGTTCACTGGCAAAAGTGGAGAACAGCAGCAAAGAGAACCACCTGCGCATATTTTAATGTCCCGCCCTTGTGGGCGTATGCGCGAGTTGAATGCTGGTAGTAGCAGTCCCCTTGTAGTAATACCCAAGTGGGTGCAGCCGTACCCATAAAATATTAATATCTTACCCCAGTGGGCATGTTTGAAACATCCAAGACTGTTGCCCAGCCGATACAACATCCACAAAATGGGCTTGTCGCTCCAGCAGCGTCTCTTTGTTCCTGGCGCTGCGGACCCGCTATGATAAGCAGTGGGGCTTCCTCGCGGCTAAGGCAGGCCGCTGTATACGAAAAAAGAAGTTGCCCTCCGAATGAAGAAGCCACACACAGGCAAGCTTAGTCCATTTATTTGCAGATTGCTGAGCATTTCAGTCCGGCGCCCCAAACACAAATGCAGAAGCCAGACGCGTTTCGAGCATCAAACCGCCCTTGTTCACTGGCAAAAGTGGAGAATAGCAGCAAAGAGAACCACCTGCGCATATTTTAATGTCCCGCCCTTGTGGGCGTAGGCACGAGTTGAATGCTGGTAGTTGCAGTCCCCTTGTAGTAATAGCCAAGTGGGCGTAGCCATGTCCTCAAAATATTAAAATCTTACCCCAGTGGGCATGTTTGAAACATCCAAGGGTGGTTTGACGCTCGAAACGCGTCTGGCTTCTGCATTTGTTTTTCTTCTTTCATCTTTTCAATGTAATTATATACTGCCTGATCGAAGGTTGTTATTTCTACAGGAGTAGTATTCCTACCACCCCCGCATACGACTCCTGTAGAAATAACAACCTTCGAACAGGCAGTATACAATGACATTGAAAAGATGAAAGAAGAAAAACCTTTCTGTAACATGAGTAAAAATGAAAAACAAGCCCTGGATAATCTAAGAAACTGCGTGGAGATTGTTATAAAACCTGCAGATAAGGGAGGAGGGATAGTGGTACTAGACAAAATAGCCTATCAAACGAAATGCCTCCGCCTTCTATCAGATACTAAGAACTACTCCCCCCTGACCACTGACCCCACACAGGATTTGAAGCAGGAAATAAAATCACTAGTGAATCTGGCAGAATCCTGTAGCTACATCACGAAACACAAGGCTAATTTTTTTGAACACCAGCGAAGAAAAAATCCCGTAGTTTTACATACTGCCTAAGATGCACAAAAATAAAACACCACCACCCAGAAGACCAATCGTGTCTGGCATTTGGTCCTTCCTGGAGCCATTATCTAGATACTGCAACTGCTTTTTTAAGGAAATGGTACAAAGAACTGAAACCTACCTGCAGGACACTAAAAGCCTCCTACAACTTTTAAAGAACATCCAAGTAGACGAAGCAACAATTCTTGTGAGCTTTGATATTGAAAGCCTTTACACTAGACTCCCCCAAGATAAAACCCTAGAGGTTTTAGGTAGAGTGCTAGATGAAACGACTTGGCCTTACCACGTCCCAAAACACTTTGTCCTGGAATGTGCCACCCTAGCGCTAAAAAGAAACTTTTTTTAGTTTGAGGGTGCCCTTTTTTTACAAATTGGGGGCACTTCCATGGGGAGCACCTTCGCTCCAAGTGTAGCAGGGTTGTACGTCTTCGAGAAAAAATTCATTCTGGGCGAAGGGAAACCCTTTGGGCAACATATTGTATTTTGGAAGAGATACATTGATGACAATGTCCTTGCCATTTGGCAAGGACCTGATCACACCCTGAGTGAGTTCATCACGTGGATCAACACCTGTGATAATAATCTCAAATTCACACACTCAGTTTTCCTTGATTTAGTGATAACCAAAGAAGACGGAGGTCTGGAAACCAGGACCCATCGGAAGCCCACAGCAAAAAACAATGCCCTGAGATACGAGAGCGTCCATCCGAGGGCCCTCAAGGAAAATCTTCCTTACGGCCAATATCTCCGATTAATAAGGAATTGCAGTAAATTAGAAGATTGCCAAAGCCAGGCAAAGGAGTTAACTGAAAAACTCTTAGACAGGGGCTACCCTAACCATATCCTGAATAAAAGGCCAAAAAAGAACAAGAAATTAGCCCAGAGAGGTGCTCCTAGAGGACAAAGTCAAAGACGATAAACAACTGCCTCTAACGTGTCACTACATACAATACGTTGTCTAATAAAATGACAAAATCCATCAACAAACATTGGAACATACTCAACACTGGAAATCTTCACTGGGAAAAAACAATCTTTTCTTTCAAAAGAGCCAGAAGCATAAGAGACACACTTGTACATACCAGCCCCAAACAGAATACGACAGATGAACCAACTACAGTACTCAGCGCCTAGGATCTGCCAAAAGTCACTGGTCACTACCCGTGTGGAAACTGCAGTGTATGCCACTTGACCACTGCAACAAAAACCCTACAACTGGAAAGAGGAAAAATTTGAACACAGAGGACTCACACGAATTGCAATAGCGACAACGTGGTATACCTAGTAACATGCCCGTGTGGTCTATAATACGTGGGTATGACCGGGAGGAAGGTCAAGCAATGCATCTGTGAACACAGAAGCACAATCAGGTGCAAAAAAGTAACCACGAAACTAACGGAACACGTCCTGGCGATGAACCACACCTCTAATGACATAAGGTGGACAATAATTGAGCTAGTACAACCAGGGGGCAAGACCACACAACACTTGTTTGAAAAAGAACAACGATGGATATATAGACTTTCTACAAATATATCTGGTCTGAATGATAATATACCCTGGTACACTGTAAGACAAAGATAATCCTATTTCTCAATATTTCACTATTGCAGCTACACTCAGGATATGCATTCTAAACAATTAACTAATGTGCATAAATCTTACTTTTATATTTGCTACCTTCCCATCAGCTTTTAGTAATTTGAACTGTGAGATATGTGCTACACCACTTATTGACACTGCCTCCATTGTATACTGCCCGTGTGATTAATAAAGTTTGATTCCTAACATCTAGAACACTTTTCCCAGAACCCCTTGGTGATATAGAGAGAACATCTTTATAAAACGGTCCCTTAACCCATCCCAAACGCACACTGCACCACGTAACTAGAGCCGCGGTCACCTGACCGGGTGATGCGTGCTCTGATTGGCTAGTGACTATCCAATCACACGGCGCTTGTCTTAAATACACGGAAGTGCATCCTACATTATCCTCGGGACTCCGTGCGGTAAGGATAGGTTTCCAGCGGGCTGACTCATTTTGACAAGTAAGTTGCTCATGACAAGGGCGGGTGGGCTATACTTTCTATGTAGCCTCGACATGCCAGAACGGGCGTCTCTAACTACGACGTCCCGCTAATCCAAATGCTCATGTCTGCTACTTTCCATGTTTTATGCCCACAGAACGCTCAAAGGCGCCCGCCCCCCCCACGGTATCCATGGGGTTCTACTACCAGTAATTTCTAGTAGGTCCGTTGGTTGAGTGCACTCTCTATTACGTTGTTTAAAAGTGTTTTACCACTTAGATCACTAGTGAAAGATACTTTGGCTATCTCACCTTTGTCCCCTTGACAATGTGTATAAATGTCCACGTCATCTCTGATCGTAGGACTTTTTACACACGTTGACTAGATGCAGTCACATAGCGCCCGTAATATTATTATGAAGAGCACTTGTCACCCACTAAATGATGATGACTGTAGAGTGGGTATGTACCTAACGAAAAACATACCCAGCTGGGTCACACTATTTGTGCACCTCCAATAAATGGTGTGATATAGCATGCACTTTTTGAATGGCTCTTGCATGCACAAACTGATTCTCACAGAGACAAAAACCTTTCTGTTTGTAGCAAATTATACAAGAAATGCATACCCTTGCGCCATTACTATGCTCTGTTCTATTGTTTCAGATTTTTCTTACACAGAAGGCTGTAAGCAAGCTAAACCGTAAGTACACGGTCTGGCACACAGTTGGGTCAGGGACGGGTGCGCCTTAGGGTGCGCAGACCTCCCGGCTCACCCCTTTTGGTCCAGAAGAACACCTAAAAATCACATAAGGTTGAAACATGTTGACCATATTCTCACTCCAAATTTGATACTCTCTGGTCACACTACGCCATTAGAAGTATCCCACTTGTTTTTAATAGTGTCACACTCACTCCAGAATAAAGTCTGTAGGGAGTACATGTAGTACGCTTTCAGGGCCGGCTTTAGGCTCATGGTGGCCCTGTGCAGGGAGCGTAGGTGGGGGCCCGGGAAGAGGGGGTCCGGACGGGGCGGAGCTCAGGAAGGTGACACTAGTTAAGCCAAGTAATTAGATATTTTAGCATTATTCACTTTCTCTTAATTTCCATTACATATGATTCTTAGATGGCAGCGACACCTCCTGTCCAAACGCACTCACCCCGACATACAAGGGCAGTACATTACACTGCTGGAGAGACGGATATGAGGAAAGATATTTGAATTCTCGGCCTTGGAATGGGCGGAATGGGCTGGCATACATCATAGCTGTCATACCCTGCTCATAAATGTTAATCAGGGATCAATGATGCTTTGCAATGTCAGCAACTTCTGTAACATGTCTGTTAGAACTGGCTATTTCTGGTAGGCTAAGGCTGACGCCAAAGCCAGGCAGAAACCACCATTCTAGTCAGGGCAAGGAAGTCACACGCCAAGATAACCTCTGCTCACCCCCTTGGTAGCTTGGCACAAGCAGTAAGGCTAAACTCGGAGGCAATGTGTAAAGCATTTGCGCCAGCGCACAACAGCAACAACATACTAGGCACACCACAAAAGAGACTCCACACAAGGTTATTATAAAAATAACTTTTGTATTGTAAAAACACATCAGATAAAATCACACATATACATTGTGCCAACTGGCACAGGCAATATTCACAGGGATTATGTACACAAGACAGGGCCACAAGGGCCACTGTCATATTCAGATATAGCACTTCTAGATAAAATGTAGAATATAAAATCACTTCTAGAATGAAATAGTAAAACATAAAATGGTAATCACAAAGATAACAACCAGTAACCACTGGTAACAGGAACCAGGACCTTACTAGGACCACCTGTACTAAGAAAGAAGAACCACCTAAGTATCACACAGCATTAGGGGTCTAAGAAAGAATACATTACTCATGATGCAATAAACCTACATTCAGAGGAGTAGAAAAGACAACCACCTAAGTATCACTCAGCATTTAGGGGTCTAGGAAAAGGACACATTACCCATGATGCAATAACCTACATTCAGAGGAGTAAGAATAGAGCACATGATGCAATAAACTACATTCAGGGGTGCAGCGCAAGAAGACACCTGATGACTAACCATTCAGAGGTGCAGCGCATGGAAAGGAAGACACATGATGCAGTAACACATTCAGAGGTGTTAAGAATAGGGCACATGATGCAATAAAATACATTCAGGGGTGCAGCGCAAGAAGACACATGATGACTAAACATTCAGAGGTGCAGCGCATAGAAAGGAAGACACATAATGCATAAACATTCAGAGGTGCCTAATAAATCAATAGCGCAAAAACACACAGTAGGCAATTACTATTTAAAAGCATAGAAATCACATTGCGCCTACACTACATAAGCCACTACCTGTGGCAGTCCCTAGGCCAACTGGCCTTGTTGGGGCAAGGATGCCCTGTGTCCAATGTCAGGGCGCGCTGCCATGCAGCGCCAGTCCAAAGTACAAAAAGCCTAAACGTGGCAGGTGCCCACAAAGTGCTGGGCACCTGGGCATCGCAATAAAATAAACTGCGACAGGGTCCTTACTGACCCGTGGGCGCAAACTGCGCCATGCTGGAGCCACACAGGCCCCCTCGAGCCTTCTCCTGGCTCTGGACAACGTTGGGGCGACCCGCTGCCAACTGGGGCCGCCCTGACTCTGTCTTTTCGACAAAAGGGCCCTCGAGCCTTGCGGGGCTCGTAAATCAAAAAGAAATGGCCCCCTAGAGCCTCTCTGGACTCATACACGTTGGGGCGACCCACTGCCAACCGGGGCCGCCCTTGAAGCCCTCATGGCTTGACTCACGTTGGGGCGACCCACTGCCAACTGGGGCCGCCCATGAAGCCCTCATGGCTTCCCTCTGACATGAAGCGCGAGCTCGCGCTACCGGGGGGCGGGGCGGACACCGACAACGTGTCCCGGCGCCCCCCCCCCTTCTCCGGCCCCACTCACCGGTCGGTCAGGCGCTCACCGGTTCTCCTCCTCTGGCTCTCCCTCCAGTCGGGAAGCCTCGCGGTGGGGGCAGGCACCGGCAATGTGCCTCGCGCCCCCTCCGCTCGTGTCTGCAGGCCGCTCCTCTCGCTGCAGGGCTCCCTCCGCTCACGGGAGCCCTGCCGACCAGCCGCCATCACTCGTCCTTCTTCCCCGGGCCGGCCTCATCTTCTGCCTAGCCAGCCAATCCCGTCGCGGGCCCTGGGACGAGCCTCCAGCAGCACCCGGGGGTCAGCCACTCACAGCGCGGCTCCCGGGACAGCTTTCGATGACGCGGCGGCACTTCCTCCAATGGATGCGCAGCTCACCAGAACAGGCCCACAGCAGCGGCCAATCACAGCGCGTCTTCTTCGACGAGCCTCCAGGCAGCAACCAATCAGGTCGCGGCCCCTTCGTGATTCTCCCCGCAGCCTCTGGTCACCTTCAGGCCCCCGGGCAGCAGCAATCACGGCGTGGGCAGCCGAGGTTAAATGGAATTTAAAAATAAGCGAGGTGGGCACTCGCCAGGCTGGCAAAGCGCTCCTCAGCGCTATAATCAAAAATAAAGCGCTCGAAAGCGCTATGGGCAATAAAGCGCTCCCAAAGCGCTAGAACACAAAGTACAAAGGGTCCTTCCAGAAATGCAGCTCCACCATGCTGCACAAAGGTCCAGAGAGTCCCAGGGGGCAAAGCAAAGTCCCCCCCATCAGCCCAGCAAGGCAGAGGGGTCCCCCAGGAGTCCAGGAAAGTCCATCAGGTGCCCAGGGGCTGGGCAGAGCCAGGGATTCCCCTTAGCTCAAGCAGCAGCAGCCCCTGGCAGATTCAAGTTGAAAACAAGAACCATTTGGAAGGGGATACAACCCCTTTTTATACAGTGCAAAACCTTTGAAGTTCTTTGAAGCCCTTTGAAGCAGGCAGTGTGAGAACCAGCTGGACTGGTTTAGAGGGAAGTCCCCTTCAGTATCAGGGACAGAGGTGTCAGTCGCCCAGCGGGAGGTGGAGCCAGCTTTGTAGTTACACAGGAACAGCCCTTCACTATCAGGTGCCATCTCCTCCCACTTCCCTGGCAGCAGATGCTGCCTTTCATCCATGGGCTGACTTCAGACAACCTCCTGGGCTCTCCAGCCCCTGTCATCCTCAAACCAGACAGTCAATCCACAAGCAGGCCCATGCACTCTGGGCCAGGCTCACCAGCCAATCACACACTAGCACCAACTTGCACAAATATGCCAACTTCCAAAAGTAGGACTTCTAGACTAGACACAGCCATGCTGCATACATCATTTTGCAGCATTCATTCTCACGAGTTCTCTCATACCAAACTCGCCCCTGCACTCCCCACGCATCAGGAACTACCATGGGCATACATATTCCCCATTCATTCCTATGGGAGGGCAGGTCACTCACCATTCATCCACAGAGAGCTCAAGCACTTTACACTGTACCACAGTGAAAAAGTGCGCAGAGGCCTAAAATCACCAATACCAGGTTCCATAAATAGGCTAGGAAAACGCAAAAAGTCTAGGGGTGAACCTGCCTAATGGGCCGGGTCCAACACAACCCCCTTCCAGCCAAAACGCAGGGTAGACCAATCACACCACTGATGGGCTTCACTGCTTTGGGCGACAAAACCACGGACACGGCCTCGCACAGCAGGGACACCGTCCAGTTTTGCGCCACTCTGAACCTACATGGTTTCCTCCAAATAATAACTCTCTGACTCAACTAGGGTACCCCACTGGTACACACTAGTCATCCACAGCCAAGACCAGGCCATAGGCCATCCAAATCACAGGTCCTAACTAATCCACAGAGTGGGGGGTAGTAACCCCTGGCATACAATAGCCATTCTCCACTCTCTCTCTCAGTGTAGCTACAACTACCACTGATCCAACAACCTAGGGACCATACCCTCAGGCTGACCAGAGGTCACGGGCAAGAATGCCCCACCCTACCTCTACTTCTGGGTTTCCGCACCCTCACAGAAAAGCACTTCACCAGAACACAATTCTCCTACCAGATCAGGACCTCACTCCATCACTGGTCTACCACCTGGAAACTATTTCACTTCTGAGGTACAAAGCACACAGCACAGTTCCTCTTCAAGCAGGTGGGGGGCACAGCACACAGCAAAGTCCCCTTTCCTCTACCTTAGTGGAAACAACAAACTGCAGGCGGGCCCCAGAACACAAAGCATGGGCAGCCCCCTCAGTCTCTTCAGCTGATCCACACTGGCAGAGATTCCTCTTGACCTAGAAGTTTCCTAATCTCCCAACCTAAGATCTAAACCCTCAGGTTGCACCGGGGTCAGAAGTAAGGACACCGTCCCTCTGCACCCCCTTCCAGTTCCAGTATGTCTCAGGCTAGACAGAGCACACGCCAGCGGCGTATCAGCGACACACTCTCCTCCAGTACTCCCTATCAGGTCAGGCCACACCCCAACCCGGCTTTCCCCCCTCCTCGGGGAACGACCTCCAGAGGCCCCACAAATGGTCAAGCACTCTAGACGGTCAAATGCTCAGCGAGCCAGGACTTCTGCACCCTCCACTTAGGAGCGGTACTGCCCAACACTAGGACCGCCGGAGTTCTGGTTACAGACACTCCCCGTCCTCTAGACACAGGAAGATCCTCCTCAAATGACCTATGTACAGCTTAGGCCCCTGACCTGGCGCTCCCTTAAGGAACCCTCCAGGCCCTGAGATAGGGTTTCAGGCCAACGTGGGACACACCGTCCCACACTCACTCCGCCTCCACTGAGACAGGGCGTGAGCCCCTACACCCCTACCATACTACTGGGACCAAGCTGGGTTACACATGAACCTCTTCCCCTTTACAGGATCATCAGATACACAAGCCACTCCTTTTGGAACCACTCCCTAATGCCTCTGCAAGACATCTAGCACACCGCCAGACATCCACCTTCTTGTCCAGTGCCTCTGCAGGACCTCCTGCACACCACCAGAGGTACACCTCTCATGCAAGCTTTTTAACAAAAAGAAAACTCACACCAACTCCTCCAGTTCAGCACATCACTCATTCGCACAAACCCCCCCCTCGGACTGGTAAGGCAGTTACTACCACCCCTGATCACTCAACCTGACCACACGTGACACAGGTACCAAACTCTGGGAGCGGGGAATGGGAATTAACACACTGGACACATTAAAGCTGCCACCACTGGATCCTACCACACTGGGGAATCCAGACACACACTACACTCAGGGAACAACCACCCTCCTGAGCTAGTCATTTCTCCTCACACTCCCTCTCTTCCATCTACCCACACAGGGACAGGATTTGGGATTGGACACAGGACCCAGCAAGGGATTCCTAATCTATGGGAACCTCCCCCCTCTAATGGCGTCCCGCCCTGTCACTTTCTCTCATCTGCCACTAAACATAAAGCGCAGAAACACATTTGAAAATGACACTCTTGAGGAAAAAAATCAAAAACAATAATCCCAAACATGTGACTATCTGAAAAAAACAATTGTAGAGTTTTGTAATGTAGCCAGTTGTTGCTATGGCACTGCGCAAACACAAGCCCAAAATCCGCACCGCTGACCAACAATGTTAGAACTGGCTATTTCTGGTAGGCTAAGGCTGACGCCAAAGCCAGGCAGAAACCACCATTCTAGTCAGGGCAAGGAAGTCACACGCCAAGATAACCTCTGCTCACCCCCTTGGTAGCTTGGCACAAGCAGTAAGGCTAAACTCGGAGGCAATGTGTAAAGCATTTGCGCCAGCGCACAACAGCAACAACATACTAGGCACACCACAAAAGAGACTCCACACAAGGTTATTATAAAAATAACTTTTGTATTGTAAAAACACATCAGATACAATCACACATATACATTGTGCCAACTGGCACAGGCAATATTCACAGGGATTATGTACACAAGACAGGGCCACAAGGGCCACTGTCATATTCAGATATAGCACTTCTAGATAAAATGTAGAATATAAAATCACTTCTAGAATGAAATAGTAAAACATAAAATGGTAATCACAAAGATAACAACCAGTAACCACTGGTAACAGGAACCAGGACCTTACTAGGACCACCTGTACTAAGAAAGAAGAACCACCTAAGTATCACACAGCATTAGGGGTCTAAGAAAGAATACATTACTCATGATGCAATAAACCTACATTCAGAGGAGTAGAAAAGACAACCACCTAAGTATCACTCAGCATTTAGGGGTCTAGGAAAAGGACACATTACCCATGATGCAATAACCTACATTCAGAGGAGTAAGAATAGAGCACATGATGCAATAAACTACATTCAGGGGTGCAGCGCAAGAAGACACCTGATGACTAACCATTCAGAGGTGCAGCGCATGGAAAGGAAGACACATGATGCAGTAACACATTCAGAGGTGTTAAGAATAGGGCACATGATGCAATAAAATACATTCAGGGGTGCAGCGCAAGAAGACACATGATGACTAAACATTCAGAGGTGCAGCGCATGGAAAGGAAGACACATAATGCATAAACATTCAGAGGTGCCTAATAAATCAATAGCGCAAAAACACACAGTAGGCAATTACTATTTAAAAGCATAGAAATCACATTGCGCCTACACTACATAAGCCACTACCTGTGGCAGTCCCTAGGCCAACTGGCCTTGTTGGGGCAAGGATGCCCTGTGTCCAATGTCAGGGCGCGCTGCCATGCAGCGCCAGTCCAAAGTACAAAAAGCCTAAACGTGGCAGGTGCCCACAAAGTGCTGGGCACCTGGGCATCGCAATAAAATAAACTGCGACAGGGTCCTTACTGACCCGTGGGCGCAAACTGCGCCATGCTGGAGCCACACAGGCCCCCTCGAGCCTTCTCCTGGCTCTGGACAACGTTGGGGCGACCCGCTGCCAACTGGGGCCGCCCTGACTCTGTCTTTTCGACAAAAGGGCCCTCGAGCCTTGCGGGGCTCGTAAATCAAAAAGAAATGGCCCCCTAGAGCCTCTCTGGACTCATACACGTTGGGGCGACCCACTGCCAACCGGGGCCGCCCTTGAAGCCCTCATGGCTTGACTCACGTTGGGGCGACCCACTGCCAACTGGGGCCGCCCATGAAGCCCTCATGGCTTCCCTCTGACATGAAGCGCGAGCTCGCGCTACCGGGGGGCGGGGCGGACACCGACAACGTGTTCCGGCGCCCCCCCCCTTCTCCGGCCCCACTCACCGGTCGGTCAGGCGCTCACCGGTTCTCCTCCTCTGGCTCTCCCTCCAGTCGGGAAGCCTCGCGGTGGGGGCAGGCACCGGCAATGTGCCTCGCGCCCCCTCCGCTCGTGTCTGCAGGCCGCTCCTCTCGCTGCAGGGCTCCCTCCGCTCACAGGAGCCCTGCCGACCAGCCGCCATCACTCGTCCTTCTTCCCCGGGCCGGCCTCATCTTCTGCCTAGCCAGCCAATCCCGTCGCGGGCCCTGGGACGAGCCTCCAGCAGCACCCGGGGGTCAGCCACTCACAGCGCGGCTCCCGGGACAGCTTCCGATGACGCGGCGGCACTTCCTCCAATGGATGCGCAGCTCACCAGAACAGGCCCACAGCAGCGGCCAATCACAGCGCGTCTTCTTCGACGAGCCTCCAGGCAGCAACCAATCAGGTCGCGGCCCCTTCGTGATTCTCCCCGCAGCCTCTGGTCACCTTCAGGCCCCCGGGCAGCAGCAATCACGGCGTGGGCAGCCGAGGTTAAATGGAATTTAAAAATAAGCGAGGTGGGCACTCGCCAGGCTGGCAAAGCGCTCCTCAGCGCTATAATCAAAAATAAAGCGCTCGAAAGCGCTATGGGCAAATAAGCGCTCCCAAAGCGCTAGAACACAAAGTACAAAGGGTCCTTCCAGAAATGCAGCTCCACCATGCTGCACAAAGGTCCAGAGAGTCCCAGGGGGCAAAGCAAAGTCCCCCCCATCAGCCCAGCAAGGCAGAGGGGTCCCCCAGGAGTCCAGGAAAGTCCATCAGGTGCCCAGGGGCTGGGCAGAGCCAGGGATTCCCCTTAGCTCAAGCAGCAGCAGCCCCTGGCAGATTCAAGTTGAAAACAAGAACCATTTGGAAGGGGATACAACCCCTTTTTATACAGTGCAAAACCTTTGAAGTTCTTTGAAGCCCTTTGAAGCAGGCAGTGTGAGAACCAGCTGGACTGGTTTAGAGGGAAGTCCCCTTCAGTATCAGGGACAGAGGTGTCAGTCGCCCAGCGGGAGGTGGAGCCAGCTTTGTAGTTACACAGGAACAGCCCTTCACTATCAGGTGCCATCTCCTCCCACTTCCCTGGCAGCAGATGCTGCCTTTCATCCATGGGCTGACTTCAGACAACCTCCTGGGCTCTCCAGCCCCTGTCATCCTCAAACCAGACAGTCAATCCACAAGCAGGCCCATGCACTCTGGGCCAGGCTCACCAGCCAATCACACACTAGCACCAACTTGCACAAATATGCCAACTTCCAAAAGTAGGACTTCTAGACTAGACACAGCCATGCTGCATACATCATTTTGCAGCATTCATTCTCACGAGTTCTCTCATACCAAACTCGCCCCTGCACTCCCCACGCATCAGGAACTACCATGGGCATACATATTCCCCATTCATTCCTATGGGAGGGCAGGTCACTCACCATTCATCCACAGAGAGCTCAAGCACTTTACACTGTACCACAGTGAAAAAGTGCGCAGAGGCCTAAAATCACCAATACCAGGTTCCATAAATAGGCTAGGAAAACGCAAAAAGTCTAGGGGTGAACCTGCCTAATGGGCCGGGTCCAACAATGTCAATTACACGAAGATATCATGACAAATGTTGGACAAATATTATGTGATGTAGAATGTATAAAGAAATGCCTATAACAATATGTTTGAAAAAGGAGAATGGGACGTGTCCTGGTACCTCTTGAAAGGTAAGGGCTAGAAAGAAAGGTGAATTGGTTCCAAGTTCAGAGTGACCAGACCTTGGGAGCAAGCCAATGGGAGAAGAAAGCTTTGTCTGTTGAGGCTGAGAGGGACAAGTGGAAGTCTTTTTGAGGCATTGTCACAGTATTGTTCTTCTTCCAGGACCTGGTGGGACTCTGCCTTACTAACTGTGAGAAGCTGTCCGCTAGGAGCCTGCAGACACTGCTTGACTTCAGCCCCACCCTGGGCTCCTTGAGTCTCTTAGGCTGCGGTAACATTTTCTACGAAGAGGAGAATGCGGGTGGCTCCGAGGACTACGACTGCCGAACCCATCCCGGCAGCTTCGAGTCAAGGACTTCACTTTTCAGGATTTCAGACGCCTGAGACTTCTTAATCTCGGGAGCGTGACAAAAGGAGTGGATGTGAAAAGACTGATTCAACCTCTGACCTGCTTGACCGCCCTTGACCTTTCTGGGATCCAGCTGTCTGACCTTGGCTTCCTCACACAGTGGACGGACAGCCTCGTCTCTTTAGTGCTTTACAACACTGACCTGTCCGAGGATCACATCCGGGCAATCATTCAGCTGCAGAAACTCAGGTCAGCATCTGGCACCGGCTCTGCCCAGGGATGTCCTGGCTCACATTATACATCTTATTGTCCCTCTAATTTTCACCCATATTTATTTATTTATTTATTTATTTATAAAGTTTTATATGAAGCAAAGGTAACAAATCAGAACATTAGTCTAACATGGGAAATCTAAGATACACCTGGGTGCACAAAGAATGTGCTAGATGATGAAGCACAATGACTCAAGGGGAGCAAAACTCAACAATCATGTACAGGAACAACAACCAAAACCAACAAACAATGATCAAATACAAGAACAACAATTGACACCATAGTATGTCTGATGTGCCCAGAACTAAATTCCGGACACTCAAAACTCACACCCTTCATCTCTCAGCACTCCCAAAATCATGATTGACTGACTCGGAGTCTCATCCTTCTTCATAGGTTCCTTGCTTATGTAATTGAACTATTTGCGTCACTAATAGGCTGTAAAACAACCGGGGTAGGTACGCATGGTGCACAAGCCACCACCAGGGTAATGTGTACAGAAAGGCCAGGTTGCAGCTGCGCACAGTCCTAGTGGTGCACAAAGCACCTTCCATCACCCAGAGGTCGATTCATTCATCTGTCAGTGCCCAAGGACTCCAGGAGGTTCTCCATAAAGTACTATACACACAGCTCTCCTCATCATCCCTCTGGATAGTGTGGGTATTTCCTGTGCAGAGTACACTTCACAACGTGCAATGCTATGGTTAATAGCACATAGTCACAAGTCTGAACACGTTGAGATCGGCAGCAGCTGTCTGCTTTTTGCCTCTGATAAAATATTGCAGTAGCGATGCTTATGTTTGTCTCCCTCTGGGAACTGAAGACAGCAATAATATTATCCTGCGCTGTGGTCTTGTTATATCTTGGTTTTAGAAGAATTTAACAAAATGTTATGTTTGGACTATTTCACCTTCAGTCACTCGTGAGCATAATATTAGTTGCATATATGTTAGCCGGAGAAAGCAGTAAATGGAGTGTGGGTGGTAATGGATAGAATGAGGTGGCCAGGTATCGTGATGGGACAGGTGGGCTGGAACAGTCTGCATGTCTTCCATCTCTTTACCACGGGACAGGAAAAGCAGAGAAAAGATAGCACTGATAGACATCTTTCTTTCTATGGAGTTAATGGTAATTGAGCAACATTTTATTATCCCCTCATTATCCCGCTGCGCAGTAAATCAGCCCGGGCCCAGCGTGTGTAACCCAAAGCAGCCGAGTGCCAGTCACCACTCACTATTGGACATTGATACGGCCCGGTCCTCAGTCATCCGAGAATACATTGTCAGAAAATGGTGCGCCAAAATGAACGTGTGCAGCATTGGTTGTCAGGATCTGTTTTCAAATTGCACCATGTGAAAAGGCCCAGAATGAAGCAACAAACATAATAACATAATGGGATCCGAGCAACAGTTGCTCAGCATTCTTATCTCAAAGTCTGTTATGGGGTGTCCTGTCCAGCCCTGGGCAAGTGAAACTGAGTGAAAACAACAACGCTCACCCTGCCATTGCCCGGAGGCCGCCAAATCCTGCCAGGGGGCCGCCACTCCAGTGAATGATCCTTCCGATCCTCGTCCTGACGGCCCCTGGGGTTTGGCGGCCCTGTGCAGGTGCACAGTTTGCACATGCCTAGGGCTTTTTAACTTCACTTCTTCACACACTCACAAGAAAATCCAGCTCCGCTGCAGTTGCAGGCGTCGAAGCACACCTGAGTGGCACTCGGTCGCTCAGGTGGACCCCGATGATGAAGCATGTCACCGACCAGGTCGGTGAGTGAGGGGTTTATTAAGAAAGAAAGAATTCTTTCTTTCCCCATTTTTTGCTCTCTGCGCTAGATCACTGGGACTCTGGTTCCTGGGGATACTCCTTTCTTTTGTCAATGTATCTGCGACCCACATCCACACAACCCTTCCACTGTCTTAAACTAAGCTTTTCACTATAGAAAGGAGTGTTGCATGCGTTTGGGGAGTGGTAGGGATATGAAGGGGGCTTGGGACAAAGCCGCATAGGGGTACTTGTGCGGTGTTGAGGCCTGAGGCGGTGCCAGGAGGTGGGCTAGAGGGTGTTGTGAGGGAGTATAGGGATCTTAGGGGGGACATTACAATGGCGGGAAATCCGCGACCGCCGGGCCAGCAGGGAGGACCGCTGGCCCGGCAGTTGCGGATTTCCCGCCATCACCCTGAAAATTTCCACCACCAAATTAGGATGCCGGTGAGAATGTGAAGGGTACTGCGGTGGACGGAAAGACCGTCCGCCGTGGTCCCGCACAGCGGGCCTTTTCCGCCCGCCGTGCAGGACCCAGTACCATGGGGCAATGGAGGCGGTGCCGTGCAGGCACCGCCGTGGGCATTATGATGCCTGTCTCTTTGCGGCGGCGTTGGACAGGCGGAGAATGCCTTTGGGGGCCCGTTGCGGGCCCCCAGCGGGTGGGGGGTGGGATGCTGCACGTGGGGGTACCTATGGTACCCCCCTACATATGCATGTACAAGGGGGTTGTTTATAATAAATAAAAAAGGTTCATGGAATACAGCCATCACTACCAGGTGCTTAGCTTTTTCGAGAGCTATTGGGGCATTAATGCAGTTCGCAAACAAGCTGGGTGGCAGGGCTGTACGCATCTTGCTTGATATTTACAAAGCTAAGTGCGTATCGACTGCCATATGTACGAGTACCTGCGAGAAAACAGACCCCCAGGAGCCGGATCGTGAAGGAATCAGTGTCTAAAATGCCGGACATATAAATTCCGACTCCCCATAAAGACTTCATATCCCTAAGGAGGGAGCTTTGTACCATTTGAATCAAAACAACCCCCTACCTACAAAAAAGATTTTTACAGGTGGTGTTAAAGTCAAGACACACTGGTTGTCCCGCGCCGTGTGCTTGAGGACTCCGACCAATTCATTTGGTAGTACCGAGATAGAGTTTATGGTCCTGATGAGAACTCAGAAATTAAGAAGAGTTCGAAATGCGTAGACCCTGTACTATTCTATGCCATAAGATTGTAAACAAAGATAAGAACTACTTGTGAAAATTACAAATAGGTCTAAAAGAATATCTATGGCAGTATTGTTTGACATTATATTGTTTTGTAAAATTGTAAATTTGTACCTGTTTTTGTAGAGCGTGTGAGAGTGTTTTGTACAAAAGGATGTATGTGAGAGTGTGAGTGGGGGAGTGTTTTAAATGTACATAAGGTATTTCACAATTTTGTATGTTATATGTTTTTGCAAAATGACTTTTGAGAATAACTAAAAAATTCAAATGAAGTAAAAAGAAAATAAAAAACTAACGATTCATTCTATGAACTTAGATCGCCTCACTTCTTGTTTCAATCAAAGGTGAGATTTAGACTGTATGACAAACAATGAAAGGCAGCATTGGCATTCTTTTCTAGTGTTGATATATACGGGGCCGGCATTTGGGGCATCTCAGACTGTCAGGAAATCCAGGTGAAGTAAAATAGCTTTCTTAGATATCTGTTAGCCGTCCCTAGGTCCACCCCAACCTATGCCTGCCATAAGGAACTTGCCTTGGTTTATATCACTGATTTAATTAGGACCAGTCCAGTGTTGCTCTGGCATAAGATCTGGACCTCCACTGAAACGGATCTTAAGAGGGCGATCATTGCAGACTGCATGAGACTTTAGGGGTCAAAAAACATACAGTGGCTTTCTTATGTTAAGGATTTCCTAACAAATATTGGGCACCCAGAACTCTACTATACGCCTTTACTGATAAATTCCATCTCCAAAAAAACGCTTAAAGAAAAATGTACCTCTTTTCTGGCTGATCAACGCTGGTCTGTTGAGGGAAAGAAGGCTTCCGTCCTCTACCATCATTTTTTACTGCAGGAGCCTGGCCTGCAGCTTTATTTGTGTCCTGAGCTGGGTAGTTATGACAGAATGCTATTAGCACGGCTGAGAATGGGTAATATCTTTACGATGGTTACCTTCCCAGCCACAAATGATTGGTGTAAAAACCTAAGTAACTGCCCATGCGATGACCTCTCAGTGCAGTCTACCACTCATTGTATTCTCTTTTGTACATTTTATGGGTGGGGAAGGACAAGATACTTAATCCCCTTGTTTAAGCGCTGGGGCTTAAGGCAGTGTAGACCGGCTCTTTTCAAGATTTTTCTACTTCAGGATGAAATAACGATTATCACTGTATCAAAGTTTTTTAAATTCATCATTAGATGTAGAACTTCTATGAGCTAATGAATTTTTGAACTGCATTAGGCACTTTGTGTAAATAGTCTGGAAATGTATCGATGTAGTCGAACTGTATTTGTTCGTATCAAATCAAAATTGAATTTTTACTGTTTTAATGTTTTTTTTATATGTGCTTTTATGATTTCTATGGAATCAAATAAAGCTATCTTTGACTTGACTTGACCCACACACTGACCTGTCAGACCAGCCCATCAGACACCGCCTGATTGCCCTATGGGCAGGGCACAAGTCCTTAAAAACGAAGTGGAGGGATGCTGTCACCTTTCGTGACGTCACGACAGGAAGTGACGTCATGAAAGGTGGCTTGCACCAGCGGGCTCATTGCCTCCCCTCGCTCACCCTTTAGATGCGATTGTTCAACGCTCGGTGGCTCATGTTGCCTCTCAGGACCAGGGTCACATGGTCAGATTCCACTGCCTGTTCTCTGTGGCGCTAGCTTACTCGGAAATAACTTTTAAAGCACTTGGCCTCTCTGGGACGAGAACCAATTTCGTCCCTGAGAGGCCAAAGAGTGAAGTCCAGCTATTTGGCAGGGTGACGGCGTCCACCTGGTAAAATAAGTGGGGGGACGCCGTCTACCCGCGTGGTACCTCGACTCGAGCCCTGCCTATGGGCCAGTCCGACACTGCAAAGGGATTCGCTCAGCCTAGGGGCCTTGGGCTGTTAGAACTCCTGACACGGGTTCCGGCAGTTGTGTTAACAAATCGTCCTTTGTACCTTTAAGGACACCTTGTTATTGTCCGGGCTCTTGCTCGGGACACTTGTGTTTATCTTTAAGTCTGACCCGCGCTCCGCTGCTCTCCCTGGGGGTTCTGCTCGAACTCCTGCCGTTGGAGCAGTTACACCGAGGACGCCAGAGGGGCGGGCGGAGGTTCCCCGCTCTCCCGAGCCTCTAACATTAAATCTTCTTCTCTTCATCTGGATTTCTTTTCCGACCTCACTTAACGCCGGCTGAAGAGAGTAGTGCAGGCTTAGTGCGAGAGGCCTCGGGCGCTGGCGGGAGCCCGGAGGGGAGGGGAGGGCGGCTGTGGGCAGAGCGTGGAGAGGAGGCGGTAGGAGGGGGGCTGAGCGCCGGAACCAGCTGCAACCCACTCTCAGTCTACCCCCCCTCCTGAGATCCGCTGCGGGCGGGCGCAGGCACCAGACTATCAGCAGCTCAGGCTCGGGTTTCAGAGCTCAGCTGAGCACAGAGCAGGCTGGGACAGGCAGCAGAGGCGAGCAGGCAGCCAGTGGAGCCGACTGGGCACCTGAGAGCACGCACAGCAGGCAAGAGCCGGATTAGAGAAGGTAGCGCAAGAAAAACCGTGGAGCACAGCAACCGGAACAGGAGGAATCCGGAGCAGGCGCCGGCATCGCCCACCCCGGGAGCAGCGTAGAGACCATAGGAAGCAGAGCACCCACCGCCAAGACAGGCGTAGAGCCCGGGGCCGGCCGGCAAGAGGGTGAGCAGCACCGTGCAGGGCCAGAGCTGGCACCCAGCACTGGCAGCAGGACGGGCAGCATCCAGCCCCAGGAAGACCAAGCGCCTAGAGGCGTGTAGCGCCCAGAGGAGTGTAGCGCCCAGAGGCGCCTTGCACCCAGACAGTTACTAGTTAGATCAGTCCGAACACTCCGGGGCCAGCAGCAGGGCGGGACTGGACTGTGGCACCGGAGCCATGCCACCTTAGGGCACCCGGCAGTGGCATCAGGAGGCCTGGGCCCCGGCGCCCGAGGAGTGACTGAACTTGGAGAAGCATGGCAGGCATGGAGAGGCGACCCCGCGGCGAAGAGTGCGGGCACCCCTCCTGTGGCACGGGCCAGAGGCCAGGTATGGGCACCGTTCAGAGGGTGGCCGCGAGCCAGCGGATCAAGAACCCCGGCTACAGAACTGTGCTGAGGTCAGCGGGGTGTCAGGGAAGCCGTGACCCCGAGAACTGCACTGTGCTGGCACCGGGGTGGTGCCCGGGGCAGACCGGATCGCAGATCGGACTCGCCCGGACACCAGTTCGATATCAGGGGACCAGGCACCCCCAGATAGCAGCCCTCCTGCCTCTAGCCTGGTGTCAGGATGAAAGAGCCCCCCATAAGGGGCATGCCCATGCACCTGTGGGCAGCCATGATAGGCTGGCGGCACTGGCAGCGCACAGGGACCCGGAAAGGGAGCTGCTCTGGGCCCGGCTCTTTGACCAGCTGGACACCAACAAGGATGGCCGAGTGGACATTAACGAGCTGCGAGAGGGGCTGGCAGCGATGGGCTGGCACGCATTCACCAACGTAGAGGAGGTGAGTGTGGCATCCGTGGGAGGGCAGAAGGTGAGACTGGCACCCAGGGCACGGGGAAAGGGAGGAGGGGGTGGGATCCGTGGGAGGGGGCGAGGAACGGACAGAAGGTGAGACTCTGGCACCAATGAGGAGGGAAGAGGAAAGGCTGGAAGGTGAGAAGCACGCCCATGTGACCTGGTCGGAAAGGGCCAGGGAGGGTGTCAGGGGAGCAGGCATCCTGAGGTGGGAACCCTCCGGACAGTGGTAGGGTGTCAGAGGGACAGAACCGGAGGGGGAAAGACGGAAAACGAGAGGTATACTTATGGAAGAAGAGGAGAAAGGGTAGAAGGGGAAAGTGCCCCCCGCTGGGAGGGGACAACGAAAGGGTGAAGGGTGACAGTCAAAGGAGCTCACAGGAGGGAGAGAGAAAAGGGCCAAGAGCATTGTATTGTAATTGCATTTATATAGCACTTACTACCCCTGACGAGGCGTCGAAGCGCTTTTTCGGCGAGTAGCACGCTACTCCGGAACCCATAAAAGATTAGTGGGGAGTTTGTATAGTGAAAATCTGAAAGTGATTTGAGAGATGGATATGTTAGTCAGTTATTTGGATAGAGAAGGTTGGTGCATTCATGGAAGTGCAACATGAAAGGGCTGGTGGAGAGTTCCAAGCCAGTAGGGCACGTGAAGGGTGGAAAGTGCACTCACGGAGGTGAATTGCGGTGGCCCGGTAGGTAATCCAAAAGCCCCACAGGTCCGGGAGGAGGGAGGGATGGAAGGGGATGATAGCTGGTTAGCAGTTGAAATCAGCTCCTGTGGGACAGGGACAATAAAGATCTGGCATGTGAGTAGAGCACCCACGGGTTTGGGACTGAGGATAGCTGAGGGATTAGTGGGTCAACCATAGGCAAGACATGTGGATGCTCAGTAGCCAAGAGTGGGGCCCAGAGGTGACAAGAGGGGTCCAGCTCTTCCTAAGACTTCACCCAGACACTGTTCACAACTCCAGTGCTCTGTGAGCAGCAGGTGCTGCAGGGCCTAAATAAAGTCTCACCCTCTCTCTCTTGACACCTCGGTTTTGAAGACCTTTCCTGTTTTATTATCCACTGGTCAGGTGTTTATATTCACCTTCTCGAGCAGCAAAGAGGGCAAGGCCTCTTAACTTTGTTGGGTAGCGATAAGCATCATTGTGGAAAGGGAAAGCTCGAATCTGGGCAGGTCAATGGGGTGTTTTTGAGCAGACGCATTTTTATACTAAGCAGGCAAATGATACCTCAGGATAATAAGATGGAAAAATATTTTTATGTGTAGTGCATACATAGTGGCCGCGTTAGAAAGCGTATGGGGTACTGTGTGGTCCTGTTTAAAAATATAGCGTTAAGTAGCAACCAAAAAATGGCTAAAAAACAGTCAACCTATTGTAAAGTACTCAAATTGGCTCAAAACCAGCTAACAAGGTTCAGTCTGATACTCCTACATCTGGAGTAATGCCTTCATTAGGGCACTGGCCTGGAGTTAAAAAAGGCCTTCCTCCCTTAGGAATCCACGGCTCCGTTCTTCCAGACCTTTGTTTGTAGTGACGCAGAGCGCTTTCTCTCCAGGGTTTTATTTGCTCCTCGTGGGGAGGGTTTTCAAAGTGAGCAAATAATCTTGTTTTTGTCTGGGAGCAGTTAACCCGTTCTATTGGCCAATTCAAAGAGAGATCATTCGTCTGCTTTTCACGCAAGACGTTAATAGTCAGTATCTTCCCAAATGAGACCCCAGGAGGATGGCGACTTGTGACCCCTCCTCCCATTTCCAGATTACCAACCCCCTCTTGGAGGTGTGTGTGGGGGGGGGGGGGGGTATACATCAAATGGGATCTTTCTCTTGAAAATGAACCTAGATGGCCTGGGGGTCTCAGTCCAGTCAGAGTCCACTAAAATGACATTAGGGAAAGTCATTCCCTTCCTTATGCGCCTTCCAAATAGACGCAAATCCTCTTTTCTCTAGTTCTAGGTGGTGCTGATGGGCAGAAGCAGGGGGTGTCCAGTGGAGGGGGGAACTGTGGGCGCACGAGCAATCAAGTATTGAAATGAAAGGAGTTGAGAACGAGGGGGCACCCAGGGCTGGTGAGGAGAGGCCATCTTGCATCACTTGGGAGTGAGGGGTTAGATGGGTGATAGGGGCACCCATGGTTGAACATAGGATAACCGTGATAACTGTGCAGTGTTGGGTGGAGGTGCCAGGGCAGTCACCATACAGCAGATGGCAGAGGTGCATTTACCCCTGGCTGTGGAAGTTCCTAGGGCGCAAGTGCTCTGGTGTCCTGGGTTGTGGTTGGCATTCAACCGGTTGTCAGTGGTCTGTGTGTCACATTTGTTGAAGGCCCTCGGGCTGCTGGTGCTTCAGTTCTTCTCACGGCCGCTCTTGTCCCTCCCAGGAGATCCTCAAGGAGGGTGACAAAGACCAGGATGGGCAGCTGGACTTTGAGGAGTTTACCCGCTACCTGCAGGAGCGAGAGAGTAAACTGCTCCTCATGTTCCACAGCCTGGACAAGAACAACGACGGTATGCAACAACTCCTGCCCCGCCTGCGCTCCTGCAGCTTCTCAAGGTCTCTCTCTTCTGTGTCGCAGACTGCCTCCCCCGTCTCCTATCCTTTGTGCTTTCTTACCTCTTGTGTATTTCTTACCTTGCTTGTTTCCTCCTTTGCCTGTCTCTGTCACAATCCTGCATGTTATTTCGGGCTCAAAAATTCTCTTCCGTGCCCTTAAAGAGGTGGCACATGCCTGGTTGCTGGAGTTATGTTATATTTGCTTATATAGCGCACAGCTGCCCCAGCTAAGGGGCGTCCCGGCGCTTTTAAGCCTGTCAAGCCAACTTTTAGTTGATGATGTTTCTCTGATTGGATCCAGTACCACCATTGCCCTAAACACCAAAACCCATGTGCTACGAACCCTTGTACTCAATCAAACGTGACCACATATCTACATTCGGCTGTGACCATTTACCCCAGACCAAATATTTGTGACCAGTAAGCTTTCCCCCATCCTCATGTGGACATAGACTACTTTTCTCACGTTCTACTATCCCTGATTCCCATGTGACCACTGAACCTTACTTGAACCAGGGGCGTAGCTTCAGTGGGGGGTGTTTGACCCCTCTAATAAATGTATTTTCCGATTAATAATTCGGGTATAGGTGCATTCAGTCATGTATGGTGAGGTGTCTGTAGAATTTTACCAGGACTTTTTGCATACACACAGACAGAAACGCACACATACTGTAAATGTAAATGTGTTTGTATTTATATAGCACCTTCTACCCAGAGGTCTCGTAGCGCTGTATTCATACCGCTGTGGAACCCATCCTGGCTTTCCCTGTGAGATGTCCACTCCTGGGCACCCCCAAGGTGAAGCCAGGCATCCTAGCATTGTGGGGGCTGTTGTGGAGATTAAGCAAGCTATTGCCCAGCGTTGCAGAGTGGGACTCCATGATTGGACTAGGCACCGAGGCGAGAATTATCAGGTCCGGGGAGATTGAGTCCAAGAGCCGCCGAGGCAGGAATTGAACCCTGGTCCCGGGCCAAACCTCTGCATCAGGGTCTGCCGCTCTAACCATTGAGCCACGCTTCTCCACGCTGTTCCTCTCGGTTTTGAAAGTACTCAAAAATTTTATTTTATAAAATATTGTTTTTTCTTTCACTTAGTACTTCTACCATTCTGCATTCCTCTCCTTTTTTACTGCATGTTAGGCCCCTCTTATGCTCCCTGCTTGTCCTATAATTTTCTTTTTACATTATATGCCTGCTGGATTGTTGGGAAATCTGAAGCCTACATCTTCCTAGTCTTACTGACCAAGCTACGCCCCTGCTTGAGACCCGTATCCTCATGACCCATTAAACATGACCTCAATCTAGGGAAAGCCTTGCTGTATGAGAATGTCCTTATCCTGGGTAGTATACAAAGGTAACAGTTACCAGGGAGAAGGCAAGTGCAGAGACAAGTAGGACAACATAAGATAAATTGAAAACAAAACACAATAGACCCAATCAATAACACAGTCCTTTAGCAAAGTTCTCGCCACTCCCTTAGAGCTGTAACACATGACTGCACATTGCAACATAGTAAAATTCTATTTTTTTTAAACTGTCATTATCTTTAAAATCTTATGATTTAAGAAATCTGTAGGTGGAAACTGGTAGTACACGAATATATTACAACAGCATTAGACTCTCCTCAAATTGCCCCAGCTTTCGATCAGTGCCTCTAATTAAACAAGCACTGGCGTTGCCAATAGGTCTCGCAGTAGGAAAGTTGGAGCTATTACAATTGCAAATAACAATGCCTTTTATTTTTGTTTTCATTTTAAAAACATAAAGGGCTTTGTCATTTACAAAACCAATAGCTCCAACTTTCCTAATGCGAGACCTATTGTGCACTGCACAGTGTGGGTGAAAGTGGCACTGCGTGGGTGTGAATGGCTTTGAGTGAGTGGCGTTGCGTGGGTGAGTGGCGTTGCGTGGGTGAGTGGCGTTGCGTGTGTGAGTGGCGTTGCATGTGTGAGTGGCGTTGCGTGTGTGAGTGGTGTTGCGTGTGTGAGTGGCGTTGCGTGTGTGAGTGGCGTTGCGTGGATGAGTGGTGTTGCGTGGATGAGTGGCGTTGCATGGATGAGTGGCGTTGCACGTGTGAGTGGCGTGGCGTGGATGAGTGGGGTTGCGTGGGTGAGTTGCGCTGCATGTGTGAGTGGCGTTGCATGTGTGAGTGGCTTTGCGTGGATGAGTGGCTTTGCGTGGATGAGTGGCGTTGCATGTGTGAGTGGCGTTGCATGGGTGAGTGGCGTTGCATGGGTGAGTGGCGTTGCCTGGATGAGTGGCGTTGCCTGGATGAGTGGTGTTGCGTGGATGAGTGGTGTTGCGTGGATGAGTGGCGTTGCGTGGATGAGTGGCGTTGCGTGGATGAGTGGCGTTGCGTGGATGAGTGGCGTTGCGTGGATGAGTGGGGTTGCGTGGATGAGTGGGGTTGCGTGGATGAGTGGGGTTGCGTGGATGAGTGGGGTTGCGTGGATGAGTTGCGTTGCGTGGATGAGTTGCGTTGCGTGGATGAGTTGCGTTGCGTTTGTGAGTGGTGTTGCTTGGGTGAGTGGCGTTGCGTGGGTGAGTGTGGGCTTGCGTGGGTGTGAGTGGCGTTGCGTGTCTGAAAGTGGTGCTGTGTGGGTGAAAGTGGCACAGAGCCTTTGATGTGGCCTGGCGCAGGAGAAATGCTGCTGCTGGGAACAGATGGCCTGGCCGTGAAGCAGGGGGCGGGGCAGCGCTGGGGAAGCCTGTGGGAGGGTGATTGATGCCTTTGATGTGGGGAGGGAGGAGAGCCTTTTGCGAGCCTTGTGCAGGAGAAATGCTGCCGATGCGCGTGCATATTACACTATTTCACGTTTTTCATTTATTCTCTTTTACTTGTAAAGGGGCCATTATTAGTCCCAAACTATAGAAAAGTTAGACCGAAGTGTCACTTTTGGAACATTAGTGAAACCACACCACCACACAGCATCAGCAAGCGTGCACACGCAAACTGGAAACTGATTAACAGAGATCTCCTTCCCAAAATGTCTAATTGACAACGCATTTCGTTTCACGCAGTATGCTGCTCTGTGAGCAAGGACACGCTGTACTCTGCAAATGTGGGAAAGTGGGCAATTTTATATATGAAGCTTGCAGAAACGACATCACCATAAATTATACCATAAAATATATATTTCTCGTGGCAAAATTGCAAAAACGTTTTACTTTTTCAAAAAGTCTAACACAATTAATTAAAATGTTCGAAATCGTAAAAATAAATGTGACTCAAATAACAGATGAATGAATCAGCCTGCAGATTTCAAAGGACATTATTGTAGGCGATGCGATGTGGGTAAGTATAGAGTGCAGGCACGGTGAAAGGAGATGCGTGGAGGATGGGGGCGGGCTTGGGAAACAGAGTACGGCCGGCCATGAATAATTAGGGGAGGAGAAGCCCTTTGATGTGCTGGGCTGGCCCTGAATGCGCGTGCTTGTTCACGTGAACTTCATGAAAACCGCGGGGCTGAAAGCCCTTTGGTTTGACGATGTTTTCGCCACTTGAATTCTCGCTCCGCTCGATGCGCTTGCGCACATCGATAGGTCGCGAGACCTAAAAACGCAGTTTAGAAAAATGTGTGCTGTTTCTTGTGCAACTACTCTCTACGTCAAGCTCAAATACTCTGGCCCCATCAAGAAAACAAAATGGTGGCCTGGGAGGCTTGTGGAAGGGGCCGAAAGGGAAGCAAAATAGAGCAGTTTCCCTTAAAACATTGTAACCTCCATTGGCCATAGTCCTCATCGTTTGTATGTGTGTATGTGGTATTTGTATGCCGCAGATCTAGCCTAAAGGCAATGAAGTTGGCCTCAAAGGTCAATGAGTGACTGGACGGGTAGCCAGGTTCTGAGAGTGGAGGTGGGCTCTTACCTGAAAACCCATCTGTTCGCAAAAGAGTGTTGATTTACCCTGAGCTCGCCACAGTAATCAGTTGAAAGAGCTGCGAGGCCTCCGGGTAGTTATGCGCTATACAAGTGCAATTTTTCATTTCATTTCATTTCATTACTCTGTCGTGAGGTATACTGTACTTTAAAGAGTTGTGTCTTCAGCTCTTTCCTAAATTGCAGCAGTCTTGATTGATACAGTGATATCTTTATAGATCTTGGGTGCCTGGATACAGAACACCCATTCCCTTTTTTTTGTTTGTTTGTTTCTTTGGCGGGGGTTGGCGATGGATGCAGCTGGAAAGTAACAACGTACATAAGATGCACTAAAAATGACACTTGCTCTGACAACGCAAAACACACTGGAAGTTAAGTGAGCTAATTTCCAGAAAATAAAACATTGTAAAACAATAACAGACACCAATAAAGCATAAAGAAAAAAACGCTATTGATTTACCTCAGACACAAGGACAGAGTACTAGATAATTTTAGCAATATATTTGGAAGCTTTTGCAGGCAAACCCAGATGCTGCATCTAAAGGGAGTTAATTACCAGGACTTTTGTAATGCAATTGAGATTTGGGAAAAGCTGCAAGGAGACGCCTTTGAAATCAGAAAGCACAGCCTGGCCTAGAAGTGCTGTGTGGATCAACCACTGCAAACACCTATGACGGCTGATTTGATGCTTCACATAGAAATTCTGATCTCATCAACCAAAAATGTACAGCGAAAAATCACCCACCAAAATCCACAACAGAGCTGCGGCTAACAGGATTTAGGAATAACTTCAACAGAAGGAAGCAACAGCAGCCACCGAGGCTGATTCTAAATAGAGCTTAGAAAAAATAGTGTCCACAAACTAGGGTTTCACAACTTGTTGTAACTATATGGGTGGAGGCAAGCTAGTTCCTGGTTTACATAAAAATATCAGAATGTGTTGTAGAAATATGGGTGGAGGCAAACTAGTTGTATTTATATAATTAACTTTCTGCGTTCAGTAACTGCGAAAGAGGGCTCCTCGAAGAGTTCTCCGCTGAAGGTCCAAGCTCTTTCTGGTTGTAGCATTTGTGAAAAGTGAGCAGTGTCGCAGTACGCCAATTGTTCATACCATTTAGAAGTAAACCGCGCAGCCGCCTCTCCATTTGAAGTCGTTGTTATGCTGCATTGCTGGGATTGACATGTGTGTGTGGGTGTGTTTTGACTGTAATTTGGATCAGGATCAATTTTTTAATCTTATTTAATTCAAGTAGCTCTGGGCTGCCGCGTGGCAAAGGTAATAGGCCGTTTATTTGCCAGACACTGAAGTGGGATCAGCCTATGAGATTATGGATACACAGTGTTGAGTAATACATCAAACTGAATTGTGGATTTAATGCAGGCCTGGTCGTGGCAGACTCAAGGACTGCAGCGTTTTGGGAGTTGGCTTTCACCTGCTAGACTGACAAGAACCAGAAGTGATGGGCTTCAGGATAGTTTAGACTCACACCCTAAAGGCTGAGGGAACAAAACTTTAGCAGTAAGGCATTTATTCTTATAACGCCATTTCCATAAACAAATGTACAGCTCTGTCACAAAGTAACATTTCAAAGTAGATTGAGGCAGCTAGATCTATCTACTTAGCACAAGAGGCTGTTACCGTGGTGAATAGACATCAAAGAAACAAATAATTGAATGACATTTTTTTTCACAGTAAATAGAACAAGCATTTGCAATGCAATAGGTCTCGCATTTACACAAGTTTGAGCTTTTGGCATTTTAAATGGCAATGCCTTTTATTTATGTTTTGGTTTTTAAAACATAAATAAAAGGCATTGTCATTTACAATGCTAATAGTTTAAACTTTAGCAAAAGTGAGACCTATTGCATTGCAAATGCTTGTTTAAAGAACACCTCAGACACTACTTCCCCAACCTACCAACCTTCAGCGATAGGATAAAACTGCAAGATGCCAAAAGTAAGTCAAAAAATGTGATTCAAAAGCATCACAATCTTCTATTCGTCTGGACTGTGTAAAACTTAAACCTCAATCAGAAGGTTTCTTAGTCCTTTAAAATTATCAAAATTGGTGAAATACAGACACTGGCCTGGACAATTTAAGTAGGCCTCTAGTGGCAGCAGAGTGCTTTTAACCACTAGGAATCTTAAAGATTTGCCGCGGAAGAGGTAGATAGAACCTGGAGAGTTGAGAATTAATTGGAGAGCTGGAAAGAGGAAAAGCTGAACCAGGACATTTTAACGACACTCCGCAGGATGAACTGCAATTTAAAAGGAAAATTACGTATTTTCCTTAAACAAAGAAGGGATATTCTGGGAAAAGTAAAGGGCGAACCAGCACTTGCAAAAATCTGGCATACATTGCTATTTATAGTACTCTCCTCATGCCAAACTCGGCGCAGCCATTTGCTGTGTTGCAACGAATCTGAAGAATTCTGCGTTGGCAGGTGGTTCCACCAATACAAAAGACTGACATGGTGGAGTTACCAAATACTGACTGCACCACTGAGGTACGAGTACATGAAGGCTCGGCAGAGGTAAAAGGAGCAAGTAGTTAGTAGCATTTCAATCTAAAACATGCTGCTCAACAAAAATCTCTTAATAATGCAATGCCTTTAACACAGCTCCGATCAACTTGGCTTACAGCACTATTTTTTAGGAAAGACCAACATAGCGCACCAAAAGTGCAATTATCCCAACTGGAAAGTTCTAAGCATTGGTATTGCTTTCACCTGCTTTGTAGAGAACGTAACTGACCAACACGATAATATAGCTGGGCCTCGCACTGTCATCAAAAACCGACACCTTCAAATAAACTTATGGAGGGAGGCCTTCGGGAGATCGTAATAGCATTGACTGGAAAAAGTATCACAATAACAGAACTATTAGTGTACCCAGTATAATGAAGTACTTGATACATTTAAGGCTCACATTGACAACGCAAGGTAATCATCCTATTAAGAGCAGTCGTCTTTTCAAAAGCTCCCTTTCAAAACAAGGGCTCAGCTGTTGGACCGAATGTTTCATGAATGATGACTGGGCACATAGGTAACATACTGCTAGGACCAGTTCTTCCTGTTACAGCTACAGTTTACAGAACACGTATTCAGCAAATCCTTTCAACATTTAAACCAGCGTGATCTGTGGCTCGTGCACTCGCTCACGAAGGTGACGCGCGCGTTCACAGCCCGTGTCTCCAAAAGTGCGCTAGCAGACATGGTCTCCTATGTGCCGGAAGTCCCGCCTCCTCGAGCCCCCGAGAAAGTAGAGGAAAAGTCCTCCCGCGGCCCGGGGCTCCCGTGAGCTGTGGAGAGCCCCGGAGCCGCCTGTGCAGAGGAGTAGCCTTTTGTCCCGCGGCCCCAGAGAAGAGCTGCAGAGCCGAGGAGTCACACCGGGAGCAAAGAAAAATGCTGCGGAAAGAGCCCCGAGGAGCGGGAGCTCTCGTGTAGCCCCCGCCAGCAGAGCCCGGTGAGAGTCGTGAGGTGAGGGGGGGAGGGCTGGGGGGGGGGGAGAGCTCCGGACCTTTGCCACAGTGCCACCGAGCGGCCCCACCTGGTCAGCAGGGCCGCTCCAACGAGACCCCCAAGAAAACGCTGTATTGCCCTTGCAGGCCGGTCCTGGCCTGCATGGCATTATGGGCTGCGCCGCATATTAAATGAGCGGCTCTCCCGCTGCTCCGGGGAGAGTCGCGCTGGCGCTTCGCCGCTTCCTGGGCCCTAGGTGGGGGGTCCGGCGATTGACTGAATATAGAGACACTCCGCACGTTTAAGACGCGTTGACGCCAGCCCCTTTTAAGAAGAAAAAAACCCCCAAAACTGACAATGTAGCGCGTGCACCGCCAAGCAGCCAAGGTGCCAAAGCGCGCCCACGAGGTAAAATCTCCGGCAGGAGAAGCGCGTGTCAGTCTGCTGTCCACATTCCCCCAAAAGTGATAACATTAGTTGTCTCGCCCTAGACAGCAAGCTTTGCTTTGCTTTCGTCTAGGCTCGACCTAAAAATGGTTAGGGATGGGTATCCAATACGGGGAATTCTCCCATCAACCCTTTTTGCAGAGAGTGAGATGCTTCTGGACAGGAAGCATCCTTTTGAATCCCTCACAGTTTTCTGCTCACCCCATTACTACACGGCAACTTATCCTGCCACCCTGCGTTCAGTACCACCACCGCCCTACCCCATTAATAGACTTTGTCCCATTCCAGACTTCTACCAACAGTCTTGCCCAATATGTCTTTCCCATCGGTAGGATACCCGCTGCCTCACTCGATGCTGAACAGAAACAGTATTTGGTGAAAAGTGTTTTCAACAATGTCCCAGTGCAACAGCTGCTACTATAGAGCAGTTTGCCCACCAATGGATCTAGCTAGTAGAAGTGGCCCAGTTGAGTACACAGAGTACACCCATTGTCTTTACCAATGAGAAATATTACAAATGAGCAGCCGCTTTGCCTGAGGCAATGAGAACCGACCCCAGTGAGTACACCCCATTGCCTCAGTCTATTATATGGTCTCCATTTCAACACTCCACTTTGCCTCTGTCAATGAGAAACTGTCCAATCGAGCACACGTCTTTGCCTCAGCCAATGACAAATTCTGCAGTTCAGCATGCCGCCTTGCCTCAGCCAATGAGAATCCATCCTGTATCATGTTCCAAAATGAGGATGAGTCCTTTCACATGGTCTTCTTGAAGGGCACACCTAACAAACACAGAGGCGCTTGTTTATTGGTGGGGGTCATTGTGGGCCCTCGCAACCAGTGCAGTGCTAAATCACGAGCAACATTATTTCTAGATTGGCTTTTATATAATTTTAAGCAATTTGAGTTTCAGGACCCAATTCTCTTTCCAGAAGGAGCACCATTGAAGGATGCAAACTGCGAAATGCATGATGCTTTATTGATTGTATTGTAACATTTATATAGTACCTCCTCTCTGTGGGGGCACGGTAGCACTTTCCTGCATGGGGGCACATTAAACAGAGTAGAGTGTGGTTGGAAGGGTGTTGTCTTTCTTTTTGATCTATGTGGTAGTTGTTTCCATGATGGGAGTGGTGATCACCGAAGTGCAGTTATCGTGTTATGAGACATATTGATTTGAAGTGTCATGGGTGGAGAAGTATGAGAGAAAGGCACAGAGTGCATGGTTTTCAGTAAGCTGGCAGCTTTGATCAGCCTTGCAGTTCCCGTTATGGTATTTCCTATGATCACATCCACTTAGGTGGCTATCGTACAGATCTGTCTATTTTGAGACTTGTGTTTATGGTCCTGAGCAAGCATAAGATGGAGGAAGAGATGGCCAAGATGTCTAATAAGCACACATTTGATATAATCATCCCATAAATGATTGTCATTGATATCAAGAAGCGGGCATAGTATGTAATTAGCAAACACAAGGAGCTGATGGACAGAGCACTGAAACTTTTCAGACACTCACCCCCCCCCAGTTACAGAGCTAGGTTGAATCCATCATTGTTCTTTAGCTCGCTTCGCCACCCCAGTTCAGACCCAGCCATATGAATGGAAGGTCGCAGCTGTAAAACCACTACAAAAAAAACAACTTGCGGACCCCACTACCCTCTCAAACCTACGACCAATTTCTCATCTTCCTTGTCTTAGTAATATTACTGAAAAAGTTGTCAACCATCAACTTACTACTTTTTGGGAAGAGGCCAATCTGCTTCACCCTAACCAATCAGGTTTTAGATCTCAGAGCTCTACAGAGTCGACCCTACTGTATACGGCTGAATCCCTCAGAGCAGCTCTAGAACAAGGAAAATATGTGGTACTGGTCTTATTAGACCTGGCGGCGGTGTTTGACACGGTTTCACACGTCTCTCTTCCTTTGGCATATCGCACACAGTTCTGGCTTGGCTAAAGAATTTCTTGCAGGACCGAAGACAAGTTATCACTTCAGGTCCCTATAAATCAGGAGTTAAATCAATGCTTTCCGAGGTCCCTCGGGGGTCAAGTCTCAGCCCTACTCTTTTTAATGCCGATATGGCCCCCCTAATTAGGCTGACATCGTCATTTAACATAGAGAGTATATCATTTCTTTGAAATGAAAAAACATAGAGAGTATATCATATGCGGACGATACGCAGCTAATTCTTGTCTTGGAGAATAACACAGCTCGGCATAAGAAAATCTACACCAATGTCTCACTGCTACCTTCAACTGGATGAAGACCAACCATCTAAAATATAATTATGAAAAAACAGAAATATTACCGCTAGGAAAAGGGAACTTTTTCTCTCCCAAGTCCTGGTGGCCAGCTGACGTCACCCCCACCCAACACAGTGAATTTGGTTCGAAACGTAGGAATCAAATTTGATGCCACTCTTTCCTTTAAACAACAATAACTGTCAGTTGCTGGGACTTGTTTTCACATTATAAAAACGCGTTAAAAATTCTTTGACTTGCTTCCCATTGCTGCCAGACAGAGAGTTGCTGTGTCCTTAATAACATCAAGACTTGACTACTGCAACAGCCTTATTGCAGGCACAAATAAGGCCGTTTTCCACAGGCTTCAGATGATCCAACATGCAGCTGCACATCTAGTGCTGAAATGGCCTAGGCAGTCATCTGCATCAGCAGCCCTAGAAATACTTCATTGGCTGCCAATTCATAAACGCGTCCTTTTCAAGGTTCTGCTAATCACTTTCAGGACAGTCCAGGACAAAAGTCCCCTCTATATTCGAACCAAATGCAGGCATTATTTACCCACTCGGAACCTCAGGTCCTCCAATGCCAACTTGCTGAAGGTTCCAGCGTTTAGACTCATTTAAAAAGGAGGGAAATCACTTGTAGTAATAGGGTTGAAGGCCTGGAACATACTTCCTTTCAAGCTCCGTCAAATTCAATCCGAGACTCGCTTCAGGAAAGCTCTGAAAACTTGGATCTTCACTACATCTGACTCCGTATGGAGAACTCTAATCTAATACCTTCTTCTTCGCGTCTCTTATGCATCTAGTATGGGTTCATCAGCAAGGATTTCTATGTTGCCGCTTAGAGCCATGATGCTCCTTTTGAAGTGCAAGTGCGCTTTATAAGTGCCAAATTACATTACATATGCAAATCAGTCTGACCCTGTGCCTCATGGGAACAGTCCAGCCCGAACTGCAAAGCCAGGTCCTCCCTGGACCAGAAACAAGCATCCTGGGACCGGTTTCGGGGTAACACCCCTCATCAGCCATGCTAGCTTGAATCCAGTGGCAAAGTGAGCACAGGACCCATGTCTGGGCATACCCTGCCAATGTAGGGAGGAGCACTGAAACTTTTCAGACACTCACCTGTGACTGGGGGTAAGTGTCTGAAAAGTTTTCAGCACTCCGTCCATCATCTCCTTGTGTTTGCTTTGTTCACCAAGCAGTTTAAGGGAATTTGAACTACAGTTGGCTGCACAACCGCTCGTTGTTACAGCATTAGTATTAGTGAGGGCCAATTGGTTATGTATGAATTTTACTACTATGTAATATCCAAGTTAAACACAGGTCAGCCCTTCGTAACTTTTTGCAAACATGTAATATTTGCCGTAATATTAGCCATATCACTGAAGATGTTTACAATTCCATTGTTATTTGTGAATCATGTGTGCTTACTTTCACTACATCAGCCGTCAAATCCATAACTTCTAACTGGAAAGAGGCAAACTCCTTATTTGTTCATAGTTGGTGGGCATGGATTACTTTTACAAGATTGGGTAACAGATTTTCCACTGTGACCCGTACTCAGACTCTACTTAGACATGAACTTTTTATGAAACTTCTCTATTGTTATATCTCACAAAATATGTAATTCAACAAAATATTATCATCTGTTTTTTACAGATTGTTATATACATATATGACAAGGTAGCTTACTTACTTTAATTTGTAATTATTATTTATTTAGATTTGTATTTATTTTTCTTCTATCGTCTCCCTTATCGTATTTCATCTACTAATATTCTAATATTTTCACTATATATATATATATATATATATATATATATATATAGCATTTTACTGCCTGAAACCCGTCATACGGCTACTGCAAGAATAATCGGTTTCTGCCACAAAGTTTGGGTCCGTGACTCTCTTTCCACAACAGAAGGAAGCTGGAAAGCTGGAGGGAGTCTACTTACCGATCTATATCTATATATCTATATATAATGTTTTGAGCAGAGTCTTTGCAAACATGAGGAGAGTGAGCTGGTCAAGCTGTTGCATATCAGTGGAGTGTAGATTGCGCTTGAAGAAGCAATTCTTGTTCAAGCTTCTGTCTCAAGTGACGGTGCCTTCATCATGGAAACAGCAATGCTTTCCCTTCTCTTCTGAACTGTACGTGCTCCTAGAAGCTTCAAGTCTTAGCTGGTATTGTATTCTTGAGCTTGACAGCTGGTACTGAGAAATCAGTGCCCCCTGTGGATTTCTTAGTATAAGGCGGTATGACGATCCACGGTGCAAGCCCGAAGCACAGTGTACCATTTTATGTATTGCTTGAATTTAATTTATAGGTATAGTGGTTTTCTCACGGGGAGTCTCTGATGACGATGCAAAGTGCCTTGAACCTTGCTCGTCCACCAACAGGTAGCCAGCGAAGAAATTTCAGGACTGGTGTTGTGTGTTCTCTAGGGTGGAGGCACAGAAGGAGTCTGATGGTATAGTCGAGCTTGGAGATTACAGGCATAGATGGTATCTTTTATTGGTATCCAAGCTACAGGAAGATGCGTTGCAGTGGTTTCTTTGTGGCATGTGGTATCGAGGATAGGTCTGAATTCATGGGTCGCGTACCTCTCAATGTAGTTGGAATGGCAGTAGAGTCCCTTGGTACATGTGTCATTAGAATGGTGTTTTTGCCATTGTCTGTAAATTATAGTGTCTGTCTTTGTGGTACTGAGGTTTATGTGGTTTTCTATAATCCATGCTTTACAAGCACCCGCACAGTAGTCCAGTAATGCCTTATAGAGGTCTTCTGGACTACTGATTTTTAGAATTATTTGCTTATCCTCTACATATTGTAGCAGGTGAAGTTGGGCAGTCTAATCACGTCTGGTGAGGGTGTTGGGTAGATGTTGAATAAGAGAGGAGATATGATGGCCCCCCGAGGAATGCCACAATATTTAATCTGAGGGGCTGATTTGAATGATGGGTTGCCACCAATCATTAGCTGCCTTTAAAGTATGAGGCAATCGATTTCAGGGAATGTTCACATATGTAAAGATGATGGAGTCTTTGTAGTAGTGTGTAGTAATGTACAGTGTCAAATGCTGCTGGGAAACTTCAGAAGCAATAGGGTGGCCACTCTCTTCCTGTCCACTGTGAGTTGCGGGTCATCCCATAAGGATGCCGTCTGCTCCCTGCCCCTCAGCGCCTCCCATCAGTTCACTAATCATCGTTGCTATGAATGGTATCTTTGAAGATGTTTGGAGGTCTGGATTCAAAGTTGACCCTAATGGTGTACTGGCAATGAAACTATACAGTCACGGAGGGCAAGCAGTGATATTCCATTACAGGCACTACTTGCTGAAATACCAAATCTTGACATCTGACCCACGGGACCATGTCTCTCCGCCCCAAATGTATTTGGGACCCTAATTCCTTAGCTAATTTTCCCTAATTGTGCAAAATATTTGATCCACCTTTCTTTTCATTTGTGAATGACCCTTTCCACCTTTACCTTATGTGATCCTGTTAGCTATGCCATTATCACCCTTGTTCCCTCGTGACCTTGACCCTTCTGTGTATGTTTTCTCCCTCAGGACATATTGATGTGTCCGAGATTCAGGAGACATTTCACAGTCTTGGTGTTTACATCTCCATGCAGCAGGCTGAGAAAATCTTGCAGAGGTAAGCGTACTCTAGGGCGTGATACGTGTCTGCTTACTAAACCTTAGAGCATGCTATGTGTCCCCGAACAGGTGTGTCTTCTGATCAGAGAGGGAGAGAGAGACAACGTTTCAGCAGTTAAATGTGAGGGTCTTCCTCAGGGCACCCGGTGAAAGAATGTAAAAGCATCCTATGGCTGCAGACCGAGGAGCGGGATGCCACCCCACATATAGGTCCTTACAGCTGAAGGAAATTCTAGAAAAGAGTAGATACTGAGAAACCCACACCCTAGTGAAACCTACACAGTCAACCACTGGAACCTGTTGATAATAAAAAAGGACAGACCGAAATTGTCATCTCTGGCTCTCCGTAACTCTTTGGTCTGGAAAAAGTAGTTATTTTAGTATTGAGGGGCTTCGGTTTTTTTGTTTTCCTTCTGGAGCAGCAACTGGAGAAAGGACGTCATGGAAATCAGCATTGCTAGCAGCATTGTAGAACAAGCATTTGCAATGCAATAGGTCTCGCATTTGCGCGAGTTTAAGCAATGGGCATTGCACATGAAAATGCCTTTTATTGATCTGTTTTGATAATTAACACATAAATAAAAGGCATTGTCATTTACAATGCCAAAACCTCTAAACCTATTTCATTTCAAAGATGCGTCCGCCATTGTCCTGGACTGCTTGGAATGTAAAAGCATGCATGGCACGCGGAATGCTGCTGGAAAGCATGTTGTGCCTGCAGTAGGAGTAACTCATTAAAGAAAATAGTGCTTACAGATTAAATAAAGCAAACACAAGGAGATGATGGACGGAGAGCTGAAACCTTTCAGACACTCACCCCCAGTCACAGATCTGGGTTGAATCCATAATCGTCTGAAAAGTTTCAGCACTCCGTCCATCATCTCCTTGTGTTTTCAGATTAAATAGGACATACCATGTAACAACAGAAGTAAAAGGGCCTGTTCTCATGGAAGGATACCAATGAAGACAAGGCGGTATTAAGGAGGGAGTAACAAGCCTGTTAATGAATCAGAAGCCAGCATTTACGAAGGACGTTGAAGCAAGCCAATGAAAAATACTCTAATACAGCATGTCTTGCAGAGCAGCGCAGGCGCTGCCAAGGCTTGACCTAAATATGAACATGCACACAACTTGCATGCAATAGATTCAAGCTCCGTATTTCTGGACACTCAAAATCCACACTTTAAACAAACAAAAGAAACAAATAATCTATGTATACTAAGTACTAGGGTGATATAAATAGACCATGTGTCAGAGATTGTGGCCAGTTGTCTACACTGGTTTCCAAGTGCCCTGATTTGAACGGTAACCACTAAAGTTCTGTAATAGTGTTAGTGTATTAAAATAAAATGTATTTAAAAAAAAGTCTACTGCAGGTTTTTCTGTAAATTCTGTCACACAAACCAGCCAAGGCCTCACCTTTCCCTCTGACCCTTCTCAGCACTTCATGCTGTTGTCAGAACTTTCTGTGCCTGATATTATTCCTTGTCACATGTCATTATTACCATGGCTGGACTGGTCAGCCGGGCAACTGGCAATCCCCTGGGAGGCTGGTGCATGTTACACGATCCCGGCCACAACTTGAAAGTGTTGCTCTGGTTCTATTGCGCATTATTGGCACGTCTACACATCGGGGCTAAATTGATCATTTTTGCCAGGGCTGTTCTAAGTTCCCAGTCTGACCCTGATTATTAACGTTCTAAAGGGGATAGGTTTTTAGAGAGCAACAAGGAGGCTCCTTGGCTAGATGTGTTCCCTGTCTCTGGAAGCACAGTCTATTGGGGAATAAAAACTAGGCGCTACTTCTTTTCTCAGGTTGAAGCTCCAGGTCTATCTGGACATACTAAACCCACCCTATTTTTTGTCGCCTCAGCCTGGTGCCAGTCTGTCTCTGCCAGCCTTCTTATCTCCCATCTGATCTATGGCTGAAATTTGATATGTTATCACCTTGTCAATGGAGTTTATGTTCAAAAGTAAAGCAAAGAAGAAAAAAACAGGTACACATGGGTGTCCTCTAACTGACCCTTAAAAGAATTGGAAAACGTCTGCTGGGAAATGACCATTCTAGTGTGCAGATATCGCCTAAGCAAGCCCCTTTCACACATGGCGCTGGCGCCAGGAAATTTTCCATTCTAGGAGAGAGGCCAAGGTTCGCACTAGACAGAGGAATCTTCGCACTTAGTGAGCGGGCACGTGCCCATTGCTTTGAACTTGCCAACAAAAGCGCTACTCTGCCAAGAAGTAGTGAACTTGCGTCATTCCCAACCAACTCTGGGGCTTGATCCGGGACCATCCTCCTTGGAAGTCTGGAAGAGCTTCCCCCACCCCCATTGTTTAGCCTTTACATGGCTACTAAAAGCCCATTTGTCCAAGCTAAGATCACTAGCGCAGAGAGACCCACTTTAGGTACTTCTTGTTCTATAAGTAAATTCATTCCGTCATTTGCATGCTGCGTGCCCTGTTCTCACCTGCGCTGTTTGTCATTGTAGCATGGACCAAGATGGCAGCATGACCATCAACTGGTATGAGTGGAGAGACCACTTCCTGCTGAACCCGCTGGAGAACATGGAAGAAGTCGTGCACTACTGGAAGCATTCCTCGGTAAGGGAGCATGGGGCAACAGTCGCGGGAGAGGGGTGCAGATTTTTGGGCCTTTGAAGGACTCCCGTAGATTTCCCTTTCTTCGCTCCAATGGGTCAATATTTTTGTAAACAATAATTTCTACTGAATATTTCTGTCAGACGATATTTTGATTTCCCTTCTCTGGTACCATACCCTACTTGAAGTATTCTACTGTTCACCTCTAATGGCCTAGGAGTGATGGCCCTCCGGAGAATTCCACAGTGAGTGCGGCACAGGTGGCGTAGAAGTAGTAACGGAAATTAATGAACACATGAATTAATTAAAGCTTGTGTAGCAACCGCCTTTCAGTACATTCTCTGTATGTGCCACAGCTAACACACCAGAGCCCTGTAGGCCAAGGTAACTATGTGATGATTATCCTTCATTTAAGATCTACAGCTTCTGAGCTGCTTGAACCAGAGCAGTCAGCCCTGTACAAAAAACAACTAACCACCACCCCCTTCAAAACCTCTGACATGTAGGTCTGGATCACCCTCAAAGCAAGATCCTGTTACTTGGTATCTTATTAGTGTTGCTGTGGTGTGATGAGGAGGTGCGAAAACTGTTCGTGGGGCTTTGGTTGGTCATGAATAACTATCATCTTTTAGACCCATTGTCGCTGGAGGAGTGCTTAATTTGAACCAGTGGTTTCCGGTGTCTGAGATGACCACAGCAACATTCCATTATTATTTTGGTATACATTAAAAATTACTATTACCTGTCTCCCAAGCGATTCTTGTAGCTTTGGAGGCCTGGAATAGTCTGAATTGTCACGTTTGTAAGAGTGTGATAGTTAGTAGTTGTGTTGTTACTATCATTGGAAGCTCAAACAGGGCCAATGTGTGCTGCAGTGGCCTCCTGCGAGAGCCCTGGAACTTGTATTTAAGAAAAATTAAGCACCGCACTGAAGGATGTACCACATCATTTTCATGTTTATGCTATCTGTGAATAGAGGAATATACCTTTATTTTGCGTTCCTTGTGGCGGGTAGCCATTTTGCGTTGGCTTTTCAGCAGGTGCTGCAATAGCTGCCCTTCGAGCAGTGGGAGGGAAGAGCCATCTTCTGTTGCTATGGTTGGGAGGAAGATACCATCTGCTTCTGCAGTAGTAGGCGGGGAGGTGTCCTCTTCGGTTGGTCTGGTGATGGAGGAGGTGTTGCTTCCACCTGCCTCGCTGGCTTGGGGCTGTGATCCTCTGCAGAGATGAGAGAAGACCTGCTCTCTCCAACAGTTTTCTCATTATAATTGAAAGGAAGTGCCATGTTTTACTCTTGCTGTGATTCCATGGGAGATGTCTTCATCTGCTACTCATTCTGTGATTGGAGGAGGAGTGGCATTCCACCGATGTGATTGGAGAGGATGTGACCTGTTGCTTATAACTACTGTGAATGGATGAGAAGTGCCATGCTTTGCTGTTCTTGCTTCGATTGGGAGGTGCCACAGGTTAGTTGCCATGTTATGCTTATTGTGCTGTGGTTGGCGAAGACTTGCCATGGTTTGCTGCTCTTGCTGTTATTAAATGTGATGTGTGCTGTTTTTGCTATAACCCGAAGTGAACAGTTACTTTCCACTAATGTATATGTGACTGGAATAGAGATATCATATTTGTGGCTTTTACTGTGCTTGAATGGGAGGTTCCTTTTCTAGGTCTCTCCTACCAAACAGTTTAGCTGTTTCTTTGCAAACATTTTTTTTGTTTTTTTAAGATGACCCAGCAGCTGAAGTTTTTTATGGGGTCACTACACTCCTCAAAAAGCGCTTTTGCACAAATAATGTTTTTTTGTATTTATCATCTTAAATCAGTAAATAAACAAAAAAAAAAGGAAATGGCACCTGTGTGGTGATGCATGCACAAATGCACGTCATCACATATGCGAAATCACTGGACCTTTTAGCTCTAATTATTCGGATCTTTTTAGGGGATGCTACTCGGTATCGGTACAAACTATTGTCCAATCCAGTCGGTCAACAACATGAAACCTTTGGCTTTGCCAGTGCTTGTTTCTACATCTTACTGAGGCTGTGTGCCTTGCGATTGGGAGTGGGGTGCCATGTTGCACTAACCTTGCTGTGATTGGAAGGAGGTATAATATTTTATGCCTTTTGTTGTGATTGAAGGGGTGGTGTCTAATTTCTGTTTCTTGATCTGGTTGCAGAGGAGGTACCCGGCTTTGCTTCTCTTGTTGCTGTTTTACGAGATGTAACCCATACTCTGTTTGAGGTATGAGCCATAGTGTGCCTCTTGTGCTATGACTCTAGAGGTGTTCCCATGGACTTTACAGTTAACCCCTTCGCTGCGGGGAGGGGGGGGGGGCGCGCAGCGGCGCTGTGCTGGTGAGGAGCTCAGCTTGTCATGAAGTGCAGCAGAGCTGCCCTCATGACGAGCTCAGCTCCTCATGGCCGCACCCGTTTTTGGAACGTTCAGCACAGCGGGGAAATTAGCCCCGCGTGCAAACGTTCCAACGGCCGTGACTAGCTGAGCTCGTCAGCAGCACCCATGAGTGTAAGGTGAGGTGCCATGATGCCTACAGAGATGAAAAATAAAATGGTTGTAAAGTTAATTCATTATCATTACCATTTTATTTTTCGTCACAACGTCCTGAACCGAGTGTCAGGACTGAATGGAGCCTGCTGAATGGCATCCGAGAGGAGGGGTGGCAGATGGCTACCTGTGCACTGTTTAAAGTGGGCATTTCCCTTTGGCCAGCCGTCTCGCGATGGCCAGCCAGACAAGCGCACTTTAAACCTCTCAACCAGCTGGGTTGAGAGCATGTGCGGGCATCCAGTGCCCGCCTCCAATCCTGGCGCTTCTGTCATGCTTGTTAACAGCATGAGAGAAGCACCAGGATTGGTCAAGGGAGTTAGCTGGAGCTCTGACGTCACAGAGAAGAAGAGGACCGGAGCGAGGAGGACAGTTGCTGCACGGCAAGTAACTTTTTTGTTTTATTTAATGCAATTTCCCCACCCCCCCACCTCACTCGCAGTAGTTGTGAGCCGCCACTGACTTTTCCTCTTTTGTTCTGAGGAGAGATGAAGTACTGCTCGTACTGTGGTTTCGGGGTTAGAGGATCTGTTTGCTGCTCTCTTGTTCTTGTGCTGAAAGGGAGATACTATGTTCTGTTGCTGCTATTGCGATTGGTAGTGCTCGTGCTGGTTGTTGTCTTTTGCTGCTCCTATGACAGGGTGAGTGTCATGTTTCACCGCTTTTGCTCTGTTTGGAATGAGAGTGCCAACTTCTTTTGTCCTTCTAGAGTTTTTAAGGGTCATCTACTGCATCTGGCCTTGCTCTTTTAAATACCAAGGAATGTGAGTAGGGAGCCCATTACAAGCGGTAGACGTTCTATAAGCAGCGGAGTAGTGTAAAACTGCACTGGCTGAGGAGATGCGAGCACAGTCAATTAAACAGTCAGCTCAGGAAGCAAAGATGCTCTGCTAAACAGAGTCCGCTCAGAAAGCAATGATTAACTGTAAAACAGCTCAGGAAGTAAGGGTGCACTGTAAAACAGGATCAACTTAGAAAGCAAGGATGCACTGTAAAACAGAGTTACCTCAAGAAGCAAGGATGCACTGTAAAACAGGCAGCTCAGGAAGCAGGGTTGCACTGTAAAACAGGGTCAGCTCAGGAAGCAGGGTTGCACTGTAAAACAGGGTCAGCTCAGGAAGCAAGATTGCACTGTAAAACAGGTAGCTCAGAAAGCAAGGGTGCACTGTAAAACAGTGTCAGCTCATGAAGCAAGGACGCACTGTAAAACATTCTGCTCAGAAAGCAAGAATGCACTGTAAAACAGTCTGCTCAGGAAGTAAGGATGCACTGTGAAGCAGTCGGCTCTGGAAGGAAGGATGCACTGTAAAACAGTCAGCTCTGGAAGCAAGGATGCACTGTAAAACAGTCAGCTCAGGAAGCAAGGATGCACTCTAAAACAGTTACCTCAAGAAGCAAGGATGCACTGAACAACAGGCAGCTCGGGAAGCAATGGTGCACTGTAAAACAGGGTCAGCTAAGGAAGCAAGGATGCACTGTAAAACAGTTACCTCAAGAAGCAAGGATGCACTGTAAAATGGGCAGCTCAGGAAGCAGGGTTGCACTGTAAAACAGGGTCAGCTCAGGAAGCAAGATTGCACTGTAAAACAGGCAGCTCAGAAAGCAAGGGTGCACTGTAAAACAGTGTCAGCTCATGAAGCAAGGATGCACTGTAAAACAGTCTGCTCAGAAAGCAAGAATGCACTGTAAAACAGTCTGCTCAGGAAGTAAGGATGCACTGTAAAGCAGTCAGCTCTGGAAGCAAGGATGCACTGTAAAGCAGTCAGCTCAGGAAGCAAAGATGCATTGTAAAACATTCAGCTCAGGAAGCAAGGATGCTCTGCTAAACAGAGTCAGCTCAGAAAGCAATGATTAACTGTAAAACAGCTCAGGAAGTAAGGGTGCACTGTAAAACAGGATCAACTCAGAAAGCAAGGATGCACTGTAAAACAGGCAGCTCATGAAGCAGGGTTGCACTGTAAAACTGGGTCTGCTCAGGAAGCAGGGTTACACTGTAAAACAGGGTCAGCTCAGGAAGCAAGATTGCACTGTAAAACAGGCAGCTCCGAAAGCAAGGGTGCACTGTAAAACAGTGTCAGCTCATGAAGCAATGATGCACTGTAAAACAGTCTGCTCAGGAAGTAAGGATGCACTGTAAAGCAGTCCGCTCTGGAATCAAGGATGCACTGTAAAACAGTCAGCCCTGGAAGCAAGGATGCACTGTAAAACAGTTACCTCAAGAAGCATGGATGCACTGTAAAACAGGCAGCTCAGGACGCAATGGTGCACTGTAAAACAGGGTCAGCTAAGGAAGCAAGGATGCACTGTAAAACAGTTACCTCAAGAAGCAAGGATGCACTGTAAAACAGGCAGCTCATGAAGCAGGGTTGCACTGTAAAACAGGATCTGCTCAGGAAGCAGGGTTACACTGTAAAACAGGGTCAGCTCAGGAAGCAAGATTGCACTGTAAAACAGGCCGCTCAGAAAGCAAGGGTGCACTGTAAAACAGTGTCAGCTCATGAAGCAATGATGCACTGTAAAACAGTCTGCTCAGGAAGTAAGGATGCACTGTAAAGCAGTCCGCTCTGGAATCAAGGATGCACTGTAAAACAGTCAGCTCTGGAAGCAAGGATGCACTGTAAAACAGTCAGCTCTGGAAGCAAGGATGCACTGTAAAACAGTTACCTCAAGAAGCATGGATGCACTGTAAAACAGGCAGCTCAGGAAGCAATGGTGCACTGTAAAACAGGGTCAGCTAAGGAAGCAAGGATGCACTGTAAAACAGTTACCTCAAGAAGCAAGGATGCACTGTAAAATAGGCAGCTCAGGAAGCAGGGTTGCACTGTAAAACAGGGTCAGCTCAGGAAGCAAGATTGCACTGTAAAACAGGCAGCTCAGAAAGCAAGGGTGCACTGTAAAACAGTGTCAGCTCATGAAGCAAGGATGCACTGTAAAACAGTCTGCTCAGAAAGCAAGAATGCACTGTAAAACAGTCTGCTCAGGAAGTAAGGATGCACTGTAAAGCAGTCAGCTCTGGAAGCAAGGATGCACAGTAAAGCAGTCAGCTCAGGAAGCAAAGATGCATTGTAAAACATTCAGCTCAGGAAGCAAGGATGCTCTGCTAAACAGAGTCAGCTCAGAAAGCAATGATTAACTGTAAAACAGCTCAGGAAGTAAGGGTGCACTGTAAAACAGGATCAACTCAGAAAGCAAGGATGCACTGTAAAACAGAGTTACCTCAAGAAGCAAGGATGCACTGTAAAACAGGCAGCTCATGAAGCAGGGTTGCACTGTAAAACAGGGTCGGCTCAGGAAGCAGGGTTACACTGTAAAACAGGGTCAGCTCAGGAAGCAAGATTGCACTGTAAAACAGGCAGCTCAGAAAGCAAGGGTGCACTGTAAAACAGTGTCAGCTCATGAAGCAATGATGCACTGTAAAACAGTCTGCTCAGGAAGTAAGGATGCACTGTAAAGCAGTCCGCTCTGGAATCAAGGATGCACTGTAAAACAGTCAGCTCTGGAAGCAAGGATGCACTGTAAAACAGTCAGCTCTGGAAGCAAGGATGCACTGTAAAACAGTTACCTCAAGAAGCATGGATGCACTGTAAAACAGGCAGCTCAGGAAGCAATGGTGCACTGTAAAACAGGGTCAGCTAAGGAAGCAAGGATGCACTGTAAAACAGTTACCTCAAGAAGCAAGGATGCACTGTAAAACAGGCAGCTCATGAAGCAGGGTTGCACTGTAAAACAGGGTCTGCTCAGGAAGCAGGGTTACACTGTAAAACAGGGTCAGCTCAGGAAGCAAGATTGCACTGTAAAACAGGCAGCTCAGAAAGCAAGGGTGCACTGTAAAACAGTGTCAGCTCATGAAGCAATGATGCACTGTAAAACAGTCTGCTCAGGAAGTAAGGATGCACTGTAAAGCAGTCCGCTCTGGAATCAAGGATGCACTGTAAAACAGTCAGCTCTGGAAGCAAGGATGCACTGTAAAACAGTCCGCTCTGGAAGCAAGGATGCACTGTAAAACAGTTACCTCAAGAAGCATGGATGCACTGTAAAACAGGCAGCTCAGGAAGCAATGGTGCACTGTAAAACAGGGTCAGCTAAGGAAGCAAGGATGCACTGTAAAACAGTTACCTCAAGAAGCAAGGATGCACTGTAAAATAGGCAGCTCAGGAAGCAGGGTTGCACTGTAAAACAGGGTCAGCTCAGGAAGCAAGATTGCACTGTAAAACAGGCAGCTCAGAAAGCAAGGGTGCACTGTAAAACAGTGTCAGCTCATGAAGCAAGGATGCACTGTAAAACAGTCTGCTCAGAAAGCAAGAATGCACTGTAAAACAGTCTGCTCGGGAAGTAAGGATGCACTGTAAAGCAGTCAGCTCTGGAAGCAAGGATGCACTGTAAAGCAGTCAGCTCTGGAAGCAAGGATGCACTGTAAAACAGGCAGCTCAGGAAGCAATGGTGCACTGTAAAACAGGGTCAGCTAAGGAAGCAATGGTGCACTGTAAAACAGGGTCAGCTAAGGAAGCAAGGATGCACTGTAAAACAGGGTCAGCTCAGGAAGCAAGGATGCACTGTAAAACGGGGTCAGCTCATGAAGCAAGGGTGCACTGTAAAACAGGGTCAGCTCAGGAAGCAAGGATCAACTGTAAAACAGGGTCAGCTCAGGAAGCAAGGATGCACTGTAAAACGGGGTCGCTCAGGAAGCAAGGGTGCACTGTAAAACAGGGTCAGCTCAAGAAGCAAGGATGCACTGTAAAACAGGGTTCGCTCAGGAAGCAAGGATGCACTGTAAACAGGGTCAGCTCAGGAAGCAAGGATGCACTGTAAAACGGTGTTAGCTCAGGAAGCAAGGGTGCACCGTAAAACAGGGTCCGCTCAGGAAGCAAGGATGCACTGTAAAACAGGGTCAGCTCAGGAAGCAAGGATGCACTGTAAAACGGGGTCAGCTCAGGAAGCAAGGGTGCACTGTAAAACAGGGTCAGCTCAGGAAGCAAGGATGCACTGTAAAACGGGGTCAGCTCAGGAAGCAAGGGTGCACTGTAAAACAGTGTCAGCTCAGGAATCAAGGATGCACTGTAAAACAGGCAGCTCAGGAAGCAAGGGTGCACTGTAAAATAGGGTCAGCTCAGGAAGCAAGGATGCACTGTAAAACGGGGTCAGCTCAGGAAGCAAGGGTGCACTGTAAAACAGTGTCAGCTCATAAAGCAAGGGTGCACTGTAAAACAGGCAGCTCAGGTAGCAAGGGTGCACCGTAAAACAGGGTCTGCTCAGGAAGCAAGGATGCACTGTAAAACATAGTCCTCTCAGAAAGCAAGGATGCAGTGCTAAACAGTCAGCTCGGGAAGCAAGGGTGCACCGTAAACAGTGCTGCTGTAAAAAAAGAGAATTACTGCTAAATAAGGCTCGCTCGAATACCATGCTAAACTACTTTCTCAGAAAATAAAGACCCCATGCCAAACGGTTTTGGCTCAAAAACAGAAATGCTTCACTGCAAAGGTGTTTTTGCTCGTAAAAAACAAGAATTCACTCCCAAACTGTTCCAGCTCATAAAACAAGGATTCACTGCAAAATAGTTTTGTCTCCTAAAAAAACTGGAATTCGCAGCAAAACAGTTCTGGCTAAAATGATTGATTGAAATGCCGCACGTTCATGTAGCAGAGGCCAACATTTTAAAATCTCCCAGTGGTGTCCCTTAGTTACAGGTGGTTGAGGACAGTCTGCGTATTCTGACACCCTGAAGTGTTTTGGTGCAGAAGGTTCTCTTGTTTTGGACTTGTGATGTTGGAGGTGGGTGTCAGCCTTGCGCTGTAATGGGTTGTGATGCCCTTTGCCTGCCTCTTAGTGACAGCTATCGTATTTTGCTCTTGGAAGTGTTAGGGGCATGACTTCTTTTTCTGGTCGTGAGGGGGGTGTCCTTGTTTTCTTCTCTAGGGCAAGACCTTCTGGTCTTGCAGTCACAAAATAGTAGGAGCAGAGGTGCCATCTTTTTCTGGCCTGGTAGTGTTAGGTGGAGGAGCCATACGTGTCTAGTGATGTGCCATCTCTTTGGCCTTTCCTTAGGGATGTATTGTCTTCTGGTTTTGTAGTTTTGGGTGATCCGCCATCCTCCTCTAGCCTTGTAGTGTAAGTGGAAGCAACAACATCTCATGGTCTTCTACTACGAGATGCTGTACCACCTTCTTCTAGTCTTTCTGTTCAGGAAATTGCCATTTTCTTCTACGTGTGTGCAGATAGTATGGGATTTACCATCGTAAGTTCGGTTTGTGTGTTGCAGGAGGGAAAGGAGTGTAGTTTTCTTTTGGGATTGCAGTAGAAGACAAAGGCACCAGCATCTTCTGGTGTTGTAGAATGCACTTTGTATTGGGTATGTAGCGATATCTTCTTCAAGTCTAGTTGAGCTGAGGATCCATGTTTTTGGCATGTAGTGCTGGGTGGGTGTGGCATCTTCTTTCTGTCTTATATGGAGAGGTGCAAAATCTGGGGAATGCCTAGTTACTGATTTGAAGTGCTGTTATTTGATTTAAACATACACTGTGAGACCCAATGTTTTAATCCTTTTGGATCTGATTATCCATTTAATTTTTCTTTTTTTAATTCAAAACACTTTTTATCATTTCAAAGGCGTCTGAATGTCAAGAAGACACTTATTCATTTAAACATTAATAGACGAAATTATATACAACATACACATACAATGATAATACTTTGACTAAACTTGTGAAACATTTACAACATACACAAATGCACCTATATCTGCACCCACTGGTTTTCACTAATGCTTTGGAACATAACCTTTTTTTCAAAAATTAGAGACAGATGTCATCATATTTGAATTTCAGATATTTAGATAATTATATTTTCAAACAAAAAGAGCTGACGCGTTTCAAGTCCTTATATAACTTGTGGGACTCTCATCAGGGCTTCTGAGTTATTAGTCCTCTGTGTTCTGGGTTTAGTGTGTGCATAAAATATCAATAAACAAACAAACATTACGTATTAGTGCATAATTGGTCCTCCCTTTTTCTCAATCTTTTTAGTGCTTTACAATTCAAGAAGAGTTACCTTCTTTTAGTGTGCGACGGGGATCATTTCTTATTCAATGCAGGGCTGTGGGGACAAGAGGGGGAACGGCTTGAGTGTTGGAATGGCTTATCAACAATGTTTTGTTCTCAAGGCATTTCAAACTTTCATATTAACCCGCGTACCTGGATTAAAGCAGCCTGGGACAGGACAATATCCCTAATTGTTGGGCGACCTGTTGTTTGCTTTCTTCTGTCAAACAAGATACCAACAAAGTGTCAGCGACTCACTATATTAAAAATATTCAAACTGTTCAGTTTTTCGAGTCACTCGCTTACTCGCTTACCTGATTTATAACATGCAGCGCTTGTTCATTTGGAATGCGCTGACCTTCAAAATCACTTTATCTGGCAGTCCTGATCCGCGTGCTTCTGTTTAAATGAAGATGCAACAATGTTTCAAAGGCGCAATATGTTTAAACAATTCATTATTCTTTTGCTTGTGTAACTCGCTGGATCGCGTATCTGATTATGCGCGGTGTCTGTTCCGTTGAGACACGCTGTTCATCAATTTCATTTACGGGGCGCTTCGATGTACACTACACGGACCCTGTTGGCGGCAATTCGGATCTTTTTTAATGAGCAAACCCACTCTTACAAAGATGAGAGAAATCTTTAGCAGTGGCACCTGGTTCTCTTACTTTTTAGCATGTGTCCATTCACTCATGTTCTTCCCTCGTGTCTCCTTCACAGCCTCTCTGTTTCCATTGTGGCAGCCTTGATGACTTCCTGTTTCCTCATAGATTTGAGCGGCAGGTTATCCTGTTGGATTATTGGTGTTGTAGTTTCTACTCATACTCGCGAAAGTTCAGTCATTTTATTGAGGCCAGATCTAGTGCAATTAAATTTCAACATAAGGTATGCTTCTTTTTGTAGGAGTAGTTCCTCTAGGTCTCCTCCTCTCACATTTGCCGCAATAACTGTTAGCACAGTCCATTTCAAATCATTTTCTCCATGATTGTTTTCAATGTAATGAGAAACCATAGGTGCATTTAAAACGTTCTTCCTGATTCTTGAGCGGTGTTGCACAATCCGTTGATTTAATCTGTTGGTTTGTTTTGTCAATGTAAATCTTTTGGCAAGGGCGCATTATGGCATAAATTACGTTCTTTGTTCTGGAGTTCGTAAATTATATGGAGAGGTGGCATCTTCTGGTCTTGCAGCAGCTGGAAAGGAAGGAAACACTTTGTCGTCGAATAGCGCCCCTAGGGAGAGTTGTTCTCTTCTTCAATGTCTGTAAAAGTGGAAGAGGGGGTGCAGTCTTCTTCTCACCTTGTAATGTTAAAGGGAGATTCCATCATCTTTTTTCCTCTGCGGTGGAAGGAAGGCCGTTCCGTCTTCATCTTGTCTTGAGTGTTTGGGGGAAGGGCATATCTGCTTGTAATTGTACATTATTTTTATGGCCAAAGGTGCTTCTTTATGGCTTCGTAAAGTTCGTGAGAAGGGCCTCTTTTAGTCCTGTTGTGGTAAAGGAAGGGGAGATGCCACATTCTTATTCTCTTTTGTGATCAGGGAGATATGCCTTTTCATGTGGTCCTTTATTAAGAAATTAGAATTCTTTACACAGAATAATTGCTAAAGGATGAGAGATACCATTGTCTTATCATCTTGTAGTTCTGGAGCTGGGGTTGTCCTTTGCATACGGTGTTAGAGGAAGGAGTCATTGTCCTCTGGTCTTGTGGCATTATGGGTGTAGCTCATCTTTCTCTGATTGTGTTGTAAACCAAAAAGAAGGCGCCAAGTGTGACTGGTCTTCTAATGGATAGGAGAGAAATCACCACTTTCTTTTTTCTTTCTTAGGGGAGAGGTTGCCATTTTAGGTCTCATCTACATTGCAAAAGTCCTATTGGGGGCATATCAAGAGCTTACAGTGGGCTAAAGCGCACCCATCCTCTTCTGTTTGTCCCACTCCGGGAGCATAGCCTCTTTACCGTCCTTTTGATTGGCTAACTTGCATCCTTTCACTGCTCACGTTTCGGTAACAACTTTTTTCTTTTAGGTTCAGCACACTCCCTCTCTTCTGTGCTTCTCCCAGCACCAAACTTCCCCACCACCATGCCTTTTGTTGCACTCTACCTCATGTTCTTCTGCCCATACCACCTGTTCTCTCCCTTGTGTGCTGCCTTTCTTTCTCTTCCTCCACCCACCCGGTTTTATTTATAGTTATCTCCTCCAACACCCCACTCTTCAACCCTCAGGTCCTTTAAAAAAATATATATTTTTTAAATATTTTATGTTTTTTAGAGGGCCTGGCAGCAAATTGCTGCTGGACTTTCTTCATTTAAAGTGTTTTCTCCCAACTCCAATTTTATTTTTTTATTTTTATTTACTGATCCATTGGTAAAGAAAATGAAAATGTTCCTCTGGTCATTTTGTAGGGGTTCACATGCGTGGTGATGTTTGTGTAATGACGCACGTATGCACAGATGTATTAACGGAATGTTGCCGTTTTCTTCTGGCCAGTGTGGTTTGGAATATCGAGGACTGGCTATTGAATGGTCACAATATCGTGACCGCAATATCGAGGACCAATATATCGACAAGTTTGTATAGATTTTTCTGATTCCACATATTCGTACATTGTTTACATATATACCATCCATAGCTCATAAATGATATCTTAAGAATAGCAAATCCAAATGTTGGTCACACTATTGTGACCATTCGATATTTTGTCCTCAATATTCCCTACCACAATTCATATCACCTTATAGTAATGAATGAAAACTGTCATTTTCTTTTGATATTTTACAACTGAAGGAGAAAAAGCGCCATCTTCTTTGGGTCGTGTAGGGTTGGTGCCATCTTTTTTTTTTTTCTCTGTAGTTTTAGTGGAGCTGTGCCATTTTCTTCTGGTCTAGGGATATTAGGGGAGTCATCTCACTCTACTCCGTCTGATCATGAAGTGTAAACCGATGGGAAGTGCCATTTTGTCCTGGTGTTGCTGTGCTATCCCAAGTGCCAACATCTTTTGATCTAATCTTCAAGAATTAGCAGAGTGAAAGTATCTTACAATATGAAGGCCAAGCTTTCATTTTATGATATTTTAGTGTCAGTGGAGGGGAAATTCCGACTTCTCTTTTTGTACTGATCAGAGAAGCCATCTTCAATCCATCTTGTGTTAAAGTAGGGGAGACATTTTTCTCTCATCTTTAGAACCAAGTGGAGATGCAATTTTTCTCTTATCTTATACTCTTAAAGGAGGGTCTCTTCTTCAAATATTTTGATATTAGCAAAGAGAAGATGCAAATGTACTGTTATTATGTTGTTAGAGGAGAGGACTCCACTTGTGGTCTTTTGATGTTAGCAGATGGGAATTGCAATTTAATTCCTGTATTATAGTGTTAGAGGAAAGGTTTCCTCTTCTTTTGTGCATATGAAATTAAAAAGGAGAAGTATGTAGTATTACTCTTGTCTGGGAGAGGTTATGGAGAGGTCTGCTTGCACAACGTAGTCTTAGATAAGTTCAAAAGCCATCTTCTAGTGTGCAGTTATTGGAGAGGGGCTGATATCTTGTTGTCTTGCACTGGGTGGCAGGGGAATGCTATATTCTTTTGGCTAGTGGGAGGAGAGAAGTTGCTGAGATTTTCTGGTCATCAAATGGTTGGTGACTTGCACAGTTTAGTAATAATAATGTTAAAATGTCAAAGCGTGCAGCTACTAGAATGTCCTGCCACTAAGCAGTTTAATGACCCATCATAACCAAAGATATCTACTCATTTGCCGAGAGAAATATATCCAAGACTGGTCATTGCTGGTGTTAAATTTTTGGAATGGGGTAGCGATTCAGATTACATTTTGGGAGCGAAAGTGATCAAACTGTAGGTCAGCTATTCTAAGAAGCTTTGTAGTCGCTAATCCTGCAATTTCCAAAATTCGAGAGTTTGTGATCAGAAAATGGGGTTTGGTTATTCACTAAACCCAATGTATGATTTGAAAGAGGTTTACTGAATTGCAAAAAGGGTTTAGAAATGGATACCAAATCACAGTTTGGAAGGGACAAATTTAGGGTGTCCTTCTGTTAAAAATAAAAAAAATGAAAATCACAGATCTCAGGATAGTTTATAGAACTCTAATATGCATGTAATGCAAAAAAATAGGCAACAAGTTTTCAAAAATAAGTAAGACCATGCCTAATCATCGAATGAGCGCTTCTTGACAATCAGTTGGAGCCTGAAACACTAAAATCTCTACATTTTGGTGCTACAGTTAGACACTTGTTCTCAATGCAAGTGAATAGAAGCGGGAGCGTGTGATAAAACTGAAACCTACAGATAGGCACTAATGATCAGGCGCCAAGGTTTCCTGGTGGAAACAATGCAAGAAGGCCTTAGAAGAAGATACAAATATACAAATATCCCCAGCGAGCTGACTCTACAACTTTCAAAAATTCTTGCATTGGTGTGCCAAGTTCAAAATGAGGCTATGCTTTCTAGTACTATGGTGCTAAAATGTGCAGTGTATAACACAGGGGGATAAAATGGAAACAAATTAAAAATGTAAGTGTTGAACCATCCTACGGCTTCAGTGGACTTCAAACAAGTACAGAAACGAACTAGCAATTGATTAATAAAATATAGAAGCATACATTAAAAAGTATGTCTGTGGATTAGCATTTTGTAGTATTTAAGTAATCATTAAGGCATACATTGGAGTGAGTTTACATCCTTACTTCTAATTTGTAATGCAGTATGTGCTGTATCAATGGGTTGCATCCACAGTTCTGATCGCAAACCTTTTCAATGTTACTGACACCTCAATGAAAGTGATAACTCACTTGTTTCTTGGGGTGAAGGCAACTCTCAAACACATTTTTTAAAAGATACACTTTTTTATTTAAACACAGCCTCGTTTCCCTTAGGGTAAACTGGCTGCATTTAAAAAGAAAGTTAACTTTATTTATAAGCGACTCCCAGGCATGGTGGGCTGCTGATTCTAGCAGGCCACCATCCATCTGATGGCCTCCAATTAGTGACCTCATTCATTATTATGGGGTTGGTTGGAGTGTGCCCAACCCCACTCTGAATGACAATTTCATGAACCTACTTAATAGTACATATGGCAGGTTTGCACATCACAGTTCATTCACAAAAACTTCACGCTGTAAGAATATTTTGGAGATTCCATTGCCGGAACTGATATTCTAAGCACGCTGCAGTCTCTGGAAGTCTGTTGCTTCGTGACTTAAAATGTGTGTTTTTTTTTTTTTTTTTTGTATTTCGTGCATTAGAACCTTCCAAAAACGGCGCACCTGACAAAGCTACTTACTGCAGGTGCAGGGGTGAATGAAATCCCTGGGCAGGCAGAGGTGGGGGGAGGGGGGAGGGGGTGAGCAGCAACCTGAGCTGTGTTCAGCACTCTGATCCCTTCGCCCTCTGCCCTCGCTGTTCTCACGGGTAGGAGTGCAGAGGTGGGCACCTTGCCCACGGCGCTAACTCGCCAGATGAAGTCTGAGCTCGCGAGGGCTGTGGCTAGAACATATAATCTGCATAGTGCCAATATCGGCGCGCCCACCATCCCTCCAAATACATGAACCCCCATCAAAATAATTGGACAAGACAACTTGTTGTTGGGAAAAGTAGTCGCAGGTTTATTAGCATATCATTGCTAAAACATGGTGGGTTAACTTACAGATGATCCAAGGCAAGCCGCCCCTCGCAGCTTGCCACCTGATAGGCCAAGTAGCCCGCGGCCTTGGCCTTGCGGTGCTTAGCGGTTGATGGTGAGAGGGTAGCCCCTCACCTGTCCGGTGAACCATTGGTCCACCCTCTAGCCCACGCCCCCCCCCTACGAGGGGCGGAGCGTTCAAGCAACCCCCGGTTGTCCAGGTAACCAACCGCCCGTAGGATAACGGGGCGCCGTCGCACCCCCAGGGTCCACCGCACGGATCTCCCAGGGATAATAGGCCTCAGCACCCTTTGTGCTTCTGCATAGGGTACTCCTAAGTACCTTTCGCCTCTGGATCATCATGTAACTCCTCCTGCAACACAAATAACAATTCATTAAATCCTAAACCCCCCTTGCCACCCGAGATGTAGGGTAAGCGGCAGGGAGGGCAACATCGAGGGCAGTGAAGACAAAAGAGACTGCTCAGGGGCGTGTAGGAGACCTAAATACCTTGTCCCCCCACGCCCCCCAATAAATACCGATGACGTCATGGCCTGGGCAGCGGCCTCCGGCCACTGGACCCCAGAGGGCTGGTGCGCCGGTTCTCCTGTGGCACTAAGGTGCCCGCCCTCTTATGAGGGTCACCTGCGGCTCCGTGTCGGGCGGCCTGCATAGTGCCAATATCGGCGCGCCCACCATCCCTCCAAATACATGAACCCCCATCAAAATAATTGGACAAGACAACTTGTTGTTGGGAAAAGTAGTCGCAGGTTTATTAGCATATCATTGCTAAAACATGGTGGGTTAACTTACAGATGATCCAAGGCAAGCCGCCCCTCGCAGCTTGCCACCTGATAGGCCAAGTAGCCCGCGGCCTTGGCCTTGCGGTGCTTAGCGGTTGATGGTGAGAGGGTAGCCCCTCACCTGTCCGGTGAACCATTGGTCCACCCTCTAGCCCACGCCCCCCCCCTACGAGGGGCGGAGCGTTCAAGCAACCCCCGGTTGTCCAGGTAACCAACCGCCCGTAGGATAACGGGGCGCCGTCGCACCCCCAGGGTCCACCGCACAGATCTCCCAGGGATAATAGGCCTCAGCACCCTTTGTGCTTCTGCATAGGGTACTCCTAAGTACCTTTCGCCTCTGGATCATCATGTAATTCCTCCACAGCCCTGTATGTGGCGACCGTCACAGGCAGGGCCCCCCACCATATCTACCTCCTATATGCAGCCCGAAGAGCTTAGTGCCTCCTGAATGTCCAGCAGAAATAAATCCATGCCTACGTTGGACAAGTGGACGCCTTCCTCGTCCAGGCAACCTGGGGCTTTGGCATGGAGTTCCCCATGTCGGATAAAACCAAAGCCCATCAGCTCAGCGAATTTACGCATAGCGCAGTTTACTTTTCTTCGCGCCCCTTCCACTGCTTGCCCAGAGCGAGCACCTGCCCAACACCGGCGTGGTGTGATTTCCGACCACCAAAGATCACAAGGACCCAATAGATTGCTGATTTTGATGATGTTAACTTTCATGTCCCTTAAGAGAAATCTTTTCCCCAGGCAAGGCAGGTCGTTCCCTCCCACGTGCAGGATGAGCACGTCTGGGGGCTGAGCGTTCCCTTGTAACTCCTGTGTTAGCAAACCAAGCACCCCGCTCCATCGTAAGCCAGTGACTCCATGCCAAAGAAACCGAGTTTTGTTAAACCCATGTTTCCACTTTCTCTTCTCTGCCCACTGGGCGAACCTGGAAACCCCTTTGTGTCCCAGCACCCAGACCGTTGTTCCTGGTAATTAAAGAGAAGTTTTGTATGTAACTATTTATTAAACACACCTAGCTGTTCCTTACTTGCTATAACTAGGGTCTCTTCCTTAATCGGAAAAAAAAAAGGTCCATGCCAACGTGGACCGCTGACCCCAGGGTCCAGCAACAGCAATGGAGTTTGGCCTGTAGCACACATGTAAAAAAAAAAAAAAAAAAAAAAAAAAAGACCAAAACTCTGCTCCAAATATTTACGCATGGCGCAGCACACCGCATGCGAGCCAGCTGCCGCACTGTCCCGGACAGGGCATCAAGCCACGGGAGCTTGGGATAATAAATCGGACCACAGAGCTCACCTGTTACCAATGTGTGGCCAATTCCCCTTGTGCTCTAACTCTATGGTGCATGCTAGCCCCAGAGCCCAGGCAATAGACAGTAGTTCTCCATAGCTCCCTGGCGACACAGCATGGTGTCACAACAAGGTAGAGGGAAAGGTGTGCTGCCTGTGGATGGTACTGAAAACCTCCATGACGGGCCAACTGGTGCGGTCTACCCTGCTTGCTGACCCTAAGACCGGACACAGAATCCCGGTCCACAGCACAGGACCTCCTGCGTGTTGGCTCCGTCGCCTCCCCTGACTAGCGCCTTGCCTATAGAGATGGCGACATGTCTGACCGCTTAAAAAATGTAATGGGAACCTCCACAAAGGGGCAACTAGGGCAGTTACCCTGCTTGCCGACTCAGTGACCGGACACAGAAAACCCGGTCCCTGTTAACCACCCGTGTGAGCGTAGATACATCCACCAGGCCGGAGTCGGGCTATCAGGTTTTGTGTCACCTGCTTAGCAGAGATCCCATAGGGGGATCCGCTGGTACCCAAAAGTGTCCCAGCAAATATTGCGTCCTGCACTAGGCCCCTAATGACCATCTCAGTACCCAGAGGACATCTGAGCGCCCGATGCCCCATCACAGCTTTAAGTTAATGGCATAGGGCCCCGCACCCCCAGTCAGTGTGTGTGACCTGCATTAATTGAAAGTGACCAGAAAGTTTGAATGACTTGACCGATCACGCGGATCAACCCCTTGTCCATGCCTGCCCCCATCACCTAATACATTGGTTGGGCAGCCCACCGCTGGTCGCAAGCTTCCTCATCAAGCGTATGGGGCCAGTGAACGATTCGCACAGGCAGCATCCCTTATGGCATTGTGCAGGGATCTCCTCGTGTTAGACACTTGTGCAAGTCGTCCCACTGTGCCTGGACTGCGTATTACCCTAGGAAGCTTAAACAAGCAGCCTATACAACTGAAAGTGCATCCTGAGGCACTATGGAAACTAAAACTTCCTCATCTCACTACCTGGTAGTGAACACTGCCAAAGGAATCCAGACTACCTTACCTGAAAACACCTAAATTGATATTGTCTGGGTGAAAAGCACCCAACTGAACAAGGCCGTTGTCCGCGGGAGCCGAAACCTGTCTGCCTGTCTACAAGGAAAGCCTAGATACTGTCTGGGCAAACTAGCAGGACCAACTCGTGGTGCATGCCTGCCCATCCATCCTCCCATCTGTCGACGTAGACAAAGCTCTTTAGTTGTGTAAGCCAACAAAGCCACACTTGGAGATATCATGCATACCCGCCCCCGAGCTGGCCACCCTTGGCCGGGCCGCACGGTAACCTTGCTATGTGTGAGGATTTCAATGGTACAGTACAAAGGGGGGGGGGGGGGTAGGTTCACTGCCGTTCACAGGCCGTAAAGAGTTTGCCTAAGTCACATCCCTTCAACGCCGTGCAAGGTACTCCTAATACTTGTAAATAGTACCAAAGCGACCCCCTTTGCCTGTCTTACATTGGGCCCTAAGCATAAAACCAGCAGCCTCACCAACTGTGTCAACATGCATTGCATCCAGAAACACCACTGCTCGCTCACTATTACTTCCCGGCCTGCTAAACTACACAAGAAAAGGGGCCCCACTACGGTACCTAACAATTCCTAACTGGAAAATTGTCATGGAACCGCCTACCCGTGGACATAGCCACTGGCCCTCCCAGCGTCCCTTCACATAAAAGCTAAAACAACCGTCTACATGGCCACGAAGTGCCAACCTGGGACCCATGTTAAAAACACGTAAAGGTTAGAAAGTATCAGCCTGAAACCAAAGGAACCAGACCAGAGAGGCAACGGTGAGCTCGACCATAAGGGACAGGGTGCTAAAGCAGGCCCCAAACTCAGAGCAAATTGGTAAAGCGTTACCCTATTGCCACCATGCCGGGGTATGGACCACTGGCGAATCAAGGTACAATTGTGGGTTTCTCAGCGTGGGCCAACCTGGGACACTTCCAAGTCAATACAGCCGCACCCCAACGCCTAAATGGGCCAGATAGCGGTAAGTTGTATCATCCGGACCCGGGGCGGAGCCAGACTTGGTCCTATTGGGGTCAGGCTGAAGGGGGTATGTGCGTCTACATCAGGCCCAAATTCTGTGTAAGTTGCCCAAGCATCCTAGGCGCGGATGGGCCTGCGTCAGGAACTGGCGCGACTGAGATACAACAAAAGAGAGTCTCGGCGCGGGCCAGGTAACGGGAGGAAAAGTGTGGCTAAAGCGAGCCCAACAAATCAACCGGGCTACCCAGCGTGTACAGTCAAGAGCCAGGAGCTAGCCTGGAAATTCCCAACTATACCCTTGCCTCACTGTAAGTACCCACAAAAGGGGCACTGCCTCGACTGCCAGCCCCTCCGCTGGCAATGTCCATGCATCCTCGTTGCATCAGAAAACGGAGTAACCAAGGCACTACCTGCGTAGCCCAGCTATGGCTAGCCGCCTCCATAAAAGGCTGCCAACATTAAACTACCAAGTGTGACACTCATCCTGATGGTGCGGACTAGTGACCAGAATAGTAGTGCTTGGTCTAACTAGGAAGTGGAAAGGTAGGAATAAGTCTCCCCCTGACAACTAACGATCATGAAACAATCCAAGTATCAAAAAACAGGCAGACACTGTCTCCCAAGTGGGGTGACCCCTCCAAAAACCCCTCCAGCCCATTTGCATAGTGTGAAGTGGGCAGAACAGTAAGTAGGAGGTGTGGCGATCTAGTGTTTGAGAGTCCGCCATATAGTGCAGAAAGTCCTTCTACCTGCGATTGGTCCTCTATTAGAAACATGCACACGTCACTGACTCCTGTAACATGCTGATTGCTGCCTCTTTAACAAACTATGCTTCCAGTACGTGCACAAGTGCCAACATTGCCTACGGAGTCTGTTGGAACTGTCTGACTGTCTGCCATGTAATCCATGGAAATACCTCACTTGCACATTGAAAGCGTCTGTAACTGCGTACAGGTCCCATTCTTCCTGAATGCACCTTTTGCTACTTCTTGTGGGGCATGAATGAATTAAAGCCATGGTCGTCCTAGTACCTCACACGGAACTACATATCGTAGGCAGGAGACCTACTTTCACTCTAACGCTAACCAATACTCGATGTGAAGGGTCTCTACTTTGTATGCTTTCAATGATACCGAACGGCATCCACCTGCGTGCAAGCTCTCTTCACTGACTAGGGCAACAAACCTAACCGCACACCTGCACAGGATGCCCATCAAACGCCGCGCCCGGTCAGCCTTACTCCCGCAAATGAACATCCCTGCAGAGTAAGTACAAGTCGGACCTGGCCAAATAATGACACCACCTCACCTAGAAAGAAGTAGCGTGACCTTAGGCTGGACCAGCCTCCGGCAAAACACGGGGAAGGAGCATGCCTCAGAGAGGTGCCTGCTCACCGGACCTGGGGGCTCGATCCATGCTAAAGGGATAAGTAGGGAGTCAATAGTGCAAGGGTGAAGTCTACCCTAGGTAACACGCATGTACCCAGTGCTTGATAACGAAAGAGTTGACAGCAGAGAAACGATGACTTCCCGCAAACCACCGCTACACTGCAGTGTCACCCCGTGGCTTGTCATGGCGCAAGGCCCTAATGCCACACGATACCAAACCACCCAAATCAAGTGCTGTACTCACTGGCGGGGCAAGCCTGGCGCTATGGCTATCCCAGCCGTAAGGCGAAATAACGGTGGAACATGCCCTAAACTAGACTAGGCCCATGTCACCTAACTGAAAATTGAAGGGCAATAAAGCACGCAGTGGCGGCCACTGCCAACCACCTGCAAGCACTCACACCCACCCAGCTCTCCGCAAGCTGCCCAGCACCCACTGTCCCCCGTGTCAGCCCCAGCCATGGGAAAACCAGTGGATGTGATGTTGTCATTATGAATCTTACTAAGTTCATCACTGAAAGAGCCAGGGTAAGGCCTACTAAATTGAGCCTGCCTAGGTCGCTGTCGTAAGGAAGACAGATCCCGAGCCCCGCACGAAGGCCAAAAGCAAGGGGAAAGTAAACCAGGAGAGCAATGGCTGACATACGCTTTGGCCCAGGGCACAGAAAGGGTAGACTGAAGGGCGTCTGTTGAAGAAAGCGGCCCGCAACCCGAGCCCCCGTGCCGCAGGCCGGTAAAGAAACCTCGAGAGCGACAGTGTCCATCTCTGCTTACTGTGTTGCCTGATTGCGCGGCCCAAAAGCGGGTCCGTGCCCTCCTAGCTCAGTGTGCATTGTCCTCGAGGGGGGCCGCCCGCTTTGTAACTGGCCTATATCATACCTAAAATGTGGCAAGGAGCGAAACCGCAAGTCAGCAGCCTGAAAAGGAGCACCCAAATACCAATTAGAATGCCGACAGGCGTATTCCCCCCAAATAACTAGGAACTGAAGCAGATGGCTGAAACCGGCGCCAATCCCCACATGCGCCGGACATCTCGCAAAACGTTTCCCATGCAACTGGCCGCCATAACCAACGTGTGCCGAAAATAGTAACGCATACAGACCATGAAAATGGCCGATGCCAAGCCCCGAGGCCAGCTTGCCACCTGATAGGCCAAATAGCCCGCGGCCTTGCCTTGCGGTGCTTGGCGGTTGATGGTGAGAGGGTAGCCCCTCACCTGTCCGGTGAACCATTGGTCCACCCTCTAGCCCACGCCCCCCCCCTACGAGGGGCGGAGCGTTCAAGCAACCCCCGGTTGTCCAGGTAACCAACCTCCGTAAGCGGAGGCAGCGTCCCAACCCACTGAGCTATAACGATGCTCCCCATAGCCCGCGACCGGGAAGCCGAATGAGCAGTGTGGCGCCCCCCGCTCAGGTGGGCCGCATGTCCTGATCGAGGGAGCAGTCTTATTTACAACGGCGGGGCGGGAGGTGGTAGTGACCAACCTCACCGCATGTATCCTCCCTACCCGACCGTGCCTCTGACACCAACCCGCGCGCCAACACTCGCGCCACCGGGTCCCACACAACATGCAACAGCCAAAGACCCGCAGAGAGGGTACATCAAAAGCGGCACATTCCCTGACCCCGAGAGTCAGGTCAGGCATACTGCCCGCCGCCCCCACACCCCCGCTCCCAAATGCCGGGGGAATTCCAAGCCCGGGAAGGGCCAAGCGCTCTGGAAGTACCCTGGCCCTCCGGACCTCGCGGTAAGGGTTCCACCGTTTAATGTTCCCCCCAAACCCGCCCCGCAATAGGCACAAATAATTGTACAGACGCGCACAAGGATTCAGCAACAGAATGCTCCCCACAACACGCCCCGCAATCGGCACAATTAATTATTCAGACGCGCACAAGAATCCCGCAACCTACTGCCCCCCACAACCCGCCCCGCAATAGGAACAATGAAGGAGGAAACAGACGCGCACCAGGGTTCAGCTATTGAATGCTCCCCACACACCCGCCCCGCAATAGGAACAAATAATGAAACACTGCCCGAAACGGAAAGCCTTATCCCAAACCCTGTGCTCCGCAACAATCCCCCACATAGACGGACCCAAGCCCCCCAACGGCGCCCCCCCCCCAGGATGCCAGGCCCAAACGGCTCTCACCTTAAGTCCGTGACATCCAACATCGAGGGCAGTGAAGACAAAAGAGACTGCTCAGGGGCGTGTAGGAGACCTAAATACCTTGTCCCCCCACGCCCCCCAATAAATACCGATGACGTCATGGCCTGGGCAGCGGCCTCCGGCCACTGGACCCCAGAGGGCTGGTGCGCCGGTTCTCCTGTGGCACTAAGGTGCCCGCCCTCTTATGAGGGTCACCTGCGGCTCCGTGTCGGGCGGCCTGCATATATATCCCTTTCGCTGTCAGGCACAGACAGGATTACCCTGGCAGAACTGGGTCAGGTGAAGTGACCCCTGAGACACTGGCTCACGTCAGAAACACGGGCAGAGGTACGGTATGTCGGCAGAATGAGAGAACATTGCAGAGTTTATGACAGCTGGAAGAGTTAAGAATTGTTTGGAGAGGTAGGGAACGCTTGGAGGTGAAGGGAATGCTGGGAGTGTAAAGAGAATTGGAGGAAAGCTGCAGTGCTCTGGGAAGCTGCGAGACTTGGGAAACACCGGGAGAGTTAGGAAACACTTTGTGCTGGGAGAGTTGGGGAATGCTGGGAAAGTTGGAACCACGTGTGCGGGTGGATGAAAGGTAAAGCAGTAAAAGAGGTAAATTGAACTTTCACTTAGGAGCGGATTGCTGGCAGGTGTAAGCAGTGCTTGGAAAGGTAAGGGGCTCTGGGAAAGGCAGGGAGATCTGGGAGCGATAGAGGCACGCTGGAAGAGTTAGGCTGTGGAACACTAACCTAATTAGTAACTTGAGGACACTGGCAGAGCTGGACAAAGACTGGAGGCGGGCGTGGGACGTTGAAAACCTGCAAAAGATTCAGGGGAGACGTTGAGAGAGATAGGCGGGCCACTGGTATTATGCGATTCTGACACCAATGCGTTTTCTGCATAGTTATGGACTTGCCGCTTTTGCCACATAAACCTCTACCTGCTGCTTAATATGCAAATGTAAGAAGCGTGTTTTCATCTTAAACTGTTTAAAATTTACTAAAACTGCAGCAGTACTTATTGCTACCCAGTGGATGGCCCTTTCCAGCGATCGACAGGTCCCCTTTCCATTGTTTACTGCTATATTTGAGTGTTAAACTGGCACTAATGAGGCGAAACGTTTGCCAAGGCAGAGTTCACCTGCGTAGAAATGACAAAATAAAGAAATACTACTATCACAAATTATGCTGCAGTACGCCGCATATTTTGGCTTTTCTAGCCGCATAATTTAGTCCTCTCCTGCCGCATAATTTTTGGTGGCCCTGAACATGGGGTATGGCCATTATGCGAGGATGCTGGCAAAGCTTGGAACCGCTCGGACAATTGAAGGTCTCGTGCAGAGTGCAAGGTTGTGAGAGGAAGAGGGATGCTGGGGGCTGAGAGGCGGAAGGAAGATGATGGGAGAGATAGGAGGGAAGTCCTGCACAGTGAAATACTTCAAGATGGGGGCTGGAGTGGGGCGCTAAGAACGTTAGACAAAACAACGCAGGCAAGGCTGGGAAATGCTGGCAGAGAAAACTAAAGTTGAGGGAGCACGCCTGCTGCGAGGTTTAGGAAATGGCGGGAGAGATCAGGGTCATTGTTCGAGCCGGGGTGGCGGGGCCGCCACTGAGCGGCCTTTAGACTCCGTGCCTCGTGTTCCGTCGGGTTGTCCTTGTTTTATTCTTGTCCAAAAGAGCTGTTTCAGAGGGTAAATACCGACAACAAAGCGCTGCAGCAACAAAGGCCTTGCTGTTTTTATCAGATGAGACGTGCTTGTCGCTTGTTCGCTTTTGTGAGGCTTTTTTATAATGTATCCCTGCATGTTGAGCCTCGTGTGCGCTTTGTGCAGTTTCCTGGCCGTAGCAAGTGACAGAGAACCAACCAACTAGCCCGATTTATTCATAGTTAAAAACCTAAAGAATGTATTCATTGTGCGAAAATAAACTCCTGTTTGTATCATTGTCACTTTTTACGACACAATACATTTCATAGTGTACATTTTAAAGTATGCTGTTTAAAACATCCTTGTATACGACACAGAATTATTCTTCAAAATATTGCAATTGCCTAAAAACCAAAGCTGTTATGTGTTTAGCTGTTAAATTTTAGTCTGTGTTATGATTGCCTTTACAATGGAGATATTTTTTTGATTCTTTTGAGCAAAATTTAAAACACTTTGAACTGTGACAAAGGCAAGAAACACTGCTAGAGAGAGGAAATAATTGCTTTTCCTGCCCGAGCCATTCTCTTCCTGTATTTTCTCTTCTGCTCTTCCTGCCTCCTCCCCTTTCCTGATCTTACGCCTTCTCTTCCTGAGTGCCTATTTTAGGTTGAGCCTACCAGGCAGCAGAAGCCATCTGTTTGCGAAAAGACTGATTGTCCGCTTGCAGCGGAGTCGGACTCCGCCTCTTGCTGACCATTGGTTGGCTTAATTGTCACTCTCCTGTGCTTACTTATTATTTGTTAGCTAGTGTGGGCTTTCCTTCTTCTTTTTTATGGTCTGACTTTACAGCGCAGCTGTCGCCAGACAGTTATGTGAGGATGACCAGAGAGAGGCTTTGACTCCGCCCACATGTGGGAGCCAGGAGTACATGTTTTGATTGAGCAGAAGTTGTGTGCTTCCATGGAAAAAAGTCATGCAGCACATTATACTGGGTGCTGCAGTATCGACTGCAGCAGTTGGGTGACCACTCCAAACACTGTTTTCAAAATAGTGCAGTGAGCGTCCCCAGCAATATAATAAATGTCACCTTATTTCGTGTTGTAAGGGTGAACATTGCACAGTTCTAGTTTTACACCCAAACGTACAATAAATTCAAGAACTCGTATGCCTCCTGTGGCCACCTGTGGAACAGCCCGTAGACTATCCATAACCAGTAGTTCAAAGTACCTGCCTATGCTGGACCTAAAAAATACTGCAGTATATAGGAAAGGATTCGCTCAATTACAGCACGAGACGAGCTCGCCTTCTCATCTCCTTCCCTATTCAGCAGAGCACAGCAAGTGTCAAATGCATCTCTCCTTGGACCACCTACAATGCAAGGGCCATGGCATAGACTTGGCATTTGAGTATGTGCAAGCTTAATAAGTCACCACAGCCTGCAAACTCAAGTGATAAAGTGTGTACCCTTGCACTGGGCTTTCCCAACCTGGGCACATTCACAGGCCAACAGGGTACACAAGCGACCTGTACATTCTTGTACTGTGCAAGCCAGCCGGGCACACAGGGCACAGGAAATGGCATACAACATTCACCTTAAACACCAAAGGCCCGATTACAATGAGTCTTGGAAGCCTCTGACTGCTGTTCGAAGGCTTTCCGAGCCTGAACACGGTTTCAGTTTCGACCGCCGCATTACAATGCAGGCGGTCAAAACTGATACCGGACAGTCATTCTGGATGGATTCTGATGGGCTCAAGGAGCCCGTCAGCCAGTCAGAGACCGGCACGTAATCCCTATGGACGGCATTTCAGTAATTGGGATTGCCATATCAGTTTCGACCAGCTTTCCATGTCGGGCTTTCTGACAGGGAAAGCCTGTCGGAAAGCGACATTGGGGGTCCCTAGCAGGGCCCCCTTCACCGTGCGGCCTCTGGTTGGAAGCTGAGGGGGCATCTATGGGGCCCCCCTGTTGATGCATGCACTGTGTGGCAAGCACCCTGAGGTGCCTGCCACGCTGTGCGGGGTTGAACAGATTTTCTGACTTCTCTATCAGAGCTTGTGCTACGGTCGGTATACGGCTGCAGCACAAGCTCCCATTGGGAAATGGGAGTGTGCGACCACACCATGTGCGTCACATTGTAATAACCGACCCATACTGATAAGACATCATAATAAGACCCTTAGTGTTATCCAGCCGTCTGCGCCATCAATTCTGGTTAACATATCGCAGACCTTGACATAAGGCCCTCCATCTTCACCCTATCCATAATTAGCAGCAATACGCCACGAGTGATGCACAACTCTCACCCCCCTGCCACCGATGGCAGCAGGGCAGTGCTCATGACGTACAAACCTCACTTTTTCTGGTAGGAAGGCATGGCAAGCGATGATATAAAAATCACATTGACCACCTCCTGTACTTGGAGCGCAAGTGAAATGCATACCTCACCCATGCCCTTCCCAGAGAGCAAAACACAGACAAATATTTTTAAAGCACCTACCACGCCCGCAGCGGAGCTTTCTCCAAATAGGCCTGTGACCGGGAGAGCTGGGATTGCACGGAGTCCGACCCCTCTCTAATGGCTGCTCCCTGGGGACATCCTGTCTGTGTGAGGAAGGGTATTGCTGTACTCCAAACACTATTTTGAAGATGGTGGGGCATTTACTTATGGTCACTGGAAATCAATGGATCACTGTAAGCCTCGCTCACAAACAAAGAGGTGGTGTTGTGAATAACACGGGAAAGAGTGCTGGTTCTGGAAAATCAGAGCCGGGGGGGGGGGAGGGGAGAAAGGCTAAATTTGAGTCTAACACAAAGAACCTACCATGCGCGTAGCAGAGAGACCTCCAAATAGGCCAGTGACAGGGGGAGCTTCAGTGCACGGACCCACTATTTTGAAGAGGGTATGGCATTTGCTTAGATCATTGGAAGCGTTGCGCACACAAAGAGGTGTTGTGATGAATAAATAAAAGTACGTAACACAGGGAACCCTTGCTGAGTGGATGAGGGGGCGGGGTAGCTCCCGTTGTGTGAAGTTGTTGGGGAAGTGAAATGCTGACTCCAGAGTGTTTTAAGACTAGAAGCAGCGCCGTGTGCCAGAGAGCGGCAAGGAGAGGGGGAAAGAAAGTAGTGCACTAAAACAAAACATTTGGCCCATAATGAAAGGATCCCTGTAGCAGGGGCGGTCGCCAGGGTGGAAACAAAACAGCCACAAGGTGGGACAAATGTACACTATTCACCAACGAAAGCAATGGATTTTGTAAAGGCAAACCAATCAACAAATGAAAACATGGTGGTCATGTTGAAATCCCCCAGAGAGATTATAGCATGCTTCACAGAGCAACACGTTCGTGCTGCCTCAAGGCTCGACCTAAAAAGCACTTTTGCACTTAATTTTCTTCTTTTTATTTATCAATCCAACTTCAATTTCTAAATAAAAAGAAAAAGCGCATGTGTTATTTTGTAGTTGTGGGCATGTCTACAAAATGAAGCGGCTGGCTGTGTCGTAGCCTTTTTTTCCTCTTTAGCCATGCTTCACAGCATCTTTGATTCTGTACTATATCACTGAAAAACCACTGGGAAAGCCAATAGGTTAAAAAGCTAAAACCTGCTTGCTTTGTCGAAATGTTTTGTGCCCTAGTCACTCCTTTTCTTGTTCTTGCCCACTTAGTCACCAGTTGACCTCCCAGCCGTAGCCTTTCCTTTTCCTGTTCTTGACCTTTCTCTTCTTGTGTCAGATGTTTGCCCCAGTCCCTCTCTTGCTGTTACTGTCCCTCATCTTCCTCCTGTTACATTTGCTGGGCCTAATTGGCCTTCATGCCTCTCAATTATTTTTCCAGTGAACTTCAGCTTAGACAGGCTGCTTTCAGAGGTGGATGGGTTTCTATGACTCAACCATAAAAAAGACTCCATGATGGCATACTAGTTGTGGCCTCCTGCGTGTGGGGCTGGTTTAAATATGTTTGCGATTCTGATAATGGTGTCCAGTCCTTACCAGTACATATCTAATTCTGGCCTGTACTGAACATGTTTTTGGCCCTCTTCTTCCTCCTTGACATCTCATGCTTTTGTCCCTTTTCTTCCTGATTTTGACCTTTCAACCTAGGTCTTGCCCTTTCCTGGTACTGCCCATCATCTTTTTCTGCTATGTTTACTCTCCAGATCCTTCGTCTCCCTCTTCTGACCCACCCTTTCCTGTCTTGTTACTATCTCCTCTTTCAGTTTTTGCTCTTCCTCAGTTATCTTTCATTTCCTTTCTCGTCCTTTACCAGTTCCTTCTTCTCTGCTGTTCTCGCCTTCTTTACTGCCAGTTCCTGATTTCTCCTACTCCCCACCCTCTTTTTAGTAATCCTCCTTCTTAAGTCCCGCTCTACCTGCACATGGTGTGCTTTTCTTTGTCCACCCTTAATCCTCCTTTGGCGCTTTCCCTCCCGCCTCTTCTAAATATTAACTATTTTTTGTACGTTTCTAATTTGTTGCGGTCATAAAGTCAGTGAAGGGGAAGTGAACATCTTGTACGTTGGACACCAGCCATCAGAAGACCTAGAATTACTTTGTGTGCCACAAACACACCTTAGATCCTAGTGTTCCAGGAGAATGGCACCACAGACCTACATTGACCTACCTCAAGGTCACCATTGGGATCCAGGTGAAATATTGTCCCCTTTATTTCTAGGTCACCTCTAAATGTGATTATTCTCTTGGAGGATTAGCCTCTTCCATACCCAAACACTCTTGTGTCTTTGAGAGATTCTAGAGCCCCCTCTTTGTCAAGAACATTCTTGATGTCCTTTTCAGTTATATATTGCCTTCTGGGGTGTGTACATTCGGAAACCTTCCTGCTCTCCCCTAGACGAATTGTGCTTCGTATCATAGACTATTCGTTCTCTCTGTTCTGGAGATGGAATTGGCTGCTTCCTTTCCAGAGCTAAGAACATTTCCTCTGTCCCCAACTTAGAATGCGCTATTTCCTCTACAGAGCACACCACCTGTCCCTAAGATGCAAGAGCATGGAACATTCTGCTGTCCTTGTGATGAAATATGTCTTCTTCGCCTCCAGTGAATGGAACGTTCCTGCTGCCTCCAGGGTGGAATAGGCTCCCTCCCCTTCTTACCCCAGAAACCTCCTATTGTTCCCTGGATGGAGCATCACTTCCTCCTCCCCAGAGAAACAGAAAAGCCACGCTGCCCTCCTGAAATTGGACTTGTCTTTCCTCCCCATGGCACACACCATTCCCGTTGACCCTGTGGTGGAACCCTGTGGTCCTTAATCCACAAAGCACAGAACATCCCGGTTCCCCTACAGAGCACAGTATATCTCGGCTGTCCCCAGAGATGAGGGTGAAGTGGGACTTGCTCCTTTCCAGAGCGAAGAACATTCCTCCGGTCTTCAGGATGGAATGGGCTTGTTCCACTCTGTAGCACAAAACATCCCTACTCTCCTGGAGAATATTCCAGCTGTTCGCCAAAATGGAATGTGGCGCCTTCCTTTACAGAGCTCAGACTAAGGAATGAGACAAGCTCCCCTCAAACCAGAGAACGTTCCCTCTGACCTCAGCATCCAGTGTGTGCACTTTCCCTCCAGAGCGCAGAACCAGGATGGAATCGGGTTTGTTCCTCTTCAGAATACAGAAAGATCCTGCTGTCCTCCGTATGGAATGAATGCCCTCCAAAGGCACAGAACACTCCTGCTCTCCCCTGAATGGAATGGTTCCGATCCTCTCCAGACCATAGCACATTCTCGCTGTCCCTGAGATGAATTATGACTTATTTATCTCAAGGGCACATTAATTCCTTCTCTTCCTGGAGTGGATATGGCCTCCTTTCCCCCTAGAACACAGAACATTCCCATTGTTCCCTGGACGGAGTGGGACTCCACAGTACAGAAAGGTCCTGGTGTCTCCTGGAATGGGATAGATTTCCTTCCTTTCTATTGCACAGAACATTGCTGCTGCCCCTGGGTTGGAATTGGATTCCATACACTCTAGAACACAGAACATTCCCACTGTCCTCTGGACTCGTTAACCTCTACAATCCTTGGAACAGTTATGGAATGTACACTCTCCTCTCCACAGAACATTTGGGATGGAATATGTCTCCCTTCTCTCCAGACCACACAGCATTCCTTCTCTTCCTGAAATGGAAAGTGATCCTTCCTCTCTTTCTAGAGCACAGCACGTTCCACTGGTCCCTTGTTGGAATGTGATTTTGTTTTATTGTTCCTGCTGACCCCGTGACAGAGACTTGCCAGTCCATGCTGACCCTGCCAACCCTTCTGCACCGAACCGAGGGCATTTACTAAGAGATGGCAAGAAGGGGCCAGTGGAGTCAGAGCAAGTGTTCAGGGGGCATTTGAATTCCATGAACTGCCCCTCCGGCTCTGTGCTGCACTAACTGCCTCTGGTGCTCTCTGCTGCATAAACTGCCCCGCCTCTGTGAGTTCCATTAACCACACCGGGGGCTCTTCGCTCCATTAATGGCCTGCTTGGGATCTGAGGTCAGAGGCAGAGTCAGGTAAGAAGGGCCCGGGGATATGCGGAGCGGTGAAGGCAGGTTTCTCAAGACGCTGGGAAGGTCTGGCTGTGAGCCCAGGCAGGAGGAAACCTGTAGGCAGCTGGCACAAACTGGCAGCATACCAGTGTGCGCAGCAGGGATTGAAGAAAGAGAAGGAGGAGAGGAGGGAGCGACGGGTACTAACAAGTGGGCGAGAGGAAAGAGAGGGACCGAGAGAGACAGCAACACGGTAAAAGAGACAAGACGCGCGAGAGAGGAAGATAGAAGAACATATCTGGGGAAAGAGGGGTACAAGAGGGAGAGAGACTGGCACAGAGAGAGAGAAGAAGCTATGGGTAAACACATGGAGGGAGAGGTGAACGGACAAGAGAAGAGAGAAAGAGAGAGAGAGCAAGAAAGACTGAGATGAGAGGTCCACTAAGAAGAATCACGAGAGACTGCCTGGTAATACCCCTAAATCCTTGTGTGTGCCAAAGATGTTTGGGGGCCCCTGTTTGGCGCAACTTTGAATTTTGTTGGCCACTTTGTACTAATTAAAGCCCTGTGCTGCCTTACAATATTGAATTGTACGTTGAAGGTAGAGTTACAAAAATATACAGAAGTGAGCTAGAGTGAATGTTCACTTTCTCGGGGGCCCTGGGCAATTGCCCAATTTCTCCATGCCTTAAAACTTCTCTGAGCATGCCGCCATGGTCTCAGGCACCAGCCTGACACCGAGATACGGATAGGGCATTGAAGCAGTGGCCTGAATGTGAGGCACTTATTGTGTGTGGCACAGTGGCAGAGATATCTGGACCTCTGTAGTTCTATGCATTCTCTGTACCAAAGACCACCAACACACAGCAATTGACAAAATGAACTGCAATACCTCGTCACTTTGGTATTCCCACCAACGAGTGGCAAAAAGTAGCTGCTAAGAAATTGAATCGGTGACCAGTGCCTGATCATCCCTCTTGCAGGGAGTGATTGAGCCCGACTGGCCTGTGGGTCGATGAGAGGTGCATAGAGAGACCGGTGCTTCCAAAAGGCCAGTAGAGCTGGGACGGAGCCAGGCAAGAGCTAGGTGTATGACAAATCTCTGATTTTTTTTCTCCAAAGGTTGTGATCTGTCCGCAAACACTGGCCTACCTAAGATGCAGAAATCTCACAATCGATTAAATTGTAGAGTAAAATAACTGAAATATTCAGTGTAAAATCAAGATAGGAAGAGTTTGATAGTCGGGAGGTGTTTCGTTCACACTGCTATTGCTATTAGTTATTAAAGGCCTACGGTGTCGGCCTCCTTAATGTCTTTGTGAGCCAAAACCCACAACACATTAAATGCATAACTGTACTGAGCTGGTGATTACCAAGACCAACAGATACTTTGTGAAACTAATCAATGAATCAATCAAGGGTTTATGAAGCGCAGCTACTCGCCTGAAAGGGTCTCAAGGGGCTGAGGGGGGGGGGGGGTGAGGGGGGAGGCGCAGCTCCCGGAACTTCACGACGCTCCGTATAAGAGCCAGGTCTTAAGGTCCTTCAAGAACTTGGGGAGTGACTGTAGGAATGGCTCTGTATATACTATACCAAAGTGAGGTATAGTGTGCACAGAGTCCAGTGGAACCTTAAAGGTAGGCAGAGGTAAAGTTAGATAGCACATCACTCTCTATTTGGGGTAGTGTGGTTGAGCAGTAAGGCTTTATGAGAGAACAGTGTTAAGTTACTTTTAACATTTCTTTTCTTACACAGTGTAGTATACCTGGATACTACACTCTGATATTTCCTGTAAACAGGTAAGTAAAATCGTTTTTGTTAGTACAATTTTAAAGAATTTCTTTAGGTTTTCCAACTCTACACTTAAAAACTTTTCATAGAAAAACAGTCAGTTATCGTATGGAGGAAAATAGTGTTATCAGTTTAAAGGTAAGTACTTTGTTGTGGGAGTTGGTGTTCTGGGGTTAGACTCAGGGGTCCCCAAGGTTTAAGGATGCACTCTTGTTACACCCTCAACGGCACTAGGGCGGCCAGGTGCAGAGTGCTGAGGCCTAATATTATCCAATGGGTGATAGGGGGCCTCCGGTTGGTGGCTGCTGTCGAGCAGGCCACTGGGTTGTGGGAGCAAAGCTCCTGGACTTAAGCTCAGGGCAAATGAGGGTTTAGGCCTGCACAAAATTTGCACCCTCAGCTGCCCTGGGGTGGCCGGGTGCAGAGTGCTGTTTTGGCATCAGAAACCCTGTAACTTTCAATGGGAAGTCTTCGGTTTGCAAAAGCACTGCAGGCTCAGGGACATAGGTCTTCTGGGTGCGACCACCACTTGGAGAGGTAAGTTGGGATCTTGGGGATCTTGGGGGTTGGTTAGGCATCATCGGTTGGGGCGTTTGGTGCAGGGGTGCCTTTGAGGGTCAGATCGTCTTACCAGCTCCTGCTTGAATTGGTTGGGGGGACCTTCCGGTTGGAGGCTGCAGGCGTCCGCTGGAGGCTTGAGGCAGGTCAGGGGTTGCCGGATCTCGGGTCAGGATCGCTGGGGGGACCTACTCTTGATGTTGGGCCACTCGAACTCGGGCAGTGGGAGTCGGGTGCAGACCCGCGGATCCTTGTGGAACTGGAGTCTGTTGTTTGAACAAATCCAGTGTTCAAGGGAGAAGGAGACTTTGGGATTGAAGGCAGACAGGTCCCCCGGGTTTGTCGAGGTTGCTGGCTGCAGGTCACACTGGGATTTCACTGGAGCAGGTGCGAGGTGGGGACAGGCCGGTAGGGCTGGGGCCAAGTCTGTGGGCGTCCTCCTCTTGTTAGATTTAGCACTGCTGTTTGGTCTTTCTTCTTCTTTTCTTCTTGCAGGTTCTTGTCTGAGGAAGCAAGGTTCAGGGGTGCTCCTAAATACTAGATTTAGGGTAGTTACAGGTAGGTAAAAAGGTTCGGACCAATGGGTCCCTTCCCTAGGGTGGGTACCTCCGCTATTATACCACCCTGCAGTGGGACGGGGGCAGAAGCCTTTCCCTGGTTGGCTGAGTCCCCCCATCTGCAAGATGGCGGGGACTGAGATTTGTGCTTCACCTCCCCTCCCCCACCTGAGGGGTGGAGTTGGCAAAGGTGGGCACACCTCTCTTCCTCACTTGTTTTTCCCGCCAGTTCTCCCACGCAAAGTGGGGGTCAGAATAAATGGGCACCAGTTGCTGAAAGTAGCAGGTGGCCAGGAGAAGCTCACAAAGGTGGCAAGCCTTTGAAGCTTCCCCTTCTTCGTGGACCCTGCCCATCCTGAGGGAGGAGGCTTGGCACCTCGTCCATAGAATGTGCATTGTTTCAGGCCCCCAAGAGCAGCAGGCTCTCGACCCAGGGGTCCAGAAACATGCCTGGTGGTGGCTGCTGAAGTCAGCCCCTTAGCCTGGACACTAGTGGTACGTCTTTTTCAGGGGACATGTCTAAGATGCCCTGTGTGTGAATTTTTCATTAAATCCCACACTGGCATCAGTGTGGGTTTACAGTTTTCAGTGTAGCCATTATGGTGCTATGGAGTTCGTAATGACAAACTCCCAGAACCATATACTCTTAATGGCAGCACTGTACTTACAATGTCTAAGTATGGACTTACAACATTAAAGATAATGGGGTGACCCGGTGTCCCTCAGAACCTGGATATTTATAATATATAAAACAATTGGTTCTGTTGGGTGATACAATTGCTGTGATTGCTGTATTCAATACAAGGATTCCTTATTTCCTTTAAAAGTAAAACACTTTTAGATAAGAGCACACCCAGAAGACATAGGTTGAGTTGATTGAGAAGAATGGACTTAGACACTGTAGGGGTACAAGGCTCATGCACCTGTACCCTCACCACTGGTATAGTGCACCCAGCCAGAGGGGTGACTGGTCTATGCCAGGGCAGTAAGTTGTAGGCATGGCACACATTTCTCACAATAGTCACTTTTGTATTTTTGCAATTTATTTGTGTCTATGACAGCCATTTAATATTCAATACCTTTTGAGAATATAAGAGTAAATCAACTCAACCTATGTCTTCTGGATGTGCTGTTATCTAAAATTGTTTTCCTTTTAAAGGAAATAAGGAATCCTAGTATTGAATACAGCAATCACAGCAATTGTATCACCCAACAGAACCAATTGTTTTCTATATTAAAAATGGACTTAGATGCTGTAGGGGTACTCGGCTCGTACACCTGTACTCCCACCACTGGTAGAGTGCACCCAGCCAGAGAGGTGACTGATCTATGCCAGGGCAGTGGGTTGTAGGAATGTGTGCCATGTCCACTCTTCACTTTGTTCTGTACCAAGAGACGCAGCCTGCAGAGGCAGTGTGTGAGTGTAATGGTACAGGGCCTCTAAGGGTTGCGCATTAAGTGCTGCAGCCCTTAGAGGTCTTGCCTGGTCACAGTGCCTTGGGTACCTGTGGAACCATTTACCAGGGGCTGACCTGTGGCCAGCGATGCCAATTGGTTTTGTTTTTAATTCAAGTTTAGGGAAAGAACATAGGCCCTTGGCACCTGATTGGCAGGAGCCCAGGGCACACTCAGTCAAAGCACATCAGCAGTTAAGCAAAAAGTGGGGGCTACCATTCAGAAAGAGGGCACTGTCTCGCAGTGACGGTGTCTGTCTGAGGTGGAGCGGGAGGGTGTGTCATGCCTTGGCAGCGAGAAGGGAGAAGGAGCATCTTCCTTCTCTGGTCTTCTTGATGCAAGGTACAGTCGCAAGGGAGAGCTGGGCCCAGCGGAGGGATCTTTGGGGTGTGTGGAACGCGAGGATGTGGTTCATGTAGGCGGGTCTGGTGTTGTGAAGGGCCTTGTGAGCGTGGGTGAGAATCTTGAAGGTGATTCTCCTCTCGACGGGGTGCCAGTGTAGTGTTCGTAGGTGTTGGCTGATGTGGCAGTGGCGTTAGTCGGTTGAGGACTAGTCTGGCGGCGGCGTTCTGGAGTTTGCAGGTGAGATTCTTGTTGATCCCAGCTTAGAGTGTGTTGCTGTAATCCAGTCTGCTTCTGATGAGGGCGTGAGTGTAGGTTTTCCTGTGTTTGGGGGGAATCCAATTGAAGGTCTTTTGAAGTAGGCGGAGGGTGTGGTAGCAGGAAGAGATGATGGCTTTGATCTGGTGGTCCATGTTGAGTTTGGAGTCCAGGAAGATTCTGAGGTTGTGTGCGTGGTCTGTGGGGGAGGGGGAAGTTCCCTAAGACGGGAGGCCACCAGGTGCCGTTCCAGACGCCGGGTGCAGGTTCATGATTAGCACCTCCTGTTTTGTCCATTTTTAGTTGTAGGCAGCTGTTCTTCACCCATCTGGTGACTGCTTCCATTCCGTCTTAAAAGTTGTGTTTGGTGATGTTGGGTTCATTGGATAGGGAGAGGATGAGTTTGGTATCGTCTGCGTATGATACGATGTTGAATCTGTGTGATCTGACGATGGATACGAGCGGGACCATGTCAGGGTCGGACTGGGAATCAAAACCGGCCCTGGCAAAGTGCTCGCCTGCCCCCCGAGGGGGAGGTTGGGGGTGCGACCGAGCTCTTTGCCGGGGCCGGTTTTCGGACGATTTTGTTACAGGGACGATTTTGCAGCTATGCTGCAAAAACTGCCCTGTAACAAAAACGGCCCCCACCCTTGCGGCGCTCCGGGGGATTGTCCGGTGCCCGCAACGGCCAGTCCGGCCCTGGACCATGTAGACGTTGAACATGGTCGGGCTGATGGAGGATCCTTGTGGGACTCTGCTGGTGGCTGGTGTGGCATCCGAGAGGAAAGGAGGGAGTCTGACCCGTTGCGTTCTGCCAGAAAGAAAAGACCGGATCCAGTCGAGGGCTTTGTTCTGGCTGACCTGCGACGTGGAGTGTGAGGGCTAGAATGCGATGGGAGACTGTGTCGAAGGCCGCGGTGAGGTCCAACAAACAAAATTTAAATGTGCTGAGAACTAAATTATTTGCAAGTGCATTCTGGGAAAAACATTTTGAGTTAAAAAGTCAAAAATCACCCTCCAACATTTCAGTCTTTGGCCAGTGAATTGCACACACAGCATTTTGACAACCAGATCACCAGCTTCGAGCCCTTTTCTCGGGGTTCTGAGCATTCCAAGGTTCTGGCTTAATGGCTAGAGCGGCTGATTTTGAAGCTGGGGCTCCAGGTTCGAGTCTGGCTCCAATATTCTGTGATTCTGGGCACATCACAATCTCCCCGCGCCTAAACAAATGTATATTTCAGTCTGTAACGCAACTGGTGCTCTTGTAAAGTGTGATACTGTTACGTTGAATTTCGCGCTGTATAAAACGGCAAAAAAATATAGCTGGTAGGGCTAGTGATGTTTACACGGCTGTCTACGCCAAGCTCAAACTCTCGTTTCACTTCGGAATTGATTACTAAAAAATCAAATTATAGCCATAAAAATTGCAATTCCAGTAAATCCCATTCTCTGACTTTCTTAGACATTTTCTTGGTTATTCAGGTGGTTGGCCACTAGCGACCACAACGATAACATTTCCTATTTCTAGAGTCCTGTGACCAGTTAAGTGTGCAACTTTTCACTGAATGAAGGTTGGCACAAATAGTGGTCAGGTCCCTACTATAATGTCCCAAGGGTTTGTTTGAATAATTTAAAAAATGTGGCACAAACTGTCTTTAATTAACAGTTCATAAATCAATCGTTTAAGTGGATTGCAACTTTGTTTTGTATTGATTTCCAAACTGTGAAGATCGTTTAGGCGTACTGGGATAGCCAAACGTCCAACAGAATGCAGTGTTTGCCTGAAAATAGGCACTTAAGGGGTATTTGCTTATAATTGATTGTGAGGAAACTAAGATGAATGGAAAAACCCTCACATCAGCTTGAGTGCGACGTCAACGTTCCAAGTGGCGTCACTGCGTTTCAACTGACGTTACAACATTCCATCTGACCTCACAGTAAGACTGGTCACCCGGACTCCCTTTGACCTCGCCGTGTTCTTGTGACCTCATAGCCCTCCATGCTGGGTTGCCCTGGCGACGGCCTCGGCCGTGTCTCTACTGTGTTGGGAGCAGGCACTGGCCTGACTCGCCTGGAGGTTGTCTGAGCTCTGAGCGCTCACCCCCCCACCCCAACGGACCGAGGCCGAACAACAATGGGAATCCGGCCTGGAGCTTCTCTCTTCTTCTACATTCATTCTGGATCTGCCCTACTGGAGGAGGAGGTAACACCCCGAGCCCCTATCCCCATTTTCCGAGCCAGGACCCGCCCCTACCTGTATTACATCCTGCTGGGCCTGAAGCCGGGGTAACGCAGCGAGAGGTGCAGGGGTCTATGTACAGCGAGCTTCCCAGGCCAGCTCTGCCAATACATCATAATCCTGACCAGCAACCCCTCCGCCCTCCCCGCTGAGTGCTTCAAGTATATGAAAAGTGGAGCGATTTCTAACTGGATTAAGGAGTGGGTGTAGCCTAGAGAGGCCTTCGTGTGCAGTAGAGTTTACGGCCTAGTATGAGGGCTAGTCTCCTGTGCTTCTTAAGTACGCCAACTAAATCATTCTGAATACAGAAAATGAATGTATTCCCCCCCCCCCCCCACTGCTCGAGAAGCTAATAGCGGTTTCCCCACAATTAAGAGGCCTTTTCAAGGTAGGGGTGAATAAAGAGAGGGAGTACTATTATTACCAGCAGGTAAGGTTAGTGGCAACTTTCTAAATTGGTCGACACACGGCAGTAGTAAACACATTTCTTGAATCAAAATCAATCCTCTCTTTCTCTCTCAAACGCTCACCCCCTCCCAATTGTCCGACCAGTCTAGACATAATTGACCTCGGGAGCCATTAGCTGCCCCAATTTCATTCCTCGCGTTTCTACCTGAGCTCATCTCATGCCCAGAGGGGTAGGAGGATTCTCATAGCGCAGAACCTGAATGGCAGGTTCTAAAAGAAATCGTCCTCATTATCTTCATCGTCCTGCCTCTTACCTCCCAGCTCTAGGTGACGCTTAAATTCTGGAAGGAACTCTGCACCATTTTTTTTCTTCCATACTTTTAACAACCCCCCCCCAAAAAAAAAAAACACTCGTACTCCTGCTTTCTGTACTATATGTATATGTTTTTGAACTAGTGGTTTGTATTTGCCTGCTATCAAAACCCAATAAGAAAGCCCGCACACATGTTAATCAAAAGTTAGAGAAATGAGAGAACCAAGTGTTGAGATATATGTCGACTCGATGACCTGTGGGTCATCTTCCGGCTCCTTCTCTTTTTTGCTAGTTCCTCGAGGATGTCACAGAGATCCAATAACTTGCAATGCATGGGTTTGGTTATTATCTTAAACTCACTTCTCTTTCTTCTTGTCACCCATTCCCAGTGGCACAGTACCGAGACTTTACCTTTACGTTGCCTAGGTTTTAGCTATAACGTTTAGACCCACTACAAATGACATATGTCACTGTGTAGTGCAGGGGATTTAAAGTGAATCGAAAGAGCCGATGTTGGTGGAACAAGGGCCTTCACAATTGAGGCAAGACAATTTTTGACGGTTTTAATTTAACAGGTAAGCTCTTATCTGTTGAGACTCGTACTGAGTTGTACAATGATCAAAAAGGGCGAGCCTTCCTAGTGTCTTTCCTTTATTCACAGTTGGAATTAAAAGGACTCAAATTAAACATTTTGAGTTAGTCCCCTGCATCATTTGTATTCTGCTGTTAGTGCTTACTGTGACGCAGTCCTTGCTGGTGTTATTTTGGCTTGCCAGGTTTTTGATACATCCACTCCTGAACATGCCACTAAATCTACTTAATTGGGTTGACTTAGTCTCTGGGAAAGCCTGCTCCCTGAAGGTTAATGTAGGAAAATGGGTTACTGGTTGAGGGAGGTGAAATTCTTCTCAAGAAGCGACCACAATTCTCGTCGAGGTGAAACACAAGCAAACCCCAAATTAACCTGTGGTGCTCAGCCCCCTGGTACCTTGGCCCAAAAGCAATCAGGCCTAACTTGAACGCAATGTGTAAAGTATTTATGCAGCACCTCAAACAATAATAAAGTGAGTAAAATGTAATTGATTATTTGAGACCAAAACTACAAAAATCAAATCCGTAGAACCGGTGAAATGTAGTTTTAAGGATATCAGTGAAAATAGTGCTTGGAAGCACAAAGCAAAAACTGTGGATATCTAGTCATGCCTGACCGGGACAAAGTCACAAGTTGACGTTGACTGCGATGGACGCAGGCCGGATACAGGAGCAAAGTAAAGCCTATAGAACAAAATACCTTAAAGCAAGGTTAATGAGCTTTGCCAGATCCTGTTTCGAGGATGCGTCACGCAGCGCCTACTGAGATGTCCTGCATTGTGAATGTGCTACGCAGCAGTTATTCTGAGGAGCTGCGGGGCTGCAATGCGAGGTCCTGCTTTGAAAATGCATTGCACAGCAGCAGTTCTGAGGAGCTGCATTAATGGTGCATCCCACAGTGGCAGTTCTGAGGAGTTGCGGGGTCCTGCGTCGGGGATGCATCTCGCTGCTGCAGTTCTGATTTGGGGCTGCGAGGTGATGTGTCACTCTGCATTGGTTCTGCCTCAGAGAATACAGCTGGGCTGGCAGAGCATCTTCAGACCCACTTCCAAGGGTCTAGGACTGAGGTGGCACCACTTGGGGAGGCAAGACTCGCAGCTGGCAGTTTCCAGGTGTGGGTTCAAGGTGGTTGGAGCCTTATTATGGGCCTGAGGCTCGGATCAGGAGGCCAGCCAACTAGCCTTGGAGTCACTCTGGTTTTCCTGGGTTCAAGATGCAAGTCCAGTCCTTCTCTCTCAGGTAGCAGGGCAACAGAGTAGCAGTCCTTCTTTCAGAGCAGCACAGTAGTCCTTCTGAGTCTTCCACAGTTCCAGACTGTTACTGAAGAGTTTGGTATTAGGTCCAATATGTATACCTGGTGCCCACTTTGAAGTAGGAGAAGTTCCTAGAGGCTTCCACCCCAGAGGTAATCAGAATTTCCTGCCTCCCCGAACTATCTCCAGTTTGTCTGGGATTACAAAAGACTAGTGTCAAACTCTTTGCTTATCTTGAGCCTTTGTGATGTGTAAGTGTAGTAGGTGACAGCTCCCCCCTCACCTAGTCAGAGATGGCCCATCCTGCCAACACCTATTCCTCTATTGTCTTGCTGTCTCTGAGCAATACTCAAAGACCAACTGCCAGCTACACCCAGTCATGTGACCCGGGATATAGGCTGCAGGCACCAAATAGGACAAGAAAATGGTAAGATTCTAAAAGTGTCATTTTCAGAATTGTGACTTAAAATTTGTCTTTACCATTAAAGAGAGGTTTCAATTACAATTTCTTAGACACCAAACTCAACATTGCTACCTGCTCCCAATTGAAAGTTATCACTTATTAAATGTAACAAATTAGGCCAATGTTATCTTATAGGAGAGGCAGGCCTCGCAGTAGTGAACAACACATTTCTGATGGATACATCTGCCAGTGGATTCCTCACCTTGTGAATATCCCCCTGCGTCAGCAACGTTCGGAAAATTCTTTTGTAGCACGCCGGCGTGGACGACGTCACAGGAGCACGGCATCGCGCTCGACTCCGACTGACATCACCGACTCCTTATAAGGCCTACGTCGGCGTGATATCAGTTCCCTTTTTTCCTCCTCGTCGACGCGAACGGTTTCTTGGGATCTTCTGTGTTACGGATAGTTACTTTGTTGCTATTGTGAACTTTTGTTCTGTATCTGCTTAGTTTTGCTGTCTTCCGTCGAGATGTCAACGAAGAAGACAGGATTTAAGCCATGCAATTCATGTGGGAGGATGATGTCCATCACCGATCCACATCAAGAATGTCTATGGTGTCTGGGTTCAGATCACAACGTCAAGGGTTGTCGATCCTGTTAAAAAATTAACCCAAAGGCTCTTCGGGAACGGGAGGCAAAACGTCTAGTTGCCAAAATGAAGGGTAAGGGCGCTAAAAGGACTTCGAGGTCAAGATCGAGACGTTTGAGGTCGAAGTCTAAATCGAAGTAGAGTTCGAGGTCCCGATCTAGGTCGGCATCGGGTCATAATTCTGGTTCATCTAGAAAGAATCACAAGAGAAAGAAGCACAGTTCGAGACACCATTCCGGCAGGGAGTCGGACTCGAAAAAGAAGTTATCTACTCGAAGACATCTTAAGGACACGATTTCTCCCTCTCCAGTTCGTACTTCTGAAGGTGAGGCCACACCTTTACAGTCTCAGGAGCCTGCACCGGCTCCGGTATCGAATCCGCCTCCGGATCCGTATCAGTCTTCGGTGCATGATGAAGGAGAAGAAGTTCCTCAGGGATCGACTACTCAGGTACGACGTCCCGAAGAAGAAGAGGAACAGGAGGAGTCTAATCCAGTGCAGCCTCCTCAGGAGCAGCTGGTAGGCTCTAACCCTCAGTTTCCTGGTCAGGACCCATCGCATTTTCTAAACACTATGTATGGCGTTTATGTGAGAGCAATGTTCCCCTATGGTGCACCCGCTGGTCCCATGGGTCCATTGGCTTACAATCTGGGTGTGCCTCAGGCATATGCTCCGGCTCCTTTCCTTCCGTTTATGCAGACGCCGACTCCACCATGGCATCTCTCGGCGCCACCGAGGTCGTCAACTCCGTACATGGCTTCACCGGCTCCGGAGCGACCTCCAGCTTCTCATTCAAAGGCGGCTTCAACTCCTCATTCGACGCCGGCTCCGGCTCCATCGGAGTCGTTACCGGATTGGACGACGTCGGTTCGAATAGAGTGGTCGAGGCGTAGAGCGCAGCACCTTTTGGAGGAAAGAAATTTTGGAGAAGCTGAGATTGAAGAGGGCGAGCTTCGGGATCAGGAGGATTATTTTGAAGAGTTGCATGATGCAAGTGGACTGGAACCTTCACCAGAATGGGAGTGTCCCACGGTATCTGATGCTCCTTCTAAGGATGTGGCGCCTTACCATGTGGTAATTAAGAAGGCTGCGGAGCTCTTGAATTTGACTTTACCATCTGTGGAGTACAAGTCGAACATCCTTACTAAAGTTCTCCATTCTCCATCCTCAGTGGTTGAGCCAACTCTTCCATTTACTGAGGCTCTTACTGATCCCATATTGGAGGTATGGAGTAGACCACTTACTGCTCCTGCAGTGTCAAAGACAGTAGCAAGAGTATAGAGTGGTGCCTGGAGATCCAGAATTCTTGTCCACTTATCCTTTGCCAGAGAGTTTGGTGGTTCAGGCTGCTTGCTCGAAAAGATCTGCAGGTGCTTTTCCCCAGGTTCCTGGAGATAAAGACTCTAAGAAGCAGGATCAGAATGCTAAGAAGGTGTTTTCGTCAGGCAGTATGGCCCTAAAGTCTACTAATGCTCCTTGTCTGCTAGGCAGATATGTCCATGCTTTGATGGATACAGTGAAACAGCTATCGCGTAAGCTTCCTGAGGAGGATAGAAAGAACTTTAATGAAGTAATATCTGACACGCAGGCGGCAGCTCGGCAGGTCATACAAAGTGTTATGGACACAGCAGATTCAGTGGCTAGGATCATGGAGGCTTCGGTCGCCACTAGAAGAGCTGCTTGGCTAAAGACGTCCGAGTTTTCTGCGGATGTTCAGGCTGCTCTGATGGATTTGCCTTTTAATGGCTCTGGCCTTTTCGGAAAGAAAGCTGATGCTGCTTTGTAAAGGTTTAAGGATAGCAGAGCGACGGCAAGATCTTTGGGTTTGTAGACTAGAGGCTCTGTCTCCAAAAGGTACAAGGGTTTTGGAAGGTCTACTTTTCGTTCCTTTAAGCAAACCCAGCAGCAAGGTGATGGCTGCACATCTCAGAAGGTCAGGGATTCCAGTATTCCCTTATCTGGACGATCCGGAGGTAGTGCTCCATCATCTGCAAGAGACAACTCAGTTGTTGCACAGGTTGGGTTTTTTGATAAATGTACCCAAATCTCACCTGGTGCCCTCCCAGCGCAACCTGTTCATAAGTGCGGTACTGGACACAACTGTGTGTCGTGCATTCCCTCCACCTCTAAGGATTCACGACATACAGGAAATGATTCCTTTATTTTTCAATGGAGCGGTTGTTCCTGTCCTTAAGGTCCTTCGCCTGCTCGGTCTGATGGCTTCCTGCATTCTGTTGGTCAACAATGCATGCTGGCACATGAGGGCACTCCAGTGTTGCCTCCGCAGGCAGTGGTATCAACACAACGGAGATCTCAGGGAGTCTGTGAGGATCTCCAGAGAAACTGCGGCGGATCTGACTTGGTGGGGAGTGGAAGGCAACCTGTCTCAAGGTAAGCCTTTTCAACTGCCTCCAGCTATGGCCACAGTGATAACGGATGCATCCACTCTAGGGTGGGGTGCTCATCTGGAGGTCAAAGGTCTTTGGTCTCCAGAGGAAAGGTTGCTTCACATCAACCTTCTGGAATTGGGGGCGATACGTTTGGCACTCTAGGCCTTCCTCCCTTCCCTTCGCGGTCGGTCCAAGTCCTGACGGACAACACCACAGCGATGTGGTATGTCAACAAACAGGGAGGAGTAGGGTCGCAGTGTCTCTGCAGAGAGGCTCTGCGACTCTGGTCCTGGGTTCAGGACCATCAGATTTGTCTGATGGCCATCTGGCCGGAGTTCTGAACGTTCGTGTAGACCGTCTCAGTCGGCAGTTCTCAGCCGACCACGAGTGGAGGCTCCATCCGGAGGTAGTTCGTCACGTTTTTCGGACGTGGGGAACTCCTCAGGTGGACCTGTTCGCCACTCGCGAGAATGCTCACTGCCCGTCATTCTGCAGTCTCCAGTACCCGATGCAGGGAGCTTTGGGGGACGCGTTTCAGTTGAGTTGGGACTCAAGACTCCTTTACTCGTTTCCTCCCATACCCTTGATTCCTCGGGTTCTGAGGAATGTGGTAAATAAAAAACGAATTATTTACGCAGTTCGGAATTTCTATAATTACCCAAGAAAATGGTAATGCATAAAATGAGGAGCAGAGTCCGTGGTCTTCGAGTTGAAAGGGTTTTATTCCAGAACTCGAGTTAAGGGAGAGCTCCTTCACCAAGCGGGTTCAGGAGTAGTGTACTTTGCTTGAAACATAACAGCACTTATATACAGTACGAGTACAATCAGAAAGAAGGAGTTCCCTTAGACTTGATTCAATCATTCATGATGTAAGCATACAGAAGACATAGCATACTTGTTCTCGTTTAAAGAATAACCTGAATAGCATTTACACATAGACAAACATATTGCATCGGGGTGATTGTGGTGACAAGTTACAGAGTTGCTAGTATCTGAGGACAGAGAATCGAGGCATTCTCACAGGGTAATTTCTGTCGGAAAGGTAAAGAGGACGAGGCATTGTGCGTTCTTTACTTCGTACACAAAGGTGGTGATGTTTCACAATGGTATGTGTGTGCAGCGGGGAAAAGGAAGAATGGGCTGTAGTAAATTATTCTTCTTCGTGGCTGTCTCGTGTGTTTGATTAGGTTTTCCCTTGGTTGTTAACCCAACCCGTGGCTGTCCTCGCAAACTAGGAAATCATTGACGAGCGAGAGCTGCTCGTTCGGTGACAGAGTTAGGGAGGGGGGTTTTCCGAGTCAACCATCCGACTGACTCCGTTCTTGTCTAAGGGAAAATATCGAACGGGGCGGAAACCCGTAGGTTACATGGTAGCTGGACATTATTCTTTGCATGTGTCAGCTTTACGAGAAAGAGAGCAGGCAAGAGGGGGTACAACGGGGTTTGTGCTTGAAGTAGGAGGATCGGCTTGCCTGGTCGATGTCAGGGTGGATAGGGTGCATGATGGGACACTAGGGGAAAAGGGAGCTTTTTAGTCAAATTCCACATTCCCTCCTTGTCCCATAGAAACCCTATTACAGAAATTCTTAATCAATTTCTATATTCATCAGGTCGTATATTTGCTCCTGTAACATGATCATTTCATTTTTCTTTCCTCTGTTTCGTGGACGAGGAGTACAGGAAGTGGCACACAGTCCAATAAGGGCGGGGCCACACTGGACACATAGGCAACAGGTGAGGATAGTGGCGAAAACGAGTCCCAGGACTGTTAGTGCCTTCCACCCCCAGGTGGACAGGAGATCCCATAACCAGCCGGTCAGGGACCATGTGCCGGTGTCCATATCCAATTTATCGGATAGTACATGGAGGCGGTAGATAGCAGAATAAACTGATGGGGCGTTGTCTGGAATAAATACACAACAACTGGACCCAATTACCTTACATACACCACCACGGTCGGCTAACAGGACATCTAAAACTATACGGTGCTGCAGTGTCATGAGCCTGTCTGCAGCGACCTCAGCTGTAATGCTATTTAAGGCGCCAGTTGTTTCGTCTATGGCGGCCTGAACTACACTGGTTAGTTGCCGGATGTGGCGACTATTTGCCATAGGTCCCCAGAAAGGGAGAAAATCTTTAAAGAAGTCTCCTACTTCTTGTCCTGTAGTATCTTCTGCATCTATGACCCCCCTTCGTTGTCTTCTAACTTGGGTCAGAGGGTCAATCAGGTGGTAATTGGCGGGGGCTGTGTAAGTCGGTGGTAATAGGAATGCGATGTAGCACTTTCCAGACCAGCCTTGGGGCAACCAGGTGCGCGCATGGGGTTCACAAATGAAATAGGTGTTTGGGGGAGTTACTATGGTCGGAAAATCGGGAGCGGGCAGTGTGTATGTCCTGTCACACTCGCTGTTCCCCATTACTTCCCCTTTTCCTTTCCCCCTTATGCAAAACCGGACGTTTTGCGGTACTACCCAACCTCCTTGATCTGTCCGTCTTTGATCGACGGAAAACATTTCCCTGAAGGAAGCAATGTCATGGAACTGGGAGTAACTGATATTTTCATGATCTTCGGCCCTCCCCCAGGTAACAGTGAGATCCACCATTTTAGAAACAGCCTTTACTATTTTGGTCTTTACCTCGTTCCAATTACTTTCGTTTTTCAATTTGGTCGGGGGAATGTTTCTGACTGAGGCAGAGAATATCATGGCTAAGGCATAGGCGGATCCTGAATAACCAAACGGGAGGGAGAAAAAGGGCATTCCCTTATGTACGGAATGTGGCATCAAGCCACAAACCCAGCAGTTGGTCTTGTTGACTATGAGCTGGTGGAAATGGAGGGTGGAAATGAATGTATTATTTATAAATTCCTTTCTTCTGTCCTCGAGGTGTGGGGGAAGATCAACATAGGAATGCATAGTGGTATTCTTTACAAGTGTGGAAGAATGTGGAGGGAAAACTGTACATAAGATTCATCCCAGGCAGGCTGCTACACAGCAAACAAGTAACATTGTAAACAGAAAGATCGAGAACCTGCTATGCAGTAATTTGACATAATTAGTCTTTTTCCATTGACGCACCGCGTCATTTCTCCTCATGATGTCTATGGATTTAATATCAAGATGTCTCTGAACACGAGATCAAAACGTCTCCCAGGAGCCGCTTCGCCAAGAGCTTGTTCCTGGGCTTAATTAGCCACTGGTGCGTTATGATCAGGTGCAATGTCTTTAGTTTGTTTTTGGTGAGATCGCAGCCGCGATCTGTATTCCTGTTGAGGAGTGAGTTCTGGAATTGGGGAAATTATATCCGGGGCGTTTGTAGCTGTTGAACAAGGTACAGTGTCTGTGGGTGTAGGTCCAAAAAATTTCCGACAGTGGCTAGCGTGGAGCCATCCTTTGCGTCCTTCCACTTTGACGGCGGTCCTCGTGGTCAGGAGGACCAGCTTAGGAGCTGTCCATCTCTTCTCCAGGGGGCTGGTACGATCGAAATTTCGGACCAATATCCAGTCGCCGGGCCTGATGGTGTGTTCTCCAGGCGTGGTGTGGTCTGGAAATGCTGCTGTAACCTGTGAACGACAAGATTGGAGTGCAGACATCAAGGAAGCCAGGTAATCTGTAAACATATTAGAATCAATGTCAGTCAGTTTTTTAGGAGAAGGGACACCCCAGATGTTAGGAGGTCTCCCGAATGTTATTTCGAAAGGGGACAGTCCCGTCTGGGAATGTGCCATCATTCGCATATAAAAGAGAGCGACCCAGTCTATCCCTTTTTCTGCACATACTTTGGCTAGTTTTGTTTTCAAGGTCTGGTTGTGCCTTTCTACCAGGCCAGCTGCCTGAGGGTGTCGGACACAATGGAATCTCCAGGAATATCCCAACAAAAGAGAAACAACCTCCATCAATTTGGAGGAGAAAGGCTGTCCATTGTCCGAATAAATGACCCTTGGTAACCCATACCTGGGGAAGAATTCTCTCACTAATTGCTTAGCGGTTGTCTGGGCACCATAGTCTGGGACGGGATATGCTTCAGTCCATCGTGTCAGTGTACACACTACCACTAGCACATATTTGTACCCTCTCCATCTGTCCATCTGGATATAATCCATTTGGAGGACTTCGAAGGGATGATCAGGAGGCTGGAATCCACCTTGTTCCACTGATACACCTTTACCAGGATTAAATTGGGAACATATCATACAAGTTTTTACTTTTTGCTTGGCTGCAGATCTCAGATGTTTGTTAAACCAGATATTCCGTAAACTATCCAGCATACCTTTCTCGCCTAGGTGGGCGGGACTATGGGCCGTGTCAATTATGACTTGTACCATGGAATCAGGGAGAAACCACACTGTTCGGTCTTTGGTCATCCAACCTTGATCTGTCTGGACCCCTCCTTGTTCAGCCCATTTCTTTATTTCATCTGTGGTGGCATGTGTCTGTATGTCTAGCACATCCTTCAAGGGGTCTCTCACTACCATAGTGACAGTCTGTGTTGGTACCTGAGAGTCTGATGTGTTCACTGGACTCTGGGCTGTCTGTTTAGCAGTCCGGTCCGCTAAGTCATTTCCTTTGGATATGGTGTCTGTAGCTTTGGTATGTGCTTTGCATTTCAGAATAGCTATGGCTGTAGGTAGGTGTATGGCATCTAGTAGGGCTTGAATCAGGGGACCATGTTGTATCTTGGCCCCATGTGAGGTAAGGAAACCTCTTTCCTGCCACAACACTCCAAAATTGTGAACTACACCGAATGCGTACTGGGAATCGGTATAGATGTTCACTTTCAATTGTTTTGCCCATATGCAGGCCTGTGTCAGAGCGATGAGCTCTGCTGCTTGGGCTGACAGAATGTCAATTCTTTGGGTCTCTATAACTTTACAGTCCGTTGTTACTGCATAGGCTGCCACTAACTCTCCAGCACTTGTCCTCATGCACGACCCATCCACATAGTGTTACATCAGGATCTGGGAGTGCAACATCTGTTAGGTCTTGTCTTGGTTTTGTCACTACGTCGATCATTTCCACACAGTCATGTTGTGTCGTGTCATCTGAGCTTGAGGGCAAAAGGGTAGCAGGATTCAACATGTTGCATCGTCTGATCTCTATGTGTGGCTGAAAGAGCATTAGTTCGTATCCTGTCAGTCTTGCTACAGTCAGGTGTTGGGTCTGCGTTCTGTTCAAAAGGACTTCCACAGCATGTGGTACTTGTACTATCAGGGGATGTCCTAACACTATTGAATCACTTTGTCTTATGGCCAGGGCTGTAGCCGCAACGGATTTCAGACATGCGGGCAAAGCTTGTGCTACGGGGTCCAATGTGCTAGAAAAATAAGCACAGGGTCTGTTTCTTCCTGCTTGGTCTTGTGTGAGGACGGATAGTGCTGTTCCGTCACGTTCTGTCACAAACAGGGTAAAAGGCTTGCTGTAGTTCGGGGTGGCCAGAACTGGTGCTTGACACAGAGCTAGTTTCAGAGCTTCAAATGCTTGGGAGTGTTCCGACGTCCAAGGGAGAGTTGTATGAGTGGCTGCTTCCACTGTGGTTAACTGTATGAGTGGCTTGACTATGTGGGCATACTGAGGGATCCATTGTCTGCAATATGAAGTGAGACCAATGAATGCGCGCACTTCTTTCTGTGACTTTGGCTGTGAAATTGTCGAAATCAGTTGGATTCGTTCTTGTGTTAGTTGCCTACCCTCTTTCGACAGTAAATGTCCTAAGTAAGCTACTTGCTGTGCGCAGAACTGTAATTTTGAGGGAGATACCTTGTGACCTTTGTCAGGAAATGTAGGACTGTGAGATGCTTTTTCACATTCTGGTTCTGTCCTTGCTGTGACGAGGATGTCATCTACATACTGTATCAACGCTGTGTTGGCAGGCATATTGATACTGTCAAGTTGTTTTTTTAGTGCTTGGCTGTAGATGCTTGGACTTTCTGTAAAGCCTTGGGGAGCTCTAGTGAACCTGAAGCTTCGTCCTTTTAAACTGAATCCGAAAAGATATTGACTGTCGGGATGTATAGGAATGCTGAAAAACGCATTCTTCAAGTCGATGACTGTGAAAAATGCAGCTTCGGGATCTATGGCAGTCAATAGTGAAGAAATATCTGGGACCACCGGATATTGTGGGATCACACATTTGTTCAGTTCTCGGAGATCAACCACCAGTCGGTAGACCGGGGGTGCCTGAGGGTCAGTCCTTTTGAGGACCGGAAGAACTGGAGAATTGCAAACATTTGAATCAGTCTCTATCACCACACCATGCTCTGAGTTCTTGGATTATTTTTAGTAAGGCTTGTTCAGCCTCGGGTGGAATCTTATATTGTCGTATACGGGGTAAGACTACACCCTCCTTGAGTGTGACTTGATGTGGGGTGATGTCCATGTATCCGACATCAGTCGAGCTTTTTGCCCACAAATGTCCTTTAGTCTGGGGTCGAGTTCTTTGACTGTGAAATGTCCTTTGAAATCTCGTAGGAACAATTTTACTCCTTCCGGTGAACAGCATATTACTGCTCCTAGTTCTTTGAGTGTCTTGATACCTAGTAAATTCTCTGGGCACGTTTCTGTAAGGACCAAATCAGTAGTACGTGTCAGAGGGCCTACTCCTAAAGAGACTTGTTCAGATACTTTGTTTATGATCGGTTTTCCTGAAAATCCCAGAGATATATTATGTGAGCCAGAGAGAGGAACCTCTGGGACTTCCTTATGACTTATGGTAGTCCTACTCGCCCCTGTATCTATGAGGAATTTTCTGTCTTGTCCCAGTAAGTGAGCTTGTACATATGGACCTTTCTGATCTACTGGAACTGGAATAAGGGGCAAATCACTTTCTCTCTCAAGGCTGTCTCATGCACACGGTTCAAACTCGGGGTAATCTGATTGGGCGTACTGGTACATCTGTGTGGTAGCAGTAGCGGCCTTCTGAACCTGTGGCGACGTAATGGTTTGAGGCTGCTGAGTGTTACCTGGTCTAGGAGTGTGAGGGCGTTCTTTCGTCCTTCCTGTCGCTATGTTATGTTTCAGAACTGGACATTCTTTCACAAAATGGCCCTGTTGTTTGCAGTAGTTACAAGTACCTTTATTGGCCCAACATTACCTTTGGGGCCTGCATTTACTGGTGCCGTCTGTGCAACCGGTACCTTCATTTTTGGGTCTTTTACTCTTTTCTTTTCCTGTTCCTATTCCTCCCTTATTCCGTTGTGGTGGTACTGTAACATCTGTAACATTTATGAAGGACTATTTGCTTGCCAGGTACTCTCAATTTTCAACACTCTATTCCTGATGTGGGGTAAGGCGTTGTCCACCAATTTGGACACAAAAAGATGAGGATATGCCTCGCTGCTATGTGCGAGACCACTATTTATAGAAAAACATTTCTCTAATCTGGTGTAGTAATCACCTGTATCCTCGTCTGGCTTTTGTTTACAGGCAGAAATGGCATCCCAATCTTTATTTTCGTTGTGAACAACAGAGGCAAGACCTGTATGAGGACACTGGGCAGTTCTCTCACGCGCTCACCTAAACCTTCACCTGGTTTTCTGTCTGTCTCTTCTTGTTCTAGGGCAGTCCACGTGATCTTTTTACCACCCACCTCCCAATCCTTTCCCTTCAATTTGTCAAATATGCCTGTAGGTAGAATTACTTTAAGGAGTATTATTATATCTGGATATGTAAAACTACCCGTTTGGAGGATATCTTTCAATTCCCTATGAAATCCTCCGGGATCTTTTTCGTGAGAGGGCACCATCTTTTTCATTTCCATTATCTCGAATTTGGTTAGGGGAGTATACACATGTATTAGTTGCAGTGTACCATCTGGCTGGGGTATGGGGTGGACTTCTCGTAAAGGATATTGGCCTATACTGTAAGGTTCATGATCTGAGGAGGCTAAGGTAAGTTGGAGGAAACGGAGGCGCAGATCCAGAATGGTGTTGATCAATTCCGGTCCCCGAGACCTCCATCTATCTGTCACTACTTCTTGTAACAATTTGTATAGCTTGTCTGGTCGGTGGAAGTTATTCTCGTATAAGGTAGCCAGGTGTTGGACCAAATAAATACCTGCTAGTCGTTGTTCTGCTCGGGGGAGAGTCAAAAACATTTGCGCTACTATATCTGGGCCATACACCCGATGCTGTGATATCCAATGGGTGGCAGACCGGGCCAATTCTTTTTCTTGCTGTGTAAGGGGAGGCTCATTGTCCATCCATTCACCTAGGGCTCTTTCTGTGGACTGAAAAAGATCTTCCGAAGAAGGATCTAATCTTTTAATTTTCTGCGACATTCGTGGGGTTCGCCACTTGGAGCCAGGACAATGTCGCGCTACACCCAGGAAATTCATTCTATCTAGTGTCGGACTATCATCTTCCTCTGAGTCGTCCTCCTGTGTGACTTTCTCAGAGTGAATAGTGACAATTTTCTTAACCAGTCTTTTAGTTATTTTGTCGATCTGATGTCCCAGATCGTGTGCTCCTCTGTGTATCTGATCGCTAAGATCTATTAACTCAGAGTCTACGCTTCCATTACCCGGGTCTAGTTCCCGGATCAGACAATTTATGATGAACCGCAGGAGCAGTCCACTGATGGGAACTTTTCTGTTCTTCATGACCTGGACCAGAGTATCCGGACCTTCACCTGTCCGTATGAATTCGTAAACTCTATCCAAATGCCTTGTTATATCAGTGACCTTTTGGAGTTGACCCACGACTAGTCTTAATCTTTCTGATATCGTGGTCATTGGGCCACTACCGGGTTCGGGGTCGTAAGGACACTCAAGAGGTGGGACATCATCTTTATCCTCAGCCCCGTTCCCGGACACTCCTAAATCAGAGGTAGAACCACCGGTTACTAGTTCAGGAGTACGTATGGACGGGCGTGTTCTAGGCATGTTTACATAAGCGGGGTGGTGGCTCGGACAGATAGGCAGGGAGGAAATTTTTGGGAGCAGTGGGAATTACTTTCACCGGGGACTTGGGGTGTTCTTCTACAATTTTTTCAGACAAAACGGGATAAATACCAGTAACAAGAGTGTTTCTCTCTCTCTCTCTACCTGTTCAGCTAGGACTTTCTCACCTTCTTCCTGTAATTGCTTTTGTTTAGCCTGTTCCGACATTCTCTTACTTTTCTCGACTTTCCCTAGTTCTTTCTGGGCCCTCCTATGCGCTTCCTTACGCCATAACTCAATGGCTTCTGTCTGTGAGGGCCTCGCCTTTCTTTTCCATAACTCTTCCTCCACTCTCATAATGCATTCTATATCCCATGTACCTGTGGCAGGCCACCTATACGCCATCTCTAATTTCTTAGTATAGTCTACCCAAAGGTCTAAAAACAATATGGCACTCAATCCATGTTTGTTGTACATGAAATATCCAGGAGTATCTCTAGGCGGAACTTTAACTGGTTTTTCTAACAGATTCTTTTTGGTGCCAATTGTACGTAATTTGGAAAATAGAGGCATTCTTAAACTCAACAAATTACGATTTAAAAGACTTGGAATATACAAAAACAAAACGAACACTTTATACACTAGAATATAGTGCAACCGTATCGGTTTCACGAATGAAACACGTCTTTACCGTTTTCCAAAAATGGAACCCGTCTTTATACTATCTCAGTGGTACTCACCAAGAAGCAAAACTTGAAGACCTGGTCATCGGACTCTTGACGCTTGCGCAGGAATTCGGGGCTCCAAAGACCTCGGACTCGGCACTTTCACTGGCCAGGCTCTGGGTTGGGACACTCCGCTATCTTCTTCACCGCCTCGTGTGGATGATCAGTCGCAGTCTGCCTCCTCCTCGTCTCGAGGGAGTTAGCGGGAACACCCCGCTGTTGTGCACTTGAAGTCCGTCGAAAGTATGGAAAGGGACAAGGACCCGACTTACATCGCCGGCGCGTAGGGAAGAGGGAGCATCCCTGTTCAGGCGCCAATTAATGTGGTAAATAATAAATAATTATTTACGCCGTTCGGAATTTCTATAATTACCCAAGAAAATGGTAATGCATAAAATGAGGAGCAGAGTCCGTGGTCTTCGAGTTGAAAGGGTTTTATTCCAGAACTCGAGTTAAGGGAGAGCTCCTTCACCAAGCGGGTTCAGGAGTAGTGTACTTTGCTTGAAACATAACAGCACTTATATACAGTACGAGTACAATCAGAAAGAAGGAGTTCCCTTAGACTTGAATCAATCATTCATGATGTAAGCATACAGAAGACATAGCATACTTGTTCTCGTTTAAAGAATAACCTGAATAGCATTTACACATAGACAAACGTATTGCATCGGGGTGATTGTGGTGACAAGTTACAGAGTTGCTAGTATCTGAGGACAGAGAATCGAGGCATTGTCACAGGGTCATTTCTGTCGGAAAGGTAAAGAGGACGAGGCATTGTGCGTTCTTTACTTCGTACACAAAGGTGGTGATGTTTCACAATGGTATGTGTGTGAAGCGGGGAAAAGGAAGAATGGGCTGCAGTAAACTATTCTTCTTCATGGCTGTCTCGTGTGTTTGATTAGGTTTTCCCTTGGTTGTTAACCCAACCCGTGGCTGTCCTCGCAAACTAGGAAATCATTGACGAGCGAGAGCTGCTCGTTCGGTGACAGAGTTAGGGAGGAGGGGTTTTCCGAGTCAACCATCCGACTGACTCCGTTCTTGTCTAAGGGAAAATATCGAACGGGACGGAAACCCGTAGGTTACATGGTAGCTGGACATTATTCTTTGCATGTGTCAGCTTTACGAGAAAGAGAGCAGGCAAGAGGGGGCACAATGGGATTTGTGCTTGAAGTAGGAGGATCGGCTTGCCTGGTCGATGTCAGGGTGGATAGGGTGCATGATGGGACACCAGGGGAAAAGGGAGCTTTTTAGTCAAATTCCACAGGAAGATTCGCCAAGACCGGGCCCAAGTCATATTGGTCGCCCCGGATTGGCCAAGAAGGGTGTGGTACACAGATCTTCTCCACCTCTCCTCGTGCCCGCCGCTCTGTCTCCCTTTCAGGGCAGATCTCCTCTATCAGATGGCGGGGCAGGTTCTACACCCCCACCTCCAGACCTTACACCTTCATGCCTGGAGATTGAACGGGGAAACCTGAATTCCTTTTCTCTCCCACCTGATGTGGTGGATGTCATTCTATCGGCCAGGCGTGACTTCACCAAGTCTATTTATTCATACAGATGGTCTAAATTTGTCACTTGGTGTGGAGAGAAATCTGTGGACCCATTGAAGGCTCGTTTATCTAATATACTACAATTTTCTCTTTCTTTGGCGCAGCAAGGGTTTGCTGTTGCCACTGTCAAGGGTTATCTTTCAGCTTTGTCGGCTTTTCTTTGTTTGCCGGATCAGCCGTCATTGTTCAAATCTCCTGTGGTTTTAAGATTTTTGAAGGGCCTTACAAATACATTTCCTCCTACTCCCTTTATTGTGCCTCAATGGGACTTAAATCTGGTGCTTACTTTCCTGATGGGTTCTCCTTTCGAACCTTTGCACAAATGTCCCTTGAGACTTTTGTCTTTTAAGACGGTTTTCCTGGTTGCTATTACCTCAGCAAGGAGGGTAAGTGTGCTTCAAGCTCTTAGTTCGAAGCCATTCTTGACCATTCATGCTGAACGAATGGTTCTTAGGACCAGGGCTGCTTTTCTGCCTAAGGTGGTGACTCCCTTCCATCTAGGACAGTCTATTACCCTTCCTACTTTCTATCCTCCCCCTCACCCTTCCAAGGAGGAGGAGAGACTTCATCGCCTGGATCCTAAGAGGGCGGTGAGCTTCTACCTGGACAGAACCGGAGAGTTCAGGGTGGATGACCAGCTCTTTGTTGGATTTGCTGGCTGCAAGAAAGGAAAAGCAGTGCATAAGCGCACACTTTCAAGATGGATCATACTTTGCATCAAGATCTGCTACTCCCTGGAGGGTAAGGAACCTCCAGAGGGTATAAGGGCTCATTCTACTAGAGCAAAGTCTTCAACATCTGCTTTGTCTAGGGGTGTGCCTGTAGAGGATATTTGTAGGGCAGAAACTAGGGCCTCCCTCCACACTTTCGCGAAGCATTACTGCTTGGATTCTGAGGTGAGGAGGGACGGCCACTTTGCGCGTTCTGTCCTCCAGGATTTTCTGTTATAGGGGAGGGGACACCCTCCTCCGGGATTGGGGACTGCTGTGGGACTCTATTCACAAGGTGAGGAATCCACTGGCAGATGTATCTATCAGAAGAACAAGTTACATACCTTCGGTAACGCTTTTTCTGGTAGATACAGTATCTGCCTGTGGATTCCTCACATGCCCACCGCCTCCCCGTTGTCCACTCTTCTATACCTTAGATAAGGGCAATGTTTTAATGTATATATGTTATTCTCAAAAGTAGTGTTTTATTCTACTTGAATTACTGCATTGTATTTACACTGTGTGTGTTATCTTGACTATTGTATACTGTGTATATATCTACTGTTGTTGGTCCGCCCGTGTGCCTCGATGGCACGGAAAAAAGGGCGGAACTGACGTCATCACGCCGGCGTGGGCCTATTATGTTGTCGGCGGAGTCACGCGCGATGTTGTGCCTCTGTGACGTCGTCCACGTTGGCGCGAAGCTACAAAAAAGAATTTCCGAATGTTGCTGACGCAAGGGGATATTCACAAGGTGAGGAATCCACAGGCAGATACTGTATCTACCAGAAAAAGCGTTACCAAAGGTAAGTAACTTGTTCTTTAGGGCTTAAAAGAATTGTAGATTTGGCCGCCCTTAGACCACTTGTTTACTGGGTTCGATTATGGGTCACTCCGGAGTTAAAGGAATTTAGAGATTGCCTTGTTGAATTGTTATGTATTAGGGGTGCCAAATCAGTACCATCTGTCAAATTTGTTTCTGAATGGTTTAATAAGCTGGGACTGACCAGGCCATGCATCAACCCAGACAGAATGTCTAAGACTGATTTTAATATCATGAAATCTAGTTGCAGGATTTACATTCAAGATACTAGTTTAAATAACCAATTAAATGGTACCTTAACAAATAGATTTTTAAGATATTAAACCGTATACCCCGTTATGAGACATTTTTATAGTTTTTTTCGTCCCCTCTCGCTAAAAGTCTTTATATCCGTTTTCGACTTGCCACTTTACCCCTGAGATCAATAACTAAGTCAATGGCATAAGGCCCTCGCATTTGGCCGGCATGTGGCCTGGCAGACGAAGATGAGGCGCACATATTATTTTTCTGTCCTAGTTATCATGGCCCGTACCGGAAATTGATTATTCCCATTTGTTGAAATCTGAAATTGACAAATTATTTAGCGGCTTTTAGAATATTAAAGAGTGGCCCCACCAGAAGTAATTGTCATTGCTATGAGCACATTTTTACAGGCTGTCTGGCACAAACGTGGCAGACTACTGATTGTGCCTTCAAGTGAGTAGGTCACATTTTTAACTACTGTTTTATTCTGACAATATTCATTTTATATATAGAGTTGAAACATAATTTTTGTGTTTTTATGTACTGGTTGCTTAATTTGCACATAGCTCTGCTTGACCTTTGCTCTTAATTCGGACACAAGTAATGGCTATAGAAAATGAATTCTGAGGAGTAGTATTGTTTTTAAAGGAATTGTGTTGTGACATGTCTTAAAATGGTTTTTGGATGTATTTTCGCAATGTTTTGCACATGTGCACTTTGATGGTACTTGGCTACCGAATAAAGTATATTAGTACTACTACTACTATAGCAATGTCCTTGTTCCTGAGTGCCTAGTTTACCCTACACAGAGGAGAATTTGGGCACTAAGATTTTATTTAACTTCAGGTCTCTGAGCCCATGAATGTGCATGTTGCCAGTTGGTGTCTATCTTGTTTGTGATACTGAAAATATTTTCTTAGTTAATGGGTTACATTTCTCATAGCTATCGTAGTGGGCTCCATGCCCAGAAAGTGCTCTTTTTCTGGTTGGAAAATCACATTCAAATGGTTTAAAGAGGTTTTTGCCAAAATGCTGCCCTTGCTTAGGACATCTTGCACAACTAAAAAGGCAGTCCTTTCATAGGAGTTTTGTTTGTACTCCGTTGTCTACAAGCTAAGATGTAAAAAACACATCGAGCAGGCTAATTGTCACAGAGCACCCCAACAAGAAAGCCAGCCTCTGGTGCAGTGGCAAGTTGTGAGCAGGGAGATTCATAAGGTCACCGAAGGGAAGGCGGTGGTACAGTTAACTAAAAGCAAAAAAAGTCAAATGTTTGCTAGCAGTCTGTGTTTCATTGACGTGTAGTGCTGGAGGATTTAGATAGACGTGACCTGCATCTCCCTACTGTTCAGTGGTCCATGGTGTAGTAAGTAAGTAAATTTGCTGGGCCTGAAACATCACCCAGGCAGGTTTCAGTTACTGCCACTAAGTTCACGTTGCTGCTGGCATTAAGGTAACACAGCAAGCAGTGGCGCACTGCCTGCCAAATGTTATCACTAGTAACCTATTGCTGGTATCTAAAGAGGCCATCTTCCAGATAGTGTCACTCTACACTGCGCCTGAAATTACTGAGTAAGCCGAAGGTCTTTAAGGTAGTAAGATAGAACGGAAACAGATTTTAAAACAGATTGTTCATCCTATGATATTAGATGTGGACAAAATTAAGAATTTCTTTCCCACTCTTTCGAGCTGCCTGGGGCTCACTCCCCTCACCTGTGGCACCGTTGAGGATTCTGTGGACTTAACCTCCACTTGGGCTTGCAGGAGTATTTAAGGGCAATACTTTTACCTTGGAGATACCCAGCAGGGACCATCTCACAGGGAAAGCCAGGACGGGTTCCCCAGCGGTCTACAGCGCTGAGATACCCCATGGCAGGGTGATACATGCGCTTTACAAGACACCATTACACCATTCCTTGGCCTGATTCCCTCCTGGAAAGCATTTGTAGATTTCTCCATATGTTATTTCCATTAATGGTAACACAAATATGGCGCTAACTGCTGGATGTCTGACATTAAAACTGGACTTTGTGTTGGCGATAGCCTTGCACAGAGCATCCGCGAACTCCAGTTTTGCTCTTTCTATCCATGGACACTTATCAGAGACCCTTTGGTGCCTTATACCCACCAGTACAACATATTTCTGTAGTCAAATGTCTATCTGAATCAGAGATTTTGCTCCTGGTGTTGTTGTCTAATCTTCATTTCGCTGGTCTTCAAGAATGTCTGCACTATCTGAATGTAAAGGAATGTAGGCGTTTAACCCTGACCTCATAAATAAATTCAGCTTCACTTTATTGGTGTGCTCCATATGGGTGCAGAAGTAGAACTATGCTCTGGAAAGGTTTTGTCAGTTGTTTCAGAGCGCAAACAAATGCACTAATTTCTCAGGAGTTGGTTACAAAAGAGAGAGCACAGATTCAGAGGATCAGAACTGTTACAGGTAAATAACAATTTCCCTTCACTGCTTGCCTTTTTGGATTCAGGAAAAGGAGACCTTTGCAAGCGCCGTTTGTATAATGGCAAGAACATGGAGTACTTCCTCGCCCTAATGGGATGTGAACTACACATTAGTGTGAGGCCTGTTTTGGGGGATCCTAGGTCAGTCAAAGATTTCTGGGTAATAACTTTAACCATTAGAAACTCAGGCGCAATAACTTGAAACTTCATGAAGCTCTTTACTTTGTAAAAGAACACCACTTTCTTAAAGATATGTAAGCTATTCTATGTTCCAGATCTACAAAGAAAACCAGAAGTGCCTAGCAGCATCTGAGATTGCGAAAGCTTTTCTCGCTCCTAGGCACTAGGAGCCAGATGTACAAAGCAGTGTTTTTGTCACAAGCATTCCGATTCGGAGTTTGCGACCAAAATGGGTTTAGGCGTGTGCTATACGTCCCTTCCAGATAGAAATTCCTAGCCATGAAAGGTTTAGAACTGAAATAGCGTCTGTTTAAGTGGTAACCTATTCATGAAAGGGAATGGATCACTTCAGGACCCTTCCCCTTTGTGAATGTTAAAAAAAAAAAAATTGGGAGTGGCAGCAGGGACGGCTCCTCAGCAATGACCGAGGAAAGTCGCCCCACTGCTTTCAAGCTGTGCAGAAGCAAAAACATAAAATAAAAATAACTTTCTGTTATCATTTTATGTTTGGCTGATTTACAGGCCGGCGGGTGGGAGGGGCCTCTTTGTGAGCAGGCAGTGGAGGAGTAGTTTGCCCACTCCTAAAAGTGTGCAGTGACTGTTTGGCCACCCAAACCAGTTATGCGCACTTTCCCACTTCTCCATGCAGGCTGTATTACAGCCTGCATGGAGAGCAGAGCCTCCCCCCTACAACCCCGGGCCGTGTCACTGTGCTCAGACCAATCACAATGCTGGCTGCTTCCTGTTCCTGAAATCAGAAGCAGGAGAGCAGGAGCAGTGACACGGGACCGGGCGGCGACAAGGTAAGTGATTTTTTTTTTTATTTCCCTCGCACAACCACAACCCCCCCCCCAAACCCCCACTCTCCCCAACCCCACACTCCCCCAAACCCCCTCCCATCCCCCCCCATGCCCCCCGTCTGCATTTTTTAAAAAAAGGCTTACTTTATTAAAATGCAATCCCAGACAATGTGGCTTGCTGTCCCCAGCAAGCCACCATTCCGGGGATGGTATCCAATCGTAGTGATTCATAATTTATGACTCACCTCATTCAAATGAATCAGGTAGATTGGATTATGACCCACTTAGATTCATATTTTTAATTTGTATATTAGGTTGGTTCTTTAAAATCTACTAGTTGCAAACATACTGATTGCAATTTATGACCAGTAATTTGCAATTCGATATTGATACATCTGGCCCTTGATGTTAAGTTTTTTTTACTTAAAGTTAAGCAGAAAAGTTAATGTTGTCCTATCGGAGTTTGTTTGAATAATATCAAGATTCCTCTGAAGGGTTTGGGTTCTCTATCAATCATGGAGAAGAGGAGCAAGACAGGAGGACACACAGTTACAACATTGTAACTGATATGTCCGGCTGTCTTTTAGCCAGCAGCTGAGATTTCAGATAAAGGTTTTCGACAGAATGTCAGGAATACACCCTGTGCACCTGCTGTGATCCTTAACGCCCAAACCCAAAGAACCCACCACCCAAAGAATGAGGTGCCCACCATGCAAATACTTGTAGGTGATACTGGGGCTCTTTTTAGGGGTGTCCAATGATGTGCCGTGTCCGGTCACCAGTGCCCATTTGCGGGGGCATCATCAAAGCACTAGAGTCTTAAGTCCAGTAGCCTCTGAATTAGGGGTTTGGGATACTTGGCTGTTTGGGGTGCTGGTACACGTTAAATGTCCCTTTGTAGGTGGGCGTAGCTGTGAGGCCTGTATCTGTAAAATCACTAGTCTCATGAAAATATTTTTTTCTGTGGTGAGGATGTGCTCACCTTGGCCCTTCTAATACAATGGGATTCAGGAGGTCCAGTGGAGAGTTGGCTACTGGCTTTGCCAAGGTCTTGATAGTGGCCTTAAACTGCAATATCTCCAGAGCTGCTACAGCTAGGAAGACAATTGCTACCGTACCAAAATCAGGGTACCATCCTGCAGCAGAATAGAGAGCTCCCACATCCAAGAGTTTAAGTTAGCATTGCTCTGTTCTCTCAGGGATCGCTAGGGAGGGAGGTAACAGCACCCTACAGAAATTTAGAGCTTCAGGGATATGATGCAGGGTCACCATTTTCGATTGTGAGCACAATGTAGCACCTCTTCAACCCGAATGGTGTTGATGGTTCAGAGGCAGCTTTATTGGGCAACCTCAGGCCCATCAGCAGAACCTTAGGTTTCGTCTCTTCCCCCTATCGCGTGCACTCCAGCTCCCCTTGCAGGTAAGTTTGTCCTTTTTTCCACAGGCCCAGCGAGTCTTATCGTACAGTCCAGAGGAATAATAGCAACTTCGCAGTGGTTCAACAACTGACTTTCCAGTGTACTTGTCTCCTGATGCTGGTGTGCGAGACCTGTTTGGTGATGAGCTGAATCGAAATTTGCCTAGCTTACGTAACGGTAAGTTTCAATTCTATTAAAGACACGGAGGCGAGGATTATGCTATATCTTCCTTCGCTTTATTAACATAAAGACTCCACAGCAGCTTAGGAAAAGATATAATAAGAACAAAAATGCTTTAAACATAAAGCATTAACGTAATGTTCAACAAAAATAAACAACAACTCCCAAGAGTCTCTTGCGTAACAATAGTCCATAGTCCTTTTACTCTGTCCATCATCACTATATAACCGAACTACTCATCATCTTCCTCCTCTTTCTTCGCGCAGATCACGCTTGAGCCTCATTGGTCCTGCTTAGCACCGTCGTTGCCTGTCAAAAAAGGAACAGCGTCAGCGAGGTGGCCCAAGAATGCGACAACAAGGCGAGGAGCATTCAGTGAATAACACAGTACTGACAATGTAAAGGAAAACGCTTTACTTACTGCCATACGGGTGGGTAGAGACACCACTGTGGCCCGGGTGGGATAATCCTCGCCTCCGTGTCCTTAATAGATTTGAAACTTACCGTTACGTAAGCTAGGCAAATTTCGATTCTATGTCAGGACCGGAGGCTTCAGATTATGCTAGTTTAAAGCTTACTTACCACCAACTGAGCCAAATCCACCACCGGCTTAAAATAAAACCTCTTGAAGGTGGAATCCGAGGACCAATCCGCCGCGCGCATTAGGTCCTCCAGACGAGCACCCACCGAGAATGCCTTAGAGGCCATGGCCCCCCTGGCGGAGTGTGCTCCAAAGAGAGAAGTATTGATGCCCGCTTCTTGCATGACCCATCGCACCCACCGAGCAATAGTAGGCGAGGAGACAGCTTTGTGTGGCTTCCGCAGGGCAATCAACAACTGACGCTCGCCCGGAGGGCGCAGATCCAAGGTCAGGTCCTCATATGCTTTGAGGCATTGCACGACACACAACTTAGGAGTGTCAGTGAAGGCTGGATAAGAAATGGAACGCGACGACGTCTTAGTACGCCGGCCCACGGTGAAAGTAACCCCATCCGGGGAAAAAATGCGTGCAGAGACATCCAGCGCGCGCACGTCCGAGACGCGCCTACAAGAAACCAGACATAACAACATGGCTAACTTCGCCGACAGCTCCTTAAGAGACAGATAAGAATTGGCTGGCCACGACAGGAACAAATTCAGAACCAAATTAACGTCCCAAAGGACGGAGTACCTGGGTTCTGGCGGCAGTGCGAGGCGAACAGCCCGCAGAAGCCGACACACAAAAGGATGTTCCCCTACCGGGTGGCCATCGATGTTATCATGGCCCGCAGAAATCGCCGACCGTATAGCATTGATCGTCCTATACGCTAGACCCTTGTCGGCCAAATGCGCCAGGAAATTCAGCACGGGAACAAGGCCTGCGACCACGGGATCCAGATCCCTTCGTAAACACCAACGCATCCACTTAAGCCAAGCGGATCTGTAACGCTTCGTCGTACTGTCGGCCCATGCTTTGGAGAGCAAGTGCTCAGCCGACCCCGAAAGGCCCGGGAGCGCCCAGCGTCTCCTGAGAGCCTCCACGCCACGAGGCGGAGAGTGTTCTGCACGATGAGAGGGTGAGGTTCCTGATCCGGGTTCGTCAGGAGCAGAGGAAACCGGGGGAGTAGGATTGGAAAATCCCAAGAAAGTTCCAGAAGAACCGGAAACCATACTTGAGACCTCCACAGCGGTGTAACCAACACCAGTTCCGCACCCTGGCGGCGTATTTGAGCCGCCGTTCGCATGATCATGGAGAACGGGGGAAACGCGAACGGCTGATCCCGACTCCAATCCTGCAAGAACGCGTCCGTGGCCTCCGCTAGAGGGTCCGGCCTCCAGCTGTAAAACCGCGGCAGCTGGTGGTCGAGACGGGACGCAAAGAGGTCCACCGAGAAGGGACCCCAAAGGGAGTGTAGCCACTGGAAGACTTCCGGATCCAGTTTCCACTGGCTGGCGTCCCTGAGATGTCGAGAGTGCCAATCCGCTACCTGATTGCACTGGCCTGGCAGATACTCCGCCGTCACCGCAATGTGACGAGACAGGCAATAATCCCAGAAATCCTTCGCTAAATCCGCCAAGGCGCGGGAACGAGGACCTCCTAGGTGGTTCACATACCGAACCGCCGAAATATTGTCCATCCGTAACAGGACACAAGCCTTGACCGAGTCTTTGGTCCAACAGCGAACTGCGAAGGAGCCCGCAAGGAGCTCCAAACAATTGATATGTAATTGTTGTTCTTCCGACGACCAGGCGCCGCCGGTGGAGAAATCCCCGCACCGGGCGCCCCAGCCCGACCTGCTGGCGTCGGACTCTATTATCAGGTCCGGAGCCGAACCGAAGATCGCTCGCCCATTCCATGCCTCCATGTGAGACAGCCACCATGACATTTCCTCCTTCACTTCGTCCGTGAGGGGAACCCACTGGTCGTAACACATCCCACGGCGCAGATGCTGCGCCTTCAAGCGTTGCAGAGCCCTGTAGTGCAGCGGGCCCGGAAAAATCGCCTGGATGGAGGACGAGAGAAGGCCCACCACCTTGGCGATATGACGCAGTGACGTACGCTCTCTTGCGATCGTCTGCCGAAGCAGGTGTCGAATCTTCGCGACCTTCCGACCCGGCAGGCTCAAGACCGCCTGTACCGAGTCCACCACGAAACCCAAAAAGGTGATCTGCTGAGTGGGAACCAAAACCGACTTGGAGCCGTTGATGACGAACCCTAGTCTCTGAAGCAGGCCGACAGCTTGACGCAGCTGGCCCGCCAACACCTCCGGGCACTGCCCCATGAGGAGGATGTCGTCTAAGTATACAAGCATCCGGACCCCCTGACTTCTGAGAAACTCCACCACCGGGTGGAGGACCTTCGTGAAGCACCACGGGGCCGAAGAAAGACCGAACGGCAGGGCGGTGAATTCGAACACCTTGTCGTCCCACAGGAATTGTAGGAAACGACGATGAGGGGGGTGGATGGGAACGACCAAGTAGGCATCCTTGAGATCCAGTCGTACCATCCAATCCCGAGGGAGGAGCACGTCTCGAAGGAGGTGGATCCCCTCCATCTTGAAGTGACGGTAGACCAACCACCCATTGAACTCTTTGAGATTGATCACCGTCCTCTTGCCCCCATCCGTCTTGTCCACTAGGAAGACGTTGCTGAGGAACCCATGTGGGTGGCGCGTTGATAGACGGATGGCTCCCTTGCGCAGCAAGTTTGAGACCTCTTCGTCTATCAATCGCGCGTCGGATTCTGAAAAAACCATCGGGCGCGGGGGCCTCGCCTGAGTTGGCTGGTCGTAAAACTCGATATGGAAACCTCTTACAGTTTGCAAAACCCAAGCGTCGGCAGTGAGCAATTCCCACTCCCCGTAAAAGCTTGCCAGCCGCCCCCCAATCGGAACTTGATCCAAGCAAAGTACACTTACCGGGGGCATTTCCTTGTCCGGAGTTCTTCTTGAACCCTCTGCCACCATAGCGCTGTCCCCTCGTGGGGTAGAAGTTGGTGTAGTTGGCTGAGGTCTGGTACTGACCTCTTCCGGAGCCTTGTCCTCGGTTGTTGGTCTGCTGACCACGGCCGATCGCGCGGCCCCTGCCGCGACCGGCCCCTCCAGAAAAACGCTGGTGGAAGACCTTCTTGATGCTGGACTGAGCCTTGTCCAGCGACGTGAACGTATTCACGAACTTTCCCAGCTCGCGGATGAAAGGCTCACCGAAGAGGCCACCCTGAGTCACGGCACCTGCCTCCGACGAGGCCAGGTCCCCCAGCTTCGGATCCAGCTTGATAAGGAGCGAACGCCGCCTTTCCGTGGACAGGGCACAGTTGGCGTTGCCCAAAAATACGATCACCCTCTGGGCCCAGTTAGAGAGCACCTCCGGAGAAATGGTAGTGCCATTCACTCGAGCCTCCTCCGCCATATCGAGGATCTTCGTGGCGGGCCCGACCGCATCCAACAACTTGTCCTGGCAAGCCCGCCAGGACCGGTCGATCCCCTTCCTGGGGTCCTTCATGAATTTCGCCAGGAAGGTGGCCATCTTGGGGTCCAACTCTGGTGTCATGGCCACTTTCCCTTCCAGGGTAGGCCGAGGGCATTCCCCACGCAGGCAACCCCTCGCCTCCTTTTCTAGGGGCTTGCGCAGCCTGCCCGCGACAAACTTCGCCACCGTCTCCCCCGGGGCCCAGGCCGCGGATCGGGGGTGGACGATCTCGTCCGGGTCCAGCATGCCCGACTCGTCTCGGGGCATCTCCTTCGCTGAAGGTGTCGGAAGCCAAGAGCGGGTCGACTCCCCGTCGTCATCCGAGTCCGGAGAGTCGTAGATCGGGGAGGCGGGCGCCGTAGACAAGTCGCCCGAAGTGCCAGGATCCACCAAGGGTGCAGGGGGCACCGCCGTCGCCTTGGCCAGGAAGGCGTCACGAAGCCGCTCGAAAGCGCCCCTGTCCACGCCTTGGGCCTCTGATGAAGGTCCCTCCCCACGAGGTCTCTTCGGAGCGGGTGGCAACCCGCCGGACGTCCCCGGGAGTTCGGGGGACGGAGGCACCTGCGCCGCTGCCAGCTTCGCGCACTCCTCCACGATGCGGGCGGAAAGGCGGTCCTCCATGGGCCCTACCACCTCCGTCACGCAACGATAGATGGAGTTGTCTACCGCCTGATAGAACTCATCATCCTGCAGATAGGGGCAGGCTTCCTCATCGTATTCCCCTTCCATCTCGGAACCAAGGGCAAATGCGGGGCACCCAAGAGGGCGGCAACCGAGAAAGTTCTCGAATGTGGGCAGGCCAAGCGGCTGCGATCACGTTTTGGGCCAGCTGACGTGGCAGGTGGGCTGCACCAAGCGCGCAGACCCTCCTCACTGGGACCGGGTCTACGTACCCCTCAAGCGCGCTAGGCCACACACGGGTAAAGAGGTGCACAGATCTCGCCCGAAGGCGATTCACGCGGTCAGAACCGCCATACAGACCCCAGAGGGCGTCAAAAAGTGGGCAAAAGTACTGACCCGGATCACCAGGTGTCAGAGGGGTACGCGAGGATCGGCCCCCGCGCAAGCAGACCCTACGGCGTGGCTCCTCGCACTGCGGAGGCGCGCCGGAGGGTCGGCGAGACGACAGGCCGCCCCCTTGCGGTCTATGTACACACCGCACACAAGTGGGAATAAAGTCGCGTAGGAACGAAGAACGTTCCCGCAACTGGGGACTCTGTAAGGGAATAAACCATGCAAGGAGTCCCCCCCAAAGATCGTACACAAGACAATCAATCACAATGAAAAGGCAACAAATAGAAAAGCACTTATCTGGCTGCGGGAGCAGCGAAGAAAGAGGGGGAAGATGATGAGTAGTCCGGTTATATAGTGATGATGGACAGAGTAAAAGGACTATGGACTATTGTTACGCAAGAGACTCTTGGGAGTTGTTGTTTATTTTTGTTGAACATTACGTTAATGCTTTATGTTTAAAGCATTTTTGTTCTTATTATATCTTTTCCTAAGCTGCTGTGGAGTCTTTATGTTAATAAAGCGAAGGAAGATATAGCATAATCTGAAGCCTCCGGTCCTGACATAGATTCAGTTCAACAAAATACCAACTCAGGAGGCCAATATGAACCCTCCTCTGCTGGCCAGGCCTGGACAATCAAGGAGATTGCAAGCTTTGAATTTCTTGGTGCTCCTTCCATCCTGGAGCTGCATACTTCAGGTGTGATTTCTTCACCGGGTGGCCATGCAGCCTAGCATTCTCCCTGTCACCCATGTTGGCAGTGTTAAATAGATATAGAAAGGCTCCAAAACATGGAGGCGCTCTTACAAGGGAGTGACAACCATTAAAAAAAAAAGGAAAGAACAGTAGGTTGTCCTCTTGCAGTGAAGCTGCGACTACATCCGTCAAAGAGATCCGGCTGGCTACCTCCCCCCATCTATTGGAAATAACTTGTTTTGTGGCGAGGGACAGAAGATATGTATGTGCATGATTCCAGTGGCAGAAAAAAACATAAACAACCATGCACAAAGGTGACCAACATTATGTGTAGCACTCACACGTTCGAGCACACTCGTCTTATGCACAAAGACCTATGTGGCAAGGCCTTCCAGGCCATATATCATGAGGTTAAAGTAGTATGAACTCTGGACATGAAGGTACTCCTTCAGCTAGTTCATCAAATTCACCCCTTTTGATTCATTTTCTCGCCATTAGACAAGGCTGTTATTTTTTCAAGCATTTCATATTATCTCCTTTTCCTAGGGATAGTGCTGTAACTTATAGATCCATCGTAAGTGCTCAATAAAGAGGTACTAATGATTGCTGTAGCCACCTTCTGCAGAAAATTCAAGTACTGAAAGTACAAAAATAAAGTCCCACTAGATTTCTACTGGCATATTTTTAGAACAGCGCTGGGTACCCCCCCCCCCCATTAATTTAGTGCATTTGTTATTTTTTACTGAATTTATTTAGGTGCTCCATCACCCAATATATTATTTTTCTGCCACTAGTTTCCTTCTTTCGATGCTCCTTTGAGCATCAGTTCTGTCCATATCGGTCTCTAAGCTTTCATTAACTCCTTCGTTTCTCGTTCTGATCAGTGTCAAGGTCTGAGTGCCAGGCGTGATTTCTTGATATCTGTAGGCTCTGAATTGCTAGTGAGCCTCGTCACTTCCTGTGTCCAAGGTCCACAGCCTTGGGGTTGTTTTCGACTGCAGCCCAACACGTGACCCTGACTAGTGCTCCAGGCAATTGGAGATTTTGCAATTTAGTAAGAGCTCAAACCACTCCATAGGTGGTGTGATCTTGTGCCTTAGGGAACCAAGACGTCTAAGCTCTTTTTGTGGCCTCACGTCCTGACGACACTTAATGATCTTTAAAAAAATCAATATCACTTTCTACTCCAGTTTCTCTTCTCTCCACTCAAGGCATTGAATCGGAGACACGCCTTCATTTCAGATCGATTAGACTGTGGTGACATTTTAAAGAGATTTTCTGTGTGTCTACGTGTGTACAAGAAAAATAAACAATACTTGGGATATCCTACAAAATTTACCACGCGTTTAATGAAAAAAAAGTTATTAAGCAAGAAAAGGTAATGCAAAGCGATTGCAGTTTCAACAGACCAGAGCGTCGCTCTTTATCAGCTGGAGCATGTAATTCGACTATCTGCACATTTTCAAGTATATTTATACAATTTTTCTAAATACAAGTGAATGGATACAAGAATGTGACAAGAAAGGAAACTAACGGAAAGCTATTAATGAGCAGGTGCCAGTATCTTTTTGTGAGGCATAATGTGAGAAGACCAGGCAGACAGAGAAAGTTAATACTAACAGAAACTGACTCTACTGTCTGAAACCCTTGCTTCCTTGTACCAACTTCAGAACGAGACTACGCTTTACTAGCATGGTTTAGCAAATGTGCAGTTGTACAACAGGAAATTATAAGGCTACATTACATTTAAATACAAAAGAATGCACATAAATACTAAGATTTTAGTGCTTTTAAGCTGATCTACAAAGGAAATAATGTAATAATGAAATGTAACAGTGCATGTTAGTGTGCACATGAGCAGTGCCATTTTCTTAGTACACGTGTACATTGAGGCGCGTATATGGGTAAATCCACTTTCTCACTCCAGTTGTTCCAAAATGTGGCAACCCAAACAGGGAACTGCGTCTCTGCATTCAAAAATAATCCCCTCAGCTCTCTGTGATCTGCCCTTACCGTTCCTGCCCTTCAGAATCAGATTTAAGATGGCTAAAAAGACTAAGACCCAGACCTTCAATCTGCAAATCCCCTTCAATCGACATATTCCCTCAAGGGCACCACGTAAGGCCCGAAGAGCCTGTCAGACTGCTATACACAAACATGTTACGCCCTGCTTGATGAGGGTGTGCATTCTCTCCTAGTGTGCTGAGAGGTTTCACCCTACCGCGAGACGGCAGTCATTCCTAAGTGCATCTTCAGTGGTATTTGCATAGTAAGGCATTAACATGTTTTAATCAGTTGTGCTCAGGTAGTGGCAGTTAGTGGACACACAGCAATGCAGGACGTGGCAATGAGAATGTGTCCACCGGTGAGCTTAGGGACATAAGAGTGGAAACTGGGAAAGTCCTCTCAATTTCTTTGGTCTAATTGCTGATATTGACGTTGCCTGATATAGCAGGATCTGGGCAGTGGCACATGTTTGTAGAGGTGTAAATTGAGCTGACTCCTAACACTGCCATCTTTGCTCTCAGGTTTTGGACATTGGCGAGAATCTGACAGTGCCTGATGAATTCTCAGTGAAGGAGAAGAAGACTGGTATGTGGTGGAAACAGCTGATGGCTGGCGCGATGGCAGGTGCCGTCTCCAGAACTGGCACCGCACCACTGGACCGGCTCAAGGTCTTCATGCAGGTAAACCTCTGTCTGCACACCTTTCATTGCTCTTCCATTCTATACTGGCGTCCTACTTTGTTACCAGGTGCCCCGTGCAATTTATTTTATTTTACTGCCTAGTATGCCTTAGTTTCCGTCACATTAAATGTTGTCTTGTGCAATAATGTCTTGTCGCAAGGAGTTCCTTGCATTCTGCCATGTACAGTGCTGCGTCTTTACATTTAGAAACCTTTACTTTCTACACTGCAGAATGTTGCATGGTTTTATATAGCGATCCTTACAGTCTGCCATGTGGGATGCCGCCTTGCATGACTGTGCTGCATGGAAGCTACTTCTACCACGTTTCATGGTCGCTTATCCTCATTGAATGTTTCCTTATGCTAGGGTGGTTTTTCTCTTTTGCCTCATCAAATGTCTCTTATGCCAGCTATAATCTTAGAACAGTGTGGATGTTTGTTCTTCCACAGTGTGAGTTCCTGTTCCTTACCCATTGCGAATTTATGACCTTTCCGGTGTGTTGGCTCTTGGTGATCGACAGTGGGGGTCATCGACCATTCAGCGCTCTGAGCTCATAGCCCTTTTACAGTGTGGATTGTTATCCCTTCCATAGTAAGGTCTATTGTCCTTTCCATGATATAGCCTTTAAACCTAGAGTGTAGGCAGGGCTGTCACAAGGGGAGGGCAGTTGTGAGTCGTTGTCCCAGGTAATCTGCATTTTCAGACCCCATTCTCCTTTTACAACGTGTTTGTAGATGTCCTAGAACAGAAGGCCTAACCTGTTACTTAATGCAGCTAACACAGCACCTACACTTGGTGGTGCCAAATTCTGTGTTTTCTGTTTCACCAGAGTACATGTCTTCTGAATACCGAGCTGCTCGTTCGATCAAAATACGCAACAAAAATTGTTGCTGGCCCCACAAAACCTTCTGACATGTATGAGTGCGGGCTTTTGTAAAGCACACAGACACTTGTCTGGCTTTTTACAGTTGATGGCTGACATGGAGTTTACATGATGCTGTGGGTGTGATTTTGTTTATGCCCATGTTCATGACCGTGTACCTGTATTCCAGGGTACCTTCCTACATCACAGTGCCTGTTAACCAGTTAAATGCCAGTATCCCACTGTTGATAGTCAAGGGTAGTGCTTGTGTCCCAGGGTCAATGCCTAGGACCTGGTGCTTCAGTGTCCATGTCTGAACCTCCTTGCCCCTTTGTCAGTATCCCAGATTTCTTGACCCCCCCCCCCCACTCCATAACCCCTCGTCAGACCGATTTCTGTATCTTGCCCACTCCACCAACACAGATTAGGCCTGTTAATCTAGCAGCTGACTAGACTAGCCTACACTTTCCAAACTTAAGGTAAAGAAAGGTACCAGGGGGTCAGCTCACATGTCTCAGGAAAAGTGCAAACCCTGCATTGGATCACAACAGCAAATTGCTTCCAAACAGAACTGGAAACCTACTCTGTGTACTGGTATCCAACCTCAAGTATACACTGTGTGAGAAAATCTCTTCACTGCATGACTGTTTGAAGAGCGCTGATGCTGTGTGAGTTAGCAAATCAGCAGCTGTTTTTCAACTCGCTAATTTGATCATCTCTACTTACTATATCTCCTATCCTTCCTCTTCCCTGATCTCTCTGCACATTTCTCAACAGTCTATCATGGATGCTAAAGAACGCTTTTGCATCCTGAAGGTTGCTTGCACAGGTGCTAAATTTTTCTCCTCGTATCTCTCATACTGCTCCTGAATTTTCTGGTGCCTCACTCCACTCCTGCCTGCCTACTCCTGTTCGGTACTACATTATACCTTGAAAACTCAATTTTAGAGAAATACCAAGCTGTTGAAAAATCAGTTAAACAGAAATTAGATGACTTTCAAGGAAAATGTGTATTAGACCAGTGATGGAGAATATATATATATATATATATATATATATATCCACACAAAATCCAGTGAAGACGTTCTTTTGTTACAAGAAAAAACCGGAGCCGTGGCCACAATAGCAAAATCTGTTTATTTTGCAACGTCTAGGTCCCGACGTCTATCTGAGTTACATCACTCCTTTCTCACGGGTATGTATTATATATATATTTTTTATTTATTAATATATATATATATATATATATATCCATATCCATATCCATATCAGCATTTCCCCGTTCCGGAGCCCCAGACTCTTCAGGGCGGCCTCACACAATGAGCACGGAGCAGCCCATCAAAAACACACAGGTCACACAAACACCGTGAGGCCCAATACTGTCAAAGTGGCTTTATTTCCAAAATCAAGCAGGGCCAGATTCCATTTGTCTAACGTTTCGGCACCATTGCCTTGATCACAGACTGGAACACAAGCGCCCAGGTGCGCTTGGGCGTACTTTAACCAATTGCATCACGTGACTGACATCACCATACTACTGATCCCACAGTGCATTGTAAGGGTATTTTATAAAATGCAAGCTGGAAGTCCAAAGATGTTAAGACCTTCGTGGTGATTATTTCGAAATACAAGCGCTGTTGTTGCTGTGGGGTTATCTTTAAAAACAGTCAGGTGAGTTTGTACATACCGCAAATGTTCTCATGGCATGTTACATTCCAGAAAGATAGCTTTTCACTGCACGATCATAACAGGATATCGTCCTGTTTGAATCCCTTCCATGCGCCGTTCTTTTTTTTTTGCTCTAGTGGCATTCCTTAGTAGGTTGAATATATATATATATATATATTTTTTTTTTTTTACCAAGAAAGTAAGTTGCGTTGCTAAGTCAGACTTGCAAATGCTATTGTATTGTTGGGTTTATCTAGCACTCTATGACCCTAAAGAGGTCACAAAGCACTCAAGCGTTCACAGTGAAAATTACAAGGAAACCAGTTTGACAGAAAGGGATCAGCAGAACTGGTTTCACCAGGTTTGTTTTTCTCCAAACTCACCTACAGCCATCCTTTTCCTGCAGGTGTCCTTCATGTTTCTGTCTTTAAGGCTGTACTTTTCATGCTGTGCACCAGTTGCTTAACTCCCCTTATTACCTCATTTGGTTTCTCTTTACCTCGCTGCAAAAACACACTTGCCTCTTTTCCTCCACTCCACACACAAAACAGCAATTGTCTTACAGCTGTACACCACCGGATGTTCATTGTTCTCTTGGCTTCACTCATCTAGCACTGATCTTTTATACTTTCCAGCCACTTCCACACCTACTTTCCATTCGTACCATTTACTATTCCTATTCCTCACAATGACGTATTCCCCCATCACTCAGAAACCTTAAAGAATTCTTACACAAAAGGATAGGACTAAACTTCTCAATAACTACAACTGCTGCCAGATTCCAGTGGCTCAGTATTAGATACATTAATTCTAGCTTCTCATTTCATGCCACCAGGTCACCCATAAAATACTAGTCATACTAGTCATGAATGTGCCTGTTCTTGCGTAGAGGCCTTCAAAGCCTTCGTCCCCGTTAAAAGTATCCGATTTGTAAAACCAGTGCTATTTAATCTTTCACACTATCAACTTTTCTCTCATCTTGCTGATAGCTGGTAGATGTGCCAGCTACAGAGTTCATTCAGGCTCCTTGTACCAATTTCCAAGGCAGTTCATGGCCTATCTCTTCCCCTTTACCTTGCCAGCTCTTTCTTCTGGTATTCTTTCACTCAGTCACTCTGCTCACCTTGACATCCTCTTTTTTCCTAGACCCTTCTTTACTCCATGCTGCTACTGCTCGTTCTATGCACAGTGCCTCCACCTCAAAGGGACACTTATACAACAAGGATCACTCTCTCCTCATCCGTTTTCAACACTTTTCTCAAATCCCATCTTGTCACCCTGATACTCACGAATACAACCCGCCCGCTGACCTGCTATCCTTTTAACTCACAGAGTTCCATACACACTCTTGGGTTGCCCACATAGGTCACTGAAGCAACCCTTCCACCTATTCACATACGGAAACATCTTGTATCAGTTAATTTAAATATGTAAATTACTTTTGTGTTATGCAGTTAGTTGATTGTCTCTTCCATCACCTCTCAAAATTTGACTTAGTGCCCTGGTTACATACCAATAATATTTATTATCCTTAGTCTTTAACATCCTCGTCGCAATCATTATATGTGGGGTGGAACCCACATCATGACGTGACAAAAACCAGGAAGTAGAAGTAGATATGCTATGAGCTGAACCCCAATGTTTAGTATAAAGCATAGCCTACCCATAACGTTTCCTGTATATAGCAAACCCAACCTGAGGCCAGCAGTTCTAGAGAGACCGGGCCGGCAGTAATCACTATGATGAGGATATTAAGGACTAAGCTTAATTAAGATTACCCCGTGTACCACAGCATTATCCCCTTGGCCTACATTTTCGCCTCAACCATTACATGTGAGAATACCAAAGCTCTGTTCACCAAAAATTACTCAATCATCCGTGCAAAAAATATCTCTATTATGCTGAATCTAAATCCTTTAATAGGGAAAAGCAAGAAGTCAAGACAAAATAATTTTTTTAGATCATCAGTCGGTAAACTACGGCATCACTGATTTCAATACTCTGTTCAAAACTTACACTAGCAATTCTCAAACCTTCAATTCTATAATGTTTTAGAAAAGTGTGAGGCACTCCCATGTGCTTGCTCTGCAAATGTCTGTCAAAGAAGTTTCATTGAATTAAGACAACAAAGCTGCAACACTCCTGGTTGATCTAGCTAAGATCCGATCAAGCACCTTAGCAGTCTCATAAGCAGTTTCAGTTGTCTCGTTAATCCATCTGCTTGTAGAAATCTTGGAAGTTTTATTTTCCTGATATGAACCACCAAAAATAATAAACAAATGATCAAATATCCTATGCTTAGAATTGGTGGTTTGCATAGTAGGGCTCCCATTCAATCAATTCTTCTTTCTGTGATTAGCAGTACAAGACAAACAACTTTTAAAGTCTAGAATTTTAATTCAACTGATTTAAGAGGTTGGAAAGAAAACCATTGCAAACACTTGAGAACTAAAGTTAAGTCCCAAGGTCAGAAGAAAGAACAAACAACAGTTCTGGGTAGAGTTAAACTCTTAAAGGAGTCTAAATCAAAGATTTCCATTCACAGTAAAACCTCCCTACGGTTCACAAAATGCATTAATACCTGCCGATTGTGCCCCCAGAGCCCTTAAGGTGGTGACTGTTAATCCCTTGTTAAAACCCTCAAACAAGAACTGATGCACCAGTTAATTCCACAATATACAGAAAGAAACATTCTTTTAAGAACACCACTCCTGAAACACTCTAATGTCTTGAATAATATTTTACTATCGGGGGGGGGGGGGGTGTCTAGACAGTTGAATAGCTAGGAACTAAAGTTTACAAAAAGTGATGGCTAGAAAGCTTGAATTAATCTCAAGCACACTGGTAATTACTCTACTACATCCCAGTCCCTCGTTATTTTGAACATCAGGCTACCTCAGTTTGGACCCAGATTAATGCAAATCAGTCTTGACCCTGCTACAACGGGAATCGTCTGGCCTGAGCTTCTAAGTCAAATCCCCCCTGAACCGTAACAGGGGCAACCTACGATTGGTTTCACCCTTGTTATGTGCTCATCGGCCCAATATAGCGTGGATCTCCAGTATTAAATCTTTCATAGATTCACATAGTTTAATCTTCCCCGTCGTCATAGTTGGAGCCCCAATGTATTTAAAACAAGCAGTCTCATGTAAATACATTAAAAGCCATAGAGAAAGCAGTTGACATTGTTAACAAATTCACATTGTTTTAATGGACTCAAACTTTAGCCAATGAGAGGCAAGACCCTGGACCATTCTTTCCCTGCAGAGCCACCATTCCTCAGATTTTCTAACCGCAGGTCGTGTGTAAGGGAGTCCTTCGGAGCTTTGCTCAGTTTGTTACAGTTGTGAACTTTTGACCCTCCTTTCTCTTCTCAAAATATGCATCAGATACAACTCTGAGGTACTGCCTCAATATTTTCTCAAGTATGTCTGAAAAATCCATGAAAAGACTTTTAAGGCCATGCAAATCCTGTGGCAAGCCTTAACTTTTTCATGAAGATCCTCACAAAGAGTGCCTATACTGTCTGCATCTCTGCATCCCAGCCATAAACCAAAGGATTACAAGCACTGCAGAACTTTTTCTGCCAAGACACTTACGGACAGAGAAGCCAGGCCAGGCTTCTACTATGGCTTCAGAGGAAAAAGTCCAGATCAGACTGGCTCTGATGAAGAGGAAAGTCCAAAATGTTCCCCACTTGAGGGAAAGCGCAAAAATGAGGGTTCTAACTCATATGCTAAGGACTCAAACCCATCTAGGATTGCTGAAAAAACATCTGATAAATCAGCCTCTAAAGACTCTTCTAGTCAGTCACCGAAACGGTCTGCTGCTTCTTCTGTTCCAGGCACACCTCAGAAGGATTTAACAGCAGTACCAGCATTCACAAAAACATTGTTGTCAATATTTTCACCATCGTCAATATTTACATCGGCTGCTCCTTCAGTGACCATGGTCACCTCTACCACATCCATGACTGCTTCGTCGACAACGGTTTTCAAACCCGTCTACGATGTATTTGCAGTGGCCATTTCCATTCAGAAGATCCTCCTACCGTCTATGAGCCCATCAACGAAACAGAAAAAATGGCACTGTTGACAGAAGGTGCATCAGCACAATTGAGACCAGATATTACTTATCCAGGTAAGGTTTTCCCTCTGCCTCCGGTTCACTTGCTAGACATAGAAGAGTCTGGTGATGAAGAACATTTTGGCCTGGCTTTTAGCCCTTCTCAATTGTGGGCAAAATGCCAAGAGTCAGAGGATGACTTAGATCATGACAGGGACACTTCTCCTTATCTGGAAAGGGGTTTCTCAATCACTACTCGCCAGCCACTCGTTTCCCACAGATATAATACTTTCCAGGAGAACTATCCCTAGCAAGACCAAGATGATGAACTCCGGATTTCGAGGAAAGACACTATTTCGGTGCCCATTTCCTTGGTCTCTGATCTGAGGCACATGATCAATGACTATTATAAGCGCTTCCCTGAGTCAGCAGTGCCAGTTTCTCTAATTCTGGCCGAAGCACATGTGCAGTACGCAACACTTCGACCTAAAAGTCCTGCACCTCTGTGCACGCAAGACTCCAGGGTAGCATTTCCTCCCATTACCATCAGAGACGATTACATTGAGAGTGATCCAGATGACCAACCTGAAGAAGGTGACATTCTTCAGGATCTAGGAACAGTGGGTAAAAAAAGGGATGATTACGTAGCTTCATCTTCACAGTTACCAGCAAGTTCCCCTCCTGAGTACATCGGTGGGTTTCATGAGCTACTGGAGCATGCATAAAAGGGATTTTATCTGCCTCTCCCGTGAAAACAAACAGCTTTTTTCTGGGTGATTTTAAAGACTATGCAATAAAGTCAGTCAGATCGACACATAATGTCAACTACATATGGAAAGACGGCGGGAAGTTAATTAAAAATCCATCTTCTGCCGTTGCTGTAGTCCCACGTATGGAACAAAAGTACAAAGCACCGGACTTTTCACCAGCCTGCTTTATAGGGCACCCACGTCCAGATTTGGTGATAATGCAGGCTACTCAAATGCCTTCCAGGAATCTATCTGCCCCTTGCTCATCGCCTCCAGACAAGGAAGGAGAGAGGCTTGGCAATATTGGTAAGCATTTTGCAGCTATGTTAGCCACTTCCATCAGGGCTTCAAATGCGGTAGCCATTTTGAGTCGTCCCGATCGCCAAATGTGGTCCGACTTCTCTTCTCTTTCGGAGCATTTCTTAGAGGATAAGAAAAAGGAGGTAAGAGAAATCTTGCAAAAGGGTTGCAAATCGTCCTCGAGATTATTGACACGGTCATGGACATCTCATCCGTTGCTTTCCGGCCGATGGTGGGTGTTTCAGTTCTGCACTGTCAGGGCTGTTTGAAGCCATCTCGTTCTGCCCTGAAGTTCAAACTAAAATTATGGACATCACCTTTTTTAACACATATTGTATTCATTTCCAGGTTTTTAATATGCACAATACATCTTTAGCTTTGAATACATTTTCAGTTTAACCGGTATCTAGCGCAATATTTCCATTCCTCTATTACTTATACATAATATCGGATATATTCATGTTGCTGTACTCCTCCACTCAAGTCTATATAGTGAAGTAATACATACATATATCAGGATGAGCATTTTTGGTAAACCACTTGTTTAACTCCAACCCCCCCCCCCCCCCCCCCCTTTTAAAACAGAACAACTAAATAGAAACCACTACGGTCTGAATGACTGTTTCGTGTATGATATCCATATGAAATGATAGTAATGGAATGAGGGGTGGGGGGGTGGCCGGGCAGGGACGTACCCTCAAACCAGTAATTGATGACAATACATTTAACATACGCTATTACATTCTATGCGGTTAAAGCCATGGGAGGGGAGGTGGGTCTTTAACATTCACTCATTCTCCCTGATCAGCTGTAGTATTTATTTTGAACTGTTCTACCAAATGGGCCCACTCCATTTTAATAGTTTTTTTCCTAAGTCCCCTGTACTCCTCGCGCTGTAGCGCTTCCCTTTCGGCAGTAACCCACTTGAGGACTTCTTCTCTCCACACTCACTCACACGGCGCTCCGTGAGATTTTCATTGTTGCGAGATCAATCTCTTGGCCAATATTAAGGAAAGCCCCGTAAAGTGGTGCAGTACCTTCGCCTTTTTGGGGAGCGGGGGAAGACCCATGAGACCTGCCTCAAGAGTGGACCAAGAAGAGTGCTCGGATATTTCGATTTGGCCCAGTGTAACCTCATTCCAAAACCCCTTCAAGGAGGGACAGGCCCACATCATGTGGATGAAATCAGAATCCGATCGGCAGCACCTAGGGCAGTCTGAAGAAGCAGTTGGGTACATTGATTGTATCGTCCGTGGTGTTAGATAAGCCCTGTGCAAAATTAGTAGCTGTATGAATTTAAGTCGAACATTGAGAGATACTCACTTGGTATACTCTGGAACCATTGCCCATTCCCTATCAATGAGATCCCTTTGATGGGAAAATTTTATTTGGCAAACATGTGGATGAGGCTCTTCAGACCATCAAGGCAGACACGGAAACAGTGTGCTCCCGTGGAATGCTGCAACAGAGGCATTTTCAGCCTTTTCGAAGAGGAAGAGGCCAATATGGTCAAAGACCTTCATATCAATCTTACAGATACCAACCATATACTCAGCAATGTTGTTGTTGCCCAGTATACTGGGATCAGTATACAGCAGTACAAGTCTTCCTCATCGGTTTACTCGAGACAGCCAGCGCATGCAAAGAGACAGTGATGTTCCTCAAGCACCAGTCACTTCTTACCTGCATCAAACCTCAAACTATAGTCTCTCCATTTACCATCAATAGCAGAGCATCACCACAGACAAATGGGTGTTAAACATTATACATCAGGGTCACACCCTAGAATTTGTTCCAAACCCCCTTACCATCCACCTCCAAAAAAAAGCATCAACATCTCTCTTTCCTGAAACAGGAAGCATCTCTGCTTCTCTAGAAAGGGGACATAGAAGAAGTTCCTTTCCGACAGCATGGTAAAGGTTTCTATTCAAACCTCTTCCACATTAAGAAAAAGTCTGGGGAATGGAGAGAGGTCGTGGACCTCCGACAGCTAAACAAATATAGCAAGAAGCCACCTGTCAGAATGCTGCCACTCAGGAAATTGTATTGCTACTCAACAAAGGGGATGTCATGACATCTCTCGATCTCTTTGATGCATATTTCCCCATTTCCATTCATGTGTAGTATCGACGTTACCTGAGGTTCAAGGTGGCAGGGTGCCACTACCAGTTGAAAGTTCTTCCTTTTGGCATACGGTTGGTCCCCAGAGTTTTCACAAAGTGCATGGCATCGGTAGCTGCTTTCCTGAGAAGAAATGGGCACCAGGTATTCTCCTACCTTATGACTGGTTAGTCTAAGGATGCTCGTTCGGCTCTGTAGAAGTCTTCTCTCATACCAACACGATCGCTTGTGTTTCTAGGGGCCATTATGGACAGCAAGGTAGAAAAATCCTTCCCATCTACAGAACGGGTCCACAAAATAATGGACACGGCTGCTTCTCAGATAAAAAGAAAGTCTACTCCAGTAAAAGTTCAAATCCATACCGGAGATGGTATCCTCGTACATTAGCCTACACCTACACGAATTGTCACTTAAACATGAGGCCATTGCAGGACCAGCTGGATGCGCAATGGGTTCAAAGCCACGTTTCATTCAAGGATATCATCAACATCACCCCTGTAATGAAGCAAGCATTGTCATGGTGGGGAAAGCACAGCATTTCAGTAAAAGCCGAGCATGTCCCAGGCATAGAAAACGAATGGGCGGACTCTCTCAGCAGAAGGCGACACAATGCCACATATGGGAAATAAACCAAAAACAATTATCTCAAATATTCAAGTAGTGGGGTACCCTTAATCTCAATCTTTTTGCAAAACAAGAACTGCTAAATGTTTGCACCCAGATTGCCTCAAAAAGGGTCTATGGGGAATGCTCTTCAGATACAATGGTCAGGAATATTCCCTTATGTGTTTCCACCCTATCCTCTGGTTCCCACCAACAGCCAAATATTGCATCTTTAGATAAAGTCTCTTGCTTTATGTACATGTCACCTCATGAACATGAGTTTGGGTCTCTAACTATTCCAGAAGAATGCAGATCTATCCTAGAACAGTCCTGTGCTGTTATAACTAACAAGTCCTATGTGGCCAAATAGAAAAGATTCTGTTGCTGATTTTTCAAAAACCATAGACATCACTCTTCTCCGGAGCAGCTGTTGCCATATGTCCTTCACCTGGCAGGCAGCTCATGAAACTGCCTTTTGAGCCAATAAACAAGGCGACTGTGAAATATGTTTCATGGAAAACATCCCTTCTATCGGCTCTCACATCTGCCAAAAAGATCAGTGAGGTTCAAGCTTTTACTATCACGGAACCGTTTCTACAGTTCAGAGAAGATAAGGTGTTGTTGAAAACCAACCCCAAATTCACCCAGAAGCATCAACTTCTTTGCAGAATGATGACCCCATTATTCTGTCAACATACTTTAAGAACCCTTCTTCAGCTGTGGAGAGGGCTCACCATTCTCTGGATATCAAACTGTGCTTGAAATTTTACATTCACAGAACTAAGACTTTCAGAAAATCGGATCAGCTTTTCATCACTTTCATGCCTCCCAGAAAGGGCAGCGCACTCTCAAGAAACAGTATAGCAATTTGGGTGTCGTTTGTGATTGCGCTTTTTGTCACAACAAGGCTGGAAGACTGCTATCCAGGAAGGTAGCTGCACATTCTATGAGAAAGTGCCTTGTTTGATGGAGTATCGCTTCCAGACATCTGTAGAACAGCAACGTGGTCGAATGTTCATACCTTCACCAAATACTACTGTTTGGATTTAGCATGGAAAACAGATGCTGCGGTCAGACAGGCAGTTTTGAGTTACCTGTTACATTAAGGTACAGACTGTTATTCTCTTTATTTCACTGCAATAATTTTCATGATGATCTACTGTTCATGCTTATATTTCCATTATTTGCACCTTCGTTGTTTTTACTTCACAAGGTATCTTGCATTTAGAGAATGGTTTTTGCCTAACCCTTCTCCAAGTGTTCTTTTCTTAGTACTAGCTACTCTGATTCAAGCATGTGACTCTATGAAAGATTAGTAGAGAAAAATCAAGTTACTTACCTGTACACTGTGGTTCTCCAGTATTGATATCTTTCATAGATTCACATGCGGCCCGCCCTCCTTCCATTTAGGCACACCACTTAGATACCTCACTGATAAATATTTACACTTGTGCTCGAAATCTGAAGTATGGTGGCTCTGCAGGGGAAGAGTGGTCCAGGGTCCTGCCTTTGATTGGCTGAAGTTTGGGTGTATTTAAACAATGTGAATTGTTTAACAATGCCACTTGCTTTCTCTATGTCTTTTAATATAGTTACATGAGACTGCTTGTTTTAAATACTGTGGGGCGCCAACTATGACGACATTGAATATTCTAGCATGTGAATCTATGAAAGATATCAATATTTGAGAACCACATTGTACAGGTAAGTAATTTGTTTTCTCCAGTGACAGTGTGCATGGGACCAACATTTGGGTATACCCATCCTATTTAGGGGGACATACTCAAGTATACAAAAAATGATGGATGGACTGCTTGAATTAATCTGAGCCACTGGTAATTAGTTGGGATTGCATCCCAGTCCATGATTACTTTGCACACTATCCCATCTCAGTTTACACCCAGCTTTATGTAAATCAGTCTTGGCCCAACTGCCCATCCAGATCCTCCCTGAACCGGAACACAAGCAACCCAGGACCAATTTGGGTTTAGCATGGTTCCAGTGACCGTGGGCATGGGACCCACGTGATGGGTATGCCCAGACTTGGGTCCTGTGCACACAGTGTCACTGGAACCGAGCTATGCCTGACTGATGAGCTCATAACAAGGGTGAAACCATTCCCATGTTGCTTGGGCTCGACATGGAACTTTACACCTACTCCCGAATCTAAGCCTGGGACAGGAAAAATAACAAGAAGGATTAGGGCTAAACGATGCTTTATATCCCCGCTTAAGGTAGGTGGGTGTATGACAAATCTACTTTTACTGCTTGGTTTTTGTTGTGTTCATGAGGTGCAATACATAGGACATAGTAAAATTGCATCTGTAACCACTGAAAAACAGCTTTCTTTTCTGTGTATCTCGATTTTCAGCTGTGTAAATCATTGCCTCCCTGCAAATACCTCTCTCAGCGCATGTTTGTTTCCTGGTGTTTAGTTCTTTCCTGTGCATCAGTGTCCTTATCTTTGCATCCTTAGGCTAATATCTCTTTCCTAGAGTTCAAATTTACACACATTTGTCCCAGTGCCCATGTCAGCATTAGAATATGTCCCCTTGGGTCTGTCTGCTGATGTCTGTGTCTTTAAACCTTTTACCCTGTGTCCATGTCTGTTTTTTAGTGTTATTGTCCCATTATTCTTGTACCACTGTCCATTTTCATGCTCCAGTGTCAGTGCCCATGGAAAGTCAGTGTCCTCTTCCATGGTCTGAGTTCTGTGTCCATGTCCAGTGTCCATTTTTATGCCGGTGTCAGTGATTGCATTTCTGTGACTATTTCTATTTTTTCAAGTGCTAGTGTCTCCCTGTTTCTGATAGATACATCTTCCAGTGGATTCCTCACCTTTTGAATATCCCCTGCGCAGCAGCCTATCGGAAACTTTTGTAGCTCTCCACGCCGGCGAGGTCATGGACGACGTCACAGAGGTTACGACTCCACTCGCGCCCCGCTGACGTCACTGGATCCATAATAGGGCCTCGTCGGCGTGATGACGTCAGTTCCCTTTTGTCCGCGCCGTCGATGCCAACGGTTTTTTGGAACTCTCCGTAGTTACATTGTAATTTCTAGTGTTCTCGTCTGTTCTTCTTGTTTCCTTTCTAAAATGTCGGGAAGAAAATCAGGTTTCAAGCCCTGTAGAGAGTGCGGGAAGCAAATGTCCATCACTGACCCGCATCAGGACTGTGTTTGGTGGTTATCTTCCGATCACGACGTCGAAGAATGTGCGTGCTGTAGGAAGATGAACCCGAAGGCATTGAAGGAAAGGGAGGCGAAATTGTTTATGGCCAAGATGAAGAACGAGGAAAAGAAGGCGAGTAAAAGTAAATCAAGATCAAGGTCGAGGTCTCATTCCGAATCCAGGTCGGGTTCGAAGTCGGGTTCGGGGCATTCGAAGTCGAAAAGACTTAAGAAGAAGAAGCACTCTTCGAGGCGCCACTCTGATAAAGAACCGGCGCCGAAGTCATCTTCTCCTCAGTGTCGCAGAGATGACGTCGATCCTTTGCATTCGAATCCGGCTTCACCAGTGAAAGTTGTGACTTCTGAAGTTGAGGTCTCTCGATCTCTGACACCGGCTCCCTCGGATTCGGTTCACTCTCCGGATCTTGGTGAGGTTGAGCCAGAGCATGAAGATCAGGAGAAGCCTGAGGAGGTTCCTTTATCGGCGCCGGCTGGCCAGACGCCAGGAGCACCGGCTTCAGAGACGGCGCCGGGTAATTATCTTCCATTCCCGGCTCCAGGTCAGGACCCATCATATTACCTTAACGCAATGTATAGCGTCTTTGCCAGGGCTATGTACCCCTCTGGTGCACCTGCGGGTCCCATGGGTCATTTTGCCTTTAATTTGTGTGTTCCCCAAGCTTATGCCCAGGCTCCATTTATGCCCTTTATGCCAGTGACGCCGTCCTGGAACTTTCCGGCGCCGAGGGCCCCGACGCCGTATCGGGAATCTCCGACGCCGTATCGAGGTTCTCCGGCGCCGTCTGGACGTCCTCGTTTGGAGTCTGTGGCGCCGTCTAGTCCGCGTTCGACGCCGTTCCCGAGGCCGACGGAGTCGGTCGTGGAGCCATTGACTCCAGCCCCCAGGATTCGCTTCAGGAGGAAGCCCAGAGGGCTGTAGAGGAGGAACGCTATCGGCAAGAGATGGAGGAAGGTGAACTTCCTGAATCTGAGGACTCTTTTGCGGAGTTAAAGGACGCAAGTGGCCTTGATGTCTCGCCTGAGTGGGATTTTTCTCCTGGTCCGGATGCTCCATCTAAGGATGCAGCTCCCTATCATATGGTGGTGAGAAAAGCTGCGGAGTTATTGGACATTATTCTACCTTCCACTGAGTTTTAGTCCAAACTTCTGACTGAAGTGTTGCATTCTCCCACATCTGTGTCTGAACCTCTATTACCATTTAATGAGGCAATTTTGGAGCCAGTGTTGGAGGTTTGGAAGAAGCCTTTGTCTGCACCTGCGGTCTCCAGGACTGTGGCACGGAGATATAGGGGGGCACCTGAAGATCCGGAGTTTTTGTCGGCTCATCCTTTGCCTGAGAGCCTTGTAGTTCAGGCGGCTTGCTCAAAGAAGTCTTCAGGGGCATTTCCTCAGGTTCCGGCTGAAAGGGATTCAAAGCGCATTGACCAGTCTGCCAAAAAGGTATTCTCATCTGCAAACATGGCGCTAAAATCTACAAATGCTACTTTTTTGATGGGAAGGTATATCCATGCCTTGATGGATTCTTCTAAGCATTTGCTGCCTAAACTGTCTGATGAAGATAAGAAAAATTTTCAGGAGGTTTTGGACGATACCCAGGCTGCTGCTCGTCAAGTCATCCAGAGCGGCCTAGATACGGCTGACTCAGTGGCAAGGATTATGGGCTCTGCAGTAGCTACGAGAAGGGGGGCTTGGTTGAAGTCTTCAGGCTTTTCTTCTGATGTGCAGGCTACTCTGTTGGACTTGCCATTTGATGGAACAGGACTTTTTGGTAAGAAGGCAGATGCCGCTCTTGAGAGATTCAAAGATTGCAAGGCCACAGCAAGATCACTTGGCTTGCAGACTCCATCTAGAGGAACTTTTAGAAGGTATAGAGGTTTTGGGAAGTTGCCCTTTCGTCCGCAAGGACAGCCTCGGCAGCAGCAGCAACAAAATACGCTGTATAAGTCCTATAGAGGAAAAGGTAGAGGTCGTCCAGGAGGTCGTCAACCCTCCTCCTCTTCTTCTTCTACATCACCCCCTATCACCGCAGCAAAGCAGCCCTAGATTCCCCATTCTCAATCATATTGGTCCTGTTGGGGGTCGGCTTACCCATTTTCTGCGGGATTGGGAATCGGTCACTAAAGACCAATGGGTTGTCAATCTTGTGGCAAATGGGTATGCTCTTCCCTTTCGGGAATTTCCTCCAAATTACCCTCCTTGCCAAGGGGCTTGCTCAGAAGAACATCTCCGTCTCCTACAGGAGGAAGTTCTGACCTTGTTAAAGAAAGGCGCAATAGAGGTGGTTCCGGAGCAGGAAAGGGGTCAGGGATGCTACTCCCGGTATTTCCTGATTCCCAAGAAGGATGGCAGGTTGCGTCCAATCCTAGATCTCAGGATCTTGAACCTTTATCTGAAACAAGAGAAGTTCAAGATGCTCACCCTTGCGCAGGTTCTTCAAGCGCTGTTGGAAGAAGACTGTATGGTGTCGCTCAATTTGCAGGACACGTATTTTCATATTCCGATCCTGGAGTCGCACAGGAAGTATCTCCGCTTCACGGTGGGTTCGCAGCACTACCAGTTTGCGGTCCTTCCGTTTGGAATTACTACTGCGCCTCGAGTCTTTACTAAGGTGATGGCAGTGGTGGCAGCACATCTCAGAAGGTCGGGGATTCCGGTTTTCCCCTATCTGGACGACTGGCTGACCAAAGCGGAGTCTCCAGAGAAGGTGCTACATCATCTGCAAGAGACAACTCAGTTGTTGTACCGATTGGGTTTTCGATAAATGTACCCAAGTGTCACCGGGTGCCCTCCCAGCGCAACCTGTTCATAGATGCGGTACTGGACACAACTGTTTGTCGTGCATTCCCTCCTCCTCAAAGGATTCACGACATGCAGGAAATTATTCCTTTATTTTACAATGGAGCGGTTGTTCCAGTCCTGAAGGTCCTTCGCTTGCTCGGTCTGTTTGCTTCCTGTATTCTCCTGATCAACCATGCACGCTGGCACATGAGGGCACTCCAGTGGTGCCTCCGCAGGCACTGGTATCAACACAACGGGGATCTCGGGGAGTCTGTGAGGATATCCAGAGAAACTGCAGCAGATCTGTCTTGGTGGAGCGTGGAGGGCAATCTGTCTCAAGGAAAGCCCTTTCATCTGTCTCCATCGGCTGCCACGGTGATAACTGATGCATCCACTCTAGGGTGGGGTGCTCATCTGGGGGATCTGGAGATCAAGGGTCTTTGGTCTCCGGAAGAAAGGTTGCTTCACATCAACCTTCTGGAGTGAAGGGTGATTAGTTTGGCACTCAACGCCTTCCTCCCTTCCCTTCGTGGTCTGTCGGTTCAGGTCCTGACGGACAACACGACCGCGATGTGGTATATCAACAAGCAGGGAGGAGTGGGATCGCATCTTCTCTGCAGAGAAGCCTTGCGTCTCTGGTCCTGGGTTCAGGACCACCAGATTTGTCTGATGGCAAATCATCTGGCCGGAGTTCTAAACGTTCGTGCAGACAGTCTCAGTCGGCAGTTCTCAGCCGATCACGAGTGGAGGCTTCATCCAGAGGTGGTTCGTCACGTCTTCCGGATGTGGGGGACTCCTCGGGTGGACCTGTTCGCCACTCATGAGAACACCCACTGCCTGTCGTTCTGCAGCCTCCAGTATCTGATGCAGGGAGCCGTGGGGGACGCGTTTCAGTTGAGTTGAGAACCGCAACTCCTTTACGCGTTTCCCCCCATACCCTTGATTCCTCGGGTTCTGAGGAAGATTCGCCCAGACCGGGCACAAGTTATTTTGATCGCCCCGGATTGGCCAAGAAGGGTGTGGTACACAGATCTTCTCCACCTCTCCTCGTGCTCTCCGCTCCGTCTCCCTCTCAGGGCAGATCTCCTCTCTCAGATGGAGGGGCAGGTTCTACACCCCCATCTCCAAACCTTACACCTTCATGCCTTGAGATTGAACGGGACAACCTGAATTCTTTTTCTCTTCCACACAATGTGGTGAATGTCATATTATCCGCCAGGCGTGACTCCACCAAGTCGATCTATTCCTATAGGTGGTCCAAAGTCTATTGACCCCTTGAGGGCTCGGCTCGTTTGTCCAACATTCTTCAATTTGCTCTTTCTTTGGCCCAACAGGGTTTTGCTGTGGCGACTGTAAAAGGCTATTTGTCGGCCTTGTCGGCATTCCTTTGTTTGCCGGAACATCCGTCTTTATTTAAGTCACCTATTGTTTTACGTTTTATCAAAGGTCTTACCAACAAATTCCCTCCAACTCCATTTATTGTGCCTCAATGGGACTTGAATCTAGTCTTGACTTACTTGATGGGTTCACCCTTTGAACCCTTACACAAGTGTCCCATGAGACTTCTGTCTTTCAAGACTGTTTTTCTTGTAGCAATTACCTCGGCAAGGAGGGTAAGTGAGCTTCAAGCTCGGAGTTCAAAACCCCCATTCCTGACCATTCATGCTGAGAGAATGGTACTTAGTACCAGTGCTGCTTTTCTGCCTAAGGTGGTAACTCTCTTCCATCTGGGGAAGTCCATTACCCTCCCTACCTTTTTATCCTCCCACTCACCCTTCCAAGGAGTAGGAGCGGCTTCACCGTCTAGACCCTAAGAGGGCGGTGAGTTTCTACCTCAATAGGAATAAAGACTATCGTGTGGACGACCAGCTTTTCGTTTGATTTGCTGGCTGTAAGAGAGGAAAAGCGGTGCAGAAGCGCACTCTGTCGAGATGGATAATCCTGTGTATAAAGATCTGCTACGCCCTTGCTGGTAAGGAACCTCTAGAAGGTATAAGGGCTCACTCTACTAGAGCAAAGTCATCAACGTCTGCTTTATCTAGAGGTGTACCGGTTGAGGATATTTGTAGAGCCGCAACTTGGGCCTCCCTCCACACTTACTGCTTGGATTCCGAGGTGAGGAGGGATGGCCTCTTTGCGCGCTCTGTCCTCCAAGATTTCTTGGTATAGCAGAGTGGACACCCTCCTTCGGGAGTGGGGACTGCTGTGGGATTCTATTCACAAGGTGAGGAATCCACTGGCAGATGTATCTATCAGAAGAACAAGTTACTTACCTTCGGTAACGCTTTTTCTGGTAAATACAGTATCTGCCTGTGGATTCCTCACTGGCCAACCCGCCTCCCCGTTGTCCTCTCTTCTATACCTACTAAGTGTATATTTGTTAAAAATTTTAAATGGATATATTTATATGTTCATGCACATTGCATTGATTTCACACTGTGTGTGCTGTTTTGAATACTGTGTATTATGTATACGATATACGATTACTGTTATGTCGGTCTGTCTGGAAAAAAAGGGCGGAACTGACGTCATCACGCCGACGAGGCCCTATTATCGATCCAGAGACGTCAGCGGGGTCGCGAGCGGAGTCGTACCCTCTGTGACGTCGTCCATGACCTCGCCGGCGTGGAGAGCTACAAAGGTTTCCGATTGGCTGCTGCACAGGGGATATTCACAAGGTGAGGAATCCACAGGCAGATACTGTATCTACCAGAAAAAGCATTACCGAAGGTAAGTAATTTGTTCTCCTTGGACATATTGTGATAGGCCAATACCTTTGTTTCAATGTTGTTCTCTTAATGTAGTTATAGGTGGGTCTTGTGCACTAGTATTCATGACCCTGCATTCTTTTCCCATTATGCATGTCAAAGTTTCTCTTTGTTTCTAAGGCAGTACTTAATTTGTGCTGGTGCTTTCCGGTGCTTAGCTCCAGCACTTAATTATTAGTCCCGGGTCTACACGCAATGCTGCACGTCATTGATTATAACGCCTCTGCACAGAGTGTTTTGTCATGGAACTTGAAGTAACACTGACTACACACCAGGAAGGGTCCGATTTGGAAGGCAGCCCTATGTGTCATCTGCTCTCATCCTCCTGGACCTCTCGGCCGCCTTCGACACGGTCTGCCATCGCACTCTAAAAACACGCCTCCAAGAAGCCGGTATCCAAGAGAAGGCCCTCGACTGGACCACATCCTTCCTCTCCGACAGATCCCAGAGCGTCCGCCTCTCACCTTTCCGATCCGAAGCCACCGACATCATCTGCGGCGTCCCCCAGGGCTCCTCCCTCAGCCCGACGCTGTTCAACATCTACATGGCCCCCCTCGCACAAGTAGCTCGCCACCACAACCTCAACATCATCTCCTACGCTGACGACATTCAGCTCATCCTCTCCCTCACCAAGGACCCACGCACCGCCTAAACCAACATCCACGATGGAATGAAGGCTATCGCCGACTGGATGAGGAGCAGCCGTCTGAAACTGAACTCTGACAAGACGGAGGTCCTCATCCTCGAACCCAACCCCTCAGCCTGGGACGATTCCTGCTGGCCAACCACTCTGGGGACAGCACCGACACCCACCGACCACGCACGCAATCTTGGATTCATCCTCGACTCCTCCCTCTCCATGTCCAAACAGGTCAACGCCGTCTCCTCCTCCTGCTACAACACCCTCTGCAGGATCTACAAGTGGATCTCGACCGAAACAAGAAGAACAGTGAACAGGCCCTCAGCAGCAGGCTGGACTATGGCAATACACTCTACGCCGGAATCCCAGCCAAACACCTACGACGACTACAGCGCATCCAAAATGCCTCCGCCCGACTGATCATCAAAGTCCCCCGCCGCTACCACATCATCCCCCACCTGAGGAACCTACACTGGCTCCCCGTCGACAAGAGGATCACCTTCAAACTCCTCTCCCACGCACACAAAGCACTCCACAACGCTAGACCAGCCTACCTGAACAGCAGACTCAGCTTCCACACCCCTCGCCGCCAGCTCCGCTCCGCCAGCCTCGCCGTCGTCCCCCGCATCCAGCGAACCACCTCCGGCGGCAGATCCTTCTACGACCTCGCCGCCAAGGCCTGAAACACCCTTCTTACCCGCCTACGGCAGACCGAAGACCTACTCGCCTTCAGAAGACTCCTCAAGACCTGGCTCTTCGAACCGTAGCAAAGCTTCCACCCCCCCTTCCACCCCTCTCAGCGCCTTGAGACCCTCACGGGTAAATAGCGCGCTCTACAAATAGATTGATTGATTGACTCGAAAAAAGTCAGTGTGCTCACTGCTCCTTGAGTTGAAACTGAAACAGAATGGACATTGGATCGTCTGGCACTGCTAAGGAGCGGGGGGATACTGTGACATGCCAGTAAGAGGGTACTGACTGTAACATCATAAACAGAGTGCCTGCGTAGTGCGTATACTGCCTAGGTGCTGCTAGAGCTGTGTTCTGGTGTGCCGCCGGGCAGGCCAGTGAAATTAAAAAAACGTCCGGTAAGGCGACATGCAGGAAGCATCACGCCGGTCAGTTTACTGCCCGTCTGCTCATGCTGCGCTGGTATCTGCAAGTATGGAGGAGACAGAGAGAGATAAGTTAATGTCCGTGTCCTGCTTCTCGTCCGCAGTGCCAGTGCAGTCACTGTCTGACTCTGACTGTGAGTCTGCTGAGCTGAGCTTGACTGTCTGTCTCAGGCAGTGGTCTCATCGGACCCGACACATCACTTTTTTCAAGTCGGTGAATGAGTCAGTCGAGTCCACCACGCACAGTCGGCCACAGTCAGTAGTACTGGTACTCCGGTCCGGTCCCTTCCAGCGAACTGTGTTGCGGGCTGCCCGGCGGCAGCTGTGCCCAGGCCTGCACTGGTTGAGTCAAGAGGAGAAAATTGAGATTCATGAATGAATGAATCTCAGTTTTCTTCTTCTCAACCATTAATGACTGAAATTCTGCAGCGGCTGCCAGTGTCTGTCTCATATGTTGATGGCGTGGTGCCGCACTTAACAGTGTTCCTGGCCCTGCCGGTGGGCTGAATTGGGCTAGATTTTAGTTCTGCGGGGGCTGGGGATGTGCGACAGGAGCGAACGTGCGCAGATTTCAGATTGCGCATCCATTGCCATGCCCCAGCATACCTGCACGGCCGCATCCCACCACCAAATAATCGTGGTTTAATCAACAGACGGCCAGCCACGGCCTTCAACTCGGTCACTCTGAGTGCCAGCCAGCGCGACCCACCCACCCGACAACGACGTTGGTGTTAAAGGGACTGGCTGGCAGTGGCAGCAGAGCAGTAGATAGTAGCTAGTACCGCCCGGCAGCCAACAGCACCCAGGTGAGGCAGGCCGCTGGCAAGATTAGTGGCACTGTGGCACGCGCCTGGCACTAGGCCTCACCGCCCCCAATCAGTTAATAAAGCTTACGCGCAGCAGCCTTAGGCAGTGGCAGTGATGTGCACTGACTCTGCAGTCAGAAGTTCAGGCCCGGCTCACCACGAATGAACCGCGCTGCCGCCAAGGTTAAGCCAGTGAGTTAAGCTGAGCACAGACACAGTAGAAGTAACTTTAACAGTTAACTACTAATAGCGTAGTAAGTAGCCGCCTTGCACCCGCCCCATAATTCCACGATCATCAATCATGATGCCAAGAGGAGAATGGATATTCATGATGCTGAATGAATCTCTTCTCAATTTGATATGTTGATGGCGAGGCGGCTGTGGCCCTTAGTTTAGTGTTGCTTTCCTGGTGGGCGGGGTGGGAGGGACACTGATTTGGGCTCGGTTTTGGTTCTGCAGGGTTTGGGGTTTTGCGCAGTTGGCAGTGTGGCATGTGCAGTTTCATTTTTTCAGATTACACATTGACACACCCCAGTAGACCCCTCACGGGCCGGCCGCAGCCCACCACACCGAGTCATCCTACTGGGTCTGACCCGTTCGGCTACTTCAACACCAGCAAACCAGTGCTACCCGATGATGACATTTGCATTGAGGAGTCCACGACTGGCAGCAGTCGTACGGTACCGCCGGTAGCAACAGCACCAGGTGAGGCAGGCATGCAGTGGCAGGCAGGCGGCAGGCCTAATGCTGCCCTAAGCAGCAGCCTAAGGCAGTGCTGCACTATCTGCACTGCACTCAGTGTGTCTCGGCCCAGCATGAACGAACCACTAAGTTTAAGTTAGCAATAGACAGCAGTAGTGTTAAACAGTACTGAAGATAAGAAGTTGATCCTAGTTTGATTCCTGAGGCGGAAAGCCAGGAATCCAGACGCTTATTTTAAATTTCACTGTATTGTTACTTTATGTTCCACTAACCTGATACTTGCTTTTAAGAATTGCGGGAAGGGCAGATTTACATGCTCTCTGCTTCATTGGGGCATAATTGTTGCAGTTTCTTTCCTTAGCGCTAATAGTGGGCGCCATCTTGCTAGAAAGACGAGTTAGCGGGCCAGTCATTGGCGACATACAACACCTGACTTCCGGGATAAAATGATACCTCATACCCGGACGTGCAGCGGACGCGTGCACGCCGATGGCGCGCCCAAGGCAAGCCCGTCCGCGCCGGGCCACGACGGGGGATGAGTAATGCTGGCCAATTGGGCACCGACCCTTTGACTTTCACGAGTAAAGCGCTACGTGGCATCGGAAAGAGGGCCCCAAACAACCAAGAGAAAACCCCCATCTGTTCCACTATTCTACCAAATATCTTAGAAGGGCCATTAGGGTGCAGGGCTTGTAGGAGCCAATGAGAATTAGGGGATATCGCCCCCGCTGCAACTTATGAAGGATCGAACTACATTTTATGCAATGTTCGCTCACTGATAAAACATGCTATTCAAATTTGGGATATTTTATCTTCGCTTTCCCCAGACATATGTTTCCTGACAGAAACTTGGCTGACCCCCCATAGCACCCCGGCAATTAATATAGCGATTCCGGATGTCTATAAGCTTATCCACTTGGACAGAGCGGGGAAAGTGGGAGGGGGAATTGCCATTGCATTTAAAGAGAATGTAAAGGTCCAATGGCTAGACACGCTTAGGAATGAGAAGCTAGAGATAGGTCTTTTTAGGGTCAGCATCTCACCTACCAAGACCTGGGAGGGCGCACTTTTGTACCGTCCACCTAGTTCAAAATCGAACTTTGTCAACCTTGTGACAGAGTTCATTGCCGCACAGGTCGTAGCCTCCAGGAGTTTTATACTGTTGGAAGATTTTAACTACCATGGAGAAGCCACCCAGGATCCAGAAGTGGCGCAGCTGCTTTCAGGACTATCAGACATGGGTCTGGGACAATACGTCCTCTGCCCTACACACACAGCTGGACATACATTGGACATGATATTTTCGAATAATGAAACCCTAGTAGTTGCGAATGCTCAGCCTCTGACCTGGACAGATCATTATTTGATCTCTTTCAGCTGCCCAGAGGAAATGAAATATGAACAGGCGCAACCACCCAGACTAAAAAAACCTCAGAAAGCCAGACCTTGGCAGAAACTTACCGTAGAAGCATTTGAGGGAAAGTTTCAGATCTTTGAGAATCAGGTTGAGGAATCGAGGGACCACGATACGGGGGCGCTACTGGCAAATTTTAACCGGGCTTTGACTCAGACACTGGACGTGGTTATCCCGGAAAAGAACACCAAGCCTGGGCTTAGCCGAGTCTCAGCACCCTGGTACTCAGGGGCTCTAAAAACTGAAAAATCCTCCTGTAAAACTTTGGAGAGACAATGGAGACGATCCAAAAATGAGGGGGACAAAAGGACCTATAAAAAAAGCTCTAGCAGGCTACCACCACAATATCAAATCGGCCAGATGCATATACATCCAAAAGCAAATAGAACAGGCAGAGAATTCTGTAAAGACATTGTTTGATATTGTGAAGGGCTTCTCTTCCCCGCAGGCCTGCATGCAACAACCAATGGAAACACAGGAGCTCTGTGAGGCGTTAGCCTCCTACTTCCAGGATAAAATCTCCCTGATATATGAGAACTTTCCTAAAAATAAAAGCACCAGCTTAGTTGAACCTTGTGCCCATATTGTGGTGCCGGGAAATGGCCTCAACCAGTTTGAGCCTATTACCCGGCAGGATGTCATTCGTCTTCTCCAAACATCAAAGTCAGGATCCCCGAGTGTCACTTGCCCGCCATATGTCATGGCCTTGATTGCAACCAGCTGTGCGCCGGCTATTCAGGAGATCTTTAACTCCTCGATGGCCAGCGACTACATTCCCATGACGTGGAAGGAAGCCCACGTGCGCTCTATCCTTAAAAAACCTTCAGCAGATCCTGCAGTCCTTAGCAACTATAGGCCCATATCACTACTCCCTCTGCTGGCAAAGATATTGGAGGCACACATTAACACTCAATTGAGCCAGTATCTGGAGTCCAATAACATTCTGGATACATCGCAGTCCGGCTTTCGGCCGGGATTTAGTACAGAGACTGCCATTTTGTCAGTCACGGATTCCATCAGGCGAACGCTGGACGGAGGGGGATCCGTGATGCTTATTCTTCTGGACCTCTCCGCAGCATTTGATACTGTGTCACATCAACTGCTGGCGGAGAGGCTGCAGGATTGCGGAATCGGGGATCTGGCACTGAAGTGGCTGGCCCACTTCCTGGCTAACCGGAAACAACAGTTTATGATGGGCCCTTTCAGATCTTCCAAATACCTGTTGGAGAGAGGGGTCCCACAGGGTTCGTGCTTAAGCCCGACCCTCTTCAATGTATGTATGGCTCCACTAGCCAGAATAGTGCGGCAGTATGGGTTTGAGGTCGTCTCATATGCAGATGACACTCAACTGATTTTCCCTATTGGGAAAAATCTGGCAGAGGAAAGAGCACGTTTCGCACAAGGAATGCTGGCTATTGCAAACTGGATGGCAGAATCCTGCCTCCAATTAAACCCGGGAAAGACAGAGCTAATGTTTCTGGAAAAAGACAGGAACTCGTGCTGGACGACTGGTGGCCAGCAGAGCTGGGCACCGCCCCAGTCCCCTCGGACTCAGTGAAAAGTCTGGGAATCCAGCTTGAAGAAACCTGTCTATGAAAAAAAATGTCAGCAATATAATGAGCTCTTGCTATTACAGCCTACGGCTCTTGCGGAAAATTATTCCTTATCTCCCCTTGAGCCATCGCAGGACGGTAGTCCAAGCATGAGTAATTAGTGGAATGGACTATGGCAATGCTCTGCTGGCGGAAGTAGGAGTCACGCAGCTAGCAAAGCTCCAAGTCATTAAAAACACGGCCGCCTGGGTGGTTCTAAATCGCCCCCCGGGTACCGCTTCGCTCCCCCTTCTGAAGGAACTGCATTGGCTGCCGGTCAAAACTAGAGCTTTCTTCAAAACCTGCTGCCTAGTCTTTAAATTACGAAAACAAAGGTCCTAAGCCTAGAACAATATTTCATGCCAATGTTATATAGACCACAATAGGCTGCTATATACTTTTCCTTTTCCCAGCCGGGAAAGGGATTTATTTGTAAAATATAACAAGTGTTCAGAACTTGGAATACATTTTGACAACAAACATTTTTGTTTGCAGTAAAGCACAGTCCTGTGCCGTACTTGAAGGTGAGAGTAGATTAAAGAAAAAGTATGATAGAAAGAAAAGTTTACTTCAGGCAAGGAGAGGTGAGAAAACTGGGTACTGTTTTACATCAAAATTGACAGTGATTCCTAGAGTAGTACATACAAACAGTAGTATACATTAATTAGCTGTATGTCTACTAAAAAGAGTCGACGGCGTTTCGATCCCGGGCTCAAATTATAAAGGGATCATCTTCAGGACTTAGAAATTATATTGCCTGGTATAACAGTATGTACGCCTGTTAGGGAAGAAAACAGGGGAAAAACAGAGAAGCAATAGGAATTAGGTTGCTTTCTGATGCTGAAATTAGAGGTCAACTGAGTAGATACTTACATAATTCGGAATCGCAGTGCAGTGAAAGTGCCAGCAGACGTGTTGTTTAGATAAAGGTGTACTGGAGTGCAGTACTGGTGCTCGCCAAAGATGCTGGGGTCACAGCATCTTTGGCGACCCGTATAAAACCTCCTGCACGACTAAAACTAGTGCCCACATAACCGAGGGCACCAAGCACCAGCCTATTGTGGTCTATATAACATTGGCATGAAATATTGTTCTAGGCTTAGGACCTTTGTTTTCGTAAATTAACGGATACACATGGTCCATAGTCACCTAGTGGGTCCCCCTTGTTTTGAGAAAAGCCTAGTCTTTAAAGCCATGAGGGAAATTGGCCCAAAATATCTACAAATCAAACTATGCAAACTGACATCGTCTTGTAATTTAAGATCTAATGATAAAGCTCTCCTAGCGATGCTGCGTATCTATCGGAATCGCCTGGGAGGTAAAGCCTTTTCATACGTCGGCCCCAAATACTGGAACTCCCTACCGGAAGTGCTGCGAAAGTCCCCCTCTTACCTGACTTTAAGGAAACATCTGAAAGCCTTCGTATATTGATGACATGCTCTGGGTTTTCGCTGCTCTCGGCAGCTGAACTAGGTAGCGCGGAGATGCCCCCGGGTGATTCATGCGCTTTACAAAATACCAAATACCATACTTAGTTAAGTAACTTAACTAGTAGCGCGGTAGCCACCATGCACCCATGCCTTGAATGATCATCATCATGCCAATAAGGGGCCGCCCATGCCATGCCAAACCAACGCTGCTTTTTTGGGGGGGGAGCGTGACGGTCGTCAGAAGGTCACTCGCACGCCACTGTGTGGTAGTACTGTCTCTCTGTGCAGCATGCTGCATGAATGAATGATGAGATCAGTGCAGTGCACTGCCTGGCCGGCAGCTGCCTAGTACTAGGCTAGCCGCCGCCGGCCATACAAAGGCACACATGTTTTTTATGCTGGCCTCAGTGTGGAAGTGGAACCCCAGGTTGAAATGTGCCGAGACTACTGATGCTTACTGATGATAGCTCGGGGTCTAAATCCTTTCTGCGAAGACTCAAACAGAAGAGATCTGAGGGTCAGTGAGGGTCATAGGTTTAGCCTAGGACAGGTCCATGCTGAGATGACCTCAAGACTCCCATGTTCGTAAGGGCAGGCTCAGGCTGATATTACTGTATGCATTGGCATGCCATCAACGCGGTACTGCCATTGATGGGGCGGCAAGTGGCAGCTGCAAGAGATTCTCCACTCGGTGCTGTTTGCAGCATGGTAGTGGTAATGAGAACCTGTATCACTAAGATGCAACCGCATGTCTCTTTGAGACTTTTTAGATGCCCTGCTAAATGTGGGTGCATCTCCCGCCACATAAGATGCAACTGCATGTTTCTTTGCCAGTGGAGGTAGTGGGCGGAGCCTGAGAAAAGTAGGTGTGGCCTCCGACAAACATTTGAGCACCTGCACTTCATATTTTACAAATTAAGCACTGTTCTACGGGATCATTGTGGCCATCTGTCTGCATGTACCAGTATACATGTGCATCAGTGTTTGTTTCCCAAGGTATGTACCTGTCTTATACATACTTGTTTCAGTGTTTGTATCTTAATGTGCTTCTACTCATGTGTGCCTGTGTTGGTGTTCATTTCCTAGTGTACGTGTCCCTGTGCCATTAAGATAGGCACCTTTCAGTGTCAATGTCCAAGTGTCCATGGTACAGTGTAAATGGTCAACTGTTCCTGTGTACATGTTCAAGTAGACCTGTTCCATTGGTTCTAGTTTCCATGTCCAAGTATTCGTGTTTTTGTGTTAATGTTTCAGTTGTTCTAGTGTCTATGTCCTGTGTAAGTATTCAAGTGCACATGTTTCATTGGTTCTTTCATCCACGCCCAAGTGTTAATGTTCTAGTCTATAGGTTCCTGTGTGCATGTCAAGTATCCATATTCTAGTGTGCATGTTCCAGTGATTACAGTTTCCGTGTTTACCTGTTCATGTTCTAGTGTACATAATCCAGTTGTTCTAGTGTCCTTGTTGGAGTGTATAGGTTCCATTGGTTCTAGAATCCATGCCCAAGTGACCATGTTCAATAGCACATGTTCCAGTGTCCAAGTTTTTGTGTCCATGTTCTAGTGTGCTTGTGCCAGTATTCCTGTCCAAGTGTCCATGTTCTGGTGTACATGTTCCAGCAGTTGTAGTTTCCACATCCTTGTGTTCATGTTCTTGTACGCAGGCTCAATATCTGTGTCCAAGTAGCCATCTTCTACTGAACACAGGTCTGTGTCCATGCACACTTATCCATGTTCTAAAGTACATATTCCAGCGGCAATATTCAAATGTCCATGTCCAATTGTCCATGTTATCGTGTACCTGTTTCACTGTCCTTGTCCAGGTGGCCATGTTTTAGTGTGCATGTTCCAGTGGTTGTAGTTTCCATGCCCAAGTGTCCATGTTGTAGTGGACTCCTTCCAGTGTCTTTGTTCTAGTGTACATGTTCCAATTCCCATTTCAAAAGTCCATGTTATAGCATACATATCCTAGTGTGCGTGTCCATGTGTTTGTTTTCCAGTGTATATGTTCCAGTGGTTCTAGTGGGTGGGATTCATTGGTTCTGGTCTCCAAGTTCTCATGTCGGTGTTCGAGTGTGCAGATTCCATAGGTTCTAGTATCCATGCCCAATTGTCCATGTTCTAGAGCATATGTTCAAGTGCCCATGTCCAAGTGTCCATGTTCTAATATTCCCATTCAACTGTTGATGTTCTTGTGCCCATGTCCAGGTGTCCATGTTGTAGTGTGCATGTTCAAGTGGTTGTAGAGTTCATGCCCGCATATTTATGTTCTAGTGTACATGTTCCAGTGGTTATAGTGTCTATGTCTCCATGTCAGTGTTCAAGTGTACATGTTATTCAGAAAACAGCAGCCAGGTTAGTCTGCAATTTACGAAACAGATCACCATAGCTTCAGACCTTAAAAACACTTAGCTATGTGCCCATGCGCAGGAGGACAATGTTCAGGTTGATCTGTCATGCTCATTGGGCCTTCTATAGATCTGGCCTTCTTTATCTGAGCAGTATAATTATAGAGTTATCAGCCAACAAGAGCCTAAAGATATTCAATTCACGCCTTAATCAAGCACATCTGGATCTGCAGAGCTAGAATTGGCTCCTATTTACCAGCAAGACGCTGGAATAGTCGACCACTTGGGATAGAACTCATCCCTGAGATGCTTCTCTTCAGGAAAGCCCTAAAGAAACAACTGTTTAATTTTTAAACCTCGGTTTTTTTCGGAGTCTCTATTGCCTATCCTGATCACACTTGACCGTGCAAGGATTATCCCTTCAGGGATGAGTTTTTATGCATTTACAAATCAGATTAACATAATTTAGTATCCTTGTCCAGGTGTCCTTGTTCAGGAGTTCATGTTCCAGTGCTTCCAAAATCCATGTTTCAGTGTCAGTTGTCAGTATTCCAGTGCATGGTGTCTTTTCTCCGCTCACTGTGCTGTCTCTTCTTATCCTGTTAAGGTTCACGCCTCGAAGACGAACAGCATGAACGTGTTGAGTGGGCTGCGCGAGATGATCAAGGAGGGAGGTCTTGTGTCACTCTGGAGGGGGAACGGGATTAACGTTTTGAAGATTGCGCCAGAGACCGCCATCAAATTCATGGCTTACGAACAGGTGAGATTTTTACACTGCCATGTGTGATAAAAAAAAGGGCCAGTTTGAGATGGCATCAGATTCATGAGCAGGAAATGTGTATGCAATTACCAAGTGGCTAGGCACGAATGTCATTATAAAATACCACCAGGTCCATGACGTATAACAGATGACGTCTGCATCTCTTGAGGCAGTTGGACAGGAGAGGTCATTGTGGGACACCTTTGGATTTATGTAGCATGCACAGGTGAGTCCTTTGCACCTACGAAGTTATGGTCAGTGTGCACTGCCAGCATGTTATTAATGTACAAGCAGACTGTGCAGTTCCCCCAAGACGTCGAATGCGTGGATTAATCTGAAGCGCCATCAAGTTGATTGAGTAGAATAAGCAGGTGAGATACTCTGTATTTTAGGGCTGTCATAGGTGAGCTCAGTGCACAAATTTGCTGCAGCAGCCAACAGTGTGACTAAAAGGCCCGTGTGAGTCCCACCGACAATCTTAATGTGATGCTTAGTCCTAGTTTGATGTCATGCTGTGTACTAAAGGTGTGTGACATTGTCTCTATTTTGAAAGTGCCGTGCTTGCATGCAGTGCTGGAATTGGAAAAATACATCTGGAACCTACAAATCGGGGGTCAAGGTGTGGCAGGTGAAAAGGGGTGGAGTCACAAGGGGGCAAGGGCAAGTCATGAAAAGTGGAGTCTGAAAGTCAACTTATGCATTTATTTAGAAAACATTCTGCTGTACAGACATTGGCAACAATGCAAACCTGACAGTAACTTTGTTCAGGGTTACTTAATTGATCACAAAGAAGCTGCACATTAAGATCTCGTAAGGAGTTAAGGCACCTGGTGCAGAGATCCTTGTGTGCAGAGTACATTTTGGGGATTACGTTAAAAGCAAGATAACTCTGGTAGCCAATGCACTTACTTGAAATATCTGTTTTTTTCTAGTCAAAGTTTAGACTCATAAAGTAGCATAGAGATTTAATCTCAACCACTGCGCCTTTTAACCTATGCCTGCTCATGACCATGATATATATTTAAACAAAATCTCCCTCAATGGAAAACCTTGTGTAGTAACCAACTAAGTGGACTATTAACATAAGAAAATACAATAAGGGGACCTGCAGAGCTACTCAAAACTGCCAGTATATTGAAAACCATAAACTACGTGCCTGTCTCTCCCCTCAAGCGCAACCCAAGGGCATGAGCCCAACAACATGCTAGCTGGTACACAGAGGTACTCAGACGGACGAAAAATAACTGCAAGCAACTGGAGTGCAAGTGGAGAGCGAGCCAAGACCCGCAGACAAAACATCTTCTAACACACCTCTAGGTGCTACCACCAGCCGATCCATAACAACAAGCGCACATCTCTGGCAGACGTCGTCAACACCAGCATAAACATCAGCAAGGACATTGTTTGCCATCGTCCAAGATTTCACCATGCCTCCAGCCACTTCCAGCAACATCAGCCCTTCGTAAGACCTCTTCAACAAACTCAATTTTTTTTTGTTACAATATCACCTCGATATACTGCAACTTTTGCCCTTAGCCAGAAGCCAACATCCTTGCAACTAAACTTCCCATCATGCCCGAAGAATGTACCCTGACCTCAGGACCCGCTGTCACTGCGAACGAAACTGCCACACCATAAAGTCCATCCACGCGCTGGACCACATCGGACCACTGCCCCACCAAAGCTTTACCAAAGGACTACGACCGATTGGCGAAGCATTAACACCCATCCTCAATGTGTCTTATCGACTCAGCCACTTTCCTGACACCTTGAAACCTGCCACAGTTACACCCCTGCTCAAGAAACTATCTGCTAACCCATCCATGCTTGCTAAGTACAGAACTATCTCCCTCTTACCATACCATGGTCTTAGAGAAGGTCTTAGAGAAGCTCATCAACCAGCGCCTCACCGACCACATCAGCAAGTACCAACTCCTCAATGCCACGCAGTCTGGCTTCAGGCACAACCAGTGTACAGAAATTGTTGCTCATCGACACTCCAAATGACATTTGCGTGATCCTGTACACAGGAGAAGCTGTAGCCATTATCCTTCCCTCCTGGACCTTTCTGCAGCATCGAACAAGGTCACACACCCCATCTGCATCAGACACCTCCACAAGACTGGCATCTAAGACGCCACTCTCCGCTAGACCTCCTTCATTTAAAAAATATATATATGTTTATTGTATTTTCCATGTTTAGAAAATCCACATTTCACCTACAGTACCAACATCTGTGGTCAGAGAAGGGACATTGCTCTTGCTTGATCATAGCAATATCCAACATAACATGATCAGGCCCTTCACTCCCCTTACATAGATACTATTCATTATGGAGGAGCAAGAGAGCCGAACTGGCATAACATAAAGCATATATGTTAGGTATATAAGAAGAATCAGTAGAATAAGAACTGCAACAAACATATTTGTGTTTCATCATGAACAACATCAAAAAGATAGAAACAAAAATGGTATAACAAACTAAACCCTGTAAGTGTATATCCAGCCTCACCCCACCACCTGTGCCACCAAGTTCCCCGCTCATTTCTCGATTTCCCCATTAGGGCTCCCTCCTTCACACATCACCATCCCTGCTTAGCAACATACATTCAGTTCCTACACCACCGGTCAGCATGGTGCCACCATGGAGCAAATGGTTGGGTGATCTGATTGTCCCCCTCATTCTACACTGCTCTTCAGTTGAGCTGCATGTGTCTTCACGGGGCTCGGTCATCTGAGTCTACCTCCAACTTCTCCAGGTAATTATCCCATGGGCCCAGGTGGGTCCTCCCCTCTTCCCCTTGTGTGTAGCATCTATGTATCGCTAGATCAGCTACAGCCCATTTATGCATTTCAGCTTACCACCGGCTCAGAGGGGGAGCCGTGGTCGATTTTCCACATCATGGCGATACATCACTTGGCAAGGATCAAGGCCTGGTTCTGCAACCGCAGTAGTCCCTTCGTCTTCTTCGAAATATATCCCTTGTCCAGTAGACACCAGACTTGGTCTAGTGGGAACAGGCAGCCCGTCACCTCCGCCACACTCTGTGCCACTTGCAGCAAAAAAGGGGACATACGACCACACCATGAGTATAAAGTCTGCTTCATTCGTCCCACACCTAGGGCATGTTCATACTCGCCACAATACTAATTATAACCTAGGTCACAGGCAATCTTCTCTTAAACTGTTTAGAAATGATATCCCTCACGTTGCAATCAATTACAACTACCTCCCCTCTTTTAATGATTATGGAGTAGGGGGTATATCAATCTCGTGCCCAACTTAAAAGTGCCCGTCCCTTTAAAACAGACAGATGTGAAACCATATACCACTGTGAAAAAAAGTGTGTGGAAGCGAGATGGCACCTCACGGGCGCACCACCAATGGGGCACCTGGCAGGTACTCACCAGGATAGCCTGTTATCATCATTGGTGCCATCAAGCTCAGAGAAAAGTGTCCAAGTGAAAACAAATATGTGTTTGCGAGAGCAAGTGCAGTGGAAAAAACAAATCACACAAAATAGTGTCGCACAACATAAAACATACGCATACAGCACGGACACACAAACTTTATTCCTGTTCTTTCGTGCTGATTGCATAATTAAAAAAGTGAATCTGGCTACTACTTATGCAGCCATATTCTACTTGCCGACAGATTTCATTGCCATAGTGTTCGTCTGGCAATTTATTCAGGGCATACAGTTTTTTAAGCCACTGCTTTGGACACCGGGGCTTCACAACCTCTAACGGCAGCTATCTCTCATACCGGCCGAGAGATACTAAAAACACGTATAGACTAACTCCTCCTGTGAGTCGAGTGAATGCCGGCTGGTCTCCCACTATCGTTAAGAATACGAAGGGCACGACAGATAACTCACAGAAGGAGTTAGTCTATATATGGCTGCATAAGTAGTAGCCAGATTCAACATACGTATGTTTTATGTGTGACACTATTTTCTGTGTTTTGTTTTTTCCGCTGCACTTCCTCTCGCAAACACATATTTGTTTTCACTTGGACACTTTTCTCTGAGCTTGATGGCACCAATGATAACAGGGCTATCCCGGTGAGTACCTGCCAGGTGCCCCATTGGTGGTGCGCCTGTGAGGTGCCATCTCGCTTCCACACACTTTTTTTCACAGTGGTATATGGTTTCACATCTGTCTGTTTTAAAGGGACGGGCTCTTTTAAGTTGGCACAAGATTGATATACCCCCTACCCCATAATCATTAAAAGAGGGGAGGTAGTTGTAATTGATTGCAACGTGAGGGATATCATTTCTAAACAGTTTGAGAAGATTGCCTGTGACCTAGGTTATAATTGGTATTGTGACTTGATGAGTGGAGGGCGACCTAGGTCCTGAATTCCCTCTTTGCTCTTTGTTGTTGTTGGCATGTGCTACTCGCCCCTGGATACATCCTCCCATTCCTCTTTGGGGTTCGGATATGCTTGGTGATGGTGGTGTCACCTTTCAAACCAACTGAATTCAACAGGTCCACACCTTATCCAATATATCACCGGAAAAACCAACCTTCCACCAGTCCCACAGTGTCTCAGTTTGCCCAGTGGAGTGTTGCGGCTGGGCAGTGTATAAGTAAGTGATAGCTTTGGTGGAACCCCCCTGTCAGTGCCACCTCCAATGGAACCCCAATGGGTGGTGTCCCCTGATCCTTGCCCACGTCCCATGCATCACATCCCTGAGGGCAGAGTAAAGCATAAACAGCTTCATTCCCTTTCCCTAGTCAAGCATCAGTTCTTTGAAAGTGTGCTAACCCTCATCAGACATCACATCAGCCCAGGACCAGATCCCTACCCCTTCCCAGTCTCTAGTCCAGTATGCCACACCCGAAATTGCACACTCAGGCATTGTCCATATGGGAAGGATGGGAACATAAGGCGTGGATTTCACACCTCCACAAGCATAGACACCGTCGGAAGCCCTGGGCGGAGTGGTATCCACTAGCCTTTGTAAGAGGGGTCACTCCCAATTTGTCCACCAACCCGCATATTCTAGGGCTCACACTAACCATCGCATTGGACACTGCAGCCGGGCAGCCGCGTAATGTAACTCATAATTGGGGGCACCCAGTTCGTCCTCGTCTAAGTGGGATTTGGGATTATAGGATACCAAGGGCCACTCAACGTCTGCCATCACCCCGTATTAGGGTCGTCAATAATCCCTGCAGTTCCCTAAAAAATGACTTCCATATGATTATCAGAATGACTGCAAAAAAATAGAAAAGTCTGGGCAGCACCAACATTTTAGAAATGGCGATCTTGCCCATCAGCAACAGTGGAAAGCCAGTCTAGAAAAGAAGCAACCAACAAATGGAGACCATAGCCCTTGCTATATTTCCCTTCAGTAAGGCATCCACCCCATCATATACCTGCACTCCCAGATATTTAATGGTGTCAAATTGGCAGGTCAGACCAGTGCGTGGCAAAGCCTCTCTCTGGCCGGCTGTTGGTGTTGTCAAGGGAAACAGGCATGACTTGTCCCTATTGATACAGAGCCTATGTATTCTCCCAAAGTCATCTATTACTGACATCACTCCCGGAAGCACATCAGGGTCTACCATCAGATACACCAGTGCATCATTTGCATATAATGATATGACCTGTGGCTGCCCCAGTATACCATGAGGCCCTGCTGCTGCCCCCCGATCTTGTAATAGGCATGCCAGTGGCTTTATCACCAGGGCAAATAAAGGGGAGAAGGGGCATCCCTGTCTTGTCCACCTGGCAATTGGGAATGGGTCAGAAATTACTCCCCCGGCTCGCACCTGTGCGACGGGGCATGGTATATAACCGTGCCACCCATCTAAGAAAGGACGACCCAATTCCCATTTGTCGTATGACCGCCATGAGGTTTGGCCACACCAAGGCCTGGTAGTCACTGTAGAATTCAGTTGGGAAGTCATACGTGCCCGGTACCTTCCCACGTGCAATCTGTGCTATCGCCCCCTTTATTTACTCGAAGATTAATGGACCATCCAGTTCCTGTTGGTGTAGAAGGTTGGTTGTGGGAATTCTCACCCTCATCAGATATGCGGGAAATGTGTCCATAGTTACGCAAGAGGCCTCCTTATATAACCCCATGCAGTATTCCTCAAATGCTGGTATGATCTCAAGCTGCAAATTCACCACCTACCCCGCCCGAAGCAGAGAGCTGATATGGGACCACTAGGGTCTCCAACCACAACAGCCAAGCCAATTAGCATCCGGCCTTGTCTCCTAGCTGGTGTTATCGCTGAAGGTAGGTTTTATAATCAAATTTCGACACCCTGCACAAATGTGCCCTATATTCCTTTCGCAGCCCCACCAGCACTGCATGATGATTTGGGCATGTCACACATTCTTTTTCTAGCACCCAGGATGGTCCTCCATTGTAAGCATTTCTACCCTCAGGCCCTGTACCACACCATGCACCATTTTCTGATAGATAAATCTGCCGTGTGGATTCCTCACCTTGTGAATATCCCCCTTGCGTCAGCAACATTCGGAAATTCTTTTTGTAGCTTCGCGCCGACGTGGACGCGGACGTCACAGAGACACGGCTCCGCTCGCAACTCCGCTGACGTCACCGACGCCTACAATAGGCCCACGCCGGCGTGATGACATCAGTTCCCTTTTTTCCGCGTCGTCGACGCTAACGGTTTTCGGGGATCGTGCTGTAGCTTTTCAGTACCTTTGTTACTATTTACCTGTTATTCTGTATAACTTCATATTCTTCGAGATGTCGTCGAAGAAGACTGGTTTCAAGGCTTGCGGCGAATGTGGCAAGACTATGTCCATCACTAATCCACATGACTGCTGTGTCTGGTGTTTAAGCTCCGACCATGACGTCGAGGACTGTGCTTGCTGCAAAAAGATGACTTCGAAGGCGCTGAGCGAAAGAGAGGCGAAACTCCTTGTGGCTAAGCTTAAGAGTAAGAAGGAAAAGAAATCTTCGAAGTCTCGAACTCGTCGTTCGAGGTCGAGGTCTCGATCGAGGTCACGCTCGGAGTCGTCTTCAGCTCACGCTTCGAAGTCTTCGAGGAAGAAGCACAAGAAGAGGAGCCACGAGTCACGTCATCACTCCGGAAAAGACTCTGGTTCGAGACCAAAGCACCAGGTTAAGCTCCTGAGTAAAGAGGTGGTGGTTTCGGAGTCGGAGCATGTCTCTGTTGGTGAGGCTTCACAACCAGGTTCGCCCGAGTCACAGGAGCAGGTCCATTCTCCAGTTCCATCCAATCCTTCTGGTCAGGAGGATGAAGGTGAGGAGCAGGGGGCTGGTGAAGTCGAGGTTCCGGTGCCTGCGGGTTCGTCGACCCCGGTTCCAGGACTCGTTGAAGAGGTCGACGTCGTCTCGACTCCGCCTCCTCAGGAACGACCAAGAGATTCTTATCCTGAGTTTCCAGCTCCAGGTCAGGATCCATCTCAGTTTCTGAACGCCATGTTTGGTGTCTATTCTAGGGCAATGTTCCCGTCTGGTGCACCTGTTGGTCCCACGGGTCCTAAGGCTTTCAACTTGGGTGTTCCCCAAGCTTACGCCCCTGCGCCCTTCATGCCCTTTATGCCGGCTATACCACCGCATTGGCATTTTCCGACACCTCTGGTGTCGTCGACGCCGAAGCGCTCGACGCCGACTCCGTCGACGCCAGTCACATCGACGCCGATGCCTACGACTCCGAGGCGAGATTCTGTCCGACCTCGAGCTGAGAAGCCTCGTCCGACGTCTGGTTCGACGCCGGCTCCGGCGCCGTCGGAGTCGATTCCGAACCCGTTGGCTTCGGTTGCGAAGGAAAGGTCTCGGAGAAGGGCTCAGAGACTCCTGGAAGAAAATAGGTATCAGTATTCAGATACTGAGGAAGGAGAGTTACGGGATTCTGAGGATCCTTTTGAGGATTTGTGTGAGGCCAGTGGGCTTGAACTGTCACCTGAATGGGAGTTGGCTTCAGTTTCTAATGTGCCATCAAAGGATGTGGTGCCTTATCACACTGTTATTAAAAAAGCAGCGAGCCTTTTGAACATTACTCTTCCTACTGCTGACTATAAGCCTAACATCTTGACAGAGGTTCTTCATTCTCCCTCGTCAGTAGTTGAGCCTGTGTTACCCTTCAACTAGGCCTTGACTGAGCCCATCTATGAGGTTTGTGCTCCTGCAGTTTCAAGAACAGCTGCGAGGAGGTACAGAGTGGCACCTGAGGACCCTGCGTTTTTATCTATTCATCCCTTGCCTGAGAGTTTGGTGGTGCAGGCTGCTTGCTCTAAGAAGTCTGCTGGAGCTTTCCCACAGGTTCCTGGGGACAAGGAGTCCAGGAAGCAAGATCAGGGTGCCAGGAAGGTCTTCTTGTCAGCCAGTACGGCTTTAAAGTCAACCAATGCAACGTGCCTGATGGGGAGGTATATCCATGCCTTGATGGATTCTGTCAAGCAGCTAGTTACGAAAATTCCTGAAGATGACCGGAAGGATTTTCAGGAGGTGATTTCAGACACTCAAGCAGCTGCGAGACAGGTGATTCAGAGTGGCCTGGACACTGCTGATTCGGTGGCAAGGGTCATGGGTTCATCTGTGGCCACCAGGAGGGCCGCCTGGCTTAAGTCATCAGAGTTCTCTGCGGACGTCCAGTCTGCATTGTTGGACTTGCCTTTTGATGGCTCAGGATTGTTTGGCAAGAAGGCTGATGCTGCCTTGGAACGTTTTAAGGACAGTAGGGCTACTGCAAAGTCCTTGGGTCTTCAGTCCAGAGGAACTACTCTTAAACGCTTTGGGGGGTTTGGAAGATCTTCTTTTCGCTCTTACAGACCTTTCCAGCAGCAGCCTCAGCAGCAACAAAATACGCTGTACAAGTCGTACAGGGGCAGACAAAGATCCCGCCCTAGAGGTCGTCAATCCTCCTCCTCCTCCTCCTCTCCTTCCCAACCCCCAGCCAATGCAGCAAAGCAGCCCTAGATCCGCCATTCCGGATCATGTGGGCCCAGTGGGGGGTCGGCTTACTCATTTCCTACAAGATTGGGAATTCATTACATCGGATCTTTGGGTTCTCAATCTTGTAGGGAATGGGTATGCACTTCCTTTCCGGGAATTCCCTCCCAATTACCCTCCTTGCCAGGGTTATTGTTCGGAGGACCACCTGCTTCGCCTTCAGGAAGAAGTCCTGGCTCTTTTCAAAAAAGGTGCGATAGAGGTGGTTCCAGAGCAGGAAAGGGGTCAGGGGTGCTACTCCCGGTATTTCCTGATCCCCAAGAAAGATGGCAGACTTCGGCCTATCCTGGATCTCAGGATCTTGAACCTTTACCTGAAACAGGAAAAGTTCAAGATGCTCACTCTTGCACAGGTTCTTCAAGCGCTGCTGGAAGAAGACTGGATGGTGTCAATCGACTTGCAGGATGCGTATTTTCATATTCCCATCCTGAAGTCGCACAGAAAGTATCTCCGTTTTACGGTGGGGTCACAACACTACCAGTTTGTGGTTCTTCCGTTTGGTCTTACTACTGCGCCTCGAGTCTTCACCAAGGTGATGGCGGTGGTGGCAGCTCATCTCAGAAGATCGGGGATACATGTGTTTCCGTATCTAGACGACTGGCTGATCAAAACAGAGTCGCCGGAGAAGGTGCTCCATCATCTGCAGGAGACGACTCAGTTGTTGCACAGGTTGGGTTTTTCGATAAATGTACCCAAATCTCACCTGGTGCCCTCACAGCGCAACCTGTCCATAGGTGCGGTACTGGACACTACTGTATGTCGCGCATTCCCTCCCCCTCAAAGGATTCGCGACATTCAGGAGATAATTCCTTTGTTTTTTCCTGGAGCGGTTGTTCCAGTCCTGAAGGTCCTTCGCCTGCTCGGTCTGATGGCTTCATGCATCCTGTTGGTCAACCATGCACGCTGGCACATGAGGGCACTCCAGTGGTGCCTCCGCAGGCAGTGGTATCAGCACAACGGAGATCTCAGGGAGTCAGTGAAGATCTCCAGAGAAACTGCAGCGGATCTGTCTTGGTGGAGTGTGGAAGGCAATCTGTCTGAGGGAAAGCCTTTTCAGATTCCTCCTTCGGTTGCCACAGTAATATCGGACGCGTCCACCCTCGGGTGGGGTACTCATCTGGGGGACCTGGAGGTCAAAGGTCTTTGGTCTCCAGAGGAAAGGTTGCTTCACATCAACCTTCTGGAATTGCGGGCAATACGTCTGGCGCTCAAGGCCTTCCTCCCTTCCCTTCGCCGTCAGTCGGTCCAAGTCCTAACGGACAACACGACCGCGATGTGGTACATCAACAAACAGGGAGGAGTAGGGTCGCAGTGTCTCTGCAGAGAGGCTCTGCGTCTCTGGTCCTGGGTTCAGGTCCATTAGATTTGTCTGATGGCAAATCATCTGGCCGGAGTTCAGAACGTTCGTGCAGACAGTCTCAGTCGGCAGTTCTCTGCCGATCACGAGTGGAGGCTCCATCCAGAGGTAGTTCACAACATCTTTCGGATGTGGGGGACTCCTCGGGTGAACCTGTTCGCCACTCACGAGAATGCTCACTGCCTGTCATTCTGCAGCCTCCAGTTTCCGATGCAGGGAGCCTTGGGGGATGCGTTTCAGTTGAGTTGGAGCTCGCAACTCCTTTACGCGTTTCCTCCCATACCCTTGATTCCTCGGGTTCTGAGGAAAGTTCGCCAAGACCGGGCCCGAGTCATATTGATTTCCCCGGATTGGCCAAGAAGGGTGTGGTACTCAGACCTTCTCCACCTCTCCTCTCACCCGCCGCTCCGTCTCCCTCACAGGGCAGATCTCCTCTCTCAGTGGGAGGGGCAGGTTCTACACCCCCACCTCCAGACCTTACACCTTCATGCCTGGAGATTGAACGGGGCAACCTGATTTCTTTTTCTCTCCCTCACGATGTGGTGGATGTCATTTTGTCAGCCAGGCGTGACTCCACTAAGTCCATCTATTCTTATAGGTGGTCTAAGTTTGTTATTTGGTGCAGGGAGAAGTCCATGGACCCTTTTGAGGGCCCATTTATCTGATGTTCTCCAGTTTGCCCTTTCTCTGGCACAGCAGGGGCTTGCTGTTGCCACAGTGAAGGGTTATCTGTCAGCGCTGTCGGCGTTTATTTGTTTGCCTGACCAGCCTTCTCTGTTTAAGTCTCCTACAGTTTTGAGGTTTTTGAAGGGCCTCATTAATAAGTTCCCTCCTGTCCCTTTTATTGTGCCTCAGTGGGATTTGAATCTAGTTCTGACATTTTTAATGGGTGCTCCTTTTGAGCCTCTTCATAAATGTACCATGAGGCTCCTGACTTTCAAAACTGTTTTCCTCGTTGCGATAACTTCGGCAAGGAGGGTAAGTGAGCTTCAAGCTCTTAGTTCCAAGCCCCCATTCCTGTCCATTCATGCTGATCGAATGGTTCTAAGGACCAGGGCTGCTTTTCTGCCGAAGGTGGTGTCTTCTTTCCACCTTGGTCAATCCGTCACCCTCCCTTCCTTTTATCCTCCCCCCTCACCCTTCCAAGGAGGAGGAGAGGTTGCACCGTCTGAACCCCAAGAGGGCGGTGTCTTTTTATTTGGACAGAACTAGAGACTGTCGCATGGACGACCAGCTCTTTATTGGCTTTGCTGGCTGCAAGAAGGGAAGAGCGGTCCATAAGAGGACTTTGTCGAGATGGATCGTCCTCTGCATTAAGATCTGCTACTCTTTGGCCGGTAAGGAACCACCAGAGGGCATAAGAGCTCATTCGACTAGGGCTAAGTCTTCGACCTCTGCATTGGCTAGAGGTGTGCCTGTAGAGGATATTTGTAGGGCCGCAACTTGGTCTTCCCTCCACACTTTCGCGAAGCACTACTGCTTGGATACCGAAGTGAGAAGGGATGGTCATTCTGCGCGCTCTGTTCTTCAGGATTTCCTGGTCTAGAAGAGTGGACACCCTCCTCCGGGAGTGGGGACTGCTGTGGGACTCTATTCACAAGGTGAGGAATCCAGACGGCAGATGTATCTATCAGAAGAACAAGTTACTTACCTTCGGTAACGCTTCTTCTGGTAGATACAATATCTGCCTGTGGATTCCTCACTGACCCACCCGCCTCCCCGTTGTCCACTCTTCTTTGCCAGAGTATCTCTAATGGATTGTTTTATTGTAATATGTTTATTTGCATTTGCTTCACACTGTGTGTGTTACTTTTATTTCTATACTGTGTATATTGTGTACATTACTACTGTCATCGGTCCGTCCGTGTGCCTCGAAGGCACGGAAAAAAGGGCGGAACTGATGTCATCACGCCGGCGTGGGCCTATTGTAGGCGTCGGTGACGTCAGCGGAGTCGCGAGCGGAGCCGTGTCTGTGACGTCCACGTCGGCGCGAAGCTACAAAAAGAATTTCCGAATGTTGCTGACGCAAGGGGGATATTCACAAGGTGAGAAATCCACAGGCAGATATTGTATCTACCAGAAAAAGCATTACCGAAGGTAAGTAACTTGTTCTTCAGGCACACACCCCTCAAAATTACCTTGAAAACATTACATTCAGGCATGGTGTCCGAAGTGAACCTCTTGTTTTTCTGAAAGTATCTCTCTATGAATTTGCCTATCCACGCACAGAACCCTGCATCACTCAGGGCAGATGTAGCTAAGCACCAGGTGGGGAGCTTCTGTCTTGGTCTTCCCCACATGAGTGATATCAACTAGGGGTTGTGATCCTAAATTGTGCGCCCCAAGTATTCTGCTTGTGTGCACTGCAAGACCAAGCCAGGGGAGCCAAATACTACATCAAGGGCCAGATGTAGGTAGGCCGTTACCGATCGGTAACGGCCGAAAATACCGATTTTGGGCCCTTACCGATCGGTATACAGCCATCGAGATGTAGGGCAAAGAAAAAAGTCAAAATCGGAGCGAAAACCGAATCGGAATGAGTACCGAATGGAAAAGAATCCGATACGTACATACCGAAAATCGGATATGTAACGAATCGGTAACACACCGAATCGGATGCAAACACCGAATCGGTCCATGTACCGAATCGGTAGTGACACCGATTCGGAAAATAACCGATTCGGTCCATGTACCGAATCGGTAGTGACACCGAATCGGAAATTATCCGAATCGGTCCATGTACCGAATCGGTAGTGACACCGAATCGGAAATTATCCGAATCGGTCCATGTACCGAATCGGTAGATACACCGAATCGGAATAAAGCTGATTCGGTCCATGTACCGAATCGGTAGATACACCGATTCGGACATGAGCCGAATCGGAGAACCTACCGATTCGTTTGAATCACCGATCGGGAAATTCCCCGAATCGGACAGATGGGGAGATGTAGGGAGGCACAGAAACACCGATTTCGGCTCAAAATTGGTAGAATTCACTCGGTATTTACCATGGATTACAATCAGATGGTAACCAACTCCAACCCATAAAAACAGCCCCAAAATGCATTGCAACTTGCAGGATGGCAGCTTTTTATGTCATTGCGAGGCGGCTACGGCTACAGCAGGAAGGACAGAGGGAATGGCAAAGAAATGAACAGGTCTACAGACAGAGGATAACCCTGTTCATGCTCACAGAGGCAGAGATCCTACAGAGATACAGGCTGGACTCTGACACCATTCTTGAGCTCATCAGGGACCTCAAACCATTGTTGGACCACCACACCCCAAGGGCACACGCCATCCCAGCACACGTCCAGGTGCTATGCAGCCTACACCTGCTTGCGTCTGGCAGCTATCAAAGTGGAGTTGCAGCGGCAGGAGGGGTGACCCAGAGCAGCCTGTCAAGGTTCTTCCACACATTCCTTGACGCCATGATACACAGGATGGACCAATACATCTCTTTCCCTGCAACCCACGCAGAACTGCTACAAACTAAAGCTGACTTCTACCAGATGGCACAATTTCCCCAAATCATTGGCTGCATAGATGGCACGCACATTCCGATTTGCCCACCAGCGGACACAGAATACATATACCGCAATCGGAAGTCTACGCACACCATCAACGTGCAGGTGATCTGCAATGCGAAGTGCACCATCACAGACCTGGTAGCAAAATTCCCAGGGAGTACCCACGACTCCTATATTTTCCAACAGAGCGGCATCTATGCACGGCTGATGGCTGGCGAATTTGGTGAAGGATACCTCCTAGGTGAGACACATCATCAGACCCCCATAACACAAAGTAGCTAGGTGTAATACATGTATGCATGTGTGTAATGTTACCCCTTTCCCTTCCAGGCGACAGTGCATATGCCCTCCGCTCATTCATACTCACCCCCTACCTCAACCCCTCCACACCCAGCCAAAGGAGGTATAACCGGGCCCACAAAAGCACAAGGAATGTCGTCGAACGGACCTTTGGCATCTGGAAAAGTAGATTCAGATGCCTGCACAAGAGTGGAGGTGCAAGGCAGTATACCCCCATCACCTGCTGCAAGATCATAGCTGTATGTGCAATGTTACACAACCTGGCGGTGAAGAAGGGCACTGAGGTGGAGTTGTCTGACTACGAGGACCATGACGACGACGAAGCTGTGCCACTAACACAGCCAGCTGGGGTGTCTACGCCAAGTGATGGCAGATACAGACGTGAGGAGATTACAGAAAACTATTTCTGAGTGAGTACAGATGCACAGACAGGTAAATGGTTGTGGTGAAAAGCAAATTTTAATACTGTTGCAACACAGTTACTGCACTGATGTGCAACAAAAAAAAAGTGTAATAGCTAAGAAAACAAACGTCTAAGGTCCAGGTTGCCTCACCCGCCCTTGCAAGCCTACTTCTTTGAGCGCTTGGCAGCCCCACTGGGGTGTCCCTCACCCCCTTCAGAATGTCCTGCGGCTTCTGCGGAGCGCCTGGTGCTCCTGCGTGGCTCTGACGCAGCGCTGGCCGGGCTGCTGCGGCTGCTGCTGTCCCCAGCATCCCCCAGGTCCAGGGCAGGATTTGCGGCAGTGTTTGAGATAATCATGGCCTCCATTGCTGTAGTGATGCGGGCCATTCCCCTTGTTATCTCGGCGGTATTTTGGGTGAGACTTGACTCCATGTTGGCACCGCGCTGACAGAGTTGCGCCGTTGCAGCAGCAAGGCGGCTTATGGAGCGGTTTTGCACGCGGGTATCCCGCCTGCGCGAGAGCTCATGCTCCTCTAGTCTGCCGCATAACTGGGTAATGGCAGTGGTTAGCCTGCCTAGACCTGCTGCTACCTCCTTGTTGGTATCTACAAAGGCCTTGAAACCTTTCACCATCTCCCCCATCTGCAGGTTGTGCTGCAGGAGCTGGCGTTGGCAGGCCATGATGGACTTCGCCTGCTGCCTTTGGATTTTCACCATATTCCCTTCAAGGCCCAGGAAGACACTGCCCTCCGGTGCTGGCGCTGCAGTGCTGGGAATGGCACGGCGCCGGGTACTGCTGCTGCCGGCCTGCTGAGTGGGCTGGGGTGCCACTGGTGGGGGTGTGGTGCTGGCCGGGGCCTGAGCCCCTGCTCCCAGGACAGGGTTTACTGGAGCCACAGCCATAATCGTGGCAGGAGCTGGTGTAGGTGGATGGAGGTCCTTTGTCGGGGAGTTCTCTGGGGAGAACAGCAAGGGGGGTGTGCTCGGCATTTGTGGGGAGTGAAGTAAATCATAGGCAATTGCCAGGTCTCCCTCAATACCCAGCCCAATGGTGTTGTCCTCCTCCTCCTCGGCAGCCTGACTCGTGCTCGGCCCTGCGACTGCACTGGTAGTTGGTGCTGCTGCCTCTGTTGTCTGTGGTTCTCCGCCTGATGGTGCCCCTAGGTACAAAGAAGCATTTGTAAATTGAGTGCCGATGTATTACAGTCAGTACAATTAAAGCATTCCACATGTCCTTGCATCTCCTTAGAATGTGTTCCACTGTTTCCTATCTTGTGATTCTGCACTGCCATATTTTGCTAACTTACATATACCATGATGCTTGTCTCTTGTATGTTGGTTACAGTACTGGGCTGGGGTTTGGCTGTGCATTGTGTCTAATGGGGAGGTGTCTGGTAGGGTGTGTCATGATGCGCATGCTTCTTACCTGTAGCTGTAGCTCTGGCTGAGCTGTCCAGGGTCCCAATTCCGGTCACGCTCTCCCTCTCAATGGTGCTGGACACCAGTTCCTCCAGCTCTGTGAGGGGTGGCGCCGGGTTCCTGCCTCCACCTGTCACTCCAGCTTGCCTCTGGATCTCAGCCATCTTACGTTTGGTCAGGCTGCGGATATCGTAGAAGCGCTTCTTCAGCTCATCAAGGGACCTGGGGGTGACACCTACAGCATTGACCTTTTGGGCGATTTCACTCCAGAGCCTCCTCTTGGTGCTGTCCGGCACATTGAGGGACAGCTTCCCGAATAGCTGCCTGTGCACCCTCACCACCTCCTCAACCAACACCTGCAGCTCGATGCTGCTGAACTTTGGCTTCCTCTTCTGGCTGGACTTCTGGCTCTCACTGGGGTTTGCCATCTTGCTCTGAACAGTTCTCTACCTCCTACTCCCACTGTTGCTAACTGTGAGTGTTCAGCTCAGGCTGGCTCTCCAGAAAGTTCTTAATTAGCTGCACCTGCCAGGGTTGCCACTCCCTGTTTGGGTGGGGGAGGGGGGATCCACCTCATTGGCTGATTCGGCTTTTACCGAATCGGCTTTTACCGAATCGGCTTTTACCGAATCGGATTTTACCGAATCGGATTTTAACGAATCGGTAAAATCCGATTCGGATTTTACCGATTCGGTTTCTTCAATGCATTCCTATGGGCTTTTTGCCCATGGGTGTGTTTTCATACCTCCGATTCGGTAATTGCCGAATCGGATTTTACAGACTCGGCTATTTCCGATTCGGTGGTAGCCGATTCGGCTATTTCCGATTCGGTGGTAGCCGATTCGGTACTTTCCGATTCGGTCCGTGCCGAATCGGTACGTAGCGATTCACATTACCGATGCCGACCGATTCGGTATTATTTCGCTGTTTGTTTGCTACATCTCGTTTTCCGATTTCAGAATACCGATTCGGCCCGCCTCGGTATTTTGAATTCGGAAAATCCCTTTTACCTACATCGGGCCCCTAGTCTGGAGTGTAGTGTATATACTGCTGAATAATGGGAGTATTCCTTATCTTCAGGAACCAGCAGCTGCCATATCTCCCCACTTGCATGTTGTCTGCCCATGTGCGTAGCTTTTGAGAGACATTACAGTACTTCGCCCCCAGTAGCAGAGGCATTGTGTTCGAGGCATGTGGGCTGCTGAATTCATATCTGTGCATAGATCGCCGCCTGGTGTTGGGTCCGGATGATTGCACATTGTTGTCCTGGAAGAGTCTTCGAAGTATCACGAGATAGGTGGCTCCTCCCCTGGACTACAGTGCGCATGGGCATCCTCTCCATCCTCAGATTGTTTTTTTCCGCCATTGGGTTCGGATATACTTTCTTAACTCAAGTTCGGTATCGATATAAAACACTTTTCGCAAGGCCAAAAGGCCTTCGGGCGTCGGTATTGTCTTTCGTTCGGTGCCTCGTACTTGATCCAGTTCGTCGAACAGGATGTCAAAGGCCGTTTGCCTTTTTCGACACCAAAGGCCCCATCAACGATCGACGATGGAACGGAGCCCGTTCAAAAGATGCCCCATCTGCAACTCCAAATACCCTCACATTGATGTGCACCCAGTGTGCAATAAATGCCTATGCCTACACCACGACGAGGCCAGCTGCATGGCCTGTTCCAAGTTCCGGTCAAAGAAGACACTTCGGCTTCGACACGCCGCAAGACATTCGGTGCAGAAAACAGCGCCCGACCCGGAGAACATCTTCGAGGCTGATGACGACGAGGGCGTCGTTGAAGAAGATCCTGACCAACATTCAGACCTTGCGTCGGAGCACAACTCTAACTATGATGTGGACGAAGAAGAAGACTACGTCCATGAGGAAGACGTCGTCGAGGTAGGAGACGACGCAGAGGCCATCGGAGCCATCGATGACGACTCGAGCGATGAGCAGGGCCCACCCGCAGTCGCGGGGCCCAATACTGACACTGTACTTTCTAAGGCTCAGATCGAGGCATCGCCGGAAGGCCTTAGCCAAGATCCTAATCCACTTTCTATAGCCCCGCGTCAAGGCCCGGCTAAGAATACTTCTAAAGAGCCATCGGTCGATCAACTACAATCAGCGGTGAAATCGAAACCGAAACCGACAGATGCTAAATCGAAACCGAAACTGCTAAAGACAGTCCTCGGATCGACGGCCTCGGATTCGTCGGCTCCAATCAAATCAAAGAGTGTCATCGACCCTTCGGGGTCACAAGGGGGCGTCGGCCCGAAGTCCGGGGCGCCGAAGCCTGTCTCTACGGTCAAGCACGTCGCACTGACGCCGTCGACGTCCAAAGATGGCGACACTGGCAAAGGACACAAGGCTAAAAAGACTCTCGATCCGAAGCTTCCAGCCTCCAAGCCAATAGTGGGCAAGGCCTTCGAGTCGAAAAGCAAACTTGACCCGAAAGAGCATGTCGCTCGAAGCAAAAGAGCGTGCCTGCTGCGCACCGCGAGCTCGAGTCGACGCAAGGCCGCAAGCAGACTAGTGATCAGACGAAGTCGGTCGGATCGAAGACAGCGCCACCCTCGAAGAAGGTCGGTTCGTCTCCAATGCTTACGCCACCAATTAAGTACGGACTGCCCCGACCGCTCGACCCAAGGCGTTCAAGCCACAAAAGAGCACCGACACGGCCAAAAAGGTGTCGGTAGTTTCAAGAAATCAGCCCATTGAGGAGGATGTGGTGTTCCAAGCGCCATCCTATGACAATCAGTCAAAACTGTTCATCGACTCGGATTCTGGCAGACTCACTATTTACAAACGGAAGATCATTCCAGAAAATCCTTTGGAGTCATACAAGACCCCTCTCAAAAAGAAAAGGGATTCTGTCACCTCACCTGTTCTTTTTGAACCTGTGGAGTCCTATGGACAAGAATATGCCTATTCTCCCACACACACCAATGAGGATGTGGGGGAGGGATACAATGAGGAAGAATTTACTTATCCCGTTGACACAGATCAAGAGGAATCTCAACCCTGGACTGACCCTGTTGACCCTGGTGAACCACACACCACGCCTGACACTCAGTCCTATACCGGATAAACCTCGCCTACTGAAGATACTGCTGCGTTTAACGCATTGATTGAAAGGGCAGCCAATAACCATGACGTGGAAATGCACGTTGACCCAGTGGAGGAAGACTTTTTGTTTGATACTTTCTCAACTTCAGAAAGATCTGTAAAGACATTGCCTATGCTAAAGGGTGTCCTTAAACACGCTACTGACATTTTCAAGGAGACCACGAGGGCAAGGGTTGTAAACCCAAGGATTGAAAGGAAATACCGGCCTGCGCCTGTGGACCCTACGTACATCAAGGGCCAGCTCCCATTGGACTCCCTAGTGGTGGCTAATGCTCGTAAGAGAGCGAACTCTCAAACAAGTGGTGATGCTCCTCCTCTGGACAAAGAATCCAAAATCTTAGAAGCTTCTGGCAAACGAGTAGCGGCTCAAGCGGCAAATATTTGGAGAATCTCAAATACACAGGCCCTATTAGCCAGATATGATAGGGCTCATTACGACACGTTAGAGAAGCTACTACAACACCTGCCTGATGCTTATAAGGAGGGAGCAGAAATGCTAATACAGGAGGGGAAGTTAATTTCCAATGCATCCATTAAGTGTGCGCTCGATGCAGCGGACACAGCAGCTAGGGCCATCAACACAAGTGTGATGCTTAGAAGGCATGCCTTGCTACGCATCTCTGGTTTTAAGCCAGAGATCCAAACCACTTTACTCAATCAGCCGGTTAACCCTGACTTTCTCTTTGGTCCTGATGTAGACACGACCTTTGAAAAAATTAAAAAAGACACTGAGACCGCAAAATCCATGGGAGCTCTGCAGTCACAACAGTTCAGGGACGGTTCCTTTCGTCGCTCCGGTAACAGGGGAGCCTCTAGAGGTCAAGCATCACAGCAAGCCCAATACAACAAAGGGGGCACGCAGGCCACCTATAACAAAAACAACAGGGGTGGATATCGTGGGAACAGCACCAAAGGCAGAGGACGAGGAAATAATAATGCCAGATCCTCCGCCACCAATAAACAGTGACGTCTTGTCACTGCCCACAGACCATATAACACCGGTCGGGGGAAACTTCAGCAGTTCCTACCGGTCTGGGAAGGCATTACCACAGACAGGTGGGTGAGACAACTTATCCAATACGGCTATTGTCTGGAACTAACCTCCACTCCACCCAACATACCCCCAAGGCACCGTCCTATGTCCGCAGAGAACATGCACTTATTGCAGCAAGAAGTAATCTGCATGCTGCAAAAAGGGGCCATAGAACTTGTGCCTTTAGAACAGCAGGGTACAGGGGTGTACTCACTGTACTTCTTAATCCCAAAGAAGGACGGGTCTCTCCGGCCCATTCTAGACCTCAGACCCCTGAACCAGTACATCTTGTCAGAACATTTTCACATGCTGACTTTGCATCAAGTTCTACCATTGCTCAGTCAGGGGGACTTCCTAGCAACCCTAGTCCTAAAGGACGCATATTTCCACATTCCAATTTACCCAGGACACAGGAAATATCTCAGGTTCACCATAAACAACCAGCATTACCAGTTCAAGGTCCTGCCTTTCGGGGTCACCGCTGCCCCCAGGGTGTTCACCAAGTGCTTGGCGACAGTGGCTGCGCACCTTCGGAGACAACACATCCATGTCTATCCTTATCTGGATGACTAGCTTGTCCAAGCAAAGTCAGCCCAGCAATGTGCCAGCCACAGGTCCCGCACGATTCACCTCCTACACAGTCTAGGATTTTCACTGAATTACCCAAAATCACATCTTCAACCCGCACATGTACAACAGTACCTAGGAGCGACAATAAACACTCTGACAGCAACAGCGCAGCCAAACTCTGCCAGAGTCAACAGCATGCAATTGCTGATTCAGAAATTCAGGCCCCAACACTCACTCCCAGCGCAGGTCTTTATGCAGCCGATAGGTATGATGGCCTCCTGCATCTTCATAGTCCCTCACGCGAGGCTACACATGCGTCCGCTTCAGGAGTGCCTGGCACGACAGTGGAACCAGGCTCAGGGCCGTCTTCCGCTTCCACCCGGACCACTAGTGAGATTGTCTCCAGGCCATCAAGCCAGTTCACTCTGTATAAAGTATGCATGTGATATAAAGTGCTCTGACACCCTACATTGCAATGAGTAGCGTGGAAATAAGTTACTAACCTGTAGTTCTGGTTTTCAGCATTGGTATCTTTCATAGATTTACATGCTTCAATCAATACCCATTACCAGACCTAGAAACCCCGGTAAATTTACAAACAGCAGTCATATGTACATATTATTAAACATAAATACACACATTACCTTGATAAAAAATGTTCTCTTTTCTCTCCTATCTACATCATCATCTAATCAGAAACCATCTCGCTCAGCTGATCCCCTGACTGAAGCCTCCAACTGTCAGATGTTATAACCCACATTTTTTTTTATCATAATCATATTAGAAGCCTCACTGTCGGGGAGGTGGGTGGACTTCCTGTGAACCTATGGAAGATACAAATGCTGGAGAACAAGAGTTACAGGCAAGTAGCTAATTTCCTTCTCCATCATTGGATCTTTCATAGATTGACATGCTTTGAATACTGACTAAGAAAGCAGTACCAACTGATATAATTAGCGGAAGGTGGGAATACTACTATTCCCCTCCCCCCCCCCTCTGCAGCCTCCTTTCTTGCATGCATGTCAATACAGTAATGCTTTACAAAAGCATGCGTCGTCTTCCACGTTGCAGCTTTACATATATCTTCCAACGACACCTCAGCATAAAATGCAGCTGTGACCGCCATTCTTCTTGTTGAATGTGCCTTGACTCATCCCTATAATGGCCTTTTCATGAGTTTATGTCCTGTAGTAATACAAGATGTAACCCGCGTAGCAATGTAGCAAACTGTCTCTCCTTTACTTTTAAATCCAAAGGCCATAAATAAATGTTGTTGTTTTATGCATCTCCCTAGTTGCCTTTAAATATAATTTCACACATTTTCTAATATCTAATGAAAGCAAGGTTTTTTTCTGGCACAGTCACAGGATTCTAAAAGAACATTGGCAATATCCATTCATTCATTCAATCTTTTTTTTGATCACAAGATCACAAAAGGCAATTAACTGTAGAAAAGCACTCATCCCCACCATTAAAAAGATACACAGTCTTATTATAATTAATGGGTATATAACATTAATGTACAATCATTCAAGAGTTCCAAACATTAAAAATGTCAAATGATTTGCTAAAAAACATTAAAATTCATATTAGTATAAAAATAGGTGAAACAAGTCTCCAGTACAATTTACATTTCTAGACGGGAAAAAGAACCTTGGCATGCACAATCATAGGTAGGCACAAATAATCAGGTTCGGGGTTTGTCAAATGTACACCAATTTTATACAAAAAGGGTGTTTCAAGATATCGAAGGAAAACTCCACCTTTGGTTGGAATAATAACCAATTTCCGGCATGATACCAGCCTGCCCTATTCTACATCTTTTAGTTTCCTTTACAAACATTAGGTTAGATAGGCTTAGATGGACTCAATAACCTCCATCATTTTTCTTTCCCGGATTGTCCACATCCAACTCAGGAATTTGGCAACAGCTATTACACATGGTACATTATTGTCGGTCAGCAGTATTTTCATTTTAATAGCACTGCTCCCAACGCCCATATTCTTACATAATGGCTGCAACATTTTTTCCATGGAGCCTGGTATTCCGGGCAAAGTAAGTTTCCTCATATTCAAAACACAACTTAAACTTACTGTCATTTTCACTATGCCATTTGCATGTAAATGCCTTTACAGATAATGAACCTACCCGAAATTGAAAATCTAGATGTCTATCCCTTGGTTTGGTGATAACATTTCAATAATGCTCATATTGTGGGCAGGGCTTGAACTCTAAAAATGTGCCTGTCAGTGATGTTGACTCTGAGGTAATTGTACTATTCTTCACCACTATAGACCAATAGAGCCTTTTCATCTCTTTTTTGGGGGGAAATTGTTGTCTCTCTCGCTCATCCCACAAATGTCGCAATCCCATACTAACCAGTGTTGTTTTTACATTTTGCAGCCACTTGATTTTGCATGAGGTATCCAAATCCCATACATCTTTTAGAGCAGCTGCATACTGTGATAACTCGGGGGTAGTCCATAGTCTCCGCCAGTAAGCAATTGGACAAAACTTTGCAACGTTGTCCAGTCTACTGCAACCTAAGTCGTAGAAAATTGGCTTTAATGGAGTGCTTGGTGCTAAGACTAATGGTTTTAAATCATTAAAACCCTAGAGTTCAGCGCCATAAGTTACAGAGGCTATGACTTTTGTATTATAGATTTTAAGTAAGGGATGCATGGGTTGGGTATGTGAGGACTTATATTTTTTCAGCAAACACCAGCTAAATGGCAATGCTTTAGGGCCATGGTATCTATCTGGGGATTCCAATTAAGTTTATTCCCCAACGTAATCCCCAGATAATTAAAAACATGAGTTTTTCCAAAAGTTCTCCCTTTAGGGACACCCTACCCTTAATTGCTCAGTGTTTATGGAGGATCATAAATTTTGTTTTATCTGCGTTTATCACCAACCCACGATCTTTACAAAAACCCTCAAACCTTATTAAGGCCCTCTGCACACCACTCTCTGTCTTGAAGATGATTAAAGTATCGTCTGCGTCTGTAAACATAAGTATGGGAGTTTTAACATCGGAAAAGCAGAAAAGTAATCTATAACCCCATTAATAAACTGTGAAAATAGAGTCGGTGCCAAAACACACCCTTGACGCACCCCTTTGGATACTGGGAATGGGTTTGTTTTATTACCCAGAGTACTCCAACAAACTTGGGCATAGTTCCCTGCATGTAGGTGCTCCACAACAGAAAGCAATCCTGCAGGCATACCCAAATCCTTACAGACCCTCCAAAGTTTGCTTCAAGAAACCAAGTCGAAAGCGGATTTTAAATCCACAAAGGCGGCGTAGATGGTACCAACAGCCAGCACAACAACACGCCAATAAATCAAAACAAACCGGAAGACCTGATCTATTGTACTCGCATTAGTACAAATTCTTGCCTGTAATGGGGTTAATATATCCTTAACAGCAATCCAATCTTGTATCCTATTTAGTATCATTCTATCCATAATTTTTTGAATGGCATCTATGAGACTGATTGGTCTGTAATTAGTTGGGCACGAGCTATCACCTTTTTTGAATATTGGCAAAATCTCATCACCCTTCCACGTATCTGGAATAACTGCACCGCTAGCTATTGCATTCACTAGCAAGAGTATATACTCTTGCCAGATAACCATATCATTCTGAAACAAATTGGCCGGGACTCCATCAGGACCAGGAGCTCTACCATTAGCAACTGAACCCAGTGCTACTTCTACTTCCCCTATGTCAAAATTCAAAACTATGTCAGGAGACGAAATAGTATGAACGTCCTCATTATCACCCCCTGCCTCCAAAGCAAATTGAGCAGCAAAATGGGAGACCCACATCTCCGGGGCTACATGATTATGGGGTGGCGGAGCTTGCCCCCCCCTCTTGCCCATTTTACCTGCTGCCAAAAAAACTGGGAGTTCCTTTCTTTGCTGGCCTGATAATGGTCTGCCCGCCTCTGTTGGTCCCAATAATTTTTGGCTTTATTTAATACAGATTTATATTTTTGTCGGGTGAGCTTGACAGCAGTATGATAATTTTGCTTGATGGATGCAGCCACTGACTTATAGGTTGCCCTGCAATCCTTATTATACCAATTAGCGTCTTTACACTTCCAATTACTCGAACTAATAACTGGTTTTAAAAAGAAGGAACTAATTTTACGAAACAGATCCTCGTGCAGCTTTGTAATTCTATTGTTTAAATCGGATTGTGTTGCAATAGCTCGGAGCACTTCCAAAGTTTTAGAGACTGTAGCCTTTATATCTATAACTGTTTGTTCGCTGGTCACTACGTTGTCCCATTTTACCCTCCCCATACTGCTACAAAGCTGAATCTCTCTAGTTTAATGTGGTAATGGTGGAATTGGCAGCTGACTTGGACCCGTAGTTTTCATCATTAATGAAAGAGGATTATGGTCACTTTCAACTCTCTCCAAAGCCTCCATGTCACAAAATAGGGACCAATGTTCCAAGTTAATGGACTATCAATAGTGAGTATACACATGGTAAAACCCAAATTCTGCTTGACCCAAATAGTTAGCCCCCCTGAAGGTCTGTCTTTCTGCCCTTGAATTGACAGTTTGTAAAAATTAAGCTATCCCAACCTATATAAAGGTTTGGTGGACCACGTCTCCTGAAAAATGCAGATGTCATAATGTTCTATTAATTCCTGTCAATCCGGGGACTCTAATTTAGACTGCAGTCCCGCGACATTCCAGGAAATGTAAGATATCAGTACGGGATTAAATTGTTTCAACAAATCAAGACTACTAGTATGGTTACTTAGTGGATCATTCTTACTCCCCTTATCTAGGTGTGGGGTTTGATAACTAGCTGGCCCGTTATTACTTGTCAAATTTGAGTGCTCTTCGGGCATTAGTCAATCACAGGAATCCAAACCACTGAGGGGGGCAAATCTATTCTCTATGTTTACTCCCATACCACCAGGGTTACCTAGGACACCACATTTTGGTCCCTTAACCGTAGGCACACCTATACCACCAATTCCACTACCCCAAATATTTGGTGACTTAAAAAAGAACGCATAGGGCAATGCTCTAATTAGGGCACCATCGCATGAATTCCAACACAGTTGGTCTACAAGAAATCGTGGCGTTATTCGGTTGTTGAAATTTAAAACCACACAATCTCCCCCCAATGTTTTTTGGGCTGATCCTAGCCATTCTACTCTTCTAGCCATTATAACTTGATTACTAAGTGAGTCCCCCTCAATCCCTCTTTCGGTTACTTGGTGGGTCAACCAGTGCAAAGATTTATTTTTTAGTTGGGCAGTAGACTCAGCTTGGTCCTCTCTCAAGGGTGGGACATTTCCCAGGATCAATACAAGTGGGGATGATGCCTCTGGCAGGTATAGTGACTGGCGCACAGTGTGGGATTGCCATGAATTCACACCGTGCTGCAATGCGCCAGCCTCCTTTTCAACCACCTTCAATGGTAATCCGGTATTAGTAACCCGACCTGCTATGTTGGCTGAGAAATGTGACCCGGGGTTTGGTTTGGAATTTATATTAGTGTTTATCCAGTATTTGGGTATCTTTCATAGATTCACATGCCTGAATCATTCCCTGTCGTTGGGATGGGAGTCCTCGGTACATAAATAAAGTAATGTCCATTAGACATATAGGGCCATATATATCAACACCCTCATTTGCTATTCTCAAATAGCGATTTTGTAGAAATCGCTTTTTGGGAATTGCAAAAAGGGATGTATGTAAAAAATCGCAATTTTTTTAGCGATTTCTTAATATTCCTTAATTGCGATTAGCAAATTGCGAAATCGCAATTAAGGAATACTTTCCCATTCATTTCTATGAGGCAGGAGGCCCATAGGAATGAATGGGAAGGTCTTCTCAATTTCCGATTCGCAATTTGAGAATCGCAAATTGAGAATAATTTCAAGGGTGCAAGGGTGTCATAAGGACACCCTGATGCACCCCTGAAATTTACATGTGTGCGCATATGGCGCACAGTGCGCCACATGGCACTTTCACAAATGGCAAAAAATGCATTTGTGAAAGAAATCGCAAATTACCACCAACTTGAAGTTGGTAGTAATTTGCGATTTCTTAAGGAGAAATCGCAAAACTTCAGTGGTTGCTGCATAGCATTTAAGGAATCGCAATTTGTGATTCCTTAAATGCTTACACAAAGTTAAGGAATCGCAAATTTTGAGAATCCTTAATTTTGCATTGCGATTATCCTCATACATACTGTTTTCCGAATTTTGATTCTCAAACGCTGCTTTTTTGCGATTCGCAGCATTTGCTAATCAAAATTCAGTTGATACATATGGCCCATAGAGTAATAGGCCAAAGGCCTCACTTTAAATATACATAAAGACGCTCTCTGTGGTGGGTATCCCTAACAAGGGCCCCCTAATTGCAGATGGGTCTGAGCACTCAGAAACTACTGCTGGATTGAGGTCTGGACATTTACGTCCCTAGCCTTTCTATTTGCAACAGATTCTCCTCGATGAACAATAGTTTGCTTAATAAAGGATTCAATTGACCGGTAACCAAAGTTTCCAGTCTTTTCCACTGATCACAATCGAAGTCCGGTGGGATATGAGTAGTACCGTTAGGCTTAGTTTGTATTATTGGCCCTTGGTCGTTTTCTAAAACCATTATTTCTGATAGATACATCTGCCGTGTGGATTCCTCACCTTGTAAATATCCCCTTGCGTCAGCAACATTCGGAAATTCTTTTGTAGCCTCGCGCCGACGTGGACTCGGACGTCATAGAGACACGACATCGCTCGCGACTCCGCTGACGTCACCGACGCCTACAATAGGCCCACACCGGCGTGATGACATCAGTTCCCTTTTTCCGCGTCGTCGACGCTAACGGTTTCGGGATACTCTGTAGCTTCTGGTATCTTTGATACTTTATTTCTTCGATTCTCCATTCTCTGACCTTTTTGCTCGGTTGTCATGTCGACAAAGAAGACAGGGTTTAAACCTTGTAGAGAATGTGGGAAGATGATGTCCGTTACGGACCCTCACCAAGACTGCATATGGTGTTTGAGTTCGGATCACGACGTTGGTGGGTGTTCATCATGTCAGAAGATGAATCCGAAGGCTCTTCGGGAAAGAGAATCAAAGCTTCTTGTGGCTAAGCTTAAGGCGAGAAAAGTTAGGAAATCTTCAAAGCACTCAAGGAGATCGAAGTCGAGCTCCAGGTCGAGGTCTCGAGAGGCGTCGGCCTCGAAGTCTTCATCTGATCACGCTTCCTGTTCTCGAAAGAAGCATAAGAAAAGGAGGCATGAATCCCGTCATCATTCAGGTGATAAGTCCGGTTCTAGATCGAGATCTCCCAGGAGGATGAAGTCGAAAGTGATTCCTCCACAAGTGTCGGATCATGAAGGTGAGGCTTCGCCTTCGGAGTCAGTGGTCCATTCTCCGACTCCGGTTCCGGATCCGGCTCCATCTCCGGCTCCGGATGACGCCTATGGATTTCCTGTAGAGGAGGAGACTTCGAATCCTGTTGTGGAAACAGATTCAAACCTGCCTCGAGGTCAACCTGAGCATCCACCATTCCCGGCTCCAGGTCAGGACCCGTCTGCGTTTTTAAACGCGATGTGTGGTGTTTTCTCAAGGTCATGGTACCCCTCTGGTGCGCCTTCGGGTCCCATGGGTCCTATGGCCTTTAATTTGGGTGTTCCTCACTCATATGCTCCGGCACCTTTCATGCCGTATATGCCAGCCCCGACTCCGCAGTGGCAGTACCAAGCTCCACCGAGGTCGTCGTCGGTATCGGCGCCGGCCCGGCCGAAGTCGACGACTCCGGCTCCGACGTCACCTAGCAAGTCTGTGGTTCCACCTTCCAAGCCCTCGGATTCGATTCCGAAGTCGGCGCCGGCGGATTCGGCGTTGGATTCGGCTGCACTTCGAGTTAAAGTCAGGTCTCGAAGAGAGGCTCAACGTCTGCTTGAAGAACAGAGAGTTGATGAGTCTTCCTCTGACATGGAGGAAGGTGAGCTGGATGGAGGTTGTTTTGATGACCTGGCAGAGGCAATTGGTCTCGAATTTTCCCCGGAATGGGCTTTGCCTTCAGGACCTGATGCACCCTCCAGGGATGTTCAACCATATCATGTTGTCATGAAGAAGGCAGCAGGTCTTTTGGGTTTGACATTGCCTACTGTCGAATTTAAGTCAAATTTACTGACTGAGGTTCTTCATTCTCCAAACTCAGCAGTGGAACCTTTACTACCTTTTAATGATGCCTTAAAGGAACCCATTATGGAGGTATGGAAGAAGCCTTTTTCTGCTCCTGCAGTTTCGAAAAGTGTGGCCAGGAGATATAGAGTTGCACCTGAGGACCCTGCATTCTTGTCATCGCACCCTTCTCCTGAGAGTTTGGTGATTCAGGCCGCTTGTTCTAAAAAATCAGTTGGGGCTTTTCCGCAGGTGCCTGGCGACAAAGAGGCCAAGAAGGAGGATCAAATAGCAAAAAATACTTTTTCTTCGGCTAGTATGGCATTGAAGTCTTCTAATGCTGCTTGCCTTATGGAAAGATATATTCATGCTCTTATGGACTCTATGCGGACATCAATCACTAAGGTTCCTGAGGATAACAGAAAAGACTTTGAGGAAGCCTTGTCTGACTCTCAAGCGGCTGCCCGTCAAGTCATCCAAAGCGGGCTTGATACTACGGATTCTGTGGCAAGGATCATGGGCACAGCGGTTGCCACAAGGCGTTCAGCCTGGTTGAAGTCGTCTGATTTTTCAGTTGATGTGCGGTCTGCTTTATTGGATTTGCCTTTCGATGGTGAGGGGCTCTTTGGAAGGAAGGCAGACGCTGCCTTGGAGAGATTCAAGGACAGCAGGGCTACTGCTAGATCTCTTGGCCTTCAGGTCAGAGGTTCTACGACCAGGAGGTTTAGAGGTTTTGGCCGCTCTAATTTTCGTTCATACAGACAGGGTCAGCAGCAGCAACAACAGCAGCAGAATACCTTGTATAGGTCATACAGGGGAAAGCAGAGAGCACGTCCTCGAGGGCGTCAAGCCTCTTCCTCCACCACCTCCTCCAACCCCCCCAACCACAGAAAAGCAGCCCTAGATCCGCCATTCAGGATCATGTAGGCCCAGTGGGGGGTCGGCTTACCCACTTTCTACGAGATTGGGAATCGGTTACATCAGATCTTTGGGTTCTCAATCTCGTAGAAAATGGGTATGCCCTTCCCTTTCGGGAATTCCCTCCCAATTACCCTCCTTGCCAGGGGTATTGCTCAGAAGAACATCTGTTACTCCTTCAGGAGGAAGTCCAAACTCTATTGAGGAAAGGTGCGATAGAGGTGGTCCCAGAGCGGGAAAGGGGTCTGGGATGCTACTCCCGGTATTTCCTGATTCCCAAGAAGGATGGCAGGCATCGTCCAATCCTGGATCTCAGGATCTTGAATTTTTATCTGAAGCAGGAGAAATTCAAGATGCTCACCCTTGCTCAGGTTCTTCAGGCTCTGCTGGAAGAAGACTGGATGGTGTCGCTCGATTTGCAGGATGCGTATTTTCATATCCCAATCCTGAAGTCGCACAGGAAGTATCTCCGTTTTACGGTGGGATCGCAGCACTATCAGTTTGCGGTCCTTCCGTTTAGACTTACTACTGCGCCTCGAGTCTTCACCAAGGTGATGGCAGTGGTGGCGGCGCATCTCAGAAGTTCGGGGATTCCTGTATTCCCGTATCTGGACGACTGGCTAATCAAAGCGGAGTCGTCGGAGATTGTGCTTCATCATCTGCAGGAGACAACCCAGTTGTTGTACAGGTTGGGTTTTTCGATAAATGTACCCAAGTCTCACCTGGTGCCCTCCCAGCGCAACCTGTTCATAGGTGCAGTACTGGACACAACTGTATGTCGTGCATTCCCTCCTCCTCAAAGGATTCGCGACATACAGGATATAATTCCTTTATTTTACAATGGAGCGGTTGTTCCAGTCCTGAAGGTCCTTTGCCTGCTCGGTCTGATGGCTTCTTGCATTCTGTTGGTCAACCATGCACGCTGGCACATGAGGGCGCTCCAGTGGTGCCTCCGCAGGCAGTGGTATCAGGACAACGGAGATCTCAGGGACTCTGTGAGGATCTCCAGAGAAGCTGCGGCGGATCTGTCTTGGTGGGGTGTGGAATGCAACCTGTCTCAAGGAAAGCCTTTTCAGCTGCCTCCATCGGTGGCCACGGTGATAACGGATGCATCCACTCTCGGGTGGGGTGCTCATCTGGGGGATCTGGAGGTCAAGGGCCTTTTGGTCTCCAGAGGAAAGGTTACTTCACATCAACCTTCTGGAATTGCGGGCGATTTGTTTAGCGCTCAAGGCCTTCCTCCCTTCCCTTCGCGGTCAGTCGGTTCAAGTCCTGACGGACAACTCAACCGCGATGTGGTACATCAACAAGCAGGGAGGAGTGGGATCGTAGTGTCTCTGCAGAGAGGCTCTGCGTCTCTGGACCTGGGTTTCAGGACCATCAGATTTGTCTGATGGCAAATCATCTGGCCGGAGTTCTGAACGTGCGAGCAGACAGTCTCAGTCGGCAGTTCTCTGCCGACCACGAGTGGAGGCTTCACCCAGAGGTTGTTCTCGACATTTTTCAGATGTGGGGGACTCCTCGGGTGGACCTGTTCGCCACTCGCGAGAATGCTCACTGCCCGTCGTTCTGCAGTCTCCAGTATCCGATGCAAGGAGCCTTGGGGGACGCGTTTCAGTTGAGTTGGGGAAAGCAACTCCTTTACGCGTTTCCTCCCATACCCTTGATTCCTCGGGTTCTGAGGAAGATTCGCCAAGACCGGGCCCAAGTTATTTTGGTCGCCCCGGACTGGCCAAGAAGGGTGTGGTACGCAGATCTTCTCCACCCCTCCTCTCACCAGCCGCTCCGTCTCCCTCTCAGGGCAGACCTCCTCTCTCAGATGGAGGGGCAGGTTCTACACCCCCACCTCCAGACATTACACCTTCATGCCTGGAGATTGAGCGGGGCAACCTGAATTCCTTTTCCCTTCCGCCTGACGTTGTGGATGTAATTTTGTCCGCCAGGCGTGACTCCACTAAGTCCATCTATTCTTATAGATGGTCAAAATTTGTCAAGTGGTGTAGGGAGAAGTCTATTGACCCTGTGAGAGCCCATTTGTCTGATGTTCTCCAGTTTGCCCTTTCTCTGGCGCAACAGGGGCTTGCTGTTGCTACTGTGAAGGGCTATCTTTCGGCGCTGTCTGCATTTCTCTGCTTGCCTGACCAGCCATCTCTTTTTAAATCTCCTGTGGTTTTAAGATTCTTGAAGGGCCTCACAAATAAGTTCCCTCCTTCGCCTTTTGTTTTGCCTCAGTGGGACTTAAATCTTGTATTGTCTTTTTTGATGGGTGCTCCCTTTGAGCCTCTTCACAAATGTCCCATGAGGCTTCTTACTTTTAAAACAGTCTTCCTCGTTGCAATAACCTCGGCAAGGAGGGTTAGTGAGCTTCAAGCTCTTAGTTCTAAGCCCCCGTTCCTGTCCATTCATGCTGATCGAATGGTTCTCAGGACCAGGGCTGCTTTTCTGCCTAAGGTGGTGACTCCCTTCCATTTGGGTCAGTCCATTACCTTACCATCCTTTTATCCTCCCCCTCACCCTTCTAAGGAGGAAGAGAGACTGCACCGTCTGGACCCTAAGAGGGCGGTTTCCTTTTACTTGGACAGATCCAAGGATTTTCGTTTGGAAGACCAGCTCTTCGTTGGGTTTGCTGGGTGCAAGAAAGGAAAGGCGGTCCATAAAAGAACCCTGTCAAGATGGATCGTCCTCTGCATAAAGATCTGCTACTCTTTGGCCGGTAAGGAACCACCCGAGGGTATAAGAGCTCATTCTACAAGAGCTAAGTCTTCGACCTCAGCGTTGGCTAGAGTTGTACCTGTTGAGGATATTTGTAGAGCGGCAACTTGGTCTTCCCTCCACACTTTCGCGAAGCATTACTGCTTGGATTCCGTAGTGAGGAGGGACGGTCACTTTGCACGCTCTGTCCTTCAGGACTTCCTGGTTTAGAAGAGTGGACACCCTCCTCTGGGAGTGGGGACTGCTGTGGGACTCTATTCACAAGGTGAGGAATCCACACGGCAGATGTATCTATCAGAAGAACAAGTTACTTACCTTCGGTAACGCTTTTTCTGGTAGATACAATATCTGCCTGTGGATTCCTCACTGACCCACCCGCCTCCCCGTTGTCCACTCTTCTATGCCAGAGTTATGGTACTGTAATGTATATTTATTTTGTTGTCAAGGAAATGTTTCAATTGCTTTCATGCATTTGCTTTGCACTGTGTGTTTTGCCTTGACTATTGTGTACTGTGTATACTTTGTATATATCTACTGTCATTGGTCCGTCCGTGTGCCTCGATGGCACGGAAAAAAGGGCGGAACTGATGTCATCACGCCGGCGTGGGCCTATTGTAGGCGTCGGTGACGTCAGCGGAGTCGCGAGCGATGTCGTGTCTCTATGACGTCCGAGTCCACGTCGGCGCGAGGCTACAAAAGAATTTCCGAATGTTGCTGACGCAAGGGGATATTCACAAGGTGAGGACTCCACAGGCAGATATTGTATCTACCAGAAAAAGCGTTACCGAAGGTAAGTAACTTGTTCGTTCCCTGAATGCAGGTAACCTCAGAAGTGGAAGGGTATGACAAACCATTGGAATACTGTGAGATCAAAATGCTTCTGGTTGGGACAATCCCAACAGTAGGGAGGAAAGCATTCAAATGAAGAGGAGACAACTGAGAGACAACCAAGCCATCCATTCATGAGCAAGGGATTGAACTAAAGCGAACACTGCTTGGAAGCACCAGGTCTGATCAGAAGACAGTTAAAACTGTGTCTGTAGCTGAAACCTAAAAAAAAAGGAGATTGGTTTTCTTAGTGAAGCTTAACTCAGTGAGGCTTGTACATTGGAATTTGAGTGGCCTATGACCTGATTTCAGCTCTAGAAACAGCAGAGATGAGCAGTGGAACAATATATTAATGTGACGGAATGTGATGGGATCTGGGGCTAAGGTTTGCACGCACAATGTCTCAAAACATTATGACTTATATTTCCTTGCATTGATTTACCCCAGGTGGTCCAGTGGACTTTAAATAAAGCTTACAAAGTGTTTTAATCAACAAACGTCAACAAAACCAAAGTACTATTGCCAGAAAACATTTTTAACCAGGCATATAACTCCTGCCTTAAAGCAGTTAAGCTGCCTATGGCAAGAGGGATCTCTTTCAAAGCTCTCTGCACTGCACAGTGTGTAATATATAGGACTGGATCAGTTTTTCTACAGTAAAAATTGTTGCTGTGCATCTAAAAAAGAAACCTTGGGTAGACAGTGCTGCTCCTTGTCATCACCCTTTCAGAAGAATTTGCAGAGGTTGGAAGCTGCGCCTCGGTCCAGGGCCGGCTTTAGCGCTGGCGCGCCCAGTGTGACAATGTTAGTTGCCTCCCCCCATGACCACCTCTACCGCTGATTCTGAATTAGTTGTATAGTGCCATTCATACCAGTAAAGGATGTCAGAGCACTTTGCATCACACACACATTGCAAAGAGACAATCAAACATACGTGTGTAAATCAGCTTATAGGAAATGTTACATAAGCCAAAGGACTAAAAGTGTATGAGTCACGCCATCCGTACTTGTAGACCCTTTAGTTTAGGAGTGCTTGTGGTGGAGAAGCAAGAACTCAGAGTTGGAAAAAAAATAAACCACAGAGTTGGGAGTTTTCTTTGATAATAAGAATCAATTTCTACCCAAATTAACCCTTTTTTAACATTAATCTATGCTCTAATGTATACTTTGCAGTGTTTATGCGGTTCTATGATGACAGTTAATACCTCACTATTCTATGTTAGGACTTTAAGTTGTAAATTGCAAGCGACAAAAGGATGTCTCTTTTAAAAGCAGTAACCTGCTGATCTATTTACATTAAATGCACTCTGTATTCTACATGGTACACGTTCTTTGTAGCAGGCATATTAACCTTCTGCACTACCTTCACATAAACCAAAACATCAACTATACAGAACTCCAATCTCTCTCTAGGAAAAACATTAATCACAGGAGTTAACTTGACATTTTTTGGGAGGCGTGGTAACTGCCGGAGGAAAGGAACGCTCCAACAGGTGCTTTAAATACAGAATAAACTTGCAAACATGGAGTCCCCAGGAAGCCAGCACCCGGTGCGGTGGCACCGGTCGCACCGCCCTAGAGCCGGCCCTGCCTCCTTACATTCTGCAAGCTATGAAATGCCTTACCCAACAAAACCAGATTGATCAGCAGTTGGTTAAACAAAGAAGTGGTTCTGTTGGGTAAGACAAAAGTGATTTGACGATGCGATTAATGCAATCCGAGATGAACACTTTCCAATAATCACAGCTCTCGAAGTTGGTACTTAATCAATAAGTCATGAGATCAAATGGTTGTACTATGTATTTATATCAGAATTACTTCATTCAGTGACAACATACATTACATGGATAGACTGTCGGAATCAATGTTGAAGTGCAATTGAGTGACATTTGTGCATTGTGCTCAAACTGTGAAAAATATATACAGTGAGAACATTTTAATACATACAAATATATACAGGTGTTTTGAATGGTCAGATACTAGTCATAGTCATAGGGCTTTATTTCGATAAAAAATATATCATAAAAGCATCACATTGTATGCAACATATTTACATAAGCACACATTTTAACAGGTCATTATTTCATATTATTTTTAAGATTTAAAAACTAAAACGCTAAAATCACGATTAAAAGTTAGAATTTAACCATATTTTAAAACCAAATTAGACATTTTTGTGTGAACTTTTTAGCCCTAATGGACCATGTCCATGCTAAAAACTTAGAAAGTCCACAAACATACAATGGCCGTGCGTCCGACATTAAAATCCGGAGTGCCTCATTTGAGTGTCTAGTTCCCATGGCCTGGCATATAGCTTTGAGCCATCTTCGTCTTGGGTGGGCATATGCCGGACAAGCAAACAGGATATGAAGTACAGTTTCAATACTAGTATAACAAGTGGGGCAAAAAGATGTTGTCTGGAACAGGAGCTTCCAGTGAGCGGTTAAAGCGCGCACTGGAAGTGCCCCTACCCTAAATCTAAAATATAGAGCCCTGTCATAAGATTTCCATGCAATGTCTAAGTATGGTTGCCGGAATGGTACATCCTTATGCCTTAGGAACTCCTCCGTCAACCTACCAAGGGTTGGGTCAATACTAGTTCTAGAGGCGACCCATTTCCAATAGAGGGACTTTAAGGTCGCTTTCAGGGGAGAGGACCGTGTGTCCCAGGCATCACTAAGGCCTAACTTACCAAGTAGAAATTTAACATCTTTGAGCCATTTTATCTTATGCCATCCCTCCATTGTCATAACTTCCGCCAGCCCCTTCGCATACTTGGCAAGTTCCGGTACTCGCCAGAGCCGGGCCCATAAGAGCAATGGCCAAAGTTTTGCCAGATCGTTAATGGAATGGCATCCTAAATCAAGCAACAAGGGAGTCAGTGGGGTGCTCTGTGGAAGTGACATAATGCCCCTAAAAAATTATTTTCAGACCTTACCAATAGATCCATATTAGAAGTGCCCCAGAGCTCTGCCCCATACAGGGCAGAACTAACGTCCTTCGCCTTATAAATGTCAATAACAGAGGCAATCGGTCTAGTTGAAGAGGAGCGCTGCTCTTTAAGGAGAGCCCCCGTGACCCTCTTGTGGCTTAACAGCATTTTACAAAGATGTGGGATCCACTGCATGGTATCCGATATACGAATACCTAAATAGTCGAATACAGTGACCCTCTCCATGGATACATGGTTTAATACAGGGGGTCGCCCAAATTTTTTTCGGGGGGTTCAGCACCAAAAACTTAGTCTTGTCTGAATTTATTACTAGGCCACGTTGGAAACAAAAAGCCTGAAAGTTATCCAGGAGGCCTTGAAGGCCTTAGATATTAGAAGCGTATCATTGGCGAATAAGAGGGTAGGGATACGCTCGCCCGCCAGGGATGGAGCATCTGATGGTTTTTGAAGTAAGTGCTCAACCACCCTATTCACATATAGTGAAAAGAGGGTCGGAGCAAGAACACATCCCTGGCGGACCCCTCTCCCCACCGGAATCCTGTTGGTTTTCTGCCCCTCAGTACCCCACCTCACTTGCGCGAAGTTGCCTTCGTGAAGCCTCACTAGAATAGACAAGATGTTAGGTGGAATCCCCATATCTGACAGCACCCCCCATAGACGCCCTCTGGGCACAAGGTCAAAGGCAGTCCTTAAATCAATAAATGCAAAATAAAGACTGCCTTTGCCTATGACGACCACTTTCCAATAGATTAGTAATAATCTGAAAGCCTGCTCTATTGTGCCGGTGCCAGCCCTGAAGCCCGCTTGATAATCGGAGAGAATCTCATTGTCCTCAGCCCATTGTAGGATTCTTTCAAGTACCACCTTCCCCACAACTTTCTGGGTGGAATCTAATAAGCTTATTGGGCGGTAGTTGGAGGGATCGTCCCTCTGGCCCTTTTTATAGATAGGGACGACCTCGGCCCCCTTCCACGACTCGGGGATGGCGGCACCTTTATCAATAGAAATCAGTAGAGTATGAATAAGCTTCCCCCATTCCAGGAGGTTGGAGCAAAGCAAGTCTCCGGGGATACCGTCAGGGCCGGCTGCCTTTTGGGGCACAATGAGACTTATTGTGTGTTCAACTTCCTTGACTGAAAAGGGAAATGGATTGTTTTCTCCGGGCAGTATTTGAGAACTGCATGGAGCGGAATCACTAGAAACTCCTGGCTGACATGAATACAAATTAGAGAAGTGGTCAAACCACACCTGATCAGAGATATTACAGGTAATAAGATCGATGTCAGGCCTATTCCTTGCTCTTATAGTGCTCCAGAATCGACCTGTGTCCCGCCCAGTGCTAGCCTCTTTTAATATTTGCCAGTACAGATCCTCCCACACCTTTTTGGCATTAGTAACCGCCAAATAGTACTCTTTCCTGGCGTGCTGGATCAGAGGTTGTGACTTCATCTTGACAGCCTTAATTAAAGCCAACTTCTTCTGTCTACAGTAAGTTTTATACCAACCCTGCTTTGCCTTAGGCCTCTGGGGCCCTTTTGTCCTGCCCCCTCGTGTTTGTACCAGGAATAGATTTCCTATGGACTCTGTGGTATCCTGGAATACTGAGTTAGCCCAGGAAGGGTCTTGATGCTCCTGGAGGGCCGCCTCCATCTCGCTTAGTGAGGCTGCCAATAATGTTCCTATAGCCTGGACCTTGCCTTCATCTAAGGCAACTTTGGACCACTTAAGGCGCCTTCCGCAATTAGATGGTAGAACTTTTGAGGTGGACTTTACTTCATTTGGAGGCCGTAGGCCACTTTGACTTGGCCACAGGTGCTTTAGACTCAAGGACAGCGAGTTGTGGTCGCTATCTACAGTAGATAGTATTACCATATCCTGAATAAATTTCCAATGTGTTATATCAAGGAGAATGTAGTCAATCCTTGACGTATGGTTGGGCCTATTGTACGTGTGAGCACCTAAAGGATCTGAGGCAGTTCTACCGTTTTTGTGCTCTTAAACCGAACTCCAGGGTCAGCGCATTCAGCTGGATAGCCCTTTGCGTCCATCTTTTTATTGGTTGAATCGCTAACGCTGGTATGCCCCTCCTTGAGTCATCCTCAGTAAGATCTAGGATGTCCTCTACCGCAAGGGGCTCAAATACACAATTAAGGTCCCCCGCGACCAGTACATGCGTGCCATTACCACACTCTCCAAGAGATTTTTCTAGCAACGCTACTGTCGGGGATAATGAACTGCCTTTGGTGCCCCTGGCATATATGTTAAATATATCAAGAGATCTCCCCCTGCCTGGGCCTCTTATTGAGATCCCAAGAATATCTGGCGAGCTGCACTGCTTTTGTATAATACTACAGCCCAGGGAAATGCTCACCCAAATGAGGAGCCCGCCCGAGGGCTGACCCCTCCCCGAAGATGGCAAGACTGCAGGTATAAAATACGTGGTGTAGCCAACCTTGTAGTTAGGTTTCATACTCCAGGTCTCCTGAAAGATACAGATAATGTGGGACTCCACCAAAGTGTTCCAATCAGGAAGATCTAACTTCTTGGCGATGCCTGCTATATTCCAACTGATAACCTTCTACATCGGCCCATCAGTCACCTCTAGATCATGTGGGCAGTTAGATTGTTCTAAATATAGCGTTGAATGTTCTCCGCCAGGGTCAATCCCCATGAGTGGTGGCAATAGATCATGTGATGGAGAAACAGTGCTCTGTTGGGCAGATAGGGCTACTGGGGGAATGGAAGTGCCTAAGGAACTAGCAGATATATCCTTACAGTTAAATGGGCAAAATCTGATGATGGAATGGTTCCCAAGTTCCCCCCCCCCCCCCCCCCCCTTACATTTACAGTAATTAGTTACCGCAGCTTGGGATACTTGCTGAAGCCCACCTCCCCAATGAATTATTTCTGATGAAGTTAAATTCAGGGGTGTTTGAATGATCTCTGGAGAGAGAATTGGAAACCTTAGAATCACTGCGCCTTCTGTAGTCGGGGTTAAGGGACAAAAAATGCTAAATCAAATGATCGCTATGTCAATACCCAAAACTGCTGTCGTGGTGGTTGATGCATCTACAAAAAGCAGGATTTGGGAAAAAATTGGACCTGGCAGCATGCCCTCCCCAGGGTTGGTTTCCAATGCCCTGTCCCTGATGACAACCGAAAGGGAGTGAGTAAAAGTATCCCAAATCATGCGTACTAATTCCGGTATCACCTTGTACATTCTGCTGGTCACAGATGTGCCTAGCCACTCGTATGTCCCTAAAGTTGACTAAAATACAATCCCCTTTGGTGTCTTTGGTCCTTTTTCCCACCCATCTAACTCTTCTAACAAGAAGAATCTTGCCGTCTAGTTCCCTGGGGAGGGGCCTATTTTTATTTAACCAAAAGGTGGTTTTATTTTTAAGTTCAGCGTATGATTCGGTTTTGCCCAGCTTTAGGGAAGGGACTCCAACCAATGCAACTACATAAGGCAAACAGGCTGGAGGCAAGTCAATAGAAGGGAGATTGGATTCCATGCTATGGGCTAAGTCAGACGTTAAGGGTGGATCTTTGCTCTGCCTATCTGTTTTTCTATCATTTTGATTATCTTTCAAAATCTGTGTAGGTGCCCTGTTACAAGCGCTCTTAGCCCCTTTAGTTGAAGATTGATCTATTAAGTTACTAGCCTTGTTTGATGTAGCTACTGTTGCTGGATCTTTGTTCATTATTGTAGTTCGCAACAGGGGATTAGTTCCACTTGGAGTCCCTTTGGCAAGTTGTTGGTTAGAGGGTGTGTGTTTACCTATTTCTGCGTAAGCTGCAGAAGGGGTTTGCTTCTGTACACCTGTTGCGAGATTATTTTTGGAGTGTAACTTAATTAGGGCCTTTACAGAAAAAAAGTTGTAGAGGGTCCCTTGTTCAAAGTGATCTAATCTTGTTGTTAGTTCTTTTAACCTCTCAATCACCGGTAAGATTAGAGACTTCAGGATTGGCTCAATGTGGGCAATAAGAGGGATTTCTTTATCAACATTGGGAGGGGACGCTATGTTTAAGTTAGCGTTGGTTTGCTGGATATCATTACCACTGCCCAAACCACTGCTCACTGGTATAATAGGAGTTTTTTCCAAAACGTTGTCTAATCTTTCCCAGAAGCATTCGTCTACTGATGGACCTAAATCCTTGGCAATGTCAGGTACAACATTAGGTACCTTGACATTAACATTCTTTCCCCTTGTTGTACAGGGTTTGGCAGGTACTTTCTTCAGTTTACTCCCCCCTGCCAATCCCTTGCTACTACTCATAGTTGGGTGTTCCTTGAAAGCATATTTTGATCTACGCTTTACCAACTGCCCTCTAGTTGTAACACATGAGCTCACACTATTTGGACTTGACTGCGAGCTAGGGGCTGAATTAATATTAGCTGGCATATTGCAGTAACCCTTATCAATAGGGACCTCTTTCTCGGATGGGAAATCATCGATGGCCTCATTTTGAAAAATAGGAGGAGTCAGTGATAGCCTCGCAGCAAGAGGGTAGATCTCCAGGGATGAGTTACCCAGCGTAGAGACTACATCCTGAGATATTAGTGAGTGACTACCTCCAGGAAGAGCGGCAAAAGACGGTCCCAATAGCGAATCCTGGGAATTGGCAGAGAATATTGATATATTGGCAAGGGGGTAAAGAGGGAACAGGGCTGACAGGTAACGAGAGGCGGCGCTCTGTATTCTCTATGGCGTTTGCCACCACTCCGATAGTTTTCTGGAGCATGCGATCTATGGCTGTCAGGCTAGGGAGTTGGAGTTTCGCAGCCTCCTTTTGCTTTGGGGGAGGGGCTGAGATCGCGGGGTTACGCCTCACCATTTTTTATCACTATAGGTATCGTAGTGTAAAGTGTAAAAACAGATGCAATGCAATCAGCAAGTGCTAAACATTACCTCTTGAGATAGACCACAGTAGAAGACCACCATCTGATAGATAACATTCACTACCAACAATTAAGTAATGCAATTTGGAGCGTTTAGCAGCCAGAGATAAGCATGCAAGGGCCCAATCAAAGGTAACAGATAGCAAGTCCCCAGAGCTCAAATGAGCAAAGCCAAAGGGGGTGGCCCAGCCCAGCCTCACCCGGCCACTAACGGCCAAAAACGGTCCCGCTCTTATCCCGGGCTTCTCCCGGGACGCTCATGCACGCTCCCGCGTAGCGGAATGGCCAAAGGAAGTTTATAGGCCGGTGTTGGGGGCGGTAACAAGCCCCGTCCCAGGTGCGGGCAGCCCCAGAGCCTTCTGGGAGATGGAGTCCGTCAAGTTTGTTCAGAGCCTTCAGGGAAATTAAGGAGCAGCCCGTAGGTAGGTCCGAGTGCAGCGGGTCCTCAGACACTACCCCTGCGCTTCCTCAAGAGCAGCCCAAGATCGGCAAGAAAATCCAATTTTACCTGGGAGGCACTCACGGACGCAGCGGCACCCCAGATACTGATTTTTAGCCAGGGATTCCTATTCCTCGTATCGGAATCCTGGTGGTACTGGACCTATGACAAGCGTTGACGTTTCAACCCTTAAGTGCGCCAATGGGTGGTCACGGCGGGTCTTTCTCAAGACAGAAGTGTAGGGCTGATTTGATGACGAGACAGTTCTTTTTGGAGGCCGGAGAACCTCAACAGGGCACAATGGCCAAAGTATCCGTGATTTGAATTGATCCGGTTGGAGAACTAGACGATGGTGAAAAGTCCCATCCGTCTGCTGCATGTAGTCAATACAGATTGATCAGCAACCAACTCGAAATCAGAAAAGCAATAAAACCTCGGCTTTTTCCCAGAGTATGACCCAACTCACCCTACAGGCCGAATTTAGTGTTCGACAGATGCAGGATGGAGGTGGGAGAGGTGTGACGCAGCGGCCAGGGCGGCTGACCCCGGAGCACGGGGGTGCTCGGCTCGATCCTTGGCGCCAGTGGCAGCTCAGCTCAGCTCAGCACCATGTGACTCTGGGCAATAGCTCACTTAATCTCCCTGACTGCCCCCAGCACCTTGAGACTCCTAGGGGCGAGTAGTTTGCGCTTTACAAATACCAGATTTATATCTGCCAAAAAATGGCAGATGTACTATCCGCGCCATTTAGAGTGCATCGAGGTGCTATACACTTTAAATATGGCGGCGGCACATCCGCCTCTATTTTGTGGATGTTCCACATCTGCCAAACTCTGAATAAGGACTTTATTTTGGATAAAGTAATCTATAAGTGTTCCTGGGTAGATGTCATTTCCGAATGGGTTAGCAGTACTCCGTGGATCTGGGCACTATCACTCCTTAATACACACAATAACACGCTACTTTGATTGTTTTCCATTGTCCAAGTAGGTTGGTTTCCAGCGGTGGGGGCGGACCGAGTTTTGCACCCATGAACCTAATACGAATCGGAGCACTCAGTGGTATTAAGTGCGAGATGAAGGAGTCACGAGTAATTTACTCAACAATCCAAAAATCGCTTTGGACCTCATAGGGAAAGCGCTGCGTAAATATCAATACTTTACAGCCCAGCCAGACACCGATTCTTGACCTCCGTGGTTCTTTGCCGAAGTTTTAAAGATATTCCCGCTTTAACCTCTAGATGGCAGGCGCATGCAGAACACGTGAATGACCTGAAGCTGAAATGAACGTTACGGGTAAGCTGTTGATTCACTTTACACCTACCGGTAGCTTCTGTTTATGTGATAGTTAATATAGGGAAGTAGATTTCCTATGCTGTACAGAAGTGCTTTAATTATACAGCTGGATTCTGGTGGCTCCATGCTGACCTTGGGACCGGGCTTTCTAATCACAGCCTCCGTATTTGAGTTTACAATCATGTGATTCTGAGCAAATTACTTAATCGGTATGTGCCATCAAGCCTAAATTCATATAAGGTTTATCATTTAAAAATGTAAATATGTGCAGTGTACTATTATATATAACCGGAAGGATGACCTTATGAGACGAACATTTACCGCTAACCAATGTGGTGTTCTACAGGTCTTGAATTTAAATTGTAGCAAATCAGGCTCTTCCCTCCATTCTTTCAAGGTGGACAAACAGAGTGCCATACATTAGTTCCATGCCATGTCTAAATGCTAAACATTTGTGGTGAGATGGGGGAATGCACACCTTTTTTAACCACTTTTTTTCTACATTTTTTTCTCTCCAACTTCACTTTTATCCATCCTTCGTCAAAATTGCGTGCAGATTGGCTGGAGGCATGCCCTGCTGCCACTAGTTACACAAACTATGAGAGATGAGGGACTGTGAAGCCCCTGAAACCAAATGCACAGCTTTGTGCCGCTTTTAGCGTGCACCTTATTATTTAAGCAACTTTAAGCTTTAATCCACAGTATACCAAACTTTAAACTTATTTAAACTCTTCTAAATCAACTCTTTTTGTTATCTCCGTTTTGTCCAGATATTCAACACTCGAGGTATAGTATGCCAATTTACAAGTTTCTTATATTCAAACTGTGCCTATCCAGGCCTTATAGAAAGAATATGATTGATGCAAAAAGTTCATCGCAAGCAGTCTTTAATGTTTCATATAAAGATACCCAATGCATTTCGGGCTGCCATGTGCCCTTCGTCGGGGGTCACTACAAATTAAACATAATATGAATGAATTAATAAAAATTCTCTTACTACGTGCACAATGTTACAACAGAATTTCTCAATTTCATTTCCTCCGTTTTTCATGTATAATAAAAACATTACTGCAAGCTGCATACTGTCACTGGGTCTCCCTCTTATTAAATGAAGCTTCCCATCTCGTGCCTCCCTGCTCAGGATGTAATCCCATTTTCAAACCCACTGTTTATTACATGAATTGGTCACTGTGTTACTCCCACCCCTCCACTCTCTAACCTTCTGTGCTCATAACTGTACCGATGTTTCTCTAAGGAAATCCCCTCCTTTTTAACGTCAAGTCTGTAAATTCGAAAGCATGTGCATTGCTACATTTTTCTTTCAATCTGACATTAACCCGTTTACAGCTCGAAATCCCTCTTACGCGCGTCCTCAAGATACCTGATGTCTAAGTCTCCCACCATTACGCATACCTGCTTGACTGTTGAAGCGTCTCCCTTCCTCGTCATGATTGTTCCCAGCTGTTAGAGAATTTCCCTTCCGCCCGTTCTTACATCATTACACCCCTGCATTCTCTCTTCCCATTGGCTCAAAACCTAAAGCTTCCTGTTCCTTCCCGCCTTAGATGCAAAAAAGAACTACATTTCCCAGAATACAATTCTGCAGTACAAAATACATTCCATCTTTGTTTGTTAAGTAAGTGAATGTCACAGTCTTTAAAAAGTTCTCAAATTCAGTTGCTGTTGGTGCATGTGATTCATTCGAACCCCATGCGATGAACTTTGATGTTTTTTTCGAGTGTTTTTGAAATCTCCAAGCGCTCTTCTGATGAATATGTCCTTTCTTACGACGGGTGCAATCCCTAGGTAGGGCTGTAGTTATAACAATTGTGGTGAGATGGGGGAATGCACACCTTTTTTAACCACTTTTTTTCTACATTTTTTTCTCTCCAACTTCACTTTAATCCAGCTGGAAACGGGTTAATGTCAGATTGAAAGAAAAATGTAGCAATGCACATGCTTTCGAATTTACAGACTTGACGTTAAAAAGGAGGGGATTTCCTTAGAGAAACATCGGTACAGTTATGAGCACAGAAGGTTAGAGAGTGGAGGGGTGGGAGTAACACAGTGACCAATTCATGTAATAAACAGTGGGTTTGAAAATGGGATTACATCCTGAGCAGGGAGGCACGAGATGGGAAGCTTCATTTAATAAGAGGGAGACCCAGTGACAGTATGCAGCTTGCAGTAATGTTTTTATTATACATGAAAAACGGAGGAAATGAAATTGAGAAATTCTGTTGTAACATTGTGCACGTAGTAAGAGAATTTTTATTAATTCATTCATATTATGTTTAATTTGTAGTGACCCCCGACGAAGGGCACATGGCAGCCCGAAATGCATTGGGTATCTTTATATGAAACATTAAAGACTGCTTGCGATGAACTTTTTGCATCAATCATATTCTTTCTATAAGGCCTGGATAGGCACAGTTTGAATATAAGAAACTTGTAAATTGGCATACTATACCTCGAGTGTTGAATATCTGGACAAAACGGAGATAACAAAAAGAGTTGATTTAGAAGAGTTTAAATAAGTTTAAAGTTTGGTATACTGTGGATTAAAGCTTAAAGTTGCTTAAATAATAAGGTGCACGCTAAAAGCGGCACAAAGCTGTGCATTTGGTTTCAGGGGCTTCACAGTCCCTCATCTCTCATAGTTTGTGTAACTAGTGGCAGCAGGGCATGCCTCCAGCCAATCTGCACGCAATTTTGACGAAGGATGGATAAAAGTGAAGTTGGAGAGAAAAAAATGTAGAAAAAAAGTGGTTAAAAAAGGTGTGCATTCCCCCATCTCACCACAATTGTTATAACTACAGCCCTACCTAGGGATTGCACCCGTCGTAAGAAAGGACATATTCATTAGAAGAGCGCTTGGAGATTTCAAAAACACTCGAAAAAAACATCAAAGTTCATCGCATGGGGTTCGAATGAATCACATGCACCAACAGCAACTGAATTTGAGAACTTTTTAAAGACTGTGACATTCACTTACTTAACAAACAAAGATGGAATGTATTTTGTACTGCAGAATTGTATTCTGGGAAATGTAGTTCTTTTTTGCATCTAAGGCGGGAAGGAACAGGAAGCTTTAGGTTTTGAGCCAATGGGAAGAGAGAATGCAGGGGTGTAATGATGTAAGAACGGGCGGAAGGGAAATTCTCTAACAGCTGGGAACAATCATGACGAGGAAGGGAGACGCTTCAACAGTCAAGCAGGTATGCGTAATGGTGGGAGACTTAGACATCAGGTATCTTGAGGACGCGCGTAAGAGGGATTTCGAGCTGTAAACGGGTTAATGTCAGATTGAAAGAAAAATGTAGCAATGCACATGCTTTCGAATTTACAGACTTGACGTTAAAAAGGAGGGGATTTCCTTAGAGAAACATCGGTACAGTTATGAGCACAGAAGGTTAGAGAGTGGAGGGGTGGGAGTAACACAGTGACCAATTCATGTAATAAACAGTGGGTTTGAAAATGGGATTACATCCTGAGCAGGGAGGCACGAGATGGGAAGCTTCATTTAATAAGAGGGAGACCCAGTGACAGTATGCAGCTTGCAGTAATGTTTTTATTATACATGAAAAACGGAGGAAATGAAATTGAGAAATTCTGTTGTAACATTGTGCACGTAGTAAGAGAATTTTTATTAATTCATTCATATTATGTTTAATTTGTAGTGACCCCCGACGAAGGGCACATGGCAGCCCGAAATGCATTGGGTATCTTTATATGAAACATTAAAGACTGCTTGCGATGAACTTTTTGCATCAATCATATTCTTTCTATAAGGCCTGGATAGGCACAGTTTGAATATAAGAAACTTGTAAATTGGCATACTATACCTCGAGTGTTGAATATCTGGACAAAACGGAGATAACAAAAAGAGTTGATTTAGAAGAGTTTAAATAAGTTTAAAGTTTGGTATACTGTGGATTAAAGCTTAAAGTTGCTTAAATAATAAGGTGCACGCTAAAAGCGGCACAAAGCTGTGCATTTGGTTTCAGGGGCTTCACAGTCCCTCATCTCTCATAGTAAATGCTAAACATGGCAGTGTGGTGTAGGTCTATACATGCGTGAGTGTGTGTGTGTTTATAAACTACTGGCCGTCACCAGTAGGTAGTTATAGTTAGGACCTGGTTTCCATGGGGAAAGTGTTTTTTTTCTAATAACTTTGGCTCCATTTGACGAATCTTCAAAACATTTTCAAAACTAGTTTGCTGCTCACTTCAGCTGATGTCCAGAAATTTTCAGGGTTATCCATCAAGAAGCTGCCGAAAAATACAGGGGTCCAAAAACGCATTTTCCCCATGTAATTTCCCTTAGGGATTTTACATTCAACTACAGCCTGAACCGCTGAACAGAATGACACCAAATTTGTCAGAAAGCTAGATCTTGATCCAGAAAGAGTGCATTTTGTAATTTGGTGTAAATCTAATCAATAGTGTTGGAGTTATTAATGTAAAAAAGATGTTCCCAGGAAGGAAAAATAAAACTGATAGAAGGGATCAGGGTAGAGGTACCCTGACCCCATGCGACTGATGGAGGGGATCTAAAAGGGACCACCCTCGTGGGTAAGAAATTGCCCAAAACGTTTTTGGGGGGGGCACGCGAGGATCCGCTGATCTACCACTGGCGTTCAGTGTTGGCCCCGTGGGAATCCACAAAAGATTTGCAGATCCAGACCCCCAAAAAAAAGAAAATACACCCACTCGCACGCACTCACACCCACACATACACACACACACACATGCAGACACTCACACACTGCCCCTGGATCCATACCCCAATAAAAAAAAAAATACACCCACTCACAGACCCAATCCCTCCCATTCCCATACAACCCCTCACACATCCATACACACACTCACACACCCATACAATCACTCACACACCCTCTTACACATTCATACAGTCACTGAGACATCCACTCAGAGTCCCAGAGAATGACTCACAGACCCACAGTGGCACTCACACACCCATACAGCCACTTACACACTCACTCACACATCTATACAGCAAAACCACTCACACCCATACAGTCCCTCACAAACCACTCAGACAGCCACCCAGCACCCCTACATCCCTATACAACCTCTCACACATCCATACACCCACTCACACACCGATACAGTCACTCAGACACTCTCTCACACACCTATACAGTCACAGATACATCCACTCAGAGACCCACTACTAACCCACTCACAGACCCACAAAGGCACTCGCACACCCACTCATACAGCCACGTATGCTGCATGCTGGGGTTGGCGGACTCTTTGCATGGCATGGGGTTGGGTGCACATGGGGGGTTGGCCGCAGGGCAGCAAATCCCCCACTGCGTATTGCCAAAGGCCATGCGCAGAATGGAGTTTGCTGCATGTGGTGGGTTAGCCACAGGGCCTGCCGACAAGTCAGGCCCTGCGACCGTGCACGGTGGTGGCTGGATTAACATATGGTAATTAAAATGCAGTGAATGCACAACAAAGAAGGATCGAGAGATTAAGCTTTCCCTCATTCTCCCATCAAACCTATACAACTCACTAACAAGAAGGAGGTTTACTATTGGGTAATGAATACTAGATTACACCCCCTTCTATAAAAGTGGGCCAAATGGTCCCACAATGGTTAGAAGGAAAAAGAGACAGAAAAAATGAAAACTGGACCCTAGAAGGGGGCTGGAAAATTGAAGTGTCAGAGTTACCTCTGAAAGGTAAAGAACCAATTTGTGAATCCCAAAGAGTTGTAACTACTGCCCTCACCCACTCAATGAGTGGCATACTTCATTATAGGGCCGCTACGACAGCCTGACGAGACCACCGTTCAAGTAGAAGCGCAAGAAAAAAGAAAGAAAATATAGTAATGAAAAAATGGAATAGGGAGGGATCCCTAATGCAAAGAAAAAAAATCTAAAACTGCCTAAGTTGGTATCCAAGACCTTTATTATGGATCCCACTTGGAAGGATTAAAAGGTCAAATACTACAGGTATATGGGAAAGTAACGTCACCATTACCCTGTCTGTTGTATCAACATGTTTCTGCCCTAGATTACTGCCTGATAGGGTTGTTGGCATTCATCAGGATACAGATCCCTAAAGAAAGTCCTAATAATGTTCCCTCCTAATCTTGTCAGTAGCTGGTAGGGTACTTATTAATGGCAATACTTGCCCTTTTTGTAGACACACATCGTCTGCATACCTACAGGTGTAAAACAACATTCATTATTATAATGATATTTAATCATATTGATGTATACAGGCCTCAGCAAGGCCTGCGAGTGCGAAAAGGGTTCGCTCTTCTGTACGCAAAGTCCTCAGACTACATAAGAAATTGGCACGGAAACTGGAAATACAAAAAGATAGTTTAATAAACTCTTAAAGGTGGTACTACAGCCCACGCAACACTCTGCAGTATTGTACAAGGTAGCACAAAGAACTCAGACATGTAGTCCCCTTTTATACACAAAGAAGGGGCTCATAAGTGGGCGGTTACAACTCGGAGAGCATGATTTACAGCCATATATGGACATTTCTCAAACATAATCGATACATAGAACCCCTCGAATGCACATTCCAATCTCCTCTAAACAAGAACAGATGTTACACGTACTGGGCATGCGCTAAATAGGCTGGAACTATTTATAGCCTGTTGCTGGGCAAACTCCAGGGGTGACAATCAGCGAGGTAGGACTGGCCTCATGGCGAGCACATGGCGGAATGTAGCCTACAAGATGGACGCTGGAAAACAAGATGGAGTCCGGCCGTACTCCCAAATATGAGCGGAAAAAAACTACACCGAAGACACAATAACATGTCTTCAGCGAATGCTTAACATTATCGCTGTTTTATTTACAACAGACGACCCTTTCAGCTTTTGCTGAAGACATTCGGTTTTCTTGGATAATCTAAATACTCATCGTTTATATCGATGCTCATCATATCCGCTATCTCTCTAGTTATAGTTTTCTTATGGGCAGCATCCACAACAGCTTGTTTATTAGGCACACAAAGTGAAACATACAACAAGCATATCATAGGGCTACATTGAATGCATACACAGCAGGTGAATAATATGGAACAATTATACATAGTCCAGTGAGGACCTTCCAACCCCATGTAGAAATCAAGGTCCAGAACCACCCAGAGAAAGTCCAAGACCCATTTTCTTGATGTATATCAGCTGCAATTTTGTGTAATTTGTTAATGGCTTTATACACAGAAGGAGTATGGTCAGGGATGAACACACAGCAGCTACTTCCGATAATTCTACAAGCTCCACCCCTATCTGCTAACATAACGTCGAGAACCATTCGGTTCTGCAACGCAACAATCCTAGTAATTTGTAGCTCTTCAGTAAGGTTCCCAAGAGCTGCAGCAGTTTGATCAGTAATAACTTCCACTACTCTTGTCAATCGCCGTATTTTCCTGCTATTCAGAGCAGCTCCCTCAAAGAAAAACAGACCTAAATTGAAATCTATGTATTGTTGCAGACTAGTGTCCGTCTGATCAACATCATCTATGGATAAAGTTCGTTTGAATCTGTTCACAGTTACATTATTCAATAATTTCAAATCTTTATGATATGAGGCAGGTGCCAAGAATACAGGTGGCAATAAGAACGATACATAACATACTCTAGACCAACCGGCTGGTAATCGATAATAGCCCTTATTTCCACATACGAAATAGGTGTTATGTGAAGCAAGGAAAGTACTGTTAGTCAGGCCATCAATGTTCAGTACAACAATACAATCGCTAAAACCTACAGGGATGTGGCCTACACTCTGTACACATAAATCAGCTTGTGCTTGGGCCACTGAAATCACAAACTTCTCTTGCCCAGCAGTGTCTCTAGTGTTCGTGAAGACATAAGGGGTCGATTCATTGTCTGGTCGATATTCTTCCCACTCCCATATAGTTCCGTTGGCTTGTGGATAGCCGTCTTTATCTTGGTGACATTCCTTGTTCAATTTAAAAATCAGTCGTCCTACGGTAGGCTTCCTTGTAGCAAAAAGCAAAGTGTACCACGCTCTACAAGAGCCATTGTGAGAAAAGGGAAGTGGTATGAACGGTGTCCCCCCTTTCTTTTGATGCGCTGGCACCATCCCACATATCCAGCAGTTTGTGGCATTTGTAGCAACGTGGGTATGATGCAACATCTGAATGAAGGTGTTATTCAAATATGACTGTCGGTGTTTCAACTCTTGATATGGGAGTGTATAGAAAAAGTGCTCATTCGGGACTGGAGTAGAAACAACATACAGTTCACGGGCAGGAGCTTTCTCCTCAACAAACCACATGACTGTAGCAATGACTGCTATAACGAAAATGAACCCTACAGAACCAAAAATCTTCTTTTTATCCATTTTGAACAAATGTACACAATATCTTCCTGAAACTAAAGTGTTGTCAGAACTCCTACCCCTGAGGTAGCCGTTGTTTTCTTCACCATCAGGCCAAGACGGGTGTCACTACTCTAATGCATGATTGATCCCCCCCCCCCCTTGCCTCATTGGCTCTCCGTTTCACAAACCTAGGGACCGTTCTGACAACTTCTCATACAATTACAGATTCTCTCCTGGGTCGCAGATTGTATCTTCTCGATGCAGGCGTTGTTTGGTCCGGGAAGAACTCCTCAGAATCGTCAGGTACCACAGCACGGCCTCTCTCCGTAGTCAGGATATCTCGATGATCAGTCAGCACAGCAGGTTCCACCAAATCAGGTTGCACTTTCCGGCAGTGAATGGAATGTATCCAGTTCCTGCGATTTGTCACTCATACTGCTGTTCTTGTGGCTAGGAGGACCTGTTCAGGGCCACACCATCTCGGCTCCAGACTACTTGACCTCTCAAAGGACTTTACCAAGACGAAATCACCAGGCCGGAGATTGTGACCTTCTCCTGTGGACCGATCAGGGAGTGCTTCTCGAACCTGCTGATGAATGGAAACCAAGCTATCAGTTAATTGTGCCAAATAATCATTCATTAAAACACAAGGTACATCATACACTGAACTTGGTTTGGGCACCCCCATATATTCATGGGGCGCCCAAAAACTATCTCATAGGGCGTTAGGCCCGTCCGAGAGTGTGGTACCGATCTGATAGACAACAACGCCAAAGGCAGAGCATCTGGCCAAGTCAGAGAAGTGGAAGCCTGAATCTTCGCTATCTTCAATTTAAGTGTGCCATTATACTTTTCCACCAATCCAGCCGATTGAGGGTGGAATACTGCGTGGAACTTCTGTACAATGCCTAACCCCTTCAGGACATACTTAATAACGTCCGCCACAAAATGGGGCCCGTTATCACTCCACAACAATCTACAAACACCAAAACGAGGGAAAAATTCCTTCAAAAGCACCTTAGCAGTAGTCATGGCAGTATTGTACTTAGTAGGGTATGCTTCAATCCATTTACTGAATGCACAAATCACAACCAAGACGTACTTTAGATTATTACAGCGTTCCAGCTGAATATAATCCATTTGCAATACTTCAAAAGGTGCAGTGGGTGTTGCAAATCCTCCTGCTGGAGTTCGTGTCCCTTTTCCCGGATTGTATTTAAGGCAAATCATGCAGGTATGCACCACTCTCTTAGTTGTGCTAGCAATCTCTGGATGCTCCCATGCTTGCGTAAGCAATTTCACAATTTTCAAAGCTCCAACATGTGCTAGCCCATGTGCCATCCGAACCATAGGTTGTACGAAAGCTGTGGGTAACTTCCACTTATCCATCTGCTTATTCCTCCAACAACCCTCATCATCCAATTCTCCATCTTTGGACCATTGGTCTCGTTCTTTCTCAGTAGCAGTCTTTTGCATTTCTAGTACTTCTCCCCTAGCATCGTGCCACCGCTCAGCTTGTGACTTCACGACATACATTGAAGTAGAGCCAGGCTGCATTGCAGTTTCACGTGCCACTCGATCTACAAAAGCGTTTCCTTGTCCCACTTTATCTGTCACTTTCTTGTGTGCACTACATTTCACAATAGCTATCTTCTTAGGGAGCGTCAATACAGTCAAAAGGTTTTGTACTAATTCTCCATACATTATCTGGGTTCCATGTGATGTCAAAAAGCCCCTTTCCTTCCAGAGCAGGCCAAAATCGTGCGCTACTCCGAAAGCATAGCGGCTGTCTGTGTAGACATTCACACATAATCCTGCACTAAGCTCACAAGCTTGTGTCAACGCTATCAGTTCTGCTGCCTGAGCTGATTTCTGTGGTATGCATGCTGTCTCCACTATCGTGTGTAATGTGGTAATTGCATATGCTGCGGAAGTGGTTCCGTCTGGTAACTTTAAACAGGACCCATCCACCCACAGCTCTCCATCCACATCTGTAAAGGGCGTATCTTGTAAATCAATACGACCCTTTGTCTGTTCCTCGGTCACAAAGACACAGTCATGTGTCTCTTGCGCCTCAGGCTGAGTCGCTGGGAAGGGCAACAACGTAGCTGGATTCAATGTTGCACATCTCTTCAACGTTATGTGAGGAGCCAACAATGTCAGTTCATATCCTGTCAGACGAGCACTAGTTAAATGCTGCGTCTTTGTCTGATTCAAAAGGGCATCAACAGCATGTGGGACCAACACCAACAGCTTATGAGATAAGACTATCCCTTCACTCTGGCGTATTGACACAGCTGTCGCCGCAACTGATCGAAAACACCCAGGTAACGCAAGGGCAATAGGATCAAGTACTGCTGAGAAGTATGCACAAGGGCGCTGCTTATCGCCGTGCATCTGCACTAACACTGATAACGCGCACCCATCTCTCTCATGCACATACAATGTAAAGAGCTTTGTGTAGTCAGGGGTGCCTAATACTGGTGCTGAACAAAGGGCCTGACGTAATTGGTGAAAAGCATTCTCACATTCATCCGTCCATGGAAGGGGAACTGGGGTATCCTTTGTCAACAAGCCTAACAATGGTTTAACTATGTATGAGAATCCTAATATCCACTGTCTACAAAAGGAGGTGGGACCCAGAAAAGCTCGAACATCTTTCTGCGTGGAGGGTACTGGTGTGTCTAAAATGACTTGAATACGATCTGGTGTAAGTGCACGCCCCTCCTTAGACAAAAGGTGACCTTAGTAGGTTACCTTTGGTCTACAATATTGCAGTTTCTTTTTCGATACTTTGATTGTGGGATGCCAAGAAGGTAAGTAAAGACAAGGTGCACTCTTCACATTGTTCAGGGGTGTCGGCGGCCAACAAGATGTCATCGACATATTGTATAAGCGCCACACCGTCCGGTAAAACAAAGGAATCCAATTGTCGTTTCAATGCCTGACTGTAGATGCTAGGGCTCTCAGTAAAGCCTTGAGGAACCCTACAAAATCTGTACGATCTATTATTCAACGTGAAACCGAAAAGGTATCGGCTATCAGGATGAATAGGGATCGAAAAGAAGGCGTTCTTCAAGTCTATAACAGAGAACGTTGACGCAGTAGGCGGGACCAAAGTAAGGAGTGTCGTAATATCGGAAACCACTGGGTATTGAGGTATCACTATCTTGTTAACCTCCTCGATAAATCCTGGTGTCAGTGTCTTTCTTCAAAATCGGTAGGATAGGACTGTTGCACACATTGTATGGAACTTCTTCAACCACCCCAACTTTAATCAAATCCTGAACTATCTGTATAAGCGCCTCCTCCCCCTCCCGTGATATCCGATACTGAGGCAGGCGTGGCAACACAGCTCCCTCCTTTACACTAATGTGCACCGGAGGGATAATCATCTGACCCACGTCGGTATCAGACGTGGCCCACAAAAAATCAGGCAAAGAGGCCAGTGCAGCCTCTATGGTGATCATGTACACCCTCTCCATTGATGGATAATTGTCATTTAATATAACACGTACTCCCTCAGGGGAGCACCGTATCGTGGCCCGAAAATATTTGAGCATATCCAGGCCAACAATATTATCAGGAGTGTTTGGGGAAAGTAGGAAGGGACATGGCGCAGCAAACTGATCTACATAAAGTGCAAGAGGTTGTGACAGTGGGCTAACAGAAGGCGTTCCATCGACCCCTATTGACGTAATTGTTGAGCCAGATAGGGGAGCCCTCAGAACCAATTTTTTAGACAAAGCGCTACGAGTAGCTCCTGTGTCAACCAGGAACCTATCAGTAGAGCCCAAAACATGTGCTGTAACATAAGGACCCCTCTGGTCTACTGGCACTTCAGCTGGTTCCTTACCCCATCCTACGCAATCCTACTGTGAATCATGCTGCTCGAGAGGTGCATAGTCAGACATTTGATACTGATTTCCATCGATCAAAAACATTGGACCCATCTCGGGGTCGTACATTAGAATCAAATCTAACTCGGTCATTCGTGTTGTTTCTAGGGCCTGAAAAGTTTCCTCTACCCCTCATAGACCCCTGCCCACGCTCCTGTCACTGAGCACGCAACAACGGGCACTCATTCGCCCAATGGCCTCTCTGCCTACAATACGCACATTGATCCCGGGCCAAATCAGTTCGGCCCGAAGGAGAGTTAGGAAAAGTCCTGCCGCCCCGATCATTACCTCTACGAGGCGGTCCATATACTTGCGCTAACATAACCTTCGTTTTCAGATCTTTAGATTTCGTCTCCTCACTACCCTTTGCTTCTAATTCCTGACGCTCGTAATACTGAGCCATCGTCAGGAGGGATGCTGGTGTCGAAGTCGTCCAAGAACTTTCACTCGCTTTTAATCGAGCTGCTATACTTGGCAATAAATTTGAAACATATTTATCAACAAAAAGGTGTCGTCCGTGAGCGACTGACCACGAAAATCATGAAATGTTTCTTCAAATCGTGTGAAGAAATCTGAAACGGATTCGTCTACTTTCTGTTTGCATGACGCTAACATAGTCCAATCAATCTTTTTAGGGGGAATACGCGTTTTCAATTTAGCTACAATAGCAGCCAGAAGATCTAAAATGGCCTGGGGCGGCTTCTGTGCTGGTCTCCTCTCCCTGTCCTCATTCTCAAGATCCGCCCATCGAACTTTGAAAGCCTGAAGGTCATCAACCTTTCGTATTGACCTCCACATATCTGGGGGTAATATAAGCCCAAAGAATAAATCAATATCAGACAGAGTCATAGTGCAGGAATTCAAAGCCCCCTCAACTTCTTCATAAAAGGCTGCAGGATTCTTTCGAGGATCAGGTAATGCTGCCTTTAATGCCATAACATCAGCCCTATTCCAAGGAGTATACACCCAGTTATAGATAAAATACCCTTGAGCATCAGGAGACCCTTTATCCAAACTAGTACCCGCTCCTTTAGGAGGAACATACAAAGGCGCCGCCTCCCGCATTGGTTTAGCATGCACTGCATCGATCTTATCTGAATAAAAGATGGATGACTGCTTCCCACCGCCAGTCGGATTCAACTGCTCTTCGCCAGCTTTCCGTTTCCGCGCGTCATCCCGTAGCCGAAACGTTTCATCCCGTAACGCAAATAACCGTCGGATGGCATCGGGTACCTGGGGAGAGAGAAAAAGACCTTTACGCAAATCCTTTGCATCAGCTATCACATCCACTGGTTCGAGAACATCGGAATATTTCCGAAAGGCTGACGCTACTTCATTAGAAAGATAATCAGTAAAATATAATTTCTCCCTATCTTCCCATGACTCTAGCTCTGTCAACAAGTCAGCGAGCGTAATAGAATCCTTATTAACCCGATGAGCAATCTTACGAGGCTCGGTCATACGGTCGAGCGATAACATAGACCGCGTATCCACTTTCTGTCCGGGCGGTCTAGAATCTTGATCTCCTCCACTCGGGGCAGACGGACCAGCGTACGGGGGTGGTGAGCGATCTAATAACGAAAAATCATCATCCGATTTATTAAGGACAGGATAAAGAGGCTGTCGAACAGGGTACTGGCCAGATATTTGCAACCGACGTTCTTTCTCCTGCTTCTCTTCTAATTCTTTCGCTTCGCGTTTTTTTCCTCATGCGCCTTCTCACACTCACTCTTTCGTTGCTCTTTCTCAATCGGAGCTAGCTCCCGCTTCTCCCGCTCTCGCACCTCTTTCACCCACATTCGTATACATTCAAACATGTCTTGCCTCACTCGCCGCTGACACATACATTGCTCCACATACTCAATTTTCCTCAAATCAAACGATCCATACCTAGGCCATCGCAACTCAGGATCCTTATTTGTATATTTCCGCCACAACGTGCAGTACATTATGGGGGAAAGACCAAATTTAACATACATATCTCTATTCGGCGTCCCCTCTGGGGGAGCCGGTTGTGATTCTTCAAGTACCAACCGGTCATTTCCAAAACAGCAGCACCACTTACGAAGTGCGCTAAAAACAGGCATGTCTAAAATAATGCAGAATATGCAATATTATACTAAAATGGCACTTAAGACGTTGCACCGCTCAAATTCATAGGTCAGGAGAAATATCCCCACATTGGCTGCCTATATGGGTTGCAACTCCTATATATATATATATATATATATATATATATATATATATATTCGCAGACTCAATAATATGACTAGTCCCTACCAAACAATCAATCAAAGGAGTCGGGCAAGCGTATAAAACTGCCTTGCCAAACAAGACTATCAAAGGCTGGGAGCAAGCATCATACAACGATTCTTAACAATCAAGAGCGTCCAGATTCCAACTGCCAAGTTCCGAATTCGCCCAAACGGCCACTCGCGGCAAACCGACAGAAGAGGTCTCAGTCGATGACCGGCGCCACCCAGATGGTCAGATCGGAAGGGAAGGAAGAATACCTCGGGATACCAGGACTAAAGGCGCCGCTGGCAGTGATCACGTCCCCGGCAAAGTTCCAATCCTTCGTCACAACCAGTCCTTCGAGCGTCCGAGTCGCCGATGAGCCCCACGTGACGGGCGCCAATTGATGTATACAGGCCTCAGCAAGGCCTGCGAGTGCGAAAAGGGTTCGCTCTTCTGTACGCAAAGTCCTCAGACTACATAAGAAATTGGCACGAAAACTGGAAATACAAAAAGATAGTTTAATAAACCTTTAAAGGTGGTACTACAGCCCACACAACACTCTGCAGTATTGTACAAGGTAGCACAAAGAACTCGGACATGCAGTCACCTTTTGTACACAAAGAAGGGGCTCATAAGTGGGCAGTTACAACTCAGAGAGCATGATTTACAGCCATATATGGACATTTCTCGAACATAATCGATACATAGAACCCCTCGAATGCACATTCCAATCTCCTCTAAACAAGAACAGATGTTACACGTACTGGGCATGCGCTAAATAAGCTGGAACTATTTATAGCCTGTTGCTTGGCAAACTCAAGGGGTGACAATCAGCGAGGTAGGACTTGCCTCGTGGCGAGCACATGGTGGAATGTAGCCTACAAGATGGACGCTGGAAAACAAGATGGAGTCTGGCCGTTTTCCCAAATATGAGCGGAAAAAAACTACACTGAGGACACAATAACATGTCTTCAGCGAATGCTTAACATTATCGATGTTTTATTTACAACAATATGACTATAACCTTCCTTAACCCCTTCGATGCGATTTTTCCCGTGTGCGGCCGCCGGCCGAACACGGGCGGGCCATGACGAACCCCAGCCGTCATCAGCACACAAGCACCGTAGTGCATGACGGCTGGGGTTCGTCACCAGCATGGAAGGGGTTAACCCCACCATAGGTAATTCATCTTTTAACTTATTGTGTTGCTCTCCACCAAATGTATGTTCCCCCTCATATTAAAATCATATACCCAGTGAAAGGTGACACACTCCATGTTTTCTCCAATATTTCCCCAGGTGTCCAGTTGCCTGTATGGTGCCCTACTTACCTGAGTTTCATCAATGATGATCCTAACTCGCCTATAGTCACACTCTAAAATTGAACACCAAAGGCCGACGTTTAGTAGATTGGAAGTCATGTATAGCCATACGAGTGTCTATGATCAAGGTGATTAATCTAAAAAAATCACCACTTTTCTGTGCATCATACTTTTATTCAGAGTACCCCTAGCTATATCGATGCTAGTAGTTGTAATTAAATATGCAGGCTTTGTGGCCAACCCACACTGTGCGCGGCCTAAGGACGTGCACAGGGTGGTGTTGGATATATGTGGGGAGTTGGCTGCAGGACCCGGCCATGGGGGCAACCTCTGCCAAGGCCTTGCACGGTTGCTGTTGGATTAACATATGGCAATTTAATATAAATTTATGTAAAAAAAACAAAACACTGAAAAAAATAAAGGTTACAGAGATGTTATAGGTAGGAAATAAAATTTTAAAAACCTTCGCCATGCGGCCTTTAACATAAAAAAGAAAAAAAAAGGTTTGAGGACAACACATTCATAAAAAAATATTTTATAAAAAGAATAATAATTGAGCAGCAGGAGCCGCTAATTTATTATCCACTGCTGCTGACAAGGAGCGCCCCATAATGCCCTGCAAGGGCTATTTGTTTACATTTTTTAATTCTGATGGTGCTTCTAAAAGGGACAGGGACCCCACCGAACATTTTTTTTTTATGTTGCAGGGGGCTGGGAGGAGTGCAGCAGCCCCACAGCAACAAAAAAAAAACGTTAAGTCTCCTGGCTCATTAAATCCATGACCCCAGGAGTGGTTACCACTTTATTTTAAAGCTCTCCAAGCTGGAGCTGTATGCTCTTCAATTGCAGTGCAGAGCTCCATTGAGATCGTTTCTGTGGCTATAATTTGCAGCTTGAAAAATGTTTTCAAAAAGACTCAAACACTAGCCTAATGTTTTTGAAAACATTTTTACAAATAAAATAACACAATCGCCATTATTAAATATTGCTATAGATGAATTTATGAAATATACATTTGATTATAGTTATTGGTGACTTTTTGATCTAGCCAACAGACCCACCACTTTTTGTTTTTTTTGGCACTTTCAGAAAGCCAGTGGGTCTGCCTCACTTAAAATGACACCCTTAATAGTGTTACATGACATAGTCAGCTGTGCGCTTCAGCAGGGGGTTGGTTGCTGGAAATGGCCGTTGGCCATGCAGTGGGAGGGGGTTGGGCGTACACGGAGAGTTGGGTGCTACACCCACACCCGACATGGCAATTGACATCTTACTTTGGGTTTTAAAAAAACAGAAATGAACTGGAAATAAATCAAAAGTTAAAGTGACACTATAGTTAGGAATTGTAATAATATGTTACTTTACTTTAAAAATACCTTAGAAATTCACTGAAAAAAACAAGGCTATGGGGCATTGTAGTTAGGTAAAAATGTCAGTTAAAACATACCATTTTAATTGAACAAAACTACTGAAATTCATCAGTTATAGTTATCTCAAGTAACTGTAACTCATGTCCTAAGGAAACTATAACTCACACCCTCGCCATGCACTGCTAATTACCCTTACATATTACATCACTCATGACATCACTGATAACATCCTGCAATATCTGAAATGACAACACTGTGCATGGTGTGAGCAAGAGTTATAGTTATTTTAGGGCACACGTTATAGTTACTTGACATAACTACAACTGGTGAACACACACTAACATACATATACACATGCACATATAAAGACATCTCATTTTAGCTCAACAACGTTTTCCAAATACTAAACATCACAACTTCAGTGATATATTGACATTCCTCTGTTCAAAAATTTCTCCAAATGGTCGGACAGTTATACTGTAGGAGGCTCTGTCAAATTTCTATCTGAAAAATGATTTCCTAAAATCCAGAACCCCAGAGCAATATTTTGGATTTTAGATCAACTTGTAGGAATTCTTTCAGTAGTCTATGTGAAATATGTGTTTAATTTGTAACGCCATTTGTGTTTTTTTATTGAATCTGATGATGATTCTGTTGAAACTTGTGAAGCCTTTTATAATGTGCGGAGGGCACTGATTCTATCAAGAGTTTTTGTTTACCAAGCATACAGATTATGTCGACTGTTCGTGTTCTTTGAGACTGTAGCAAGTGCATTTAGGCCTGTGCTCAGTGTAACATTAATATAGCTGTGCACACAGTTATTTTGCTTTGGCAGCATCCAAGGTCATTATGTGCTGCTGGCATGGATTTGGGTATTCAGGAGTTCAGTGTGTACTCCTAGCATCATTCCGAATGTATGGAGTCAGCATGTACTGCTGGCACTGATCTGGTTGTGTGTGGTCAGTGTGTGCTGCCACTACTAATTTTGCTTTGCCTGGAGTCACTTGTGAATGATTGACACTAATCAGGCTATTAATGGGTGGTTGGCAGCCACAGTTTATGCTGTGTGAGGCCTCTCTTTGTGGCTGGCACTCTTCTGGCTATTTGTGAGATTGGTGTACGCTGCAGCCACTACTCTAGCTGCTAGTGGAGTTTTTATGCGCTGCTGGCAGAGATGCGGCTCTCCATGGGGTTGTTGTGTGCTACTAGTAGTATTGTAGCCATTCATGGGTCACACTTTGGGGCTGCCTCTGATGCTGCTCTGCAGGTCACAAGAGTATGCTTCTGGCAATAATCGAGCTGTGCATGGTGTCATTATGTGTGGCTGGCAGTGATGGGTGTGGCAGTGGATTCAGTGTTGCTCAAGTACTGCTTTTTTGAGTGAGTGGAATCAAAATGCAATTGATGGTGTTCTAGTTGTTTATGGGGTCAGTTTGCTGATGGTGCTTATGCAGCTATGTAAGGCGCCAGTCAGTGCGTGTCACTCTGTGTATGAGTCCCTTTGTGTGCCTCAGACGTATTTGGGTGCATGTGGGGTCAGTGTGGGCTGCCCCTGCTGATGTGGTTATGAAAATTAACACTATACATTTAGGTTGGCCACTACCCTTGGTTTTGTAACCAGACTTCCCATTATGTAAGAATAGTTCGGATTAGGTGTTGTTCGCTTTTAGGGCAATTACAGCATTAACTTAATGAATTTAGAATGTAACACGAGCAGAAGCATAAATAAAACATTGGATGTGCTGAATGAACACCTCAGTTTGTTGCTTGGACTTATGGAATGTTTTTATTTTAGATTAAGCGACTGATCCGGGGACCGCAGGAGACCCTGCGTGTTCAAGAGAGGTTCGTGGCTGGGTCCCTGGCAGGCGCCACTGCTCAAACCATTATCTACCCAATGGAGGTGAGACCCATAAGGAGCACTGGCTTGGGTTAAACAGTGAGTGTCCATAGAGACCAATGAAGGGGGTAATTTGTATGAGTCTGTCCACAGAGACCAGTGATCTGAGAGGCCAATAAATAAAATGAATATGATCAAGGATGTCCATAGTGACTGGTGATGGGGTGAGTTTTGCTCTACTCCCCACGGAGACCAGTAAGGAGTATGGTCCCTTATTATAAATTGAGGCATTTGACAAAAATAACATTGACTGCTGATTGGTCTAACTTCCACTTGCCACAGAGGCCAGTGACAAAGTTGGCCACTGATTCTTCAGTGCAAACATGACATTTGGCCTCGTGCCATACTGTTGTTTCTGTAATATCCCAAATCCTTCTGGATATAAGTAGTTGGTGATTTTCCAAGGCTTGTCCTGTTCTGTGGCTAGGTTCTTGACCGTAAGTTCATGGCTTGCTAAAACGTTGCACAAAACCTGTGAGTGTTACGCACTGATGACCCTGATAACTGCAGTCTTCTTGTCTACAGGTGTTGAAGACCCGCTTAGCCCTGCGGAAGACCGGTCAGTATTCTGGAATGGTAGACTGTGCCAAGCAAATCATTCAGAAGGAAGGTGTGCGAGCATTCTCCAAGGGTTACCTACCAAACATCCTGGGAATCATCCCGTATGCTGGCATTGATCTGGCAGTATATGAGGTAGGAATGTGTTGCTGGCATCTACATAGGAATGCAGTCTGAGTCTGCCAGGGTTACTGATCTGGGTCTGCACAAGGTCAGTCTGATGCGCTGCATTTATGTAACTGTATATGGAGTCAATGCTGTGGGCACTTTTCATGTTGTTTAAGAGCGGAGTGTGTCTAAGGCCCTGATTCGACTGAGTATGAGGTAAATGTTTGCTATCTGCATTGGTCTGCCTGTGTGTGTAGCTAGTGTACTAGATTTGGCACAGATCACAATGTGTATATGATCACTCTGTGTCACCAGCATCCATATGGCTGTCTTAGGGTACAGTGCGTCTGTTGCACGCACTTCTCTAGTTGTCTGTGCTTAGCGGGTCTAACACAGCACTTTGCGGCATCATAGAAGGTCTCTCTCTGTTGTGTCTGCAGTAATATGGCTATACAACCACTGTTGCTGATCTGGCATGGCTTGTTCTAGGGCAAAGCAACATGTGGCATGCACTTAGGAACCCATCTCCCGGGGCATCCGAGCCCCACCAGTGAACAAAAAATGTAGCCTCATTGGTAGTAGCTGAGAGGGGTTGCAAAATATCACTTTGCATATTGTGGCAAAAACCTTTTTATCAGCACTGTGCAGACCCTCCAGGATTTCGCGATTTGCAAAAAAAATCGCAAAATCTGCAGTTTTGTAAAAATGCAGTGATTTTTACAAAACTGCCCGTGAAATTTGGAAAATTTAGATATGGGGTTTAGTTTGAGCAAAGCAAGATCTAATGAGCGGCAGTCATGGGTTCCAGAAAGACGGCCATTATAGCAAAGTGCTGCAAAAAGTACAAGTGGGTCGGGAGGGATAGATCATCAAATACTTAAATCATAAAGACTCCAAATTCCCTTATATTCGGAACACTAGTCTCCACATCAATTTTATATCTACATCAATGATTGCATACCTAATCAAAAAGCAGGATTACCAAATGAATTTATAATAATCCATCATACAAATTAATGCTTTTATATGATTCGATCAATGATATCTAGTTTACACATATATCTACAACCAATATGTACAACTGACCACAAACACAAAACAAATTTCTTACATTTAGGTTAGAAAACTTTTTCACCCAGACAATCGCACTAAAAAAAGACCAGTGTCCCCCTCCTTATTCAGGGAGTATACTCAGAGGTAGTCCTGTATAAACACAATCAGTTCTAAAAAATCAGGAACAACAAATCAACAATTGTGATGACTCAAAGTCTCATAATTCAAATAATATCCCCAGACTCCACTTGTGAAGCATGTCGATGCGGACGCGTTTCGGCCTTCCGATATCTTGGCCTCCTCAGGACGAGGGTGAAATGAAAGTGTCTGATGTCCAACTCTTTATCGGGCTTGCAATTCCACTCAAGCAATTCAAGGGTCCATATCTCGTCTCAGGGGAGAAAAATCACCAGCAGAACAGAAAGGAGTAGCCTGGTCCAAAATAACGTTTGTGTGCCGTATTGAATCCGGAACCATGAATCCATCAATAACACATATGTGATAGTGCTGGGCTAGAGAAAGTTCCCATCAGCCCACCCATCTGGTGGAGTATCGTCACGTGGGAGATGTATCATAAATCCAAAACTCAACCAATGCACCTAGTAATGATGCGGAGATGGATTTTGAAGATATGTTCTTAAGCCACAGTGCTTCACAGATAGTGCTAATGGAGTGCAGTGCAAGTGAGAAAAAATGTGAAAAAGAAGTGAAGATAAAATTGACTCATAGAACCAAAAGTGAGTTTAATAGGTATGGTCTAAGGTCAAACTTAAAAACAACGCCAAATAGTTTTAAATAATAACTATATAGTGGCATGGTATATCAAGGTCGACATGTTTCAGCTAGATGGACAATTGGTCCAAGCTTTCTTCAGGACCAGGTGAAAATAGCGACTGCAAGTTGAAGTGAGTAAATATAGAAATCGTGACTGTGTACTTATATAGCGGATAGATCCTACCAGATACTCTGAGCCCAGATGTTCTCTGGTGGTCATCCAAGCATACGGTCTCTCCTAAGAACAAAGAAGAGTGTACAACAGTAGTCAAAAGACGTGTATAATGGTATCAAGGATACAAGAAACAAATACTAAGCACACAAACATTGTGGAAGAGAGATTCTCTCTCCCTCACAGAAGACATAAGGTTCTCCTGGTATTAACGTGTCTAGATCACAAACAGTAAGAGCTTAAACATTTGACTCACCCAGCGTTCTGTGGGAGTATGCCTCACCTCACCCGGCACCCACTCGGGAAGAAGGAGGCCCCGCTCTGTCAAAGTGGAAATGGAATGAAGACCTCAGAACAATATCAGAGGTGCGAGGATACATATGATCAAACATTTCCAAAAATCTACTAACAAAAACTAGTTGTCTAAGGAAAGAGATTCAACCTCATTTGAACCACTGACTATGACTATGCAGAAAAAATCATGGAAAAAGCCAAGACTGAGTGAGCTGAATACAGAATTGGCTTGTATGCATGGCAATTTGAAAACGGGTATTGCGCATGCGTGCATACATCGTGAGGCTAGTGTTTTGGTGGTGTAGCGGCTGCGCATGTGTAGTGCAGGAAGTATGCACACCTTGCGCCTGCGCACATGTGTCACAAAGACGGCGGGATTCTGAACTCGCTAAGCGCAAACAAAGTGGTCCTGTTGTTTACCACCAAAGGGTGCAAGCTTCAAGTTAATTTATATAAAACAGCTTGTTAAGTTCTAATAAAACGTTATGCACTTCCAAGGGCTAAGTGTAGCAAGGAATTTCAACTATGCTAAAAACCAGTGAAGGCAAAATACTAAAGATGTTTTAGAATGTAGGGTTATCCTGTGTTAAGATGTCACAGGATAGAAACTGGCAGGCATCTAGAACAAGGGTCGGTTTAAATGGTGATGAGGGGCATGCCTTCGCCAAATAGGTAACAGTAAGGACAACAGGATAATACCATTCTTAAATAAGAGTAGTAAAGAGGCAGTATCATCAAGGCTGAACTCAGATGGACTAGTGAGTGGTATGTACTACGCTTGAAAAGAGGGAAAAATGGCGATACAACCGGACTGACAATAAGTTGTTTACAGTGATGTCTAGGGTATATCGTCATTAAGGCCTTGAATGTGGCTTTTGAGAAGAAAGACCCATTTCTGTTCCTTTTTGAATAGGAATTTCGACACATCACTGATATGGGGAGGAATATATGGCTGCTCTAGGACAACCCAATTCATTTCATCCGCTGTGTGCCGGAGCTCTAAAAAGTGATTTGTGAGTTTAGTGGCCTGTTTGCAGCATCTGATGGTGCTTTTATGTTCCCCGATTCTCAATTTAATTTTCCGGGTGGTGTAGCCAATGTATCTTAAGGAACAAGGACAGGTAATCATGTAAATGACGTTGTCAGTGTTACAGTTTGTATGTTTCTTCAGGACCCACGTCCTACCTGTCCCGATATCAACTGTGTTGGTTTTAGCCGTCTGTGGGCACACGCTGCATGACCCACACGGGTAATGACCCGAGACTGGAGGGAGACCCCATAAGGTTGTTGAGCTGTCGGTGTTGAATGTCCTAGGTCTGGTGTGGACAAGGGTGTCTCGCAAACTTGGTGCCCTTTTGAATGAGAAGAGAGGTGGGGGGATGTTGGCATTGGTGGTATTCAAAATGCCCCAATGCTTGCGCACTACTTTTTGAATATTGTTCGACAGTGCATTGAATGTGCTAACAAAAGTGAGTCTTTCTAGAGGTGGTTTGGGTGGACGTCTCTCAATTAGTGCATCACGATTGTTGTTTGATGCACGTTTCCATGCTCTTTTTACGAGATGCTTAGGATATTGACGATCCTGCAATTGGGAGGCTAGCACAGTGGCATGTTTGTTGAACAATGTCTTAGATGAACAATTCCTCCTGCGAGCGCCCACCTACACCAGCTGGAATAGATTTTTCAATCAGCATAGCTATAAATAGACACGCGTGCTCACCAGCCAACTACCTCCACTCCCTCACGGATGTTGGTGTAGAGGTACCGACGGACAGGTAGGGGACCAAACTGCGCTGCCCTGCATTATGACCCCAGCTACTTTTAATTACTTGATAGATTACTTGTTAACTGTACCATCTCTATGGTACTCTTTTTCCTGTCATCAAATTGCCATGCATACAAGCCAATTCTGTATTCAGCTCACTCAGTCTTGGCTTTTTCCATGATTTTTTCTGCATAGTCCTAGTCAGTGGTTCAAATGAGGTTGAATCTCTTTCCTTAGACAACTAGTTTTTGTTAGTAGATTTTTGGAAATGTTTGACCATATGTATCCTCGCACCTCTGATATTGTTCTGAGGCCTTCATTCCATTTCCACTTTGACAGAGCGGGGCCTCCTTCTTCCCGAGTGGGTGCCGGGTGAGGTGAGGCATACTCCCACAGAACGCTGGGTGAGTCAAATGTTTAAGCTCTTACTGTTTGTGATCTAGACATGTTAATACCAGGAGAACCTTATGTCTTCTGTGAGGGAGAGAGAATCTCTCCTCCACAATGTTTGTGTGCTTAGTATTTGTTTCTTGTATCCTTGATACCATTATACACGTCTTTTGACTACTGTTGTACACTCTTCTTTGTTCTTAGGAGAGACCGTATGCTTGGATGACCACCAGAGAACATCTGGGCTCAGAGTATCTGGTAGGATCTATCCGCTATATAAGTACACAGTCACGATTTCTATATTTACTCACTTCAACTTGCAGTCGCTATTTTCACCTGGTCCTGAAGAAAGCTTGGACCAATTGTCCATCTAGCTAAAACATGTCGACCTTGATATACCATGCCACTATATAGTTATTATTTAAAATTATTTGGCGTTGTTTTTAAGTTTGACCTTAGACCATACCTATTAAACTCACTTTTGGTTCTGAGTCAATTTTATCTTCACTTCTTTTTCACATTTTTTCTCACTTGCACTGCACTCCATTAGCACTATCTGTGAAGCACTGTGGCTTAAGAACATATCTTCAAAATCCATCTCAGCATCATTACTAGGTGCATTGGTTGAGTTTTGGATTTATGATACATCTCCCACGTGACGATACTCCACCAGATGGGTGGGCTGATGGGAATTTTCTCTAGCCCAGCACTATCGCATATGTGTTATTGATGGAGTCATGGTTCCGGATTCAATACGGCACACAAACGTTATTTTGGACCAGGCTACTCCTTTCTGTTCTGCTAGTGATAATTAGGGCCTGAGTTACCCTGGTCGTTAAATATGCCCTTTTGACCCTCCTTACTTTATTTTTGTCAAGAGAAAAATCACCACCCACGGGCATCCTCCTACGGGTAAATTTCTTTCCTTTATTTTCTTATTCTTGCTGTTCTCCCGGTACTGATTCCTCGCAAATTTCGGGACTCCAACAGCACTCTCTCCTTACTCTAACCCGACGCGCTAAGTGCATCCCGATAATGTCTTCAAGTGGTTAACCCGGTCCTGTGAACCGCACAGATAACCGTGAGAACATGGTTGAGCCTTCTCGAAGCCGAGCAATACTTTTTCTTTATTTGCTCATTTAATAGATGTTTTTATAGAGCACAAATTCCATCCAGTTGGGTGCCAAGGCGCTATAGCTGCCATCGTACTTGTATAAATCATGATGGGAAGAGCGCAGCGCTTGCTGAGTACGCGTGACAAGAGAAATACCGAAATAAACCCCATGTTCCACTCGAGTGCACTGTGCCTTGCTGCATGCACACGGGCAGAGCACACAGCCGGGCACTGTAACAATATGTATGTGGTCATGTTTTAAATATATTCATCGTACAGCAAAAGTGCAAGTGATGGCTTTGTGATTTTTAATATATAATATTGTATATGGTAAATAAGCCGCCATGCCCGTCTACTCAACCTAAGTTCACATGCGTCATGTACTCGCTGCGCCAAGATATTTCTGGCTGATGGTGGGCGCTTTGTATAAGTAGAAGCAGACAATTATGGCGATTTGAATGTGGCAGAAGGCAGCGTTTTGACTGTGTCGACAAATCCTCGTTTAAACTTGGGGGTTAATGCAGCCTGGGACCACGACCGTGCTACTGTGTTCCCACTTCACCAATAGCAGCCTTGAAGGCGTGGGGTGTGCGTGAGGGGCAGTGCAGATGTTTAAATACCAGGCCACAGTGTCGGGTGGGGGAGGATCTGGGTTTCTCCAGTATTGGGGTATCTTTCAGAGATTCACATGCCTGAATCATTTCCCGTCGTCGGAGTGGAGTCCCATGGTACATAAAAAAAGAAATAAACATGCATAACATAATTATATCCTAGGTATACTAGAACCAGGAAGTAAACAGCTAGGAGAAATAGGAAAAAAAAATTCCACTTGCATGACTCATCCAAGTCAATATATATAGTCCAAACTACAGCCAATCAGGCGTCAGCACCTTCCAGAATGTTCTCCTCAGAGGCTCAGGCTCTCAGATGTTCTACCGCACGTCATGTGAAGGGAGTCTCCATGAGCTTCATTTATAATGTCTTCCTCAAAGAAATCTCTCTCTATAGGCCTTGTGAGTCTTGTGGGAAGCTCTGGCTGTTTTCAGAAGATCCTCACAAGAAGTGCATTTACTGCTTTTATACCCTGCCCACCAGGTGAGAGACTTCAAGATCTGTAGAACTTTACCTCAGAAGACTCTGAGGGCTAGAGAGGGGCGTTTACTTCTGTGGCTACAGAAGATTAAGGATCAGGACAATCCATTAACAGAAGTTGGGAGTATTGCTTCTTTTTAGCAGGAACAGGGGTGGGAGCACACTGCTTCACCTCCCAGCAAGGTTCGCCCCTGGCATTGTGGTAAATGCAGTTCCAGTTATTTGCTTGCTTCAAGAGTGTTCGAGTGTTTCGCCACAGTTGGCGCAGATAGTGCTGATCTCTAGACACGTGTTTCTGGTTCTTTAACCGTCATCAGTAGAGATTACAGTCTTTGAAATTTGGGGTTTGCGGAGTAGGCTGCCAACAACTTTTCTCAAATCAGGTACCTCTCACAGGCATGTGGGTGCTTCATCCACGAGCTCGTCAGCTCAATGACTCACGGGAGTACTTTTAAACAGGAACAGGGGTGGAGCCACCACTTCACCTCCCAGCAAGGTTCGCCCCTGGCATTGTGGTAAATGCAGTTTCAGTTACTTGCTTGCTTCAAGAGTGCTTCTTTTCAGACTACCTCCTCTAGGAAGAGGACTGCTGACACAAACTTATCTTCTACTGGGACTAAAGTGGCAAAAAAACAGCACACTTCCAAGAGTGCTAAGATGCCTTCTAATTCAAAAAAGGCTATTCCATGTTCTAAAAGTAAGACTATGCCTTCTACACCTCCGAAAAAAACTACAAAGTCTCAAGCCTCAAAAAAGGTGTCTGACAAGGATTTACCTCAGAAAAGAGGTCCCTCGTCGACAAGCTCGACGACGACTCCTTCGCCAACGAAGCCTTCCGTCGCTGCGGTGACGACGTTGACTGTTACTTTCTCATCGCCGAAGCCACAGATGATGATGTCGTCGGCATCTTCGCCGTCAACGCTGGTACATGTCTCCGTGAAACCAGTCCCGTCGAAGAAGGAGAGAATATCTACAGTCGACGTTCCTTCGACGACGAAGATTAAAAGAGTGTCGTCGACGATTGCCTCGACGACGATTGCCTCGACGACGTCCGCCTCGTCGACGGTCCCCTCATCGACGACTCCTCCATCGACGGCTGTCTCGTCGACGCTGCAATTGTCTTCGTGTATGGCTCTTCAGGTTTGGTCTTCATCTACGCCTGCAGCATCTTCTACATCGTCTCCGGCACCATCTACACAGTTACTACCGTCGACGGCAACATCTTCTTTGCTACAAAGACGTGGTTCTTCATTGGAGATCCTTTCTCCAATTACCATTTCCTCTACTAAAGTTCCTCTCAAGTTACCGAAACAATTGTTGGACTATGATGATGAATCGGATGAGGGTGACGGATTTCGTACTTCCAGAAGTCCTTCTGAGCTTTTCATTAAATATCAAGATGTGGACCAGGATGATGATTTTTGCCAGGAAACTGTTACTTCACCTCCAGATCCAATTCCTATGGCCCAAATGCCTTTGGATCTTCTAAATAATTTGCAATACATGTTGGCCGATTATTATCGCCGTTTTCCTCCATCTGAATTGGCTTCCTCTATGCCACCCACACCTGCTCCTCAACATTCATCAGCAATGAGGTCACTCAGGCCACTTTCTCCCGTACCTTCGCATCACTCTCAGGACGCTCACACTTCTGACGACGATAGGGAGGAAGGAGAATTGGATGACCGATCGCTCCTTACGGAATGGGATGACTACCAGATACAAACTCCGTCTACATCCACTCCTGCTCCTGCCGACTCCCCTCCAGTTGATATTGGAGGTTTTCATCTTCTCATGGAAAGGGCTACTCAACGATTTCTTTTTCCTATGGAAACAAAAAAGGATGAGTGTTTCCTTTATGATTTCAAGGATCAACCAAGGAATGAGATAAGGTCTATCCCAATTATTGACTTCATTTGGCAGGAAGGACTAAAGGTTATGAAGGCTCCTGCCTCTATTCCTGCGGTCCTGCCCCGCCTCAAGAAAAAAAACAAGGCGCCGGACAACTCGCCTGCATGTTTGATAGGACAGCCAAAGGCAGATTCTGTGATCACTCAAGCAGCTCCACGTCGAGCGTGGAATCCCTCCTCTCCACTGTCAGCTCCTCCTGATCGAGATGGGAGACGTCTGGACGCTTTTGGGAAGAAGATTTCGACCATGGCATCAACAACGGTCCGTGCAGCTAACTCACTGGCTATCTTAGGACGATATGATAGACCGATGTGGTCAGACATCTCTCCTTACATCGACATGTCGTCTGTGTATGTTGCGTCTACAGGTTTTCAACAACTGCCAGGTATGAGAAGTTAGCCTGGCATATGATATCCACTAGTTCTAGTGGGCACCTTGCACCAGTCTAATCGACCCTTATTGATGATGGTTGTAAAGTCAACCTTATAGAAAGCTATCCTACTGGTAGCATGAACCAGCAGTCTTCAGGCTAAGACTTCAGGAGGAGAGTTAAGCAAGTTGTTTTACCATATATAATCCCTTGAATACCAAATGAAACGACACCACACAAGGTATATATCAGATATATATGTATTTAATCTAAACACAACCTCTCTGCACTCTTTAGGAGGACAGAGGTAAAAATACAATACAAGTCACAAGGTTAATATACGATAAGTTGCACAGTATACGTTATGCCCTAGGGGCATCACAAACCATATACTAAAAGTGGTTTAGGTACCACGTGAGAGTTAGAAAGCAGGCCTAGGGCCTGTAGAATCGCTGGGGCTACACTAAACAACTAAGGGTTAGGAAGTAGGAGACCCACGGGAGCCGGGTGCAGTGTCTAAACACAGACTCGGGTTCCCATTGACTTTCTATGGAGTTCGTAAAAGATACAGAGTTACAATTTAAGGACACTTCCGGATGGACTAGTATGGAACCCTTTTAAACTAGGACACTTCGAGAGTCAAGACCCACGAGAACACCGGAGTACTCGTGTTACCTCACCCAGGGAAGCCGGGTGCATAGGTGTCTTTTCGTGTCGGGTTTCGTCGTCGTTTTCTTTGGAGAGCTGCAAAGTGCTGCAGGCGACCAGAGGAAAAGTGTCCGGGTGGATCGGTGATGTGAAGAACCTGAAAGCAGAGGGGACAGAGTCTGGGTCACTAGCCAGTGACCAGGAAGGAACCAGGTGATGTTGCGTGCTTGAAGGTGAAGAAGGTGAGTTTGTCTCTTCAGCCACGAGGTCCAAGAGGCATCGACGATGACCAGGCGCTGGATTCGATCTGTCCCATGATGGATCTAGATGACTGCAGTGTCTGTGTCCGGATTGGACCCAACAAGCCTTGGCAACCGCAACCCACGCAGGATGTTGAGATTGGTTCTGTTGCAGACCAGCAAGGTCTGTGGCGCTTCTCCTTTTCAGGGAAGCTGGAGCAAGCCAGGAGCAACCAGGAAAGCAAAGTAAATTCAAGATGGCGTCTTCAGGGGGCTCACTAGCCAACGGGCAAGGACCCGGGAAGACTCGTCGAGCTCAAATGCAAAGGCGGGGCCCACAGGAAACTCGCTGAGTGTGGGAGCCTGAGCTTCAGTGCAAATGGTGCTCGGAGCTGGGGCTTCTCGCACCCCAATGCACAACTTACTGAGGCTTCAGAAAAGGAGTGCAGGTAGCAAAATGCAGGATGTCCAAGATGTCCGGTCCCACGTCTCTCGTGTCCGCCACGGGTCTCAGCTTTGATGTGGATGTGGGTCGGGGTCAGAGAAGTCTGGAAGTCCAGTTCTTGAGTCGCAGAGTCTTCGGGTTCCGACGGGAGCCTTGAAACTGCAGACCGGCAAAGATGCTGTTGGTGCCTGTTTGCACATGGTGGTCACTCCTTGACCACAATGTAATGTAATGTAAACAGATTTATAAAGCGCATGGATAACCGGAAGCGTCCCAGCGCTAGAAGAAAGAGCCAAGCTCACAAAGGGAAGTGGAGTCAGTTGGATCACTGGGGAAAAAGTAAAGTTTTGAGAAGCTTCCGGAACCGTAAGTGGCATGGTTCAGCTCGCAGCTTCCGGGGAAGAGCATTCCACAGAGTTGCTGCATTCACAGAGAATCGGCGACCTCCAGTACGCGCTTTCTTTACTCTCCGAATTCTGGCCAGGCATTCGTGATTAGATCGAAGGGGCCTGTTGGCCTTATATGTCAAGACTAAACTCTTCAAAATAGAAGGTCCCTTACCTTGTACAGATTTGTGAGTGATACACAAGGGAGATGTCTTCTGTCTTCCAGTCAGAATGGAATGTCGAAGGTCCAAGATATGATTCGTCCAGGATAATCTAAACTCCTGGGGACACAGCACAGCTCCTATACTTATACTAAGGATGGGGGCTGGATTACCTGACTAGGTCCCTCCTATGGATGGACCTGAGAAGGGGATGGTTACACCCCTTTCCCTTTGTCCAGTTTCGCGCCAGAGCTGGGGCTGGAGTGCCCCAGCAACTGGTTTGAACCGGGCTATGCATGAAGCACCTTGTGTGCCCCAGGCAGTGTCTAGATGCACTCACTGAATGCAGCCCTCCCTGCCCCAATACACAAAACCCCTGTCTGGGGAGGTACTGGCACCTTCCTGGACAGGAAACCTATTGTCCAGGCCGCCCTTGCTGGAGTTTCCCCCAGCAACAGGAGGTCAGACTCATGTCTGTGGCAGCAGCATCCATTTTGTGATGCTGAGGCTCTGTTTAACTTTAACCGGGTAAAGCAGTAAGCCACATGTCTTTTCCCTCTAGGAGGGTGGAATGCTACCACCGCCGCCAGAGTTGGCGGGGGGGGGGGGGGGGTAGTATTCCAAAGTGTTTGACACCTTATACTACATGTTTTGAGAAAGCCACAAGCATTAACCGCAAGGATTATAATGCACTTAATAGTATATGGTATGGCTATATCATAGCACAGCTATAAGGAGATGGTCCCGAAAGCTGCAGAGGGGCTCAGCTCATGCTAGGGCACCCTCGCACATAAAACCAAGCACTCTGCTTCCAGGATTGTCGAGGCCTACTATAGAAGTGGCTTATAGGTGTATATGTGTCTATATATAAAGGTAGATATAGGTATACTATATCTAAGTAAAGGATGATTACACCACCTCACCCAGGCTGTGTGAACAGACCTGTGGTGTCAGTTTGGAAGGCAAACCAGGGGTGGCACAATACATGCTGCAGCCCCTGGTAGGCCTAGGGTACACCTATGCCCTGGGTACCTATGGTACACTATACAGGGGCTCACAAGGGTGACCCAGTAACCAATCTGGTATGTACCTAGGGTACATGGAGTCCATTTTATAGAGAAAGCAGATAGTCTGGGGCCCTGAATAGCAGGGTCCTAGGCCAACTAAGTCGAAAACCAGCAAAACACCAGAAAAAAAGTTGGGGTAACCATATAGTCAGATTCCACCTTCCTACAGCAGGTGCCGCAGTCCTGGTTAAAATCAACATCATTTTGCCAGGAAGTTCAGGCAAAAATAATGGATATGCCTTTTGACGGCGAGTCTCTTTTCGGTCAGCATGTTGATGAGGCCTTACAAGCCATTTAAAAGGATATTGAGACAGCAAGATCTCTAGGAACTCTTCAGTTTTGAAAACCGCCTTTTTGTGGCGCTAGGGGCCGCGGATCCTTCTCTTCTAGAGGAGGTTATAATCAACAAAGGCAATATCAATCCTATCGGAGTAACCAACGTTACTCTTCCCAACGCCAACAGTCCTTCAGGCAGCAACCATCTACCTCCTACTCACAAAACGGAAGGAAGTCTAATTACTGCGGGCGTGATACATCCAAGAAACAGTGACAATTGCCACCTGCTCTACCACTTACCCCTTTAAAAGTAAGAGGAAGAATCTCCAGTTTTTACTCAAATTGGTCGAATATAACAACGGATAGATGGGTCTTGGACATTGTAACCAGAGGCCATGTTTTAGAATTTGTAGAACTCCCTCCAAATTCTCCTCCCGAGGGACCACCTCCAGCTCACTTGTCAGAGCTTTTTTCCCAAATAAATTTGATGTTAAGGAAGGGAGCGATCGAAGTAGGTCCTCGACTGCAAAGAGGAACCGGTTTTTATTCCAGATTTTTTCTAATACAGAAGAAATCTGGAGACTAGCGTCTCTTCCTCGGTCTCCGCTCCCTCAATAAATATCTCAAAAAACTATCCTTCCAGATGCTAACCTTTCAAGAAATCCTTCAAATCCTTACGGCGGGGGCTCACATGACTACCCTCGACCTCCAAGACGCCTATTTTCATGTACCAATCCTACCCAGACACATAAAGTTCTTGAGGTTAAGAGTGTCTGGCAGGGACTTCCAGTTCAAAGTCCTTCCATTCGGATTACGTTCCTCACCCAGGGTCTTTAGCAAGGTCTTAGCACCGGTGGCTGCCCACCTTCGACTGGAAGGAATTCAAATTTTTCCCTGTTAAGACGACTGCCTTCTCAAGGCGAATTCCTTCACAATTGCAAACGCCCATACTCCGAGATGTCGGTCTCTTTGCCAATCTCTGGGCCTCACCATCAATTTCGACAAGTCTCACCTCGTCCCATCACAAGAAAGAACGTTCTTGGGAACCACCATAGACACTCTGCGGACGCAAGCCTTTGTCTCAAAAGAAAGGCAACTGAAAGTTTGCAAACTCGCCCAGTTTCTGTGGTCAAAAAGGTGCGTTTCAGACCGACAGTTTGAGTCGCTTCTGAGGATGCTTTCATCCTGCATTCCCCTGGTCCCCAACTGCTGTCTCAAGATGAGACCTCTGCAAGAGGAGCTCAACAAGCAGTGGTTGCAAGTTTCGGGATTCTTCGACAATCTCATTCACATCAGCCCTCAAATGCAGGAAGCTCTACGCTGGTAGACTTACAGGAGAAACGTGGCAGCAGGCTGTTCATTTCTAGTGGAGGTTCCAACATTCGTCCTCAGCTCGGGTGCCTCCCTCGAGGGATGGGGAGCATACCTACAAGGACTAACAGTCAGCGGTAAATGGGATGCTCCGCAACGAACTTGGCATATCAACCGCTTAGAGTTGCTAGCGATCTTCCTAGCCCTGAAGTCTTTTCACACCATTGTTCACAGAGCATCAGTGTTGATCCGAACGGACAACACGACAAGTATGCACTACTTGACCAAACAAGGAGGGACAAGGTCTGCTTTGCTGTCTCAAGAAGCTCAACAGATTTGGGACTGGGCGATCAGACATCGAATAAATCTGTCAGCAGCCCATGTCCCAGGAGTTTCCAATGTTCTAGCGGATTCCCTCAGCAGGTCAACAATTTCCAATCACGAGTGGGAGCTCCATCAACCAACCTTGGATTGTATTTTTCAGAAGTGGAGTCAAACCGATCTGGATTTGTTCGCGACCAGTCTGAACCACAAATACCTATTCTTCGCAAGTTGGCTTCCCCACAAGGACTCGTGCGGGAATGCGTTTTCGATGAACTGGTTGCAGATTTATGCTTTCGCTTTCCCACCGATACCGTTGGTTCCCAGGGTTCACCGTAAAATGAATTTATTGCTCATTGGATTTCTGATGCAATTTGCATCCAGGCAGACCATTACAAACCACTCCGAGAGCACACTCTACTAGAGCAGTCTCTTCCTCTACTGCTCTTTTTGCTGGTGTACCTATTCATGAAATCTACAGAGCTGCTACGTGGTCCAGCAGATACACATTTTTACTAAGCATTACTGCCTGGAGGCTGCTAGCAATGCAGACACATCTGTGGGACAAGCGGTTCTCCGTAATCTTTTTAAATAAGGTGAGCCTCTGTTCTTCCCACCTCCTCTTCGGTATGTCTTACATACATTTCTCTTATGGTTGTTTATGGATAAATATATGTGAATGTGTATATATATATTTTTTGATATGTATATATATATATATATATATCACAGAGATAGATCTTATATACCTACATATATATGTATCTAGCTCTGTGATTACATATTGCCTCTAATATGCAAATGGTTTTATGTCATGATCAGAATCTCACGAGTATTATGATGGGTTCACTGCTCTCATTCAGGCATGTGAATCTATGAAAGCTACCCCAATACTGGAGAACAATAGTTACTTACCTGTAATCTGTGGTTCTACTGTATTGGGAGCTTTCATAGATTCACGTGCAACCCACCAACCTCCCCTCAGAAGCACTTCTATACTCTTTTGTTGTTACTCTAGATCACACTTGTGCTAGAAAATTTGAGAGCCTGAGCCTCTGAGGAGAACATTCTGGAGGGTGCGGACGCCTGATTGGCTGTAGTTTGGACTATATATAATAACTTGGACGAGTCATGAAAGTGCGAAAATGTTTTCATATTCCTCTTAGCTGTTTACTTTCTGGTTCTAGTATACCTAGGATATAATTATGTTATGCATGTTTATTGCTATTGTTATGTACCATGGGCAGTGGCGGCTGGTGACATTTGAAAACAGTGGGGCGTAAAAGTTGGGCATGACAGCAAGCAAAGTGAGCAAGCAAAGCTAATAAAAGTGGGTACACGTTGGGTCCTCCTCTCAAAAGAAAATTGGAAAAGGATTGGCAAATGGTGATTTTTAAAGCAAAAGTATTCTGAAACAGACCGCCGGGCTGCCTGAATAGCACACCAAGTCTGTTTATGTGGGCAGGTGGGATGCAGGGACAGAGGGCCAGAAGTCCCTTCTGGTATCTAATGCTACAAGCGGCCTCCAGCCCTCCCTTTACCAGACCAGCAGTGAGAGCACAAACCGCACTGGTGGTAACTGTGGACTCTGCAAACAGCGGCTGCAATCGCAGTCACAGCTGATGTAAAACGCTCAAAGTTCTCAAGGCTTAAACTCCTGGAAACCAACACAGTGCAAGATTAATGTCATTAAACATAAACGAGCGTGAGATTAATGTAATTGAATAAACAAACACAGCAAGTGAATAATGTCACAACGCAGCGGGTATTAATGTCCTTAAATAGACACTGAAACGCCTCTTCTTCCATAGCATGGGTGAGCAGGCAGTAAAACAAGCATATTCCGTGGTTTTGCACATGCTGCCACCCTTCACTTTTCACTGTGATACAAACTCGCAGCACCAGTGGTTTCGGGTCCACTCACTATAGTGCAATGCCCACCACACTGCGAGCCTGCTTCGTGCTCCCGCTCTCTCAGCACCACGGTTTGAGAGACAACTTAGTGCTCAGCAATACCCTGCGCAACCGGTGAGTGTGCACACTTTTCAACTCACACCGCCATGGAGTGTTTAGTACAGTGCTTCGGTAACTTCATAGCGCTATTGCAGTGATATAGCGGTGTGTCAAATTAGTTTTTGAGCAAGTTAAAGTCCGCATTAGCAACATAAATCTATCTTCCCTCTGGCTCGGGCTGAGCCCAAGTTCTCACCACATGCTGAGAAACAAATACGGAATTGTGAATCATTTTCGCGCCATGTTGGATTTTAGCTTTTGTGAATCAAATCAGATTTACAGTCAGTCTACAACTGAAAAATGAAACACTAGACCGTTACATTAACCAGCCCTAAAAGGCAGATAAAAAAATGCATGGGTCACCATAGTCGGAGGCAGAACGGGGAGTGTGAAAAGTGAGAACGTTTCAGGTAGGCTGGTACTCCTCGCTGTGGGAGAGAAAGCAGTGCCAGAAAAACATCAGGCCTCACTTGTGTCGTGCAAAGTATTTATCCAAGTAATGTTTAATAAAATTCCCAACTATATTTAATAAAATTCACAACTATAGCATTTTGCATAGAAAGTTCGGTGATTTTCCTTTGACCTCACACATGTAAATCTTCCCTAGTCTAAATGGTAAGGCATAACATTTTCCTTTCAACGTTTAGTATTATGCTGAAACCAGATGTGAGTTGTGTGACTATTTTACATTAAAAAGAAAGTATGCTGCAATTGGTACGGGATTCACCACCCATTAAGACTATGTCGCTGACTGTGATACTCTCAAGGGAAATGTCTGCCATATCGAACATTTACCGTGGTAAAAAAAAAAAAAAATCCATGCAGCGTTTTCAGACGCAGGAATCGTTTTGGGGCGAAAATGCGGAGAAAACAAGCATAGACATTTATGCAAAAGTTCAGATTTTGCATACGAAAGTCCAAATGCATAGAATTTCACACCCTTTGCCACATTTTTCATAGTTTTTCAAGGTTTTTAAAGTAAGTGCATTAAATTGTCAGGAAGGAAACTTTACACACTCGGAGGGCAAACAAATGAATCCATCTCAGCTCTGTCGTCTCTCAGATGCACTGAATGATCACAAAATGAGGTTCTTGGCCCAATTACCCCTTCAAAGGCACCGCAAGCAGTTGCGGCCGGCAAGACGGGCAGGTGAGAGGGGGGGACAGGAGTGTTGCGCAGGGGACGGCAAGGGTAATAAAATAAAGAAAACTTACCTTCCTCCGGACCTTGGCTCCTTCTCCACACCCCGGACCGAATCACGTGCCGTGCCGCCGCCTCAGACTCGTGTGTTCCATCAGCTGTTTGAAATGCACCACGCTGCACGATGGAATCTCAGCCAATCCTGGCGCTGCATTAGCAACACCACTGCGCCAGGATTGGCTAAGAGCAGGGTTAGTGCCTGCCCTTATGAGACCCAGGGAGCCCGGGTCCCTCGCACTCTGAGTCGCTGTTGGGGAGGGAGGGGAAGGTACTGTACCATGAGCGCATGCGCGGGCAAGTCCAAAAAATGAGTAGCCAAACATTGACATGCGCAGACTGCAGCTGCGCTGTTTCTGCAGACTGCTGTACTGTGCTGTCAATCACTGCCACAGCCCCGCCCCCACACCTGCCGCGATGTCAGCCTTGTCCCGGTAATTGAGCTAGGATTGCCGCAGAGAAGTTTGTGAGTGCGCGCTCACGCTCAGATTTATAATATGTACATTTTTAATCCTGCCTCAGCGTGACGGTTGTCCATGGCTAGTGGGGCAACGCCCCAACGCCCCCAATGGACGCACCGCCACTGAATGATTCAGGCATGTGAATCTATGAAAGATACCAATACTGAAGAACCACAGATTACAGGTAAGTAACTTTTGTTCTTCTGCTCAGTGAGAACTGGGTTGGTCACTTCTGTAGCAGCTCTTCCGATGGCGGTTTGTGGAGGAGCCTTCCTGTAAGGAAAGAGGTGGCTCTCCATTGTTAGATCACCTGTGAGCTGCAGAGCACCTTCTCTGATGAGACTGCCCTGCGCCCTTGAGAAATGGAGCTCTTAGACATCCGTCGCGTTTGTTACTGTCAAGCACGTGCCCCGAGCAGTGCACGACACAGGATCACCCTGTGCTTAAATAGCCTTTTTGTCCCCATCTCCGAAGAGCCGAGTTTTGAGGTCACTTGATTGTAGGTACAATGTTTTAAAGGTAGGTTGGGGTGAAGTGCACCATTAGATGATTTCAATAAACTGTCGACAGGGATTATTCGATCGGCACTGGCTTTATCTGAGAGTTCGTTTTTAAACATATGTACATGCCTTTATATGCCAAAAAATGCAAATGGAAATCAAACCATTGCCTTGACTTAAGAGCACCCTTGTGAAAAAAAGAATGAATAATTATGAAGTGTAGCTGCATCTTCCGTCCATCCATCCATTCACCCATCCCTGCACCAATCTTGGGCACCTATCTGTCTACCCTCCCATCCTAAGCACTGTCATCCATCCAGCCATCAATTCATCCAGCCATCCATACATACATATATACATCTGTGCCTGCACCTATCCTATATAACAATGCAACATTGTCTCTACAGGTAACCATTTAGTAGACAAATACATAAAGAAAACAAATCAATTGTAGCGCATTGTAGGAACTATTTATACACTGTTTTGTAACCATTTCCCAAAGTATTACTTTTTGCTTAGTTTTTTCGCCGAAACATCATTTTAATGCACGTGTCACATGCGCCGTTCACCTTCTACAGGAGCACATTTGTGAACACCAATGTTTGGGTTACACTTGCATAAAATGTAATTTAGGTATCAAGAGAGAGGGTACCCCACTGTCACCAGGGAACAGGGTACAGTGACAACAAGTCAAATCAGAATCCCTGGGCACACGCTCACTATCCTTTCGCACCACTCTAGGTTCACAATCAGACTTTATCAGGGAATACAAGTACAATATATTAAGTAGACTAAATATTAATTTCCACAACAAAATTGGAACGTTCACAGTCTAGTTTTAATCAAAAACACATTACATAAAAAAGATTTAGCGCTTTACAACACAGTTAAAGAAATTTTTTCAAAGAAAGTTTTCTTTGAAAAGGAATAAAATACAACAATTAATTATAACATTTCATAGCATATATTATCAGAATCAAGTTAAAAAACGAAGAGAGATACACAAATAACATTTCGTCGAATCAAAAGTAACATATGGAAACAAATATCGGAAAACCTAACAAGGAAAGAAAAGTAAAAGTAAAGGTATTGGTCTTATAACTTGCCTCCTAGTTTAAACCAGTCAAGGCTATATTTATTTTTACATGGTCCCCCTCCTATCCTATTTTGGGGATAGACACTATATGTCTTATGTCTTACTCACAAACTCCTCACAGTAAGGTTATAGTGGCTCTGACTCTATGCATATGAGCCTGGTGTCTCTATTTTAGGGATGTGATACATTATATCTCTCTATGGGCTTATTGTTGTTACCCGTCGTGACATTAGGCTTGTCATAGCGTTAAGTTATAAATTATAAATTGAACTCCCTTGGGCTGAACAAGCATTGGATTGTGGGGATAGATAAATCTGGGTGTTAGACGATACTCCCTACACAACGCACACTATTTCCTGCAATAAAGGGACTACTCTACCCCGGTTACCCGCGTCTCGAGTAGCGTGCAGTTCTAACTCTCTCTTACCTTGTTTAATCCGGAGTCGCGTCTCTGCCTCGTCTCGACACCTACACAGGTACCGGCCGTAGCCCGCCTTTTATGTGTGTCGATATCACCTACAATCGGTTTCACCTGGGGGGCGTGCCTCAGTAGCGTTACCCTTTCCACAGGGAGCGCCATCTTGGAACGGCATGAGTGTGGCAATGCCGTGTGTCTGTCACGGGAAGTGTAATAGAGAGTAGGACCCATTTATTTACAGCAATATATTTGGATTTACTGCTTCTCTTAATTATTGAATAGTTCTATGGGATTTTCCTGGATTACCGCGATGTTACACTTCTCTCCTGTATATTTACAGAGAGGGTGCAAGTCACCACGCTTTGAAGCAAATAACCCCAATAACAGAAGTCCTGAGGAAGGTGCTACAACATCTTGTGTCCTGCACCGAAACGCGTCGACGCATTTCCAACACAGAGAATCCAACTAGGCCCAGTGAACAACCGATATACATGTATCTTTTTTACTGTTGTTCATTTGTGTACAAAAAACTATAAGCCTTTGGATCTACTCACCAGTAGTGGCAAAGACAACAAGAGGCCACAGATAATATAAGGGGTTTCTTTCCTTGTTAGGTTTTCCGATATTTGTTTCCATATGTTACTTATGATTCGACGGAAATGTTATTTGTGTATCTCTCTTCGTTTTTTAACTTGATTCTGATAATATATGCTATGAAATGTTATAATTAATTGTTGTATTTTATTCCTTTTCAAAGAAAACTTTCTTTGAAAAAATGTCTTTAACTGTGTTGTAAAGCGCTAAATCTTTTTTATGTAATGTGTTTCTGATAGATACATCTGCCGTGTGGATTCCTCACCTTGTGAATATCCCCCTTGCGCCAGCAACATTCGGAAATTCTTTTTCGTAGCCTCGCGCCGACGTGGATAGGACGTCACAGAGACACGGCTCCGCTCGCGACTCCGCTGACGTCACCGACGCCTACAATAGGCCCACGCCGGCGTGATGACATCAGTTCCCTTTTTTCCGCGTCGTCGACGCTAACGGTTATCGGGAATCTCTGTAGCCTACTGGTACTTTGTTGCCGTTTTGTTACTTAATTCTGCTTCTCTGTATCCTGTCTCTTCGAGGATGTCATCCAAGAAGACTGGCTTCAAGCCCTGCAGGGAGTGCGGTAAAATGATGTCCATTACCGACCCCCATGAAGACTGCATCTGGTGTTTAAGTTCCGACCATGATGTGGAGGATTGTTCTTCGTGTCGGAAGATGAATCCGAAGGCCCTGAGGGAGAGAGAAGCCAAACTTCTGGTTGCGAAGGTGAAAGCTGGAAAGGAGAAGTCGTCGAGGTCTCGTTCTAGAAGGGCGAGGTCGAAGTCCAGGGCGAGGTCGAGGTCTGCTTCTCGAGAGAGGTCGTCTTCGAAGTCAGCGTCGGATCATCGGATAATTACTGGTTGAGACATTGTGGCATTGTTACAAATATCTAGCCGGGTTTTGACTGAAAGTAATTTGAGTGGTGTATAGGTTAGTCAGTTATTTGGATTCAGAAGGATAGCGGAGGGATAGAAGAGGGAAAAAGGTTTGCATTTATACAACGCAAGTTACCCCTGCAGGGGTGCCTACATGGGCACTAGAACATCCCAGGGAGAAATACAGCTCCCTTCCACGAGGTTAGGACTGGAGCTGTGCTTCCGTAGAGCTGCAGACACTTTAAACCTGCCTATTTCAAAGTGGAATACTCTGCTAAAACAGTTTCCATTGATTTAAGGCTGAAAATGAATGATTATTTGTAAAAGAAAGTGCCGCAAAAATGCCGCTAAATTTCAATATTTGTGCCGCTCAATTCCCATATTTGTGCCGCTAAATGTGCTAATCCATGCCACAATATCCTGGGGGGTCTGATTGTGTACAAGGTCCCTGAAAAAAAAAACTGTGTATGTGATCAGCCTGTTTTCAGAAGTATTAACGATATAAGAACCAGCAATAAAACCAGATAGGATTAATATTATTTAGCTATTATTATTTTTTGATTGTAAATGTTCCCTAACTTTTTCTTTCCCCATCATAGTATTAGAATGCAAGTCGTTTGCAGGAACCCCTATTAACCCCTTCACTGCGGCGGCTATAATGCCGCAGTGCTAAGGGGGCAGTGCGGAAGAGCGGCGGGCGCATGCTGGTGACGGAACCGCTCCGTCACCAGCCGCGGTTGCGCTGTGCTCATGACGGAGCGGTTCTGTCACGGCCCCGCCCGCTCAATAGAACGTTCAGCGCAGGCGTGGAATTCGCGCCGCGCAGGCGTTCCGAGCGGGCCGTGATGGAACCGCTCCATCATCAGCACAGCGCGACCGCGGCTGATGACGGAGTGGTTCCGTCACCAGCAGAGGAGGGGTTAATAGGTCTCTTAAACCACATTCTTCTGTTTCTAAAATATTCGAAATGTCCACTTTAAAACTCAGATAACATGGAGCAATTAGTTGTCCTCCATACAGTTATTGCATGCTTGAAATGTCATTAGTCGTCACTGCACATTTATTTCGCAGGTATTTTGGTAAGAAAATGCTTTACTTTTGGTAAGAATATCTAGCAGTTCTCCTTATATTACTAAGAGGATATGTTAACATTGTGATGTCTCTCACAGTAGAGTTTTCTAATATAGCTGACTCAGATCTGGGGTGTGGAAATCTACGGCACCCTTGCTCAAAATTAACTATAGATTTGGTAACTAAATAAATGCCTTTTTAATTAGTTGGTATGTATTTACAGCTTACTTCGCATATCAATCTGCTTCCACAACAAGTTTTAAAAAAATTGAGGCTTTTGTTCTAAAATGTGACTTTTTTTTAAAGGCATCTTCCCACCATTAATAGACTAAGAAGGCAGAAAATACGATCTCGAGCTGACAATTGCAGTGTGGACACTGTAGGCGTCAGGTCAATGATATCATGAGTCACACTGTCTTCACCTATTGTTGGCACCAAAAAAACTTCATTTAAGTCAACAAAATTCTTTTCATGTCCTACCACTAGACATCAGGACAGTGCACAGCATGTGAAGCTAGAATACTCTCAAACTTATTGTTACAGGGTAACCCTCTACAGTAGGATTTTCTGATTCACATCATAAGGCAAATCATAAAAAGCCTGGTTTAACAAGTTAAACACATTTTCCAAACTAAATCCTGAAACTCATTTTTCTTTCTCCTATGAAACGATAACCAGCATATCTCTTAAAAGAATATCAATGATGATTAAGTCATGTCTACTCAAACTCTAAAGCATTCACTCAATGTAGGTGTGGCAAAGAAGATGAGGAATATGGCCATAGGTTTATGGAGACCTGAGCAGCTCAGAGAGGGTCTTTTTTATTCAACTTATTCCAGTAACTGAATGGTGCAGCCTCTTAGGACCAGGCCCGAGAAGACAAGTGCACCAGTGCATTTAGGTTTATGGAGCCAGCCGTTTTAAGGGCTAGGTAACCAAAGGTGACACTTTGGAGCTTTGTCGTCTATGAGACACCCCAGTATCAGTCAGCTGTTAGGAGGAGCCAACTAGAGATCCTTATGCTGACAGTGAAAGAGGCCCGTGGCACGAAAAACAGACCGTTGTCTAAACCACTTTGCTATTCTGGTTTATTGTTGCTGTTCTTTGAGATAAACACGTTTATAAGGGACAATGGACCCAATAGGATTGGTCGGGGTCCTTGGGTAGTAGCGAGTTTTAAACACCGTGTTCCCTAAACAAGGACAATAGTTTCTAAGAATGTATATAGAACCAGAATCAGCATTATACTTGAAACTGTCCTTCCGGGCAGATATATTTTTTAATTCTGAAAATGTAAATTAGAAACAATGAAGTGGAACACATGCCTGCGTCCTACTAGGTGAACATACAGAAAAAACAAAAAACAAACAGGACAGCTCAGGCAGAGCAACTTGCTTACATGTTATACATTTGATTAGTGCAAGCAGAAATATGGTGAGACACTGTACACATAAATGATGTGCATTGTGAAAGTGTTTACGGAGTACATATGGTCGACGACGTTTTGATCCCTTTTGGACAATATTGGGTTCATTATCAAGATATTTTATTTACATGCCTGAGTAAAGGGTGGCAGTTTCCATATGAAATTCACTGGAATTGGTGTGTGCCGCGTCCGCGGTTACACTGCTGTGGAGCTCTTGGGTGATCCGTGGGCCGTAGTCCTGTAGCTCATGTGGAGTGTACCTGTAGTCTTTTCAATGTGTGAACTCCATAAATCTTGAAAGAATCTGAACTGTAGCAGACTATCCATCTGGCGGTATATACACCTTCGTAATGAGGTTACCACACAGCGAGTGACAGATTATCTGATTTCCACCAAAGACATTAACTGTGATCTGCAGTTCACAAGTCTTAATCTTCCAACGTTTCATGATCAGGAAATTTAGTACCAATTACATTGGGTAATAGTAACACCCATTACTTAAAGTGATTGGAAACAACAGAAATGTGGAATGAATCCTTCGATAAAAAACTAATTATTTTGTTCTAAATCACAAATGTATAGAATTTTCAGTATCAGGTTTATGAAGAGCATCCTCAGCAGAAGAAGAGAGTGGCCTAGGCTTTAAGCCTGGAAGGAATATTTCCAATTTTAGCTGAAAGTCCTAGATAATGCTTAAAATACATCCGGGCACTGTGCTGAAGCCTAGTTTACACTTTTGAAAGGCAGCATAAGGTTCCTAAGCACAACAAGCCTGTGAGCCCTTGATCATTCTGGCTGATGTAATGGTTGCTAAAACATCTACCTTGACCCACAAAAAGTTCAGATCACAAAGAACCACATGTTCAAATACCTTGTATGACATAGACCTTAGAATACAATTTGGATCCAATTATGGAGCAGTATATTTAGGGGGGGTGAAGTTGGAGCCACCAATCAAAATGTCCTTTTAGCAATATTGTTTCAGTTTCGGTGAGAAAACCTAGACGGATCCATTCAAGTATGTGGCAGTGGCACACCGCTTGCATGAGTCAAATGTTTTGTTGGCACTCGCTAGGTAGGGGATTTAAGAAAGGACATCATGAGTTGCAAAAACCAGATGAAGTCATTTCTCCAATGCCTGTAAACAGAACCGTAACTCTTCACTATTATCAGGTTTGTATGAGGGATCTTACTAGTAATGGGTAGGGTCTTAAATTTGACCACATAAAAAAGCATGTGAAAATAAGCAGATGTCTCGGGACCCACACCTTCAAGGTTTGCAGGGAAATGGACAAATCATCCCTGTTGCAGAGGCAGGGTTCTCCGAACGGGTTCTTGAGACAGTAGAAAGAGATATGAAAACTAGAAGATTGAAGGTTATGTGAGTGCGATTGCAATAAGAGTAGTGGGGAGGCTTATCCTGAACTTGTGAATCATTGGAAAAGAGGGAAATACAAAAGATATTTCCTAATCAGTTGAACAGGAGCACTTCTCCATGAAAACTCTTTCCCCATCTAAGTTCACAGGGCCTGATTCAGATCTTGGCGGACGGGTTACTCCATCACAACAGTGACTGATATTCCGTTCTCCGCAATATAAATCCCATTATATCCTATGGGATTTATATTTTTGGCAGACGGAATATCCGTCACCGTTCTGATGGAGTAACTCATCTGTCTTGATCTAAATCGGACTCAAAGTTGGGAAATAGCAGAGACCTCAATCTTGGGAAACGTTGCGTTGTTGCAGATGCGCTGGGTAACTATATTGGAACATTCCCATGTGTGAGCAGCAAAGCATAAACGACTTTGCTGTTCACTGAACACTGTTTCCCTCTGAAGAACAGTCTGGTCTGTAATTTTGTGAAGAAGGAACCAGTTGCACAGCGCATTCATTTTATTTATTTATAATCTGAACAGTTTTCTTGAAACTCCCCCACTTTACTTTAACCCTTCACTAAAACAAAGTCTGAACCTAAAGCCTGCTACATGTGTGTTACTTGCCCCTTCCCGCTTTAATGTATCCGAGACTCTGTTACCTGGTTAGACCTCCTCTTCTGGAAATGCTGTTCTCCTACAGCACTTGTTCCCCCGTAATTCCTTTGTGATCCTTCCACCCGCATGCATGGCACACCCTATATTACCCTTTATGTGCCCTGAACTCTCTATTGACCTCTGATTGTACTTAACTGACAAGTCTTATAACGACTTGTAGTCTCCAAGTATCCAGATGACCCTTCAGAGGTCCTTTTCATTCCTGTTTAAACCAGACTTAATTTTGTCTTGCTGCAGACCCTGAAGAACATGTGGTTACAGAAGTACAGCAAAAACACAGCCGACCCAGGTGTGCTGGTGCTGCTGGCATGTGGCACCGCCTCCAGCACCTGTGGGCAGATTGCCAGCTACCCCTTGGCCCTGGTACGGACCCGGATGCAGGCTCAAGGTGAGTTGGCCTTTAAGGCAACCCAGCACAGGAGAGAATGGCCTTACAGGCCTCAAACAATCTATTTGCCCACTTGCAATTGTGAGTAAAAGTTTATCAGGTCGAGCTATTTTTAGCACCTACCATTCCCATCTGTTGAGTAAACTTAGGCTGGAAAGGAATAGGTGTTCTGTTCATTCAGAAAGTGAATGAGCAATAAAGATGCCATTAAATCTTGTTTTATCTTGACACATTACATTTGCTGTCTGTTCAAGGAAAGAGGTCAAATACCAGTTTGTCTTTTAACTGCTGCTTGGAAAATGAGTTTTATTTTTCTCTCTTTCAAGTGAGCGGTCTGAAGAGATCCGTTATTTTTCTTCAACACATAACATTTAAATAAATAGCCTGTAAATTATTATTGAAAATATTTCAAAATATATCGGGAGTTACAAAAGTACATTTTTTTAATTAAGAAGTGTGATTCAAACAAAGAGTTAATAGGAGTAAAACAAACCAGAACACTACACTTGGTGATGTGCAAATGACACATATTTGCAGAAATTCTACTTCAAACATTATTGTTTTTACACTATATAGTTGTATCAGTGAAGCTGCATGCCAGTGGGAAAGTTTGTGGCCATTTCAATGTAAATTCTGCTGATTACAAATGACAGTGTGCTACCACTTCATGCTTTAGTTATGTGTTTATTAAAAGTGATAGTTTTAAACAATTTTTGAGAAACATTCCTGCCCCCGCTGATAATTCTGTTAATGAACTAAGAGGCAATTCAGGGGTCATGTGTATCCTATGAATGTATGATGTTATTATGCCATACATTACCACGCAGTAGGTTACAGCGCGGACATTATATCGTCCGGTTTGTTACCACGCATGGCTTTACACCGCAAGTCGTTTCTATGACTTGCACTAGATGGCGTGCTGGACTTAGGAATAGTATAAATTACTATTCCTACGCCAGTTAGCGCAACAGCAGGTAATGTGTTGGATTTAAAATCCAACACATTCCCTGGTGTTGCGCCCCGTCTAGCGCAAGTCATAGAAATGACTTGCAATGTAATGCCATGCATGGTAACAACGTGGACGATGTAACGTCCGCGTTGTAACCTACCCGCGTGGTTTTGACAGCATTGTAAATGCTATTTCCCGTATCCTATACGTGATTAGATTTGTATTATATATAGAAAAAGTTTAGTCGATTAAACCAAACAAAGGAGTTTTTTGTACAACAGACATGTTGAACTCGCATATTTGAAGGTTCTCTCCTATGTGATAATGAAGTAAATGGTGGCTCAATTAATTAAATTATTTGCTCTGGATCACATTATTTGAAACCAGTTTTTGCGTCTTAAGCATTATAAATAGGTCGAGTAGATTATTTAAGTCACTACACCTGCAGGTCTAGTAACATTTTTATGATTTTTCTACGCCTGCTTTAAGAGTTTTCATCACATGCTTTGGATGATATTCTCCTGGGACATTGTTGTGATTGAAGAAGGAGTAATGTCAACTGTTAAGAGTTTGAATCTTAGAGGGAGGAAGGTTCTGTGATATTTGTGTTTTGTGGAAACCTCATTAATTTTTGCTTTCTCCTCTCTCCCCCTCGACAGCTTCAATTGAGGGTGCTCCCCAATTCTCTATGCTTGGACTTTTCCGAAACATTTTGTCGCAGGAAGGAGTGTTTGGACTGTACCGGGGCATTGCCCCCAACTTCATGAAGGTCATCCCGGCTGTCAGCATCAGCTACGTAGTGTATGAGAACATGAAATTTGCCCTTGGTGTTACTTCAAGATGAAATTCTGGGATGCCTAGTACCCTGCTTAAAGCCCAATGATTCACCAACACAGGGAGATGATGGGAGAAATAGTGTGTGACCCAATCAGCTGTGGCCAAGGACCTATGATTGCATCCAACACCCAAAGTGTTTTGGGTGGGGATCTAAAAACTAGTTGGTCAGCAACCAGCAGCCTACCACAGAGCACACAATTCAAACTGAGTAAAGATCAAAGAACTGGTGTAGACAGAGCAGAGCAAAACTTAATGAAGCAGTGCATTGCTCATTCACCCATGGTGAAAGGCATAAGAACCATTATGCCAACACAATTCTAAGTGACCTAAAGACTACCCATATGGAAGTGGACGAATATTCAACAAGCCCTGACAACACCAGTCCAATACAAACAACATCACTGACTGTTCTTGCCCTGGGACACAGGAACCATATGACCAACAGTTAACAATAAGGATGCGTAATTTAGCCACCCGGCATAGAACTGACCGAATCTATGTATCATCTAACCAGTTGTGTGGCCTTTGACCCAAGAAGTGATGTGTTATCTATTAAACCAGCAATACATGAAGATCAGCTAAGGAAAGGGTGAAGAATATGATTACCAATTGTTAGTAAGCAACGATTACCCAAGTGACGCAAATCAAATGAATGCATTATCCAACAAGCTGGGCCATAACACCCATTAACTGATGAACCAACAAACTATCAATGAACAAATGTTACCCGTCTCAAAAAACTGATTCTTAGCCAAATAAGTTAAGGTGTATTGCTGAACCACTAATTCACTACTCAGCTATCTCTAACACAGACTCCACTAAATCAACAACTCATCTCAAAAGTTCGATACAGTACTAATCCATTACCTGTGCAGGTCTGTACTCTGGAAAAGAAACTGATCTTTTATCGTTTCTGCTCTGACCTCCAACAGAAGCACTGGCCCACCACCCATGGTTTCTGACCTCTGACACAGGAAACTATAAACCATGCAACCCGCCCAACCTCTGCCACAGGGAATGATCAATCACTCCGCCACCTCTGACACAGGAACTCATCTTTCACCCAGGCCACATATCCTCAGACAATGGAACTGATCAATCGCTCAACTAGTCCTGACCCTAGATTAGACATGTGGGGTTAAGTAAACAGCCACAGATTTGTTTCACATATCTCTGTAGTAACCAGTACTGAAGCAGGATTCGAATGTAGCAGTTAAGTGCAAATGAGTGAAAGACTAAGACTTCTGACCCCTACAGCAGAGATCTTGTGAATGTTTGAAAGCATGTAAAAGTAATTGAAGTGATGAAGTTGCATGTCCTGAAAAAAGTTGAGTTGCAGACTCACAACAGAGCAGCACCTTCCTCTCAACCCTAAGTTATAGAATGTATCCTAGCTGCTCATCTTTTATCACTACTGAAAAGTCCTTTTGGTAGCTATTTCTGAAATGCATCTATTTCACGCCAAAGCCTGTTGCCACCTTTGAACTCATGGCACGCTTCATTTCCGAGCAGTGGGCATACGCTTGTTTTCTACCTCTTTGTCCATCCTGGTCCAGCTGTGCATCCCACAACTCACTGACACATGAATTTCTACATTTGCTTTCCAATAAGAATTTTTCTCTACCCCATCAACCACATGAATGCCTGCCGGGTAACTTTAACAGAGTTGAGGAATTCACATATAAATCAAGGCACACAAGTTGCAATAATGTGCCTAGCTCACTCATATTGGCAGCAGGGGAGGAATAGCTTCTTATTGGTCTGTATGTCTGGCATCTTCTGTGTATTCAGGGCATCTTTATTTTGGTCTTTGGCAATGACATATCTTGGGGCTTTGGCCTGATCTGCCATAGGTCCACAGGCAATTATGTGCCATCACATCATCATCTTATGGGACTGGCCATCACTGGATCTTTAACAGTTTATTTTGCAATCTGATGTTGGCTTATCATGTGTCATTGAAATTCGGTTATCTTTGATGTTTCTGCTATTCTCAGGTCTTTAGTGTTGGCCTAAATTGTCTCTTAGGCATAACCTTATCTTGGGTGCAGGTATATCTCTGGTCTTTGCCGCTGGCTTGCAATGGACCTACGACAACAATTTATCTTGTGTCTTTGCCACTAGCATACCCTGAATCTCTGATGCCTTCTTATGTTGGGTGTCTGTCATTGGCTTAATCTTGAGTCTTTTCTGCTACCATATTTTAGGTCATTGTGCTAACTAATTTTATTTGTTTGAGGTCAGCCTTTTTTAGTGTCTTAGGCAGTAAGTTCTTTTCTATCTTTAACACTGTATTTATCTTTGGGGTTGACCACTGGTTTTTTTAGAGAGTTGTTTTGCATCTTTAGCATCAGCATATCACTGTTATTTGACACTGGGCTACCTTGTTCTTTGGCACTATTTTGGGGAGGTATTTAGCACTGGACAATCTTGGTTATTTGTCACCAATTTATACTATGCGCTTTGTAGTAATTTCTTATGAATCCTTGACGTCCGTTGAAATTATCTTTGTTCTTTTTCACTGGTTTATCTTCAGCCTTTAGCACCAATTTATACAGAGTCGGTTGTGCTGGTTTATCTCGGATCACTGGTGTCAGGTTATTAGCGCTCTTCAGCACTGGTTTATGTTGGAACTTTGCTGTAGGTTATTATAGATATTTAATACTACACTTCCTGATTCTTTGCCACAGCGTTAGCTTGTGGGCAATGCACTGGTTTCTTTCCAGTCTTTTCACTGGCATTTTTTAAGTCCACACTGCTGGTCATATTTGTTGTCAGACTTGCCTTTGGTCTATGGAGGCAGTTTAGTGTGAGTCTCTGGGACGATCCTAACTTGGGTACTTGGAGCTTTCATATGTTTGGTTTTGGGAATATAATAGTTTGGGGGTTTTAAGTCGTACATTCAGTGGCCTCTGAGTAACAATTACTTAGGTCTTAATTGGCATATTATCTTTAGAATTCTTCACTGTTTTACCCGAGCCCTCTTTCCTTCTGTGTGACTACTTTAAGGTCCTCGGGCTGGCTTTAGTGTTGGAATGAGGCATGTGCATAGTTGAGTTATGAGTATCGTGGTTATGTGCTGAGTGTGTTATATGGTCATAAAATGGATCATACGCAGATGGAGGTCACAGACTTCATCTCTGATACCAAGGACTTGTAGGGAGATGGAGGGTATCTGGGCAGCTCCCTGGTGGGAGGATGTAAGAAGAATGTTGCATGCTTTGGCTCTGGTGGATAGGTTGTAGGAAGTTAGGTGTAAGAATCTTGTGAGTTTTTATATTCTCTCATTTACATTTCATAAATATTATTTTTTGTAATCTAAGACTTGTCCTCAAGTTGAGACTTTTTGTCCCAGTTTTATCCCCACCCTTTTCTACCTCTTTCATTGGGATACCGCAACTGGAGCATGACAGGCAAACTTTTAACAAGGACTTATACCCGCTCGCTCAGCACTGCCTGCACCTTTGAATTCAATGCACAGTGAATCCTGCATGTTTCTGCACTGTCATGATGTCAACAGCCCTCTCAGGTCTGAATGTAGAAACAAGACTTGGGTCTTGGGCTGCATAGAAAGGACTTTGAATGTATAAAATTGTAAAATCTTTGATTGTTTGAAACTTTTCTTCTAGTGAACCAACTAAACTTACTAAAATTCTTTAGTCTAAAATAACCATTGTGCCCAGCAGATACCATTTGGCTTTAGGAAAGCTACATCCCCTGCAGCTTCCACAGTGCTCTGGTGAAGACCTAGTGTGTAGAGATACAGTTCAGCCCAAGAGACACAAATGGAGTGTGTGGAATCCAAAGTTCTCTCCGAAAGCCATGGTGCTCAGGATAATACTCAGCTGGGCTCTTTGGAAGCTATAGAGCTCTACCCAACCCACTAGACTCTGGAGACCCCACTGGACAGTGGATGCACCACTGGGAACGTGAAACGCCTCTCTGAGAAAACTACTAGAGATTGAGTAAGCTGCAGCGAGAATGGGACCTGGACAAATTTGCTGGGCTTAAGGGCTGCCGTTTAACTTAAAGTAAGCCACTTTGCCCTGGGAAAGCTGTTGTTTTCTGGTGAAAACTGCATCTGGGCTCTAATGAAGCTGGTGGGTTCTGGGGAAGCAAATGTCCTCTGTGAAAGTTGGTGGGCTATTGGAAAGCTGTGAGGTTCTTAAGAAGCTGCCAGGCTGTGGGGAAGCTGGTAAACTCTGGGGAAGTATCTGGGCTCTCTGGAAGCTGCTGGTCTCTAGGTAAGCTCCTTGTCTGGAGGAATGCTGCTGGGTTATAGGAAAGATGATGGGCTGTGGGGACACTGAAGGGTTCTGGGGAGGTTTCTGCACTTTAAGGAAGGTCCTGTGCTCTAGAGAAGCCCCTGACCGGTAGGAGATTTGTTGGGCTTTGTTGAAGCTGCTGAGCTCTGAGAAAGCAGCTGGGAGACTGGGAGGCTTTCAGGATTCCACATCCAAGTATAAAAAAGTGTCTAGTGTGGCTCAGTTATCTAATGCATCTACTCTAGGGATTTGTGAGTCAAACCTCACTGTCAGAAGTGCTCTCCAAACCTTTGTGTTATGTTATCAATAGAACCAAGTTGTAATGGGATTAGTACTCAGACTGCATACAAGCTCATTTACAATGCTACGCGGCCAACGCACAGGCTTAAGTGATTAGTATATGTTTTTATGGCAGTCATTCCAAAACATGGTACCACTTAGCATTTCTCAATGTGGCATGGGAGCCCTCAAAGAGGGTTCTTCTCTGGAAGCACAAGTTCAAGAGATTAAAGTGGGACCAGATTGACAGATCTGTGAATATCTGGAAAAATATAACCTCAGATAAGTGTCTTGTCTCTTTCAGATATAAAATTGTGGTTAATGCATAGAGTTCCATATGACACCAACGATCTATCCACTATAAAACGAGAAAGGGAAGGAGGAATATCTCCTATTAGTGGAAGAAATAGAAGGGCTCCCTGAAATGGGAGGTGTTGAGAAGAGGACAAACTGCATATTCGTAGCATTTGTGGCTGTAGATACATATGCTCTGCAAAGTCCTGCGATCTAGTGTTGGGCTTGGCTATTTGCAACTCGTTTTCCTTAGAAGAAGTCTTTCAAGTCACAAAGTCTTGGTGACTCCATCTCTAGCCATGAATGCACATAGGCACTGACTCCATTATCAGATTGTTTTTCACCGCCATACGGTTTCGATGTGTTTTAGTGTTACTCCAATTCTCAATGAGTTTGTCAGTTCCAGTCATGGTTCTGGAGTCTGTTGCCTTCCTTCCCATTGCTGAGAAGACTCTTTGATGCATTTCCTTTCTTACGACGCCCCCTTCATTCCTTGAGCCCATTGTTGTCGAGTGACCTGGCTAATTGGCCCTCGAGACCCTTTGGACCACCATGCCCTCCATACTAGTTTTGGAGAATGAGGACATGCTGGGAGTGATGGAATGGACACCCTTCAGAAAATGGCCTCCTTTCTATTCTAAATTCCCCAGGGCCGATCTGCACGTCACCTGCAACCTCTGCCTTTCACCGGAGCACGACAAGAACCAGTGTGACTCTTGTTCGGCATTCTGAAGCAAGAAAACACCGCATCAGTGAGTAGACAGACTGTGGGCCCACAGCAGGATGACCCAGAAACTACTGCAAATCTAAACCTAGCACCCCCCCATCCTCCCCCCGCCGTCGGGGGATGGTGATCGGCCCTTGTGCTTAGGCCGCCACCACTCTCGAGCACAGTTTGAAACTGAAACAAGTACTCAGAGCAAGGAAAATAGCCTTTCAGTATCCTCAACCCTTAGCTGGGTTCGGGTCAGAGGACACCTTTCAGCACCAGACACTTGAAATTGGCTTCTCTGTTGAGGTTGAAAGCTCAATTGCCATTTAAATAACCTGCTTCAATGCTGAAATCGCGGTCCGCTAGGAAGCAGTTCAGTGCTGAGTCCAAGGAAAAGCCTTTCCTAGTAAGACTGCAGCAGGAGTTATACAAGAGGCAGAGGCAGCTTATCATTCCTCCGTGCACAGGCCAGCTCTCCTCCTCGGAAAAGACTCTGCCAAAAAAGCACAGACTTTCCTTCAAAGACATGCCACCACTGGACACTTCTGCACCTCCATTGTCAACCCAAAGGTGCAGGGAGAAGGCTATGGCCCCTCCTCCTCCTCCTCCTATGCTGCAGGGAAGAGAATTATTGTGTGGACATTCTTGCAAGGCAACAAGCTACCACTGGTCACACTGTCCTCAGAACTCTGTTTCAGACCTTTGCATCGGCACCATCCACTGGCTAGCCACCACTTAGGGAGTACTGCTTTACAGTTGATGCAGAGTGTGTGTATCTATAACCAGACATGCTACAAACAGATTATGTTACTTACTCTGGAAGGGTCTGTCTGATGCATGTAGTGCTGTAGATTCATATGTGCCCACCCTCCTCCCAGGAAGCCAATATTTGCTATGAAAATCTTTCACCTTTTCTGCGTTCCTCTCTTTTTACACGCATGGTCACTAATCTGTCCTACTTACTACTCCATATCTACTCTTGCCCACTGGGAAAATACCAGTGTAACAATGGAGTTGGGGCACATGCTCATTCTCCACCACTGGAGTCAGTGAGACCTAGTCTCTTGAAAGAGTTCTTCGAATAAAAAAAAGTTACAAGCGGCCAAGCCCTACACTCGATGGCAGGGGTATGTAGAGCATGTGAATCTGCAGCACTGCATGCAACAAACAGATGCTTACAGGGTCAGTAACATAAGCCATTCCACATACTAAGAGCAGCAAATAATGGAGGTCTACCGCCATTGTGTACTTTGTGTCCCTGAACAGTCATTTGCGAAGGGAACCACCATGTGGTTAGTTAGTCATCAGAAGGGACGTAATGAAATTATTTCAGGAAGCCGACATTTATACATAACTGCATTATGTGGTAATTGGAAAGCATTACTACTAATTCATGATTTTACCCATCACATTAAATTTATTGTAGCATATATATAACAGTACATACTCCTGACAAGGCTGCAAAACACTACACTTTTCCTCAGTTCTAGCGCACCCTTTCAGAAGAGAGTAAGTGTGGTTTGTCCTTTGTGGGATATCTTCATTGCTGTTTCAAGGGTGTTTAGAAAATATGACAGTTGTGTCTACTCAAGTGCAGTGAATAACTATTCATTGTTTTACTCATGTCAAAGAACCTCTGCACTCAGGTCAATTGAAGTCTTAGAATGTTTCCTAACAAAAGAAAAATATATCTGAATCCTAGAATCAACTGACAAGGAGGTCTCACTGCAACCTAATAAAACTTAGCCATGCTAAGCCAAGGCAAAAATATTTGAAAGTTTTTAACGAACAGGCTTTCAATGGGAATCGCATGGGGTTATTTTAGGAAAAAGGGACACATGTGCTGGAGACTGAGGTTGAGAAAGGAAGAAGATGGCCTTCATTTGTTACAATAATGTATAGTTTTCTCTCTGTGCAAGCCAATTAACACTTCCTGCAGCACTAGTATCTTTCATAGATTAACATGCTTGTATCATTTCACATTGTCAGACCAGGAACTTCATGTAACTTCGAAACAGCAGTATTCATACACTTGTTAACACTGAATGTCAATCAAACATTTTCTATTCTATCCACATCATTATAATTGACGCAAACTCCAGCTAGTCAGAGCTCACTACACCTAGTTGGTCCATTGACAGAAGCTTCCAACTGTCAGATTTTGTAAGCCTAAAGCTCTTTTTTTAACTTTTAAAAGCCTTATTATACGAGGAGGTGGGTAAGCTGAATGACAATCTATGAAAGGTACCATGCTGGAGAACCAGAGTTACAGGTAAGTAGCTTGTTTCCTTCTTTAGTATTGAAGCTTTCATAGATTCACATGCTTGAATCCAGACTAACAAAGCAGTAGTAATGTGCATTTTTGGGAAGGGGGGAATGAGCCTTACCTACCACAAACAGGTTTCTGAATACCTTCTGTCCCACCACAGTCTCTTTATGGCATGCATAGCTTTACAAAAACATGTGTCATTTTCCACTTTGCTATCTTCCAAACGCTCTTCAATGAAGTTCTTGCAAGGAAATCATCTGTTGTTGCCATTGCTCTTGTCGTATGTGCCTTTACTAATCTCAACAAAGGCCTCTTCATTGCAGCATGAGCTGTGGTAACACATGCCACAGTCCATTTTGCAATTGTTTGTTTAGATACTGTATTCCCTTTACTTCCTAATCCAAACCCACAAAGAGTTGATCCATCCTGCGTATCTCCTTTGTTGCTCGCAAATAAAACTTTAGACACCTCTTTATGACTAAATATTGTAATGTTCTTTCAGCCGTTGTTAACTGGATTCACAAAATTAATTTCTAACAATCTTTTGCCTTAAATGAAACTTAGTTGGTACCTTCAGAATGCATTTTGGATTTGTCCTCATTATCACGTTATCCTTTGAAAAATTAAAGTATGGCTCTATACAACACAAAGCGTGCAGCTCACTAACTCTCCCTGCTGATGTAATTGCTAGCAAAAAAGCAGCTTTACACGTTAAAAACTTTAATGTTGCTCTATATATTGTTTCAAACAGCGCCTTCATCAAAGCCATCAAGACAGTATTTAGCTTCCATTATGGCACTAGCTTTGGAACTGGAGGGAATCTTCTGAACAATCCTTTCATAAATTATTTTACCTTTCTCTGAGAATGTAAAGATATTTTATTTGGTGATCTCAGAAATCTTTATTACTGCTACGTGCACCTTAACTGATTCAAAAGACAAACCTGTCTCTGCTAAGTGTAATTGATAAGGTAAAAATTTATGTGACTACATATTCATCGGATCCAAAATTTTCCTACGTGCCATATCGCAAAACTTTTCCATTTCAGATTGTACGTTATGAGTGTCGCCTGTGCTCTTTTTTTCGTACCTCTCTACATCCAATTTTAAGGGCATGATTTATGATTTGGCAGACGGCCCGTCATTCTGCCATGGGGGCAGAGTGAATTACTCGACCCACATGGCAGAGGGACCGTCCTCCGCATTTTTAAATGACTCTCGAACAGGCAGTCATTTATAATGCATTAGAAGGAACAGCTTCATCTCCCATAGTGGGGGTTATTATTAGCAATTTACTGTCACTCACCGCCAGGGTTTGCCTGGCGGTGAGGGATAGTAAAAACAAAGGCTATATGTCCATCCACCCTGATTGGTTGGGCAGACATATAGCTGTTTCTCTGACAGCCCTTACTCCGCCGGGCCATCGAAGAGGTTTAGCTATGGCGGTGATGGAGATGTCATCACCGAAGCCAAACCTATGGTCTGCCTGCTTTCAAATTGAGCGGGCAGACCATTTTGTTGGGGTTATGGATACTACGCCATGTTGCAAAGGATTATTCTTACCACCAACATGTAAATCAGGCCCAAAGTCCTGATGAGCCATGCTGTTAGGTGAAGACACTGGGTCGTGAAGTATTTGATCCGTGTTCTTTGAAAGTAGTTGAATATTGAGCTTGAACTGAAATGGCTTCTCTACCCCCAAATCCCATAAATCTGCATACCGATGTTGGTGGGGTTCTGCAGGTGCTACTAGAATCACCTTGCATCTCTCCCTCCTCGTCTTGCATATTATCTTTGCAATCTGTGGCATTGGAGGTAGTGGATATACATACTTCCCTGTCCAGTTTATTGTAAATGCATTGCCTTGTGATCCTGGGCAAATTATCATCTTGTGAAATTCATGTATTTCCAGTTTTTATCTGTCACAAACATGTCCAAATCTGGTTCCCCCATTTTTTAAATATATAGTTGACTTGCCTGGTGTCTATTTCCCACTCACGGTTATCCATATAACGTCTGGCTTAACTGATCTGCCTCTTTGTTGTGCAACCCCAGAATGTGTTCCACCAGCAACAAAACATTGTTGTGGATTGCCGATCTCAACTGAATGCAAAAAGACATAGTTCCTAGAATTACCTTGAGAATCCTCACTGAAACCTTTTCTTTTCCTGATAAAAAAGACGCTAGCTTAATTCATTTGTTCGAGGCATGTGGGCTGCTGAATTCATATCTGTGCATAGATCGCCGCCTAGTGTTCGGTCCGGATGATTGCACCTTGTTGTCCTGGAAGAGTCTTCGAAGTATCACGAGATAGGTGGCTCCTCCCTTGGACTACAGTGCGCATGGGCATCCTCTCCATCTTCAGATTGTTTTTTTCCGCCATTGGGTTCAGATGTTTTTCCTACACTCGAAGTTCGGAATCGAAACAAAACTTTTTTAAAGGCCAAAAGGCCTTCGAAATCGACGGTATTGGTTCCACTCTGTGCCTATTACCTCAGATAAACTTCCTTCTTCTCTCCGGTCGTCGACGTGGCCCGTTGGGCCTTTCGACGCCACGTGGGCCTATAGTCGATGGAACGAGTCCATTTAAATTCTGCCCACAATGCCATTCCAAGTACCCGCATACTGACAGACACCCAGTATGCAACAAGTGCTTGTCACCGGACCATAAAGAAGAAGATTGCCTGGCTTGTGCCCAATTCCGTTCCAAAAAGTTGATCCGGAATCGACGGGCCGCTAGGCAAGAGATGCAGAGACCAGCACAAGACCCGGAAAACATTTTCGACGAGGACCAAGAGCTCGTCGACGTACAAGACTCGGCTCTACAGCCCCGACCCGAAAAAGGCTGAAAAAACACCTAAGCCTACAAAACCAACAAAACATGTCATCCAAAAACAAACGTCGAACCAAAAAAGACAAAACCCAAGGATTCGACTCAAAAACCAAGGACAGTGGAAGAAGATCTCTTTCACCCTGATCCTATAGAAGAGGAACAATCAAAACTGTACAAAGACCCTGAGACTGGGAAAGTAACAGTTTACAGAAAAAAGAAGAGACCAGTGGACACTGAACCTTCTTCACCAATTCCTCTAAAGAAAAAGAAAGACTCTGTCGGGTTTCACCCTTGCCCAAAAAGCTGCAGGAACGATGTATGGCCCAACCCACCTCCTGCACCCCACAGTCGCTCTCTGACAATCACCCAGCGAGCAAACTATTGAGCACAGGGAGAGGGAGGGAGTAAGGATCCTGGAGAGCGGTGAACGTCTATCTGGACCACCCCAGAGAACAGTTTAGTCACAATAGGTCTGCACCTGGAAAACAATAACACCTGATTATTCTACTGCTCCTGCTCACTCTATGAAATCCCACCCCTCTCCTTCTATGACCAGGCAGCAACAGCAAGCACAAACATGACTCTTACCAATACACGGTGGCAGCGTAGTCCCACTGGGGGGGTCTTGTAATCCTCTTGTGAAGACAGACGTAATATATCCAATAGGAGCTGTGAGGTAACACTACTCCAAATAATGTCTCCAGGAAAATATAAAAAAGGGTGAAAAGTCACTGTTTTGACATAAAAAACCCCGTACCATTTCTCAATGTCCCAAAATACCAGGTGCGGGGAGGGAAAAGGGAAATATCGAAAGGTGGCAGCCGCTACCTTCGAAGTCCTTCGAACGCCAAAAGAAACCAAACTTCCACACAACGATGTGGACCGAATCCAGAACAACACGCAAGTAGACGCCGCAAGTCCGCTTTGCTGCACATATATCCAAGGCAAGCCGTCTGCGTCTGCTGTGACTCCCCGGGATCCCAGGGGAGTATCCAAAAAGGGTATCGGAGCCCCGATAACCCCACCACAGTTCCAGCACCAGAGAGCACATGAACTCGGATCCACAACAACGGAAGGGAGAGAAGGGAGGGGGGGGGGCGGGACAGGAACGGAAGCAATCCAAGGGAAGGACAGACGAAAACTCACGAGCCCATGAGTGAGAGGAAGCCAAAGAAGCAACTACTACCACGGGAACCTGACCTGGAGGTAACTCCCAACGCCAGATCGAAACCAAGCAAGGACGCAGGGGCGTGCATGACATTTAACCCCAAGCCAGGTAGGTCATGAGATGTAGCATGCATGGTCATAGAAAGAGGGCTAACCCTAACAGACTCTGCCACTTCTCCACTTAGACCTTTCCAACCTGTCTCTCCTAGTATGCCTACCACGCCTTATGCCCCTTACTCTCCAACACAGTCAGCGTATAATGTAGATTATGAAGAAGAGTATCCTGAGCAGGATTATAACTATCCACAGGTCCAAGAGACACAGGATAACACATGGGACAATCAACAAGACCCATATGATACACATCCCATCCCTGACACCTCCTCCTATCCAGTTAAACCATCACCCACAGGTGATTCAGTAGCATTTAACCTACTAGAGGACAGGGCCGCACTATACCACAATGTTGATATGCATAGTGACCCAATAGAGGAGGATTTCCTTTTTGACACATTTGCCTCTTCTGAGAGAACAGTTAAAACACTCCCTATGTTAAAGGGTGTACTAAAACATGCCAATTACATATTTAAGGATGCAGCTAGAGCACGTGAAAAAATATAGGCCTGCCCCTACAGACCCCACATACATTAAAGGTCAACTACCACTGGATTCACTAGTTGTAGCTAATGCACGTAAAAGGGCTAACTCCCAAACAACTGGAGAAGCACCACCTCCTGATAAGGAATCCAAAATCCTTAAAGCCTCAGGAAAAAGAGTGGCTGCACAGGCAGCCAATTCATGGAGAATAGCTAACACGCAGGCTCGATTAACCCGCTACGATAGGGCACACTACGAAAGACTAGAGCGCATAATGCGACATCTACCTGAGCCACTCAAAGAACAAGCTGATGCTCTTATTCAGGAGGGGAAGCTCATCACAAATGCTTCCATTAAATGTGCATTAGACGCAGCAGATACCGCAACAAGATCCGTTAACACTAGTGTCTTGCTAAGACAACACGCATGGCTACGCATCTCAGGCTTTAAAAGCGAGGTGCAATCTACTATTCTAAACCAGCCGGTCAATCCAGACTTCCTCTTTGGACCAGCAGTAGATAATATTCTGGACAAAATGAAAAAAGACACTGAGACTGCAAAATCAATGGGTGCGTTGCAGTTCCAACAGCATAAAAGCTCCTTTCGGCGCTCATCATACAGAGGAGCTGCACTAGACAACACCGCACAAGGTGCCTCGGCATAAAAAGCCAATACCCAGTGCAGCTTCAATAAAAGTCCCAATCGAGGTGGATACAGAGGAAATAGCAATAAGGGGAGAGGACGTGGAGGCAATAACAACAGAACCTCCACTGCCACAAAACAGTGACTTCAATACACTACCTCCAGACCACATAACACCGGTCGGAGGAAGAATACAACAGTTCCTACCAGTCTGGAACAACATTACCACAGACAGGTGGGTAAGAAATTATCCAGTATGGCTACTGTCTAGAACTGACTTCTACTCCACCCAACATACCACCCAAACACCGTCCAATGTCCGCGGAACACATCGCTCTCTTACAACAAGAGGTGAAAAGTATGCTGGAAAAGGGGGCCATAGAGCCAGTCCCTCTCCAGCACCAAGGAACAGGAGTATACTCACTATACTTCTTCATTCCCAAGAAGGACGGGTCCCTCAGACCAATACTGGACCTCAGACCCCTAAACCAGTATATACTTTCGGAGCACTTCCACATGATCACTCTACAGCAAGTCCTACCGTTGCTAAGGCAAGCAGACTTCCTAGCAACCTTAGACCTCAAGGATGCATACTTCCACCTACCTATACATCCTTCTCACAGAAAGTATCTCAAGTTCACAATCCAAGACCAGCACTATCAATTCAAAGTTCTCCCCTTTGGGGTAACCACAGCTCCAAGAGTGTTCACCAAATGTCTAGCGACAGTAGCTGCACATCTAAGGAGACAACATATTCACGTTTATCCATACTTGGACGATTGGCTGATACAAGCAAAATCGTACAAACAGTGCAAAAGCCATATGTCTCAAACACTTCAGCTGCTAAACAGCTTAGGTTTTTCAATAAACTACCCAAAATCCAACCTACAGCCATCCCACATACAGCAATATCTGGGAGCTACTATAAACACCTCGCTAGCAAAGGCATATCCAAACGCAGCGAGAATAACCCGTATGCAAATGCTCATTCGCAAATTCCAACCACAACACTCCCTGTCAGCTCGAGTGTTCATGCAGCTCATAGGCATGATGGCCTCCTGCATTTTCATTGTCCCTCATGCCCGACTTCACATGCGTCCACTGCAGGAATGCCCAGCAAAACAGTGGAACCAAGCTCAGGGACTATTAAAGGACCTAGTGTTGGTAAACAGTTGTGCATACAACTCTCTGCAGTGGTGGAACCCACAAAACCTTTCCAAAGGACGACTGTTCCAAGAGCAGGTTCCACAGATAGGGTTAACAGCGGACGCATCACTGTTAGGTTGGGGAGCCCACGTACTCCAATACACAGTGCAGGGACTTTGGACAACCCAGCAGAAGAAATTGCATATCAACCATTTGGAGTTGCTAGCAATATTTCTAGCTCTAAAAGCATTCCAGAAACACCTGCACAACAAGACTGTGTTGATCCGGATGGACAACATAACAGCCATGTACTACATACAGAAACAGGGAGGAACGCACTCTCTACAACTGTCTCACTTAGCGCAAAGCATATGGAAGCGGGCAATTCCAAAAAACATCTTTCTCCTGGCAGAACACCTCCCAGGGAACGACAATCAAATAGCGGATCTACTCAGCAGACACAGCCAGCAGCTACACGAATGGGAAATTCACCCTCAAGTCCTCCAACCATTCAAAAATGGGGGCACCCAGAAATAGAACTGTTTGCCACAAAAGACAACTCAAAATGCCAGTACTTTGCCGCCAGGTTCCCACATCCGTTGTCACAGGGCAATGCGATATGGATGAACTAGTCAGGCAGATTTGTGTATGCTTTTCCCCCAGCTCCACTAATTTCACTAGTGGCACGCAAACTCCGGCAACAGTCTGACACAATGATCCTAGTCGCTCCAACATGGGCAAGGCAACCATGGTACACAACGTTCCTAGAACTTTCAGTAGTGCCTCATCAAAGACTAAAACTCAGACCCAATCTTCTGACTCAGAGCCATGGCGAAATCAAACACCCAGATCCCAATCAGTTGAACCTAGCGATCTGGCTCCTGAAGTCTTAGAGTTCGGATACCTTAACTTGCCTCCAGACTGCATGAATATTATCAAGGAGGCAAGAAGGCCAACAACTAGGGCATGTTATGCGACTAAATGGAAAAGATTTGTTATTTACTGTAACAATAACCAAATCAATCCATTATATGCTTCTATACAAAACATCATATGCCAACTGTTGCACCTTCAAAGGTGCAACCTAGCTTATTCTTCTTTAAGACTTTAAGAGAGGCTTTACCGCTCTTACACATATGGAACACGTCCATTGCAACAGGCATATTTCCGGATTGTTGGAAACATGCCACTCTCCTTTCCCTGAAAAAGAAGCCAAATGGCGCTCCGGATGATCTAAGTAATCTCCGCCCAATCTCCCTTATAGCAGCCCCGGGCAAAATGCTCGAAAAATTGATACAACGTCAATTGAACAGATTTATCGAGGACAACGAGATTCTGCATGAAACTCAATCAGGCTTCAGATCGGGATTTAGCACCGAGACTGCCCTCATTGAGGTGGCTGAGTCGATTAGATGGTCTTTAGATTCAGGAGCATCAGCCATGCTGGTACTCCTGGATCTATCAGCCGCATTTGATACGGTGGATCACGACAGATTGATCTCACGGCTGAAGGATATAGGACTGAAAGATAAAGCGTTGGGCTGGCTACAATCCTATCTTACAGATCGCTCCCAGAAAGTAGCGCTGGGCACCTTCACCTCAAAACCAAAACACCTCAAGTGTGGCGTCCCTCAGGGGTCGGCTCTCAGCCCATTACTTTTTAATGTTTATTTAGCCCCACTCTTTACCTTGATCTCAAAATGGGGAGTGAAGGCAATTTCGTATGCAGATGATACGCAATTAGTCTTCCCTTTCTCTGACGTATCTGAGGCAGCCTTCAGCAAATTGAGGGGATGTCTTCGGGATATTTCCAGCTGGATGAATACTAACAAATTAAAACTGAATGCTGGCAAAACGGAGGTTGTCTTTTTTGGCAAACATAATCGTCCTCCCTCTGACTTGTGGTGGCCTCCTGAAATGGGTCCCCCCCCCTCCTCCTAGCACCTATGCGAAGAACTTAGGTGTCAGATGGGACGAGGGTCTCTCCTTTTCGTCACACATACAACAAGTCACAACTGGCTGTCTTTTCAAACTTAGGAACCTTCGGAAGTTCCTTGCGCTTTTGCCAGCAGACTGCCGAAAAATGGTAGTCCATGCAACAGTTACATCCAGATTGGACTACGCGAATGGCCTATATCTTGGCCTACCCAAATACTTGGTACATCGCCTGCAGATCGTGCAGAATGCGGCTGCGAGACTGCTAAAACACATCCCTTTTAGACAGCATGTCTCTCCACATCTACACGACCTGCATTGGCTCCCTGTGGCTAGTAGAATAAAGTTCAAAGCTCTAACCTTGGCGTTCAGAGCACTTAAGGGGTCCTGTCCTGATTACTTAAAACTTAGACTCCCCAGGTATCACCAGGAGAGGCACCTGCGTTCTAACGCTCGGCTTCAGCTCCTCGTCCCTCGCGCCAAAAAAGCCAGACTCGGTGGCAGGTCCTTCTCTGCTAACACGGCAATTCTTTGGAATACCCTGCCGGTCGCCATCCAAGCTGCCACGACTGAATCCTGTTTCAAGAAACTAATAAAGACCTGGCTTTTTGCCCAGAAAAAATAAGCACTCTTCCCCCCTTTTTTTTGTTTTTCCTGCCTAACAAGAGTTGCCCACCTAGCGCCGGGACACCTCCTTGTGAGGTAGCTGATCGCGCTTTAGAAATATCAGTATTATTATTATTATTATTATAAGACTACACTTAGCTGCTATAGCAGCATACCTCCAAAACAGACAACACCTTTCACTGTTTAGAGAACCAGCAATAAAAGCTTTCATGGAGGGCCTCAAAAGAGTAATTCCTCCAAAACACCCACCTTCACCAGTCTGGAATCTAAACGTGGTACTCACCAGACTTATGGGGCCTCCCTTTGAACCTCTACATTCATGTGAACTACAATTTCTCACATGGAAGTTGGCTTTCCTTATTGCTATTACCTCACTTAGAAGAGTTAGCGAGCTACAAGCACTAACTATTCAAGAACCATTTATGCAAATACACGCACACAGGGTAGTACTTAGAACAAACCCTAAATTTATGCCAAAGTCCTAACCAATTTCCACATCACCCAATCCATAGAACTACCAGTGTTCTTCCAAAATCCACAGCCAGTAGCTGAAAGAGCCCTACACACCCTAGATGTCAAAAGAGCTCTGCTATATTATGTTGACAGGACAAAGGCATTCAGAACCACAACACAAAGGGAATCCCATTTCAAAGTCAGGAATAGCCAGATGGATAGTTAAATGCATTCAAATATGCTATCAAAAAGCTAAACGTACTTTAACAGTCCCCCCAAGAGCACACTCCACGTGCAAAATGGGGGCATCCATGGCTTTCCTAGGAAATATTCCCCTTGAGGATATCTGTAGAGCAGCCACATGGTCTACCATACACACTTTCACAAAACATTAATGTGGAGACGTACATTCCAAACAGCAAGCTGCTGTAGGACAGGCTGTTCTTAAAACTCTTTTTCAAACCGCTGCAGCTGGCACAGGTAGCCACCGCTAGAGGAGATACTGCTATACAGTCTATGCACAGATATGAATTCAGCAGCCCACATGCCTCGAACGGAATATGCTACTTACCAGTATGTATCTGTTTTCGGCATGTAGGGTTGCTGACATTCATATCGCCCACCCTCCTCCACGGTGCCTGTTACAGCTGTAGCATTTCTCTCTTTTGCATAGACATTTCTTACTGTACTATACTCCATCTCTGCCACAATGGCGAAAAACAATCTGAAGATGGAGAGGATGCCCACGCGCACTGTAGTCCAAGGGAGGAGCCACCTATCTCGTGATACTTCGAAGACTCTTCCAGGACAACAAGGTGCAATCATCCGGAACCAACACTAGGCGGCGATCTATGCACAGATATGAATGTCAGCAGCCCTACATGCCAAGAACAGATGCATTCTGGTAAGTAGCATATTCCTTTTCCTCTTTCCTGTGACGAAAACAACATTGCCTATGATGTTACTGTCCTCGCACCCAAACAAACCAAATCCCATGTGGGTAATGTAGTATGTATCCTCTAAATCTATTGAACTCAGAAACTCTCCTCTCTTTAGAAACAGAAAATTTCCTGCAGTGTGATCATACAGAAACTCTGTTTCTTTATGAATATGTTCAATTCCCTTAGGTCCACTATTGGAGTCCACAGATGTTTTTAACATGACCAAGAACATCCAGTGGAAGCCCTTGTACTACTCCTACAATGGTACCTTCTTGATAACTTCTTTTCCCATTAACTTTATCTTTCTTCATTCCCTCAAACGTCTGTGCCTCTCTGGTCTTGGTGGAATTGATGGCGGGGTTTCAGAAATTCCAAACGTATAATTATTACAGGAGAGTAACTTATTTCCTTTCTCATCTTGAGAACCAGGATGTGAAACAAAGAGAGGTTGCAAGTGTCTAAGTCTGGCATTTCCTCTAGGCACCATTACCAAAAGCAAGCAAACATAGATGCAGCAATTATAGTTATGCAAAGGCAATGGTTTTCGTTGACCATTCCTCCATCTTGAAATATTTATTAGGGCAGCTTCTGAAACATCAATAATCATTCAACAAAAAACATTAAAATTCATATCGGGCTCTAAAGAACCTTAATCAGAACCCACCAAATCATCAATCATATGCAGTTTCATAATGCTTTCACATACTTGTTCAATCTTTTCATGTGTGCTCAGAGAAACATTAGTCTAAACATGTAACATCCATAGTGTATGTGTGAACAAAACCCCCTTTGAATTTGTTAGATAGGCAGCCCTACTCCACAGATAGTTAACAGCATAGCATAGAAGCAGGCAAATTCAGAATGTTCTACGGGCAGTTTCTTATAGACGTTATTACTTTTAGCAGACGTGTCTGATGGCAGGTAGAAAAATTGCCTGGCTAACAAGATCCAAACCAGTCCTTGGGAAACCCCACATAAGGAGACTGTCTGTGCCAGGTCATCCAGCAGCCTGGTAACATGCTTTCTGATGGATACATCTGCCTGTGGATTCCTCCCCTTTTGAAATACCTGAGCACCAGCATTCCACAGAAACTTTTTCTTAGCTCTTCCACGTCGACTAAGACGTCACAATGGCATGGCTCCGCTCGCGACCCCGCGTGACGTCTCTGTAGCCATAAGAAGACCTCGTCGGCGTGCTGACGTCCGTTCCCTTTTTTCCGCTCCATCAGCGCGTAACTATTTTCTGGGGCACTCCAATTGGTTTAGTTTTACTATGTTTCTGTTTCACTCTTGGTGTAGCAGTGTTACAGCTACTTTGAAGAAGTCTGGATTCAAGCTTTGCAGGGAGTGTGGGGACATATATCCACCACAGATCATCACAACGACTGTCTCTGGTGCCTTTTGTTTGGAACACGACGTCATAGGTTGTTCCAGTTGTCAGAAGATGAATCAGAGGGCACTGAAAGATTGTGAGGCAAAGCTTTTCATGGCACGGGTGAAAAAGGAGAAGAAGGGTCGTAAGAGATCAAAATTGAACTTGTCAGCCTCGCATAGCTCGAAGTCGAGGAAGCACAAGAAAAGGCAAAGGTATGAATCTCAACGTCGATCTTCAAAGGGTAGCGCTTTAAGGTCGGCTTCTCCAGCTCAGTAACATCATACTAAGGATGTCGTCTTGCCGTCGCCTTCTCCTTCTCAAACGACTCCGACCCACTCTCCGATGACGAGGGGTTCTCTGGTGCCCAGGGTTTCTCCGGTGCCGAGGTATTCTCCGGAGCCCAGGGAGTCTTCTCCTTTTCCTGTGGCTTTGTCTGTACCGGATCTGACGTCTTCGGCGCTGCTGCCTCAGCCTTCCACGCGGCCTTGATTGGAATCAGACTCTGTTCCTTGTCCACCTTTTCCAGGTCCAGGGTCGGATCCATCACATTTTCTCAATGGGATGTTTGGCATGTTAGCCAAGGCTTCCTACCCTACAGATGCGCCGTCTGGCCCTGTGGGTCCGCCTGACTTTAATTTGGGCATCCCCTAACAGTATGCCCAGGCACCCTTCTTGCACTTTATGCCAACAGCGCTGTCATGGCAGTTTCCGGCTCTGGTGTTGGGACGTCATCTTTTTGACTCCGTTGCCCGCTTCCGAGGGTCCTACTTCGACGCCGGCACCGATGTCTCCTGCACCGCACCTGGCGCCACTGACGCTGATTCCGAAAAGACGTTCAAGAAGAAAAGCCCAAAGGCAGCTGGAGGAAGAGGAGTACCAGCAGGATGAGGTGGAAAAAGGAGAAACCCACGGCTCCGTTGATGAATTCGAGGGGCTGTGAGATCCAGGGGTTTAGACACTTCCCCGGAGTGGGAGCTTTCATTGCCAAAGGCCTTACCTTTGCAGGATGTTGCACCATACCATGCTGTCATCAGGAAGGCGGCTGAACTTTTGGACCTTCAACTGCCCACAGCTGAGATCAGGCCAAATATTCTTACTGAGGTGTTGCATTCACCATCTTCTTTTGTAGAACCTCTATTGCCTTTTAATGATGCTTTAACAGAGCCGATTCTGGAGGTGTGGCAGAAACCCTCATCTGCCCCTGCTGTTTCAAGGACTGTGGCAAAAAGGTATAAGCCTGCCCCTGCCAATAACGCCTTTCTTACTGCCCTTCCTTCACCCGAAAGCTTTGTGGTACAGGCATCTTGTTCTAAGCAATCGGCCGGGTCGTTTCCCACAACTCCGGGAGACAGGGACTCCAATAAATTGGAGCAGTCTGCCAAGAAGGTTTTCTCCTCTGCAAGTATTGCGTTAAAGTCAACTAATGCCATATGCTTGTTGGGGAAGTATATCCATGCGTTAATGGACTTGGCTAAACAGTTGGCTCCTAAGTTACCAGTGAATCTGTTTTGGATGTTTTGGCAGACACGCAGGCTGCAGCCCGTCAGGTAATCCAGTCGGGTCTGGATACTGCAGATTCAGAAGCCAGGGTGATGGGTTCCTCCGTGGCTACCAGGAGGCATGCCTGGCTCAAGTCTTCAGAGTTTTCCCCGAATGTGCAGCCTACTCTTCTCAATCTGCCGTTTGATGGATCCAGATTTTTTGGTGCAAAGGCGGATTCAGCTCTACAGCGTTTCAAAGATAGTAGAGCTATTGCGAAATCCTTAGGTCTGCAGTCCCAATAAAACTGCTCCTATTGAAGCTGTCAGCAGACTCTGCATCAACAGCAGCAGCAGATCCCTCTGTACAGATCGTACAGAGGAAAGGGTAGAGGTCGTCTGCGGGGGGCTCTCGGCAACTCTCCTCCTCTTCTTCCTCTCATGTCCCCACTGCTTGTACCGTGGAAAAGCCTCTCTAGATCCCCCATCTTGGAGCATGTTGGTCCTGTAGGGGATTGGGTGTCCCATTTTCTACAAGATTAGAAATCTATTACATCAGACCTTTGGGTTTTGAATCTTGTGGAAAATGGGTATGCCCTACCCTTCTGAGAGTTTCCACCTCCTTACCCTCCTCGCCAGGGCTGGTGTTCAGAGAACCATTTGCTGCTCCTGCAGCAGGAGGTTCTTTCTTTACTGCAGAATGGCATGATATAAGTGGTTCCGGAGCAAGAAATGGGTCGGGATGCTACTCCTGCTATTTCTTGAACCCCAAGAATGACAGCAGGTTAAGACCAATTCTAAACCTCAGGGTCTTGAATTTTTACCTCAAGCAGGGAAGATTCAAGATGTTGACCCTAGCTTAGGTTCTTCTGGCACTGCAGCAAGAAGACTGGATGGTGTTGATCGATTTGCAGGATGCGTATTTCCACATTCCCATCCTGAAGTCGCATCTGAAGTATCTCCGTTTTATGGTAGGGTCTCAGCACTACCAGTTTGTGGTCCTGCCTTTCAGCCTCACTTCTGCACCTCAGGTCTTCACAAAGGTGATGGCAGTGGTGGTAGCTCATCTCAGAAAGTCGAGATTCCTGTTTTCCCTTATCTGGACGACTGGCTGTTCAAAGCAAAGCGGCCAGAATTGGTGCTGCATCATCTCCATTATTGCTTGGATTCTGAGGTGAGAAGGGATGTTCATTGCTTGATTGGCAAGAGAAAGCGAGTGGTATGATGAACACATCCAAAGATGCAGTGCATGCAGATTATCACATTGTTCACCCAAATTGGCATACTTCCATTTACATTCATGGGCAGGTGGGTGTGCATTCAGCATAAAGAAAGGTTCCAATTCCATTTGTATTGATCCAGAAGTTGCACGTAAGCATTGTATTTATGGAGGAAACCATTGTCTTGGAGATTGGTAGCAGGTGCCGAATAGTTGATTAGTTCACGCCTGGCCTCCTGCTCCAGGCACGGCCATACAGTGAGCCAACCAACAAGCATTGGAGCAAACCAGGTGCGGCACGGCCCATTAAGGGGTCAAGTAGTTTAGAGGTTTCCCAATATTAGTGTTTTAGGCTATAGGTATGAATAGCACAAGGGGCTGCATCACGAGGAGATCTGTGGGGCTGAGCTGCTGCAACAGGAGTACTCCCTAGTACTGAGGAGGGGCACAGTGGGTCATCAAGGCAGTCACAGTCTATGCAGCAGGAGTAGAACCTCCTCAGCTGGTACAGCAGCGGCAGCTCAGTCAACCGGTCTGGAGTGTTTTATGTCAGTGGTCCATTTGCAGCGTGATGTGTGAATCTTAAGAAATCAGTCCTTGGCTCTTCACAGCAGTATTAATGGTGAGCAGGACTTGACGGGGCCTTGACAATAGGGTTGGCGTGAAGACCTCCGGTGATGGAGCTTCTCATGAATCCAGTAGCCAGGCTACAGATCATGCATGACACCATTAGATGAGTAGGGTAACTTGTGCATGAGAACAGAAGCAGTTGAGACAGTGAATCAGTTGCTTGTAATTATGTGGCATCATATAATTTAAGCGCAGATCAAGTACAGCTGGAGAGGTAGATGGCAACCACTCGCCCTAGTTTGTCCCTCCAAACTCCAACAGAGTTCTTTTTACAGGGCTGTTTTGACTAACCCCTGATTTTCCACATAGGAGGCACACTTGTGATTCAGCATGATCTTGTAAAGAGTGTATCAGGGGCTCAGTAACACAGGCTAGAAAAGAAAGTAACTTGAAAATTGAAAGAACGGGTCCCCTTTTTGGCAAGTCGGGTAGCTAGTCTATTGGTTCTTCACAGTACATTTGAAAATAGCCATTTTAGAAGGTAGTTGAAGAGCTTCATGTCACCTCTTGATAGAGGTTCTATTTTCAGTATTGACTAAGGAATTCTCATTGCTTCCAGAAGATCCCCAAGTCAAGAACAACCTGAAAGTGTACTTTGAATCAGTAAAATGTGTTACTTTTTTGACATATAAGCTCACATAAGAGCGATCAATTCAGCTACTTGGTGAACATTTGGTAAACAATGGCCGTCAATCAGTGCTTAATTTGAGACGATGGTTTCCGGTATTCGGCACCAGCACTTAATGGTCAACACCGGGGACGTATGACAGCCAGCCACAGGGTGGCGCTGTTTGCCCAAATGAGTGATGAACACAACAACAGTTGTTTAATAATTCTATGTACATTAAAAATGACTGTCACCCAAATATATAAAAATAGATTGGGTGGCAGGTATTAGTCATTTTTAATTTATAAAAAAGTCTGAATTGTCATTAGTAACGCAATAGGTGGTGCAAGCTGCTGTGATCCCCTGCCATTTCTGTACCAATTAAGTGCTGCTGTGATTAATATCATGCAGAGTTCATATGGCAAAGCCAGCAACATGAGAATCTTTACCATGTCTAAGACATGAACCGTCAACACCATATACAAGACCACAGTTTGGCAACGGTGCATAAGTGAGATCAGTACTTGGTTTGGTTAGGTGGGCTCCTGTGTGGATGCAATCATGAGGTTCACCATCGAGAGCATATAGGAAAAGATATGCATAGTTTAGGGCAACATATAAGTGTAATATGAGATGCAGACAGTAAGACTATTTCATAGCGTGATAATCTGGAGATGGAAAGATGCTGAGTTTTAACGGTCAATAACCATGCAAATACAATATGAGGTACAGCAACAGTGAGAATGGGTCCTGACACAATGTTTCCAAAAGCCTTAACTAGCTGAGCAGCCGCAGCCAGCAGGCACAGCAGCACCCCAGAATAGACAGCATAAAAAGAATAAGCAATCAGTTTCTTCTTATCACCGTAATGTTGAAGCAGAATCCCTAGGGCAAAGTTCTTCCTTTCATGGCAGTACAACATGAAAGATATAAAGTAATTGGGCAAACTAAATGCAGATGCAGAAGGCAGCGCTTGTTTCATAGATGAGAATGCAAAGGTTTGTGGGTATCTTCGTAAAAGATCGAGCAATGGTTTGGCCATTAGCTTTAGCCAAAACCCACTGCCTGCGTTAGCCCGACATTCCCAAAAGACTTTCAGCCCGATTCATCAAGCGAAATTGCACTCGCAAAGGGCCAGATTCTAAGAATCTGGCCCTTTGCGAGTGCAATTTTTGCATTTGGGATTCATCATCCCAAATGCAAAAATCGCTATTAGAGAAATCGCAAATTTGTGAGGAATTGGATTTAAGGAATCGCTAATAGAGATTCCTTAAATGCAATTCATCAACCACTTTGAAATTGCGAATTCGCAATATTTGGTCGCAATTTACCACGAAGTCTGACTTCGTGGTAAATTGCGAAAAAAGAGTAAAAAACACTTTAGTGCATTTTTTTCTTTTGCATGTTACACACACACATGTTCTTTGGACATGTGTGTGCGCAACACCTGTTTGAATTTGCATTTAAGGGGTGCTACAGGGTGTCCTTTGAACACCCTTGGCACCCTTTAAATCGCTATCTTATTTGCGATTAGCAAATTGCTAATCGCAAATAAGGAATACTCCCCATTAATTCCTATGGGCCTTTTGGCCCATAGGAATGAATGGGGAGTTATTCCTTATTTGCGATTAGCAATTTGCTAATCGCAAATAAGGAATGTGTAGGAATTGCATTTTATTTTGCGATTCCTACATGAATCCCGTTTTGCGAGTCTGTAATAGCGATTCCTTATGAATCGCTATTAAAGACTCGCAAAACGGGTCTTTGATTAATCTGGCTGTTAGTATCTGGGAGACTTTAACAGGTCTGGGAAGCTTACGGGCCTACTTTTAATTTAGTCTGAAGATTGGTGTTATTCGCCCGCTGAATGCTGAAACCTGAATTTCAAACTAAGAGTAAGCAAAATTGTAATTTCACCCCTTCTTAGATAATTCAGCTCCATATTGTTAAATCTATGGCACTGTTCAGCTCTCTTCCTGAGCTGACCCACACAGGCACTTTTGCAGCACACATTGAAAGAGGGATTTCTTCTCTTTGCACCTCTCAGGTAGGCACATCCTTTTTGGTGCAAACCCATGTTTAGTGCCTCTAGTAAATCTGGGTTTTCATGAAAATACATGGATGGATGCACTGGAGCACCCATGCTCTGCCCATATGATGCCTACCTGATGCAGTGTTTACAATGCCACACAAGGTGAAGCAAATCAGCTGTTGCCTAACTTTGTAAATCTGGACTAGCATTTTTCATTGTGGCTGTACCAAAAAAGTACAGCTCCTACGACGCAAAACGTTAGTAAATATGAGCCGTGGAGTCAATCTTACATTGGTCCATTGAGCTAGAATACACCAACAAAATAATCAATACACTGAACCAGTATAGATCCTTTCAGAAAGATCAGGGGTCCAGATCCTCTTGAGAGTTTGTAAGAAGATAGAAGGGGATTCCGTATGGGTTAATTTAGACCATTGGATTCAGGCCCCAGAAAATCCAAAGGCAAAAAAGTATTGACTTTCAGGATGTATTGAGGTGGAGAAGAAAGCAAAACATAAGACTGCAACAGTTAGCCATGCAGCAGCAACTGATGTACATGACAGAATAGTAGCAGAATTAGGTACAACATAACAGGAGAACCTGGCAGCACAGACGTTATTAATAACATGAAAATCTTGCAGAAAATGAAAATGTTTTCTACCAGGATTTTTGGTTGGCAGAATATGAGTGCATTTCTTCCTATAGGCACATTTAAATAGACACCATCACTGGACAATGCACCATACATTTCAACTTGCCTAAGAGATCCCTTCATAGAAGGTTCACTGGTGAGGTAGGGCTCAAAAGGAAAGCATCATATTCAGCGATGGGACCTAGAGAATAGAAACATGGTTTATAACTTAATGTGGAACATATGTGTTAGAAATGCCAATTGCATCAATAGATTCACCTTAGAGAAGTAGTCAGGAGAATTCAGAGGTTTTCAGTGCAGATCTACTAGCACTATTATTATTAAGGCATTAGTTGGGCTTTCCATTCATAACACATCATGGGTTTAGCCCTTTTTGATCTATACGGATTGAATCATTCATAGAGCAGTCAGCTCCTGTCATGCTGTCCTAAAATGTAGCATATTGGTTTTGTGGAATCTGAATAAATCAGCTGGGCGTGTGATCCCTTAGGCAGTTTAGGGCATTCACATTTTCAGAACCTCAACTACCCACAATTGAAATACGAGGAACCACGCGGCAGAACTGAATTTCTTCCCCCTCCATGGCTTTGTCCGGACCTTCCATTTCACTGCTCACCATGGCCATTCGACTTCCCCATTCATCCACAGCCCTTCCCTTTGTTGGAATGATAGTATTTGCAAAGTAATTAGTTTGGACTTAGTTCCCTCATTTTTTCTTTCCTGTATAGTAATTCAAGGACCTGCAACAATAAGTAGTTTGAAAGGACCTTTAGTTCACAACTCATGCAGATGATTCACGGTTGTTCCTGTACCTTAGACAGCAACCCCAGAACAAATGCATTACCAATAGCTTTTTGAACATTTGCAGTAATATAGCAATACCAGAATAGCTATCTAATACACCTTTACAATGATCAAATTAATCAGATGGAGTGTCACCCTTGTTATGTTTGCAAATATTAATCTTGGTCCAATGGGTTTTAATCATACATGCACCTCTAACGACAATAAGAGCAGCTACACAGGTACTTGTCACGCCCAATTGGCTTTTCTAATAATTAAGCTATCACTTCATTTGGTATAATGGAACGAAACAGCTCAAATTGAAATTAAATTAAATGAGTGTTTTTATAGTGGGCGTGTCTGCTGTGGCGTCTTAGCGCTTACTGCCCTTGATTTTTGCAGTGGGGGTATAAGAGCTGCTATGGTTTAGGGACAAATAACCATGTTTTCAGTTCCTTTCTGAACAATAGTAGATTGGTTTGGTTTCTGAGGTGGATAGACAATGAGTTCCATAATTTAGGGCCAAGTGCCGAAAGCTTCTGCCACCCCATTTGAAAGTTCTTACCCTCGGAACTACAAGTAAAGAGGCAGATGATGATCTGAGACTTCTCTGTGGGATATAGCACTTGATATGTTGGCTAAGTTGGGCCGGTCCCACTCCATACAAAGTCTTATGCACAATACACATATATTTTAATTAGATCCTTTCTTAGACAGGCAGCCAATGCAGATACCGAATGGCTTGACTTATTGGGCTAAATTTAGAAATCTCAAGTAATGTTCGGCGGCCTCATTCCGTAAAGTCTGTAATTTACTTATCACACTTTTTTGCTCCCAGGTCGAGTGAGTTGAGGTAATCAATCTTGGGTAGTATCAAGGCTGTTACAACAGTTTTTCTAAGGGCAATGGGAATGAAAGGTAACATTTTCGTAGGATTTTTAAGGTGTGGAAACAGGAGGAAGTAACGCTGTTGACCTGTTCTGATAGTGAGAGATGGTCATCTATGATAATTCCAAGGTTTTTTACCGGCTGAGGGCAAAGCCCAGCTGTATCCAGCCACCAAGTAGGATTCCAGACAGAGGTGTCTCTTCCAAACGTAACCACTTCCGTTTTACCGGTGTTCAACTTCAGGCAGTTGTCTTGCATCCAACTATTGATATGTCTCATGCAGGCATTAAAGCTTACTGCCACAGTATCTGGTTTAGAGGATAAGGGGACGAGTATTTGTGTGTCGTCAGCGTAACAGATGGCCGTGAAGCCATGAGATCGTATGAGTTTTGCCAACGGTGTGACGTACACGTTAAACAGAGTTGGGGAAAATGATGATCCTTGGGGGACCCCACATGGTAACGCGTAAAGATGTGATCTATCTGATTGTTCTCTATCAGTTAAGTACGATTAAAGAATGTCTGAGGCTTTGTCTGCGATCCCTATTTCGGCCAATCGCTGGATAAGTATGTGGTGGTCGACCGTATAAAAATCAGCCGACAAGTCCAGTAGAATCGCATGGCTTCCCCCCCCCCCTTCCCGGTCAAGTTGGACACGTATGTCCTCTGTGGTGATAATTTGTTTATAACCTCCAAATACAGTTTACAGTACTTCACAAAACGTCTGAATATTATTCTATATACTAGGGAATTTTTGTTTGTTGTTCATTAGGTCAACTAGGGACCAGGGTACATGGCTGGTGAGTAACCTTCTACTTCATTCCCTTGGAATTCCTTCAATTTTTAAAATCAGAGTAGTTAACGCTTTTCAAGAAGTCCTTAACAAGATGATTCCACAGTTAGACTTCCACCTCAAATGTTGAATCTGAATTTGCTCTTAACAGGGTTTATGTGACTTTCTTTGAGTCAACGCATACGTTTCCCAGGAAGGAGTGAACTTTGAAGCTCTCATTTTTCATGTTGCTATTACTTTTAGCAGGTGGATGGGAGGGAGATCTACAAGCATGCCCTGTCCGATAGGGTAATATTTGCAACGTAATCAAGGTTTCTAATCAATGCTGCATCTAGTTTGCGCATAAACAAGGCAATTGAACTGCCTTCTTTGTATTAACACTCAGCAGCCCACTGAGAGGTTGCATTATACATTAGATAGGGAAAAGAGTTTTCATCTATTATATAGACAGAGGAACTCTAAAAAAAACAAGAACTCTGTATAGTTGTAAAACAACAAGGGTAATGTGCACACATACAGAAATTGCTAAGAGTATAGTAGGATGTTTACCGTTATACTTTATTAGCTAAGAAACAGTTACCTTTTAGACCTCAGGCACACTCGACCCACTGAAAAACTACATCTTAGGCTATCTTGGATAACATAACAGAACACAAAATCTGCAGAGCAGCAACATGGAGTATGGCTTCCATACTATCATGTGCCAATATTGTATGCTTATCAAGTCAAACAGCATTATTACGGTCAATAGTATTAAGAAAACACATTTCGTACCACTCTAATTGTTCACTCTGTTATTGTCAAGATACTGGCTACAAAAAAAATGGCTTTTCTTATTTTGTATTCTGTCTCTATTATAGATTCTCATGCAAAGCGCACTGTCTACCCAACATGTAGCAGTGTAGTCAACATATTATCTGTATATATTTATTCTTATGTTACTGAGCACAAACTATGATGCAGAATAAAGTCTGACATTGTGGTCCTTTGTCAGTTGTGGTTTGACGTTATAGAGAGCCATTCCAAACACACCTATGACAAATACCCACTTTTAGATAGATTTAACAGAAAAGCAGGATGGTATTTCCTATCCCAGTCACTAGATAGCACCAACTGACTAGATGTGAATCTACACTCAGTGCAAGTTTGAAAACTATTGTTCAGGCAAGTATTGTTTTTCTGGCAAAATGATTATGCTGAACCCTCACCGTGGATATTCATGCGGATACCAAGAGTGAGATTCTCACTTTGTTTGAGACACTAAAAAAGAAGTTGATGTAATTACTCCAATTTCAAACGTCTTGATGCAAAACCAGGGTGGTAGCCGCAATCAAGGCAGTCAGCCATGTGAAACTTTAGATTTTAGGGGTAGGTATGAGTATAGGATAGTAAAGTTATTTTTAGGGTTTAGGGGTGAGTAGGGGTATAGGGTATAGGGTGGTAAGGGTGTTCAGAGTTTAAGAGTAAAGGGTGGTATGGGTAGTTTAGGGGGTAGGGGTATAGGGTAGAGCCTCCTCTGCATTGTTTAAAAAATGTTTTTGAAGTTTGGCTCCAGGGAGTTGGCGATCCCGGGGCAGCGGGGGCCAAGCGGGCCACCCGCATTTGAATGGAATAGTGCTCTGGGGAGGAGGCGGTCCCCGGGTCAGCGAGGGACCCGTGGGACTCCCCGCATACAATTATAACACTGCTCAGGGGAGGTGGCGGTCCCCAGGGCTTTGAAGAGCTTGCTTTTTCTTTTCTTTTTGCTGCGAATATCGTAAATTCACATGTGAGCGAGGCCATTTTGTGGTGGCCGATACGTGTCATGGACATGTGTGAATACATCAAAGAAAAATCTGCATTAAAGAGTCTGTGTGTGGTTGACTTGAATTTCAGTTTCGGGATGTGTGTGTGTGTGTGTGTGTGTGTGTGGATATATATATATATATTTTTTTTGGGGGGGGGTATACAAATGACGCGGCACTCGCAGTTTGGATTTATGCTTGATTTAATCTCCAGTTAGCACTCAAACCAACGTGTTTCAGCCCTCTCACGGCTTTGCTCACGGGGGCTGAAACACATTGGTTTGAGTGCTAACTGGAGATTAAATCAAGCATAAATCCAAGCTGTGAGTGCAGCGTCATTTGTATCCAAAATTGAACATTTTGGGCCAGGGTCCAGCCCCAACGCAGAGCACCCGCTGGTGAGCACGCAGGATCAAAGGATCACATTGTAAGCATATACATATATACATACACTCCAAACAGCTTTCCAGATGTAAAAGGAGAAACGGACACTCCAATACGCTTCAGTTGCAGGTTATAATTTATTTGATTTTTTCAAGTGAAATGCATGTGCAAATCAAGAAAGACGCGTTTCGGCGATCCTAGTCGCCTTGTTCAGTAAAACGCTTGTGCCATGTACCCAACAGACATTTAAACACCCAAAGCATCACGTGATAGGTTGTCACCTGACCTATGACGGACATAGTGGACAGACTTCCACGTCCCACTAGTCCATCACTGTGCACCCGCAATGTTCATTTATATTTTCATGCAAGGTTTGTGCAGGCTGAACATTTTTTTAAATGTTTTGAACATTCTGAAACATTTTATATCTGTACAAATACATTTTGTAAGAAATCCCACTTGTACATATATGTTTGTAAAAACAAAATATGTTAAATTCAATTGAAACACGAGTTATCTACAAATAGGCATTTCTTCAATCCGTTTCATAAACTGCCATTAACCTAAATGTTACCACAGCACATCACTTAATAGTAATGTTGTATGGCTTGGCCATGAATTACTAATTAAAATGACCGCAATATAAACATTGCCCTTCTAAAGGTGAACAACCAGATAAGTGAATAAAGTGCAAGTGCTAAATTATAAAAATAAGTATCTAACGGTTCACACCTCCCGTCCGGGAATTGTAAATGTGAACTGAAGATGTTCAGCAGGGAGAAAGAACAGCCTTGTTAAATCTACGTGTAATCACAATCGAGCTATATACAATTATTTCATTCATTTACGCAAATGAATAACTTCAAATCATTGCTGTTTGAACCAACACAAGCACAGAATATTAACTTGAGAGCACTCCTGTTAATAAAACTTGCAACTGAAAACTGTGCCTAAAGGACTGATTATTGAATCACTGATGACAAAATGCACCACATTGTTGGTCACCAATCTCACTGTACTTAATCATGCTAATGTTTTGGATTATTCAGTCTGTGCAAATGCGCCAATAAATAGTATAAAACCATTCATTCATAAAAATATATAAATAAGCAATAAAATACACATAAATTGATCACATTGCAAAAAGACCTAAACACATTGAATACATATTAAAAGAGCATGATTAACAAAGATAAAATTCATATTCAATTAAAGTGCATGTCATTTGTGAGCTCCGAGCTACCTATTGTTGTGATTAAAGATAATAGTGCAAATCCTTGCATAAATTGAGCCCTCTGGGATACTTGGTGTCGAGCTCAATGATGTATTTAGTTTCCAACTGTCTAAGACTTTTTTCCCTGTTGCCACCACTTTTGTTCTGTGGGACGTTGTCAATGACATAGTATTGCAGAACATTCAGATTGTTATTATGTTCTGCTTTTATATGTCTGGCAAACGAGTAAGTTGGATCTGAATTAACAGTAGCTCTAAGGTGTTGCAGAATACGAGCATGAACTTAAAGTTTTGTGCTCCCAACGTATTGTAATCCGCACACACATTTAAGCACATACACGGCGTGATCTGTACGACAGGTAAAATGTCCATTCAATTTAATAAGGACATCGGTAAAGGCTGAAGTGTATGTATATGTATTCACCCTAAACTTACATGCATGGCATGTACTACATTTAAAAAAAACTTTTTGGGGGAAAGCCAGTTGCCTTTATTATAGATTTCAGGACTTGTCTTGACTAGATCACTGCGCATAGAATGCGCTTTTCTATAAGTAAATTTAGGTTTGCTCGGAAGTACACCCTGAAGAACAACATCTGTAAGAACAATCGGCCATTGAGTATTAATGATTTTTTGTATAGTGTGGGACTGCCTACTATATGTAGATATAAACCTACATGGGTCTGAGTTAGATTTTGCTGCTTCAGCCCCCACTGTGGCTATTGCTGTGGATCTATTTTTGGGACACTTCGGAGTTGTAGTAAGAAGTTCTAGTCTGTTTTTACTATTAGCTTTTTTCATTGCCAAATCAAGTTTGTGTGGATCATATCCACGTTCCATCAATCTAAGTTTGGCAATTCCTTGGGCCTCTATCAATGGTTTATCCGAACTGCAGGCTCTACGAATTCTAAGGAATTCACCATACGGGAGACTAGCAATTGTATGATGGGGATGGAAGCTAGAGTCATGTAGTAACGTATTGCCAGCCGTGTGCTTTCTATACAAACAAGTCTCCATTGCCTCATCATTAACTTTAACAGTGTTCTCAAGGCAGTTAGCAGTTAAGAGGTCAACATAAGATGTACATTTTAAATTGTGTGCATTGATATTAATAAGATCCACAAATCTATTGGCTTCTTCTTGGGTCCCCTTCCATATGATGAAAACATCAGCTATGAACCTCCTCATTTCAACCACATGTTGGTCGTAAAGTGTCTTGTGCTCAACTTTGAGGTCATGCTCCTCCCACCATCCTACATGTAAACATGCATGTCTGGGGGAGAAGCATGCCCCCATTGCCACACCCTGTTTTTGCCTGTATATTTTACCATCAAACATAAAAACATTATTAAAAAGGCACCATTGTATCATTTTTAGCAACATTTGATTATGCTGATACATGTCAATATTCCTGCGTTTAAGATAATAATCCACAGCTCGGAGCCCATCTTCATGTTTGATGCTTGTATACAGTGCAGCAATGTCAAGAGTTAAAAACAAATAGTCCTTGGCCCATTGCACAGTATTTAATTTGGATAAAAAATCATTAGAATCTCGCAGGTAGGAAGGTAGAGTCATGACATGTTTCTGGAGATAATGGTCAACATATCTGGAGGTGCATTCAAATGTGTTGTTAATGGCAGATATTATCGGTCTTCCTGGCATCGGGTTTATGCCTTTATGTACTTTAGGAATTAAGTAGAAGGTGGGTAGAGTAGGATGTTCTTTGTGAAGAAATCTAAATTCATCTTTGGAAATAAGACCTTCCCTTTGCCACCTTAACAACTCAACCTTGTAATCCCCATTGATCCTCTTAACAGCCACTCCATTGCTAGGTTCATAGCACTGTATGTCATTTAGATGATTAAAAGCCTCTGTTCTATATGATGCCTTATCCCAAAGAACAATGTTTCCCCCCTTATCTGGGTTGTTGATGACAACAGAGTCATTATTCTTACGTTTATTCATTAGTTGAAAGTACTCCTTGTTATTTCCTTTGTATTTGTTGTTAGGATTGCAGGTTTTTCTGTACAAAGATTTCAATTCATCGGTTAGACGTTCATGGAAAATATCGAATGCGTCCCTAGGCATGATGGGAACAAACGTAGAGGCGGCTTTGAAGTGACTACACCCTGGTGAGGAAATGTTGACATTCTTCCTGGGCTACCATGTGAACGTTAATTTCTTCAAAACTGGAATTGGGTTCGCCCACCCGTAGGGCATGTAGTGTTGTTAATAACTGGATCTCTCCAGCGGTGAGGCCTCCCTTGGATGTCTGAATTGGAGGCAGTATTTTATCTTTTCCATGATTTTTGATGGTGAAATATTTTTTAAGTTTCATTTTCCGAATAAATTTGTATACATCTACTCGAGTTTGTACATAATTATAATTGCTCTCGGGGCAAAAGCTCAAACCTAAAGCCAGCAACTGTTTTTCCGCATCATTTAGTTGAATATTTGTTAAATTGATAATTGTTTGGTAGACTGATGTATTTACTTGCGCCAATTCTTTCTCCTCGGTTGTCCTTTGCCTTGTTCGTTTTGCACATTTCTGTCTTTCCCGCCGTCTGCTGTTCCTTTCTTTGTTGTTGGCACCTGTGGATTTCTCGGTCGTAATGACTGCTTTCTTTGCTCCTGGATAAAATCAATTTTCACAGCATAGGAAAGTGGTCCTAGGGCTGCATTTACAGTGCCATCCGCACAGCTGCTGCGGTCAGAATCGGTGTCACTAAGCAAAGCATCAGAACTCGAGGCTGAAGCTATTGTAGCAGATGCCTGGTTGCTGGCTTGTGGTTCTCCTTGACACATGCCAGTTCTATTAAGCACTTTCTGTTTCTTTACATTATCGTATTTTCGAGCAAAGGTAAAAACCTGCCCCTGCTCGTAGTCATCTTTGTCCCTGGCGAATTTCCAGACTTTTCTCGTCTTGATAGTGTCTTCTTGTTTGTTCATTCTTTCCTGCACCTTTACACTTTTTTCAATAAATTCTTTGTTACTGGGATTGGTGAGCAATTCTATTTCATTTTGATGCGTATTATTTCTTTCATGTCGTGTTCTCTGTCAATTCTTGCATATTTAATAAGCAGCCCACTCTTTCAAGACGAGCGGATTAGGATTTTCAAAACTGGGGGCCAGCATAATTCCCAGACCTCTTGGCACCCGCCCAGCTTCATGGTACTTTTCTAGAGATTTAATTTCCCACCACTTCGTGAGTTCGTTTCTATTGTGTTTCTCTAATAGTTTTCAAAGGCTTCTCAGGTCTGCATTCTGCGCTGTTTTGTCTGCGCTTTGGTTGGTTTTATCAGCGACAATCGGTAAATTTAAAAATAGCTCTTTTGCTACTTTCTCCTTATTTCTGAGCGTTTCGTCCGTCATTGCGACATGCAATTCTCTCACTTGAATATTAAAATCGTTCAGACAATGTAACTTTTGCCTTCGAATATACCTCGCAACCTTTTAGCACCTCCCAACCCGCTCTCAATGATTTTATATATATATATATATATATATATATATATATATATATATATATATATATATATATATATATTTACACATTTTTTGTCTCTTTTCTACAATGAAAACCTGCCAACAAGATCTTAATTTAACCTCAATATTTCACACATTATTTGACTGTGTGCTCCTGATATGCTTCCATACCAAATCCCGAATTGCCTTCTCAGTTATAAACCTTTAACATTCTCTCACAATACATCTTCAATAAATGTCACGCTCCGTGCCGATATCGCATTATGTAATTCTCCACACTCAATAGAGAAAGCAGTGCCCTTCAAGCATGCACAGTCTTACATTTGTACGGCTCTAGCCTTAAACTATCTGAACCTTAGCACTTTTCCTGTTGAGAACTCGTCCCTTAAATACCGCAATCTACTCTTTATCGTGCCCGCCTAGTTTTAAAGTATCCTAATTATTTTCAAAATGGTGTGTTTTCATTGGGTGAGGCCCTAAGACACGATCTTCCCAAGCAGTCACATCATAACATTACTTGTCTACAACTGGACCCTTAGCTACAATATCAGTAAAAAAAAAAATGCCCAAAATAATTATAAACCTGCATACCAATTACCCAAAATTAAAATCTAATATAAATTAAGAATAAAAAAATGCAGCGATGCTACAGGAAACACACTTCAGCCCGTCCACAACTACCACGTTTGCATCCCGTTGGGCAACCTATTCGCGTTTCTCCTCATATTCTTCCTATGCCCGGGGCACAGCCATACTGGTGCACCGATCTCTCCAAAACACTCCCATTGGTTCCCATGAGGACTCACAAGGTAGATACACTATCATTTGGGGTCGGCTGGCAACTCGATCTATCACTTTCGTCTCCTGTTATGGGCTAAACACTGATGACCCAGAGTTCTTCTGGGTACTCAGGGGTAAGATCCTAGATATCGGGCCACATGTTTACTATGGGGCAGAGACTTTCATGTTACTTTGAATCCCACACTAGACCGCTCACACCCGCAACCGCACCACTACTCAAATGCACATTACACCTTCAAATCGATTGTTGAGGACCATGACTTGATTGATACCTGGTGCCATTTACACCCGCAGCTCCGGGGGGGATCCTGTTACACCACGGCTCGCTCCTCCTGGTCAAGAATAGATGGGTGGTTCATCACTAAGGGCCTCGCCCCCTGGCTGACACACGCTTCATATCTCTCCCACACATATTCCAACCACTCGCCAACACTCATCACCCTTACTCCCCCCCTAACTCGCCCTTCCTATCCTTGCGCCTGAATCCACAAAATCAACTAGATCCAGTATTCCTACAGGAGCTGGAATAAGAAATAGCGGATTTCTTCCCACAAAATGAAAACTCGGTCAAACAATACTCCACGATACGGGAGGCTTTTAAAGTCGCCATCCGCGGAATTTGTATTGCAAAAAGTGGAAGGATTCTGAGAGACATCCGCTCTACGCTTCGCAAACTAGAAGTGGAGCTTAAACAAATAGAGAACATGATACAAACAGCCCCCACTCCAGAACTGCAGGCCCGGCTGAGAAGCTTACTCACTGATTATCAGGCAAAAGCTGAAAATGAATGTATATTTAGAGGGAAATATCACCAGGCATGCCGTTATGGAGAGGGCGAGAGACCGGGGAAGATACTCGCATCCCTGATTCGCCCTCCCAGCTTCTCCAATGTGGTCCTTGAGGTTGAGGACGAGGACTGCCAGATATATAGAAATACTACTGAGATAGAAGAAACCTTCTGCGGTTTCTACAGAACCCTATACAAGACACATAGAACTCACCTGGTAGACTTCACCCCCTTTTTTTGAAGACACCGCAATAGCCTGGCTGGGCGATAGGCAGAAGGAATTCCTCCTGGCACACCATGAGGATGAAGAAATCATATCCGCCATAATGCAACACCAATCAGGCAAAGCCCCGGGCCGGATGGCCTTCCAGCCGAATTTTTTTTAAAAACATTCCGTCATCTACTCATTCCTGTACTACGACGTGTTCGAGGAGGCTCGGGAAGCTGGCATATTACCCCCAACGATGCGCGAGGCGTGCATTATCTCCCTGCCCAAACCAGGCAAGCCAACCTTGTACTGCGACTCCTATAGACCCCTCTCATTAATAAATGTCGATGCCAAAATATTCGCAAAATTAATCGCCAATCGCACAGCCCTCTATTGGCCCCTCTGGTACTCCCAGATCAGTTGGGCTTTGTACCCAACAGAGGCACATCTCACAACTTGCGCACATTGTTTGCGGTTCTCCATGACATTAAGCCTGAAATGAACGCTGCAGCGATATTTCTTGACGCTACTAAGGTGTTCGATCATTAGAATGGGACTATCTTGCCGACGTTCTGCAACGCATCGAGTTCCCTGCACCTTTCTTGCCTGAATTGACCTGTTGTACGCTGGCCTGCAGACGAGTCATGGTCAACGGAGTCCAATCCTCCCCTTTCAAAAGTACCGGAGGCACCCGCCAGGGCTGTCCCCTCGCCCCTACTTTTCGTCATAGCGATCAAACCCTTGGCGGCCAAGGTCCGACAACATTTCAAAGACCATGCACTGAGCTACCCAGAGAGGCAAATTTTAGTTTCCCTATATGCCGACCACCTAACGTTATATTTGCGTAATCCGAACGAAAGCCTCAACCCCATTCTCTGGCTTCTCATCCTGTTTGGTCACCTCTCCGAAGTAAACATCAACTGGGGAAAATCCCGGATATTCCCCCTTACAGATGCCACCACACGATTTGAACCGGACTATCCACTCACATGGTGTGGGGACACACTTGCATACCTAGGAATAGTAGCTTCCCGAAATCGCGACAAACTAATGCTGTCCAACTATGACTATGGACGAGCGCTTGACCTCCTCTCAACAAATATAGCCAGATGGATGGCACTAACCCTCTCCATGGCTGTCAGAGCCTCCCTGATCAAAATGGTGGTACTTCCCAAATTACTTTACCTCTTTGCAAACATCCCTTATGCCCGTAGTCGCCATTTCTTTAAAGACATTAGAATTCAACTGATTCACCTTGTATGGGAGGGGGAAACAGGCCAGACTGAACTGGGATACCCTCACACAACCCTTTGCTGCTGGAGGATTTGAGATACCTGATTTAAAACTGTACTTCATCTGTGTTCAGGCTCACTTTGCAACCTACTGGATAAATCCTCCCCCATACATGCCTAACCTTGCGATAGAGGATGGATACATAACCCCCACACCATATTCAGCATATTTGAGCACCCTCACGGTCCCGAGACACCAGGCCTCCACCACTGTGCAATGCACAACTAGCGCCTGGCGAGATCTTGCCAGCCGAACCCATTGTCCCCTACTCTACTCACCCCTACTTCCCCTTCAGGGGAGACATGATCTCCCGGTCACACAGGAAGGGGGATGCCGCCGCCTGTTACGCAAGCTATCCTGTCTCACCTGGGACCAACTCTATGAGAAAGGGAAATTCCGCACTAGCGACAAATTCTTCTGAACTTCCTCTCCCACCCCTTTAAAGCAATTTTATTACATTAGGCTACGGCAAGATGTGCGGACCCTTATCCCATGTTTCCCACAAGAACCTTCCATCATGCCCCCGACACGCTCTTTTGCAACAAACTACTCCCACGCATGTGGTGTCGTACCTATATCGCACCGCCCAATGCGAGTGCGATCCCCCACCAGCTAAGAATAAATGGGAGGGAGAGCTGGGACACCCACTCACTGACGAACAATGGCCCTTTTGCTGTCTCCAAACTGGGGAAATCTCCGCCAGTAGCAGACTGCGCATTATACACTAAGAATATTTACACCGTTTGTACTATACGCCAGCATGTTTACATCGCCTTCAATTGCGTGATAACGATCAATGCAAAAGATGTGGTGAGGAAGGAGCGGATATCAAGCACTTGGCCTGGGACTGCACGCCTGTTCGCCGGTACTGGGGAGAAGTTTTGCTGGCTTTAGATCAAATGACAGGGACACATATTCTGGAAGACCTCCTTACTGCACTCCTGGGATACACTGAACCGCTACCTGCGAAGATACGGTAATATATTTCCCTGGCGCTTCTCCTTGCTAAGCGACGAATTGCCTGTAAATGGGACAGAGGAAGGACCCCTAAATTTAAGGATTGGCTACACGACCTCACACATTGCCAAGAACAGTTACATTCATATGCTGAACTCTTACAGCCCTCGAGACATCTGGGGTCCTCTCCAAACGTACCTCCTGGAACACACGACCACCGTGGATAAAACCACTGACTCCCGCGCTGCGGGGGTTGACACACAGGATAGAGATGGGAATTGATGCATGGGGGACACCACACAGGAAACCTTAGGGTTTGGGGCACACCATGTGGGAACGTATTTCAGAGGATGGACTTACAGATTGCGGACATTTAACTCTGTCAAGCCTGGTGAATAGTGGCACTGTTCATATGTTATTTGAATTTTAGATCATAAATGTTTTTGCGACCTTTATTGTGGCCAGATACAGTAAATGTCCACCTGATGCTGTGTACCCCCCTTCTGACCCTGATACTATATCGTATGTTAACTTGCATTGCCAGCCCGCTGGGGATGTAGGCACTATGCTGTGTATGGAACCATCTGGCACCAATAAAGGTTTTTGAAAACTAAAAAAATGCAATAAAACCAAGTCCACTCATAACCTGAAATTCTAACTAACCAGTATTCGAACTCCCATATATGACTACTGTGTACATATTCCCTATCTGTTGAGCCATAGTCTCTTTCACTAATCACATCTCTGCACATCAAATACTTATTCCACAATCTCCATAGCTGCCATATTAAATATGGATTGAATACTGGTTATTTAGAATTTCACAAATATGTACAAAATTGCCATTGGCCAACCAATATACAACCCCTCCCAAGCTATTTTCTTGTTTTATATAGCGCAAACTCTACCTGAAGGCATCAGAGCACTTTACATGAGCACCAGTTGCATTACAGATGGACACATTAATTTTTAGGCATGGGTACATGAAGTGATTTGCCCAGATTCACAGGATGCTTTAGCTTCCTGCCAGACCCGAACCTGCTTCCCCGGCTTTAAAGTCTGCTGTTCTAGCCGTTAAGCCACACCCCCTCCCCAAAGAAATATTCTCTCACAATCAGTAAGTCGGGTCTACTTCCTTTGTCATCGTTTTTCATCATAAACAGATCAGGCCTACGGCATATGAAATAACATTCCCCAGTGAATAATCAAGCGTGTAGCCTTTCTCATGGGCTTGTCTACTTAATCAACTTGGGCCTGTTGTGAAGATCTTCCACCTCTTCCCCCTGAGATTAATCCTTAGAATCAACAGAAATAACAGACACCAATGACTGACCCTGGGCGAAGAGGGTTTGGCGAAGAGAGAGAGAGTGATGGTTCTGGTGTACCTGAAGCTCCTGTGGAAGGAATGATGGGTATGTGTTGATCCTTTTCAGCAGAACATTTCACGTTCTAGTTGTAAGTCACACTTCTTCTGCCAGGAGAGGCTCTCTGGGGCAAAAGAACACACTCACTTTAGGCAACCATACATGACAGCTTTAAACCCAGTGTGAGCATGCTCTTCTTGCCCCTGCTCTTCAGTTACATGTGGCTTACCTTCATAATCCCTGAACCCACTTGCGGAAAACACCATCAAGCTTACCCTTCTACTGTCTGTAAGATGAAATTAGACTTAGGTTGAAAAAATGTATTTTCCCTCAAAAAAAGTTTATTTTAAAGTTTTTTGGGTGTGAGTGCATGACAAAATATGAAATAAGAATTACTGAAAGGAGGGAGCGTGGCCCGGGCACCGAGCTCGATGGACACATTTCGGTGAAGTTCTGCCCTTCCACGGCTTAAAACAGCTAAAATATCCGAATATCTCTCCGTATTTACACCCACAGATGAGCAGCGGAACAACGACTTACCTCAGCAGTTGATCGGTATAGTACCAGGCACCGGTGACGGAGAAAACAGCAGCCGACAGAAATGTGCTGATCGGGCCTGCAAAGCCTCAGGCTCGAGTTTGGTCCAGCCGTTGGGAACATCCGGTGGAGGCGGCCATAAAAACAACATCAGCGACGGAGCCCGACCGATCAGTGGACCAGCAACCAGGTGGGGGCCCGGATTGTTGAATTGGCTGACAATCGTTCTCTCCCCACCCCTCAGGGAGAAGTGCACGGAGAGCTGTCTGATTGTGCCCGAGACTGAGGCACGACTGCTGGGAGAGAGGCAGCCCGGTGAAAAGCACTGGCAGTGCCTGAGGGAGACGATCCTTGGGCAGAACGACCCCTAAACTCGCCCAGATCCCAGAGGCACTGACATAGGAGCAGAGTGGCGCAGCTGAACTGAGCAAGGGAGGCTCTGGTCTCGATTGGATCGCCGCCAAGGGGTGGGTCCCGGCCCTCGGGAGCACAGCGGCATCTGCGGTGTGGTGAATGGTGCCCGACTGCCGTCTGGATGGTTGATTGTTTAACAAGGTGTCTCCACTTTTGCATCCTTCGGCCCTGCTGAGGCCCGCCTTAAGTAACTATGACGTGGGCCGTGGCAACGTGGTTAGCAGGGGCCCAGTGGAAACTGGAAGCGGGTACAGATGGATTGGAGACTACAATACTAAGGCTGCAAGGCAACGTGTGCCTGTGTCTTGACTGGCGAAGGATTGAGAGTGTTGCGCGGTACGCTGGTAGACGGTGGAAGAATTAGGGAGATAATCCCCCTGGATAAAAAGCTGCAGGTAAAGGCGTTGGTTGCAATTACACGACATGGCTCAGAATTGACTGGGAGCTCTGGGTGATCGGGGCACCTCAAAATGATTGGTACTTAAATGTTCTGGGCACCCGGACGTCTCAGACCACTGGGAGTGCGGTCGGGAAAACGTGATTCATGCTAAGGGTGGGAGCATAGGTCCTGGAACCGGACACCCACCTCACTAACGCCAAGGAATAGAGAGACGAGCCCGGAAACATCATCAGTCCAGCAAAATTCGTAACAGCACGGACTACCCCCGTCGGACTGATAAAGGGGAGAAAGACCCCAAAAGCAGGGGCAAGTAACACTGAAGACTCTCCTTCGGATGCAGGCATATAGTATCTACACTCCAAGATAAATATGCCACACAGAAGCTGGGAAGCTGGGAGAAACGGACACTGCTAGTAAAGGGGATGCAGATAAACAGCGGGCCCAGACAAAAGGGAACCAACACTTAAGGAAGTCATGGCGGCTATAGTGGGGACACCTACCTCTCGGGAACACAGGATGGACTCCATTTCTGTCAAAATGACACAGTTACGAGCTGATTTGCATAAAACTAGCAAAAAGGTTAAAAATATGGAACTGGTGACCACAGAACTCAGCAATGAAACCTATTGGATGCGACAAGAGATCAATTACCTACAGGCCGCCCAGAAACGGACGGAAAGTACGCTGGATGAGAATGAAGGGCAGTCGTGGCGCAATAATGTTCGGATCATAGGTGTTGCTGAGAGGGCAGAAGGGCCAGCTGCCGACCTGTTCGTGGAGGTCCTAATTGTGAATCACCTGAAGCCCAAACACCTATCTCCATACTTCATGGTGGAGAGGGCGCATCGGGTCCCGGGGGTAGACCCAAACAGGGAGCCCCCGTGCCCTATACTGGCTAAACTTCTCAACTTCATAGATAGAGACACCATACTTCAAACAGCTCGTTCAAACTCTCCGATTATAACTCCGAATTGAGGCAGACAAACGTACCTGGTTCTTTGATGCCCCAGAACAGGGGCAGGAATGGTTGGAGGGCTGCAGACCAGCGTAAGATCACAATGCACAATGAGGGAAAGGCCGTTCTCCCACAGGACAATTACACTCAGGGGATTGACCTGCAAGAAGCACCGACTAGAAAGGGCTCAAGCATTGCCATGATATCTTAAGGCGTTGCCCAGATTTCGAAAATCGACGGATCAAGAGGACTCCACAGCACGCTAAGTGACTCTGTTCCGGCATTAAATGTACAACTGTATTTGATCAAGGGGTGTATAGAGGTAGGCTGTTGAAGAAGGAGGGGCCACCCCCTCACCGTTTCAATAAGTCTAGAACTAGGGCGGCAGACTCTCTGCACAGTTGGGGACGTGGGCATTTTTAGGCCTAGAGTGCGGGGAAGCAGGTGGGGGGAAGTTTGTGAGTTAGATGTAGTTTAGCAAAGTTAAGTAACTGTACAGTAAAATGCTTAATCAGGTGTGAAAGCGGTGTTGCATGTGGACCGCCAACCACCTGCCCTAAAAGGTTCATGTGCAATTAGAAGACAATGTCCTGAAAGGTAAAAGTCATTAGGCAGTTAATCATAGCATGCACATAGCATTACTTGGGTGGACAAGAAGGAGATAACTCATAGTTTTGTCAAAAAAGAACTTATTCAGTTTTATGTGGAAAAAATTCATTTCATGGTCGAATACAGTTAAAGAAACAGCACTGCATAGAATGTAATGACAACCACATAGGACTTGGTGCAACAAACGTGAATAAATAGTGCAGGTGGCGACGCAAGTGAAAGAGAACAGCGTAATCGGCGCACTGTGCAAGTGGTGCAAGCTATTTACAGTGGGTGGCTAGAACGGCGCATGTGACATTGTGATATCACAGTGGGCACAATTAGTATTGATTCAGATCTAAAGCCACTAGGAGAAAAGTGCGCCTATTATTCAGGCTGTTGGGTCGACGGCGTTTCGATCCGGAGAAGTTAGGATCATCATCAGGACTGGTTGTCTGAATTGGGAAGTGCTTTAAGGGATCCCAGTGAATATGGATCCTAAAGACTAAGTAGAGAAGGTAGGTTGGTATACGGCAGCTAGGTGAGTCACCGATGAATTGGTGTCAACGCTAATGGGCCATTCTAGCCGGCCGAGTCGCGCTAGCGGTCAGCGCTCTATCAATCAGCGTGACCGTCCGTGTACAATTGCAGTCAGGTTCTGGACGAGTGTTGCACGGCAAGAGCAATGCTTCCGTGTCACGCTGATTGATAGAGCGCTGACCGCTAGCGCGACTCGGCCGGCTAGAATGCAGTACCCACAACCAAGCAATTAACCGAGCAAGGCCAACCCACAAGGCCAGAGAATTCTTCTGTTACGAGCAAGGGACCAGCTACAATAGACATGTATTTACGCCTGGCCCATTAGCGTTGACACCAATTCATCGGTGACTCACATAGCTGCCGTATACCAACCTACCTTCTCTACTTAGTCTTTAGGATCCATATTCACTGGGATCCCTTAAAGCACTTCCCAATTCAGACAACCAGTCCTGATGATGATCCTAACTTCTCCGGATCGAAACGCCGTCGACCCAACAGCCTGAATAACAGGCGCACTTTTCTCCTAGTGGCTTTAGATCTGAATCAAAACTAATTGTGCCCACTGTGATATCACAATGTCACATGCGCCGTTCTAGCCACCCACTGTAAATAACTTGTACCACTTGCACAGTGCGCCGATTACGCTGTTCTCTTTCACTTGCGTCGCCACCTGCACTATTTATTCACGTTTGTTTCACCAAGTCCTATGTGGTTGTCATTACATTCTATGCAGTGCTGTTTCTTTAACTGTATTCGACCATGAAATGAATTTTTTCCACATAAAACTGAATGTTATTTTTTGACAAAACTATGAGTTATCTCCTTTTTGTCCCCCCAAGTAATGCTATGTGCATGCTATGATTAACTGTCTAATGACTTTTACCTTTCAGGACATTGTCTTCTAATTGCACCTTATCTACCCAGTCCTGACTTGGTCTAAGGGTTATACTCCTGTCTTGTCTAAAAGGTTCATGAGCATTGACGTAATCGGGAATGCGCATTCAGTGGGGAGGGCTAAAGACAGTCTAAAACTATGGTGTAGCTATGACATATGTGGATCCACTGATGAGGGGAAGAAATTTAGACTCTTATCCTGGAACGTAAACGGGCTGGGAGACAAGTTGAAGAGGGGAATAGTATTACAGTTCATAAAACGGCATGCCCCGGAAGTGGTCTTGCTCCAGGAGACACACCTTGTGGGGAACACATGCAAGGCACTATATAAATGGGGTTACCGATTGGTGGTGCACTCGGGGTTCACGTCTGGATCAAGAGGTGTCGGCATCATGCTCCGAAAATCCTTTCCTATGTCCATTGAACAAACATGGGTCGATAACCTGGGCAGGTATGCAGCAGTGACTGGGAAATGGGAGGGCAGGTCACTAACATTGGTATCAGTATATGTCCATCCGGGACTCCAAACAGTGGCGTTAGGGGACTTGGGGAGAGCCATGATGGAGTTCCCGGAGGGGGGGGGCTCCTGCTGGGAGGCGACTTTAACTCGGTGGGCTGTGGTAGACTCGATCACTGTCCTCCCAGAGATCTAACGTCCACACAGATGGCCCTGCCCACCTTTCTTGACACATTTCATTCTGGGGCAAACAACAGCCTCTCTCAGATCGACTACCTCCTTATGCCAGCAGATCAGGGCAGGCATTATACATAAGTTAGACATATGGTGCAGGGCATCCCTAATCACTCCCCGATATGGGTGCAGATGGGGAGGGACGAGGGTCAAGTTGAAAGAATAGCGCCAATCTACCCCTGGTATTTAAGCAACTCCACCATAAAACAGATCATCACTCAGTTGATTGAAGACTCATTCCGTGAGAATGAGGGGTCGTTAAGGTCAGCACAGACGCTTTGGGAAGCATTTAAGACAGTTGTACAGAGACAGGCAATTTCCCAGATAACTGGGGCGAAAAGAGGGAAAAATGCTGAGCTGACTAAACTAGAAAAGGAGATCCTAAAGCTAGAAGGTGAATTGCTGACGGCAGGCGAACCAGACACTGGGCACAAACTTCGACTTAAGAAGGAAGAATACAACACTTTTGTGACAGACAGGGCTAAAGTGCTACATAGGGAAAAACACAGTAGAAAATAAGAGCTGAGGGATACAGCACGCAAATTGCTGGTGTGGCTTGACCAACACGATCGGGCAAGCCACCTGGTCACGGAACTCACAGTTGAGATCAGGGAATTAATAACTGAAACCCAGTCAATAGCAGATGAGTCAGCTAGATACTATACCCAGATATACAAATCTCAAACTGTATTTCCAGTGTAAGAATCAAGGGCCTTATTGATGGATATCACACTTCGGACCCTATCAGAAGAAGACAAGAACTTCCTTGAAAGTGCAATTACCAGCGACGAGGTCGCACAGGCCATCAGGGGTCTACAGTCGAGAAAAGCGATGGGCCCAAATGGCCTCCCAATAGAACTTGACAAACTAAAACCCGATAAAATTGCCCCCTACCTCAAAGCGATATATGAGGAAAGTTGAGAATCTGGACGGCTTCCCCGGGACTAACGGCTTGCCACAGTGGTAGTTCTACACAAGGATGGTAAACCTAGGGACCAGTGTTCCTCGTATAGGTCCATTTTGCTTCTAAATGCCGAGGACAATGTACTAGCTAAATTGCTGGTGACACGCCTGATCGGAGTAATTTCCGGATTGGTTCATCCAGAAACTCCTCCCTAAACCTGCATAGGCGTCATGGAGAGCTGGGCAGGGTAGACACTTTAAGAGAGGATGCGGTGGTGGTGTCCTTGAACGCCACCATAGCGTTCAACAGAATCGAATGGCCATATCTCTTTGCTGTGCTGGAAAAGTTGGGATTTGGACAAGAAATAATTGGATGGGTGAGACTCCTCTACTCTGAACCACTGGCACAAGTGGTAGTCAATAATAAAAAATCGGAGGTTTTCACCCTCCGTAGGGGGATGAGACAGCGATATCCTCTGTCCCTGTTACTTTTTGCTCTTGCACTAGAGCCTTTGGCGAGCTGGATCCGGAAGGATCCCATAACAATATCCTGCTATACTTAGCATCCCGCGAGTATCAATCAGTAGAGTCCTCAACATATTTACCACTTTTGGCAGATACTCTAGATCAGGGGTCCCCAAACCGGTCCTGGAGTGCCGGTTCCATGCCAGATTTTTAAAATTACTACATGTATCTCAATTGGGATATCCAAAAAATCTGGCATGGATCCGGCCCTCCAGAACCGGTTTGGAGACCTCTGCTCTAGATACACCGTCAACTGGACTAAGTCGCTGATCTATATATAACGGGGGAAGTTTCAACCCCTGCCTAGGGGATGTAGCATGACAGAGGCGGAAGACTGTTTTAAATATCTAGGTATATACATTGCCAGAGACCAAAAATCATACTATGATCACAATCTCCTACGACCAATGCGACGCCTTAGAAGTGATGTGGAGCACTGGAAATCTCTCCCGCTGTCTCTGCTGGGCAGGGCTGCACTTTTTAAAATGATGGCTTTGCCCCGATTCCTATACGTTCTACATAACTCACCTGGTCCTGTTGGGGCGGCATACTTTGTGGCCATAGAGCGAGAACAAAGAATGTTATTGTGGGTGAAGGGCATGCCACAAATATCATTCCCAAAGTTGGAATGGAGATGGTATGATGTGTGGTATAGGCCTTACAGATATTAAAAGATACTACTGGGCAGCACAACTGGCAACTATCAACCAGGGTATGTACCGTCCACTCGATACCCGGGATATAGAATGTACAGATGGCTTCTGCCAGGTGGGTACTACACTAGGGCACGTTTCTCTAGACTTGCCAATCTACGACTGATGGGACCCACTCTACACTCAGTTCAGACCTGGGATATCACACATAAAAGTCTATGATGGGAATTACGGGGACCACTCCCTTGTGGGACTCATACCTGCTAGGAACCCTTCGGAACACCAAGGGATTTGACAAGTGGGATCTAATCGGACTGTCTCGGTGGGAGTTATATGGAAAGAGGTTAAGGTGAAAATGTTTTCAGTATTCCAACGAGAATGTGAACTCGCAGATTCAGAAATCTTTAGGTACTACCAGGTGGGCCATGCCCTAAACACAAATATACAGTTAGGGGAGGCACTACCAGAGGCAACTCCACTTGAGGACAGGCTACTAGATGGGTATATACCTAAGAAATCTATATCCCTCATTTACCGAAAGTTATTTAATCACACCCCTGATCCTCTGGAGAGGCTTAGGGAAAAATGGGTAGGCAACCTATTAGAACTGGATGATGAAGATTGGACGGAGGCACTTGCCTCCACCTAGGAAGTCGCAATTATCCAGTATTGGGGTACCTTTCATAGAATTACATACTTAGAATCATCCCCGCTGATAAGGTGGGAGTCTCGCGGTATAACAAAACATATACATTATAGTCATAATAACATTATACAATAGACTACTATGGACAGCAAAGTCACTACATTAGCCTATAGCCTATTTTAGTCCTTTTGCAAAAAGAACCAAACTTGGAACACAGCCAATCAAGCTGCAGCACCCTCTTAGAACCTTCCACAGAGAGGCAAACCCTCACACCTTCAGATTTTCGTAACACAAGTGACAGTAAATATGCCATAATGATAAGGTAAGCCTCTCCGGGAAGGAGGGTGGGTCGCATGTGAATCTATGAAAGCTACCAATACTTGATAACTGAAGTTACAGGTAAGTAACTCGTTTTCTTTTCCAGTATTGGGGTATCTTTCATAGATTTACATGCTTAGAATCAGAGTAGCTAGCAGTAAACAATACTTAGTTGAATAGTGGATGGTGGGTATCATAAGAAAAAACAATAGATACCTCGTAAACTCAATACAATAATGCAGTATATATTTTAACCCGCATAATGGGCAATTCATAAAGATATGCATCAAAATAAATATATATGCAATAATGAACATGTCAATTTGTAAAGCTACAATCACCTCCCTACAGAGGCTTACCTTATTTAAAAAGGTTTCGCAACACTGCTTGACCCACTGTTGGTTCAGCCTCTGTTGCCAGATCCAGGCAGTAATGCTGTGTAAAAGTGTGCACATTTTTCCAGGTTGCAGCATGGCAAATCTTCTCTAAAGGTACTCCAGCAAAAAGAGCAGTAGAGGAGGATACTGCCCTAGTAGATTGAGCCTTCGATTTGTTTGACAAAGGATGTCCAGCGTTGAAATGGCAGAATTGGATAGTAGATGCAATCCACCTTGCGATAGTGGACTTCGTCACAGCTGATCCTGGTTTTTGAACACCATAGGAAATAAATAATTGGTCGGATTTTAAGATTGGAAACAGTACGTGAAATGTAGAACTTTAAACATCTCTTGACATCCAAGGTATGTAAAGATTTCTCAGCAGGGGAAGAAGGATTAGGAAGAAAGAGCGTAATATTACAAGCTCGTGGAGATGGAATGAAGAGGGTCCAAGTTTGGTTCTTTTTGCATAAGGACTAAGATAGGCTAATGTAGTGACTTTGCTGTCCATAGTAGCCTATTGTATAATGTTATTATGACTATAATGTATATGTTTTGTAATACCGCGAGACTCCCACCCCGTCGGCGGGGATGATTCTAAGCATGTGACTCTATGAAAGATACCAATACTGGATAACTGAAGTTACAGATAAGTATCTCTTTTTCTTCCATCACGACTTAAATTGGTGCAAATTAAAGTTCTCCATAGAGTATATTATTCGGGTCCAGCATTGTTTCACATGGGATATAGAGACGATTCCAGCTGTAGGAGTCATTGTGGTAGTGAAGGTACATGTCTGTATATCTAGTGGGATTGTCCCGGAATCAGCAGGTATTGGACAGACGTTCTTAATTGTATGGGAGAAGTTCTGGGACTGGACCAGACCTTAGAGGTCAAAAGGTATCTGTTGAATGTGTGGGGACCGACAGACCTAAGTAGCAAGGATAGAATATGGGCAACCCTGGGAAGTATGGTAGACAAGCTTAATATTGCTAGAATGTGGGGGTCAAGTGAAGCCCCAGGCCTAAGCTTGTGGAAAAAAGACATGGACTGGTGCATGTTTTGAGAAAAAAATGTATATGTTTCCAGGGGCTGCCCGAAGAAGTGGTCTCAAGTGTGGGCCAAATGGAATGCCTATTGTGGTAATATTTGTACCCCCCTCCTGTTCCTCCCCTTCCATTGCTGGATGAATCCGTACAGAATAATCATGGTGAAGATTGATATGATAAACTGTCATGGGGTTGGGATAACATCTAAAGGAACAAAGCTTAAATCAGTATGCACTAAACACCTGCTGTTTGAATGTGTACATGTAAAATGCTGTTCTTCAATAAAACGAGTTACAAAAAACGAATTACTGAAAGAAATTAGAGTCAAACTATGGATCCTGTGAACACTGACCCCTGCACTAAATTCTAAGCGCATATTTTTAGTTTTGTCACTGATGATAGCAGTCAAATTAACAGTTTTTTTATTTTGTGTTACTTCACACATTGCATACAATGTCATTTTATCATCTGCTGAAACGTCCTCTTTTAAATTCAGACTGTAAGGGCCTCCTTGAATAAAGGAGAAACCAAAAACGAAATGTGTGTGGCTTTTGCCCTAACTTGAGGTCCATATAATGGTCCGAAGTAGATTGAGCGTTGAGCGGTAGTGAGAGAATGATGCCATAGTCAAGGTGAGGGTAGTGGAGTAATCTGAAGGACTAGATTTCAAGGTTGTAGATAGTCACCTCGAAAGAACGGAATTCCAAGAGAGGTTGCAAGCCCCCCAGCTTCCAGACAACAGTATCAGAGTTGCTCTTGACGCAGGTGGCAGGTGGAGTCGGTGGGAGACAGTAATGCTTCAGATTAATTAATGAAGCCAAGTGGGTGGCACACTTTGAACATTGTATTTATAGCCTGTTATGCATGTGAATAATGCTGCCTGCCAATCAGAAGACCGTGTTTGGCAGGGTAGAAAACAGGCCGTTAATTAGTCTGCAGTCTTTGTACAAACAAAATCAAAATATCTGAAAGAAACATGTTAGTTAGATTCCTTTCCTTAGAATTTTCCCAGGCATCAGACTGGATCCGGAAAGTTTTAGTCAGCAGTACCCCTGCGCGTCGGTAGGCGTCGTCTGCGGCTTCCGGTCCGTCGTCGGCATCGTGATCGCCGAGATGAGGTCGTCATAGTACTTACATGCCGCCCTCTCGCGCTGCCGTCAATTCTTCTTTTTTCCGCGCCAGCAAGCACAGATCTGAGAAGAGCTAGTACCCTTAGTCACTTTTTGACGAACTTTTTGGTCTTTTTGACTATCTTTTTCGAGTCGACTTCGACTCCTGGTGCCGGTAGGGATGCCCAGTTTCAAGCCGTGTGACGCCTGTCACCGACTGATGTCGGTTACCGACCCCCACCGCCGGTGTCTCTACTGTCTAGGGGCCGACCACGACGACAAGTCGTGCCCCGACTGTCGGGCCTTGACCTCAAAAGCTAGGCGGGAGCGGTCCCGTAAGCTTCTCGAGATCCGACAGTTGTGGAGGGACCGGTCGCAGAGCCGCAGCCACCACCGCTCACCGGGTTCCAAGTCCTCGCATTCAGGTAGGTCGAGGCATGGGAAGAAGAAGTCGAAGAGGCGACATCGCTCTTCTGACTCCCCTCGTCGGTCACGCGACTTGACCGAGGGTTCGGGTGGCACCACCCACGCGGCTCCGCCCTAGCTGCAGCGGTGGCAACCAGCACCCCACCCTCCGGTCCCTCGGCTCAATGCGATGCCGGCTGAGATTCAAGACTTCCTCGTGGCCATGAGGACTCTCTTTCCACCCTCGAGACCTGCTGGCGCGCCTTCGGGCCCCGTGGGGCTGACTTGGGGTCCTAGCGTGCCGGCGGCTTCGGCCCCGGCGTCGGTGGCAACTTCGGTCCCAGCACCGCAGGACCCCCCGGGATCCAGGCCTGAAACCCTGTCAACACCAGTCAACCTCACGACTCCACCGCTGGCGTCGACCCCTATAGTGCCACTCCCGGCACCGTCCTCGTTCGACGAGGCCCCCGGTTTCAGTCCGGCGTCGGACACGCGCCGCTCGGCGCCATCTCTGGCGTACGTGGGTGAGCAATTCATCTGTGACCTAGCGCCGTCATTTATGCCTGTTTATTAGGACGCGGATGAAGGGGAGGACTGAGAGGGGTCTGAGGACCCTCCGGCACCACAGTGCCAGTTAAGTCAGGACTGGGCAGACGAGCTGGGGGAGGCCAGTGGTCTTGACACATCGCCTGACACTGGCTTTATCTCTCCTCCCTCCGTGGCTACGGAGGAGGGTGCTACATATGGTGTAGTGTTGCGCAGGGCAGCCAGGGCCTTGGCTCTTGAGCACCCTGCTGCGGCCGTGAGGACTAATCTTCTCACCGAGGTGCTTCAACCGCCAGTAAGCTCTTCGGAGCCTATTCTGCCGTTTGATGAGGCCCTCAAGGACGTTCTGATGGGCACCTGGTCCAAGCCCTCCACAGTGCCCCCTGTGGATCGGAACGTGGCCCGACGCCACCACCCGGCTTCAGGCGAACCCTGCTTCCTGTCCATACACCCTACCCCGAGAGCCTGGTGATCCAGGCCTCTACGTCCCAGACCGCATTCCCGACTGCTCCCCCGGATCTGGAATCCAAAAGGCTTGATCAGGTTGGGAAGAAACTGTTCTCCCCAGTCAGCTTGGGGTTGCGGTCCATTAATACTGCATGCCTTTTGGGCCGTTACACCTACTCTCTGTGGGATACGGTGGCGGATGTGCTGCCTCAGTGTCCGGAGGAGGCCCAGACACAGCTCGCCCAGGCTCTTGCTGAGGGGCAGGACGCAGTGCGGTATTCCATCCGATGTGGACTTGATGCCACAGACTCACTCACTAGGCAGTGCGATTTTCACGACGGTGGTGATCCATCGCCACGCCTGGCTGAGGTCCGCCAATTTTTCAGGGGATGTCCAGAACACGCTCATGGACATGCCCTCCAATGGCCGTAGACAGTGCACTTGAGCGTTTCAAGTACTCCAGGGCTACAGCCAAGTTCTTGGGCCTGTCGGGTCAGCATCAGCAGACTTTTGCTTTTCGCCCCTTTCGTGGCCAAGGAAAGGGTACCCCAACACGTTTGTTCAGCCACAGGCCGCAGAACCAACCTCAACGCGGTCACGGACGTGGTAACCGCTGTGGCAGTGCACGGGGACAGAGGCCCGGTCAGTCCACATCCACTCCCGCAGCATCCGCCTCAAAGCCTTCCTAGTCCGAGCTTTCAGGCCCATTCAACGCCAGTAGGAGGCAGGGTCCCCCATCACCTACTCCACTAGCGTACCATCACTTCGGACAGGTGGGTGCTGCAAATCGTCCGAAGGGGCTACTCCCTCCCCTTCGAGGCGACCCCTCCAGCCATGCCACAGCAGTACCACCACATGTCGGGGGATCACTTGCAACTTCTGCAGGAGGAAGTTACGGCCCTCTTGGCCAAGGGGGCCATCGAGTGCATTCCAGGGCCAGAAGTAGGTTGTGGTTGCTACTCACACTACTTTCTGATTCCCAAGAAGGGCAAAGGGGGCCTGTGCCCTATACTTGACCTCCGGAGCACCAACGGCTTCCTCATGAAGGATAAGTAGTTGAAGATGCTGACTTTAGCACAGGTCCTGGCTGCCCTGGACCCTGGAGACTGGATGGTTGCGTTGGTCTTGCAGGACGCATATTTCCACATCCCCGTCCTGCCGGCCCACCGGCGTTACCTGCGGTTCATGGTAGGCCACGAGCACTTTCAGTTTACCGTGCTCCCCTTCGACCTCACCAGCGCCCCTCGGGTGTTCAAGAAACTAATGGCGGTGGTCGCAGCTCATCTGAGCAGATTAGGGATTCCAGTCTTCCCCTATCTCAACAACTGGTTGTTGAAAGTGGGCTCGCCCCAGACAGTCGTCTCCCACCTCTAGACTACGGCCGATCTCCTGCACTCGCAGGGGTTCTCCACTAACATGCCAAAGTCACACTTGAGTCCCTCTCAGACACTCCTCTTCATCGGAGCAGTTCTGGACTCGGCACAGTTTCGGGTTTATCCTCCCGAACAGCGGGTTCAGGATATTCCGGCTCTGATTCCGATCTTTCGGCCTTTAACCGGAGTTTCGGTCAGGCTGACGCTGCGGCTCCTGGGGCTGATTGCATCCTGTTGGTACATCACGCCTGGTGGCGGATGCAGGCTCTGCAGTGGGACCTGAATTCCAGGGGGCACAGCATCAGGGCAACCTGTCCGACCATGTCCTGATCTCAGAGGGCACTGCGACATAGCTGCAGTGGTGGCTCACGGACCGCGATTGGGTCAGTGGCAGATCCCTCTCCCTTCCCCAACCGGAGCACATAGTGGTGACGGATGCGTCCCTCCTGGGATAGGGGGACACTTGGGAGAGGGGGAGATCAGAGGCCTCTGGTCTCCGGTGGAGTCCCGGCTCCATATCAGCCTTCTAGAACTGCGGGTGATCCGGCTTGCACTGAAGGCATTCCTTCACTCTGTCCGGGGAAGTGTAGTGCAGGTGTTCACAGACAACACCACCGCCATGTGGTATTGCAACAAACAGGGCGGGGTGGGGTCGTGGACCCTTTGTCAGGAGGCTTTGCACCTCTGGACATGGTGGCTGGAACACCAGGGCATCACCCTGGTGGTTCAACACCTGGCAGTTTCCCTGAACGCCAGGGCAGACAAACTCAGCCGTCGGTGCATGATGGATCACGAATGGCGTCTGAACTCGGACGTGGCGCAAGGTATCTTTTAGCAGTGGGGAGAGCCTTGGTTAGATCTATTCAGCACCGAAGAGACCGCGCAATATCATCACTGCAACCTTTAAGAGGGAAACTAAGATCTTCCTAATGAGTAAGTTCCTTCCATAGGCAAGACAGTTCATCACTAGCACCATGACATAGATATGACCAATCAGTGAGAAAGCCTTACACCGTGTAAGATCAAACCTTGAGCACTCCATTGGCGTCCTGGCACGTGTGTATTGTATAAAAAATGGTGAACTAAACAATAAGTAAGTCGAGCTATTGTCTTTTTTATTTCTCAAAATTCTCATGAGCGATCATCATATTTCAGCATATGATTCAATATCCTTGTGATCAATAAGTATATATACGGTACAAAAGGGGGTGGTGATGGACGGAGCATCTGAATCAATCAAACACTTACACCCAGTCAAAAGATCTGGGTTTAATCCATCACCGTTCTTTAGCCCACTCTGCCACCCCAGTTCAGACAATGCTATATGCAAATCAGTCTGACCCTGTGCCTTATGGGAACAGTCCAGCCCGAACTGCCAAGCCATGTCTTCCCTGGACCGTAAACAATCTTCCGAGGACCGGTTTCTGGCATTCCAGCCGTCTTCAGCCCGGCGTGCTTGAATCCAGTGGCAAAGTGAGCAAGGGACTCACGTCTGAGCATACCCTGCCCCACTTATGGCGGCCAAAAGCGGTACAAAAGGGGGTGGTGATGGACGGAGCATCTGAATCAATCAAACACTCACACCCAGTCAAAAGATCTGGGTTTAATCCATCACCGTTCTTTAACCCACTCTGCCACCCCGGTTCAGACATGGCTATATGCAAATCAGTCTGACCCTGTGCCTCAGGGGAACAGTCCAGCCCGAACTGCCAAGCCATGTCTTCCCTGGACCGGAAACAAGCTTCCGAGGACCGGTTTCTGGCATTCCAGCCGTCTTCAGCCCGGCTTGCTTGAATCCAGTGGCAAAGTGAGCAAGGGACTCACGTCTGAGCATACCCTGCCACACTTATGGCGGCCAAAAGCGGTACAAAAGGGGGTGGTGATGGACGGAGCATCTGAATCAATCAAACACTTACACCCAGTCAAAAGATCTGGGTTTAATCCATCACCGTTCTTTAGCCCACTCTGCCACCCCAGTTCAGACATGGCTATATGCAAATCAGTCTGATCCTGTGCCTCATGGGAACAGTCCAGCCCGAACTGCCAAGCCATGTCTTCCCTGGACCGGAAACAAGCTTCCGAGGACCGGTTTCTGGCATTCCAGCCGTCTTCAGCCCGGCTTGCTTGAATCCAGTGGCAAAGTGAGCAAGGGACTCACGTCTGAGCATACTCTGACACACTTATGGCGGCCAAAAGCGGTACAAAAGGGGGTGGTGATGGACGGAGCATCTGAATCAATCAAACACTTACACCCAGTCAAAAGATCTGGGTTTAATCCATCACCGTTCTTTAGCCCACTCTGCCACCCCAGTTCAGACATGGCTATATGCAAATCAGTCTGACCCTGTGCCTCATGGGAACAGTCCAGCCCGAACTGCCAAGCCATGGCATGGTGAGCAAAAAAACTATGGAATTACTCCCAGATCTCTGTACTGGGGTGAATGTATGACATTGTTCTGCATTCTGTCCATCACCTGTTGTTTTTTGCATTTGTCACCCCGAGTGAGACGGGTATACTCAGACGTGAGTCCCATGCTCTCCATGCCACTGGAATCAAGCTATCCAGGTTGATGAGGGCTGAAAGCCCGAAACCGGTCCTTGGATGCTTGTTTCCAGTCCAGGGAGGACCTGGCTTGGCAGTTCGGGCTGGACTGTTCCCATGGGGCACAGGGTCAAGACTGATTTGCATATGGCTGGGTTCAAACTGGAATGGCATGGTGAGCAAAAAAACTATGGATTTAGGCCCAGATCTCTGTACTGGGGTGAATGTATGACATTGTTCTGCATTCTGTCCATCACCTGTTGTTTTTTGCATTTGTCACCCCCAGTGAGACGGGTATGCTCAGACGTGAGTCCCGTGCTCTCCATGCCACTGGAATCAAGCTATCCAGGCTGATGAGGGCTGAAAGCCCGAAACCGGTCCTTGGATGCTTGTTTCCAGTCCACACGCACACGTCAATTTAACTAGCGTCTTCCGAGTTCTTTCGACTTTCACACGCGCATTATCGGACGAGCACAAACTAACAGAGGCTTTGAGCGGGTAAGCTCCGTCTTTTTACGGTTCACTTACGAACTTTTTCTCTACATTAACAGTCGATTGCTGCTCGTAGGATGATTATCGAGCATGCCCACGCGGGTTTACCTGTAATACATTTGTTTAGTTTCCAGGTTCTACTTCACTTGCGGCTTCGCTATTCACAGCGTGCTGTATCAGCACGTTTCCTTGGGTCTTTGGGCTTATGCCACCTTACATCCTGTTTTAACCTCGCTTCACAGCGCCGGTTCTATTCTTATTGTAGTTTGTTTATCTTCGAGGCTGTATTTACACTGTAATATCACCTACTACGATTCCTCACGCACTCCATTCTTTTTGTTTCTTCATATTGCACATAATTATGTCAACAGACTACTAATTTTTTGTGCATTCCACCATATCGCAGATCAGCGCTAGACCCTTGTTTTATGTAATTTTTTCACAGATTCCCCCATGCACGAAATGCATAGGGGATAGTGCTCACTTCCTGTGAATTCTTAATCAGCCTGAACTTTGAATGATGGATATATATACTTATTGATCACAAGGATATTGAATCATATGCTGAAATATGATGATCGCTCATGAGAATTTTGAGAAATAAAAAAGACAAGAGCTCGACTTACTTATTGTTTAGTTCACCATTTTTTTATACAACACACACTCGTCAGGACGCCGTTGGAGTGCTCAAGGTTTGGCCTTACATGGTGTAAGGCTTTCTCACTGATATCTATTTTGCACCTCACGGACTAGGAGGTGATCACCCTGAGCACCCTAAGTTCAAAAAGAGTTAATTTCACTTTTGGAATTTTCGATTACAAGAGAGTGCAGCGGTATCTACATTCATAGATATGACCAAGACATAACAACAACGGAAGTGAAGAGAAAGTCGCCAGCTTTCTTGGGAATAGCCACGGTCGGTACTATACTACTCCTGACCCAGAATTGGAGAATATAGAATGTACATGAAAAGACACTTAAAAACTATTGCATTCGGGAAGTCCCTGTACACCATATATATAGTTATATTCCAAATCTACCTCATGTCACTGTATATTCTGTTGTTAACCGTTTATTTTTTGTTAACCCTATATGGATGTATACTTACCTACGTCTTATTACTATGAATCGTTATACTATACAAGACTTGTCTCTAATCTACCTCATGTAATGTTAAGCACTCTGATACCCAAGGGTCATGTTCGCGCTATAGAAAACTCTTTAAATAAAATAAATCAGTTCTGCGCTTTGGAATTTGCAAGGCGGCACTCGCTCGGCGACGCTTTTCATCGCGAGGGGAGCTGCGGTCTGTTGTACACCTTTCCGCCTATACCACTTCTGCCCAGAGTGCTGAAGAAGATCAGGCGCGACCGGTCCCAAGTCATCCTTGTGGCTCCGGATTGGGCACGAAGGTACTGGTATCCCGAGCTACTCAGTATGTCAGTCTATCCCCGTTTTGTCTGCCTCTTCAGGAGGACCTTCGGTCGCAGCAACAGGGGACGGTCCTCCACCCGAACCTGTCCAGTTTCCACCTACATGATTGGAGATTGAGGGGCGACAGTTGAGGCCATTTGACTTGCCTCCTGAAGTCTGTGATGTCATTTTGGCACCAAGGCGTCCCTCCACAAAAATGGTATACGCCTGCAGGTGGAAAACGTTTGTGGCATGGTGCACAGCAAAGGCTGTGGATCCACTCTCTGCCCCTCATTCAGAAAGTCTCCTCTTTCTTCTTTCTCTTGCCCAGCAGGGCTCTGCTCTGGGCACTATCAAAGGCTATCTCGTGGCCATTTCAGCCTTCTTGAGGCTTCCTGATCAGCCTTCTCTTGTCAAGTCCCCTGTTTTAAATAGGTTCTTGAAAGGCATCACGCACATGTTCCCTCCTGTTCCTTTTGTGATGCCTCAGTGGTACTTGAACCTGGTTCTTACTTATCTAATGTGCGCTCCCTTCGAGCCACTTCATAATTGCCCTCTTCGTCTTCTGACCCTCAAGACTGCTTTCCTGGTTGCCATAACCTCTGCTAGAAGAGTGAGTGAGCTCCAGGCTCTTTCATCTAAACCTCCTTTCCTCTCAGTCCATCCAGACAAGGTTGTTCTGAGGAATTGTCCTTCTTTTCTGCCCAAGTTTTTTACTGCCTTTCACATCGGTGAGTCATTACCTTGCCCACCTTCTTTCCGCCTCTGCATCCCTCAGAAGAGGAAGATAGGCTCCACCGTCTGGACCCAAAACGTGTGCTTTCCTTTTACCTCAACCGCACAAACAGTTCCGGGTGGATGACCAACTCTTTGTTGGCTATGTGGGCGCTAAGAAGGGACGGGCGGTGCACAAGCGGACCATCTCTCGGTGGGTCGTTTTGTGCATCAAGGTCTATTACTCCTTGGCTAAAAAGGAGCCTCCTGTGGGGTTGCATGCCCATTCCACTCAGGCCACGGCGGCCACTACTGCCCTGGGTCGGGGAGTCCCCTTGCTGGACATTAGTCAGGCAGCTACGTTGGCTTTGCTGCACACGTTTGCCAAGCACTAGTGCCTGGACAGTCAGGTCCTGAGAGATGGCTTTTTTTCCGTTCCGCTCTCCAGGACTTCCTGGTGTGATCTTGGGTCGCAGACCCACCACCGGTGTTGGTATTGCTGGGGTATCTACTCAAAGGTAAGGAATCTAACTAACGTGTTTCTTTCAGATGAACAAGTTACTTACCTTCGGTAATGATATATCTGTAAGAAACATTAATTAGTTAGATTCCTTACCGCCCCACCCATCCTTGCCGTTCTGTGAACCGATATCTAGGGTTAAGGTATCTCCCTTTGAGGGCCCTAGTTTCATGGCACCAGTGTCGGTTTCTTGCATGGCTCTGCGTTCCTGGCTCAGAAAGCTATGTACAGAACTAAAGTCAGCGCGCGAGGGCGGCGTCTAAGTACTCCGACAACATCATCCCGGCGATCACGACGACGCAGACGACGGACGCGGACCCACAGACGACGCCTATCGATGTGCAGGGGCACTGCTGACGAAAACTTTTTGGATCCAGTCTGACGACTGGGGATATTCTAAAGTAAGGAATCTAACTAACTAATGTTTCTAACATATATATCGTTACACAAGTTAAGTAACTTGTTCACTAGACACTCTGGAAGGAAACTAGGGCAGCTGGAAAGGGGGCTCTTCAATTGTACAGCAGTGTATAATTGGTCTTTAATTGCTCAGCAAACTAGGCAACAAAAACAAAATACCAGACACTCCAACAGGAAACAAGGACAGCATGAAATGGAAAACTTTAATTGATTGCTCAGCAGTGTATTTTGTTTTAACAAGAAATGCATTTGTACTTCATTAAACAGACTTGTTTACAGTGCACACAATCTAAAGTGAACAGCATGCCTTTAAAATTAATCACTCAGCAAGGCATGCAAAATAAAGTACAAACCAGAGTACATTGCATGTGCTTAATTGGAAAATACTGATGACAATTGAAGAAAATGCTGTACAGGCAGACCGTCGTATAACAATTGCATTGCGTATACACTAGTGACCATCAGGCCTGCAGTCATAAAAATTAAAAACTGGTACAAAATTGTATTCGGCAAAACAATTTCCAACCTTCTCAAAAGGTCTAGCAATGACCCTAGGGGTTTGTCAGAAGGGATAACCAACACCAAAACCATTGCCTACTATGTTCATCTGTGATATTCCATATAAACAAATGCCTGTCTAGAGCCTTTAGCACAGTGTAATAGCATTCCACGCTGAAAGGCCTATTGGGTTTCAGAAATGCTTTTCACAATAAATAAGTCAAACCTCCTGCCTTTGACATATGTTTTCATAATAAGCAGATTGGACCTAATGCAAAGGAAATAACTTTTCCCAGTGAACCAATAAGGTATAGAGGGGCATATTATCAAGGACATATCGCGGAGTTATATGCACTTTAGCGCAGCAAAAGTGGCGAAAGAATTATTGCCCCATTCTCAAGCTGGTGCAAACTGCAGAAATCGCCAGTTTTCGAGCGATAGCTTCTGCAAAAAACTTCGCCACGGATGAGAGCGACAACTAACGCTAATGCTACGCAGAGTAGGCGTTTCCGTGCAAAAAGACATTAAAACACCACTTTGCGATAGTCTCAACGACCAACCAGATCCGCGATGCGATCCAAAAACAGGCGATAAGACGTGTTAGCAGCCGGGATTTAATACCTGCCTTTTACTGGTGTTAAGCAGGACGACAACCTGCAGTATGAAAGGGAACCCAGCCCAGAGCCACATCTGAAGACCAACAGATGCCATGGAGCCAATTATCATGCAGCTTGGAGACCCAAGAGGGCTACAACGGCCACCGCCACCACCCCCAGGACCACCCCACCCCTAGGATGCCCCCAGACTACCACTGAGGCAGCGCAGAACAAGACAGCGGGCCTTCCGAACATGCACCAGCCTCAGAGACTTAATGCCAGAGGATGTCATTGCCCACTACAGACTCAAATGGACAACCATCCTCGGCATCCTGACCAACATTGCCCACAAGCTGACAGTACCAACGCAGTGGACAACCAACATCCCTCAGCAGACAAGCTGTTAGCTGTGCTGCACCTGTTGGCCTCGGGTACCTTTCCAACCAACAACTGCCAGAGTCGGAGGAGTCTCACAGCCAGCCCTATCAAACTTTCTCACACATGTCCTGGATGCATGTCGACAAAAGCAACGGCGGGCCCCTGTATCCGCACCACACGCTAGTCCCAATTCGTAGTGTTCCTGCGCAACCAACCCCAACCTCAGCCATTGTCTGGCACCTCTGTTCTCCAGGTCCAAGATTGTAGTTTCTGAAATGGGTGTGCGTCAGGTCATGAAGCCCCGTAGACAACAGTAGTGGAAAAACAGTTCTTTATTACAAAAACATAAATGAACTACACGAAAACATCAGCCAACGCGTTCCATTCCCAACAGGGAACTCCATCAGCGCAACTTGCGGATCCAATTAACTGCATATGGTCCGGGAACTACCCAATACAATTCCATATTCCGAAAGTCCGTATTCAGAAACCTGTTGGATAAATGGTGACAATGGCCAAGCGTCCATATAGTCACAAACGTAATTTGGTACAGTGTATTGCACTTGGACAAACCGGAATGCTTACAGGTATGATCAATCCTGCACAAAAAGACTGTAACAGGAGTCTGTGTGGTGGTAACCTTCAAAAAAGGAAGTTGACGACCACATGAACTTCTGTTACGGTCTCATTAGGCAGGATTTATCATACCTGCAAGCATCACGGTTTGTATCAGCTTGATACCCCACCACCTTCACTTCCCCCACACTGCACAGGAACAGCTAGAGACTAAGCAAGGGAACTACGCCATAGCAGGCTTCCCGCATGTGTTGGGGCAATTGACTGCACACATGTACTACCTGTGCCCCCTGCCGACACTGCACACAATCACCGCAGCAGAAACTCCAAGCATTCCACCAATGTGCAGGCAAAAGTGGACCACCAGGGCCTGTTCACCAATGTTGTTGCAAACTTCCCCGGCAGTGTGCATGATTCCTACATCTTCCGCAAGCACCCCAGCCCTGGTCCCCAGACTGGTCCGCCGCCCAGCGATGATTGCCCGACCCTGCACACCCAGGCCTCAATGCTTAACTGCCGCCACCGGCATGTCTCCAAGACGGCCCACCACGTGCCGGTGGAACCTCCTCAGCCGTTGCTGGATTCCACGCCACAGGCCCCAGCGCACCCTCCTGCACTGCACGTGGGGTCATGTCGGCGCACACTGCCGTCCAGCTGGGCTCACAATTCAAATCAAATCTTGATTTGTAGGACAGCGTAGGGAGGCCTACGCATCGCGGCAGGCTGCACACCTGCTCCGCTCTGGTGCCACTAACTCAGTGCACCACAAGTCATCACCACGTTGTGGGAGGCCCTTGCCAGCCAAAGTGCCTCGGCTGCCACCAACTCTGTGCACAGCAAGTCACAGTCTCATGGCGGTAGGCCCGTGCCAGCCAAAGTGCCTCGGCTGCCACCAACTCTGTGCACCGCAAGTCATGGGCCCTTTATGATTGAGTCTTGTAGTGCGGACACCATCAAGTCATGTCACCTCCAGCGGTGGGTAATGTGATGTGGTAGGGCCCTAGGCCCTCATAATTAAATAATGACCACACGGACACACTCAGAGAGATAGTGGAAATGGCGCGAGCACGTGCGCCCGGCCCGTTTTATTGGCAGAGTCATATGTCCTGTGATGCCTGTGCTTGATGGGTGTGGTGTGGATGTAAACCAGCCTTCAGGGAGTGGCTGTGGCATGCTGACAACTAGACCTGTGATCAGCAGATCACTACAGGAAATACCTGGGAGATGTAGCGTTATCGTCCCCCCCTGTAAGCGTAAGCGGAGTGGGCTGGCCTGGCCTATGCCAGTCCAGCATAGGGGTGTGAAGAAAGACTCCGGGGCTCTGGGTGTGGCTCCGTTCTGGGCTGGACAAAGAAGTAACTAATGCGTGTGTCTCTGTTGTAGTGTCTACGCCACCTGGACCGCAATCGGTAATTTTGCACCTTGTGACTCAAGTCCCACAACATGAGCAAGATGGACGTAAGGGCGAATCACTGACCCTACATTCATCCATACTTCCACACTTGAATGATCATAGACATGACACATCTGTGTGAATTAGAATGTTTAATGCACTGGCTTCCAGTCAGAAAGCGCATAAGGTTCAAAATCTGTTGCCTAGTGCACAAATCATTAAATGGACAAGGCCCGAAATATTTAAAAAACAAACTACAGGAATATTGCCCGGAAAGAACATTGTGCTCTTCAAACAAAAATCTCCTAAAAATACCAAGAGTTCGTACTGTCAGAAATGGAGATAGGAGTTTCTCGAAGGTGGGCCCTATGGCATGGAACTCCCTGCCTACGGCTTTAAGATCAAATCAGAATCATAAAATCTTCCGGAGAGAACTCAAAACATTACTATTCAAGGCAGCTGCATAACAACTCTTCTCTCTCGCATTTCCCATACCCTCTGCCAGCGCTGTGAGACCTAATGGTGAAATGTGCACTTTATAAAAATAAATACATACATACATACATACATTCAGTGGAGTGTTGTAGTTGGAGCAGTACAGGGCCATGCAAACCCCTCTTTACATTGTTGCCCCATGGAGGGCCAGCCAGAGTCCTTTAGGGAATGACAAGTTGATCGGAAGAGGAAGAGTTCAGTCCGCAGTCTGATTGCTGTGTCATTGGTAACCAAACAGAATATGGCAGTCCATATCGAGGTCCAAGGTGAGTGTGTCAGAGTGTATCGGGGACAGTGGAAGGTGATGATGCATAGGGCAGAACAAAGCAGAAACAGGCCATATGGCGGAGAGGAATGCTACTGCGTCCTTCTTACCACTGAGGCAGAATCTACAACATCTTCGTCCTCTGATGTATCATGTGCCTCACAGGTGGGTGGTGGTGTTTTGTCTGCATCACTATGTGGCAGTGACACATCAGGGGCTGGCGGTGAAATGTCTGCTGCACTGTGTGGCACTGACACTTCAGGGGGCAGAGATGTGGATGTAGTGGTAGTAGCGGCATTCATCCGCCTCCCATGGAGAGCCAGCCAGAGTCCTTTAGGGAATGACAAGTTGATCGGAAGAGGAAGAGTTCAGTCCGCAGTCTGATTGCTGTGTCATTGGTAACCAAACAGAATATGGCAGCCCATATCGAGGTTCAAGGTGAGTGTTGCAGAGTGTATCGGGAACAGTGGAAGGTGATGATGCATAGGGCAGAACAAAGCAGAAACAGGCCATATGGCGGAGAGGAATGCTACGGCGTCCTTCTTACCACTGAGGCAGAATCTTCAACATCTTCTTCCTCTGATGTATCAAGTGCCTCACATGTGGGTGGTGGTGTTTTGTCTGCATCACTATGTGGCAGTGACACATCAGGGGCCGGCGGTGGAATGTCTGCCGCACTGTGTGGCACTGACACTTCAGGTGGCAGAGATGTGGATGTAGTGGTAGTAGAGGCATTCATCCGCGCCAGGCCTTTTTGCAGCAATACCATGATGAGGGTCTGCAGGGCATGGAAGAACCCAGCTACGTATCGCTGGTGTGCAGACGTGGCAGCAGTTCTTTCCACCTGTGTCCGCTCCATGTTCGCCATGATCCTCCGCATGTGTTCCAACTCCGGGCTGACATCGCTGGAGCCACTCTGACTAGACAGTTGTTCTTGTCTCTGAGTCAGGACTCCAGCTATGTCAGCCATGGATCATTGGAGAGCATGTAGTGGACTGTGGGTGTCTGTTAGGGACTTTGAGTGGTCCCTGATGGGACTTAGATACCCATGTATGGCAACTAGTTTGGATGCAATGAGGTCAAACCCCACCCACACCTGTTCAGCCATATTCTCCTGGCACCCCAACACACGGTATTGGAAGACCATATGTTGTTCGCAGGTGTCCTCGGAGGCAGCCGTGGCAGTGGGTGTTTCCTGCTGTGTGGTCTGTGCAGGGGGTGGGGGTCTCCTTGATGCCGATGGGCTGCTCTGCTCCTGGAGGTGAGGTGCCGAGGGTGTGCATGGCTGTTTGAAGGGCATCGGTGTCGAAGGTGGGGAGGTCCTCTTCGTCATCAGTGAAGAATTGTTGGGTCTGCTCTGCAGGAGGTGTTGATTCTCCCTCTGCAATGTGAAGGGGAAAGGCAGTTTAACATTGTGTTCAAATGTATGTTGGCGTTTTTTACATGTTTACATACAGACTGCATGACAGTGTACATTGTGACTGTCTGGGATGAGCAGCCTATTTGAAGCAGGAAAGTGGACATTTTGACAACATCACAGATGTGTGTTTGTACTTGTACATTATCAACTTACATTTCACTGCTATGCCAAATGTGATTGGCCAGTTTCTACACACAAGCGACACCAGTTGTGTCCTCTGTTCTGTTGTGAACATGTTGCAGTTTGTACCACATTGTTGTCAATGTTGATGTGCTCTGAATGTTATGTGTGTGTGCTGCATTTTAGGAGAGTCGCCCCTGCAGCTCTGATTTTGCTGCGCATTATCTCTTTCATGCGGTGTGCCTTTGACTTCTGTGCTAATAGAGTGCTGAGATGTTGCATACTTGGGTACATTGGGCTCTTGGTGGGAGTTGGGAGTCTGGGGCATGGTTTGTCCGCAGATGTGTTGTTGACGTCAGGGGTTGTTTGTGCAGGTGGATGTGTAAGAGTGTGACCTGCTCCCTTACCGATGTGGTCCACACTCAGCCACCTCAGTGTCGTGGTGTGCAACATTTCATGATATATTGACTGCAGCAATGCTATTCATCATGCAGTGTCACTTGCATTGTCAATGTTGGTCACAGGCACACCGCTTTGCTGGGTTTAGCACACCGCTTTGCTGGGTTTAGCACATGTGTATGGGTTGGTTGTGAGATTGGTGGTGTGTGGGAAGGGCCCCCTCTGGGCATATAGTCGGTGAATCTCAGCCGAGAGACACTGTTAGCTGTGTGTTGTGTGTTGCTGAAGGTCAGAACGAGGACGGCGGTATTTGTGTAAATGTTTTTAAAATGAATCACGATTTTTAAAACTGAATTGTAGTATTGTATACCTGAATTGCACATTCTTCCACCCTCCCAGGCCCCGGTCCGTCGCGCAAATTGCCGTTTGTGCGGAGGGCTTCCGGGAGAAGAACTTCACTTCCGGTAGGGGCAGCGCTCTAGCTTTGGAGCTCATCACTGTATTTAAACTGCACCCCACGCGCACACGCAGCGGGCGCGCCAAAGGCAAGCCCGTCTGCAGCCCGGCCGGGACCAGGGGCCAGGATCCCTGTCCGTTTTAACAAAACCAAGACCATCTGTCTTAGTTACGACTCACAGACACTGCGGAACCTAAAGGCAGCCACTGATGCTACGTGTCTCCATGCTATGTGCCCAGATAATAACGCCCCAAACTGCCCCCACTGTGATTTTAAATTTAAAACCATCACTTTAACAGACCATGACCCCCAGCCACCTATAAAAATGTTTCTTCTAAACTGCCCCTCCTTGACAAAGCATTCTGTAGAAATGTCACTTCTCCTGGAAACTCTAAACCCTGATGCTATCTTCCTATCTGAAACATGGCTGCAAGATGAGGCGGATCCTGCCATCTCACAGATTCTACAGCCGGGATATTCACTTCACAGAATTGACCGGAAAACAGGAAGAGGTGGGGGGCTAGGGATAATTTCAGGGATTGTTTCCGTTGTCGCTCTTCCTCAGCCGAACTGTCCGACTGTGAAAGCATAAGTTTTGCACTGGAATTCTCACCCACATTGACCTTCTCTGGTCTGCTACTCTATCGGCCTCCTGGACAGATGGGCCAGTTTCTTGACTCCCTCCCCTTCTTTGTCGCCGAGTTAGCTCTATCCCCGGCAAATTTCACAGTTCTTGGAGATCTCAACATTCACCTAGATGACCCCGCTGATCGCCAAGGCTCTTCTATCCAACTTAGCAGCTCTTCAAATTATACAGAAGGGCTCCGAACCCACACATATCAAGGGCCATCTGTTAGATGCTATGCTCAGCAATGATCATAAGCTCCTCGTGGGCCTCCCGATTCCCATTCCTTGGTCAGATCACCTGCTCGTGCCATTTGACTGGGAAAATATGATTCCTCCCCCAGTTCTAACCCTAGCCCCACTGATGGGGAGGAACTGGTCGAATCTCTCCACTAGCCAGTGGGCACGTTCCCTGACTGCCACTCCCCCGGGGACGAGCGAAGACCCGGATATGTCGAACAGGAACTTCAACGTCTGGATACAGACATCGCTTGACTCTGTAGCCCCCCTGAAAATCCTACAAAAAAAAACCAAGTCTAAAGAAGCACCATGGTTTACTTCTAACCTGAGAGAGCTGAAACAAAAGTGCAGGAAGCTAGAGAGGGAATGGAGACAGGCATCTGGGGCGGAAAGTAGAACCAACTATAGAGAAGCGATCAGGAAGTATAAGGCGGGAATAAAAACGGCGCAATCCTCATTCTATGAGCAAAAGATAAGAACTGCAGCCAACACCCCGACGGAAATCTTCTAGATCGCTAAAACACTTATTAATATCCCTCAAAATCTCCCTGACCCCAAAGAGGCCCAAAACCGATGCGACAAGCAGGCGGAATATTTTCACCCAAAAATCCAGCTCATTTCCTTCTCTTTTACCTCAACTAGGAGCAAATCCAACTCACCTGGGGTTGAGAACATCCCCGCAGTTATACACTGCCCTTTAACGGAATTCCCCCTGCTTGACGAGGAGTCACTGAACACTCTAATGCTAAAAGTGTCGTCTGGCTCTCCTACTGACTCAGCCCATCCGCGCCATCTGCTGCTAGTCACTGATATAATCAGACCAGTAATTATGAACACTCTAAATGCTTCTATCACCTCAGGAACAGTGCTTCTGGCATGGAAATGCGCCCAAGTCAGAGCACTACTGAAAAAACCCAACCTCGACCCTGCAATCATGGCTAATTACCGCCCGATCTCCCTCCTTGCATGGCTGGGCAAGCTGCTAGAGAAGCATATCAATTCCACTCTGGTCAACCATTTGGAGCTTAACAACTTACTCCATGACTCCCAAGCAGGCTTCCGCCCGAAGCTCGGGATGGAAGTTGCCCTTTTAGCAGTGACAGAATCAGCTCGGAGGTACATGGACCAAGGCGGCACTACAGCAATTATCTTGCTGGATCTTAGTGCCGCCTTTGACACAGAGGACCATAACATCTTGCTCTCACTCATAAGACACTTCGGAGTCACAGGGCTAGCTCTCACCTGGCTGCAATCCTTCTTGGAAGACCGGGTGTTCCAGGTCTCGGAGGGTGCCACTCAATCCAAGCCATGGCCCCTCAACTGCAGAGTCCATCAGGGCTCTTCCCTAAGTCCCACCCTTTTTATTATTTGTATGGAGCCCTTAGCACAGATAGTGCACTCCTTCGGTATCAAAATTGTCACCTATGCAGACAACACCCAACTGGTGGTTGCTTTCAACCATCCCGCGGGCTCGTCTAGCACTCTGGGTAGCTGCCTGGAAGCAGTAGCCGATTGGATGGCACTCTCCGATCTGAAATTAAATGGGGACAAGACGGAACTGATGTTCCTGGGTAAGACCCACTCTCCCAGAGCAGCCATTGACTGGCCGACCTGTATGGGCACTTTACCTGAACCCAAAGAGCAGATCAAAAGTCTTGGAGTATGGCTAGACAGCCCCTTAGGTTTCAACCATCAAGCCACCAAACTCTCTGCAACTTGCTTCAGCCTGGTGAGGATGCTGAGGAAAATTCTGCCTCTCCTCCCCTTTCAAGCTCGGAAGATCATGGTGCAGGATATTATCCTGTCCCGCCTGGACTACGGGAACGCCCTGTACTTAGGCGCTCCGGCGAGCTCCATCAAAAAACTTCAGGTCACTCAGAACTCCGTAGCTCGCCTATTGCTTGGACTGCCTCGGAGACACTCAGGGTCAGCCGCTTTGAAAAAACTCCATTGGCTGCCTATACAGGCCAGGATCCAATTCAAGGCGATGTGCATAGCCCATAAAGCTATGTGGCATGCAGGCCCTGCACTGATCTGCTCCCTAGTCACCGCTACCACCCCCCAAGAATTCTACGCTCCAGTACCTCCTTCCTGGCAGCAACTCGGAAAATTAAACGAGCCAGATTGGGGGGGCGTTCATTCTCTTGGAACGCCGCCTCCTTTTGGAACTCCATGCCCCTTACCTTACGTAGCGAACAAGACCTACTTAAGCTCCGCAAACTTCTGAAAACCTTCCTCTTCCAGTAACTTGCACTGTCTGATAGCTGCCTCCACCCACCTGTCCTAAGCGCTACGAGGCCTCCGGGTAGAAATGCGCTCTATAAAAGCCCATTTCATTTCATTTAATTTCATAGTCGATGGAGGCCTACTTGCTGTTTCTAGGTGTGCTGCAGTGTGCCAAGGGGGTCAGGGACATGATCCAGAGTCATTGTGGGTGTGCTCTGTGCTATACTTAATTGTGCATGTCTGCCATTATGCCCATCTTCCCCCATCCCCCCAGTCCATGGGAGTTACTCACCCTGTTCCTGTTGTGTCAGGTCATGTTGAGCAGTGTCCGGACCCCCAACTCCGGCCACCGTCTCCACACTGATGACTGTGGACACCATTTCCTCCATCTCATCCAGCTCCTCCTGTGGCGCTGGACTCCCATCTTAAGCCTGCATTGCTGCCTTCTGGTTGTTGCCGTGTTTCTGCTTGCTTTTGCGCTTTGCATCATTCCAGCGTCTCTTGACCTCTTCTATTGTTCTTCTCAGCACTCCGACTGTATTCACTTTGTCCACGATGGACAGCCATATTCCATTTTTTGTTACCAATGACACAGTGGAGGTGACGAACAGTAGTTGATGGTGTTCTATCACCTCCGTTATCAGGATCCTGTTTTCCTGCGGACTGAACCGCGTCTTCCTCTTCTTCTCCTTGCCCTTCCCTGACCCCGAGGTCCAAGGCTGGTCCTCCATGGGGCTTGTGGGGTTATGGTTGTCCTCTCTACTTGCTCTGGCTACCTCCATTGTTCTTCGCAGCTGTTTTGATTTTGTTTGTGGGTTTTTTTCTACTTTTATAGTGATTTTTCTCACCTGACGTGTGTGAATTGCAGGCCTGGCCAAGATTATCGCATATTTTTTCATCACGGTTGGGCCCATCGCAACTTTGTTCACGTTCGGGTTTAGATTTTTATTGCCGTCCCGGTGACTTTATTGCGGACATTTGATGAATTATTGGAAAACTATTGCATGTTACCGCCGTGTTGTGAATAGGCCGTTAACACGGAGGTATTTTCCTGTGATAGACGGCGATATGAAACATTGCGTTAACCTGTTTTGGTGATGATTATCACACGTTCTTGAGAATATCCCCCATAGACTTTTTCATTGGTTTGTCACAATAACCAACTCTGGCCTACTGTGTTGAGAATGCGCTTTTCCATTAGGCTAATAATCACAAAGAATTGCCCCCTCTCCAAAATCAATTATTCAAAATTATGGACCAAACACACACTTATTTTAGTCCGGTCCGGTATATTTATTTATACCTTTCACTCATATTTTTTTTAAATGGATTTTTGAATAGCAGGGGAAGATAACTCTACACAAACGAATAACCACAAAATACCTTACAGAAATATTTGACAAAAACAAAAATTCACAAATACACAAAATTATCAAACAATAAGCATAAACAATACATCCAACATTAGATTGCAATATTAGGCAATGTAGGAAATCAATTGGAATGCAATTACTAACATCCAAAATTCAATTGCAATTGAATTTTGGATGTTAGTAATTGCATTCCAATTGATTTCCTACATTGCCTAATATTGCAATCTAATGTTGGATGTATTGTTTATGCTTATTGTTTGATAATTTTGTGTATTTGTGAATTTTTGTTTTTGTCAAATATTTCTGTAAGGTATTTTGTGGTTATTCGTTTGTGTAGAGTTATCTTTCCCTGCTATTCAAAAATCCATTTAAAAAAAATATGAGTGAAAGGTATAAATAAATATACCGGACCGGACTAAAATAAGTGTGTGTTTGGTCCATAATTTTGAATAATTGATTTTGGAGAGGGGGCAATTCTTTGTGATTTATAAGTTTATATGACCCAACCCTCCTTCAGCCCCACCAAGGGTCTACCTCCTTTTTGTGCTTTTCCATTAGGCTAGGCAACCATCAGGCATACTTTCATAAAACTACAAATATGTACAAAATTCTATTTGACAAAACAATATGCAACTCTTCCTAGGAGGAGCAAACAAAAATTATCAAAGCACAAATGTTTATCTGTAAGGTTTGCTCAGAGGAGGTAGCTTACACCAAAATCCTTTCCCAGTATGGTAACCTGTGGGATTCTATGTGACAAGGTACATGCCTACTGACCTTAGCACAGTGTAATATTAAGCCGCACTTAATGCCTATTGGCTTTAACATATGCTTGTAACAGTAAATAAAATAAGTGCACTTCATTCTTTTTTTTTAACTTATCTTTATTGGCATTTAGTTATACATTCTTAAACATCAAATAGTGTTCAACCATTAAATACATCATCATTCTTGCATTAAGGAGTTGCAAAACTTAGTACTAGTGCACAGTACCTTTTATCTAAAAGTGGATGCATATGGAAGGGGTCCATTAAGTATATCAACCAACTACTGGTTTTGTTCATTCTATATATTACTTACCATTGAGATCCAATACATATTCCCATATCTGCCCCTTCCCTGCTCTAGAATAATTCCTTTTCGGCTCAAGATACCAAAGGTTAGGCAGACGGTGTCGCTGCTGTCCATGGATCTGATGTAGCACAAAATGGCCAAACTAAGATTTGATACAAAAGACAAAAACTTCTAAATACTTGGCTTCAAATAGTGCGGTATTGACTGCAGATATGTGTCTTGCTAATGCGATTGTGTATGGGGGGGACTTTTGTGCTCCTCTGAGCCTGAGCGGCTTCCAGCTCCAATCTCAGAGGGTTCTCACCTCTCCCATCCCCATCCGTTCCCCCTCACCACTCACTAGGAGGGGTGAGTGGACGCAAGGTTACCACTGCCCAGCAGCCCCCATGGGTTCATCCAAGCCTTACCAAGGGGGAGTTCATCACCTTCCCCTTCTAGTCCGAGGAGTGTTCACTTTCACTGTTTGTACTGCTAGGAGAGCTCGGGTATTCCTAGGCATGTATTTAAAAAAAATGTTTTTACAAAGTTTTATATAGCGCGAACTTGAACTGAAGGTATCGGGTACTAGAGCTCTTTACATAGCACCAGTTACGTTACATGAGGACCATTCATTTTTGTTAGGCACAGGGAGATTACGTGATTTGCCCAGAATCACAGGATGTTCAGCGACATTGCTGAGACTCGAACCTGGTTCCCCAGATTCGTGGTCGTCCGCCCTAGCCGTTAGGCCAACTCCTCTCCCCATGTAGTATGTCCTTTCATTGTTCCGCTATTGGGCATTGTTGCAGCCAGTGCTTAGTTTGTAAAAAAAAGAAGTGCAGGTGCTGAAAACTTTACCAAGGAGGCCACAGCTCACTTCTTCCTCCGGTGAGCCCCACTTTCAACACTCTCACTGCCTCAGTCTCTATCCTCTAACCTTGATATGTTGTCAGTCCCCAAAGTCTTTGCTCTAAGAGTCTAACCTCTCACCTCTCTAACTGTTTTCTATCATCTTTGTCACAGCTGGTGTGTTACCTTATTCCCTGTATTTCTGATTTGCCCTTTATTCATTCTAGCCCTGTCCTTTTTCCTCTTCACTTTTATCCATGCTCTGCTCTCGATCTTGGCTCTTTAATATCACTCTTCTAGCAGTGATTATCTGTGTCTCCGTTTTATAATTTGTCTACTTTTTTAGGTCGCGGCTAAACGCGCGGAAGCGCGTCTCGCCGAGAACTATTGTTAGCGAGTGTGCTTCCCAGGAGACACTCCTGGCCGCGCGCATCGCCTTGGAGGGATTTTGAAACACGCTCGCGCTCGTTGTAGGCAGCTGCTATCGCGCATTCATTAACACGCATGCGCTAACTTGGGGCCACGGGCACACACCGCTGCTGTCGCGCATTCACACGCATGCGCTAACTTAGGACCACGGGCACACACATCATACTTGGGACCCCCCTCCTGATGCTCGCACTCACGGAGACTCCTGTTGCGGGTGGAGTTGGGACCCCCCTCCTGATGCTCGCACTCACCGGGATTCCTGTTGCGGGTGGAGGCCGTTACCTGGCTTCTTGCACCGGCGAAATTCTCTCTTCCAGGCGGGATCCTCGCTCCCTTCAGCACTCCTCCGGTAGCTGCTCTGGTGACGCGGGCGGGGCTCCTCTCCTCCGGGGGAAGTTCGGTGAGTTCCTGTTGTCCCTCGGTCCCGCCCCCGGCCTGCCTGACTTCCTACTGCGGGCCGGGCGGCGGCGGGGACAATCTTTTATTTTTCTAACCAAACTCACTTCCGTCTCAAGTAAAGCAAGGGGCATACATTTTTAGTATGCACAATTTGTCAATAATATTACAATATTTGAGTCTTATTAAGCTGCACACAACGTATCTTTTATTTGTTTTGGGCTCACTCTGAATTGTATCGCTTCTACATGCGTGCAGATTTTGCAGTTACGGAAAGCGAAATACAGTGGGCTAAATCCGTTTTCTCCTGGTCACAGTCTGGGTGACTAGTTAACTAACATGCCGCTTTCAGCCCAGGTAGCATGATCAGAGTTTCCAGTTCAGCCACAGTGGTTATCTCTAGAGTTGCACAGGAACAGCAACATGTTAGTGCATAGTTATCTTTCAAACACAACATTACTACACACTGATCAATGACTTTGACTTTCGAAGTGTGATTATGTGGTGCATCTACCAAGCACTTTGTAAGAAGTCTTTCTGGCACTATGACAGCTAAATCGCAGAGTAGTGAGTGCAGAGTAGTGAGTGCAGAGTAGTGAGTGCAGAGTAGTGAGTGCAGAGTAGTGAGTGCTGAGTAGTGAGTGCAGAGTAGTGAGTGCAGAGTAGTGAGTAGTGAGTGCAGAGTAGTGAGTGCAGAGTAGTGAGTGCAGAGTAGTGAGTGCAGAGTAGTGAGTGCAGAGTAGGGAGTGCAGAGTAGTGAGTGCAGAGTGCAGAGTAGTGAGTGCAGAGTAGTGAGTAGTGAGTGCAGAGTAGTGAGTGCAGAGTAGTGAGTGCAGAGTAGTGAGTGCAGAGTAGTGAGTAGTGAGTGCAGAGTAGTGAGTGCAGAGTAGTGAGTGCAGAGTAGTGAGTGCAGAGTAGTGAGTAGTGAGTGCAGAGTAGTGAGTGCAGAGTAGTGAGTGCAGAGTAGTGAGTAGTGAGTGCAGAGTAGTGAGTAGTGAGTGCAGAGTAGTGAGTGCAGAGAAGTGTGTGCAGAGTAGTGAGTGCAGAGTAGTGAGTAGTGAGTGCAGAGTAGTGAGTGCTGAGTAGCGAGTAGTGAGTGCAGAGTAGTGAGTGCAGAGTAGTGAGTAGTGAGTGCAGAGTAGTGAGTGCAGAGTAGTGAGTAGTGAGTGCAGAGTAGTGAGTGCAGAGTAGTGAGTAGTGAGTGCAGAGTAGTGAGTGCTGAGTAGTGAGTGCAGAGTAGTGAGTGCAGAGTAGTGAGTGCAGAGTAGTGAGTGCTGAGTAGTGAGTGCAGAGTAGTGAGTGCAGAGTAGTGAGTAGTGAGTGCAGAGTAGTGAGTGCAGAGTAGTGAGTGCAGAGTAGTGAGGGCAGAGTAGTGAGTGCTGAGTAGTGAGTGCAGAGTAGTGAGTGCAGAGTAGTGAGTGCAGAGTAGTGAGTAGTGAGTGCAGAGTAGTGAGTGCAGAGTAGTGAGTGCAGAGTAGTGAGTGCAGAGTAGTGAGTAGTGAGTGCAGAGTAGTGAGTAGTGAGTGCAGAGTAGTGAGTGCAGAGTAGTGAGTGCAGAGTGCAGAGTAGTGAGTGCAGAGTGCAGAGTAGTGAGTGCAGAGTAATGAGTGCAGAGTGCAGAGTAGTGAGTGCAGAGTAGTGAGTGCAGAGTGCAGAGTAGTGAGTGCAGAGTAGTGAGTGCAGAGTAGTGAGTGGTGAGTAGTGAGTGGTGAGTAGTGAGTAGTGAGTGCAGAGTAGTGAGTGGTGAGTAGTGAGTAGTGAGTAGTGAGTGCAGAGTAGTGAGTGCAGAGTAGTGAGTAGTGAGTGCAGAGTAGTGAGTGCAGAGTAGTGAGTGCAGAGTAGTGAGGGCAGAGTAGTGAGTGCTGAGTAGTGAGTGCAGAGTAGTGAGTGCAGAGTAGTGAGTGCAGAGTAGTGAGTAGTGAGTGCAGAGTAGTGAGTGCAGAGTAGTGAGTGCAGAGTAGTGAGTGCAGAGTAGTGAGTAGTGAGTGCAGAGTAGTGAGTAGTGAGTGCAGAGTAGTGAGTGCAGAGTAGTGAGTGCAGAGTGCAGAGTAGTGAGTGCAGAGTGCAGAGTAGTGAGTGCAGAGTAATGAGTGCAGAGTGCAGAGTAGTGAGTGCAGAGTAGTGAGTGCAGAGTGCAGAGTAGTGAGTGCAGAGTAGTGAGTGCAGAGTAGTGAGTGGTGAGTAGTGAGTGGTGAGTAGTGAGTAGTGAGTGCAGAGTAGTGAGTGGTGAGTAGTGAGTAGTGAGTAGTGAGTGCAGAGTAGTGAGTGCAGAGTAGTGAGTAGTGAGTGCAGAGTAGTGAGTGCAGAGTAGTAAGTAGTGAGTGCAGAGTAGTGAGTGCAGAGTAGTGAGTAGTGAGTGCAGAGTAGTGAGTGCAGAGTAGTGAGTGCAGAGTAGTGAGTGCTGAGTAGTGAGTGCAGTCTGCAGAGTAGTGAGTGCAGAGTGAGTGTGCAGAGTGCAGAGTGAGTGTGCAGAGTGAGTGTGCAGAGTGCAGAGTAGTGAGTGCAGAGTGAGTGTGCAGAATGCAGAATAGTGAGTGCAGAGTAGTGAGTGCAGAGTAGTGAGTGCAGAGTAGTGAGTGCAGAGTGAGTGTGCAGAGCAGTGAGTGCATGTGCAGAGTGGTGTGTGCTGTTGAGTGCAGAGTGTTGTGTATTGGCAATGTAAATGACAATGCCATTTATTTGTGATTTAAAGAAAAAAAAAGAAATGTCATGAGAAATGCCAATAGCTCTACCTTTAATGATGCCGAGACCATTGCATTGCAAATGCTTGTTCCTCTGTTCTGTCCTCTGCATCCTTTCATTCTATCTTCTCTCTTCTTAATGCTCTGTTCTTCACATCATGGCTGCTTTCTCTTTGTATCTGATTTGCTCTCCTTTTCTTCTACTTAGCTCCATCATCTCTCTCCTCTCCTGTTGTTTCTTTCTCCTGTTTACTCCTGCTCTCTCTCTCTCATCTATAACACTGCTGCTGCCTGTGACCCCTGTCGTCAGCCTGTACTGCATGCCCCTGCTATTTTGAACTCTGCGTTTTCCTGTTGTCTTGATAAAGAAGAAGAAGACGACATGTGTTTTACTTTCTTACCTACACCGAGTGCAAAAACAAAATGTACACCAATTGCAAATGCCTTTTTTTGCATATAACTGTGCAGTTATACTGCACAGTTATATCAGTGCATTGTAACTGGGTTATTTGCAGAACAGGTAGCTGCTCGAGCACAGCAGGTGATGTCACTGCTAGTGCTGCCTGTAATTAGTAGGTCCAGGGATTGCGACAGCATCGGCATCCACTGCTCAGCTTGCTGTGATCCTGCCTGCTACAGCACAGGTATGGTCCCCTGCCGTAATGCTGCCAATGCCAGGAAGTATGGTTGTGGTGCCCACTGGACTCACGCATGCTCAGCAGTTACCATGCTGTGGTGCAGCGCACAGATTCTACAGGTGACGCCATGGGCAACAAAAGTAGTGTTGGGCCACAGCCGCATTGAGCACATTGAGGATAGCAGTAATGCAGGGCTGCAGGATATGCTACTCTGGCTACCCAGCAAGGGGAAAGTCCACACTTACTTTTGTTTATTCTTCCTCAAGAGCCCTCACTCCCAAGTTCCAAATGCGCTCTTGCAGCTTCCTTACCTCAACTCCGTCATGAGCCAGCCCCCAGCTACAATAATCCAATGGGAGGCTTAGGCTCAGGCAGTGGCAGAGTGCAGCAGACTCAGGGAATAGAATGCAAGACGTAGTTTATCGATGAGTTCTTGGATTTGTGATTGGCATGATGACATCATCACTAACGCGGTGATACACTATCATGCTTGCCTGGACAGGCCTATGCTGGCCTATCTATGAACATTTGCCAGCCAGTCACCATGCAATGTATGTTATTTGTTTTATTTTGAATTTGAACAATTAATATTAAGACCACCACCTGCAGGGTCAGAAATTGTAGTCCCAGCCCTGTGAAAGAAGTGCCGGTGCTGAGCACCTGAAAGCACCTGCTCAAATTAAGCACTGGTCACAGCCCCATCAACTCATCTCTACGCAGCACCCTTTCCTTGGCTCCCACCCAAAGAATCACCTCCTTCCCCCACTCAGCTGTGGCCCCACTGGTGTTTTCCACATTATCGCTAAACACCTTTTGGCAAGTGCCAGGTCTATGAATCTGTTTCCCGCCTTATGTTTAGGTGGTCTGGGGAAGAGCCCTAAAATCAGGTGTACTTCATGTGTTGTGAAGTTTCACACTAAATAGACTTATGGCATCTGCTGTAACCTTTGCCAGTGCATCAAACAGTCCAAAACCTTTATCACTTGCTTGTGTCCAGAACGGCATCAGACCCACTGTATTGTGCAAACTCTTTCCTACAAAGCAACCCTCATGTATACAGTCACAAAATTCACAAATGTACAAGTTTACAGTTCACATAAAAAATATACAACCTCTCCTAAGAGGGTTAACAAGGATTTTCACAGTGCTAATTGTCAACTCCCCTCTCTACAGGCTTTAAAACAGTGCAATTGCAATGCACCTTTAAAGGCCTATTGGCATTGCCGTATGTTTTCTCAATTAATACATCAGGCCTACTGCTTTTATTGTAACTTTTCATAATAAATAGATCAAGCCTATATAGCCTTGATCACTGGCTTGGTAAGAAGTGCAATAAAGGCATGATTTTCAACTGAAGCATTAAGTCTTCTATCGAATCAAATGCCACAATCAAGGAAATCAACGTGATGGAGCCCAAGTCCACTCTCAGTGGTTTTTATCAAAGCTCTATTTCTGTTGATCACAAGGTATGGAGACAGCTGCGGTAACCAGCTAGACCTAATTAACACAATGACTTGCTGGCTAGATCCAAGTAAAAGCGTCTTATATTTAATGTGAATATCCACAGTTTTCACAATTAAATTAAAATACTTTCAGGTACATGCATCAAAGGATTTTGCGATCGCAAACGGTGCAAATTGCAAAAATCGGCCGCTTGCAATCGCAAAAGCCTCTTTTGGAATGCATGAAGGTTCAATGCCCTCGCAATTTAAGAATTCGCAAATATTTGCGAATTTTCAAATTGCGATTGCATTTAAGGAATCGCATTTTGCGATTCCTCAAAGGCAATGCAAGAAACATTTAAAAATTGCGATTTCGCAATTAAGGAGAGCAAATTACCATGAGGTTGGACCTCATGGTAATTTGCGAAAAATCTTAAAAATGCAATTTTGTGCATTTTTCTGTCATGTTGTGCACACACATGCCCTTAGGGCATGTGTGTGCACAACATGTGCATAGATTGATTTCAGGGGTGCAACAGGCTGTCCTTTGGACACCCCTGCACCCTTGAAATCGCAATCTCAATTTGCGACTAGCTAATTGCGATTCGCAAATTGAGATTGTCTTCCCATTCAGAACCTGAAATTACATCAAATCAGTGCTTCAGGCTGCCCCCCCCCCCCCCCCGTTTTCTGTGAAACATAGGTTTCATCATCATCACGAAAGCCTACAAAAACACTCTGGAGAGCTTACCATTGTCAGAAGTACTAGGATTATGAAGATAGGCGGAACACAAAATGGCCACGGTTTTCTAAATTATGCAACAAATAGAGCATGTTATGTGACACATTCTCTGGCATTATTATTTCCCTCACTTTGCTTTAGAAACAACATTTTTGTGAAATGCGCAAATTATCCGTAAAATATTGTAAATGCATAATTATGCTGTAAGCACTGCACCCACAGAAACACACAAATCCAATGACCCTCACCATTGTCCATTGTTTTATCAACTGTTTATGGAAGACAAAAAAAAAAAAACATTATTTTCAATCAGTGCCCATTGTTAGCTGCAAGTTGAAAAATACAGTTTTCAAGCTGACTCCCCCCACAAAAAAACATGTAATCTAAAAAAATAATACTAGTTATCTGTGTAATATTAAGCTACATTGCCATCTCTTGATGCTTGTGACATTCAAAAACCACTCAGCATTAGGCTTTGTGGTTTATGATGTCATCAGAACACCTCAATGGCAATATTGGACCACATAACACAATTGCTCATTATGTATCCCCTCTCTCTGTCTCTCTCTCTCCCCAACAGCCCTGTTGACAAACTGCATTTTGTATTATGTTAGTAGAACTACAATATATCCACCAATTTACTACAAACTGCTAATTATAAACTTATGTGTGGAGATTCTGCCTCTGGCTCGCCTATCACTTTATGCACAGATATCTCTGCCCCAACTGCTTAGTCGCCCCATCTGTAAGTATATATTTTAGTAGTCCCTGTGGGAGTGACAGGGGGAGTGGCTGGAAATGGAGAATACTTGCTACAAAATGGGAGGGGATAAGGGAGGAGTAAAAAGGGATTTAGCGGTAGACGTGCATCCACTCACAAAAACAGTAAGCCAAATCCCATTTACAAACTGCACTTTTAAAGTTATTACAGCCAAAAAGGACCCAAAACTGTTGGAACTGTACTCCAGTTCAGAGCTGGAGTAACTACAGCACCACACTTGGCCAACCACTGGTACTGCAACAGTCTCTCATGGAAATAATTGCTTTAAACTAGTTAAACATATAAATGCATTTAATTTAATATGTAAAAGGCTGAAAAGAAAACATATTTTGATTCAAATTTAACAAAATATGATAAGCTTTTTTAATTGAAAGAAATAGTGTAACATTAATTTAATTAAAAGGGCCCCAAAGAGTATTTCTGCCCCTCCCCCCCCCCCAAACATATGGACCAAAGAGCCAGGGTACCCCCAAACCCTGCCCCAATCTCTTTAAAAAAGAATATTTTCAGGGCATAGTCGCCAAGTCCTCATGTCCTTTAATCGGGCCCACAGCATTCTCTTTCATGTTACAGCCCGCCAATTATATCACTTGCTCCTTCGGGGCTCGTGAGACGATCAACGGGGAAAAAAGCACTGGCGACCAATCATATCCTGCCAATTTTTTAATTTGTACCCAATGGAACTCCTGCTGGAGTCTAACAGGATCAACTGTCAATATATTTCTACATTTTGAACCATTAATGTCTCTACAACTATTGAACATCTATACAACAAATCACAAAAAGCATGCTTTCTGGGGGAAAGATCTAGCTTTCTGCCCAAGTTGGTGTCAATATTCTATTCTGCCATTTTGGCTCTATTGTTATCTAACTTTTCCTATGGAAAATGCATAGGGTATAAGTGTTTTGGGACCATCCCCCTCTTCTCGCTGCCCCCGCTTGATGGATCACCCCAAAACTTTCAAGTAAGGAGCTGAGGTGGATGAACTTTTTTTTGCAAAGTTTTGCGAAGATTTGTCAAACAACGCCAAAGTTATTAGCAAACCAAAAAACGCTCTTCCTATGGTGACTAGGGTCTGATTATAACTACATTTGAGGGAAATAGGGCAGACCGTTTATTTAAAATATCAAATATATTGGTGTAACATGAGCTTAATCTCCAGTAACTAATGATACAATTAGGTTAATAAGTTTCATCTTAAACAAATATGTTTATTCAGAAAAGTATTAGTGAGATTTAACCAGCTGCCAACACGTTTAGCCCACATTGTGACTCACAGGCCTGGGGTGTTTTTTTCAAGGCTGTGTAATTTAGTAAATGCACGTAATATTCAACAAAAATATCAGACACAGGAAACAGAAGAAACTAAAAGTAAAAAAAAAACAGGAGATATGAGGACAAGAAGATATAATAAAGAAATATGTTAATGAAATGAACAAAATATATATTTTATATATTTTCTAAAACCAAAGCCATCCCTTTTTGTAGTAAACACTGCAAAGTGTGCACAGGGAACTAGGTGCATAATATGTCATTTAGAAAGAAATGCAAAAACAACAGTTGATGGACAGAATGCAGAACAATGTCATACATTCACCCCAGTACAGAGATCTGGGCCTAAATCCATCGTATTTTTGCACTCCACACCACCCCAGTTCAGACATGGCCATATGCAAATCAGCCTTGACCCTTTGCCTCATGGGAACAGTCCAGCCCGAACTGCCAAGCCATGTCTTTCCTGGACTGGAATCAAGCATCCTAGGATCGGTTTCTGGCTATCAGCCGTCATCAGCCAGGATAGCTTGACTCCAGTGGGGTGGAGAGCATGGGACTCACGTCTGAGCATACCCATCCCACTCGGGGTGACAAATGCAAAAATGTATGACATTGTTCTGCATTCTGTCCATCAACTGTTGTTTTGCATTTAGAAAGAAATGTCAGTGGTTTCACAGCTAGGCACACTGCAAAAAAGGGTCAGTTTTCAGTGGAAAATTCTGAAGTGTCCATATTGCATTTTGGGCTGTTTCCTGATGCGAGCACTAGGCCTACCCACACAAGTGAGGTGCCATTTTTTATCGGGAGACTTGGGAAATGCTGAGTGGAAGGAAGTTTGTGGCTCCCCTCAGATTCCAAAGCTTTCCATCACAGCAATGTGAGGAAAATGTGTTTTTAGACACATTTTGAGCTTTGCAAGGGATGCTTGTTCATAGAACCTGTTGAGAGCCACACAAGTCACCCCATCCTGGATTCCCATGGGTGTCCACTAGTTTTCTGTTGCGGGCACTAGGCCTACCCATACAAGTGAGGTACCATATTTATTAGGAGTCTTAGCGAAACACAGAACAGTAGAACAAGGGTTATTACCAAATGTCTTACTATGCATTCCAGCCATCCAAATGTAAGACAGTGTGTAAAAAAGAAGTAATTCTGAAAAATGCCCTCTTATTCACATGCTAGTATGGGTACCCACAAGTTCAGACATGTGCAAAAAAACACTGCTTCTGTACTCCATATATTGTTCCCATTTCCAAAATCCATAGGTTTCCTTGATACCTATTTTTCACTCTTTATATTTTACCAAATGAATTGCTTTATACTCGGTACACAATAAAAAAAACCATTGCAAGGTGCAGCTCAGTTATTGTTTTATTGTTTGAATAGCTTTATTTCGATATAAAAGCATATCATAAAAGCATTACATTACAGCAATAGATAAAAAGGTGCACAGACAAAATATCGACTCCAAAATATCGACTGGACATAATATCGAGTTTTAAATATAGACTGGACAAAATATCGACTGGACATAATATCGACTACAAAAATATCGTTTTTCAGGTAAGTGAAGTAATATCGACTGTATAAAATATAGATAGCAAAAATATCGAATTTTTAATAATATATAATATTTTATAGTGTATTTTTATGTAATAATATGTGTGAAAAGTGTGTATTAATGTTATAAAATATTTTATTAAATTAATTTTGTTTTTATAATAATTGCGTAATGTAATTCTGTAGCGGGTTGTGGGTTTATAGGGGAATAGGGTGGGAAGTAATTTAATAATAATTAATTAATTAATATATGTTTGTAAATATTTATAATTAATAATTAATTGATAATTAATTAATAATAATTAGTTATTTAATTAATATAATTTTGTACATATTTTGTATTAGTAATTAATTGGTAATTAATTAATTGTAATTAGTTAATTACATTAATTAGAGTACATTTTAATATATATAATTTTGTGTTATTGTTAAGTAATTAATTGGGAAAAAATAATATTAATTATTAAAATAATTACAGCTAATGTGCTAATATATTTACTTTATTGTTATTGTTAATTAATAATTATTTGGTAATTAAATAATATTGATACATTTTGGGTAAAGGAGTATTTTTAGGGTTCAGGGTCAGTTTTCAGTTTTTGGGTAAAGGGGCATTTTTAGGGTTTTGGGTCAGTTTTCAGTTTTAGGGTAAAGGGGTATTTTTAGGGTTCAGGGTCAGTTTTTAGTTTTTGGGTAAAGGGGCATTTTTAGGGTTCAGGGTCAGTTTTCAGTTTTTGGGTAAAGGGGTATTTTTAGGGGTATTTTTAGGGTTCAGGGTCAGTTTTCAGTTTTTGGGTAAAGGGGCATTTTTAGGGTTCAGGGTCAGTTTTTTGTTTTTGGGTAAAGGGGTATTTTTAGGGTTCAGGGTCAGTTTTTAGTTTTTGGGTAAAGGGGTATTTTTAGGGTTCAGGGTCAGTTTGGGGTTTTTGTGTAAAGGGGTATATTTTAGGGTTCAGGGTCAACAAATAAGATTGTAAAAAATTATTTTTATTATTTTCATTTATTATTTAATTATTATATTTTAATTTAAGTATTTTTAAGTATATTTTAGTAATTAAAATTTAATATTAATTTAATTTAACACTGTTTTTAATAAAGTCGATATTTTTTACATCTATATTATTGTTAACGATATTTTGTACTCGATATTTTTGTACTTACCTGTTTGTAGATACAAACTCGATATTTTGACTGTCGATATTTTGGCCACGATATTTTGGCAAGTCGATATTTTGTCCCTCGATATTATTTCAGTGATCCAGATAAAAACAGTTAGACAATGCACAATATAAAAAATCAACTAAATCAACAGGAATATCAAGGGAGTGAATTATTAGCCCAGACATAAGGACAGGTTCAAGCAAAAACACATTACTGGAGCAGCAGTTTCTTTGCAGATCTTATCCGCCAAGCCCAGCCCAGGAATTTTGCCATGCAACAGGCGAAGAGTGGACGAGCATCTGAACGTAATATGCGTAAAGCTTCCAGGTGTGATCTGGTGCCCAAACTCCTACATAATGGCTTCAGCCATCTCGACCTGGGCGCTGCATATGCACAACACACAAACAACAGATGGGCAATGGACTCAACCCTTGAATCACAGAAGGGGCAATATGGAATGGTTTGTAATGGTGGTTTCCAAGTAGAAGTTAACAGCCCCAAGGGAAGTACTCCTACTCTAAATTTGAAGTACAATGATCTGTCGCCCGGGTTATGAATTAAGTCCAGGTAAGGTTCTCTATAGGGGAGCTCCTTGATTAAAAGAAACTCAACAACAGATTTGCATTGCTTAGTATTGCACATTCTCTCGTTAGCCACCCATAACCAGTAAGCCTTCTTGAGCATCTGTTTAGAAGGTGCTGTTCTGTTGACCCAAGCGTCTCCTAAACCCAATTCATGAAGAAGCCACTTGACCTCCCTGAGCCAGCTGACCTTGTGCCAGCCCGGTAGGGATAGGAGTTCTCTTAGGGCATCAGCATAGCTGCACAGTTCTGGTACATTCCATATCCTGGCCCATAGTAAGAGGGGGCGTAGCCTGGCTTGCTCACATATTGGGCGTGTACCTGCATCAAGTAAGAGGGGGAGTGTAGGGGTACTGTGGGGTAACTTCATGAGGTCTTTATGGAAGTTATTTTCGAGGTAGGTTAAGGTGTCGACTCTCTGTACGCCCCACAGTTACGCACCATACAGTGCTGCTCTCACCACCCTTGCCCTGTAGATGTCTAATAGTGCCCCAATGGGTTTAAGAGATGAGGCACGTTGTTCTTTGAGCAGGGCCCCTGTGACCCTCTTATGGGTCAGAAAGACCTTTTGGTGATGTGCCTTCCAACTCATGGTGTCACAGAGTCGAATGCCCAGATAGTCAAACTCTTTGACTCTTTCAAGTGGGACTGAGTCTAGAGCGGGAGGAATAACAGATTTCCTAGGGGGGTTAAGAACTAGGAATTTGGTTTTGCTTATATTTATAGACAGGCCCTTGTTGACACAGAAGACCTTGAAGCTAGAAAGCAACTTTTGAATGCCCGCTGGTGATTTTGAGATTAGAAGGGTGTCATCTGCAAATAGGAGCGTAGGTATTTTTCTGCCAGCCAGGGACGGTGCGTCTGATGGTTGTTGAAGGAGATGCTCCACCACTCCGTTAACATAGAGTGAGAACAGAGTGGGGGCCAGCACACAACCCTGGCGGACGCCCCTAACTACAGGGATGCAAGATGTTTTTTCCCCCTGGTCACCCCATCTAATCTGGGCAAAGTTGCTTTCATGGAATTTGATAAGCAAACCCAACAAATAAGGGGGGATACCCAACCCATCTAGGACATTCCACAATTGGGCTCGTGGGACCAGGTCGAAGGCAGTCCGCAAGTCTATAAAGACTAAATACAAACTGCCCCTACCCAATACGACCACTTTCCAATACAGCATTAGAAGGCGAAATGTCTGATCGATGGTGTCTGTCCATGTTCTAAATCCTGCCTGGAAATCTGACAGAACCTGGTTTTCTTCGGCCCATTGCAAGATCCTACCTAGTACTACTTTGCCCGCAACCTTTTGTGTCGAGCCCAGCAGGCTAATTGGGCGATAATTAGCTGGGTCGTCCCTACAGCCTTTCTTAAAAATGGGGTCGACCTCAGCGCCACTCCAAGAATCAGGAAGAGAACCGCCCAACACAGCCTCGTTCAGGAGCGAGGAAATTAGTCTACTCCACAAATATGGATTTTCCTTCAACAGATCACCAGGAATTCCGTCTGGGCCAGCAGCCTTGTTGGTAACAAGGCACCTGATTGCCCCTTCTACTTCCTTAATACTGAAGGGGCAATCATTAATTGTGGTGGCAACTGGGGATCTGGCCTGAAAACCCATGTTTGGTTGTGATGCACCTAGTGGGACAGAGTAAAGCTTGGAGAAGTGGGCAAACCAGATCTCACCAGGAATGTTACAGGTGAGTTGTACATCAAGGGGCTTATCCCTGGCTCTCATCAGATCCCAAAACCCCTTAGAATCTTTTCTAGTACTCGCCTCCATTAACTCACTCCAGAAGTTGTAATCATGGGCCTCCTTAGCCATGGCTACAGTTTTTTTGTATGATTTCCTCGCAAGTCTGATATTGCCTGGGTCCTTGGTCTTCACTGCAGAAATAAGTTCCCCTTTAGCAACCCGACATTTTGAGGAATACCACTTATCTCTTGCTTTGGAAACACCTCTCGTTGCAGCCCTCACCCTATTTTGGGGAATGATAAACAGTTCACTTAGTGCCGCAATAGTTTCTGTGACTGTCGTTAGAACAACTTGTCTGGTGATTCCCAAGGCGTCAAGACGCGGCCCCACCGCTGTCGTTATGGTCCTTGCTTGCGCCATCCTTCCCTCATCCGCTGCTACTTTAGCCCATTTTAGCCGCCTTCCACAGTTTGAGGGAACAAGTTCATGGGATGTTTTCCACGTGTGAACGGCCTTGGCTGGGTTTCTATCGTGCCAAGGCGGAATGAGGGTTAAGGATAGAGAATTGTGGTCGCTGTCGCAAGATAATATGACTTCCATGTCTTGATGAAATGGCCATAGGTTGTGGTTCAACATGATATAGTCTATTCTGGAGGTATGTCCCACCCTGTTATAAGTGTGCGCACCCTTAAGGTCTGATTTGGATCGACCATTAGTTGCTCTCAGGTCGTGTTCCATACAGAGTGCGTTGATGTCTATTGCACTCTGCGTCCATTTTTGAATCGGATCTAGGGTCAGGGTGGGGATACCTCTCCTTGTATCATCATCCCAAGTGTCCAGAATGTCCTCCTTAGCCAGTGGCTCGAAGCAGCAATTGAAATCGCCTGCGAGGAGGACATAGGAGTCAATACTGCAAGCGTCTAGTTCGCTGTTTAGTCCTGTGGAAGATAACGATGATACCCCTCCCCTGGCCCTTCTTAAATAGAGATTAAACACTTCTAGCTTCCTACCCCCCTGACAGTGTATGGTTATCCTCTGAAGATCAGGAGATTGAGTGGTCTTTTGGCTTACACTTAAACCCAGTGCAATGCTAACCCATATAAGAAGGCCGCCAGACGGGCGACCTTTACAACCATGTTGTTGGGAAGCTGGAACGAAGTAAGTTGTGAAACCTACTCTGTGCCTGGGTTCTAGGCACCAGGTTTCTTGCAAGAGACAGATGTTGAAGGGGTCCACAAAGGCGTTCCACTCTGGGATGTCAAAGTTGCGGGCGAGCCCTGCCACATTCCAACTTAGGATCTTTATCAGAGGTTTGTCTGGGGTAACCTGCCTTGATGGGTTGACAGATACAGCCGGAATAGACTCAAGACCTGCCACCACTGCAGCCGCTTTATTGAACCTTTGCGGGGGCTCGTTCTGTTGTTGGATAAGAGCCCTTGCTACAGTGGTCCGCTTCCCATCTGCTGGAGCATTCTGAATGGGGGACAAGGGGGTCATAGTGGGTGTGTCCAGCTGCTGCGCTACTTCTTGAGATTCTAGAGTGCTTAAGATGTTCAATCCCCCCTCTTTTGACAGAGCTTGTAGCATTTCTTCTGGAGCTGGGGATTAGTGACAGTAGATTCTGTCGTCAAGGGTAAGGATTCTGAGGTCCCTAGGGCCAGGGGTGGAGGGGCCCCTTTCGCTGCTTGAAAAATAGCTTGCCTTGGGAGTCAGTCTACATCTTCAAGACCACCAAACCTATTCGTGGTTGGAAGCCCATTCCAGCGTCTAGGGAAATCTTGGTGGTTGTTCGGGTGGCTCCTCCATGTGTGATGACGTACCAATGACCAATCACCTTCCTGGGTATATATGGAGCATGGCGGATAGAAAAAGGACAGCGGCCTAGGTATGATGGGAGAACCTACACCAGTGGGCCATGAGCAAATGTGGTGGGCCGTATGTGGGTCCTCGAAAGTCACAACAATACAGTCCCCGGGACTGGTTTTCCTTGAGGGGCCCACCCAGGGAACTCGACGGACCATTAGGACTCTACTTCTCCGACCATTTGCAATTGGTCTGTTCACATTAAGCCAGTGCATTATCTTGTTCTTCAGAGACCAGTGGTTCTCGTGGTGACCATTTCAGATCTGGGGGACGCCTGTCAATACAACCACGTAGTCATTGGCCTCTGGAGGAAGATCAATATAGCCCCCTCTAAAATTATTCTTAATGCGTGGGCCCAGGGTCGGTTGGTGAACAGCTTCGCTGGGAGAAGGTCTTAGGGAAACACCAGCATTGGGATTTACTGATGTTTGAGAAATGGGGCGCTTAGGAGCCCTAGTTTTGAGAGCAGCAATATTTTGGTCCACACCCACAGTCCGCGGTTTAGGAACCGGCCGTACTATAGCGGGTGCTGGAGGGGGGAGTTGTGGGGCTTGTGGTGTTGGGTCTTCTACAAGGAGGCCTTGATTTTCTAGACTTCTCAGGCCAAGAGTGGCCAAGGCAATAATGCTCTTTTCCATCTCTAGCAAGTTATTTTCAATACGTGAGAGTCTGAGGTCTAGGGGAGAGAGAAGTTTCTTTAGGGTTTCCCAGACTATACCTATGAATTCCCCGTCCTTCCCTTCCTGGCCCTCTACGTGTAAACCCTCCTCTGCAATTGTAGTAATGGAAGCAGAGGCTGTCCTCTCTTTGTCCCCCTATCGTTGTGGCTGTGCCCAAGAGCTACACCCTCCTATTGCATTGGGCACAGGTACACTACCCACATTCAGCTGTTGTGCCACCGCAATTTTAGCCTTCTTACGAGAGTAAGCGGACCGAGAATTGCGTTTCCTTTTGGGTGGTTTACCATTAGTATTATTGCATTTAGATGTGTTTGGGATTACCAGGGTAGGGGAATTAGAGCTAACTTGCTGATTGGAGGTAACCACAGGTAAGTTCAGGTCGCCTGTCTGAGTTAAGGGACACGAGGCTGGGGAAAAGGAGGGTAGGATCGGGGTCTGGTGGACATCTGCCTGCGTAATTACACAGTGGGGAATGGCCAGACGCTCCGGGGTAACAGCAGATGCTATGTGGCCCAGGGAGGATTTTTTTGAATTTGCAATGTCCTGGGACAATCTTCTAGCAGCTGCCAAATCCAAGGAGACACGAGTCTGAAGTTTGGAAATTTCTTTGTCTATGGCTAGATTGGTGCGAGTAATAAAATCATCCATGGGGCCGTTAGTTGATGGCCCACCCTTAACAGCCCTACTCCGGGTTGCCCGGGTACACATGACTTGGCGAGATGGACAGACCACCTAGGCTGGCACTACAATAAGGTGAATACAATAGTGAGCCTAATAGTCCAAAAGCCAGGCAAAGGGCGAAAGAGGGTGGCCCAGTCCAGTCCTCGCAGACCTCGAACGGCCTCAAACGGCCCGCTCTTAGCCCGGTCTTCGCCCCCAGCTGCGCCCCGCGCTGCGGGAGGTAGAGGCTGTAATATAGGGGCGTGTTGGGCAGGGGGCGGGCCAGCAGGGAGAGCGGACCGGATGCTGGTTTACCTGGTCTCGCAGGGACTCCTGGTTGCTGGAGTCCCCGCACGCTCCCAGCCCCGCCGAGCCTCTCGCCCTGTCCGCCTCGCTGGTCCTCCTCCTTCTTCTTGGGTAGCTATGCCCCACACACTCCTGTGCGAAGCGGCACCCGCGGAGCGGGTGCGGCGAGAAGTGGATTGAGTCGCCTTGTGCAGCTACGCCTGTAGCAACGCCTGTTCTGCTCTGCCTCCGTGGGTTTCAAGAACGGTGTCCCAGCAAGGGAAGGTGGAAGGAGCCTTTACAAGCCTCAGCTAGGCGGGGGGCGGGCCAGCAGGGAGAGCAGACCGGATGCTGGTTTACCTGGTCTCGCAGGGACTCCTGGTTGCTGGAGTACCCGCACGCTCGCAGCCCCGCCGAGCCTCTCGCCCTGTCCGCCTCGCTGGTCCTCCTCCTTCTTCTTGGGTAGCTATGCCCCACACACTCCTGTGCAAAGCGGCACCCGCGGAGCGGGTGCGGCGAGAAGTGGATTGAGTCGCCTTGTGCAGCTACGCCTGTAGCAACGCCTGTTCTGCTCTGCCTCCGTGGGTTGCAAGATCGGTGTCCCAGCAAGGGAAGGTGGAAGGAGCCTTTACAAGCCTCAGCTGGGCGGGGGGCGGGCCAGCAGGGAGAGCGGACCGGATGCTGGTTTACCTGGTCTCGCAGGGACTCCTGGTTGCTGGAGTCCCCGCACGCTCGCAGCCCCGCCGAGCCTCTCGCCCTGTCCGCCTCGCTGGTCCTCCTCCTTCTTCTTGGGTAGCTATGTCCCACACACTCCTGTGCGAAGCGGCACCCGCGGAGCGGGTGCGGCGAGAAGTGGATTGAGTCGCCTTGTGCAGCTACGCCTGTAGCAACGCCTGTTCTGCTCTGCCTCCGTGGATTTCAAGATCGGTGTCAGATCGGTGGCAGCTCAGTTATTGGTTCTGGGTACCTTGGTGTGTTGGTGAACCTACAAACCCTATATATCCCCGCAACCAGAAGGGTCCAGCGGATGCAACAGTATATTGCTTTAAACAATCTGCCATAGTTAGAAGAAGTTACAGGGGAAAACCTAGGCACAAATGGCTGTTTCTTTCAACTCAATTTCCATATTTGTTTATTTAAACTGTTAATTTCTACAGGAAAACCTAGAAAGATCTACGCAAATGACTCCTTGCTGAATTTAGAATTGTATCTACTTTTCAGAAATGTATAGCTTTCCTGGATCCATTATTAGTTTCACACCCATTTCTACCACTGACTGGAAGAAGGTTAAAAGCACAAACAATAGGAACAAACATTGAAAATGCAATAGGTCTCGCTTTTCATTAAGTTAAAGCCATTTTCTTTGCTAATGGTATGGTATAGCAAAGCAAATGGCTTTAACCTATGAAAGGCGAAGCCTATTGCATTTTCAATGCTTGTTTTGTGTGTGTCTCTTTCGATCATTATCACCCTGTACAATCACAGAACTCGGTATACAGGAAAATTGGTAGAACCGTTAAAACGGCTGTGGCATGAAAGGCCGACAGAGCAAGGGCAGACACAGCTGGTGTTTTCAAAAAGCCCTTTCTAGGCCAATGAATGAAGGTTTCGCAGAATGGTGGAAAGAAATTCCTGGAAAAGACAGAAGCTCTATAAACAGCGACCCACCTGGGAAAAGGAGAAAAAAGGCGGCTAAAAATACCGGAGTGACGCTGCTGGAGTCGCACCCATCCATTTACTCACCGAGAGGAAAGATCAACAAAGGGTTTCTCAAGCAGTCGGTCTGAGCACCAGGACAGGACGTTGATTATTAACAGACCTCGCACGGGATGGGGCGTGGCCGTAAGACAATTCTCCCAGGAGGGACAGAGACAAAACCTCGTGATAGTTCAGTGTGTCGCGTGCCAACGCGTTGACCAGTAGAAGTCTCAGTTTAGGTTGAGGCTTTCAGCATTCCAGGGAAGATGAAGAAGTGGACAACTGATGCAACTAATAGTGGGGTCTGTCATTATAAGTTGCCAAATTAACACAGGTTTAAATATAAAGGGGGAACAAAATTACATTAGCAGCCCATTTACCTTTTAAGTAAATGTACAAATAGTGGATGGAGCTTGTGAAATGGCACAGCACAGAGTCACCGGCTATAAGAAACAGCAGACCAATTTCTCCTTACGTAACAGGCATAAAACAGCCCGAGGCAGGGTTGGCCTCCCTAACACACTAATCAGGCAGTAAAGAAAATAATGCAATCTCCTCCCCTTGGGCTGATCATGCAGTCAGTACAGGCTTTAATAATTGAGAATTTTAATAAACCGACAGAAAACCAAGACTACATTACAACTCTTTTCTTTAAAGGTTATTTCTTTATCATCACAAATTGCTCAAGCCTCCAGAACATAGGCAGACATGTCCACAGACTTTCAACATGCGCATCCAAAAAAAACCAAAAAACAACCTTGACCCAGGCGGCCCACGCTCACAATGCGCAATGTTTATAACAGCGGGGACTAGAAAGCATCCAATCCTTGCGTGCACATCTACTGTCTCTTCTGTCTCCCCGCGTGCACGTTTTGGAATCCGTATTGATTCCTAAAGGCCCTCGTCATGGCGAGATCAGCGCATGCACGCTGCTAACGCCAGACAAGACCTAAAAATAGGCTATGTCCCAATAAAATGCCAAAACTGTGTAGAAAATGTTGGTTTTCTGACAAAAGTCTGCCTGTTCCTGAAACTGGGAAGATGTTAATTTTAGCCCTGCGAAAACTTTGTTGATACCATTTGCCGGAGAAAAAAAACTGATACTTTCTTCTGCAGCTCTTTTTTCTCAATTTTACCCTAAAAAAATAAGCTTGATCTGTATTTTGACTAAATTCTCGGTCTCCTCGAGGGGAATCCTCAAACCCTACCTACCCTACCTACCATTAGAATCCTCAAGATGTTGGAAAAAAGGAAACACATTTGGTGTGGATACTGTTAGAACTGGCTATTTCTGGTAGGCTAAGGCTGACGCCAAAGCCAGGCAGAAACCACCATTCTAGTCAGGGCAAGGAAGTCACACGCCAAGATAACCTCTGCTCACCCCCTTGGTAGCTTGGCTCAAGCAGTAAGGCTAAACTCGGAGGCAATGTGTAAAGCATTTGCGCCAGCGCACAACAGCAACAACATACTAGGCACACCACAAAAGAGACTCCACACAAGGTTATTATAAAAATAACTTTTGTATTGTAAAAACATATCAGATAGAGTCACACATATACATTGTGCCAACTGGCACGGGCAATATTCACAGGGATTATATACACAAGACAGGGCCACATGGGCACCTGTCAGAATCAGATATAGTACTTCTAGATAAAATGTAGAATATAAAATCACTTCTAGAATAAAGAATAAATGTAACATAAAATAATAATCAAAGATAACAACCAGTAACCACTGGTAACAGGAACCAGGACCTTACTAGGACCACCTGTACTAAAAAAAAGAAGAACCACCTAAGTATCACACAGCATGTAGGGGTCTAAGAAAGAATACATTACTCATGATGCAATAACCTACATTCAGAGGTGCAGCGCAAGAAGACACATGATGACTAAACATTCAGAGGTGTAGCGCATGGAAAGAAAGACACATAATGCATAAACCTACACATTCAGAGGTGCATAATAAATCAATAGCGCAAAAACTCACATTAGCAATAACTATTAAAAAGCATAGAAATCACATTGCGCCAACACTACATAAGCCACTACCTGTGGCAGTCCCTAGGCCAACTGGCCTTGTGGGGCAAAGATGCCCTGAGTCCAAAGTCAGGGTGCGCTGCCATGCAGCGCCAGTTTCAAAAGTACAAAAACCTAAACGTGGCAGCTGCCCACAAAGTGCTGGGCAGCTGGGGAATCACAAACTGTGGCAGGGGCTCTGAAATAAAGGGGTGTCCCTTGAGCACAAACTGCGCCACATTGAGCCACACAGGCTCTGAAACGTTGGGGCGACCCGCTGCCAATCGGGGCCGCCCTGACCAGCAACAACAAAGGGGCCCTCGAGCCTCGCCGGGCTCGTAAATCAAGAAATGGTCCCCTAGAGCCTCTCATGGCTCTACACACGTTGGGGCGACCCACTGCCAACCGGGGCCGCCCTTGAAGCCCTCGTGGCTTGACTCGCGTTGGGGCAACCCACTGCCAACCGGGGCTGCCCTTGAAGCCCTCGTGGCTTCATATGCACAAGGAGCGCGAGCTCGCGCTACTGCGGGGGAGGGGCGGACACCGACAATGTGTCCCGGCACCCCTCCCTCTCATCTGCTCACTCACCGGCCGTCTGACGGGGAACTCCAGCAGGAATACTCCCTTCACGCGGCGGGGGCAGGCACCGACAATGTGCCTCGCGCCCCCTCCGCCACCGGTACCATGCTCCTCATCGGCCCCCAACCACTCGGCCTCGCAGGACTTCGGGCGCACACGGGGCTCTCTCTCTACGCAACGGGGAGCCTCACGGTGGGGGCAGGCACCAACAATGTGCCTCGCATCTGCAAATCATGCAGCAGATGATGGATTATGTGGCAAATGCAGCAAAACCATACCTATGCAAATAAAGACAACAAAATCGCATAACTCCAGTAGCCCTGGTTATGAGCTACCCATGTGTTGAGCAGAGGGACTTTAGTATAATGAGTTCATTAGGGGCCATATGTATCAACAAACCCTTTTGCGATTCCTAAATAGCGATTTTTAAGGAATCGCTATTTAGGAATCGCAAAATGGTATGTATGACGGAATTCGCTTTTTTTTAGCGATTCCTTAATCTTACTTATTTGCGAATTCGCATTTTGCGAATTCGCAATTAAGGAATAATATCCAATGCATTCCTATGGGCCAGGAGGCCCATAGGAATGATTGCGAAATAACTCTCAAATTGCGAATTCGCAATTTGCTAATCGCAATTTGAGAATTATTTCAAGGGTGCATGGGTGTCTCAAGGACACCCTGCTGCACCCCTGTAAATTACATGTGTGTGCTTATGGCGCACATACATACCCAATGGGCATGTATGTGCATCATATGCCACCCTCACAAATGCACAATTGTGCATATTTACAAGAAATCGCAAATTACCACCAACTACAAGTTGGTGGTAATTTGCGATTTCTAAACCTGAAATCGCAATTTGGAAAAGCTTCATACATAGCATTTAAGGAATCGCAAATGTGCGATTCCTTAAATGCTTAAGCAAAATAAGGAATCGCATGGGTGCCCTATTCCTTGCCGTGGAAGGCTTTTGGGTGTGCACTGCGTGGGGTTGGTCTTGGGGCCTACCTGCCCAAACCCTGCGGGCTGTCATCCACCCGTTTGCAGCCAACAACCCCATGAGCAGCTAACCGCCCACTGACCCCCCCACCCCACCTTTACTCCATTTTCATTCTTTTTTTTGGTCTTCTGGGACTCCCACAGGAGCACAGGGTCTGCGCTGGCTCTTGCTGGAGTTCCACAGGGCCACACAATTGGTTGCGCTGAGTCCTGTGGGACTTCTGAGGGAGTTGTCAAAATCTGCTGCAAGAGTACATCTGGGCTGGTGGACTGATTAAAAAAAATATATATTTTGCCCCGGGGAGGTCCCCCGAGGACCCCCTCATAAGGGCCAGTTGGTCAGGGTACCTCTATGATGAGCTCTACTACCTTCTCTTTTTTTTAAATTATAAGACAACAGAGTCCATGTGTCCAGTAATGTCAGCTGCAACATTTTCTTTCATGTTGTGGACAGCTAATCAGGTAGCTTGGTCTGTGAGACTGCTGAGTCTCGCAGGAACCAATCAGAGTGCTCTTGTGGGAAAGTAGGATCTGCTTCCTATGGTTACCCCAACCTTTTGCTTGATGTAATGCTGTTTTTGATTAGTCTGACTGGGATCCTGCTAATCAGAACCCCAGTCTATCTGCTTTCTCCCTAAACCATTGTGTTCAGTACCTAGGTACATCCCAGATTGGATACTGGGGTACCCTTGTCAGTCCCTAGTATATGGTACCCATGTACCCAGGGTTCAGGTACCCCAGAGGTATCCCATGGGCTAAAGCATGCATTATGCCACCCATGGGAGACCATTCAAAATGGAACTACAGGCCTGCCATGGCAGCCTGTGTGAGTTGGTGCATGTACCACTTACTAAATATATAAGTTTACTATATCTAAGGGTCACTGCACGCACAACCTATAAGTCACCCCTATAGCAGGCCTTTACAATCCTGAGGGCAGAGGGCTTGGTTCTAAGTGAGGGGGTGTCCCTGCATGAGCAGGACACCCCTGCAGCCTACGCAGTACATTCTACCAGGTTGTCAGTGAAGCAGCCATATACTATAGGAGCACCACGTAATCACGCAATGACCATCTCGAAAACAGCTGCAATGAATCCTATTAAACATGTTGAAATCACACCTCCCACACCGTTTACGGTGTGGGGGTATGATTCAAACACTGGGAGAGCCTTCCATTAGGCTCTCAGTGTTCCTGGTACCAGCCTTCTAGTTCCGAACAGCACAAAATTGTTGCTGCCGACCAGAGACACATGTCTGCCCTCCTGCTGCTGAGCCAAGCTCGAGCAGGAGAAGGAAGAACCATAGGAGTCCTGTCACAGGGAAGTGTGACCACCTCCCAGACAGGATTTAGTGTATTGGGCTGGGTGGGTGCACTTGCCAGAGCCTGAAAGTCTGCATGTGGGGCACATTTGGTGTCCCTGTGCATATTCCAGTTCAAACGTGTCCTGGGAGCCATTGACTCCCACTCTGGCACTAAACTGGACAAAGAACATGGGAGTAACCTCCCCCCTGTCCAGACTCTCCCCTGGGACGGTCCCCTGAATCTTCCCAACCCTTTCCCTTGGGTACTTACAACTTAACTGGATGTAGGTCCCTAGATTCGTCATGGGATAAGATTCAAAACGGAAACCACTACACTTCTACGATCTGATCTCGCTGGACTTCGTCTCCCTTCCAGTCTGCTGCATTGTCTGTGCCTGTGCATCATACAGGAACCTTCTAAGGCCTGTGAAGCATCAAGGACAACTGAAGTAATCTCCCTTTGAGTGAAGGAGTCACTCCCCTGCATTCGCAGGCACTGCAACAAAGACGAATGGTCTGCAGATCCTGAGCTCCTCCAGACTCCCCAGGCTATGCAACACCGGGGGTAGTTTTCCTCAGCTCCCGAGGCCTGCTCTATTCTCTTACCAAGTTTGAGGCCAGTAGCCCTTGTGGGGGTTGCAATAACCAAACCCTTGGGTACACGTCCCTTCGCAGTTGCAAAAGCTTGTTGACATCTTTGCAAGAAGATCTTCAGGCTCCAAGTAGCCCCAACCTCGAGCATCTCCAGTGACCAGAATCTTTGGCCACACCGCATCTTGTGCATCGGGGCCTGCATCTTTTGGTGACTTGCTTGAAGTCCTCTTGTGACTCCTGGGCCTCTGGCCTGTGGGTCCATCTGAGAGTCACCTTTGTGTTCCTTGATCTTCCCTGATTGCTCGGGGCCTGCCATGACTCTCCTGCTTGTGGTGAGTCTCCTGGACCTTGCTGGTCCCAACCGTACACCTTCTTGACTTCCTGCATGGGTTACATTTGCGAAGGCTTGTTGGTGCTCCCGCCAGACACCGACCCCTCAGCACTCTGCATCCTTCATGCAACAGCTTGTATCCAAGTCCTGATTGTCCTCAGCATCACCTGGTCCTTGCATCTGCAGACTCAAGGTCACCGTCATTCTCCCTGAAGCACCAGACATCGGAGGGCGTCTGTCTTCCAAGTCTTCTGGTCACTCCTGAGTAAAATAAACACTGTCCCCTCTGCTATCAGGTACTCCTCTTCAAGAATCCACATTTGTATTCCTCCGGACACTTTCTCCTCTTCCAGCAGCGGCACCTTACTGAAGTCCTCCATTGGGTTTGGCTGTGGTTTCAGATGCCACTTTACACCTATGTACCCGGCTTCCTTAGGATAGGTAACTTGGGTACCACAGTATCCACAGGTGGGGTGACTCTCCAACATTTTGTCTTCCATAGAGTTTCTTCAGGGTCCTCTGGGAAGGGTCCCTAATCTGTAAAAATCCAACCGCAACTTGAACATAGACTTGTACTGAGAGTGCGGTCTTGTTCACACACTGCACACGCTCTCAGTGGGGTCCCTATCTAATTACCTAGGGTGGTTCTGTGGGTCCCCAGCAATTCTACATCCTCTTGACATTGTCCTGACTCAAGTCATTGTTCTTATACCACTTTCCTATTATATGGTTTTGTCCCCCCCCGCCCCTGGGGCCCGCTGTGTATTAGTGCTATTTACTGTGATTTCTCAGCTTAAGTATTGTGTGCTTTGTGTCTATCGCCTTGTAGGAGATGCTGTAATGTACTAGATAGTGTTACATAATAAATACATATTTTTATAAATACTTTGTGTGGTTCTCTTTCATTTAATCTATACTATAAGATTGCATTATGGTGAAACAAGCTGCTTTCCACTCCTTCAAGACAAAGACTGAAGGCTGCTCCCCACAGCAACCACTTGGATAGCTTTCTAAGGTTGTCTGAGACCTCTTAAAGTACCATAAGTGTTCTCTGGATTGGTGCAGTGTGCCCACTTACATTAGTGGATATCATATACCAGTCCAGCCTCTCACATTGGTGTACAGAGCTTGGGATACAAGCCTGCATTGTTTTACCAGATAAATATTTGTATTGATTAACTGAAAAACCACCAGTATTAGTGCCTGCAAGAATTATCCAATCTGAAACAAAGGAGCCTGAAACCATGGAAGCTGATTGGGCGTGGCTGTCAGTGGCCCTGGCAGAGGGACACTACGATTAAATTAACGTTCAACACGTTCCCTCAGTATGTTTGAGGAACATTAACGGTCTTAACACGAAACTCCAATAATCAGATGTGATAAAAAATGTTAAACACCATGAGATTAAACTACTGCAGGAAACCTGGTCAGAGGCCAGCCTTCCAATAGAATGATACTTAGAATATAGAACTCCGGCCTTGAGGTCAAATACGTTAGGTAGACCTTGCGGTGGTCTTTCAATCTATGTAGCCGCCAAGCTAAATGCTAATACTGTCCAACTGACATTCGAGCAAGACTGGATTTCCGGCATAAGGATCAGAAATTCTAAACCGACTGATCAACTGTGTAGGAAAGTAGGATTTGCTTCTTATTGTCACCCTCACTTTTTGCTTGATGTAACACTGTTTTTGACTAGCCATATACTACTATAGAGGGGCATTGCGCGACCGTGTGATGACCAACTCTAAAACGGCTGTAACAAACCCTATCGTGTTTGGTGTCAAACATGTTGGAATCATACCCGTACACCTGTAATCGGTGTGGGGGGTAAGATTCAACCCCTCAGAAAATTATTCAAAATTATTCTGGTCGCTTGTTAATGGGAAAACATACAACCAAGGAGGACAAAGTACTACGAACATTCATGAAGTCGAATGGGCATCCTTTTTAATGACACACTTCGAAAAACCAGAAAAGGAAGAAGGCTCACTGGTCAAACTCTCAACCTTGGCCCTCCAAACCAACCTATACCAATCGCATCTTTCCCTAAGTATAATTCATCTTGGGATACTTGAGCAACCTGTAGAAGAGAACATAAGGATGCCATTGGCAACTGACATCAAATCACCGTCCCAGGATGAAGTGTTTCCGCAACGGGTATCTACAACACTAGAAACACTAACGATACGAGCAGCACGAATCATAACAGAGGGCCGCTCAGATGGAGTTCCTGGGCTAAATGCTACCCCAGGCTTTGTACAAACAAGACACTGATTTCTGGACCAAACATCTGGCACCCCTATTCACTACTGGACTAACCAGGTCATACCGGAATCTTGGTATGGAGCCAAAGGTGGCAAGAGATCAGACCCCAAAAATTATAGGATAATTACCCTTTTGGATGTTGAATCTAAATACTACGCTAAGCTCCTCCTTCAAGACCTGGCGTCTTGGGTCACAAAAACACCTTATATGCTTTAATCAGACAGGATTTGTAGCAGAATCAGGAACCATGACCAACTTGCTTGCAATATATGTCCTGTTGGATAAAGCAATGTCTTATGAATGCTAATTAATTGCTGTTTTGTCGACTTCAAGGCTGCCTTCGATCATGTGCCCAAGGGCCAACTATGGTCTAAACTGTAGAAATGGGGTATTCCATCTGCGCTCTTACAAGCCATAATAGAGCTACACACAAACACTTGGATCTGTAAAAACTTGGAGACAGATCCCCCATCTCCAGAAAAATACAAACATCACGTGGAGTAAAACCAGATTGTGTGCTGGCGCCCCCTCCTCTTCAATATTTTCATCTCCGATCTATCACAGTTACTTCAAGATGTCAACTCCCATCCTCCAAAACGTACCAGGACCAGAGTTAGCAATTTATTGTACGCAGATGACCATGTCCTGCTCAGCCACACCAGGGTCGCCTTGCAGAGATTACTCGATCGGCTGTCCCCCTATACCATCGAAAACAAACTGGAACTAAACCTATCAAAGAAGAAGGCAATCACCTATGGGTTAAGGAAATATCAAGGTGGTGGGTGGCAGTCCAACAGTAAAAGTATTGATAGGGCCCCCTCAAATATATATCTAGAGGTCCATATAGACAGAAGGGGCTCATTCTTAAAACACAGAGACGAGGTAGAAGCTAAAGCTCAGACAATCCAGGTGGCATTTATGAATCTGGCAAGGCAGCTATCCGGCCCAAACTTGACCCCTCTTATAAGGGTCATGAAGGCAAAAATACTCAATTATCTCTCTATGGTCAGGAGATTATGCAGGGGAAAGACAACGCATTGTGAGGAAAATAACAACAAGAGCCTTCCAAAAACCTCATCCCCTGCCCAAATACAACTTGAGTTTGGTCTCCACGATCATGGAGCGGTTGGGGCAGGAGCATTCATCAGGTTGTGCAACAAACTACGCACTTCCAGAGAAGAAAGCTTGGAGGCTTTTTTAGTGTGGCAGGAAATTTCAACCAGTCAGCTCGAGCGATCGTACAGACGCTACCTACAAGATTCCTTAAAACTCTTGGATGCAGTAGAAATTTGGAGCTCCAATCCTTCACAGCAGGCACTTAAAATGTATATCAAAAGGAATGTCCACTCCTGGTCCTTCCATTTGGACAGAGCCCAACTGGTACAACGTAAGCATGCCTGGTCAGTCATATCAGGGTTTAAGCCAGGAGTTGTGGTGCCAGACTTGACATGCACATACGCAGTGTTTTGGCGAAAAAGATTCTTGGCCCTCAGAATGGGAGAATGGCCATTCCTGTATCACTTGCCAGGCTGGTGCTGTACAAACACTAATATAATGTGCAGGGGGAATGGCAGTAGTACGGAAACAATTAAGCTTAAGCATGGGGTATGCTTCTGCCCCTCACTCCTTAATAACTAAAAGATCCGGCTACGGTCCGAATCGGAACAATCTTGATGTTCGCTCCAGGCCGACAAGCCATCCTTGAATACATGATTCCGGATAATCCAGTGCTTAATATCCAGTTCACTAAGTTTGTTAAAAGAGAAGTAAAAAGACTTACAAACTGTGAGAGCCAGCTAGTCAGTGATTGTTAATTTACACTGGGCAGCACTAAGCATTTTGTATCGCTGATCTGTTTACCTTATTGTATTACTTGATAGCAGCCGAACCTGGTATTTTGCACATCGTTCTTTTATTGTCCCCTGTCTTGCACGATTTTGAAGTTTTTAGTATCTTATGTAGGGTTCTTAATTATTTACAAAAAGAATTGCACAATCAGTGGATTAGTTAGCAGCCTTTTAGTAACGATTAGTGTCTTGCCCCTTTGTTTTAGCATGAGGTTAAAACTAAAAGGAATTATCGCGGTTTTAATTGTGTCTTAATCAAGAGGACTCCTTGTTTAAATGCAGTCCACAGTTAAACAGCATGAATACAGAGAGATTACGTATTCACTAATAGGTGTCAATAAGGTTTTGAAATAACAATTTATCGTTAAAAATCATACCTTTCTATTATCTGCTATTTATACGTGGAGCTGTTAATGGATTAGATGGACACATCTAGGCTTGCATTTAAAAGAGCTAAGGATACAGAAACTCAGTTAACACTCTTTTCTATTGCCCCACACATATAAATATTTTAGCAACTGTCTGACTTACATTTTTATTGCTGCATTTCCATCATTGTAATAATTGTTATTAATGAAACAATAAAGTATTCACACACTAGTACTATGCAGATATAAATACAAGCTAAGAATAGTAAGTTCTACTAAATTTGGGGTTGGGTAAATCAAGGGTCTAGCACATCCTTTCTCCAACCTCAGAGAATTTAGCTCCCACTAGGTTAGGTAGGTGCAACACCACACCTCACTTAGTATGTCTACTAAAGGAGATGCCAGTACCTCTCTTCCTAATAGATGCAGTGAATGTTTGTTCTAAGAACTGTAAAGCACTGTGTGCATTTAGAAAGCTGAAGACAGGGAGAAGTGCCAACACTCAACGCCTTGTAGAGGTGTTACTGTTGGATGACCTGAGGAAAGCCTCTGGGTCAGATGAAGAGGACAGAGTGGGTTGGCCAGGGAATGAAGATAGGGCAGGACGGGAACCCCTCTTTGAACTAGAATTAGACCCAGTCCAAGTGGACCCTGATGGATCTCACCTGGACAATTCAGACCTTTCAGAGGAGAACACAGAGGGACAAGAGGATGGATACCCACTTTGATCCTCCTGGGAAGGGCAGAGTAGACCAAGAAGGTCTAGATCCTCCTCTGCAGAGTCCAATGCTTCTAGACAGTACAGTCAGTAGGGACCTCCATTTCTAGTAAAGGAGGGACCTCTTTGGAAAAGGAGCACCAAATGCTTGAACGTGAGAAAGATAGGCTTAGAGTAAGGAAAGAGCAGTTGGCCCTTAACAGAGAGTCACAAGAAGTCCAGAAGGCTAGGAGGAAATTGAGACTAGAGTTCCATGGTGGCAGCAACAGTGTCCCTAGAAATAAGGAACATTCCTTTGACCATAGGAACCTGAGCAAGATTGTCCCTCCCTACCATGTTGTGGATGACATCCACAAATGGATAACTGCTTTAGAGAGGGCTTGAAAAGTTCAGAGGGTCCTTCAAGAGCAGTGGGCGGCTATCTTGTGGCTCTCCTTTGCTGACAAAGGTAGAGATAAGCTCCTCACTGTTAGAGAAGAGGGTGCTGACAATTACTCCATTTTGAGGAGTGCTCTCATTGAAGGGTTTGGCTTAACCGCTTAACAGTACAAGAATAAGTTCAGAGACACCCAGAAGACACATAATAAGGACTGGGTAGACTTTGTGGATAGTGCTATTAAGGCTCTCTGAAGAATGGTTGCTTGGCAGCAAGGTGCATGATTTTGAAGGATTTTACGATTTAATTATGAGGGAGCAGATCCTTAATAATTGCCAAAATCAGCTATTGCATTGGTACCTGGTGGACTAAGATCTGACTTCTCCCCAAGAATTGGGAAAGAAGGCAGATAAATTGGTCAGAGACAGGGTGAAGCAGAAAAACCAGAATCATAGTGGTGACCAGAAGAAGCAAGATTCTTCAAAAGCTCAAGATAAGGTTGGGGACAAGGGTAAAGACAAAGAGTATTCATCAGGCCCCAAAAACCTGCATCTGGTGGGGGAGTCACAATACAACAAGGGAAAAGGCAAAAAGAAACCTTGATGCTATCTCTGTAAATAGAAGACCCATTGGACAAGAGATGCTAAGAACATAAGGAAATGAATTGTAACACAGCTTGCGCATATTAGACCATTTAAACCCGGATGGGAGTACTAGAATATGTCTAGTCTTTAGCGCTATCTATTTCCTTATTCTATCCCTCTGGAGACTGGGCGAAAATGACATAACATGTTCTTGTCACGTAACCATAATTACATCTCTCCATATGATCCTCCGTTATGGCATATCATTGGGTCACGTAAGATGGTTGAGTAGGTGCTCCTTTAAATGAGGAGAAACGTTAAGAACTATTGGGTCCCCATTCGGCTTTTCAACCATCATGGCGGATATTGTCCCTCCACAGTTGGGAGTCCCTTTTCAGTGTTCTCCAAAACATGAGACACGGTTGGGTATAGTCCCAAGTTAAAGCGCGATAAAAATATTTACTTTAACGTCATCTGAAAGGCGCCCGGTTTTATACTATACAACTTAACCAACATGGCGGGGACAGTTCCCCCAAAGCAAAAAGTCCCTCTTTAGTGTTCGTTATAACGCGAGACTCGGCTGGGGAGAGTTCCAAAAAAAGCGCGAGTAAATACCTATTTAAATGTCATCCAATTAGCGCACAGACGAGTGTCCTGTATCGTGCATTTGGCCGACTTGGCTGCCGGCGGAACCCCATATGAAGATGACGACCGACTCTGTGACGGTAAGCAGAATTGCGAGACCACCTTAGTCCGTATAACGGAGCTCTTTAAATGCCCCCATATAACGGACAATATGTATTTTTGTTGTCCATCTTTAGAAATGCGAGTAAGCCTCTCCCGTCCCGAGTACGTCCGAGTTGGTGGAATCCCTGTGACAAAGCCTTACTTGACTCTACTAAGGTAATTACTTTGTTAAAGTTATCTAACATCGCGGTTTAGCTTAAGCGTCCAGCCAAGCCCACATAATGGAGCCTGTCCAAATGCCCTCACGTAACGGACAATATGTAATTCTGTTGTCCGCTTTTAGGAATGCCAGTGAGCAGCCTCCCTTCTTGAATACGTCCTAGTTGGTGGAATCCCCGCGATAAAGCCCGACTTGATCCTTTTAAAGGTAATCGCTTCTTTAAAATTACTTGCTAGTGTGGTTACGCTTATCGGTAAGATGCTCCGTGGTGTTATTCTCTTACACGATTGTACGAGACCACTAAAGGGTTTTGCTATTTTTAGCACGACTGTTTGATACTATTAAAGGGTTATCCCCCTCACAGTTTATATGTTACACCTCTTTGTTATCAGCCCGCTATAATCTGTGACCAGCCTACGTACCTTATAGGAGCCTTAACTATAAACAAACCAGGCTATAATTTTGAGGGGATTTTCCCTTTATTTTTTAACCCATCACCCGTGGATATATTTCACTCTTTTCATTGGCACTTGGGACCTCTCACAATCGGCTTACTACCCCCCGTATTTTGTTTCCCTGATTTACCAGCTACCGGAGCCTCTGATTCAAATGCTTTGACCTCATCAGCGGCACCGAAGCCACAACATTAGTCCTTGCAGGTAACTGAACCTGAGGTATAAATAAATTTTCTAAAAAACTATCACCTTAGAGTATAGATTAAAGAAGGGCTATAATTAATGGGCGTCTTTTAATGCGCTACCAACAGGAGCACTTATTATCGATACAACCACTACTGATAGCGAGATGACAGGTTCAACTTCCGACTTGACCAACAGGACGTCTTTGAAGAGATGAGATAATATTCAAAAGTTTTTTACATCATAGTAGGTACTTTCCTATTAGTTTGTCTCTCTAGAGGGGGGCTTGAGTGTCTCCTGAATTATTAAGAACAGAGATATAATGACCTATCTTTTTATATCTAGAGAATTCTACATCTCTGTTTACCTTACCTATGTTAACTAATTGGTGGAGCAACGAGCCGCATAAGCCCGACCAAAGGAACCACAAGCCCAGATTAAATAGCCTGGTAAATTGATTGCTTCGGTCTATAACTGTTATACTAAGTATTAAAAGGAAATCTTTGATCAATGACAATAATCGATTATACCTTTTCATTAAGGTTACAATTGGAATCCATCTCCTTTTGCAGTCGTGACGGTGGCCCTCAAATCGCACGCCACCTTAAACAAAATAAACAGGTAATACTAATAAAAGTGAAACCACCAATGCCACACGAGTTTAGAAGAACGTATGAGTTGTTGGGGCAAATTAGGACAATTGGGTCATGCAATTTACCATCTGCACCTTTCTGTATTAAAAACACAAATATTGAGTGGCCGAGCTAAAAGCCCTGGGGTCTTAGGTCTACGACAATGAGTGTGTGATTATTAAATGCGTGTCTAGTGTTGTGAAGTAGACTCTATTGTTCATTTAGCTTAGGCTATCAGTTTGCCCTCTTTAGATTCCACTGAATAGGGAATCTCTTATGGGAGTGTCTCCAACTGGTCTGTTGCTGCACAGTGTCAAAAAATGTCAACCTCAAATGTACTATATAGAGAAGGTCTATACATGTTTCCTCTTTTCTAAAAGCAAATAATATTATGAAAATGAAATGTTTATATGCTTATATATTGGAAATACGGGACTAAGACAAAGTTTTTTTACTTCCAGATTTTACTTCTCTCCCCCTACCCAGCATACTACCCTGGCCCTGATGAAGGTGTTGCCATATTGGCTTTTCACCGAAACGCGCGTCGGCATGTTGTCCCAGGAATACGGCATTCTGTCCTAACTACATCAGGACCCGTATTAATACTATCTACCTGGATGAACCTCCCGATCTAGGCAACTTACTGAATATCTATTGTTGCCTAAGCCAGGACTATATGAATGGATGAATGGTAGTTGAATGCTTAAACTAGAGTTAGAGACAATCCCTGTATGAATGAGTGTGCAAGTTTGTCTGAAGTGTGGTCAGTACTGGGTAGCTCTTAATCTTTAACAAAAACTTTTGCTATGTATTTTGTGATATATCAATGTGACTATCTAATTTGCATATGTCTGTCTTCTGAAAATCACTAATAATATATTTAAAAAGAAGAAAAATAAAAAGTATGTATTTTTCTAATATATCTTGTTTAGTCTGCTTTGATTGACCTGGTGTTTGTCCTGTGCAGCGTCAGCCCTTGGGCTAATCACCCCCCCTTTTTTTTATTTTTTTTTAATCATTTTTGGATCCTCTAACTAGGACCTTTATAAACACTAGGCAGGGTACCTTCTTTCGTTTTCTATACAGAAGAGATGCTGATTGTCCAAAGTCCACTGAAACTACTCTTACCACCACTGACCCCAAGGCAACTGCTTCCCCTAGCACAAGTACAAGTGGTGGTACAGGGAACAAGGTACTGGTGGGGTTAACCTTGGGATCTAACATGTGTTCTAGCTTAGTCAGAACTCCAGCTCAGACTGTTCTAGTCTGTGATGGTGGCATGGATATTGCCACCTTACTTGTCAGTCCCAGTAACCTGGGCAAGTACAGACAACAGCCTCTGATCAATGGAACAGAGGCAATGGCCTACAGGGACACAGGGGCCAGTGTCACAATGGTGACAGAGAAGCTTGTGTCTCCTGGACAGATCATACTTGGCGAAATGTCCCAAGTGGCCAATGCAAACAATGGCAGGACTGATCATTCCTTGCCAGTTGTTAATTTCAGCTGGGAAGGGGTAACTGGCCCTAAGAAGGTTGTGGTAAGTTCAGACCTACCAGTAGATTGTTTGTTGGGCAATGATTTGGAGATTTCAGCCTTGGCTGAGATTGCAGGCGTGTCCCTCACCAAGGAGTTGTGTGGCTCCTGTGCCACATGCCAGCCAATGGTAGGCAGGTGGCACTACAAAATCCCCCTAATACCACTTCCAGTGGTGGGGGTTCCCTTTGAGAGAATTGAGATTGATATCATGGATATCATTGATTCCATAAACCGTCCTACAGCATCTGGGCACAGTTACATACTAGTGGTGGTGGACCATGCCACTAAGTACCCAGAAGCCATTCCCCTTAGAACCACCACAGCTCCTGTAGTGGCCAGGGCAATCTTGGGAATCTTTTCCAGAGTGGGCTTCCCTAAGGAGGTTTTAACTGACAGGGGTACAAAGTTCATGTCAAGTGACATCACTGCAATGTGGAAGTGTGGGGTGAATTACAAATTCACCACACCCTATCATCCACAATGCAATGGGTTAGTTGAGAGATTCAACAAAACCCTGACGGGAAAGATCATGGGCCTCCCAGTAAAGCTTAGGCGAAAATGATATGTCCTTCTGATATGTCTATCTATTTGCCTACAGAGAGGTTCCTCAGAAGGGGGATGGCTACAGCCAATTATAACTTGTGTTTGGACAATCATGTTTGGGGTCCCTTGTATTTGGTGAAGGAGGGATCGGAATTACCTCTCAAACCTCCCAAACAAGACATGGTGGACAATGTACTTGGTCTCCGCCCCAGCAGGGCTGAATACATGAAGAAGGCAAGCAAAAACCCAGAGGCCAGTCAAGTATTGCAAAAAGCTTGGCATGACCAAAAGGCTGTCCTGACTGTTTACCAGTCAGGTCAGAAAATGTGGGTGTTGGAGTGTTTGACTCCAGCATCTCTCCAAGATAAATGGAGTGGACCCCACACTATCAGGGACCAGGTGAGGTCGTTGGCACTCCTAGTAGCCCCCATAGAGTGTTCCATGTGAACAGACTCAACCCTTTTTGCAGACGGGGCTGACATGGGCTTACTCTTGGCATATGATGAGGGACAGGAGGAAGAAAGTGACCCTCTCCCTGATCTCCTCTCACAAAACCCTGATGATAGGTTAGGTGATGGTGTAAGCATGGCAGGCAGCCTCACTGAACAACATCAATTTGATTGCAGGAAGATCCTCAATCAATATAGGCATATGTTTTCTTTGACATCCAGTCAAACCACCTGGTGTACCCATAAAGTGGACACAGGTGAGAGTCTACCTGTCGAGAATAAAATCTACAGGCAGCCTGACCATGTCAGAGATTGCATCAGGACAGAGGTCCAAAAGATGCTAGAATTGGGAGTAATTGAGCCCTCAGATAGCCCATGGGCTATTCCAGGGACCTTGGTACCAAAACCTCACACCCAGGGTGGTAAGAGAGAGATGATTTTTTGTGTTGACTACAGGGGACTCAATGCAGTCACTAGGACTAATGCTCATCCAATTCCTAGGGCAGATGAGCTTATTGGCACTTTGGCCTCAGCCAAATTCTTGAGCGCATTTGACCTAACTGCTGGTTACTGGCAAATCACACTAGCCGAGGATGCCAAACCAAAAACAGCATTCTCAACCCCTAGAGGTCATTATCAATTTATTGTGATGCTCTTTGGTTTGAAGAATGCACCGGCCACATTCCAAAGGCTGGTGAATAAAGTCCTCACATGTATGGAAGCCTATTGTGCAGCATATCTTGATGATATAGCTGTCTTTAGCTCCACCTGGGAGGATCATCTGGTCCACCTGAAGAATGTTTTAGAGGCCCTGCAGAAAGCAGACCTGACTGTCAAGGCTACTAAGTGCCAGATAGGGCAGAGCAAGGTTACGTACCTGGGCCACCTTGTGAATGGGGCACAGGTTCAATCACTTCAGAGCAAAATCCAGACCATCATGGACTGGGTTGCTCCAACTATCCAGACTCAGGTCAGAGCTTTCTTGGGCCTGACTGGGTATTACAGGAGATTTGTAAAAGGCTATGGGTCCATAGTGACTCTCTTGAATGATCTAACCTCCAAGAAAATTCCCAAGAAAGTTCAGTGGACAGTTAGCTGTCAGAAGGCATTTGATGATCTCAAGCAGGCCATGTGCACTGCTCCGAGCAATTTATTGTCCAAACAAATGCATCTGAGTTGGGGGTAGGGGCTGTGTTGTCACAACTTAATGCAGAGGGTCAGGATCGACCAGTAGCTTTTATTGTCAGATGGTTGAACCCCAGAGAGAAAAGTTGGTCAGCTATAGAGAGGGAAGCCTTTGCTGTGGTCTGGACCCTGAAGAAACATACTTGTTTGGCACTCACTTAATTGTTCAGCAGACCATGAGCCCCTCTCATGGCTAAAACAGATGTAGGGTTAAAACCCCACACTTTTGAGGTGGTCCATTTCTGTACAGGGGTGTAGGAGGTATGATTACAAACACCGGGAGAGCCCTCCGTTAGGCTCTCAGTGTTCCCGGTACTAGCCTTCTAGTTCCGGACAGAACAAAATGGTTGCTGCCGACCAGAGACACATTTCTGCCCTCCTGCTGCTGAGCCAAGCTCGAGCAGGGGAAGGCAGAACAGTAGGCATCCTGTCACAGGACCACCTACCAGACAGGATTTAGTGTATTAGGGCTGGGTGGGTGCGCGTGCCAGCACCTGAAAGTCTGTATGAGGGGCACATTTGGTGTCCCTGTGTATAGTCCAGTTCAAACCAGTCCTGGGAGCCATTGGCTCTCCCTCTGGTGCAAAACTGGACAAAGGACATGGGAGTAACCTCCTCCCTGTCCAGACCTAAGGCAGGGTCCCCTGAATCTTCCCAACCCTTTCCCTAGGGTACTAAAGAGCTTGCCTTGGTATGGGTCGCTAGATTCGTCATGGAATAAGATTCAAAACTGAAACCACTTAACTTCTACCGTCTGGGCACTCTGGACCTCGTTTGGGCCTGACTTCATCTACCATCCAGTCTGCTGCATCATCTGTGCCTGTGCATTGTACAGGAACCTTCCAAGGCCTGTGAAGCATCAAGGGCAATCGAAGAAATCTCCCTTGGAGTGAAGGAGTCACTCCCCTGCATTCACAGGCACCGCAACGAAGACGACCGGTCTGCAGATCCTGATCTCTGTGGGCTCTGCAACACAGGGGGTGGATTTCCTCAGCTCCTGAGGTTTGCTCTACCAAGTTTAAGGCCAGTAGTCCTTGTGGCTGTTGCAGTAACTAACTCCCTGGGTGCCATGTCCCTTTGCAGTTTCAAAGGGTTTTTGACATCTTTGCAAGAAGATCTTTGGCTCTAAGTAGCCCCAACCTCAAGCATCTCCAGTGAACAGAATCTACGGCCACACCACATCATGTACAATGTGGCCTGCATCTTTTGGTGAGTTGCTTGAAGTCCCATTCGACGTTGTGGGTCCGTTTGAGGGTCACCTTTGTTTTCCTTGGGCTCCCCTGATTGCTGGGGCCTGCCCTGACTCCCCTGTTTGTGGTGAGCCTCCTGGACCTTGCTGTTCCGAACCGTGAACCTTCTTGACTTCCTGTGTGGGTTGCATTTGCCAAAGCTTGTTGGTACTCCCGCCGGACACCGACCCCTCAGCACTCGACATCCTTCCTGGGACAGTTCGTATCTGGGTCCTGGCCATCCTCAGCGTCGCCAGGTCCTCGCAGCTGCAGAGTCAAGGTCAGAGTCAGCCTCCCTGAAGCAGCCGGCATCGGAAGGCGTCTGTCTTCCAAGTCTCCCGGTCACTCCCGAGTAACAGAGACATTGCCCCCTCTGCTTTCAGGTACTCTTCTTCAAGCATCCACGTTTGGATTCCTCCGGACACATTCTCCTCTTCCAGCAGCGGCACCTTCCTGAAGTTCTCCATTGGGTTCGACTGCGGTTTCCGATGCCACTTCACACTTATGAACCCATCTTCCCTGGGATAGGTAACTTAGGTACCACAGTATCCAGGGGTGGGGTGGCTCTCCAACCTTCTGTCTTCCAAAGGGTTTCTACAGGGTCCTCTGGGAAGGGTCCCTAATCTTTATAAAATCCAACCGCGACTTGAACATAGACTTGTACTGAGAGTGCGGTCTTGTTCACACACTGCACATGCTCTCAGTGGGGTCCCTATCTGCTTGAAAGACAAAATAAATGTCTGAGGGTCAAAAAAATGCCAAAGATTCACTGTGTAGACTCAGGTGATGGTGTCAGGAGATGGACTAAAATTAACTGGTGCTCAAATATGTGACCAGACAGCACTTAATTCCTGAATTTGGAAAAAAGTGCCCATCAGTTCCCGCCCGGTTCCGCCTTATACATCATTTGGGCTTTCCTTACCCAGGAAAGAGTGTAATCTGTCCATGAATGTGGTATTGGAAAATAGACAGATTAAGCACAATGAGATTGTGCAGTGGGTGGGACCGGAATGTTGTGTGAGGGTAGCTGAAATGCAGTGCGTGAAAGTGGTGAAAAAATATATAAAATTGGGTAGTGATTGAGTAGAAACGAAAAAAAAATTTATTTGGACTCTCTTAACACTCCCAACATTAAAATATATGAGTGAAAAAACAAGCAGATTTAACATAATATCTGCAGGTCAGTAGGGTCAACATGTTTCAGCAATTGTGACTCTAAATATGTCACTGCTTTCATCAGGACCTTGATTATAAAAGCTACTGCAAAGATTGGAAAAGTATCACCTGTATACTTCTCTGTATTGCTCAGTCCTCTCCTCCGTAACTACAATGAAAAAGGAAAAGAAACAGCACCAAAACAAGAGAAACACAGTGAAATTAACATGTAGGCATAAACATTTTGTACTGCCATATGGTATAATTGGCACAGCATATATACCAGAAGTATGGTCATAAATCACCATTATCTTAATTGGAATATCCAAACCTTCTTACCTATTTGGTAGGAGGAAATGCGTCACCCCACCTGGCTGCAGCTCAGGTATGAGGAGCACCACTCTAGTGAAAACACAGAACAGAACAAAACACTCAGACTCACACTTGTGTGACACACAGTAATTTGAATGGAAGACGGTCATTATGGTGAAATTTGCCTGCATGTTTATTCTCAACTAGACCGCAACAGATTCATGGTCATAGTATTATCTTTGACCAGCTGCTCATTCTCGTTATACAAATGTCTATTTGTAGCTGTTCAGTTTTTTAACGCTACAATCTTTTAGGAAAGACAACTTAGAGCCTGCACGTCGTCATTCTATATTTTATATCTCTGCGCTCGCATATTTGACCATGTATTTTGACATTTTCTTTATGGGTATCTCACTTCTCGGCAGAGCGTGTTACCAAAAAGTGTCGAGACTCCGGCCTTTCAAAATCAATATCATTTCGCTGTAGCAGTTCTCACCCAGAGTATCGAGCCACCCGCCTTACGTTATTACTACCGAGCCACTAGTTTACCCTTACTCCGGCCTTGTATACCAGAATATTTATAATGACACTGACCTTCCAGTCGGTACACCGGGCGTCCCTCTGAGCAATCTGGGGGGGCGCCGGTGTCTTGTTCATTCTCCATTTTGTTTACTCCGACTGACGTGAATACCGGTGTCCACGTGACTATCGGACCACAACTCTACCTGGTGGTATTGGGAGTTGTAGTTCCTGAGGTTACGGCTCATTCTTCGATGCCAGTTATTTCAATGAATATTGCCCAAATTACAGTTCCTGGTGGCGATGCAAATTAGGGAACGGACGATAGATTTATAACGTCCTTTGATGTTAGTGTTCATATTTATAAGGCACATGATCATCCTGGATGTATTGGCTCTATTGTATGTCCGATAATCTTCGGATCGGTGTTGAAACACTTATAATTAGGGAAGGAGCTCCTCGATCATTCATTCTACTTATTTGGTAAAAATGTGTTCATAATCAAAAACTACAAATCTCCCGGGTAGTCATGGGAGTTGTAGTATGGGGATCCTTTAGCCCAAAATGATAGCTACTTTGAGTCATTACTTGCTGAGGATCACATGATATTAATCACATCGTTCTTTACAGGTAGGAGATACGTGGTTAAGTAGTATCCACTCCTTTTAAGTTTTATAGTCTTCGCCAAAAACTACAAGTATACCCAGATGGTCATAGGGTTTGTAGTCCGTGCCCAGACCTAATGGAAGAGTTTACAGATGACAATCGTGTTGCTAATTATTTCGATGTAATCATCATAACATTTTAGAACATCCAGCAGAACTATTTATTATTTGAAATATTGTGCTTTCATGATTATAAAGGAACTATTTTCATATGTAGAGATCCAGGAGGATCACATTAGTGATTATATGATTGCAATCCCTATTTCTATGGTTTTTTAGACTGTCTTAAAAACTGTCATTTTCAGAAACGCAATGATATTGAGTTAAGCTTTTTTAAGTAAGGTACCAAGCATCAAGCAATAATTAGGAATGACTTTATTATATACGTAGTAGTGTAATGAAGTTAATGTACATGTGTTTCTATATTGTTTACAGTGTACCCTGACGAAGAGCACTAGATGCTCGAAATGCATTGGTTTTAATAAACGCTGTTTTGGAAGAACCCCTGCATCTGTCGTGTTTGTGCTAGAGGTCCGGATGGGCACAGCATTTTCACTAGAAACTTGAAAACGGCATTAAGATCCCGGCTGTGGATGGAAGTAAAAAGATGATCATTTCAGATAATACAGATTAAAAAAGGTTGAAGAAAGAAAACATTGGAACAAAATAATTAAAACGAAGAAAGCTTTGCCAGAGAGGCGCCATGCAATAGTGAGGTCGGATGGGGCGAACTCTTTTGCCCCTCTCATGGACTCTTACAAATTGACCATATGGTAGGTTGTTTCTCAGTGCTCTAGGATAGCAGCTATCATAGCTGAGAAGAGAATTGCGTGCCATCGGTTTCTTATACAGTTCTGACTTCAAACCATCCGTTTTGGCGATGATGAGAAGATCGAGAAAAGGTAGTTCAAATTTACTTTATTCAATGGTGAACCGTAAGAATGGATTCTGGGTGTTTAGCCATTGATGAAAAAGGATGAGGTCGTCAGATGTTCTACGTCAAATCACCAGAATGTCATCAATGTATCGCTTCCATATGCAAAGCGATTGATGAAACGGATTCCTGTGTGATAGGACAATGTCCTGTTCAAAGTTGTGTACTTATAAGTTCGCCAGACTTGGCGCGAAAACACTGCCCATACTGGTCCCGGCGACATGGAGGTACACTGTGTCCTCAAATTTAAAATAGTTCTCCTTCATGGCAATCTCTGCCAAACTCATTAGTAAGGAAACAGGAGTGATGGATGCTGGTTCATTTTCTCCAAGAAGTTTTCTCACCACTTCCAATGTCTCTGTTTGCGGGATCGAGGTGTATAAGGACTCCACATCAAAGGAAGCCAAGATGTCAGTGAATTGGTTAAATTCGATCTCCGGCAATAATCTTAAGACATCTTTGGTGTCTTTCAGAAACGTTGGCATCTTCTTAACCATGGGATTTAGAAAGTGGTCTACAAAGGTGGATAGGGGTTCAAGAAGTGAACCGATGCCTGATATTATCGGACGTCCCGGAGGCGGACGTTGTGGCTGTGTACCTTTGGTAAAGTATAAAAGTAAGGTACTGTTGGATTGATGTTTCTCAAAAATAAAGCCTCATTAGAATTAATCCAGCCTTCGGTAACAGCCTCTTCCACCATGTGGCCAATGGTGTTCTTAAGACGCTCCGTTGGATCAGTGGGCAGGGGAAGTTAGGACTTGGTGTCATGTAATTGTCGTAGACACTCTTTTCTGTAGGCGGTGCTATCTTGTAGGACAATACCACCGCCTTTGTCAGCCGGTTTTATCGTAATGTTTTCGTTAGATGTCAGAGAGCGTAAAGCATCTTGTTATCTCTTGGGCAGGTTCACAAAATAATTTTTCTGGGATTGAAAAACAAATCCAAATAATTTTTGATGGCTTTCTCAAAGGCGATGACTTTTGCTGGAATACCAGCGATTGGAGTTTGGGTTTCTTCAGTCCAGTATTGGTATTGCTCACATCAAGTGGTTCATCATTCTTATTAGCAAAAAAGAAATGTAATCTTATCTTCCTAAAGAGTTTAGCCATTTCTAATCTTGCAAGGAAGGGATCACCTTGTTGGGTTGTGACAAACCCTAGGCCTCTATTCAAGAGAGCTTCTTCAGTCTCTGACAACGTCTCGTTGCTTGTCCCTGGGCCTTCTTGCGGTATCTTCTTCCCATTCCTTAGGTCCATTGTGGCTGGTTGCTGTGGAATTCCCCAGTGTACACGCCGTTTGGGTCCTGGTCTCTTGCGCCCCCCCCCCCCCCGGGTGACACGCTCTCAGTGGGGTCCCTATCTGCTTACCTTGGGTGGTTCTGTGGGTCCCCAGCAATTCTACATCCTCTCGACATTGTCCTGACTCAAGTCGTTGTTCTTATACCAATTTCCTAGTAAATGGTTTGGTCCCTCCCTGGGGCCCACTGTGTATTAGTGCTATTTACCTTGATTTCTTTACTTACCTATTATGTGCTTTGTGTCTATCGCCTTGTAGGAGATACTGTAACATACTAGATAGTATTATATAATACATACATATTTCTAAAAATACTTTGTGTGGTTCTCTTTCATTTAATCTATACTATAATATTGCATTCTGGTGAAACAAGCTGCTTTACACTCCTTCAAGACTAAGCCTGAATGCTGCTCTCCACAGCTACAACTTGGATAGCTTCCTAAGGTTGTCTGAGACCTCATAAATGACCATAAGGGTTGTCTGGGCTGGTGCAAGGTGCCCACTTACATTAGTGGACATCACATACCAGGCCAGCCTCTCACAGCTCTGTTTTTTTAGTTGTAGGTTCAGCGGCCACCCGTTCAGATAGCTCTATTTTTTTAACATTAATAACTCAAAAACAGCTAAACAGATTTACACCAAATCACATCAAGCATGCTTTCTGAATAGAGATCTAGCTATCTGCCATATTTGCTGTTTAGCAGTTTTTTCTGTATCACTGTTTTAAATTACCTGCGGAAATTGCATGGGGGGAAATCGGTTCGGGACTCCCTCCCCTTTTCTCTCAGTTTCTGCTTTACAGGTTACCCCAAAACGTTGCAGAAGGTAGCTGAGGTGGATGCAAAAGGCAAAAAGGCAATGCCTTTCACCCTGACGTTCTTTGTCACAGCTGACTGTGGCAAAGATTGTAAAGTCGAAACATGGTATACTATACATGCTATAAAAGCATCAACACACATCCAGGAGTGCATCCAGGAGGGTACTTCATTTGGAGATCTGTACGCATTTTAAATTGGTAACAGGACCTTCACCCATTGAATGCACCGACGCTGTCGGTGGAAGTGATAGGTGTTTTGCAAGAGACCGAGATGCTTGTGTGTGTGTGGCGGTCACCATTAGGTAGTTATAGTTAGGACACAGTTTCCATAGGTAAAGCGTTTTTCGATTTGCCAATAACTTTAGCACAGTAGGACAAATTTTGGGGGCATTTTCAAAACTAGTACGCCACTTACTTCAGCTGCTGTGTTGAAAGCTTCGGGATGATCCGTCAAGCGGGGGCCTAAAAAAAGGGGTGGTCCCAAAGAACTTTTTCTCTATGTTAATTGCCATAGGAAACTTTAGACACGGCTACAGCATAAACTGCTGAATGGAATTACTCCACATTTGTCAAAAAGGTAGCTCTTTTTTCTAGAAATCTTTCTTTTTGTTAAATGGTGTAAATCCGTTCAGTAGTTTTTGAGACATGTAAAGATTTCTCAGATATACAACTGTGTCTGTGGTTGATTCCAGGAACCCTCCCGATCTCATGGCCCAGATCTGAATGACTGCCAACACTTCAAACCAGGAAGTGTTGACATCCATCTTGTGACTCGGTTGAACCGAGTGTTATCTATGGAGGAATCTGGTTCTGAACTACAAGTCCCTTGATCCTTGGGGTTTACTTCCTGTTCCTGATGCAAGGAATCCTGGGAAGAGCGACCAGCTGGAATCCACAAGAGGCGGCTGTTTCGAACGCTCGAGGCAGATTATTGTCACCTTGAAGGGTAGCGGTGTTGATGTGTTTGTGTGTTCAGTGTTTCGACTGACTATTGGAGGTTCCAGGAGTCAGCATAGGGAACCTATTGCTGTGTTGCGTGTGGACACACGCTCTTGTACTTTCACTGTTTACTTTGGATAACTTTATGTTCTGGGATTGTCCAGTAGAACTCTAGTGTCTCGGAGTACACTGTGTAGTGCACTCGATTAGCACGTCGTTGGAGGTAGGTACAGTCTAACCTCATGGAGAGGGTGCCCGTGTGATATAGGACTCGGCCAAGTCTGTTAATTACTTATCTTCATTCCCTAAACCATTGGGTCCGTGTAGCACATTTTCAGACGTACCTCGGAACTCAACTGTATGGGTGGGAACAACCCTACAGTTACTTTCCTTTGCTGTTGTGGATCGTATTGGATATGGAAAACGAGAACTAATTGTTGTTGCACCTTAAAGTTCCCTTTATTCATGACTACGATTGATACATCTTCTCTACTGGTATATTCTCTGAGATTAAGGGAACTTCTTGGCTATGTGGATTTGACCTAGAGTGAGATTCTTTTTATTTGCCATTAACAGGGGAGGAGTTACTACAGGGATTTTTCCTCTTCCCCTGTGACGCTGGACTGTAAAATATTTTTGGTTGTTACAGGAACAAGACAAATATAAACAATCGCTTAACCTGGGTTAGCTAAAGAAGTCTGAGATCTAAGTCTCCTTCTTTTGCTTTACAGGTCTCTTTCCCTGCTGTTCCCATTCCTTCTTTCCCTCGCTTGATCCGATCAACGTTCTGTGTTATTACATTGGCACAATTGAGACGATCAATAGGTGGACCCATGTTTGAGCATCAAATCGACTATGTGGTATTCAGCAAATCACAGAATAATCTGCCCACATATTCTAACCTCCTGGTCAATCTTATGCACAAACATGGCCAGGTTGGATGATGTTATATCTGCCTTACAATTAGTACAAACTGAATTAGCTGCTTCACAGGAACAAACCGCAGTTCTACAGGAACAAGTGGATAGGTTACAGAGAAATCCATTTGATGTTGCAGGTAGTCATACCACTGGGGGCCTTACATGGTCAGCTGGGGGTCCTGCCTCGGGTTCCACTCCCATAACGGTGGAAATCCCAGCTCACATACTATTGGCGGTCCCAGAAAGATTCCATGGAGACCCAACCAAGGTGAAGGTGTTTATGACACAAATATTGTTGCACTTTAACTGTCGTCCCAAGGTGTTTGTTACCAATTAAGCCACAGTTGCCTTTTTGATTTCCTGTTTGGTTGGGGATGCTGCTTAATGGTTTGTTCTGTTAGTTAGAAAAGATGATGCACTATTGTTTGACTAGGATGAGCTTAGACAAGAATTTGAGTGCCTGTTTGATCAGAGAGCCACCACTTTCACAGCATATAGAGATTTGCTTGAGTTGAGGCAAGGCAACAAGGAACTAGTGTAGTATTAGTAGCAGAAACCCATTGGCCAGAGGACAAGCAAGCAGCTTTGTTCTATCAGGGGTTACGTGAAGCTCTGAAAGACGTTCTAGCCCAGACAGGCCCCCAGCCCACTTCCTGCTTAGATTTCATTAATTTGACTTTACTGTTAGACTACAGGATTAGCGAACGTAAAGGAGAGAAGAAGAGAAGATTATTCCACTCCAGATATGAAAGGAGTCAGGCACCAGGGGGTAAAGTAGTTACTGCATTCGAAACCATGAAGATAGGGACAGTAAGAGCTTCCCTGACTAGTGAGGAGAAAGAACAAAGGAGGAAGTTAGGTCTCTGTCTATATTATGGTAAGAAGGGTCACTTTTTGAGGAATTGCTTTTCGAAACCTGAGGGTAGAGTCGGGGGGTTGCAAAGCACTGCAGCTGTCCTCATGTAAGGGTCGGAAAACTAAAAAGCTCTGGATCAGGGGAGGGGAATCCCAAGAGCTATACTGAAATCCCTTCAGTTAACAACGTGACTAGCTCCTTTAAGGAATACTTCTATTTTGACATTGAGTTAAGAGCCGATTTTGGTGATCACAACGTAAAGGCATTGCTTGATTCAGGAGCCACAGGGTTTTTTATGAATGAAACTCTGGTGAAACAGTTAGGTAATAAAACCAAAAGGAAATCAGAGATCGAGATTGTGTTAGCAGTGGATAGCAGAAAGTAAGATTCAGGACCTATACGTTGGCAATACTCAGGAACTAGAAATTATATGTATGGGGAATCACACAGAGCAAATAGTGTTTAATATTATTAAAGCACCTCAGTATGGTATCATCTTGGGATTGCCTTGGCTGCAAAATTATAACCCCAAAATTGATTGGGTAAAGAAGTCTGTTTGTTTCGAGGGCTTGTTTTGCATGCAACATTGTGTGGTTCAGTTGACTTTCCCAGTACAAGCGTTGGTTATTAAACATACCATCGCCACTGCAGCAGAACAAGATACCATTCTCCCTGAATAGTATCATGAGTTAAGAGAGGTGTTTTGTGACAAAAAGGCGACTGTGAGGTAGGCCTCCTTCCCGGGGTGGTAGTGCCTTGTCGTCTCATTTATGCGTTAACAGAAGATCAAAATGAGCATTTGAGGAAATTCTTGGACACATATCTAGCTAATGGGTTTATATGCCCGTCCAAATCACCCGCAGTGTCCCCTTTGTTTTTTATTGCAAAGGCGAATGGTGAGCAAAGAACTTGCATTGACTTTAGAGCCCTCAATTAAGTGACTGTTAAAAACAGATACCCCTTCCGCTTATAAATGTGTTATTAGATCAAGTAAAGAATTCAGTTGTCTTCACAAAACTAGAACTGTGAGGGGCCTACTATTTGGTTCGGATGAGACAAGGTAATGAATGGAAGACAGCCTTTTGCACTAGGTATGGGTTGTTTGAGTACAGGGTGATGCCCTTTGGGTTGTGTAACGCCCCAGCAGCCTTCCAATACTTCCTCAATTAAGTATAGAGGGAGTATTTAGAATTTTTTTCCATTGTGTATATTGACTACATCCTAATCTATTCTCCTATTTCTAAAATACATAGTGAACAAGTGAAATTGGTTTGGGGGCTCTTCAAAAGAATAACCTTTTCTGTAAACTCAGCAAATGCGAGGTTCATGTGTCACAAGTGGAATTGTTAGGGGTGATGTTGTCTGAACAAGGGCTGGAAAAGTCAGAAAGAAAGATTTAAGCAGTTCAAGAGTGGCCTGTTCCTGTTACTGTTCATGATGTGCAATGCTTCTTAGGCTTTGCCAATTTTTATCAGAGGTTTATTGATCAATTCTCGAAAGTGGTATCTCCTATAACCTGTTTATTGAGAAAGAAGGTGAAATGCGGGTGGACTGAGGGAGCTCAGCAAGCATTTGAGCATTTAAAGAAGGCTTTCACATCTGCACCTATATTGGCACACCCCAACCCAGAGAAACCATATACAGTGGAAGCTGATGCTTCCGAGGTGCCTGTCGGCGCCGTGTTGTCTCAAAGAAATTCCGACAACGGGCAGTTACATCCAGTAGCGTACATGTCACGGAAACTTAATGATGCAGAGCGACATTACACAGTAGCCGCAAAGGAACTTCTAGCCATATTGGAAGCTTTCATGGAGTGGCGTTATTGGCTGATGGGACAAAACATGTTTTTATGGTATACATTCATCACCGTAACCTACAATTTATTAAGTCAGCTCACATGCTGTCCCATAGGCAGTTACGTGGATGCTCTTTTTTGAGGAATTTCAGTTCATCCTAACTTATACACCAGGTAAGGAAAACAGAAAGGCTGATGCTCTTATGAGCCAGGAATCTATGCTCCAACCCTTGGAGAACCCCACACAAGCCATTATCAATCCGGAAAAGGTGATATGCATGTTGCACACTGAACAGTTCTTAGCAAAGGTCAAAATTGATATGGCAGCTCCTAAATGGCAGGCCTGGGTAGCAAACCATGGAGAATGGAGATCAAGAAAAGGATACCTCAGAGAATAAATCAAATCTTGGTTCCCTCTATGGAACTATGCAAGCAAGTGATGCATTGGTGTCATACAACACCTGTAGCCGGACACAATGGAGGGGAGAAAACCATTGAAAGAGTGTTGCGACAATTTTGGTGGCTTACAGTTAGGTCTTCTGTTAAGACAATGATCCAGAAATGTGAGGTCTGTACTCAAATGAAATCAGATAGGGGTAAGTCGTATGGATGTTTATGTCTCTTACCAACTACTACGATTCCATGGGAACATATTTCCTTGGATTTCATTGTTGGATTGCTTAAAAATCAAAGATGCACTACCATACTAGTAGTGATGAACAGTTTGCCTAAATTGGGATACATCATAGCATGTAGTCAAACACCCTCATCAGGACAAGTGGCTCAACTATTGCTGACACACATCATTCGATTACACAGTCTCCAAAGAGTAACTATGTTGGACCAATTTTGAAAGGTTTGGTGCTCTGCCTTGCACATATCGGCCACCACCTCGACCAGCTTTCACCTACAAACAGACTGGCAAATGGAGAGACTAAATCAGACCTTGAAGCAGTACCTGCAGTGTTACATGGATACCAACAATGAGGCTTGGGTGAAGTGGCTGTGGATCGCTGAGGTGGCATACAATAGTGCTCAACATAGCACGACTCGAACTGCTCCCTATTTCAGCACTTATGGTTTCCATCCTAGGTTCATTCCTTTTGTCCATCCCCGTATATCTGATAAACTTCCTGAGGTTTGGAACAGGGTCAATACAAAAGACATTACAAGTGACCAGGAAGTGGGTAATTGACGCTAAAAACAGGTACAAAAAGTATGCGGATGTGCATAGGAAAAGAGAACCAAAGTACAAGAAAGGAGATGCGGTCTGGCTATTGACTAGGAATAAACAGTTCAGGAAGTATAGCGTTTTCAACCCACGTTACATAGGGCCACATAGGGTACTCAAAGTGGTCAATCCAGTGGCAGTGAAGTTGGCATTACCCAAACATATGAGGATTCATCATGTGTTTCACGTTTCCCTATGAGAAGGTTGCCTTCACCCATTTGGGTTAATCAGTAGCCCGAATATGAGGTACAGGACATCGTAGATGCCAAATATCGAGGACTTAATCTTTGGTAACTGATTTCCTTGAAAGGGTTTGGTCCAGAGGAGAATTCATGGGAACCAGCCTCCAGGGTTCGTGCTCCCAGGTGTGTTCAGAGATTTCATGCGCGATTCCCTTGGAAGCCGGGTCCGTGATAGTGTTCCCTGGGGAGAGGGGTGTACTGATACGATCTGTGGGTGTGCCGTTTTGAGCACTGTCCATACGTGTTATCTACGGAGGAATCTGGTTCCCAACTATCCAAATCCCTTGATCCTTGCTGTGTTCTTCCTTTTCCTGACGCAAGGAATCCTAGGAAGAGCGACCGGCTAGAATCCACAAGAGGCGGCCTTTCGGAACTCCCGAGGCAGATTATTGTCACCTTGAAAGGTAGTGATGTTGCAGTGTTCCCTGTTTCAGTGTTTTCACTGATCATTGGAGGTTCCAGGAGTCAGCGTGGGGTATCGTACTGCCGTGTTTCATGTGGACACATGCTCTTCTACTTTCACTGTTTACTTTTGATAAATGTATTTGCTGGTATTGTCCAGAAGGATTCCGGTGTCTCGGAGTACACTGTGTAGTGCACTTCGGTAGCACGTCGTTCAAGGTGGGTACAGTCTAACCTCATGGAGAGGGTTCCCGTGTGATATCGGACTCGCCGGAGTCTGTTAATTTCCTATCTTCCTTCCCTAAACTATTGGGGCTGTGTAGTACATTTTAAGACGTACTCCTAAACTCAATTATACAGGTGGGAACAACCCTACAGTTACTTTCTTTTGCTGTTTTGGATCATATTGGATATGGAAAACAAGAACTAATGGTTGTCCTTTATTCATGACTATTATTGATGTCTTCTCTACTGGTATATTCTCTGTGATTAAGAGAACTTCTTGGCCATGTGGATTTGACCTAGAGTGAGATTTTTTTATTTGCCATTAACAGGGGAGGAGTTCATACAGGGATTTTTCCTCTTCCCCTGTGACGCTGGGCAGTGAAATACTTTTGGCTGTTACAGGAACAAGACAAATCTAAACAATCTCTTAACTTGGGTTAACTAAAGAAGTCTGAGTTGTAAGTCTTCTTTTGCTTTACAGGTCTCCTTCCCTGCTGTTCCCATCCCTTCCTTCCCTCGCATGATCTGATCAACATTCTGTGTTATTACATTGACAGAAACACACTGAGCATTAAAACTGTTCAGGGGGTCCCAAAGATTGCCACCTCCCCGGGTCTAATAAATTGAAGTGTGGAGGCCCCCCCAACAGCCCCAGGTACCACCACCCCCCTGGGGTTATATTTTATTATAAGGCTTGGGGGCTCCAGCCCCTCATGCAACTCTGGACACCGCCACCTTCCCGGGGCTTTACTAAAATAAGATGCGTAGGGGGCTCTCCACCCCAGGGACGGTCATCTCCCTGGGGCTAGTATACTGAAATGCGGGGCCCCCTGCTGTTCTTGGAACCACCACATCCCCAGGGCTATTTTCCAAATGGAAGGGGGGCCACGTGGGCCTCCTCCTGGAGCCATAAGTGGCCCTGGGGACCGCCACCCCTAGGGCCGGCTCCAGCAATGTCCCGGGGAGCCCACCCCAGGACATTGCAGTTTGCTATGGAATGGTGGGAGCACTGCTCGTGCCATCCTTAGCAGACAGTGTGCTCTGCTTTGACCATGCGAGAGGCTTTGCTCTTGCTTGGTCATAACGAAGCACACTTTGCTTTTACATGCATGTTACCAACTCCCTCTGTGTAAAAGGCAATGCTGGCTATGCAGGAGGTGGGAGCAGGTTGAGACCGTGGGGGCTTCACGCACCACCCACGGTACCCAAGGAGATGACCATGGCCTGAGAGAAGGGGACCCTGGGGCTCAAAATGGCCCAGGTGGGGGACCGCCTGGCCCCCCTCCCTTAAAAGAAAGTACATTTAAAAAAAAAAAGAAATGGCCTGGCCCAGGGGATAGAGTCCCTGGGACGAAAATGGCAGCTCCCCTTCCCATTATGTTTAATTAAAAAAGATGAAACAATGGGTCAGGCCCTGGGGGATGGGATCCCGTGGGCCCAAAAGGTTTGAGATGCTGTGGATGATGTCTTCAGTGATGTCATTTGAGAAGTCATGAGTTATGTCAATGGCCATGTCATGAGTGATGTAATATGTGAGGTCGTAAACACTGCATTGCGGACCTCAAATTATAGTTAACTCAGGTAACTATAACGGCTGGATTTATCTGGTTTTGTATTAGTAAAATCTGACCCTAACTATAACGTCCCTGTAACCTTTGTTTTTTGTGTGAAAATATATCTGGCCGAAAATCGTAGGTCGTCTTTTTTGTTACCTGACGCACTTTGCACTTTGCATGGTTGAAAACTCATGGAGAAATGAAAAAGAAAAAAAGAAAATAAACATGAAGTGAGCAACTCAAATGTACCTGTATTTGCTGTTTGGTGTGCTGCCTTTCTGTGACCCTCTGTGACCCGGTGGTTATTGTTGAGGATCTGCATGGAAAACGTATTCCTATATACATATATATATATATATATATATATATATATATATATATATATACATATATATTCTCAAACAAATCCATTTAGGGAAAATGAAGTCGCAATCACAGAGAAACAGTTTTCCAAGTTCTTTAATTTTCAAGGTTTCCCAGTTCGAAAGACCAAACCGACGCGTTTCATTCTCACAGAGAAATTGATCACGGTAGGAATGACGATGTTTGTTACAACCAATAAAAATACTTTTTGATAACATGTGACACAATTTTGACCTAAAACCCATTTTGAGGTATTATAGGAATCGTGGTACTTTAGTGCTTGGATATTTGTTTTTTATGTTATTTTTATGTGTGTGTGTCTAATTTTAACCAAAGAAAGTGAATTGATAATGTAATGAATAATGTGATGATTTCAAAACATACAATTAATTAAAGCAATTCTATTCTAACACATTGGAACTGATGTTTCAAAGTTCAAAGTTCAAAGTTTATTATGTTTTGGTTCTCTACGAGGGCCACATAAAAGTACATACAACAAATTCAAAAACAAATACAAATAGAGTCATAATGTTCCATATACATATGTTATTCAAATCCATGAATCGTCCATTAACGGAGCTACAACAAAAAGCTGGCACAAATCAATCGAGTGACGTATTAATAAATTGCTAAAAATCCTTTAAAAAAATTAAAAATGTAGAAGCAGAACATTTCATTTGGAGGCCAATATAAGGATTGTACAAAGATATTTACATTAGATATACCTAGACGGAGGCAAATTGGTTTTAGCCATTTAAGGCGCAAAGTGCGGAGTGCAGGGCAAATCAGCAAAACATGCATGCGATCCTGTGTACTCAAATTACAAAAATTACACATTTTAGATGATCCATACCATTTGGATAGGAGTACATTTAAAGGTAATAGATCATAGCGAAGAAGGAACCATAGTCTTCTAATGCCATGGGGTATATTCCATAAAACATAGGGTTGGGCTTTCTTGGCAACATATGAGTTAAGGAGAAGATCACAACCCCCTTTTCCTTGTATTACATTTTTATCTGTTAGAAAGCATAGTTCCCACGAAGCCTGTTTTAACAGGATTTTTAATTGAGATTGAGAATGCAGGAACAAAACACTTTCATCTAACTTCAGAAGAGTCACAGCTCTTCTAAAATTCTTTACAAGTTGTGAAAACTCTTTAAAGTTGCCCAATAATTCACTTTTGAGTAGGGCTCACATCGTCCCCGGTTCTGCTCTGGCAAGAGAGACCACCCATCGTACCAAGGCACATAATCCCTGCACCCAACTGCTCCTTAGCCCAAACTCGAGTCTGCAAGCAGCCAAAGAGCAATTAGTATTTAGGGAGGACAAAGATCTTAAAAGTTTCCCTTCAATTTTATGGCAGAAATCCCAGAGTTTTAGCTCTACAAGTTCGATACCATAAAGGAGGGTAGCGGGGATCTTAGCCCTATATACCTCAAGCATACAGGCAAAATGTCTTTTACCGGTCGCTGAGTATAGTGAATTTAAGCCTTTACCATGAGCGAGGGCTTTTCGAGAGCAATGTTCAATATGGGGCCTCTCGCTCAAATTAGCCGCGATGATTTTTCCCAAAAAGGTATAAGATTTGACTACCTCCAGCTTTTGGCCGCCAATATTCCACCCAAAATTTTCCGCGCGGCACTTCTTTTTCCCCCTATGCACATGATTTTACTTTTAGATATGTTAATCTTCATAGAGTGGGAAACTGCAAAAGCATGGAGTGCTTGCAACCTATTTGCCAGACCTTTGGGTGTTAAATCTAAAATAAGAATATCGTCGGCGTACATCAGACAGGAGATAGAGGCCCCCCCTATCACTGGAGCGATACCCTCGCAGACAGACACAGCTGCAGGTAAATCCTGCGTATATAGGGAGAACAAAAGAGGCGCCAAAAGACAGCCCTGTTTTAGGCCGTTAAGAGAGGGAATGCGATCGGAGAGACCCCTTTCACCCCCCTGCAGCACCCTACACCAGGTTTCCGTATGTAATGTACGAACAAGATCTAGTAAGTACGGGGGTACTCCAAGGGATGTTAATTTTCTCCACAGCGTTCTACGATCCACTTTATCGAACGCTGTGGAGAAATCAATGAAGGCTGCATAGACAAACCCCCCTCTTACTTGCGTATACTTGTCCAATATCACGTGAAGGGTGGTTAAATTATCTAGGGTGCCATGCTCCCTACGAAATCCCGTTTGTTCGAGTGGCAAAATATTGTTCTCATCAACCCAGTCGGAAAGTAAATTTAAAAGAAATTTCGCAAAAACCTTACCGACTGAGTCGAGGAGAGCAATCAGACGATAGTTACTAGGGATATCCCTTGCTCCCTTCTTAAAGATGGGGACCAAGATACTACCCCTCCAAGATGCTGGTACCTTTTTCGAATCAAAACAGGATTTAAACAGTGGATAAAGAATTTTACTCCAAAGGAGGGGCTCCTGCTTCAGGACCGTCATGGGGAGTTCGTCAGGGCCCATTGCGCCAGACGAGCGCATATTCTTTATGGCCGCTACTATTGTTTCCTCCGATGGATACTTAATTTCTCCTTCAGAAGTTAAATCAGGGGAACTAATATCCACTATAGTACCATTCCCTCCATAAAGCTCCCAAATGTAGGCAGGCCAAACATCTTCGGCAATAGGAATTGGACAAGGGGTTAATCTATTGCCACATCCCTTCCCGATTATGGACCAAAATTCACGGATCTTACCATGCGCTACTGCTTCCCTTAGGTTAATCCAAACTAAGTCTTCCTTCTCCTTTTTTAGTTTCGCTTTTAATCTAACTCTCTTTCTTTTTAACCTCAATATTTCTTTTTCCCGTTCCCCAGATCTACTTAAAAATTGAGCTCGGACTAGTTTATTTATTTCTTTGTTCAGCGTGCACAAGGCACTGGGCATGAATACCCGCTTCGGGGAACAGCTAGCCTTTTTTACATCCAGGATAATGTTCCGCATAAAGTTTTCAAAACTAACAATTTCCGAACCATGCCAAGCATTCAGATCTAATATAGTTTTACATAGGATAACATGCACCCCAGAAATTGCAGATGGGTTCCAAAAACATCTACCAGAGGATGCGTGGAAAGTTGTATCTTTACTATTAATAGACCATGATGCCGTACTAGGAGGTTTTAAAGAAATAGTCAGGAGGATTATATTATGGTCACTCAATGTCGTGGGCACTATCATAAGGTCCAGGATGCGCGGGAACATGTCATAGTCCGAGATCGCATAATCAATAATAGAGGGCCTACAATGGGATTTATGCATGAATTTCGCAGGTACATCGGAGGGGAATCTCCCATTTAAGATAAGCCCCTCAACTGCCGATAATTCTTCTAGAAGAATCTTCCCTCTTTTACTAGTTACTATTTTATCGGGAAAGAGGGGTTGTGGTATAAAATGTGCCTCTTCTTTGGCTATATTTCTAAAAAGGTTCATACTGGAGTTAGATATTTTGCAGTTTAAATCACCCACTAGTATGACTTCTGGAGAAGGTGATGTGTTTTTAATCTGGCCAATATATTGGAAAACCTGCTTCAATACACCATTAAAACACTCTTCTGGAGGAATATAAACATTGATAATTACAACCAACGACTTCTTTGGGAGTGTGGGAAGATTTGCTATGGTTATGGCTTGGAAAAGGTTACTAGGGTCAGTATACTAAGAGAATTTTCAGTGCAATTTATTCGATAACAGGCACGCGATTCCCCCTTTAGCATGCCCTTTCTTGGATGAGACAGCCGGGACTTCCAGCACAAAGTAGTCGTTTCTAACATCAATATTATTAATACACCAAGTTTCTTGAATACAAATCACGTTTGCTCCCAACGTGAATAGGAACTCGAATTTCTCTGGACTACTGTGTATCCCGGCTGCATTCCAAGAGATGATTTTCAGTTGGTTGTTAAAGGTGCTGAAACAATTTGGGATTATCTGTGGATTTAGATGATAGGGTGTTATGCAGCCAATTCCACCGATTAGAATCCTCTATTTGAGAGGAATTCTGAATCAGTGGAGGTGGTTTTACCTGGGAAACCAGACGTTTCCCTTTTGCAACCCAAATCTTTAGATCTTTAAGTGGTGAAACAACCCCAGTTTGTCTATCATCCTTTTGGGACATCCTATGAGATGCATCTTTATACCCAACATTCAATATAGGTATGACATCAATACCTGTACATTGGAAAATCTCTGCCTGTTGCAGAATCAAATTTACAATTATTTTAGAATAAAATTTGACCCTTATACGCGAAACACTATTTCCCCCTAACAAAGAGACTAGCTCAATATCACTTGATTGAATAAGATGTAGACTATCTATCTCACTAAAGCGTTTGAGTAACCATGCTCTATTTAATGGTAAGTCAACATCAAATAGCGGAAGAAAATCCAACACACAAGTGTCCACATAAGATGTAACCTCTTTTCGCTCTGAAATGGGGAATGGCGGCTCCCCTGCCCCAGCTGTGAAAGTAAAAGAAGAGGCCAGTGGGTTGAGTAACTCTAGTTTAACTTGGTTTACACTCCTTGTGTCCAATCCTGGGGAAGATTTTAAGCCCAAACCGTCCTTTTGTGTTAGATCTTCCCTAATCGTGGGTAGAGAATTTCCAGGAGTCTCTGGGGCACGATAGGGAAGACTGGATTCCAAAACCACCATTGCGGTCATTGGGATTGGTTCAGTGGCTTTGTCTTCCTTATCACTTAGGAGTAAAGAGTTTTGGAAAATTATCCGCCTCTGTCTTTTCTTCTTATGTTTGCGCACCGGTTTCCTTTTATTTCCTTTATACTTTTTGTGTTTTCCATTTTTATCCTTTACTTCTAGGTTGTCCTCAGAATGTGCTTTTTTATTTTCCGAGCAGAAAATAGGAAATAGTTCTTGTGGTACTTGGCAGTCAGGGCTAGGCATAATTTCTTCCACTACCTCCAGATCCACATTCATGATACAATTGGGTGCAGCTGTTACAGACAAACTCTTGACGATGTTGTCGTGTACTGGTACTAGTACTGGTTCAGGGACCTTTATCTTGGAGTTTTCTGTACACACCTCAGTTTCCCCCTTGTTCAGATTAGTAGCATGCATGAAGAGGGGGGTCTTCCTCATTTCAGGTGCTTTTTGTACTAGGGTTTCCAAGATTTGTGTAACAGAGTCCAAGATACAGTCCGAGCTGCCTACAAATTTCCCCAGTAGAAATAGTATAGAGGCTAACAGATGTTCCAATGCAATCAGGGATTCCGATAGAGGTTTATCTCCTGCCCCGACTGTAGGACAACTGCCGGAAAGATTGAGAATCGGGCTCCTGGAAGTACTTAATAAGTCAGACATATCTTGCCTATTCATTGAGGGGGTACTGCTATATAGTAGAAGCCCGGATGGAGTCGCCCCCCCAAAAGGTTTATTAGTTTCAGGAGCAACCGGGCTGACAGCCTTCACATAACGGCCACAGAGTTCGAGGTCAATGGAAAGCGGTGGTGAGGCTTGACCATCCATGCTGTTCAAGGGTGACTCCAAAAGGGGACCAGGATTATTTGCTTGAATGTCATTGATAGAAATTGCAAGAGAATTAATAACCCCACCCTCCTCAGAATGCACAAGGCAGGGAGTGTCAATGATTTTCACTTGAGATGGCTCAGAAATCACTGGAAGAGTGTTAGTATCTACAACTTGAGTATAGTTCTCCTGGATGTCAGGGGCTATAATATCCTTTCCAGCAGCCATTAGGGGTTTATCCACCGGTTTTTCCCATAGTTCAAAGAGCTGACATTGACCCTTTAACAGCTGGTTATTCACGGATTTATTTCGCAAGGGATTTGATTTTGTTTTGGCACAAGTTCTTCCTCCCACCATTCTCCCAGAGCGAAGTTTTTTAGTCATCTTCTACAACAAACTTCCCACACTGCGTCGTTTGTGAAATAGTAATATTCCAGTATAGGGACAGTTAAAAGTTATATAAACACCATAAAAAGTTATAGGATTGAATGATAGAGGCCAGCTTTCAGATACTGTAAAAAAGGGAAGGCTCAATCCCTCTCAGCTCGAGTGTTTACTTCGTCTGGACCAAGTAGAATAACACATTAAATAAAATGTAAATAGCAGGGCCCAGCCCAGCCTACCTCGGCCACTGAGGGCCACAGAGGGCCCGCCCTTTGCCCGGGCTTCGCCCCGGGCGCTCCCGCGACGCGGGGAGTGCGCGCAATTTCAAGCGCCTCCGGTGGCGGGAAGTGACGATGGCGGCTCCTGCCGCTGTGCCCCCAGGGAAATGTAGTCCCGCGGCCGCTGCGATGGTATGCGGCGGCGGGAAATCAGCAGGCAGCAACTGCGGCGTCCAAAGCTGCGGGAGTACGGAGCACAGAGTTTCACCCAGGCAGCACCAGGTAAGCGGAGACACACCCGCTCCACCGGGAGTGCGCGCAATTTCAAGCGCCTCCGGTGGCGGGAAGTGCCGATGGCGGCTCCTGCCGCTGTGCCCCCAGGGAAATGTAGTCCCGCGGCCGCTGCGATGGTATGCGGCGGCGGGAAATCAGCAGGCCGCAACTGCGGCGTCCAAAGCTGCGGGAGTACGGAGCACAGAGTTTCACCCAGGCAGCACCAGGTAAGCGGAGACACACCCACTCCACCGGGAGTGCGCGCAATTTCAAGCGCCTCCGGTGGCAGGAAGTGACGATGGCGGCTCCTGCCGCTGTGCCCCCAGGGAAATGTAGTCCCGCGGCCGCTGCGATGGTATGCGGCGGCAGGAAATCAGCAGGCAGCAACTGCGGCGTCCAAAGCTGCGGGAGTACGGAGCACAGAGTTTCACCCCGGCAGCACCAGGTAAGCGGAGACACACCCGCTCCACCGGGAGTGCGCGCAATTTCAAGCGCCTCCGGTGGCGGGAAGTGACGATGGCGGCTCCTGCCGCTGTGCCCCCAGGGAAATGTAGTCCCGCGGCCGCTGCGATGGTATGCGGCGGCGGGAAATCAGCAGGCAGCAACTGCGGCGTCCAAAGCTGCGGGAGTACGGAGCACAGAGTTTCACCCAGGCAGCACCAGGTAAGCGGAGACACACCCGCTCCACCGGGAGTGCGCGCAATTTCAAGCGCCTCCGGTGGCGGGAAGTGACGATGGCGGCTCCTGCCGCTGTGCCCCCAGGGAAATATAGTCCCGCGGCCGCTGCGATGGTATGCGGCGGCGGGAAATCAGCAGGCAGCAACTGCGGCGTCCAAAGCTGCGGGAGTACGGAGCACAGAGTTTCACCCAGGCAGCACCAGGTAAGCGGAGAACTGATGTACTTATGTATATGTGCACATGGGAGCTATTTGGAGATTTTGGAGATAATTATGAGTTACCATTTTCATGATACAATATCTTCATCAATGCTACATGCACCTCTGTATGCACATTTTAAGGCTTGTTTATAACTTATTCTGTTGTTACAAGGTTCAGTCTTCACCTGTAATTCCTAGTAATGCCCTCCAGGGGGCATTGCCATTCTAATCACTTTAATTATATTTGATGTGATTCAGCCTTTTTCTTCTCCCTCCTCCCAATCTATAACCCCTTCATTCGATTTATCCAATAAATATATACAATATCCTTTTTAACGTTCATCAATAAATTTCACTAGAGAATTCTGTTCAATTCAGTTAATAAATGGACATACAGTTCCTTTGCTTTGGTTCAAACCAAATGGAGTAAAAGTTCTAAAATGTAAGCATTGTCTCGATTCTCTCTGCCGTAATTTCTTCTTAGTGGTGCCTCCTCTCTTACTATTTGGTATTGTTTCAATTGCGTAAAAATGTAGTACCTTCCAGTTTCCCTCTTGGTTGGACCCCATGTGTTTAGTTTCAGCATTTCCTCTGTCTTTATTGACTGTTCACACAGGTTTGATGCGCCTTGTGTTTCAGCAATCGTGAACCAGTAGAGGAGGATATATATATATATATTGTATAATATATATATATATATATATATATATATATATATATATATATATATATATATATATATATATATATATATATATATATATATGTATATATATGTATATATATATATGTGTATATATATATTAAAATATTCAAAAATACTGGTTCTGCACCTCCAACATCGGCGAACAGAAAACCAAGGCGAGTCCCATAGATTTCAGGCAAGATGTTTATTTGTTATCACAGCACAACGGTCTGACGCGTTTCGGGCAGATATATATATATATATATATATATATATATATATATTACCTACTGGCGGTCGCCAGTGGGTAGTTATAGTTAGGATTTTTTTCAATGCAAAATCTCAACATTCTATTGGGAATAACTTTGGCGCTTCGGTCCTTCCCTGAAAGTTTGGGGGGGATTCATCAAGCGGGGGCCAAGATAAAAGGGGGGTCCCAAAACGTGTTTTCCCCTTGTTAATTTCCATAGGGCGGTCGACCTCACTTTTAGCCCGAACGGCTGAATGGATTTCCACCAAACTTGGCAAAATTGTAGGGACTGGTAGCCCAATGTGCCTTTGCTATGTCTTAAGATATGTGCTCCAGTGGATTTTGAGTAATTTAGGTTCAAAACAATATATATATCTATGGCCGCTCTCCAGTACGCGCACCGGGGAGCGCTCCGGGCAGGCTACGCGACTTGCGCGCGGAAAGCTGATTGGCTCTTGGGTGTCTGTAAACATTCGAAACAGTCCGGAGCGGCCGCCATCTTGTGTCTCGGTAAGATCGAGACAAAAGAGGAGGCAAAAACAAAGGGGGAAATGACCATAAGGGGGCAGAGTAGACCCCCCATGATCCCCTAGGTTTGATGTGGGGGCCATACAAGGGCCCCGCGGGACAAAAAAAAATATTTTTTTTTTCATTTGCGCGGGGGGAGCGCCCGGTACGCGCACCGGGGAGCGTACCATGGGGAAAAAAGAATGACAGAGTTTTTAAAAATTGTAGCCTTTTTTTATAAATTGGAGGTAGTTCTAAAAAGAACTTTTTTTTTTCTTTTTGTTGTTTTATATTTTTTTAATGTTTTGTACTTTTTTTGGCTTTTATGAACTATTTTATATTTTTTTTGTTATTTTTATGGGGAGAAACAAAAAACAAAACAGGGAATTCAAAATGGCTCAACTGGAGCAAAAAACAAATCAGGAAAATATTAGGGTTTTTTGGGGCAATTGTGGTTGTCACCAGCAAGGAGGATGAGCTTTATGCTCTGTTCACCATAGGAGATGGTATTACCACAAAAAATACATGTAATTCTGAATTCCCCAAACCGTGGTTGTATGCAAGGGATCGTCTCCCTTGTCTCTGGTCCCGATGGAGTGGGTTGCTTTCTTTTGGAGGTGGTGGTTGAAGATTGGGGAGGGTTACTGGCCAGTTCTCTCATCTCTGCAGCAGAATAGTTGTTCGGATGCTTGCGCTGCATGTGTCTAATCATGGTATTATTACCAAAAGAATATTTTTTGTTAGGGTTCCCCCTTGAAAATTCCATGCCACAGATTAGGCAGTCACCTTGGGCGCATTGACTTTCTTCTTGCCCTCTGATATAGAAAAAACTCCCATACAATGTGCTGCCTTGGCTTGTATGGGGTATTGTCTTCTTGCAGCCACCTTCTCCCCTCCTCCTCCTCCTCCTCTTCTTGACCACCAATGTAATGTTGTGGTGGTCCTCTTGGTGGTGGTGGTGGTGGTGGTGGTGCAGATGCTCAAGCTGCTGCTGCTACTGTAGCCATTTTGAAGTACAAAATATTTCTCAAAGATGTTCAAACAGGTCTTCCTCAGTCAAAGGATAAAGTCAGAATAAGGAAAAAAGGTGGGGTCTTTCATCATTTGGAAAAAAAAAACTGTCCTGAGCCAATGAAAAGTGTTATTTTCAGGTCACATGACCCGGGCTTTCATCATTTGGAAACCAAAACTGTTCTGCACCAATAAAAAGTGTTATTTTCAGGTCACATGACCCGACAAGCTTACGCGACGCGCCCCCGGGCGTGCCCGGGGGCGAGTCCCGGGTCGCGTCGCGTAAGCGCGTCGGATGTTTACGTTGCGCGATAGTATTCGCTCGAGTGCTTCCGGGTGTGCTTACGCCGTGCGTATCATGCGGACGCGGCTACGCGATACGTCACAATGATGTTTTCGTTCGCGGCAATAGCGCTAACGGGACGCTAACCGGTGCGCGCCGAAAAACTGCGCTTTCCGGTGCGCAGACCGGGGAGCGCACCGGGAGAGCACCAAGGCAAAAAAAAATAATAATAAATATTGTATAAGTATACAATATAGGATTCATTATAAAAAATATTACATTTCAGAGGTTTGAGGCCCTATATATAGTTAGGAGTTAGCATTTAAAAAACCTATGAAATTCACTGAAAAAACCATAGGTTTCACACCTGTTATAGTTAGGAATTAGCATTTTAAAAAAACCAGTTGTTTTGACGCTTTGTAAATAAATGTTGTTAGCCCAATGTTTAGCTTGGTGTTGTCAGGGTTAAGAGCAGTCATTATTGCTTGGAGGCACGATCGAACTCCCAACTTGATAAATTGTCCTTGCAGCAATGACCGTCTGGCCTTAAGCAATGCGGGCATGCACAGACGATGTGTTCCATTGTTTCGGAATGATAACCGCACAACCTGCATTCAGTACTGCAACCTGGCCGGCGCCATTCGGGGAGGTTCTTCAGGAAAGGCCAGTCGCCCATCCACAGTGCTAAAAACTTGTTATTCCAATAAAGTGCGTATGTGCTTGAAAGATAGAGTGGCTGAGCACCCACTTTGGAAATTGGAGAGTACTGCCAAAGCGTGTTTCCTCATTGACAGTGTAGCTCTGTCCGAGTGAAAGGACCACAGTCTGACGTTTTTTTTAAATAGCAGTCTTTAACACCGGGAAGGAGGGGTTTAATTCCCAGAGATCTTTTACTCCTAGTAACTGTAAACTGTGGTCTAGGCGTTGCCAATGCGTATGGCAGGTCTGGTTTTTCTGTATTTCCTGCTGAATTCGGGCCTCCAAGGAGCCCTCCCGGGCTCGACGCAGTCTATGACTTAGTTGGACGAATGCGCCTGCCTCCACTCCATGGTGATCTTGTAGACCCAGTTCAAGCTCTTTTAAAAATGTGGGTTGTTAGTTTATTAATCAAAACGTTGGTTGTGCCCTTTGATCTCGTGCCCATATGTCAAGGAGTTAATTACATTAGCCTTCATCACTTGCAGCATGGGAGTTAGGCTGTGACCTAGTAACTGCTTTGACAATTTTGCTGCTGCAGCTTCTAACAACAAAGCTTTATTTTTCAGTGTTTCTTTATGCTTGGTAACAGTACCTCTTGGTTCGAAAAAGGTGCCCAAGTATTTTCTTGCTTCCCGAAAGATATTGTTTTGGTTTTTGTAAGGTTCAATTCAAGGCAATTTCTTGTCGAGTAAGGTAGCAGTTCATTCAGTAACCTCTGGAGATCCACTTTTGTGTGGCTTAACAGCACCAAGTCATCGGCATACAGCGGTTTGGTGATACGGGTCCCATCAAATTGAGGAGATGGCAGTTTCTGTTGTCAAGTACTGGGGAAAGGTCAGATATAAACAAATTAAAAAAGAGTGGGGCCAATACACAACCTGTTTGACGCCAGTTTCAGTTTGCATCTTCCTAGACATGAGAGCCATCACCCAGCTTAATTCTTATCCATGTTTTTGTATGGAGTTGGATTATTGCTTGAAAGAGCAGCGGGGAAATGCCCCATGATTTTAGTTTCTGCCGTAGTAGGTCCCTGGGCACACGGTCAAAGGCCGCTTTGAAGTCAAAGCAGCCGTGCAGCTAGATCTGTTGGGCTGTTGCTTTCTCCATCAGGAGTGTCAGCGTTAACAAATTAGTTGTAGTACCGGAGTTAGCCACGAAACCCGTCTGGTTAAAAGAGAGGTGCGCTGTTGTTTCAGTCCAGGCCTGTAGCTCCTCCAATAGGATGTTTGCGTAGTACTTAGATTCCACGTCGAGAAGTGCAACCATTCTATAGTTTTTTTGGCTCTTTTCTCTTCCCACTTGTAAATTGGGTGAATTATTGCTCCTCGCCAAGACTCTGGTACCGTGCTGGGAAGACTGCAATAAAGAAATAAAGGAGTCAGGTATTCAGACCATAGGGTGATGTCGGATTTGGACATGGCCTGGGTTATGGCGTTCGGGCCTGGGGCTTCATCTGTTCTGTCTTTCGTTGTGAGATGTGAGATCTTGTTTTTTAAAACATCCGGAGTCACAATGGGCTCTAGCAGTATATCCTTCGTTTTCGCCGGATCTTTATATAACGGATCTTCAGATTGAGTTTTTGCTGCTGGGCGAGCTCGTCTCGGGCTCTCCATTCCCAGGGGTGAGAACCTTTTGTGGCCTGGGCTGGATGACATCATCCAGTTAATGTGGTTTGGTTCGATATTTAAATAAGTATTATATATAAATAGCAATCTGCATTGAAGACTGAATGGATGTATAAGTGTCTGGATGGAGGATTTAGTAGCACTGTGATTGACTGTCTAAGTGACTAATTTTAAGTGTCTCACTAAATATATGGGATAGTGATTAACCTGTGTGAATATCTGTATCACTCTATATCTTGTTGTATAAACTACTACATAAGTTGGTTACTAGCTATGTGAAAGTCAATATTAGTTAATAATTAGTTAAGTGAATATTTGTATGGGATAGTGAAAGTGTGTGTGGTTGGGTGGGAGGTGTGTGACTGTCCAAAGATGTATAAATAATTGATTTAGTAGGTATATGAGGTTAAGACTGTATGTGGAAACAGTTGTTTGGGTGAGTGAATCTCTTTATGGGTGTGGTGATTAGTAAATATATTTCTCAATGATACATGTCCAACAAAGTAGAAATATAAAAGGCAGAAATAAAAGGCAGAAATTCTGATATTGTTTTTATTTTTATTTGATATTTTTTATTATATATTTATATATATTTTATATAGCAGGCAATGATATCCTATGGAAGGAAATTCAAGTTACTGGTAAGTACGGTTAGAATTACTTTTCAGAATCAGTACTGAGCTCAAAGATGCGGCACTGAGGTCTCTCCTTATAACAGGTGAGTAAATCGGAATTTGTAGTTCGGCTGATTTTACAGGAATATTTTAAAGTTCCAAAACTTCATACTTAGAAGAATTTCCAAGTGAAACCGGTCAATGTTAGCCTATGGAAGGAAATTCAAGTTACTGGTAAGTACGGTTATATTACTTTTCAGGATCAGTACTGGGCTCAAAAATGCAGCACTGCGGTCTCTCCTGATAACAGGTGAGTAAATCAGAATTCTTAGTTCGGCTGATTTTAGAGGAATATTTGTAAGTTTAAAAAATTGACACTTCAAAACTTTTTCAGCAAAAAGCAGGCAATGATATCCTATGGAAGGAAATTCAAGTTACTTGTAAGTAGGGTTAGAATTACTTTTCAGGATCAGTACTGGGCTCAAAGATGCAGCACTGAGGTCTCTTCTGACAACAGGTGAGTAAATCGGAATTCGTAGTTAAGTTGATTTTAGAGGAATATTTTAAAGTTCCAAAACTCCACACTTAGAAGAATTTCCAAGTGAAACCAGTCAATGTTAGCCTATGGAAGGAAATTCAAGTTACTGGTAAGTACAGTTAGAATTACTTTTCAAGATCAGTACTGGGCTCAAAGATGCAGCACTGAGGTCTCTCCTGATAACAGGTGAGTAAATCAGAATTCGTAGTACATCCAGTAAGCGCCACAGAGCTGCGCAGCAGAGAGATGTAAAAAGGGTCTGAGCCTAGACCATCTCTCTGCAACGCAGCGCAGTGCGCTTACTGGAAGCACCTGGTGGGCTAGTTGGCCCCCAGGGTCCCTCAGGATTGAAGGGGAATTATTTCCCTAACCTTATTGACTGCAGCGCGCACGCACTTCTTGTCTCTTGCTGTGTTTTTAATACTTTTAACCAACTCGTACTCATTGCGTCACTGCGCTGCTGACCTGTAATTCAGGCGCGTATTTTCCACTGCCACTTCTTTGGGGGTGATAATTTAGTTTAGAACCTTACCTGCATCATAATCGTTTGACACCCTGTATTTTGCGGGATTTAGGGCGCTTCAGGGCGTTGTGGGGCTCGTGTTCTACCGCATCGCGGTGATTTAGGCCGCCATTTTGGGTCAGGGAGACCAGGCTGGTGCCGATTTGCGGGCGCCATCTTGGTTGGGGGCTAGAGCTTCCCTTGGAGGACTTCCGCGTCTGGAGAAGCCTTTAAAAGAGGCTCATTCACGCTTGCAGGTAGACCTTATTGACTGCAGCGCGCACGCACTTCTTGCCTCTTGCTGTGTTTTTAATACTTTTAACCAACTCGTACTCATTGCGTCACTGCGCTGCTGACCTGTAATTCAGGCGCATATTTTCAACTGCCACTTCTTTGGGGGTGATAATTTAGTTTAGAACCTTACCTGCATCATAATCGTTTGACACCCCGTATTTTGCAGGATTTAGGGCGCTTCAGGGCGTTCTGGGGCTCGTGATCTACCGCATCGCGGCAATTTAGGCCGCCATTTTGGGTCAGGGAGACCAGGCTGGTGCCGATTTGCGGGCGCCATCTTGGTTGGGGGCTAGAGCTTTTGCTCCCGTTCGCGAATGGGTCCCGGCCAGCGCAAGCCATGCTGTCTCTTCTACTCCTTCCCCCTCCCGTTTAGTGTATTCTAGAGAAGAGCTCTTGCAACTCGACTTATGCCCTAATCTAAGAGACCAGCGTGATACCCTTAATAACCACCCGGGGACATTATCCTGTGGGCTGCCGATTGTTAGATCTCTCAGCAAGCATTATATGGAAATTGCACTCCTTATTGAATTATATGAACTAGATGTCCTATTTCTGACAGAGACATGGACTAGAACCGATAGTATTGTGGAACTAGGCCTGGCATGTCCCTCGGGTTATAAAATCAAACATAAACCCCGTATCGGGAATAGAGACGGGGGTGTAGGCTTTATCTTTAGGGATTCCTTGGCGCTCTCTCAGCTGGAGCTTAAGGAAGTTCAAGGCTTCGAACTTATGGGCTTTTCCTTAAATGGCCATGGGGGAGCTCTGCATTCTGGATTGTTATGTTATAGACCGCCGGGAAATGCTCTATCAGCCCTTCCGGAATTGGTAGATCTCCTATATGACCAGTCCAATACCCACGCTAGGCTGCTAGTGTTGGGGGACTTTAATCTGTGGCCAGACGGGCCCCTGGATTCTGCTTACCGGGAGCTGTGCCAGGCTTGTGGTAATATCCATCTACAGCAATTGGTACCATCTCAGACTCATTTAAAGGGACATATCCTTGATATGGTGTTTGCAAATGACACTCAAGTCAGAATTAGAGGTATTTTCCCTCAATGTTGGACCGACCATGCTCTTGTCCATTTTTCCCTATCCCTCCCTGCTGGCACTACATGGGAAGGCAGTATAGGAACTGGTAAAGTTAGCAGGCAATGGTCTAGGTTGTTGAAACATTCCAGCCTTCCGACCTTGTTAGCAGGTGTCTTTACTTTGGGAGGTAATGTAGAAGATAGTTACCTCCTGTAAAAGGCTTGAACGTGCATGGAGGAGAGAGCAGACGGAAGGAAGCCGGGCCAACTATAAAAGAGAGATGAGGAAATACAAAAGTGCTCTGAAGGTTGCTAAAAAGAACTTTTTTAGCGATAGGATTGAGAGGGCAAGTAATTCTTCAGGAGAATCGTTTAAAATCTTTAAGGAACTTCTGAAAGCCCCGGTCCCGCCAGTTGTGCATGACAATCCCAAAGAAAAATGTGAGGAATTGGCCAGCTTCTTCCATTCTAAAATAGAGAAAATATTATCCTCCTTGCCCAATATCCCTCAAATCCCGGAGCCGGCTGCTTGTCAAATATCATGCCCAATTGAGCTAGCCCACTTTGGCCCCTTTTCAGAAGAGGAGGTGATAAAAGTCCTGCTAGAGCTGCAGAGTGGATCTCCAAGTGACCCAGTGCCCATAAAATACCTCAAGCTTGTGGCCAATACTCTGTCTACCCCACTGACCGACCTCCTAAATCTGTCACTTGTTCATGGCACAGTGCCCCAGCGATGGAAAAAGGCAGTGGTAAAAGCCTTATTGAAGAAGCCAGGATTGGACCCATCCAACTTGACCAACTTCAGGCCCATTTCACTTCTGCCTGGGTTCTCTAAAGTTGCAGAGAAACTGGTTAACCGCCAGCTCTCTCACCATCTAGAGTCCAACCACCTGTTGAGAGACTCCCAGACTGGTTTCCGTCCCGGCCAGGGAACAGACACAGCCTTGTTGGCAGTAGTGGAGGAAGCTAGGAGCACTCTAGATACAGGAGGGTCAGTGGCAGTGATCCTCCTGGACTTGAGTGCTGCCTTTGACACCGTGAGTCATCAGGTGCTCCTCCAACGTCTGTCAGAGGTAGGTGTCTCAGGGACGGCCCTGAAATGGTTGGGATCTTTTCTCTCCAACCGTTTCTACCAAGTCTGGGAAGGAGCAGAGCAGTCTGCCCTATTTCCCCTTCAATGTGGAGTCCCGCAGGGCTCATCGCTGAGCCCTACCTTATTTAATATATATATGACTCCACTTGAAAGAGTGGTCGCCCCCTCGGGGGTGAAGATCATCAGCTATGCTGATGATACTCAGCTGGTGGTGGGCCTCATTCAGCTGGCGGAACAACCTGAGGTGTTACACGACTGCCTGGCCAATGTCTATCGCTGGATGTCTAACTCTGCCTTAAAGCTTAATGGAGGAAAAACTGAGCTGATGCTCCTGGGCAATTCCAGTCCCTCCATTATTGCTAGCTGTTGGCCCCGGTCTCTTGGTGAGCCACCATCTCCCAAGAAGGAGATCAAGTCCTTGGGAGTATGGTTGGAGGAAGATCTGTCCTTCAGGACCCACGCCAAGATGACCGCGGGGGTCTGCTTCGGTCTACTGAGGTCAGCCCGAAAGGTGTTACTACTGCTTCCTGACCCAGCAAAGAAGCTTCTGGTACGTGGTTTAATCCTATCGAGGCTCGACTATGGGAATGCGCTGTTCCTCGGCGCTCCCGAAGTGACCTTTACAACCCTCCAACAGGTGCAAAACGCAGCGGCTAGACTTCTTATGGATGTTCCTAGAAGACAGTCTGCTGCCCCGGCCCTTAAGGCGCTTCATTGGCTCCCCGTGAAGGAGCGGGTGAAGTTTAAGGCGCTATGCACGGCCCACAAAATTCTGCATGGCAAAGGCCCCCCAATCCTTTCTAACATGGCCCGTCCGTATAAGCCCCCACGTCTTTTACGCTCGGACCAAAAACATCTGCTGCAGTCAGCGAGAGTAAGGAGAGTTCGATCTGGGGGCAGGCGTTTCTCTGTGCAGGTGGCGACTCTGTGGAACTCTTAGCCCCTCAAGATTCGCTCTGAGCCCAAGATCCTACTATTTAGGAAACTTCTTAAGACATACCTGTTTCCACAGTAGGGATTAGTTGAGTCTCTCCTTTTGGTCTGTCTGCGCCGGGATGCCCCAGGGTAAGCTGAGCGCATTATAAGTTTCATATTATTATTATTATTATTATTATTATTATTATAGTTATGTGAGTCTATGCCAAATGATTACCGAATCCTTAGACAAAATTGTCCTCTGAGGAAATCAAGAGATAGGCCTAAACCCGCCATGTCATGGCACACTAAAGATCTCCTTCAGCTGAAGTTGAGATGCAAGCAGGCAGAAAGAGCCTGGAGGAAGCAGTATTTAGCAGAAGAAAAAGCTCTCTTTAAACAGGCCCTTTGGACTATAAAACGCAAATCAAGTGCGCTAAAGGCAAGTTTCTGAAAGAGACGCTAATACATGCTGTGAACAAATCTCAGACTCTTTTTAAGATTGTTAAAGATCTTTCGCATCCTGCTTGTGCTACTAATAATATTCCGGCTTCCCAGTCCTTATGTGACTCTCTGGCGGCGGCCTTTGAGGATAAGATCGTTACCATCCTTAATGGTTTATCTAACCCAATTACCACCGGTCAGCCTCCGAGGTTGATGCGGAAGTGGCAGGGCTGGTACGGTTAGATAGTTTTCCCTCCCCTTCTTTTGATGAGTTCTGTATCCTGGCTAATAGTGTGTCTTCAGGATCGCCCATGGACCTGCTCCCCCATAGATTTTGGAAGGTGTTTCAGGAGGAACTCTTTCCTCCTCTTCATGCCATGTGCTGCCAATCACTTAGCACTGCTACAGTTCCCACAAGTTGGAAACTGGCGGTGGTCTCCCCTCTTTTGAAGAAGGCTACTCTGGACCCGGCATGTGTGGCGAACTACCGGCCAATATCGTTGCCTCCATACCCCATTAAGAGCCTTGAAAAACTGGTCACAAAACATCTGTCCAGGTTTTTGGAATTCAATCACTGCCTGTATGTGGCCCAGTTTGGTTTCCGGTCAGCTCATGGCACCGAGTCTGCTTTGGTGGTAGTGCTGGATGACCTTCGTTCACGTGTTGACTCTGGTCGGGCAGCCTTTTTAGTGCTGCTCGACATGCCGGCCGCGTTCGATACGGTCAGCCATGGGATACTCATCAGCGGACTAGAGGAAGCCGGGGTGACAGACCTGGCCCGGGATTGGTTGGTCTCCTATTTGCATAAAAGGCACCAGGTAGTGGCTTTGCCACCTTTTAGGTCTGCCCCCAGGATAATGGGGCAAGGGGTGCCCCAAGGGTCGGCTATAAGCCCTATCCTTTTTAATTTATATCTTCGCCCTTTGGTCAGGCTGATAAAATCATTTGGTATCTCAGTTGTGAATTATGCTGACGATACCCAGCTTATCTTTTCCTTTGAAGGCAGGGATGCTGTGTCACAAGAGACTTTTCATTGGTGTATAACAGCCACGGCGAACTGGCTGCGCCTAAATTCCCTCCAGTTTAATAGGGCTAAAACGGAGGTACTACACTGCTCCTTGGACCGCACCCCTCATCCTCTGCCAGCGGATTTCTGGCCACTTTCTTCCCAGGGCACCGTGGTGGCAGCAGACTCCGCGCGCAATTTGGGCGTCCTGTTTGGACCCAATCTCCAGCTGGATGCCTCTGTCAATAAAACTGTTGCCACCTGTATGATGCTACTGCGTTCTTTGCGTAAACTTCTTCCCCTGCTTCCAACCTTAGTCAGACCAGAAGTAATGCGCAGCATCATCCTTAGTAGATTAGACTACTGTAATGCGTTGTTGCTGGGTGCCCCTGGCTGTTTGATCGGCAAGCCGCAACGCATTCAGAATATGGCAGCTAAGCTGGCCCTTTCCGATTGCGCTCGGCCTCCTCCTCTCTAGAGCTGAAGGATCTGCACTGGTTGCCCATCCTTCAGCGTATTGATTTTAAAGCATCTTGCATTGTCTTCAAGGCCCTTCATGGTCAGGGGCCTGTACGGGTACAAGAGCTTTTTTCCTGGTACACCCCAGCCAGATCTTTACGGTCCTCATCAGCCTATCTAGTGGCGGTGCCTAGAATGCAAAGGGTGCGAATGTTTGGCCGTTCCTTTGGTCACACTGCAGCCAAACTTTGGAATTCTCTTCCGCTAACATTAAGGAACATTGACAATCTTGCTTCATTCAAGAAAGGCTTGAAATCCCATCTTTTTCCTAGGGATGTGTAATTCCTTCTGTTGTGTGGGCTAGGTCAGTAAGAGTCAAAGCGCCAGGATACCCTCTGGGTGATGGTTGCGCTATAAAAATATGCTTACTACTACTACTACTACTACTTAAAACGCGCCACAGGGCATGTTTGCACACATCACCTCAGGCCCCGTCCCCTCCCTTTACCACTGTGTAAACGCTCCCTGTGGCAGTTTTAAGTTGTCTGATTAAGTCCCCTTGAATCCTGAGGGTCCCTAGGGTCCAACTAGCCCACTAGGTACCTCTTGTGAGCGCCACAGAGCTGCGCTGCAGAGAGGTGTAAAAAGTGGCAATGCCTGCACCACCTCTCTGTAACGCAGCACAGTGGCGCTTACTGGAAGCACCTGGTGGGCTAGTTAGCCCCCAGGGGCCCTCAGGATTGAAGGGGAATGATTCTCCAACTTAAAACGCGCCATAGGGCGTGTTTGCACACATCACCTCAGGCCCCATCTCCTCCCTTCCCCACTGTGTAAACACACCCTGTGGCCGTTTTAAGTTGGGTGATTAAGTTCCCTTGAATCTCGAGGGTCCTTAGGGGCAAATTAGCACACGAGGTACGTCCAGTAAGCGCCCTTGCAGAGAGTTGTAAAAAGGGGCACGGCCTGCACCACCTCTCTGCAACACAGCGCAGCAGCACTACCTGGAAGCACCTGGTGGGCTACTTGGCCCCCAGTGTCCCTCAGGATTGAAGGGGAAATTTCCCCCAACTTAAAACGCGCCACAGGGCGTGTTTGCACACGCAACCTCAGGCCCCGTCCCCTCCCTTCACCACTGTGTAAACTCGCTGTGTGGCCGTTCTAGGTTGAGAGATTAAGTCCCCTTGAATCTGAAGGGTCCCTAGGGTCAAACTAGCCCACTAGGTACCTCCAATAAGCGGCACAGAGCTGCGTTGCAGAGGGGTGTAAAAATGGCATGGCCTCTGAACACCTGTCTGCAACGCAGCTCCTTGGCGCACATTGGAGCTACCTGTTGGGCTATTTGGCCCTCAGGGACACTCAGTATTGAACGAGAATTAATTCCCCAACTTAAAACGCGCCACAGGGCACGTTTGCACAGTGGTAAAGGAAGGGGGCGTGGCATGAGGTGACACATCTGCAAACACACCCTGTGGCGTGTATTAAGTTAGAGAATTAATTCCTCCTCAATCCTGTGGGTCCCTGGGGCCAACTAGTCCACCAGGTACCACCAGTATGCGGCAGGGGGCTGCGTTGCAGAGAAGTGTTCAGAGGCCACGCCCCTTTTTACAACACTGCTCCGTGGCGCTTACTGGAGTTACTTGGTGGGATAGTTGGCCCCCATGGACCCTCAGGATTGACAAGGAATTAATTCCCCAAGTTAAACCACGCTACATGGTGTGTTTGCACACATGTGAACTCATGCCCCGCCCCTTCCCTTCTATCACTGTGCAAACGCGCCTGTGGCGCATTTTAAGTTGGGGGATTGACTCCCCTTGAATACTGACGGTCCCTGGGGTGCAACTAGCCCACCAGCTACCTCCAGTAAGCGCCACAGAGCTGCGTTTCAGAGAGGTGTAAAAATGGGCGTGGCCTGAGAACACCTCTCTGCAACGCAGCCCCCTGGCGCATCCTGGAGGTTCCTGGTGGGCTAGTTGGCCCCCAGGGACCCCCAGTATTCAAGGGTAATTTGTTCCCCCTCTGCAAACGCGCCACGGGGGTGGCGGCCCCTGGGGTAGGGGGCCCCTTTGGGCCCCCCACCCTATTTCTTACATTGCCCCCGGGATTTGGCCCCCCGGGGGCTGAATATTAACGAAGCGCGGGAGTCCCTGGGTGTCAATGTATCGAAGTTCAAAATGTACTTGGATTCAAGTACCCTCAATTTGTGTTCCCTGTCGCCCCCGCTGTATTCAGGGGGATGGCATCAATCACCACAAATCTGAGGAGATTTTCTTTGCGGAATTGGATCTCACTGAAAATGTCTCACTACCGGACACTCGGTGAATGGTACTGCCTATGTATAATTTGTCACGTGTACAGATAAGACAATACATGCAGTAATCTGTGTTACAATCATAGAGTCCTCTGATAAAATGCAACCTGGCACTGTTAGATATGTTCAGGCTCTGGCAGCTGTTGCTGCAGGCTTTACATCTCATACAGCAAAAAAAAACGATTTGTACCCACTATATACCGATTGTTGATACACTGGGTGACCAAATTGTGACTAATTGTGTCCCTGAGTGAACTGCTCTTTGTGAAAGTGATTTGTTGACTTAATGTCGATATGTATCTAATATTTTATCTGTTTTAAGGATATGCCAGTTTTTTTTAAAGACCTTCCTAAGCTGGTAGGCCTTTTTAGAAAAAGGAAGAAAAATGAATGAGTTGCTGTAGCTGCTCATTTAATATTCACTGCTCCTAGCAAGGAACGCCCCATGATGCCCTTCATGGGCTAATTTATATATATTTTGCTGCTTGTGGGGCCTTAAATCTGGGCAGGGGCACCACTAGCATATTATTATGTGTTGTTGGATGCTGCAGGGAGCGCAGCAGCCCCACCATAAATACTTAAAATAAGATAACTGTATGTTTCCTGGAGTCTGTAGAATATGACCCCAACATAAGTAATTACTGTTTCTGAGATTTCCTAGCACTGTTTTGCTCTCCAGCTTAGAAATGTAGGGAGCCTTTGGGGTCAGTTTTTATGGCTATATTTCAGGGCCCGAGTAGTGCAAAAAAAGAAAGCTGACATGTTTATTTTATGATAAATGCTTTATTTACATGTCTTTTTACAAAACCAATATTTTATACATTCAAAGTATATTAGATGTTTTTAAAAACTGAAATTCACTGAAATAAACAAAAGGTTAAAGTGATGGTTATAGTTAGGCCTTTAAAAAAACATTTAATGTTCACTGAAAAAGCAAAGGTTAAAAGGTCTTTATAGTTATGTGAAATGTCAGTTAAAACATTCCATTTTCAACAACAAAAACACTGAAATTCACCAGTTACACTTATGCTTTCAGATGTTGCAGTGATGTTATCAATTATGTCATATAACATGTCATTAGTGATAACATTTGTGAGGTAATTAACAGAGTATAGCAAGGGCGCAAACTATAGTAACTTTAGGGCATGAGTTATAGTTACTTGAGATGATTATTAATGGTAAATTTCAGTTATTTTATTCATTTAAATTGGAATGTTTTCACTGGCATTTGTACCTAGCTATACCGTCCCTTCAACTTTTATTTTTCTTTCAGTAAATGTATATGTTTTTTAAACGTAAAGTAAGATGTTGATGGCCACGCCCAATGTGGAATTGGGCACCGGGCACTGGCACCCAAACCCCGCTGTGCACAGCATGACTGTGTGAGGTTACAATATAAAGGGTGTTATTTGAAGTAAGGCCAACTTGATGACCTTGTCAAAGGGTTAAAATATAAACAGAGTGCCTATTGGCTTTGTCAAGGGGTCAGCATATCAACATATATAAAAGAGACCTATTGTCACTGTAAAAAAAATCACCAATAATTGCAAATGTATGTTACATTAATTTACAAACTATAATCTTTAATAAAACTGATTGTCATGAAAATGTTTACAAAAATTAATAATAAAACATTAACATGTATTTGCAGCCATAAAAATAACCACCCCAGCTAGGAGTACTTTGAAAAAAAATATGGTACGGTCTCCTGGCTTCGTGGATTTAATTGCCCAGGATACTTACATTTATTTTTTTATTGTTGATGGAGCACCGGTGCACCCCCTGAGCCCCCCACAACATTGAAAACAAAGGCTTGGTGGTGTACCCACCTCTTCTAGGGGCACCACCAAGCTCCAAAAAAATTGTTAGAAGCCCTTGCACGGTCTTATGGGGCGCTCCATGCCAGAACAGGAAATAATAAATTAACAGCTCCTGGCGCTCATTTCATATTCCTTTATTTTTTGTATTATTATTTTTTTGGATGGCCCGGACCCCACCCAGGACACCCACATTCTACATTTTTGTTTGGTGCTGCAGGGGGGGCCCCAGGGCCCCGCGCCCCCTTTTGCTTCCTGAAATCAGCTCCATGGGTCAGCCAGGAGCCTGCAAAATGTCTTTAAATTTTATTTTTAATACTGGGGTGCCACAGTGCCTACCTGGGGCACCCCTCACCATTTCCAATGTTCTGGTCTATGAGGGAGCCCCAAAGACCCTGCAACCCCGACGGCTTGCCTACCCAGTATTGCTACCTGTGGAGGAGGCAGCTTCTCTTCCTGCTGAGTGGGAGCACATCAGACTTTTCTGCCTGTGTTCTTGTGGGCATGGAAAATACAGAGGTGTGGGGTCCCTGGGACACCGTGACTGAGCCTGCCCTGAAGGATGGGGTCCCCGGGGCCCAGCAAAACATGCAGCTCCCTCAGTCCAAAAGCAATTCTACTCCGCTACATGTAAGAAAGAGCATTTTCAATGCTCTTGCTTCCATGAAGCGCAACTGGTGTTTGATATGGCTTCGCTGCAGCAGTGCTGACACCAAGCAATAGCAAACTGGCGTGTTTGTTCAAGTAAGCCCCGGGGAGGTGGTGGTCCCCGGGGCCGGTTGTCTGCAAGGAGCCCCTTAATAATTGTATTTCTGCCCGGGAAGGTGGCGGTCTCCAGGGGTTTGAATAGCTCAAGGAGGTGGGCTCCGTGTGCTGGTCTCACTTTTTTTTACCCGTGAGAGCCCGCGTTTGCTTTCTTTAAATATGTGTTTGCTGTTAATTCATGGACATCGCAAATTTGCAGCATTTTTTTTTAATGGCTTTTGGGTGTCAGGGGAACCCCAAGACCATGGCTCGGGGCTCAGGGTAGCTAAGTTTCTTTCAGCAAAGGAAAAGTTGGTCATTATGGAATATTGCACTGTCTGGAGTGAGGCTAGGTGTATGGAGAACATGCTACATTGCAGTATGCTGACAAGGAACTATTTTTCAAACTTGCCACAAAATCTCAGGTATTCTTGAAAGACGGTAGTCATATTGGGTTTTCAGCGTTCTCGAAATTCACAGCGACATTAGCTAGGAAATCGCAAAACAATGTGGCTGCTGCCAGGAACTAGCTCATGGATCTCAAATTTCCTGTGGCAAGGTGTTTTGCTTTCTAAGAATTTATACTGATGGACATTGGGAATACAGAGATGTAAGCTCAAAAATTGTGCTTGCTAAATTGAACTTTTAATTTTTTTCTTGAACATTAACATGAACTCTTCTAAGGCTGGGGTTATCACTTATACTAAGGGTTCTTGTTACAAGCCAGGAAAGATTCTTAGATTGGACTATGTTTCATAGGTATGCTTGAATGTCATGCACAAGTTAACTGAGATCACAATGACAGGAAAGTGACATTGTTGGTTATCTTTAAGGCCACTAGCCCTTTTCTATGCAGTAGGGAAGGATCAAATTATGAGGCAGAGTTGACTAAATTATGGGCCAAGAAAACGCAAATTATGTGGCATAATGTGGCACATTGTGTGTTCTTATTACTTCATTATTTTGCATTTTTCCACAGGTTAACACTTTGGGTAGATGTTTCACCTCATTAGTATCACTTTGACACCCAAAAACAGAAATAACCAACAGAAAGGTGACCGGTCAACATTTACAGAAGACCTACCTCTGCACGGAAACACTTTGCAATTTTGTTTTGTAACTTTTGATCTGTTTGAGCTAGAAACTATTTTTTAATCTGCATATTTTGTAGCAGATGATGGATTAAAATGCCAAATGTGAAAAAGTCATAATTATGTGGAAATGCCAAAACAGCAAAATTGCAAATTCCAGTGGCACTGTAGCTCTACAGAAGTCAAGTAAACACATTAACTCATCTTCAGCAAAAATACAGTGACCAAACTTGAGGTAGTTATTCCAATCATAGGGAGAAGCATTTGGAATACATATACAAACATTTGACATGCTTATTTTTTGTATGTTTAGTTTTCAGGAATTACCAGCAGCACAACAAAATGCAGAGAGTCTGTGATGGAGGATTATTGCTAAGGTATATGCATTCACTAATACAAATAAGCACAGAAACCTTAATGACAAGTTACTTAATATATCTCTTGTCTTGTAGATATCCACTATACCCTGCAGACATCTTTGATCAACATAAGTGACAAATCAGAGTGGTGAAGTCCTAAGTATCTATTTTCTCTCTTGTACCATTCCCCTTTACTCTCTTCTATCACTGTCCACATCTTTCTGTATACGTGGTGATTGATGGGGGTAGTGAGAGATGGAAAAACAATTGCTTGTCACTGTAGGATTGGCTACCTGAGTGAGTCTGAAAGGGAAGAAAAGCCACCTGGATTTCCTTTGCTGTGGCACAATAACTGGAAGGGCTGATACCCCTGAAGTAACTGCTTCTCCCAGCAGAGAAAATGGTGATGTATGGATCCTTGCATTTCCTGGCTCAACCTATTGAGTCTTCTTAAGATCAGCATTATCTTCACCCACCCCCTTCCGCTGAGCCCCAGGAACATCGGCCCGAGACAAAGTACAGGAGAATTCATAAGCGAAAAGGAAGAACAGGACAACCTGACCAAGGTTCAGCACAACCAAAACATTAATATAATCAAAAGTAATTTTGGTGCAGCACACTTCCCGTGCCTGTTGTCCCTAGGCACAAATCCGGTCAGCAAGTTTTCAACAAAAGGCGGAAGGCGCACTCATTAAGGAATTACACAGGTGATGTTTTTAGTCCAAAAAGTTTTTCTTCTAGGTAATTTTACTCAGTAAACATACGCAGCCAACGCGTTTCGTTACTCGTCGTAACTTCTTCAGGGCATGTGCTCTGCTATTTAAATTTAAACCAGAGAGCCAGTTGTAGTCAACGTGGACTTGGTGAAGAATTAGCAATTCCACAACTTGGGGAAATACATGTGCTCAGCTGCTGAAAGTAAGCCAGAGAGCTGAAAGCCAAAAAACGCAATCACGGAAATAAAATACCCGGGCCACAATTATAAGAGACACATGTGCTCTACTGGTAAAGGTGAACCAGAGAGCTGATAGTGGAGAACTTGATTATGGAAGAGGATTACCCAGTCCACAACCTATTGGAGGCACTTGTCACTTATATATCCACATCTGTCGGAAGAAAGTAAAACCAGATGATACTTTAGTTCTGTCCTATGAGGTTAAGGACGCTGCAACGTATAATAAGCCAGCTATAATGTGAACAGCAACAATACAGAGGGCACCCCTGTTATCATGTTGGGAGGTCGTCATTTTTGACCGGGCATTCTTTTCCACATAGGAGGCGAGACATATTTTCCAGAGATCTTATCTCGTACTCTGATTGTGAGACCACGGTCGTGTTAGGAGGCGACATATAAACTCCAGAGGTCCTTTTTCATATTCTGATTGGGAGACTACGGTCGTGCTAGGTGCCCTCTGTATCGTTGCTGGATTTAGAAGGCACATGCTGACTGGGGCTCAATCCATGAGCTTGAATGTACCAACAGAGTATAAAAAAGCAAGGAGGATGAAATGGGTGCAAATAATTTCCCCCGACTACCATTCCCACAAGACACTGCACAGTCTCATCACGAGCAGCCTATCAGAGGGCGCGCTATTTGGCAATAAAAGGAACTGTGGTTGGAAATGCACGTTGCTTTCCTTCACCATCAGCCTCTGATGAAGAAAGTTATTCGAAGCGCGTAAGGCTAAGATGGCAGCAGGACTGTGAAGAGGAATAGCTGACTGGAGCTTTTTACCTTTTAAGTCGAGCTGAGGCTTGGAGCTCTCCATCTCTGTTTGAGTGCATTTCGCACGACGACACCAAGCTTGGAGCCTTAATAAACTATATATATATATATATATATTCACAGAAATAAACATGGGTTTCAGGGGTGTTATAGTTAGCTGGCCATGTCACTTGTACAAAACCATAGAAATTACTCTGTTATAGTCAGTTCTGCTAAATATAACTTGCCAGCCCGCAATGCATTGCTGGTGAAGTCACATATTACATCATTCATGACATGGTCAGTGACATCACTGATGACATCACTGATGACATCTCAAATGACATCACTGATGACATCATCCAGTGAATGTGGTTTAGTTTGAAATTGAAATATGTATTATTTATATACCAATCTGTATTGAAGATTGAGTGGATATATAACTGTCTGAATGGAGGGGTTAGTAGCTGTCTGACTGTCTAAGTGAGTCATTAAAAGTGTCTCACTAAATAACATGGATTAGTAATTAAACTATGTGAATGTGTGCATCACTGTCTTTGTTGTTGTATAACATGCTGCATCAGTTGGTCACTAACTACATGAGGGTGTATATTAGTTATTGATTAGTTGGGTGAGTATTTGTATGGGACACTGAGTTTGTGTGGTTGGATGGGGTGTGCGTAACTCAGACCCCCCAGGATATAGCGCCATGGATTCGAAAATTTTGGGGCACAAATATGGAAATTTAGCTGTACAAATTTGGAAATTTAGCGGCATTTTTGTTGCACAAATTAGGAATTTAGCGGTATTTTTGCAGCACTTTATTTTACTCATAATCATTTCTTTTCAGCCTTAAATCATTGTAAACTGACTTAGTAGAGTATTTAACTTTGAAATAGGCATTATAAACTGTCCAATGGAGGTTTTTTTGCTATATCCTCCTTTGTTGTAACATTCTGAAGCATAGGTTCAGCCAAGCACAATAGCACAGGGAGACCCCAGAGACACCCCTGACCCTAGAGACGTCAGAGACCCCACTGACCATGAAGACATCAGACACCCCAGACCATGGAGATGTCGGAGACACCCCTGGTCATGGAGACATCATCTCCTCACCCTCTCTTCCAACAACAATGTTGTTCAAGGAAAGAGTTGAAAGCGCTATTAACTGGCCCACTCTGTTTGCGTGTGACAAAAACACTGGTCACTTAGCAACCACTATGTCTAGTTGCATGTATAGTATATAACTCTCACCGAACAAAATGCATGGAACTGAGTTCTTTTGCAATAAGGCGAGGCGCTCAGCTCCACGTCATTGATCACTAATCTATCAGAATATCTCTATATATGTATACGCATATACACACACATATGTAGACACATACAGACACATATGTATACACATACAGACACAGATGTATATATATACAGTTAACTGGAACCTCCTGAGGCACAGCCGGGAGTAGAGTTCACTCGCATTTCGTTTTATTGTGTGTAAAATTGTTTTTAAAAAGCAACTCACCGACCTACTTGGCACCCGATCTACTTGGTGCAGGCATCCCCGCACAGCGGATTCAGCGCTGACGCGGGAGAGTCTCTCTGTCTCTCTTGTCGCCATTCCCCAAGCCTAGCCACAAGACACGCCCACTTGTGTGGCCACGCCCCCCGCACCAGGTATTTAATGCGCTCTGAATACAAGCGTCGCATCAGATAACTGGAACCTCCTGAGGCACAGCCGGGAGTAGAGTTCGCTCGCATTTCGTTTTATTGTGTGTATAATTGTTTTTAAAAAGCAACTCACCGACTTACTTGGCACCCGATCTACTTGGTGCAGGCATCCCCGCACAGCGGATTCAGCGCTGATGCGGGAGAGTCTCTCTGTCTCTCTTGCCGCCATTCCCCAAGCCTAGCCACAAGACACGCTCACTTGTGTGGCCACGCCCCCCGCACCCTCTCACCGCCCCTATAAATATGTGCATCTACCGGAAGTGCAGCGGACGAGCGCAGCGGGCGCGACGATTGCGCGCCGAAGGCGCGCTTAAGGCAAGCTCGTCTGCGCTCGTCCGCGCCGAGTCCGGGCCCAGGGCCATACCCCCTACATCTCAGTCTCAAATGACCAGGCAATACAGCGCTGAAACTCTCCACAGTATTAGGCCCCCTGTTTTGGACTGCTCCCTGCATTTCTACCACGCAGAAGACATTCCACATACTTGTCCAAAATGTAAATCAACCCGTAAACCTAAGCAGGCCCTAGATTTGACACACGAGTACTGTATGTTTATGTTAAACTGCCGATCCCTGCCTAAACACAGGGCGGAAATTGCCCTGTTGTTAGAAGAACGCATGCCAGACGTAGTATTCCTAACGGAAAAGTGGCTTGCCACAGACTCCGACCCTGCCCTAGTAACAGCCCTCCCTCCAGGCATCCAAATTACTCGGCAGGACCGACCTGAGGGGAGAGGAGGAGGCCTAGCAATCATTTATAAAGAACAGTTCCACTGCCGAGTTACCCCGGAAACAATCCCTGATTGTGAGAGCTTAGCCTTCAGTCTCGAACTCTCTCCTAACAACTGCTTCTCAGGAACACTAATTTATCGCCCCCCCCAGGCCCCCCTAAGCAGTTCCACAATCATCTTTCTTCGATTGTGGCTGAACGCGTTAGCACTGCATCTAACTTCACTCTGTTAGGTGATCTCAACCTTCATTTCGACACTGCGCTGGATCATACAGTCACTACGCTTGTAGATGACCTAGCTGCCTTGCAATTAATCCAACATGTCATGACCCCAACTCACGTTAAGGGCCATCTGCTGGACCCCGTGTTCAGCAACTGTGTAGACCTTGTGGCAGGACTACCAATTCCCCTCCTGTGAACGGATCATTTACTGGTACCCTTCACCTGGACCACACTTAAGCCTCCACCCACTAGACCCACAATAAGACACGCCAGAGCCTGGTCACGCCTCCCAGTCGACGAATGGACCATTAAGCTCGCCAGCAACCAACCCCTCTACAATGAGGATCCCTGTCTAGCCAATCAGGCTTATGAAGATTGGATTACACAAACCCTTGAAGCCACCCTCCCAAAAAGTAAAATTACGCTGAAATGCTCCCATAAAACCGCCCCCTGGTAGTCAGAGGCTCTCAGGGAAAAGAAACGCCAATGCAGGAAAACAGAAAGACAATGACGTCTAGACTATTCTCTGGAGTAAAAAAAATTGATACCGAGACTCAATAAATGACTACAAAGCAGAAGTCAAAGCTGCCCAATATGTATACTTATCTAATAGAATTATTCTAGCGAAATCCAAACCCAAAGAAATTTTTCAAATCTTGAAAAAACTTACCAAACCTCCACCATCTAGCCTGCACGAGGCAAAAACAACAGCCCACTGTAATGACATAGCAGATTTAGTTCCACCAAAAAGTCAATAAAATTTACTCATCCTTTCCCCCCTTAGCTACCGCCCCTTTAGCTCGGGCCAATACAAATATGGTAGACCCCCCACTAGAGCCTCCACCTATACTGGATCACTTCCCCCTTCTAGATCTTGAATCCCTAGAGTCCGTGGCTCGTAAGGTAAAATCTGGATCCCCTGACGATCCGGCCCGCCAGATATCATAATGTCAGCATCCCAGATCACCTTGCCAACCATAATGGACCTCCTGAACGCATCCATCACCTCTGGCACTGTCCCTCCTGTCTGGAAACGGGCCATGGTCCGAGTCCTGTTAAAGAAACCCAATCTGGATCCCTCAGATTTTAGCAACTACCGGCCTATCTCCCTGCTCCCATGGTTGAATAAAATCCTGGAGAGATACATCAACCTCCAACTGGTGAATTTCCTGGAAAACAAACAACTGTTAGACCCCACCCAGACAAGTTTTAGACCCAAACACGGAACTGAGTCCGCCCTCCTTGTAGTCACCGAGGAATCCAGAAAAATCCTAGATCAAGGAGGATCAGTGGCAGTGATCCTCCTCGAACTTAACGCGGCATTCGATACGGTCAGCCACGACATCCTGCTGAACCGTCTGTCTAGTGTCGGAATAAAGGATAAAGCCTGGCTTTGGTTCCAGTCCTTCTTGAGGGACAGATCCTTTCAAGTATTTGATGGTGAGTCTCTGTCCACTAGCAGACCTTTGAGGTGTGGGGTCCCACAAGGCTCCTCTTTAAGCCCTGCGCTTTTCAACATCTATATGAGGCCACTGGCTGAGGTTGTTAGTCCATTTGGGGTTAAGATTATTTCTTACGCGGACGACACACAGCTGGTGGTCTCATTGGCGCAGGAGGCCGACATGCCAATGTCAGGCGGGCTTAGAAAGTGTTTAGAGGAGGTAAAGAGCTGGATGTCCTCATCATCCCTCAAACTAAATGGGGACAAAACGGAGCTGATGCTCCTGGGCCCCTCTAACCCCAGTTTCTTCAACTCTCTGTGGCCCCCCTGTCTAGGCACTCCTCCAGCACCCAAGGATAACATCAAGAGCCTCGGGGTGTGGCTGTATAGGTCCCTTTCATTTAACATCCAGGCTACAAAACTCTCGGCTACCTGCTTTGGCCTTCTCAGGATGTTAAAGAAAATTCCCCCCCTTCTACCCATGGAGGCTAAGCAGGTAGCCATCCAGGGTTTGATACAGTCCCGCCTAGACTTCAACAACGTCCTCCACCATGGTGCTCCAGAGTACACCTTGCGTAGACTTCAGACAGTGCAGAACTGAGCGGCTCGCACACTGCTACAGCTTCCACGCAGACAATCAGCCAAAGCTGGTCTGATCAGCCTACATTGGCTGCCAGTGCGTCAGAGAATCCTCTTCAAGGCCATGTGCATTGCCCACCAGGCCTTCTGGGACACAGGTCCTATGATTACCCGTGACCTAGTCAACCACTATCAACCCAGCAGAAGTCTTCGCTCGAGCCAGGCCTTTATGGCTACTGCTCATAGAATAAAAAAGACTAGGTCTGGCGGCAGGACGTTCACCTATAATGCCTCCAAGACCTGGAATACACTCCCCCTTCATCTTAGAAGTAACCCAAACCTTTCTTCATTCCAAAAACAGTTAAAGACATTCCTATTCAACCTCCCTCAGTAATCTCTGCTAGCAACTCTGCCAGGCCACCTCTGTTGGTTCCTAGCGCTTGGACGCCCCCGGGCAGCAATCGCGCTCCATAAATCTACGTTTCATTTCATTTCATTATATATATATATATATATATATATATATATATATATATATATATATATATATATATATATATATATATATATATATATATATATATATATATATATATATATATATATATGCACACACATATACATATATATATATACATATGGTTCTATAGCTTATGCAAATACTTGGGTATAACTATCAGGACAGACACATGCTGACATAGGAAGCATGTTACGGTGCCTATTACATGGAACAGGAATGCATGTTTATTTGCCCAGTTTGAGATGTAGTGTTACATCTGCATTTGTTTGCAGCTAAGAGCCGATGTCGCACTATGTCCCCACTCTCAACATACAAAAGCACACACACTTTCCTGTTCCATGTAAGAGGCCCCATTACATGACTACAAAATGTCCAAAATGGCCCAAGAGAGCAACTTACTGCACAGATATTCAAGGGGATATGCTACATATTAATGTAGTACAAGGAAGGTCCCCGTCACTCAAGAGAACTATTCCACATACTCAATAGTTTCTGAGAACTAAACAGCATATCTTATATTGCTGGCTTTTTCCGACTGGCAAAAAAATAAAGTTGTGTTTCCTTTATTCTCAATCAAGATTGACACCTACGACAATTAAGCAGAGTCAGTAAAAATAAAAATGTCTTTCAACAAAACTCAACTGCAGTTCAACACTGGACTGATCGGTCTCACTACCTCTACCAGGAGTTGCTTTCTCAACCGTCAGTCCCTGTTGGATTGAACATAAAGTGAGGTTGCACGGAAATAAACAGTGTTGTAAACTGACTTAGTAGAGTATTTAACTTTGAAATAGGCATTATAAACTGTCCAATGGAGTTTTTTTTGCTATATCCTCCTTTGTGGTAACATTCTGAAGCATAGGTTCAGCCAAGCACAATAGCACAGGGAGAGCCCAGAGACACCCCTGGCCCTAGAGACGTCAGAGACCCCACTGACCATGAAGACGTCAGACACCCCAGACATGGAGATGTCGGAGACACCCCTGGTCATGGAGACATCATCTCCTCACCCTCTCTTCCAACAACAATGTTGTTCAAGGAAAGAGTTGAAAGCACTATTAACTGGCCCACTCTGTTTGCGTGCGACAAAAACACTGGTCACTTAGCAACCACTATGTCTAGTTGCATGTATAGTATATAACTCTCACCGAACAAAATGCATGGAACTGAGTTCTTGTGCAATAAGGCGAGGCGCTCAGCTCCACGTCATTGATCACTAATCTATCAGAATTTCTCTATATATTTATACGCATATACACACAACTATGTAGACACATACAGACACATATGTATACACATACAGACACAGGTGTATATATATACAGATAACTGGAACCTCCTGAGTCACAGCCGGGAGAAGAGTTTGCTCGCATTTCGTTTTATTGTGTGTAAAATTGTTTTTAAAAAGCAACTCACCGACTACTTGGCACCCGATCTACTTGGTGCAGGCATCCCCGCACAGCGGATTCAGCGCTGACGCGGGAGAGTCTCTCTGTCTCTCTTGCCGCCATTCCCCAAGCCTAGCCACAAGACACGCCCACTTGTGTGACCACGCCCCCCGCACCAGGTATTTAATGCACTCTGAATACAAGCGTCGCATCAGATAACTGGAACCTCCTGAGGCACAGCCGGGAGTAGAGTTCACTCGCATTTCGTTTTATTGTGTGTATAATTGTTTTTAAAAAGCAACTCACCGACCTACTTGGCACCCGATCTACTTGGTGCAGGCATCCCCGCACAGCGGATTCAGCGATGACACGGGAGAGTCTCTCTGTCTCTCTTGCCGCCATTCCCCAAACCTAGCCACAAGACACGCCCACTTGTGTGGCCATGCCCCCCGCACCCTCTCACCGCCCCTATAAATATGTGCATCTACCGGAAGCACAGCGGACAAGCGCAGCGGGCACGACGATTGCGTGCCGAAGGCGCACTTAAGGCAAGCTCGTCTGCGCTCGTCCGCGCCGAGTCCGGGCCCAGGGCCATACCCCTTACATCTCAGTCTCAAATGACCAGGCAATACAGCGCTGAAACTCTCCACAGTATTAGGCCCCCTGTTTTGGACTGCTCCCTGCATTTCTACCACGCAGAAGACATTCCACATACTTGTCCAAAATGTAAATCAACCCTTAAACCTAAGCAGGCCCTAGATTTGACACACGAGTACTGTATGCTTATGTTAAACTGCAGATCCCTGCCTAAACACAGGGCGGAAATTGCCCTGTTGTTAGAAGAACGCATGCCAGACGTAGTATTCCTAACGGAAAAGTGGCTCGCCACAGACTCCGACCCTGCCCTAGTAACAGCCCTCCCTCCAGGCTTCCAAATTACTCGGCAGGACCGACCTGAGGGGAGAGGAGGAGGCCTAGCAATCATTTATAAAGAACAGTTCCACTGCCGAGTTACCCCGGAAACAATCCCTGATTGTGAGAGCTTAGCCTTCAGTCTCGAACTCTCTCCTAACAACTGCTTCTCAGGAACACTAATTTATCGCCCCCCAGGCCCCCCTAAGCAGTTCCACAATAATCTTTCTTCGATTGTGGCTGAACGCGTTAGCACTGCATCTAACTTCACTCTGTTAGGTGATCTCAACCTTCATTTCGACACTGCGCTGGATCATACAGTCACTACGCTTGTAGATGACCTAGCTGCCTTGCAATTAATCCAATCCAACATGTCATGACCCCAACTCACGTTAAGGGCCATCTGCTGGACCCCGTGTTCAGCAACTGTGTAGACCTTGTAGCAGGACTACCAATCCCCCTCCCGTGAACGGATCATTTACTGGTACTCTTCACCTGGACCACACTTAAGCCTCCACCCACTAGACCCACGATAAGACACGCCAGAGCCTGGTCACGCCTCCCAGTCGACTAATGGACCATTAAGCTCGCCAGCAACCAACCCCTCTACAATGAGGATCCCTGTCTAGCCAATCAGGCTTATGGAGATTGGATTACACAAACCCTTGAAGCCACCCTCCCAAAAAGTAAAATTACGCTGAAATGCTCCCATAAAACCGCCCCCTGGTAGTCAGAGGCTCTCAGGGAAAAGAAACGCCAATGCAGGAAAACAGAAAGACAATGGCGTCTAGACTATTCTCTGGAGAAAAAAAATTGATACCGAGACTCAATCAATGACTACAAAGCAGAAGTCAAAGCTGCCCAATCTGTATACTTATCTAAAAGAATTATTGTAGCCAAAACCAAACCCAAAGAAATTTTTCAAATCTTGAAAAAACTTACCAAACCTCCACCATCTAGCCTGCACGAGGAAAAAACAACAGCCCACTGTAATGACGTAGCAGATTTTTTCCACCAAAAAGTCAATAAAATCTACTCATCCTTTCCCCCCTTAGCTACCGCCCCTTTAGCTCGGGCCAATACAAATATGGTAGACCCCCCACTAGAGCCTCCACCTATACTGGATCACTTCCCTTTTCTAGATCTTGAATCCCTAGAGTCCGTGGCTCGTAAGGTAAAATCTGGATCCCCTGACAATCCGGCCCGCCAGATATCATAATGTCAGCATCCCAGATCACCTTACCAACCATAATGGACCTCCTGAACGCATCCATCACGTCTGGCACTGTCCCTCCTGTCTGGAAACGGGCCATGGTCCGAGCCCTGTTAAAGAAACCCAATCTGGATCCCTCAGATTTTAGCAACTACCGGCCTATCTCCCTGCTCCCATGGTTGAGTAAAATCCTGGGGAGATACATCAACCTCCAACTGGTGAATTTCCTGGAAAACAACCAACTGTTAGACCCCACCCAGACGGGTTTTAGACCCAAACACGGAACTGAGTCCGCCCTCCTTGTAGTCACCGAGGAATCCAGAAAAATCCTAGATCAAGGAGGATCAGTGGCAGTGATCCTCCTCGACCTTAACGCGGCATTCGATACGGTCAGCCACGACATCCTGCTGAACCGTCTGTCTAGTGTCGGAATAAAGGATAAAGCCTGGCTTTGGTTCCAGTCCTTCTTGAGGGACAGATCCTTTCAAGTATTTGATGGTGAGTCTCTGTCCACTAGCAGACCTTTGAGGTGTGGGGTCCCACAAGGCTCCTCTTTAAGCCCTGCGCTTTTCAACATCTATATGAGGCCACTGGCTGAGGTTGTTAGTCCATTTGGGGTTAAGATTATTTCTTACGCGGACGACACACAGCTGGTGGTCTCATTGGCGCAGGAGGCCGACATGCCAATGTCAGGCGGGCTTAGAAAGTGTTTAGAGGAGGTAAAGAGCTGGATGTCCTCATCATCCCTCAAACTAAATGGGGACAAAACGGAGCTGATGCTCCTGGGCCCCTCTAACCCCAGTTTCTTCAACTCTCTGTGGCCCCCCTGTCTAGGCACTCCTCCAGCACCCAAGGATAACATCAAGAGCCTCGGGGTGTGGCTGGATAGGTCCCTTTCATTTAACACCCAGGCTACAAAACTCTCGGCTACCTGCTTTGGCCTTCTCAGGATGTTAAAGAAAATTCTCCCCCTTCTACCCATGGAGGCTAAGTAGGTAGCCATCCAGGGTTTGATACAGTCCTGCCTAGACTTCAACAACGTCCTCCACCTTGGTGCTCCAGAGTACACCTTGCGTAGACTTCAGACAGTGCAGAACTGTGCGGCTCGCACACTGCTACAGCTTCCACGCAGACAATCAGCCAAAGCGGGTCTGATCAGCCTACATTGGCTGCCAGTGCGTCAGAGAATCCTCTTCAAGGCCATGTGCATTGCCCACCAGGCCTTCTGGGACACAGGTCCTATGATTACCCGTGGCCTAGTCAACCACTATCAACCCAGCAGAAGTCTTCGCTCGAGCCAGGCCTTTATGGCTACTGCTCCAAGAATAAAAAAGACTAGGTCTGGCGGCAGGACGTTCACCTATAATGCCTCCAAGACCTGGAAGACACTCCCCCTTCATCTTAGAAGTAACCCCAACCTTTCTTCATTCCGAAAACAGTTAAAGACATTGCTATCCAACCTCCCTCAGTAATCTCTGCTAGCAACTCTGCCAGGCCACCTCTGTTGGTTCCTAGCGCTTGGACGCCCCCGGGCAGCAATCGCGCTCTATAAATCTACGTTTCATTTCATTTCATATATATATATATATATATACACACACATATACATATATATATATACATATGGTTCTATAGCTTATGCAAATACTGGGATATAACTATCAGGACAGACACATGCTGACATAGGAAGCATGTTACGGTGCCTATTACATGGAACAGAAATGCACGTTTATTTGCACAATTTGAGATGTAGTGTTACATCTGCATTTGTTTGCTGCTAAGAGCCGATGTCGCACTATGTCCCCACTCTCAACATACATAAAGCACACACACTTTCCTGTTCCACGCAAGAGGCCCCATTACATGACTACAAAACGTCCAAAATGGCCCAAGAGAGCAACTTACTGCACAGATATTCAAGGGGATATGGTACATATTAATGTAGTACAAGGAAGGTCCCCGTCACTCAAGAGAACTATTCCACATACTCAATAGTTTCTGAGAACTAAACAGCATATCTTATATTGCTGGCTTTTTCCGACTGGCAAAAAAATAAAGTTGTGTTTCATTTATTCTCAATCAAGATTGACACCTACGACAATTAAGCAGAGTCGGTAAAAATAAAAATGTCTTTCAACAAAACTCAACTGCAGTTCAACACTGGACTGATCGGTCTCACTACCTCTACCAGGAGTTGCTTTCTCAACCGTCAGCCCCTGTTCGATTGAACATAAAGTGAGGTTGCACGGAAATAAACAGTGTTGTCTGCTTGAGGTAATGTATCTGTCTCACACTGTAACCGTCTAGGGTTCTTCCCAATTCTAGGCTCCGTGATCATCCAAGATGGTTGGGAACAGGATGTTGGTGCAAACTCTGGCTGCTGAAGGAAACCCGTATGGTAGGTAGTCTTTGAGACTCGATGGATTGTGAGCCTTTTGTCTGTTGCTGATGCAACTCACTGATTCTTGAAAACAATAACTACATTGGGTCAAATCTTCCCTACGTCAACGGTGTCTCCTTCAGTGCCCAATCGATTTTGTAGGCACTTTTGTAAAAATCGCAGCATTTTTACAAAAGTGCCAATTTCACGGGCACTTTTGTAAAAATCGCGGCATTTTTACAAAAGTGCCGATTTTGAGGCAAACCGCGAAATCGCGAAATCCTGGAGGGTCTGTCTATCCATAGATGTGTGAATGGTTGATTGGCTAGGTGTATAGGTTTAAGAGTGCATGTGGAAACAGTTGTTTGGGTGACTGAGTGTATTTATTTGTGTGTTGGTGAACGAATATATGTTTTAGTCGTACATCTTCAACAAAGTAAAAAACATAAAAGGCATTGTATGTGAGAGTTTGTGTATATAAATAAGTATATGTAAGAGTCAGTGATTGTGAGAGTAACTATATGAATGAGTGTTTAATTGTAATGGTGATTTTTTAACATATTAACTATGAGTTACTATGTGTTTGAATAAATGAGGTGTTGGATAATTGTGTAAGTGAGTAAATGTGTTATTAATGTTTTTCATGAGTGAGTAGGATGACTGCATAACCGACTAAGATGACTGCTGATGTGTCAATGACTATATATTTGTATAAGTGCAAACACTGACCTGGGTGTACCGGGGGAGAGCCAGGGAGCAGCGCTCTTCTCCCGTGGTGTCCGCCGCTGCCGTCAGCAGCCTCCCAGCCGCCCCACAGCGCCACTCCGCCCATCTTGCCGGACAGCCCAACGAGGATCGGGGACTACATCCCCCAGCGGCCCCATTGCGACCGGAAGTCGCGCACGCCCAGTCCCGCCCCCGGAGGTGCTCTTAGTGCAGCGAGAGCCCCGGGGGAGCGGGGAACTCTGCAAACACTGACCTGGGTGTACCGGGGGAGAGTCAGGGAGCAGCGCTCTTCTCCCGTGGTGTCTGCCGCTGCCCTCAGCAGCCTCCCAGCCGCCCCACAGCGCCACTCCGCCCATCTTGCCGGACAGCCCAACGAGGATCGGGGACTACATCCCCTAGCGGCCCCATTGCGACCGGAAGTCGCGCACGCCCAGTCCCGCCCCCGGAGGTGCTCTTAGTGCAGCGAGAGCCCCGGGGGAGCGGGGAACTCTGCAAACACTGACCTGGGTGTACTGGGGGAGAGCCAGGGAGCAGCACTCTTCTCCCGTGGTGTCCGCCGCTGCCGTCAGCAGCCTCCTAGCCGCCCCACAGCGCCGCTCCGCCCATCTTGCCGGACAGCCCAACGAGGATCGGGGACTACATCCCCCAGCGGTCCATTGCGACCGGAAGTCGCGCACGCCCAGTCCCGCCCCCGGAGGTGCTCTTAGTGCAGCGAGAGCCCCGGGGGAGCGGGGAACTCTGCAAACACTGACCTGGGTGTACCGGGGGAGAGCCAGGGAGCAGCGCTCTTCTCCTGTGGTGTCCGCCGCTGCCGCCAGCAGCCTCCCAGCCGCCCCACAGCGCCACTCCGCCCATCTTTCCGGACAGCCCAATGAGGATCGGAGACTACATCCCCCAGTGGCCCCATTGCGACCGGAAGTCGCGCACGCCCAGTCCCGCCCCCGGAGGTGCTCTTAGTGCAGCAAGAGCCCCTGCGTCGCGGGACGCGCGCGGGCGGCACCGGGCTAAGCCCGAGCAAAGGGCGGGCCCTCTGTGGCCCTCAGAGGCCCGTGGAGGACGGGAAGGGCCCACCCCTTTTGGCTCATCATCATGAAGAGGTAAAAAAAGACATTTGCTTCCTTTGGGTTTCCGCATATTGACTTTGGCCTTCCCCAAGTACATTCTCCCTTCCAAAGCATTAAATTCGCCGATAACCATTCTGATACACCCAAACTACACGATGACTCGCAAGGGGATTAATATAGACAGCTTAACCTTGCCCATTACTAGAGAAATTGATAAAGGCGTATCTCCGCAGCCCATACAAACAGTAGACACAGAATATGCTTTTGCATGGTTAGATGACTTAAACACCCTGTGTAAAACCAAACACGTCTTAGTGGAATCGCCGCTCCCTGATGAAAGATCCTGTGTCTCTAGCCCTACTGCTCCAGTCAGGAATTCTTCCACAACTCCCGAGGTTCCCGAGATACTAGTCGTTCCACCTTCTCCTACACAGCTGGACTTACTATCCCTTATTGAACAATTAGTCAGCTCTATTATATCAGCACTAATAGAAAAAATAAACATACTAGGGGACAGGCTGTCTGGAATGGAGGAAACCATCAACTCTAACCTGCTAGCCAATAAATGCAATAAATGCAATAAATGCAATAAATGCTTTAAAACATCTAATCGTTCCCACCCAGCTACTACTCCTAATGACCCTAAGCCAATCAGGCAAGATATAAGGGTTCCAAATCGATCAATAGTCCCTAACGCACCAGTCTCAACAGCCACAATAGCCCATAAAACTTTTTTAAATCCTCTTTTGCCGCAGATTACTGATCCTAGAGCACAGTATAAAAAAGCTACCCCTATTCAACTTCCTCCGGAGGCAGCTCCTTTTGTCTGTGTCCTCGCGGGAGTTATGTTATGTTATGTTATAAAATATTTTATTACGCGCTCTGCTACTACAGAGTATCCTGGCGCGATATGTAGGCACTAAACTGACCCAGTCCAAAAAGAAAGAAGCAGAGAACTAGATACTAAGATTAAAAAGATGGGTTTTTAGCCCTTTCTTAAATCCTGCCAATGTGGTTGCTGATCGCAGAGAGAACGGCAAGGCATTCCAGGCCCGTGCTGTTTGGACTGAAATTGACTGACCGCCCAGTCTCGCATATCTGATTTTAGGTATGGACATCAGACGAAGATTGGCCGATCGAAGAGCACGATGAGGCGTGTAAAAGGAAAACCTCTTGTGCAAATATTGTGGGCCTTGCTGATGCAGGGCCCGAAAGGCCAGAACCAATGATTTAAACATAATGCGATGCGCCACAGGGAGCCAGTGGAGCTCACGAAGATGGGCACGCGCACTGGTTCTTCGAGGAAGATGGAACAGAAGTCGTACGGCCGCATTCTGTATAACCTGCATTCGCTTGACAAGGTATTTGGGGAGACCACTATAGAGAGCATTGGCATAGTCAAGCCTAGACAGAATAAGAGCACGCAGAACAGTCTCCTTCGCCTCCCTATGGAGAAGTGGAAGGAATCGCTTGAGTGACTTTAAGGTGGCAAAACAGGTTGCAGTAAGTTTTTTTAGATGGGCTTCAAACTTAAGATCCTGCCCAAACCAGACCCCCAGGTTTTTAGCCGGGCCTCCATGGTAGCTAGGGCATGCAAAATCTGTCAGCCAGATAAGCTCTCTGAAATTGGCCGGAAAATTGCCATAGAATAATAGCTCAGACTTGTCCTCGTTGCATTTAAGCTGAGCTGAGACAAGCCAACGGAAGACATTGGTCAGACAGGAACGGACTGTCTGAGCGTCTAAGCAGTCCTTAGGCCAGGTGAACAACAGCTGCGTGTCGTCAGCGTATGACATTATTTTGGCTCCCCACTGCTCAGCCAGATAAATCAGCGGAGTCATGTAAACGTTGAACAACAGTGGGCTCAACGTCGAGCCCTGTGGTACCCCGGTGGTGAGCCTCTTGGGTGATGAAGAGAAAGGAGGCAACCATACCTGCTGCGACCGCTCAGACAGAAAAGAGGACAGCCAGGCCAGAACCGCACCCGACAGCCCCACCTCTGCCAGCCTAGTCAGCAGCTGGGCATGGGGCACCGTGTCGAAGGCGGCAGATAAGTCTAGCAAAACCAGGACCGCTCTGCCGCCTCCGTCAAGACACTCCCTAATGGCCTCTGAGACTTCCACCAGAGCCGTTTCAGTGCTGAAAGCAGCCCTGAACCCTGATTGAGCCGGGTGCAGGGCGTGAGAGGACTCGATGAAAGCATTCAATTGCCTAAAAACTACTTTTTCGGTCACTTTTGCTAGTGCCGGGAGCAGAGATATCGGACGATAGCTAGCGGTAGACAGGGGGTCCAGGCTAGGTTTCTTCAGCAGGGGAAGAAGCTTTGCCTGTTTCCAACAAAGAGGCACTGAGGCAGAGGCCAGAGACATGTTAACAACCTGGGTAACCTCCTGATACACCAGACTGGCCGCTCCCCCCAGAACCCTAGCAGGGCACGGGTCAGAGGGTGAGCCAGACTTTAGCGACTCCAAAATGGACAGCACATCAGCTTGCTGAGCAGGCTCAAAAGTGGAAAATTGACTAACATGTTGCTCCGCATCCATAGCAGTATTAGGTGGAGAGGGCAGAGGAGGACTGTCAGAGTTTAAAAGCTCCTCTTGAATTTTTTTGATCTTATTATCAAAGAAACATGAAAGTTCCTCACACCACAAGTCGGAGGCCGGAAGAGCTGGGGAGACAGCGCATGGTGAGAGGAAGCTCTGAACAATGGCAAAGACTTCTCTGGCATTGTTGTCCGCCTTCTCAATCCTTCCTGAAAAGTAGCTACTTTTAGCGGCCTTGATTTCAGCATAGTAAACTTTCTGCGCCTTCCGCAGCTTGCTCTTAAGTTCGGGGCAGAACTCAAGGCGCCAGGCTCGCTCCAGCTTCTTGCACCCTAATTTAAGTTCTCTAAGCGCATGAGAGAACCAGGGTTTGGAGGGAGACGACCTCGACCGCCTGCTACCGCTCTTGTTAGTCTGTAGAGCGGCACTTTGTTCAACCCAAGCATTGAATGATTCCACCGCAGAATCCAAATTCAATGGCAGGGTCGGCCGGTGGGACGTGAGAGAGTCCGAAAAGGTAGACAGATTTATTCTCTGGGCATGAGAATGAGGGGCAGAAAAATTCTTCGGACCTTTTGACTTTATGGGCCAGGTGAACAGAATTAAGGCATGGTCTGACCAAGTGACCCACCTAGGGGGTAGCATAGAGATCTCAAAGTTGGAGCAGACTAGGTCCAACCAGTGGCCAGCCGCATGGGTGGGGAAGGTCACCCATTGTGTAAGATGCGCCAGCGAGAAGACTTCCGCCAAGCCGATCGATTCTGGTAGGTCCATCGCGTCCATATGAATATTAAAGTCCCCCAGAATAAGATATCGAGAGAATTTAAGGGCGCGGGGGACGATAACCTCCTCAATATTGCCGGCAAAACAGCCCGCATAGCTAGGTGGGCGGTAAAGCAAAGTACCTCCCAAGGTGAAGTGGGGGGAGAGGATCACAGCGAAGTGTAACATTTCGGTTTCGCCAAGTGAGTCGGGCGGTTCACTCACCAAAGTCCAGTGGTCTCGGTAGATTACAGCCAAACCGCCACCTCTACCCTTCGGACGGTCCAACCTGGTGATCTTGAAGCCGCGTGGTATAGCTAGTTCAACCACCGGCATGCATGACTCAGAAAGCCAAGTTTCGGTGAGGAAAAGGAGATCAAGCTCCTTCTCATCAAGCAGCTCAAATATATCAGCCGCATGTTTGACCATTGATCTGGCATTGATCAGGCCGGATTTAATCGTCTCTAGGTTGGTCCTGGGCGCAATAGTCGGAGATTGAAGGCTAGAAAAGCAGAACCCACATGTCGGGCAGCGGCGATGCATGTCCTTTAGCACCTCCCAAGAATTGGCGGCATCGCAGCTGAAGGTATTGAGGGCACACAGCTCCTCAGAAGAATACCTCAGAGAGCCAGCCTGAGAGTAGCGAGGGAGATGCGAGGGTGCCCCGGCCCTGGGCCCGCCCGGGACACGGACGGGCACAGACGGGCCCTCCTTTGGCGCTCCTTCGGCGCGCAAGCGGCGCGCCCGCAAGCGGCGCGCCCGCAACGCGCGACCGCTGCGCGCTCGGCACATTGCTACGTTTAAGTAGGGGTGGGCGAGGCAGGAGACTAGAGAGACTAGAGCGCCATTACTTACACCTGGGAAAACCGAGAGACATCATGATTTGCTGACTAAGGTAAAATTTTGGTTGACAAAAAACAGACCCCTGCCACCTAACCTCGAGGGAACAATACTGAGTGTCAGAAGAGTGGGTTGGCTGGGTTCCCTCCCAATGGACATCGCTGGTGACCTGGTACTCGTTAGATTTAGGCAGAGAGACATTGTCCCATACCTGCGTACCTGTGCACCCCAAGTGGGTAACGGCACAATCTCCGTCTGGGATCTGCATGATTTCTACCCTAGAATGCCGTGCAACCTCACATCCAGCCTAAAGGAAGGCTGCAACATGATAATGGACAGAGGACTCCACGTACCGAGCGGCCATAGCTTTCCTACCTATACTAGACAGGAATCATTGTTTTATAGCCCCAAGCATTGGAACCCCTATTAATTACTCTTGATTAAGCTTAACCTGTGAATATTACGCAAAAACTCTTTAACCTCATATATGTATGTTTTTTATATTTGTAATTGATTTTTAATTGTACGCTTTTATGATTTTAAACCAAAATCGAATAAAGCTATACTGACTGACTGTATAAGTGCATTTTGATAGTGTTCTATTAATTAGTGACTACATGTATAAATGATTCTGTTGTAGTTGTTGAATGGGTAGTTGTGTGTGTAGACTTAGGAATCAGTGAGTGGGTATGTAGTAACTGGTATTGGTATGTCAATGGTTTCAAATATGGTAATCTGTATTTTACAGTGAGTGATGAAAGGTTATACTAGTGTATGATGAGGTGTATCAGATTCTCACGTGGATGATGTAATCAGTGATGTCATTTGAGATGTCATCAGTGATGTCATCAGTGATGTCACTGACCATGTCATGAATGATGCAATATGTGACATTCATCAGCAATGCATTGCGGGCGCGCAAGTTATAGTTAGCAGAATTAACTATAACAGAGGAATTTCTATGGTTTTGTACAAGTGAAATGGTCAGCTAACTATAACACCCCTGAAACCGATGTTTTTTTCTGTGAATTTAAAAGATTTTTTAAATGCTAAATTTTAAGTGTGATAGTAGTTATACCTATTTTTTTTACTGATTTTCTACAGTTTTTTAACTCGTTATTTATAAATATTTTATTCATTAAATAACATTATATATTTTTCTGAAAATTTAAACAGAAATATTGATTAATTTTTTTGTTTTCATTTTTTATTTTAATATATTTATATTATTATTTTATTTTTTTAAATGTCCTACATTTTTTTCAGAGTCGTGCATTCAAAGCGTACACATCACGGTGGGTGCGCGGATTCTAGACGCCATTTTAGAAAAGTCGTGAAGGATCCGCGTACGGTGTACGACGGCTCAGTGTTTTTCAGTTACATCATATACATAAATTATTTAGTGATGTGCGCGATTGGTATGCGACAAGTCCGCAACTCCTGCTCCCGCTCATTTGCGATACATGCGCATTACGGTATGAGACGCTTACGTGGTGGTGGGTACCGAGTGATATCATATACCTGTTGAGGCGCGCTGGGTGCATGACTCCCGCAAAAAAAATGTATGTTCCAAAATGATATGTATGTGTCTTTCATATACATATTAGGGTAAGAGATTATCTAAGATATTCATAAAAATATTATATGTGTACTTATAATAAACGTATATTATTTTAAAATATTTTTCGCTAAGTCGGGTTCGTGCATCGTCAACGCAGAGAACCAGGTCAGCAGACCTGCTGTAGACCCAGAGAAACCAGGTCAGCAGAGCTGTTGTAGAACCAGAGAACCAGGTCAGCAGAGCTGCTCTGGAGCCTAAGAAGCAGGTCAGCAGAGCTGCTTTAGAACCGGAGACCCCCAGGTCAGGAGAGCTGCTCTAGAGCTAGAGACCCAGGTCAGCAGAGCTGCTCCAGAGGCCGAGAACAAGGTCAGCAGAGCTGCTGTACAGCCAGAGAAACCAGGTCAGCAGAGCTGCTTTAGAGGGAGAGAACAAGGTCAGCAGAACTGCTTTAGAGCCAGAGAACCAGGTCAGCAGAGCTGCTCTAGAGCCAGAGAACCAGGTCAGCAGAGCTGCTTTAGAGCCATGGAACCAGGTCAGCAGAGCTGCTCTAGAGGCAGAGAACCAGGTCAGCAGAACTGCTTTAGAGCCAGAGAACTAGGTCAGCAAAGCTCTTTAGAGCGAGAGAACCAGGTCAGCAAAGCTGCTTTAGAGCCCGAGAACCAGGTCAGCAGAGCTGTTCTAGAGCAAGAGAACCAGGTCAGCAGAGCTGTTCTAAAGCCATAGAACCAGGTCAGCAGAGCTGCTTTAGAGCCAGAGAACCAGGTCAGCAGAGCTGCTCTAGAGGCAGAGAACCAGATCAGCAGAGCTGCTTTAGAGGGAGAGAACCAGATCAGCGGAGCTGCTTCAGAGCCAGAGAACCAGGTCAGCAGAGCTGCTCTAGAGCCAGAGAAACCAGGTCAGCAGAACTGCTTTAGATCCAGAAAACTAGGTCAGCAGAGCTGCTCTAGAGCCAGAGAACCAGGTCAGCAGAGCTGCTTTAGAGCCATAGAACCAGGTCAGCAGAGCTGTTCTAGAGGCAGAGAACCAGGTCAGCAGAGCTGATTTAGAGGGAGAGAACCAGTTCAGCCAGCTTCTAAACCCTCCATCCAGACAGTTACATATCCACTCAATCTTCAATTCAGATTGGTATATAAATAATGCATATTTCAATTTCAAACTAAACCACATTCATTGGATGATGTCATCAGTGATGTCATTTGAGATGTCATCAGTGATGTCATCAGTGATGTCACCGACCATGTCATGAATGATGCAATATGTGACATCATCAGCAATGCATTGCGGGCGCGCGATTTATAGTTAGCAGAACTAACTATAACAGAGTAATTTCTATGGTTTTGTTCAAGTGAAATGGCCAGCTAACTATAACACCCCTGAAACCAATGTTTTTACTGTGAATTTCTAAGGTTTTTTTAAATGTTAATTTCTAGCTATAACACCTCTGAAACCTATGGTTTTTTCAGTAAATTTCAAAGCTTTTTTAAATGCTAATTTCTAACTATAACATCTCTGAAACCTATGTTTTTTTTCAGTGAATTTGAAAGATCTTTTAAATGCTAATTTTTAAGTGTGATAGTAGTTATGCCTATTTTTTTGTACTGATATTCTACCGTTTTTTACGTTTACATTATAAATATTTTATTCATTGAATAACATTATATATTTTTCTGAAATTTAAAATAAATTGTTACAAAAATTCAAACAAATATTGATTCATTTTTTTGTTTTATTTTTTATTTTATTATATTTATATATATATATTTTTTTAAATGTCCCACTTTTTTTTCAGAGTCGTGCATTCAAAGCGTACACATCACGGTGGGTGCGCGGATTCTAGACGCCATTTTAGAAAAGTCGTGAAGGATCCGTGTACGGTGTGCGACGGCTTAGTGTTTTTCAGTTACATCATATACATTTAATATTACGTGATGTGCACGATTGGTATGCGACCAGTCTGCGACTCCTGCTCCATGCGCATTACGGTACGAGACGCTTGCGTGGTAGCGGGTCCCGCGTGACGTCATATAAGTGCTGAGGTGGGCTCTGTGCGCGACTACTGCAAAAAAAATGTATGTTCCAAAATGATATGTATGTGTCTTTAATATACATATTAGGGCAAGAGATAATCTAAGATATTCATAAAAATTATATATTTGTAATTATAATAAACGTATATTATTTTTAAATATTTTTCGCTAAGTCGGGTGCGTGCATCGTGAGCGCAGAGAACCAGGTCAGCAGACCTGCTGTAGACACAAAGAAACTAGGTTTAGCAGAGCCGTTGTAGAGCCAGAGAACCAGGTCAGCAGAGTTGCTCTAGAGCCTAAGAAGCAGGTCAGCAGAGTGGCTCTAGAATCAGAGACCCAGGTCAGCAGAGCTGCTCTAGGGGCCAAGAACAAGTCAGCAGAGCTGCTGTAGAGCCAGAGAAACCAGGTCAGCAGAGCTGCTTTAGAGGGAGAGAACAAGGTCAGCAGAACTGCTTTAGAGCCAGAGAACCAGGTCAGCAGAGCTGCTCTAGAGCCAGAGCACCAGGTCAGCAGAGCTGCTTTAGAGTCATAGAACCAGGGCGGCAGAGCTGCTCTAGAGGCAGAGAACCAGGTCAGCAGAACTGCTTTAGAGCCAGAGAACTAGGTCAGCAGAGCTCTTTAGAGGGAGAGAGCCAGGTCAGCAGAGCTGCTTTAGAGCCAGAGAACCAGGTCAGCAGAGCTGTTCTAAAGCCTTAGAACTAGGTCAGCAGAGCTGTTCTAAAGCCATAGAACCAGGTCAGCAGAGCTGCTTTAGAGCCAGAGAACCAGGTCAGCAGAGCTGCTTTAGAGGGAGAGAACCAGGTCAGCAGAGTTGCTTTAGAAGGAGAGCACCGGGTCAGCAGAGCTGCTTTAGAGCCAGAGAACCAGGTCAGCAGAGCTGTTCTAGAGCCAGAGAAACCAGGTCAGCAGAGCTGCTTTAGAGCCAGAAAACCAGGTCAGCAGAGCTGCTCTAGAGCCAGAGAACCAGGTCAGCAGAGCTGCTCTAGAGGCAGAGAACCAGGTCAGCAGAGCTGATTTAGAGACAGAGAATCAGGTCAGCAGAGCTGCTTTAGAGACAGAGAATCAGGTCAGCAGAGCTGCTCTAGAGCCAGAGAACCAGGTCAGCAGAGCTGCTTTAGAGCCATAGAACCAGGTCTGCAGAGCTGCTTTAGAGCAAGAGAACCAGGTCAGCAGAGCTGCTCCAGAGCCAGAGAACCAGGTCAGCAGAGCTGCTCTAGAGCCAGAGAAACTAGGTCAGCAGAGCTGCTTTAGAGCCAGAAAACCAGGTCAGCAGAGCTGCTCTAGAGCCAGAGAACCAGGTCAGCAGAGCTGCTCTAGAGGCAGAGAACCAGGTCAGCAGAGCTGATTTAGAGGGAGAGAACCAGGTCAGCAGAGCTGCTCTAGAGGCAGAGAACCAGGTCAGCAGAGCTGATTTAGAGGGAGAGAACCAGGTCAGCAGAGCTGCTTTAGAGACAGAGAATCAGGTCAGCAGAGCTGCTCTAGAGCCAGAGAACCAGGTCAGAAGAGCTGCTTTAGAGCCATAGAACCAGGTCAGCAAAGCTGCTTTAGAGCAAGAGAACCAGGTCAGCAGAGCTGCTCCAGAGCCAGAGAACCAGGTCAGCAGGGCTGCTGTAGAGCCAGAGAAACCCGGTCAGTAGAGCTGCTTTAGAGCAAGAGAACCAGGTCAGCAGAGCTGCTTTAGAGGGAGAGATCCAGGTCAGCAGAGCTGCTTTAGAGCCAAGGGACCAGGTCAGCAGAGCTGCTCTAGAGCCAGAGAACCAGGTCAGCAGAACTGCTTTAGAGCCATAGAACCGGGTCAGCAGAGAACCAGGTCAGCAGAACTGTTGTAGAGCCAGAGAACCAGGTCAGCAGAGCTCCTCCAGAGCCTAAGAACTAGAACAGCAGAGCTGCTCTAGAGCCAGAGAACCAGGTCTGCAGAGCTGCTGTAGAGCCAGAGAAACCGGGTCAGCAGAGCTGCTTTAGAGGGAGAGAACCAGGTCAGCAGAGCTGCTTTAGAAGGAGAGAACCGGGTCAGCAGAGCTGCTTTAGAGCCAGAGAACCAGGTCAGCAGAGCTGCTCTAGAGCCAGAGAAACCAGGTCAGCAGAGCTGCTTTAGAGCCAGAAAACCAGGTCAGCAGAGCTGCTCTAGAGCCAGAGAACCAGGTCAGCAGAGCTGCTCTAGAGGCAGAGAACCAGGTCAGCAGAGCTGATTTAGAGGGAGAGAACCAGGTCAGCAGAGCTGCTTTAGAGACAGAGAATCAGGTCAGCAGAGCTGCTCTAGAGCCAGAGAACCAGGTCAGCAGAGCTGCTTTAGAGCCATAGAACCAGGGCAGCAGAGCTGCTTTAGAGCAAGAGAACCAGGTCAGCAGGGCTTCTGTAGAGCCAGAGAAACCAGGTCAGCAGAGCTGCTTTAGAGGGAGCAAACCAGGTCAGCAGAGCTGTTGTAGAGCCAGAGATACAGGTCTGCAGAGCTGCTGTAGAGCCAGAGAAACCAGGTCAGCAGAGCTGTTCTAGAGCCAGAGAACCAGGTCTGCAGAGCTGCTGTAGAGCCAGAGAAACCAGGTCAGCAGAGCTGTTCTAGAGCCAGAGGCCCAGGCCAGCAGAGCTGCTTTAGAGCCAGATGACCTTGTGTCAGCAGAGCTGCTTTAGAGCCAGAGAGCCAGGTCAGCAGAGCTGCTCTAGAGCCAAAGAACAAGTCAGCAGAGCTGCTCTAGAGCCAAAGAACAAGTCAACAGAGCTGCTGTAGAGCCATAGAACCAGGTCAGCAGAGCTGTTTTAGAGCGAGAGAACCAGGTCAGCAGAGCTGCTCTAGAGCCAGAGAGCTAGGTAAGCAGAGCTGCTGTAGAGCCAGAGAAACCAGGTCAGTAGAACTGCTTTACAGGGAGAGAACCAGGTCAGCAGAGCTGCCAATAAGGGAGAGAACCAGGTCAGCAGAGCTGCTATAGAGGGAGAGAACCAGGTCAGCAGAGCTGCTCTAGAGCCAGAGAACCATGCCAGCAGAGCTGTTGTAGAGCCAGAGAACCAGATCCGCTAAGCAGATCAGCAGAGCTGCTCTGTAGCCTAAGAACTAGGTCAGCAGAGCTGCTCTAGAGCGAGAGAACCAGGTCAGCAGACCTGCTGTAGAGCGAGAGACACCAGGTCAGCAGAGCTGCTTTAGATGGAGAGAACCAGGTCAGCAGAGCTGCTTTAGAGCCCGAGAACCAGGTCAGCAGAGCTGCTCTAGCTGACACTGACTGACTGACACTGACTGACTGACACTGACTGATTGACACTGATTGACACTGATTGACACTGACTGACACTGATTGACCGACACTGACTAACTGACACTGACTGACACTGACTGATTGACACTGATTGACACTGACACTGACTGACACTGACACTGACTGACACTGATTGGCTGACACTGACTGACTGACACTGATTGACTGACACTGATTGATTGACACTGACTGACTGACACTGATTGACTGACACTGATTGACTGACACTGACTGACTGACACTGACTAACACTGATTGACTGACACTGATGGACTGACACCGACTGACTGACACTGCCTGACACTGACTGACTACTCTCTACTACTCTACCACTCACTCTCTGGTACTCTCTACTACTCTCTCTCTACTACTCACTCTCTACTACTCACTCTCTACTACTCTACTACTCTCTACTACTCACTCTTTATTACTCTCTACTACTCACTTTATACTACTCACTCTCTACTACTTTCTACTACTCACTCTCTACTACTCTTTCTCTACTACTCACTCTCTACAATTTACTCTCTACTACTCACTCTCTACTACTCTCTCTTCTACTCTCTACTACTCACTCTCTACTCTCTATTTCTCATCCTCTACTCTCTACCTCGCTACCTCTCTCTCTACCACTCTCTACCTCTCTACCTGTACCTCTCTACCTCTACCTCTCTAACACCTCTACCTCTACACCTCTACCTCTACACCTCTATCTCTACACTCCTACCTCTCTACCTCCCTCTACCTCTCTCTACAAGCACACATATGCACATATATGCATGCATATGCATTTATAAAAGCCGAGATGAGCGAGCAGATGCGATGTTTGCCGACATGCCGGCAGCAATTAATTCCGGCCAAAATAACAAGGTGCAAACAACTGAGAAAAATGATGTCAAGAGCTTATTGAAAAAATTAGAAAAACTACAGCGAAACGAACTTACTAAATTGTGGGAGCGTAAATCTCTTGAAAAGTACAAAGAGGCTGGAAGAGTACCTAGGGGGTTAAGAGTACTTATAGCCCCTTCATTTGAAAACCCCAACCCACTGATGTTAAAGGAATGGGCGACTAACAACTTGGATTGTTCCATGAATATGGTTTGCATGTTAGTAAAATACGCAGAAATTGATCGAAACGAGATTGTGGTTCAAATTGATGCAATAATTGCCGAATTAGATGCCCTCGACCAAAAGGATCTGGTCAAAAAAGGTAGAGAGGAAATTCAAAAACGTTTGGACAAACACGAAAATGTAATAATGAATAGAAAGGTCACTAAGTTTGCACGTGATAAGCGCGACTATGAGACTGGACGCATTTTTACATTTGCAAAACGTTTCGATTCTGTGAAGAAACTAGCGACACACAAAAATCAGCCACCGCTAATTTCTATTAATCAAGGTACTGATGCAGCATCCATCTCAGGAGAAAGTCGTCTTTCAAGTAGTGTGGAGTCCATTCCTAGTGATTCATCAGTTACAGTGGTTCATGAGCCTCCTAGCTTCAGCCCCTCTGAAGAGTTGGGGTTTATGATCGAGGACCGTCGGCAAACCCTCAGACCGAGAATACCACGGGTACAACCGCAATCTCAAAATGCCACCGGAGAAAAAGCAATGCAAAGAAAGGCGGAAAGCGCAGCGGTTTCAACAAAAGAAACTAAAGAAAGAGGAGGGGAACTCAGAAATAGTGAACACGGCAAATGTCAATACTGTAATCAATATGACTGAACTAGAATTAAACACAGCAGAACTCCAGTTATTATCTTTGGGACTTTCTTATTGTCCAAAAAAAGACTTTAAGTATGTTCAATCTAGAATTGACGTCTTTAAATTCATAAGAAAGCTTAAGTTAATGAAATTTCATAAATTAAAGAGTGCAAATTCTAGAGCATCAATTATTGATACAATAAGTCAACCTAGTGCTGCTTTCCAGATTTCTGATGTTCCAATGTTAAGAACTGTGAATGACTTGGCTGAAATGAATGATACAGAATCAATTAGTACTCAGGAGGATTTGTTGGGTATGGGTATTACTACATGCAAGGCTGCCCAAACGCATTTTCGCCAACCTTCTACTTTTATGCCTATCATGGTTAGAGATGCAATTGATGTATTTGGTGATTGTGTGGTTGATGATTTGAAGAACCTTCATAGAATCTGCTTGTCTAAAAACAAACAGACACAACGCAGAGAATAACAATATTCACGCCTTATGGATAAAATTGGAAAATATAAAAATATCATTGTTAATAAAGCTGATAAAGGAGGAAATGTTGTTCTCTGGCCGCGGGCAGCATATATGGATGAGGCTAAGAAACAGCTGAGTGACATTAATTGTTATAAGCGGGTAGCCTTTCCAACTTTGCTCAAAGTTAAAGAAATGGTTCTAAAAGAACTTTTGCAGTGGAAGAGGGAGGGATTAATTAATAACGATAAATTTAATTTTCTTAAAACTGAGTTCCCTATCACTCCCACATTGTACCTTCTGCCCAAGGTTCATAAACAAGTCATGCCAGTACCAGGCCGTCCAATAATCTCTGCTCAAGGGAGTTTATTGGAGGCCATGTCAAAATATGTTGATTTCTTTCTTCATGATTATGTTACTAACCTTCCCTCGTTTATCAGGGACACGGGTCATTTTTTGGAAAAACTAAAAGAGGTCGAATGGCAAGAAGATTATCACTTTTTAGTGATGGACATCTGTTCATTATATACCAGTATTGATCATCTGGCTGGTTTAAATGCTATAAGCCATTTTCTATCGTATAGAAATGTCTGTTATAATGAACACACCAAAATGTTGCTGCGTATGACAGAAATTTGTCTAACTAACAAATTCTTTATTTTTAATAAGGAATTGTACCAGCAACTGAGAGGTGTTGCGATGGGGGCGGGCTTCTCCCCTAGCTATGCGTGTTTACACGTAGGCTGGTGGGAGAAGCACGTCCCGGCTCAGACCTTCAAAAAAGAGCTTTCTGACCACGTCATTCGATGGTGGAGATTCATCGATGACGTTTGTGTTGTTTGGAAAGGTTGCAAAGAATCTGCATTGGAGTTTAAGAGTAAGATTAATGTCAATTCACTTAATCTTGAATTCACGGCCCAAATAAGTAACATAAAAGTCGAATTTTTAGATGTTGAGATTTTTGTAGAAGAGAGTGTCATCTGTACTAAACTACACAGAAAGACCACATCTGGTAATTCAATACTCCATGCCAATAGTGCCCATCCTAAGCACCTTCTTAAAAGTATCCCTTATGGGGAGTTTTTAAGAAGAATCTGTAGCAGAGAAGACGATTTGAACATCGGTCTTACTGAATCTAAGAATAGGTTTCTCGCCAGAGGTTATGAACCTAAAATCTTGCAACTTGCATTGGCCAAATTGAGGAAAGGCACATCATCGGATGATCCTCCTCATTTAGATGAAGCTACTTCAATTCCTGTGGTTCAAGCCAAACCTGTGGTGAGACTTATTACTACGTTCAGTAGTCAAGAAAGAGAAGTAAGAAAAATTGTCAGTAAACATTGGCCTATTTAAAAAACGGATCTGACATTAGCACCAGAACTTGCAACACAACCTACAATCACTTTCAGGAGAGCACCCTCTATGAGGGATGCATTGGTTATGACTAGCCCTGAGTCAGTTAGTCCTGTCAACTGGCTTACTAATAAGAAAGGTTTTTTTAAATGTAGTTCATGCCGTGCATGCAAGTTTGGGACAAACAAACAGACTTTTATTGATCCTTTTTCTAATATGCCCAACCAAATTGCAGGCTATTTTACGTGCAAAACTGATTTTGCTGTTTATATTTTAGAATGCAGTTGTCAATTGTCCTATGTCGGCAGCACAAAACTTCCTGTTTTTAATCGTATTTTGCAGCACTTACAGGCAATCGTTAATTCAGACCCCTCTTACCCGTTTGCCCGACATTTTAAATTAGTGCACCAAAATAAACTGCAGGACTTAAAATATTATGTTATTGACTCGGTTCCTAAATCTATAAGAGGAGGAAACCGTGAAAAGAAACTTTGTCAACTAGAAAGTCAATATATTGTGCGCCTTAATACTAAAATGCCGAATGGGCTTAACACTGGAGAAGATTTAGTCAACTTTCTTTAAACTGCTTATTATAGTCTGTTGGTCTACAATCAATTTGGAGGTGTTCCTATTTTTTACTCTCTATGATGAAATATTATTAGTCTTTGTGATTCTGCTGCTTATTCAATGAATTTTTAATATATAATCAAATTTGGAGTTCTGTTTATATTTGAATGTTTGTGTATATATATCATTGTTGAGTTTTAGACAATATAATGAAATATTTATTGTATTTATTGGTTTTATGAATTTCACTCAAGTCTTAAGAGTTTTTATTGGTTTAACTGGGTTCTTAGTTTTACTAATAATTCTCTGGCAGGGGTGTAATGAATTTGCCATATATATAAATATTTATTGTGATCCGTATTCTCTACATATGATAGTTATATCTCAGATATTTAAGACACTTGATAAAATCAAAAATCTATATTCCCATCATTTTCTAAAACTATTATTGATTAGCTTATGACATCATGTTTTGCCATTATTTTTGTCATGTTTTCGCATCTGCTCATCTAATTTTAAATGGAATTCTTTTTGACTAATATTGGGATCATTTCTATATTTAGTCATTTCACTTTGGGTGTACCTTATTGTTGGCTCTTTTTGTCTCCCTTGATATATTAATTTGATTGTGAAATAGATATTTGCGGATATTTATAGTTGATTAGGGCACTTGCCCCGGATTTTCTAATTGTAAATACTTTGTATGATATTATGTGTTATTTATTTAGCACTTCAAAGTTAAAGTCTGCTTTCTATTTCCATACTACATTGGGAGTGTCTGCATTGTAGCCATGAGGTATTTAAGGGCATGGGCTTTTCAAGCATGTCATGTGATCAAGGCCGGGGTAACCTGGTCAAAACGCGTCATGTTGTTGGAAAATAAAACAGCACTTTAAAAGAACTACCTTTTGTTGTGGTCCGTTCCTGATTAGAAGCGCTGGGTGGAGACTTTGCCCTGGTATGCTGCTTCTCAAGGACTTGTTTGTCATGCATTTATATATATGTATGTGTATATATGTATGTATATATATATATATATATGTATATATATATATATATATATATATATATATATATATATATATATATATATATATATATATATATATATACATACATATATAACCATATATATTCTGCATATCTGTATAAATACAAATATAAATGCATGCATACATATACATATAAATATATGCATACATATGCTTATATGGAGAGCGACCCCTTGGGCAGGGGTCGCTCTCCTTTGGGGGCAATGTTTTTTGGCTTTGTCTGCCCCCCTGGGGGGCCCCTTGGGCAATGGTCGCTCTCCTTAGGGGGCTGGGTCTTGTCATGTTTGGGCCCACTAGACCACCGGGGATTTGTTTGTGGGGAGTGGGCCCTTGGACAAGGGTCGCTCCCCTTTATGGGAGGATGATTGTGGCCATTTCTGTCCTCTTTGGGTGGCAGATCAGCAGTATGTTTTTTAATCCCATCTGCCCCCAAGGGGGCAGAAGCCACTAGACAACAGGGGCTTTTAAATGTTTGTGTTGGGGAGTGGCCTCAAGGGCAAGGGTTGCTCTCCTTTTACCGGGGTGAATATCTTATTTATACTCTTAGGCCCACCTACCCCTTAGCTTAGCTGGTGGATTGTGTGTGGACTGGTGCATTATTTGAATATGTGATTGTAATGTTTTTTTTCTCCTTTTTATTCTAGTGTAAAGCTTTTGATTCCTGTTTGCGGTTTCGGCAGTGGTTGTTCTGCAGTTTTGCGTAATTGCATTTATTTGGTAAGAATTTTTTTTTGTTGTGTTTACTCCAAATGAGTATTATTGTCATGCATGAATGAATTTTTTTGTAAGTGGTGTCATAATGACAGCATATTTGTTTGTGTTCTGAGCATGAAATTCTTTGCGATTTGTTTTGCATTGTCTTATGTGTAATTTTTTTTCTTTTTCTTTTTTAGTGGGATATTGTTGATCCTTACTTTGTCTGTGCAGAGTAGGTGGTGGTGAGTCTAGATGCTTCTGTCAAGTGAGTGGTATAGTGTTGGAGTATATAGGTCTTTGTGATAAAGCTACATTTAGTTTATTTTTTTTTTTACAAAGGGTTTGTTATTGTTGACTAGTTTGACAAGTTACCTTTATTAGTAAGCATTATGTCTAGCTGTAGAATGACTGCTCAGCAGGTGGTTGGTATGCTTCTTGAATCTTCCTCTGAGCAGGATTTTGAGACTGATAGTGCCTCTGAGGGAGAGGAGGGAGGGGAAGATTCAGGCAGTGAGTTTTCTCCCCACATGGAATCATCGTATGATGAAGCTACTCTCGGTGTAGATGATGCTACTCTCAGTGCGGATGAAGTGCCTGTTTTAGAGAAGGACACTGCTGTGCGGATGATGCAAGAGGCATCTGTATTGCAGCCTGGGTCTTTAAGGCTTCCCATTGGAAGTGCTGGTCTCTAGATGGATCCAAACATGGTGCAGCCGACGTTGCATGCCTTTAGTGGGGATGCAGATTGTAGAGTGGATTGTGAACATTTTTCACCTATCAATCAATCAATCAATCAATCAATGCATTTCTAAAGCGCGCTACATACCCGTGAGGGTCTCCAGGCGCTAGGGGGGGGTGTTACTGGTCGAAGAGCCAGGTCTTGAGAAGTCTTCTGAAGGCCAGCAGGTCCTGAGTCTGTTGTAGGCTGGTGGGGAGAGCGTTCCAGGTCTTGGCGGCGAGGTAGGAGAAGGATCTGCCGCCGGCGGTGGTTTTACGGATACGAGGAACTTATGTGAGGGCGAGGTTGGCTGAGCGAAGGCTTCGGGTGGGGATGTGGAAGCTGAGTCGGTTGTTGAGGTATGTAGGTCCGGCGTTGTGTAGTGCTTTGTGTGCGTGGATGAGAAGTTTGAAGGTGATCCTCTTGTTGACGGGGAGCCAGTGCAGGCCTCTCAGGTGGGGTGTGATGTGGCTGCGTCGGGGGACGTTGAAATTCTGTGAAATCTGACTTGTCTCGTGAGGTCATGGTTCAGTTACGATTTTGGTGATGTCGAACTGTATTTAGTGAGTGCGGCTAATATGGAGTGAATTCGTCACGTTAACTAGCGAGTTCATTACGTATTCAGAGACTTCGTTTTCGAACATGGGTTCCATTTTGTTTGGGACTCCATTTTGTGTTGCCATCACGTAGACCCGTGGGCCCGTGGAGGTAACAGAACGAACGAAGTTGCATGAGCTTCGCTGTTCATACACTTATTAACTAGGCCTTTTCTTGACTTTAAGGTGCATTGTAAGAAACTGGCCCCTCCATCAGAAACTGACCTCGCTAAGCCAATTTCCTTAGCTGATTATGGTCTGAGATTACGAACCAAGGTTCAGGACATCGTTAACTTTTAGGTTCCTTACACATGCTTTATCTTGCTCGTTATCTGTCATTGTTTCCTTTCCTATGCTCTTTCATTACATGCATTGTGCTTTCAATTATGGGTTTGTCCGGCTTGTAGAGATTGGATTTGGGACATTCCTAATAATTAACTTGTGGGTTGGGGCAATGTAAACTGAGAGTTTCTGCTATGTGATACTTTGTTTGAGAATGTACCTTATTGGCTAGAATTTTGCACAATGGGTGTGTACTCGTATTGTGAATTTTGGGATAAAAAGGAATGTCTTGCCTTACAAAAATTGAACAGTTTCTTGAGTTGTACACCGTGTTGTATTACTGAGATTACTGTTACTAGCTGCAGCTAATAAATTTGGTCTCTGACACCACCCAGAAGTATTCCGTGTCTCTGTATACCAAGACAGGGGAATCTGAAGACTTTGGGCGTGTCCCTGGCGCCGCTGGGTTTAGAAACCCGGTTCTTCAACGTCGAGGATCAGGCGTGCCGAGGCGTTCTGGACTCGTTGTAGTCGTCTCAGGGGCTTGGTTGTTGTTCCTGAGTAGAGAGCGTTCCCGTAGTCGAGTCTGCTGGTGACGAGGGCCTGGGTGACGGTTTTTCTCGTGTCGGGAGGGATCCACTTGAAGAACCTGTGGAACATTCGGAGGGTGTTGAAGCAGGATGCAGAGACTGCGTTGACTTGCCTGGTCATGGAGAGGGTGGAGCCTATACCATTTTTTCTAAGTATGGTCGAATTTTGCGGATTTGCGGTCTGCAAATTCGCGTGAAATTGCAAAAAATCCGCGAGTTCGCGAAAAAATTTGCGAACTCCCGGATTTGCACAAATAGACTGTTTCCCACTGTCTACTGGCTAATCAGTAAGTGCTACCTCGTTAGGTAAATGTATGGTGCTTTTCCTACACTACATCTGCGTAAAGTGCCAGAAGAGTTGTCTCCAGTGACCATGTGTGTGTTACTGTGCCATCGCGACGAAAAGCGCAGGGTCCCTTGAGTGAGTTGCCCTTCATAGTGGGTAAATGGCGGGAAGACGGTGCACACCGCTAGAGTGTGGGCGGGGTCAAACGGACAGGGCTTCTATGCGAGTTCACATGCCTCTTGTGTGTATAAAAGGTCAGAGACCGATCAGAGCAGCAGACGAGGAGAAAGAAGCCCCTGGTCACAGGAAATGCACAGGGATTGTGCTCGTGAAAGTCAAGGATGCAAAGGCCTCCATCCAGCATCACAGCTAATTTTCAATGGTAGATATGGGGAGAAAGCACACATGCCCAGCCTCGACAAAGCTCACGATTGTTTTTGGGCTGAAGAATGCGTCACTGAACTTGAGCTTCAACTCGGGCACCCGCTTTATTTATATCTGTAAGTGCTTCCTGTTGAGGTTTAATTTTTGTGACAGGAGCATCGTGCCAGAATGAACCCTGCCCTTCATATTTATCCAAGAATACGCCATCGTTTTGTGCGATACCTCTACTCAACTGGAGAACTTTCTACTGGCTAATCAGTAAGTCCTACCTCGTTGGGTAAATGTACAGTGCTTTTCCTTCACTACAGCTGCGTAAAGTGCCAGAAGAGTTGTCTCCAGTGACCATGTGTGTGTTACTATGCCATTGCGCCGAAGGGCGCAGGGGCCCCTTGAGTGAGCTGTCCATCATAGTGGGTAAATGGCGGGAAGATGGTGCACACTGCTATTGTGTTGGCGAGGCCAAACGGGCAGGGCTTCTATGCGAGTTCACATGCCTCTTGTGTGTATAAAAGGTCAGAGACCGATCAGAGCAGCAGATGAGGAGAAAGAAGCTCCTGGTCACAGGAACTGCAAGGGGATTGCGCTTGTAAAAGTCAAGGATGCAAAGGTTTCTATCCAGCATCACAGCAAATTTTCGACAGTAGATATGGGGAGAAAGCACACCTGCCCAGCCTCGACAAAGCTCACAATTATTTTTGGGCTGCTGAATGCGTTACTGAACTTGAGCTTCAACTCGGGCACCTGCTTTAAAATTATTTTAATTTTTGTGACAGGAGCATCGTGCCAGAATTAACCCTGCCCTTCATATTTATCCAAGACGATGCCACCATTTTGTGCTATACCTCTACTCAACTGGAGTACTTTCTACTGGCCAATCAGTAAGTGCTACCTCGTTGTGTAAATGTATACTGCTTTTCCTACACTACAGCTGCGTAAAGTGCCAGAAGAGTTGTCTCCAGTGACCATGTGTGTGTATTACTATGCCATTGCGCCGAAGGGTGCAGGGGTCCCTTGAGTGAGCTGTCCATTATAGTGGGTAAATGGCGGGAAGACGGTGCACGCCGCTAGTGTGTGGGCGGGGCCTAATGGGCAGGGCTTCTATGCGAGTTCACATGCCTCGTGTGTATACAGAGCAGCAGATGAGGAGAAAGAAGCTCCTGGTCACAGGAACTGCACAGGGATTGCGCTTGTGACAGTGAAGGATGCAAAGGCCTCTATCCAGCATCACAGCTAATTTTCGACTGTAGATATGGGGAGAAAGCACACCTGCACAGCCTCGACAAAGCTCAAGATTGTTTTTGGGCTGATGAATGCGTTACTGAACTTGGGCTTCAACTCGGGCACCTGCTTTATTTATATCTGTAAGTGCTTCCTGTTGAGGTTTAATTTTTGTGACAGGAGCATCGTGCCAGAATGAACCCTGCCCTTCATATTTATCCAAGAAGACGCCACCGGTTTGTGCGATACCTCTACTCAACTGCCCAAAATCTGCCCGTGAGCGGAACGGATTTTGCGCCCACGCTTAGTTTTTTCAATTGTTATAGATGATGTATTTTGGGTGAGATTGTTGAGCAGATTAATTTTTATGCTGAACAGTTTTTGAGGGACAACAGTGTCAGACGTAGGCCCCACTCTAGAGCTACCCAGTGGACTCCCACAAATCTGGAAGAGATGAAGAAGTTTTTGGGTTTGACTTTATTGATGGGCTTGATAAGAAAGCTGTCCATGGCTTCATATTGGTCTACCAGTCCCTTGATGGCAACAGCCATATTTCCTGCAATTATGTCTCGTGATTGGTATTTACTTTTGCTTCGGATGCTGCATTTTGTTGATAATGCTTTGGCGTTGCCACGAGACCACCCTAACTGTGACTGTCTTTTTAAGATTTGGCCTGTTCTTGATCACCTTGTAGATCGATTTTCAGTGATCTATACTCCAGGGAAAGAAATATCTATTGATGTGTTTTTGTTCCTGTTCAAGGGCCATTTGATTTTTAGGCAGTATATTCCTAGCAAGAGGGTATGTTATCAAATTAAGCTGTATATGTTGTCTGAGAGTAGGACTGGATATGTTTTTAATTTCCATGTGTACACTGGTAGGGATTTCATTATTGACCCCCCTGGTTGTCCGTCCACTTTTGGAGTTTCAGAGAAAATTGTGTGGGATCTTGCTAGAGGACTGTTTAACAGAGACCACCATTTGTACCTTGATAACTTCTACACTGCTGTGCAATTGTTTAAGGAATTGTTCAAAGTGGACACTTTTGCTTGGGCCACAATCTGCTCTAACCATAAAGGTTATCTAAAAGAGCTTGTTTGCAAAAACTTCAGAAGGGGCAGTGCAGTTCCTTGCGTAGTGATGACAGGACGGGTGTGTACATGCTGACTACATTTCATGATGACAGTACTTCACCTGTGGCTGTTTGGGGTCAGATTGCTGAAGTGCGCAAACCTGTGTGCATTTTAGGCTACAATAAGCACATGGGTGATGTTGATAGAGTAGATCAGAGGTTGGAACCTTACACTGATATTCGTAAGGCTTACATTTGGTATAAGAAGTTGGCCATCCATCTCTTCAATTTAGCAACTTTCAATGCTTTTGTTGTGTTCAAGGAGAGTTGTCCTGCGTCAAAATTGACTTTTGTTCCATTTCAGGAGTCTGTGATAGGCAGCCTTGTTGTTGTGGAACAGGCAAGAGTTCCTAGAGTTGGAGTGGTGGAGGATGTAGCTAGATTGAAAGATCACCACTTTCCTGATTTATTTCCTCCCACACCCCAAAAAAACAATCTTTGTAAGAGATGTAGAGTCTGCTTGCAAAGAGGTGTGCGGAAGGAGAGTCATATGCACTGTGCCGATTGTCCTTCTAATCCCGGACTGTGTGTGCCCACATGTTTCAGATTGTATCACACTCAAAAGAGTTTTTGGAAGCAACCATGAGTCTAATAGTGTACTGCCTGGTCAGTGAGTGGACTGGCGCTTGCCTGGCTGTGTGCGTGGATTGGCGCTTGGCTGGCAGAGTGTGTAAATTGGCGCTTGGCTGGTTGTGTGCTTGGATTGGTGTTTGGCTGGCGGTGTGCGCGGACTGGAGCTTGACTGGCGGTGTGCGTGGACTGGCGCTTGGCTGGCGGTGAGTGGACTGTAGCTTGGCTGGCAGTGAGTGGACTGGCACATGGCTGGTGGTGTGCGTGGACTGGCACTTGGCTGGTGGTGTGTGTGGATTGGTGCTTGGCTGGCAGTTTGCATAGATTGGCGCTTGGCTGGTGGGGTGCGTGGAATGGTGCTTGGCTGGCAGTGTGCATGGATTGGCGCTTGGCTGGCGGTGTGCATGGATTGGCACATGGCTGGTGGTGGGCGTGGACTGGTGCTTGGCTGGCAGTAGACGTGGACGGGTGCTTGGCTGGCAGTGTGCATGGAAAGACACTTGGCTGGCGGTATGCGATTAGTGACTTGCTGCTGGTCACTACACACACTGCTAGCTAGATACCACGTCACGCAATCCGTGAGCTGGTGTGGTTGCTGTGTCAGGAATGTGGGCATGTGAAAGTGATGGGCCCTTGAAAGGCGCTGTCTGCTGGTGTGAGTGTTGTAATGTGCTGGGCCCGCAGCTGACTGTATGAATGGTTTTGTATGTGTCACACGTATTGAAGGTGTATGAATGGTCTGTAAAGCATTTGGTGCCTTGTCGTGGCTTTACAGCTCACGAGCTGTGAGTCAATGGTTCAGTTTCTTGTCCTTTCAATTATTAACAGTGCATTTCATTTTTTCGAAATTTCTGGTTAATACAACTGTATATACTGAACCATCACTCATCTTCGTGCCAAATCTAACCAGTATGTCTGTGTGCTTGAAAAATAGGTGGTTGTGCAGAAATATTTGTCTTTTCTGTCTTTCTCAAGCAGGGTGTACCTGTCCCTTTTTTTGAATGTTCTAATGTGTTGGTTTCGTGCCTGGTGGTGTGAATGGTCTTTTGTGTATCACGTATGAAAGGTGTCTGAATGGCCTATAAAGTGGTTGGTGCCTTGCCTTGGCTTTACAGCTCATGAGCTGTGAGTCACTGGTTCAGTTTTTCGTCCTTTTCATTATTGACAGTGCATTTCATTTTTGTGAAATTTCTTGTTAATAAAATTTTATATACTGAACCATTACTCGCCCTCGTGCTAAATCCAATAAGTATGTGTGTGTGTGCCTGAGGAATAGATGGCTGTGCAGCAATCTTTGTCTTTTTAGTCTCTCTGCTAAGGTGTACATTCCATCTAAGAATAACCTACCAACTGTAGATATTGTCTTAAACTAAACACCCATGGGAGTACATGGTGATGCCTCTCTTGTGGATACCAACATGTTATCTTACCCACAATGTCCTGCAAACCTCAAAATGTCTGTCAAATGTTCCTTGCATTATTGTGCCAAACTTTTCACCCTGCAGAAAGAAATAACAAATTTCCAACCTCGTCTTTCTCCGAGTATCCCAATAGAAATGGTACCTCACTCACGTGGGAGGCCCAAGTATCCGCGACAGACAAGGACCCAAAACATAGTGAGGTGACATCAAAATTGCCTATCACTAAACAACCTGGTTTTGCAAGGGAGGTCACCTGGGTTTTTGGCCCGTCCTCGGCGGTCAGCTAGGGAATACCTACAAAACCCACACATTTCTGAAAACTAGACACTCAGGGGAATCCAGGGAGAAGTGACTTGCATGGATCCCCCAAAGTTTCCTTACCCAGAAACCCCTGCAAACCTCAAATTAAGCTGAAAAAATAACTTTTTCCACGCATTTTTGCGTGGGAAAGTTGTGGATTCACCAGGGCTGACACATATTTCCTACCACCCAGCATTCCCCTGGGCCTCCCGATACAAATGGTGCCTCCCTCATGTGGGAGACCCAGGTACCCGCGACAGGCAAGGGCCCAAAACATGTTGAGGCTACATCAAAATTGCCTATTTCAAAATGACCTGGTTTTGCAAGGGGGTCACCTGGGTTTTTGGCCCCGTGCTCGGCGGCCATCTATGGAAACCTACCAAACTCATACTTTTTTGAAAACTAGATACCTAGGGGATCTCATAGAGGTATGGCTTGCGTGGATCCCCCAATGTTTCCTTACCCAGAATCCCCTGCAAACCTCTAATTTTGCTGAAAAAGTCACTTTTTTCACACACTTTTGTGTGGAAAAGTTGTCACATCACCATTTCCTACCATTTCCTACCACCCAGCGTTTCCCAGGTGCCTCACTCGTGTGGGAGGCACAAGTACCCGCGACAGGCAAGGGCCCAAAACGTATTGAGGCGACATAAAAATTGCCTATCACAAAATGTTTTGGGCCCTTGCCTGTCGTGAGTACTTGGGCCTCCCACAGCTAGGCACTTTGCCAAAAAAGGGTAATTTTTCACTGTGAAATTGTGGAGTGGCCACGTTGCGTTTTGCTCCGTTTCCTGTTACGGGCACTAGGCCTACCCACACAAGTGAGGTACCATTTTTCTCAGAAGACTTTGGAGAACGCGGGTGGGTGGACATTTGTGGATCCCTGCAGATTCCAGAACTTTCCACCACAGAAATGTGAGGTAAATGTATTTTTTGGGACAATGTTTTAAGTTTGCAAGAGATTCTGGGTAACAGAACCTGGTGGGAGACAGTCCAGTCACTTTATCCTGGATTCCCCTGGGTGTCTGTTTTTTGAAAATGTATAGGTTGGCTAGGTTTCCCTAAGTGCCAGCAGAACTAGGGTTCAAAAACTACAGCTAGGTACTTTGCCAATAAAGGGTCATTTTTCACTGTGAAATTGTGGTGTGTCCACGTTGCGTTTTGTACCGTTTCATGTCACGGGCACTAGGTCTACCCACGTAAGTGAGGTACCATTTTTCTCTGAAGACTTTGGGAAATGCAGGGTGGGTGGAAATTTGCGGATCCACGCAGATTCCAGAACTTTCCACCACAGAAATTTGAGGAAAATGTGTTTTTTTTAACCATTTTTTAGGTTTGCAAGGGATTCTGGTTAACAGAACCTAGTGGAAGCTAGTCAAATCACCCCATCCTGGATTCCCCTGGGTGTCTAGTTTTTAAAAATGTATAGGTTTGCTAGGTTTCGCTAGGTGCCAGCAGAGTTAGGGTTAAAAAACTACAGCTAGGCAGTTTGCCAAAAAAGTGTAATTTTTCATTGTGAAATTGTGGTGTCTCTATGTTGCGTTTTCCGCCGTTTCCTGTCGCAGGCACTAGGCCTACCCATGCAAGTGAGGTAAAGAAAATTCAGAAGACGTTGGGGAACGTGGGGTGGGTTGAAATTTGTGGATCCATGCAGATTCCAGAACTTTCCACGTCACAAATGTGAGGAAAATGTGTTTTTTATATTTTTTTAGGTTTGCAAGGGATTCTGGGTAACAGAACCTGGTGAGAGCCAGTCAAGTCATCCCATCCTGGATTTTCCTGGGTGTCTCGTTTTCAGAAATGTATAGTTTTGCTAGGTTTCCCTAGGTGCTAACAGAGCTAGGGTTTAAAAACTGCAGCTGGATACTTTGCAAAAAAAATGGTAATTTTTCATTGTGAAAATGTGGTGTGTTCACGTTGCGTTTTGAGCCGTTTCCTGTTGTGGGCACACTGCCTACCCACACAAGTGAGGTACCATTTTTATTGGGAGACTTAGGGTAATTCAGATTTGTAAAGCAACTGTTATTACCTATTGACTTTCAATGTATTTCTGCCTTCCAAATGAAAGACAATATGTAAACAAGCATTGGAAATGCAATAGGTCTCGCATCATTAGAGTTAGTGCTTTTAGAATTGTTGATGGGTTTTTTTTGTAAATCTTTAGCATTTTTGTTTCCTGTAGCCAATGCTAAAGAATTACAAATAAAAAAAGCCATAAACATTTCTAAAAGCTCTAACTCAAATGCTGCAAGACCTATTGCACTGTCGGCTGGGGTTTTTTGATGGTGCTGTGCTGGGAGAGAGAGTGGGGAGGGGTTGGAAAAGGGAGGGGGCGTAGAGCAGGGGGCGGAGCTATTGTATTAGTGCTCAACCCGTACCTCTGGGTTTTTCAAATGCATTGTGGGTGAGGCTACATAGTAGGTGATGGGTAGAGTCTTGAATGCGTTTAAGCAAAAAAATTCCACGCAGGGCAGTGATAAAATAAATGTACTAAAGTTTAATGGGGGGCTAAATAAATAAAAATTCTTCAATAATAAAAAAATGTGTATCATATTTGTACATTTTGTTTTTTGAGTGGTTTAAATGCAAATATGTTGATGGTTTGGGGCTTGTAAGGGCTCTTTGAGACAAGCCAGACCCTTGGCTTAATAGGGAATTTTCACAGCAAGCTTAAAACGGGTAGGAATGTACTCCCTCCATCTCGAAGAGTTCATACTAAGTAAATTCTTATGTAACAACAAAGAGAGAGGTAGGGAGATGCAAAAGACACTCTCTTAGTCCCCGGTTATATGTCAAACAACAAAATAAGAGAGAGGTCTGAACTGGTCAAGCCCACGGCTACCAGAAACGTGGAGCAAAAAGATAAGCGAGATATTGTTGATCACAGTCACTCTAGTTGAGTGGGATCAAAGTCACTCTATTTGAGTAGGAAAGCCCTCACACACCGACCTAGTCAGTGTCATGCTTCATCATCGGGCCCCACCGAAGAGACCGAGTGTCTCTTCGGTGTGCTGCGACGCCAGAAAGACTGCGGAGCTGGTTGTGTGGGGAGGAAGTGTTGTGGAGATTCTCAAATTAAAAGTGACTAATAGGGTATCAAAAAAACTTTAATAAGTGATCCCTAAGACACGTGTAAGTGGTATATGTGTCTGAATTTAATAGCCAAGGTTATTAGGATCTAGTTTAAATTCAGCTAAATACCACAAATTTCTTAAAATCAGTCAACATGTTTCTGCCTTTAATGTGGTATATATTCACCATGGCATTCTTCAGGACTATAACCCCGGCGGTATGGACACTCTAATAGTCCACCCTGACCTGGGGGCGTGAAAGTGAAAAGGAAAGGTGAAAAAAGTGCTTAAAAATGGGAGAGCAATTTGCTCAATCCAAAAAACCCCAAAATTAGGGGTGTATCAGCACCTGTAGGAAAAGATATACAAACAAACAGATAAAGACATACATACAATTAGTATATGCCAGCGTAGACTTATCGTAGTGCTCCTAAGATGGTGGCAAACCTTTGTGTGCACACAATAATAGATAACTTTAGCACCATCCAAGTAGCCCTTAGGGAATAATCGTATTTGCTAGGAGGTGAAGTGCTAGAGGTGGTTTAAAAACTACTGTTGTAGTGAAGGGAATAAAAACGCGATGTGAACTCTCCATGAGAAGGGATCAATTTGACCAAATGGTCAGTGACCCCCACAAGATGGTGAAATATGGAGAACATCTCACTTTAAAAATGGGCGCTACTTGCATCATGGGTCTCGGGAGGGGGGTTGGAGCGCGATTGGCACATCCTAAGAAAAAGTACAGAGTCGAAATGTCAGCATAACCCATACAACACACAGGCACTTAGCTTTGTTAGTCGTGGTAATCGTTCCGCTGTGGATGTAAACTCACGCCCTCAGCGCTCACAGCCTGAGCCTATCCTTACACCGATTTTTTGAAAACCCACTGGTTTAAAAAGTTAAAAAAAAAATTTCAAGTTCCTGATTGCAAATTAAAATCCTGTCAATCGAAATAGCTAATCCCTCGCTCCCTTTTCCGAGAGACAATGTTCCCTTGGTCGCCATAACAACCATTAGCGTGCACACACCCCCCTGAGGCTCAGCGTAAGGATAGGCTCCTTGATTCAAGCCTCTATCCGATCAGTAACACGCATCCTCCTTAGTGGGCGTGTGCGCCCCAAGCCTCGCTTTCACTGAGACACGCCCATCGCGAGAGCAGCGAGGCACGCCCAAACCCGGAATCGAGCGCGTAAACAAAGCGCTCTTATACTCATTCACCGGCCCCGCTTTCCATCGTCGGGGTCCGGTCTAGAGGGTCGCAGCAGGTTTAAAAGCGGGCTGTGAGCGCTGAGGGCGTGAGTTTACATCCACAGCGGAACGATTACCACGACTAACAAAGCTAAGTGCCTGTGTGTTGTATGGGTTATGCTGACATTTCGACTCTGTACTTTTTCTTAGGATGTGCCAATCGCGCTCCAACCCCCCTCCCGAGACCCATGGTGCAAGTAGCGCCCATTTTTAAAGTGAGATGTTCTCCATATTTCACCATCTTGTGGGGGTCACTGACCATTTGGTCAAATTGATCCCTTCTCATGGAGAGTTCACATCGCGTTTTTATTCCCTTCACTACAACAGTAGTTTTTAAACCACCTCTAGCACTTCACCTCCTAGCAAATACGATTATTCCCTAAGGGCTACTTGGATGGTGCTAAAGTTATCTATTATTGTGTGCACACAAAGGTTTGCCACCATCTTAGGAGCACTACGATAAGTCTACGCTGGCATATACTAATTGTATGTATGTCTTTATCTGTTTGTTTGTATATCTTTTCCTACAGGTGCTGATACACCCCTAATTTTGGGGTTTTTTGGATTGAGCAAATTGCTCTCCCATTTTTAAGCACTTTTTTCACCTTTCCTTTTCACTTTCACGCCCCCAGGTCAGGGTGGACTATTAGAGTGTCCATACCGCCGGGGTTATAGTCCTGAAGAATGCCATGGTGAATATATACCACATTAAAGGCAGAAACATGTTGACTGATTTTAAGAAATTTGTGGTATTTAGCTGAATTTAAACTAGATCCTAATAACCTTGGCTATTAAATTCAGACACATATACCACTTACACGTGTCTTAGGGATCACTTATTAAAGTTTTTTTGATACCCTATTAGTCACTTTTAATTTGAGAATCTCCACAACACTTCCTCCCCACACAACCAGCTCCGCAGTCTTTCTGGCGTCGCAGCACACCGAAGAGACACTCGGTCTCTTCGGTGGGGCCCGATGATGAAGCATGACACTGACTAGGTCGGTGTGTGAGGGCTTTCCTACTCAAATAGAGTGACTTTGATCCCACTCAACTAGAGTGACTGTGATCAACAATATCTCGCTTATCTTTTTGCTCCACGTTTCTGGTAGCCGTGGGCTTGACCAGTTCAGACCTCTCTCTTATTTTGTTGTTTAAGTAAATTCTTAGCCACGAAGTTAGTCAAAGAGACTTTTATCTATGAAGGAGACAATAACTGCAAGCTTGTTCAGCTATCTTCCATTTTCATTTAAAGATTCAACCAATTTTCCAATTCCCGTCCCTCACTGCACTTCTTATGACCACGTGGAGCGGCTAAGGAACACCTGCCAGAGCTCGCTTCCTCACAGCACTGCTCCACAGGAAGTTCCTTACGTCTCTTCCGGGCAAGGAAATTTCCTGTGGTCACGCACACATTCCAAGCGCTGTTAAATTCATTCCACAAATGTTAGTCAGCAACGCGGTCTGACAAAAAAAGCAACTTTTCTCTTCAACAGCAGAGAAGCAACCAGCAGTTAGGGGCTCTGGAAAGCGGTTCAGAAAGAAGGCAGTACCACAAGGCAGTGAAAATTACAAAACAGAACCAGTGCTTATACAGCTCGTACTGTATTTCCACCCTTGTTCGTGTTAGTGCTAATTCAGAGATGAGCGCAAAATATATTCACTCCAACCTCGTGGTAACTGCGCGTTCAAACTGGTATACAAACAGTTCTAAGAAGTAAATGGGGTTAGTGATATTTTTTCCACACCGAACTAATCTCTGCTGACGTACAAGCTCCCTGGAACAGCACCGTATGTCACCGCTCTTAACTTCTGCATGCAATGCCCATGGTGGGAGAGAGAGAGTGGGGAGGAGAGTAGGAGGAGGAGGGGGGAGGAGAGTAGGAGGAGAAGGGGGGCCAAAAGAGACAAGACGGAGGGAAGGCAGAGAAGGGGAGGGGGGAGGAGAAATGCGACACGGTGGGCAGGGGAGGGGGCGGAGCAGGGAGAGGGTCCAACCTCGTGGTAACTGCGCGTTCAAACTGGTATACAAACAGTTCTAAGAAGTAAATGGGGTTAGTGATATTTTTTCCACACCGAACTAATCTCTGCTGACGTACAAGCTCCCTGGAATAGCACCGTATGTCACCGCTCTTAACTTCTGCATGCAATGCCCATGGTGGGAGAGAGAGAGTGGGGAGGAGAGTAGGAGGAGGAGGGGGGAGGAGAGTAGGAGGAGAAGGGGGGCCAAAAGAGACAAGACGGAGGGAAGGCAGAGAAGGGGAGGGGGGAGGAGAAATGCGACACGGCGGGCAGGGGAGGGGGCGGAGCGGGGAGAGGGTGTGAAAGCAGCAGGGGCCTGGAGTGCGGCTGAGGGAACTGAAGAAATGCGACACGGCAGGCAGGGGAGGGGGCGGAGCGGGGGGGTGGGAGGAGTGCGCCTGAGGGAAAATACATGCAAGGCAGGCGGCTGGGGGCATGTGCACGCGCTTTTAAGCTCAATGCGCATGCGCATTGAGCTTGAATTTCACGGGCACTGCAAGGAATCGCCACGATTCCTTGCAAGTTGGTTAAAGACTGTTTAAGCCCCCATAGTCTCGCAAGCTCGATGCGCATGTGCATCGACAGGCGAGACCTAAAAAGAAGTCATTTTGAAAAATGCACGATAATTCTCATGCTAGTATGAGTTTTCCCAATTTTGCAAATGTGCAAATATCTACTGTTTCTAAACTCTATATCTTGTTTCCATTTCAGAAATACATAGGTCTCTTTCATACCGATTTTTCCATGTATACATTTCCCCAGAATAATTGCTATATACCCAGTACATTATAAAAAACCATTGCAAGTCGTTGCTCAGTTTTTGGCTCTGGGTTCGTCGGGTTCTTGGTGAATCTACAAGTCCTATACATCCCCACAACCAGTAAAGTCCAGCAGATGTAACGGTATATTGCTTTCAAAAAGCTATCATAATTAGAAGAAGTTACAGGTGAAAACGGAAACACAAAAGGCTGTTTTTTTCAACTAATTTTCAAATTTTCCTACATTTAACTGTTAGTTTCTATAAAGAAACCTTGAAGGATCTACACAAATGACCACGTGCTGAATTTAGAATTGTGTCTACTTTACTAAAATGTATAGCTTTCCAGGATCCATTATTGCTTTCAACCCCGTTTCTACCATTAACTGGGAGGAGGTTGAAAGCTCAAAAAATAGCAAAAATAGGCTATGTCCCAGAAAAATGCCAAAACTGTGTAAAAGATCTTGGTTTTCTGACAAAAGTCTGTCATTCCCTAAAAGCTGGGGAAATGGTGATTTCAGCCCCACAAACCCTTTTTTGATACCATTTGCAGGGAAAACCCCAAATGCTTTCATTTGCAGCACTTTTTTCCCATTTTTCCCCCCAAAAACAAAATGTAACTGTATTTTGGCTAATTTCTGAGTCCCCTCCACAAACCCTGGGTACCTTTAGAATCCCCATGATGTTGGAAGAAAAGGACGCAAATTTTGCATGGATACCTTATGTGTTCAAAAAGGTATAGGGGCCTAAGCACGAACTACCCCAAATAGCCAAAAAAAGGTTTAGCACATGGGGAAAGGCCTAGCAGCGAAGGGGTTAAATTCCTCTTGTTGCTTGTGCTGTCTCTGATAAATGGGTGGGGGAATACGCACTTGAAGAGAGACACTAGTTCCCTTCAGCATTGAAACCACCCTCTGTCCTGACGTTCAGAAGACTACTCTAGGAAACTTACTTGTGCAGCTCACTAACTAGACACTAATCCTTCCCTGCTGCAGAATCTCAAATGTGATGAAACTAAACTCCGAACACATGATGTGATTACCCTGAGTAACTTTCGTGCAGAGAACGGAAAAGACTCATTACTCCAGAATATCTTCAAGTGAAGTGCAGGGTTTCTAAGGGAGAGCCTGCTGGACATTCTATCTCTGCCTCCCGTTTTGCAACACTAGCATAGGGAACTGTTGTTTGCTTCTTGGCGGCCATCTGGGAATTCTTTCTATAGCAATTCAGCCTCGAATGTGCACATTTTTACCTCATTTTGGGTTTAAACAATGATTTCAGGGAGAATACATTTACAGACTTTTTCCTCATTTTTCAGGGATCTGAGGGGCACTGGCAAGTTTATAGCTGGGCATTTCCAAGATAAGCTGAATTAGGCTCAGCAGGCTAGATTAGAAGAGCCTATAACATTATCTGAGGTAGAAACAGGTATCAGCTCTTTAGCTAAGGGCAAGGCCTTTGGTCCCGATCAGATTCCTCTAGAATTCTATACGTTTTTCCCATATTCTGGCCTGTTTCTCTGGGATTTTTTTAATTCTTTCAATGTGCTGCGCCAGCTTCTGAGGTCTTGGGGAGAGACCAACATTGTCATCTTCCTTAACCACTTGGGTGCTTGAGATATTCCCCTCCTGTGCTGCATTCTCTGAATTCCCATTGTTCATGACGAGCTCAGCTCGTCATAAGCACAGCTCAACCGTGCCTCATGACGAGCTGAGCAGCGAAGGGGTTAAACAAAAAAAGAATGAATCCATTCCCATGTTTGGGAATGGATTCATTCCCAAACATGATACAACTTTACATGTTAATATGGCTACAACAGCTCTCAGGCTGCCTCTGCAGATGGGGTCTCTATTGGGATGATTATGGTCGACGCAGAGAAGGCCTTTGATTGGGTTTCCTGGCCATAACTATGAGCAGTCATGGAATATGCAGGAATTGGTCCTTGTCTTCTATCTAGAGTTCAGCAGCTTTATGTTGGCCTGAAAACTAATATTCACTGTTCAGGACCGCTTTCAGACCCTAAAGACATCTCCCAATGTACCAGGCAGGGTTGTCACCTATCTCCTCAGCTGTTTGTATTATATATCGAACCATATATTCAAGCTTTCAAAATGTCAGAGGATATCAAACCACTGTGTATTCAACTATTTGAGGGGAACGTTTTAGCCTATGTAGATGATGTGGCAGTCTTAACTCCCACTCCAGGTTCGGCCTTTAGGGTAGTAGAGGCAGTAGCATTGACATTCTGTGAAGTCCTAGGATATAAGCTTAACCTTGACCAAACACAGGTTTTGTGTAATATTATCCCTCCTGCCCATAAAAAGAGGTGGGTACATTCAACCACCTATCTGGGAGTAGAACTGACCCTACGAATAGAGGACATCATTGAATACATTATGGGAAACTTTATTAACAGTCAATTTGTGTTTTTAATAAGTGGAACCACTTACATCTTGGCCTGATTGACAGGTGCAACCTTATTAAAATGATTATCCTCCCCATGTATTTGTGTTTCTTTCTAAGTATTCCCCTCTATCTTTCTGTGGCTTTCTTCAATAAAATTGAGGCATGCTGGCAGACATTTAGCTGGAGGTATAAGAAACCCTGCCGTAATATAAAACTCCTGCAGCTGCCAAAGGAAATTGGTGGGTTTTTCTCCCGGTTGTGCGGTTTTATTATTTTGCTTTGTTTCTGTCTCAACTTTGCCTGATCATGGGTTGGGGATTATGAATGCAGAGTAGTATATTTCTGGAGTATCTACCCTTGAAGGACTCGATTACCCCCTGTACCAGCATGGTCAATATGAGCTACTTTAAAAGGACCCAGTTTAAGATCTTAAAGGTGTTTCAACTTATCTGGTGAGAGTTCCCAAAAAGAGAAACATCAGTCCGGCCTACAAACTAATCTTTTTGGTTGATTTGGATCATCGGGCCGATCTCCTTCAGTGGAGGGCAAACAAATAGAGCAGGCACCTTGGCTTAGTATTAATGGCTGATGATATGAGGCTCTGTAATTTTTTGTACATAGTGTCCTTAACGTCTCACGAATTAAGGTCCACCAGATCAAATGCATTAATAATTTTTATTATACTCCTCACCCTTAATGGCTAGTCAGGGGTGTGTTTACCCTGACTTTTTGCTTTCTGACCTCCCAGTTTTGACTCTGTTTTTGCTGGTGTAATGACGCACTTTTCTCACAGCTGTCCAGTGGTAAAGTGCAAGTGCTCCTGTATAAAATGTGTTATGGATTGGTATTTCCATGTTTGGCTTATTGATCTATGTGTCAGACCCTAGTAAAGTGCACTGTGAATGCCAGGGCCGATAGATCAAATGTTGTTGGTGGGCTGCAGCACTGGATTGTGCCACCCACGTACTGGCCTGCCACTGCAGAGCCTGTGCACAGCCTGGGCTGCAATGTCGACTTGGCAAGTGCACACACTTACAAGTCCCTAAACCTTCCCTTTCCTCCTAAGGTAGGCCCAAGGTACCCCCATGGGCAGTGTGCATTGTAGGTAAAAGGCAGGACATGCCCTGGAGTGTGTGGCATGTCCTGGTAGTGAATTACAGCCTACTTCGTTTTTCACTATTGTAATGCTACCTGTTCTCCATAGGCCAGACTCGGCAGTTTGATCATTACATCCTATGATCCTAACTAACTCAGAGAACATGGTAGGAATTCGAGTTTAGTATGCTTGAACTCAGAATGATAAAATACATCTTTTAGTGAAATTGGTTTCACTAAAAGTGCGTTTGAAAATACCACTTTTAGAAAGTGGGTATTTTCTGACCTAACCATCCAGCTTGCCTCTGCTAGCGTGTGTATTTGCTGTCTGGTTTGTGAGTGACAGGGCTGAGGGAGACAGGGAGATTCAGTCGGGCTGAATGGGCACATCTACACCCAGATGGGTGGGAGGGGTAACGCCCAGGTCTGAATAGGGCTGAGCTCACCTTCCACAATGCTGGCTCCACCTCCTGTGGTGCGTCTGAGGACCCAGGCCCACCCTGACAATGGAGATGCCCCCTGGCAGAACGCCCCCCAAACTGGTTTGGACTGGGTCCAGCCCCTCTGCCTTCAGAGGACAAAGGATTTGCGGGTATAAATAATGGGACCCAAACCCCAAGACTTTAGATCTCGCTGGAATCAAGGAACTTGCCAAGAAGAAGAGCTGGAAGAGCTGCCAGGAGGAGTACTGCCCCTTTTCTGTGTTTTTGCTTTGTTGGGTTGGCCTGCAGCTGCTGCTTCTTCCTTGGGCAGTGAAAGGACTGGACGGAACTTTCTCTACTTGTGCTGAGTATCTCCAAGGGCCTGAAACCAAACTGGCCTCCTGTTAAGAAGTCTCAGGGACTGCAAAGACTTCACCAACTTCTGGGTACCGCCTCTGGAACCGTTGTTTCAGTTGCCACAGAGGAGAGGGAACCGGAACCGACTCTGTCATCCGACTCCGACACTGGCCTTGTGTCCTGAAGGCACAGCAATGAAGCACCGTCTCGCCCTGCACCACCCGCCTCGATCTCACTGACGCCGTCCTGGACGATCGCCACAGAGTCGTTGCTCGCACCCCATCAAGGGGCACTGTATCCTGCATCGCCTCGCTTCACTTCGCTGGCCTGGGCTCACCGACATGGTCACTGCTGGCTCGACACCCATGACCGCCTTGTCACGTACAGCTGTCTGGCTCGGCCCGCGCTGATTCCCTGCAACCGGCTCTGTCCCCTGCACCGCGACTTGCTAGCACCACCTCGAAGCACCGCCTCGCCCTGCACCGCAAGCCTTGGTCTCACCGACACCGTCTGGACAATAGTCACTGAGCCGCTGCTCGCACAGCGTCGAGAGGCACCACATCGTGCACAACTTTCACTTTGCATCGCAAACCGCGACGAATGCCAAGACCGACTCGCACCGCTGTGTGAGTCACACAAGAAAGGTACTGTAAACAAGTCTGTCCCGATGTTGCTGGCCCACACCGACGCGGTCAGCTGGAACTGTGAGACTGTTGTTTTCAGCATCGTAGTAGACTCGGACCGAGCTACCGACTCGTACGAACTGTTTTCAATGTAACTTTGCAATTTAGAGACATTTTGCAACACAACTATTTTTAAAAGTACTTTACTGTGGATTTTTATCGTATTTGGTCTTGTTTGAGTATATAAAAATATTGGATATTTTTCTAAACTTGTGTGGTGTCCGTTTGCAGTGATTACACTGTATTACAGTGAAGTACTGGTTATGAGCAAATGCTTTACACACTGCCTCTGAGATAAGCCTGACTGTCCGTGCCAAGCTACCAAGGGGGTGAGCAGGGGTTAATGTAGGAGTGTAACTCCCTTATCCTGACTAGAGTGGTGGTTTCTGCCTGGTTTTGGTGCAAGCCTTAGCCAACCAGAAATCCCATTTCTAACAGAGGGGATGATCATTGTTTTGGGTGTGGAGCAGGGGGGCCAATGCAGTTAATGTGTTTGCAGCCTGTTCAGCCCTACGCAGGTACTGGGCCTTTTTTTCTTGAAAATTAATAGTATTTCCCATTTGGTTGTTTTCTAGGATTCAAAATCAATTATGCTGGGTCATTCATCTGCTATTACTGAAAGTGTTGCAGGCTATATTTTTTCTCTATCACTCTGACCAGACTTGTTCTAGCACACTTCTGGCTTGCAAGCACAACCCCAGGTTCATGGGTGTGGCGGCATACATTTTTGAATAAATGCTTCTTGGAGATGTCTTTGTTAGATAATGATGCCAGCAAAAGCAGGTTGAGAAGGATTTGGGATCCAGTTAGACTCTGGTTGGGTGAGACATTGACTGGCCAAGACGATCTTTTTTTCCTTTGATGCTTTTTATTATTATTATTATTACTAGTATTGTTTTTGGTATTTCATCATCTGCATACCCTCATTCTTTGCTGATTAGTTGTTTTTCTGATATTGTGCTATCTTGTTCTCTTGTATGGATTATGTTCCCCGATAAAATCATTGTTTAAAAAAAAAAGAAAAGAAAAAAGCATTGCTCCTGCTGGATCCTGTGCAAAACATTAGTGCATCCTGACACACATCAGGCTAATATCCTCTGATGAGAGTATCTGATTGTTTGCTCTTTTTTTTGTGCACCGAGCACTGGCATTACTGTGTTAGTAGAAGCCAGTTCACTAAAATTCCAGGGTTAGTGGAAGAGACTTGTAGGAAGCCGGCTCTGTATATACTAAACCAAAGTAAGGTATAGAGTGCACAGAGTCCATTAGATCCCCAGAGGCTTCACAGAGGCTAAGGTAGATAATACTAATGCTCTCGTTTGTGGTAGTGTCAGCCAGCAGTTTGGCTTATCAGAGGGCAGTGCTAAGGATTTGTTGTACACACACAGGCAAGAAATGATTACACACACTCAATGACTAAATAGGAGACCAATGGTTTGTAAAAATATTACTTTTTGTATTTTTCTTTTATAGAACCAAAGATACTTTGTTACGGTAAAATATGTTTTGCAATAATACTGTTTTTCAATAGCAAAAGTGGACACAGTGAATTTTTTAATTAATACAATGTTATCCTATGGTAGGAAACACAATCAGCAATTTGCAGGTAAATAGACGTACTAAATAGAACTTTTGGATGGAGAATCGGTACCAGGCAAGGTTCAGGTAAGTGACCTTTCTGCACCAACAGCGGCACTGGGGAGGCCGGGTGCAGAGGTCAATCTCGGGTTCTGATGCCAATGTTATCCAATGGAGAAAGGGGGCAACTGAGGTGGTACTACTTGCAGGTGAGTAGCACGGTTTTGGAACCCAGTCTCCAGGAGATAAGGTAACCATGGGGGCCACAAGGCAGCACCAAACCTACACCTCCAGCAGCACAAGGGCGGCCAAGTGCCGGGTGACAACACAGCATTGGGCGCCCAATGCAAACCAATGGGGATTCTCGAACTTTGTAAAAAAGGTTGCAGGCTCAGGCCAGGAGGCTGGACGAAATGAACCCACAACTGCAAAGGTAGATCATCCCAAGGCCCGGGGCTCTGGGTACAGGGGTGTCCTTTGGCATCGGAAGTCAGCTTACCAGTGCGGTTCGCAATTGGAGGGATTCATTGTGCAGAGGCTGCCGGCGTCACCGTGAAGTCCATCAGGGGTGAACCCACAAGATACTCTCGCTCAGGATTGCTGGGGAACCTTTTCTGGACTGGTGGGCCTATTGGCCTTGGGTGTCAGGTGCAGAGGTGTCCGCCTTTGCAGGTCTACAGGCAGAGCTTTGGTCTTTAAACTTGCTTTTCTTCTGGACATGTCCGCAGTCCAGTGGAGATCAGGAGTCTTTTTAGAAGGCAGGTAGTCCTCCCAGGGTTCTGGAGGTCGCTGGGCTGCGGTACAAGTCGCTCTTCTGCAGCAGGGTCTATGAGGGCTGCAGACAGGCCTGTAGGGCTGGGGCCAAGTCAGTTGGTGTCTTTAGTCTTTGCTGCTGTACAGCTCTTCTTTGTCCTCTTCTACATAGGTCATCGGTAACCTGAGGAGTAAGGCTCAGGGCTGCCCTAAAAACTCAATTTAGGGGCATTACAGGGGTTTAGAGGTAGAAGCCAATGGGCTACCAACCTTTAGGTGACTACACCCTTTGTATGTCCTCGGGGGGGAGGGGGTGTACCCTTAACCCAATTGGGTAGAATCCTCCAAACCTATATAGAGGATTTTCAGGAGGGTTCACTTCAGCTCAGGACACCTTAGGGGTGGTCCTGGCTGCGAGAGGACACACCTCTCTTGTTTTCTAATTTTCCAGCCGACCTAGCCACCATAAGTGGGGCTTGGTCAGGAGGGGGTGGGCATCTCCACTAGCTGGAAAGGGCCCAGGTTAGCATAACAAAGGACGGGAAGCCTTTGAGGCTCACTGCTTTTCCATGCTGTTCCTGCTTGGGGTAGGTGTGAAGCCCTTCCACCCAGAGCAGACTTTGTTTTTGACCCATGAGAGCAAAAGGCTTCCACCTCAGGGGGTCGTTATCAAGGGGCACCTCTGTAGTTCCCTCTGAGTGCATTATTTAATTAGTCCAACCTGGCGTCAGTGTGGGCTCAGTAAACTGAGATCTTTGGTACCAAACATCTTGGAATTCTGTGAAGCCATCATGGAGCTGTGGAACTCATAGTGACAAGGTACCAGCCTATGTACTCAGTATGGCTTCACTGTGCACTTATAATGTCTAGGAATGGACAGTATTGGGGCATATCTGTAGTGTTGGTAGGCCTGGCACACAAGGGTGTGTACCAGGTCAAATCTTCACTTTTATCTGCAGCAAAACATGCAGACTGCAGTGGCAGTATGCATGTGTTTGGTGAGGTGTTGCTTAGGGTGGCACAATACATGCTGCAGCCCTTAGAGTCCTTCTCTGGTCACAAGGCCCTTGGTACCACTGGTATCATGTGAGCCAGAGGTGTGCCAATTGTGGAAACAACAGTTTTGGGAGGAACACGGGTAGTGGGAACCTAGTTAGCAGGAACCCAGTGCACATTCAAAGATGCATCAGAGTCAGGCAAAAAGTGGGGGGTAACCATGCCAAAAGGACTACATTCCTACAGACATCACATGCCTTTTGCTCCCACCAATAACATAACAGGAAGAAACATTTGACCCAAGTGACAGCACAGGAAGTGACACCCCACAGTCTTAGATACAAAGTACAACGCAGTAGGATGTATCTAGTTATGTATTTAGGTGGTTTACAACCTGATGGCTTTTGTAGCACTGACAAAGGTTTGGATAGGCCGTTTTTAGGACTGGGTTTTGGCAGCACAGCTGTCAATCAGATCTATTGCTTACAATATACATGCAAACTTTCTCTTTCCTTGACCAGCCTCTCCCCGGCATTGGTTTGAACGTTTGTCAGTCACATCATGGCTAAGCCCAGTGAAGTATTTAGCTTTCACACGATGCTATTGGTCGTTTGGGTGTAATCTTCCACCACCACTCAGGTGTTATTTTAAAATTATATCAATTTCTGTCAGGTCCAGCTGGATCTCTTCCAATTGCATTGCCCAGGCCCAGATCTAGAGGCTTTGTCAATGCTTGATTTTGTTGTAACATATTGCTAACTCCTTCCCAGGAGGCTGGAGATAACTTTGCAGAAACGTAGACTCAGTCTTTTATTGTAAATGTGGCTGTTATCTTGGAGAACTGCAGCAGGGACCTTTCCCTTCTAATGAGAAGAAGGATGGCTTTTATTAACTGATGTGGCTAGAACAAAACACATTTATTGTAAAATTACTAAAATTACTAAAATATATTCCAAAGCTCCCTGTAACAAAAACAAATAGCCCAGTAATAAGACTATTGCACAAATCCCGCTCATACTGTTTCTGTATTGCTAGGATAAGTGCTCCCGATTAAGTGCCAAGATCAACATACCTCCTCAGATGAAGCTGGTGCAGAAGTTGGCAAACAGAGCGCTGCATGACACTCATGTGGGCACACTGCCTACTTTGCTGTTGGAACTGGGCATTCACTGCAGCCGGAGATGTAGTCACACTACTTGTGGTGCCTACGATCTGCCAGAGAGGTGGAAAAGCACCCTCAACTACTGTGCCCAAGCAATAGCCATGTGCTGGCAAGTTACATGAAATCCACCCTAAATCCATTGGAAGGTGGGAGAATGTCCTTGCGAAAGCTGAAACGACTACCTTGTCTACCTGTATCCGCATTTACTGATGGGTCATTTAAACAATGCTCCAAGGGAGCACGTACTGCGCACCTCCAATTCCTTAATTTGAAATAAACAGCATCTGCATGCCTCAGCAGAACTGCAGTGTTTTTAACTAGAGTACCAGAACATCTCGTTAGCAAACAGGCACTTTGGGGTAGCGAGTGCCTGCATTTCTATTTTTCTATTTCAATCATTTCACTGAAGTACTGTGAAAGCCACCAGAAGTACTGTAAAATCCACCAGTCTTTGGCCTTCATCCACTCCTTCCTAAAATGTACAATTTAAAAAAATAAAATAGGAACACGAATGTGGTAAAGAGGAGCTGGAGATATAGAAGTTTTGCAGTGAAGTAGTGGTGCAATTAAAAGCGTGAAATTAATTAAAAGGAAGGCATGCCTCCCGTGTGATTTTTAGTCAAGGCCACCAAAACACACACTGTGTTGATTATTTCTATGTGGTGTATTCCTTGCCTGTGGGGCTTCCGCCCTAACCCCATTTCCCAATACATTTAGGAATGGCCTAGAGACAGAAATAAAGAAATAAAACATATATAGAGTAGAGAAGTGGATACCGTATACAGTATTCACTCTATGGAGAGAGTTTACCGTATATCAAACTGTTTGCAGACAGTGAAACTCTTATGCAAAATACACTATAGAGTATTAAAAAGTTTCTAGTAAGAACAGTGTACATTCTATGCAACCCTTGGCAAAAAAGGACACTATTCGCTTAAAATAAGCAATGTCTGAAGGTGCTAAACATTATACGGCCTGCAGCCTTTATACTGTGGTGAAAGCTTTACAGATAGCCCTTCTTCTGAAACAAAATAAGCACATGTATTGTAATTGTATTGTAATTGCATTTATATAGCGATTACTACCCGTGACGAGTCGTCAAAGCGCTTTTCGGCGGGCAGGACCCTACTCCGGAACCAAAACAGGATTAGGGGTGTATTAATCTAGGGAAATATGAAATTAATTTGAACGGTGGACATGTGCATAGCTTAATACCTGGTGCACACAGTCTTCTATGTTATGTAAAAATCGTCATGCTGAGATGATTTTGTCTAATTACTCACGGTTGCTTACATTGCTTAGTATGTTGTATGTAGAATCGTTACTGTGTTGCAAACTTTTTCTGCAATGCTTGAAAGCATATGTGGAACATAATGAACACAAGTTGTCAACTGTCACTTGCACACAGTGTTACTCTTCAATGCAAACATTTATAACGTGTTCAATACCATATGATGCATTAGGAGCACATGCATTTTTTAAATACTACACCCATGCTGGACCCAGTGTCATGCCCTTTAGGATAGTCCCATCATGTACATACCAATTACATACATGACGACATAACAGTTCTACAGAGGTGACCTTTTACCTAGTAGCTTACTTTTGTTTCTCCAACATCAGGCTCTCAGTATCTTACCTTAATCCCGGTACCTGACATACATAAACATGTCCCCAAGCACGGCAGATTTATTAAATATAAGGGTCACCACACATGTTTTTTTAGAAAGTGATTAACAGAGGATTAGCAAATGTATTCAAAACATATCGATTCTAGAAGAAACTATGGAGTGACCACTTTCGTATAAAAAACCCTCACTCCTTCTTACAGAACAGAGGAGAATTCCTTCCAGGCTGGACTTAGACTCTGCAGGCTGATCCTTTGACAGGCAGAGACCTGATATCCCTTTCGGGGTGCCATCCTCGACTCAGAGACAGGGCTCTTCATTCAGAACCACCAGGTGAGGGTTTAGTACTTCCCCGGAGGTTTCTTGGCTCCATTAGGATCTATCCTGAAATTTACATACACATAATTCACCTACAGATCTAGGCCAGGTACATTTAGGTAGGCTATGAATCGTAGGAGTACTCTAAAGCTATTGTTTTATATACTCTGTTTATAATTATCTTCTTAGCACTATGGTAGAAATGTATTTACTATTTAGGCTATTGGTTCTAGCAATCACATCTGTCTGCTCCTGTTTTTTGATTGTTGCAGCAAATATGTTTCATACTAGACTGATGCTTGGTCAATAAATAATTATTGAAACCATTGCAATCGTCATTCTATGTGTATTCTGAGAAAAGTAAGCACGAGTGACTGCCTGAAAGATACCGTATTGTATTTGATGATACCTGAGGAATCAGGGTTGTCATGTTCAGTAGAATACAGTGGGTGGTAGTGGCACCGTAGAGCTAGTTGGTCTAACGGCTGACTCGTCCTGTGGGGGTGTCCAGAATCTGTCTGCTTACCAAGCCCTTACTTTAGGTCACCCAAATCTCGCAGGTCCTGGGGGGTCCTTGGAACTAAATGACATGACGCCACCAACGTTGGTTTGGTTCGTATATTAACAGTTAAATCCGAGTAGTTCAGTTGTGCTTTTTCAGAAAACCCTACTCACACTTTTCAGAGATGTCCGAAGTGGTAAGGACTATCCGCCTCAGCTGAGCAGGTACACCCTGTGTATTGTCTGAAGGTTTAGACAAGCTTGAAGGTTCCCATATTGTGCTAAACCCTACCTCTTAAACCTTTACTTTCTTCTCCTTTCAAATGGACTGAAACTGCGAGTAGCAGTGGAAGCACGGAAGGAGACAAATTTACTAACGTTTTAAACATCACAGAGAACTGCAGACAGGAAGTAACTCTGAGATTGGTAGAACATGGCGTACCTGTAACAGGTGGCCATGTTACTTTTAGTGATTGAGGTACACAAGGTGTTCGGATCAGAGGCATTCTATTCCTGGGTGAAATTCCCACCTGCAGATTCACAGGTCCTGTAGATTCCATGAATACATTGAAGTAGATCCCTCGAAAGAATACATCCCATACAACGACAATGAAGTCCCTTTAACTTACCAGCAACATAAAAACTGGTTTAAAGGCGACCTAAAACACACAACTTCGGTCGTAAGACTCAGTACGCTCAGCATAGTAGGAGCAACATGGCCGGTTTTAGCGACTTATACTCCACCTCCTGAGCTAGACACACTCCAAATAGGGGAAGTGCATACACTTTACAAAGAAGTAGTCATGCTATACAGACATGCTACCAGTTCGTCATGCGAACACTCACATTACAACCTGTGAGATCTGCTACACCTGGTACAGTCCAGACCCAACACACACCAATAATTAGTCCACAGACACTAAAAGCAATATTGGGTGCATTACCATCAATAAGGAAACAAGTACCATTCTGGATTGCTAAAAAAATAGCACAGTTGGAAGCAGTATTTCCCCACACAGGTCTGCAGGAAAAACACAGAATGTTAACAATTTGCTTGCCAATGGGAATGGTTCCCTCCCTTGAGGATTGTACCACATGGGAAACAATCTTTGCTGCAGTCTACATTAGGAGACACTGTATCCCAACCATATCAGTTATTCCTGAAGTATTGAAACAGATACAAAATTAGTAAGGGGCAGGACCTGCCCCGGACTTGGGATGAAACTGATGGGTAATTCTGACCAAGTCTTGACAATTATTCTAAGCGACATCAAGGGGGAAGCAGCAGCTGTGGCTATACGCCATAGCATAAGGGAAACATCTCCTGCAAATCAGGACCGAGTATTACCATAAATTATCGAGGAAGCCTATGCTTCAGTAGGTAGAGATAGTTTGGGAGCCAAACCAGGAAAACCACTAATGGTGAGTAGTTCTGATAAGGATAACTCAAAGCAAGCACCCACTTCCTCTAAAAAGAAATTGGATAATAATAATTAATCCAAACATAATAATAAAGGAAACACTTCACAATATAGGGGTGGGTCTCCCCAATGGGAGTCCTCTGAAAAGAGGCACAACAATTAGTAATCTTGATAACATTAGGAAACTTGATGGGTATCAGGATACTGATACATGTTACTTGTGTTCCTTTCAGAGTTCATCAAAAAACGGTCAGAACAAAAGACTGAAGATTGACCAAAGGGAAAAAGGGAAACACATCGCACTTCAGATTTCAGTATCAAACAGGGAGAGCAACATAAAGCAAAACCTCAATTCAAAAAGAAGAAACTAGCTGGCTTAAAAATTAGAAATGCCAAGGTTACTGAGGACTCAGCTTCTGAACGGGGAATGGGCTCTGAGATGCTAGACAGTACGGCAGAACTAACAATAGCCCGCCAGAACCTGAAGGGATTTCTGGATGACAGCAAATTGAATAAATACATCACGGTGGAAACACCTGATACAAGATTGAGTCTTCCACACCCCTACACAAAATTAATCTCCAAATAGAGGGGGACATCTCAAGAAAAAATAAAGGTCTCTTTTGAAGAAATTGACATTTGGATACAACATCCTGTTAGCAGAAAAAGATTGGCCGCCTGAATTTATAACGGATTGCCCAAAAGGTGAAAGTGTCATTTTGCCAGCTTTTTCCAACTTTGTTATTGTTTCCTTAAAACACTCATAAGCATGGGAGTGGATGCAAGCGCTAGCTCCTGCATTATACCTCAACCATGTAGGGTAGGACGTGGAGTCCAAACACCATGAAATCTCATTAAAAGCTACGCCAACTCCACAAAGACAGTACCCTACTATAATGAGGCTAAGAAACAGGTCAAAGAAATCCTAGATAAACTTGAATACCAAGGTGTGATTGAACCTTGCACCTCACCAATACACAAACCTCTGTTTTCCGTAATGTAACCTGACAACACATATCGTTTGGTTTTAGATTACAGACACTTGAACACATGCAGCAAAACATTTGTAGATCTGAACACACGTAGGGCCAGATGTACGACCATTTGATTTGGTGACTTCCAAATTGCGAAAAAATTGCGAGTCACAATTTGCGAGTCACAAAAGCAAATGTAAAAAAGTGTCAGAGACACAGTTAGCGATTCCCAATGGGGTCGCAAAATGCGAGGCTCTAGAATATTAATGAGCCCCTCGCAATTTCCGAGCCCATTGGGAATGGCAAGCCCTACCAGGGATGGTGGCCTTCTGGGTTTCAGCAGACCTCCATGTTTGGGACTGCTTTTCAATAAAACAGGTTTTCTTTTTAAATGCAGCCATTTTACTTACAAGAAACAGGATGCATTTGAAAAAAAAAGAAACATGGTAGAGGACCCTGGGACCACTGCCTGCCCTTAAAAAATATTTCTGAGTCAGCCACAGAGGGGAAGGCGAGTGTTTTGCAACCGCATTGGTACATGGCTTTGTAGTCGCTATTAGGAAGGAAACATCTTCAACAAAATCTAAAATTGCCCATCTCAGCATCCTATTTTTGGGATATGAGCTGTCAAGTGAAGGCAAAAGCCTGGCTGCTAACTTTTTAGAAAAGTGTGCGCTAATCCAGTCTCCAAAGGCTCTGAAGGGTGTACAATCCATTTTAGGATTTCTAAATTTTGGCAGAACATACATTCAAGACTATGCAGAAAGAGTCAAACATTTCTACAAACTAATCAGACCTGATTTCATAGCAAACAAGTGGACTCAAAAACATACAGACACTCTACGTTCTGTTCAAGCTGACATGATAGCTTCAACACACTTGCAGACACGAGTAAACGCCCGCAACCTGGTAATACAGGTCGTCCCCGGGTTATCAGGGTATACCTACATCACGTTCAATGAAGGTGAGACAGTTCCAATTGCATACAAATCTAATTTGTCCAGGAATGCTGAAAATCGATTTGCAGAAACAGAAAAAATACTGACGGCAGTACAGACTGCTGTAGGGAGAGAAAGAGCACTAGCACTGGGGAAACACATCATCGTTGTTTCCCCTATTCCGACTTTAGAATTGGTAACAAAAGTCAGCATTACAAATGCAAAGGCATTGCATCCACGTTGGATACAATGGCCTACTTCTCTCACTGCAACAGATGTAGCATACAGATATGATCCTACACCGAGAGCTCAAGCATTCCTGTAGTACGAACAAGAATACCCTCTCTCGACTGAAATCTTGCCTCTCGATCTGTATGAATACATAATTTACACTGGTGGTTCTGCCCAACCGGCTATTGGCAGTAAAAAACAATATAGCGCTGCGTGTGCTACAGTGAAAGGTCGTATGCAAGATGGCAAGTTCCAGTCCAGCAATACGATTACTCAATATCTAGTAGATTGTACAGCGCAGCTGGCAGAGCTGAAAGCCCTGAAACTAACATTATAGTATACGGATCGAGAATTCCCCACATTGATTGTGTGCGATTAATTTTACTGTGTGCAATCTTACAATGAATATTTTCACTACTGGGGCCAGAATAGGTTTAAAGACGCCACGGGTGGCACGATAAAACATACATTTTTATGGGAAAAAGTGGTAAAGCTGAAAGCATGCCTGCCACAGGCTCAAGTTATTCACACCTTGAGTCATCAGCGTGTTGGCAAACATGTTAAAGGGAATTCACTGGCTGATGAAGCTGCCAAGGCGACAGTGTGAACAGCTGCCGTTGCGGCAATCACTTGTTCACACACGAGAATAGACTGAGATATACTAGTAGCTATCAATGCCACAAAGAATGGCTCTGCCGTCCTGCCAGAAGGCTTTCCACTCAAGCACTCCTACAAGTTAGAGACGCATAACGCACCGTATGCTCAAATTTCAGGAGTGGGGGATAGAGTAATACCAAACAAGGATCGCAGATTAGGTTTAATTCTAGTTGCACACAAGGGTCTGGGCTCTGCACACGCAGGAGTCATTGCAACAACTTTATTATTGAAGCTGCGTTACTAGTGGTCGGGGCTGACAAAACAAACAAAAGACTATGGGCCAGATGTAGGTAAATATCATTTACCGATTCTAAAATACCGAATTTTACAGATTCGGTATTTTAGAATCGGTAAATGATGTGCAGCTAATGATTCGGTAAATTTCGGCCTGGAGGCCCATAGGAATGAATGAGAATTACCGATTCGGTAAATACCGAATCGGTAAAAGGGGGTAGACTTACAAGGGTGGCAGGGTGTCACATTGACACCCTGTTGAACCCCTGTATAGTGAACGGGTGCACATGTGGCACACATACATGCCCTAAGGGCATGCATGTCTGCCACATGGCACAGTTGAAAAAAGCACAAAATTGCTTTTTTTAGGGTTTTCGATATTTACCACCAACTTGTATTTGGTGGTAAATAACGAACCTTTACAAGTGAAAAGCACTCACTTGAGTGCTTCCTACATTAAGGATTCAGTAATTTACCGAATCGGTATTTAAGAATTCTGTAATTTACCAATTCCTTAAATTACCGATTCAGTAAATTACCGAAACCTTAAATTAGGCCCATACGTCTAAAAAGCCTAATACCGGTCGGTAACGGACGAAATTCAGTAATTTCGGCTGTTACCGACCGGTATTAGGCTTCCTACATCTGGCCCTCTGTCCTGAAGTGCGATATTTGCCAGCAGATGAAGGGTTCCACCATTCACAAGCCATCACAAAGCAATCCAATCCAAACCAAAAACTTTATTCGGATAGCAACGTATCCATAAAAGTAAAACATGTACAAGATAAAAACACATTAGGAAATAAATAGCAATGTCAAGTTCATAATGTGGCAAACTACAGTACATAGGTAAAGTGCATATTGTAAATTACAAAATACGAATAACTTCATAGGTCGCACATAGATTTTCGAGCACCCAAAGCTACTCTAAAAAAAGTGCCAATGTGCAAGATCAATTCAAAGTTATCCAATTTAAGTATACAGCGTCAGTTAAATTGATAGGTGACAGTTTTAAAAAAAATTGAATTACAGCCATTGTGCTTATTTCATATAATATTTACAGAAGAATAAAAAGTGTAAAAGTGTTTGTCGCTGTGACCATCACATGGGCATGGCAGGGAGTCAAGTTTTGCATGATGCCCAGATCTCTGTACTGGGGTGAATGTATGACATTGTTCTGCATACTGTCCATCAACTGTGGTTTTTGGATTTGTCAGTGGGATGGGTATGCTCAGACGTGAGTCCCATGCTCTCCACACCACTGGTTTCAAGCAAGCCAGGCTGAAGACGGCTGGAATGCCAGAAACCGGTCCTTGGAAACTTGTTTCCGGTCCAGGGAAGGCATGGCTTGGCAGTTCGGGCTGGACTGTTCCCATGAGGCACGGGGTCAGACTGATTTGCATATGGCCATGTCTGAACTGGGGTGGTGTGGAGTGCAAAAAACGATGGATTTAGGCCCAGATCTCTGTACTGGGGTGAATGTATGACATTGTTCTGCATTCTGTCCATCAACTGTGGTTTTTGCATTTGTCACCCCGAGTGGATGGGTATGCTCAGACGTGAGTCCCATGCTCTCCACACCACTGGATTCAAGCAAGCCGGGATGAAGACGGCTGGAATGCCAGAAACCGGTCCTCGGAAACTTGTTTCTGGTCCAGGGAAGGCATGGCTTGGCAGTTCTGGCTGGACTGTTCCCATGAGGCACAGGGTCAGACTGATTTGCATATGGCCATGTCTGAACTGGGGTGGTGTGGAGTGCAAAAAAACGATGGATTTAGGCCCAGATCTCTGTTCTGGGGTGAATGTATGACATTGTTCTGCATTCTGTCCATCAACTGTGGTTTTTGCAGAGGGAAAGCAAAGCGGATAACTTACAGTCCCAGCTCTTAGACTAATGTAACTTGGTAGAAAATGTTTAGGGTACTCAATGGATATAAATTTTGCGACAGTTTGTTTCTTAGATTCCCTCTCTAGTCTTTCCGCGCTATAAAGTGAGTACAGTGCTGACTTTAAAACGTTTTTATCCATTGTTGCGGCTGTATTCGGATTAAAAAACAGTCTACCTAGATTGGCATTTTCCAGACTCTTAGCTACCACTGCAAGCCAAGGAATATCCATCCATTTCTCACAGTGAAGACAATCATCTATTGTATCCCTTGTAAGAGAAGCTTCGGGGTTCTTCATTATGGCTAGCCAGAATAGTGCGGGCGGGCCCTTATGATATCTTCAATGTATCCTAATTTCAGTTCACTTTGGCATATGTACAGGGGGGTGGAGATTGGGACACCCAGGAGTTTTCTGCAAAATATATTTTGCTCTAATTGGACGCAGGAACATTTGGCAATACCCCATACCTCTGCCTCATAGGTAGCTATTGGTACACACTGAGTCTTAAAAATCTTTAAAATGGCTGGAATTGTCCCTGATCTTTGAGGACGGGGGAGACTAAGAATTGAGTTAAAGGCCCTTGAGAATTTATTTTTGCAATATGCCATGTGTACACACCAGGTACCATTCGTATCGAACACCATCCCCAGATAAGGGAAAGTAACAGTGCAGGTTAATTTTTGATTACCTACAGAGATAAGATTTAAAGGATATTTCCTTGGCCCACAAGACATTATAAAAGATTTCTTAAAATGTGTACATAAATCTAGACTGGTCATAAAATCTGTGAATCCTCAAACTAAAGTGCGTAGTGCATTTGGTGTACGACCAATTAAAACCACATCATCTGTGTATAAAAGCACCGGGTGCGTTTTGCTTTTAATTCTGGGGACATCATTGGTTAGTGCAATCAGTGATTTATGTAGATTATTTATGTAAATGATGAAAAGGAGGGGGGCCAGAACACACCCTTGTACGACCCCTCTGCCTACACTGATGTCATTGGACACTTCTCCCCCACCACCAATCCTGACCCGTGCTTTCATGTCCGTGTGAAGTTAGGCCAAAAATTGAACGAGGGCCTAATACATGCCATATTCTAAGAGGATGGACCATAGACGGGACCTGTTAACAAAGTCAAAAGTTGAGGTCAGGTCCATAAAAGTGAAATAAAGTGGCGAGTGCTGTGCAAAAGTGTACTTCCCTATGATCAAGTTAAGATTTAAACATTGCTCGTTTGTGCCAACTTTACCCCTAAAGCCTAATTGGCATTGTTCTAAAATGTGATTATCCTCTGACCAGGTTAAAATTGTTGTATATAAAATCCTACCAAATTTTAAGGGTGTTATCTATGAGGGAGATCAGTCTATAGCAGCTAGGTTATGCGCGATCGCCCTTTTTAAAAATTGGAACAATGGTGCTAGTAGACCATGTCTTGGGCATTAGTTAAGTTAGTAAAAATATTTAACAGCAGTGGGGCCCAAAAATCTGGTTTATGTTTAATAAGATCAATGGGCAAACCATCAGGCCTGGGGCTTTATTGCCCGCACTCTGGCGTATAGCCTCCTTGACCTAATTTATTGATATTGGAACTCCGGATAGCACCCTATTATTAAAAGGAACGGATTCAAAAGCAGGCGCTTGGTAAATTGCGGAAAAGTGACTTTGCCAGGTAGCACTCATTATTTTGCAGCTAATGGGAGTTAATGTTTGCCCCATTGATCTTAGCTCTTTAATGGCAGTCCAGAATATATTCCCATTATTTTGACTAGCAGGATTAATGAGCGCATCCCAGTGCTCACTTAGTAACTGTTCCTTCCTATTAGCAATGGCCCACTTATATATCAACCTTAAGGATTTGACCAGTTCATTACACCTTGGGTTATAAGATAGGGCCTTGCGGAGCTTCCTGTTGGCAATGGAGCACTCCCGATTGAACCATCTAGGTTCACGCTGTACTGTGGGAATAGGTTTGGACTGCAAGGATTTAATGGCTCCACAAAGTTTGGTGAAGGCAGTAATAGCATCGGGATCTGAGTCCAGAGCCTCCAAACAGATGTTAATAAGATTCATGTTTTCCCTAACCATAGAACTGAATAGCTCAGTGTTATTAACGCCTCTCCATACCAGTCTGAGGTTATCTGTAGATGGTGATAGATCCCTAGCACCACATTCTGTCTAGGGCGTTGGGATTGAGGACACTCGTAATGTTATTTGTATTGGGTTGTGGTCCCCAAAGGTTGCGGCCATAATTTCGGCTTTAAGGATGCTGGCTTCTAAGACGGGGGAAACAAAGACATAATCGATTGTGGATGAGCAGCCCCTCCCTCTAAATGTTGGTTCAGTGGGGGCATTATCTTTTGTAATTGCGGCAATTTCCATAACATTAATTAAGTTGTGGTTATTCAGGTGGTCCATTAACTCTCTACCCCTATTACATATTTGTCCGCTGCTGTATAAATATTTACTTGCCCGTGATTGAGCTAGCTTAGCATTAAAATCACCCCCTATACAGATTCCTACTGACTTAAGAGTCTTTGGATTTTCCAATGGATGCAATAAAATTAAACAAATTTTATAAAGTTCATATTTGGAACAAAATGAAAATCATTGTTATAAAAATTTATTATCAAAAAGCAAATTCCCCTATTAAACAATATGCCTTGGAAAATGTTGTTGTCTGTGCGTACAGCTTTTATGCTATCCCCTGTATCGATATTAAGCCAGATTGATAAGCTCCCAAATGATCGCTATGCTTGAGGGTTGTTGCTAGAATATTATGGCATTCATACCCCTCATTATGCAAATCTTCGGTGGCCCATGTTTCCTGGAATAGGAGAATGTCTTGATCTTTAATAAATTGTACCCAGTCCGGTTGATTAAGTTTAGAGTTCAGCCCTGCAACGTTCCAGCTTAAAATGTGGAGGTCTGTACGAGCTAAGGCCTTCATTCGCATGTGGGGAATAGTAAACTCAGTTATAGGCAGGGTATGGAGTGACCTATTAACAGGATCAGTAGTTTCCCCAAGAGTCCATAGCCAGTCTTGCGTTTGTAATTCAGACAGGGCCTGAAACATATTAGAAGTGGTAATTAAGGGGGACTTATTGATGCAGGGGACATAACTTGGTTTGTACAAGAACCCAAGGGGTAATGTGCATATATTACTATTATTGGGTGATGTGAAATTGCAACCCCTTAGTAGATGTCTCACCAAGGATGGTCTACGAAAATTAATTACGATGCAGTCCCCTTCAATATTCTTTGTGGATGCACTGACACACCCAAAGCTGCGTGCCATAATAATATCCTTTATTTCAGATATATGAAACTTTCTATGCCTTGATAGCCAGTCCGCACATTTATTGCGTAGCTGGTCCCATGACTCATACTGATCCCTCTTTAAGGTTGGTACCCATTCCAGTACCAGCACATAGGGGCAAGCTACGCGCGGCAAACTCAAAATATCCTGATTTGCCATCGGGCGGTTGACACTTGGGGCGACTTGGGCATTACTACTCGAGGAACTAAACATCCTATTCTGATCTGGGCCACTTGGCCTGTTTAATCCGTTAGCGCCAGCCCTAGTGGGGTGGATATTTGGAACAGTTATAGGTTTAGGGGTGGGTGTGATACTGTGGCTATCCAAAGGCGATTGAGAACAACCCCTGGATTGATCGTAAGTCAAGCGCAGAGTGTTTGCGGGAGCAGTAGCTCTGGCAGTTTGAAGCACAATTTCAGGATTTGAAAGGCTCGTTACTACGCCTTCGCTTTCATTGGCCCTGCACCTTCCATCCTTGTTATTAACCACCATTTGTGCATTTGCCATCAATTGGCCACCCCTATAAGTGAAGCCAGATTATCTAGGCTGCTCTGTAATAGAATAAACTTTTTATCAATAAGTTCCGTTATTTGTTTGGTCGCCAATGCAGCAGCAATATTGGTGACAATGTCCCCATAGTACTCAAGGCAAGGTACGGTACTGCTTCAGTCTGTGTGCTAATAGAGCAACTCAGTTTCACAGTCTGCGTAGACACAGAGGAATCAAAGGCTTCAACTGTACCAATACCTGACGAAGGCTGTCTCCAGGTAGAGAGACATGTTTGGTTACGAGCAGGAGCGCAGTGAGTAGGCTGCTTCCTTTTACTACAAATAGATTTCCCAGACCCAGTCTTTCTTTTCACTTTAATGGCAGGGAGTCCCACTGATGTGGCAATAATGATGTTGGATTACAGCTCTGCTTCCTCAGTTATATCTTGCCTGCTTATGCTCCCAAATACAGTTGGAGACTGATGAGTCCCAGTGCCCTCGGGCTGCGTTCGGGGCAGGTCTTCAGTATGGTCTGACAATGTGCCTCTAAGGATTGTAATGTCATCCGTCCCTCAATACCCATGGCAGGCGCCGCTCCGTAAGCTCAATTTCCCTTGAGTCAATGCTGACAGCCCTTTCAAGCACATTGTCAATACTAGCAGTTATAGGACGTGTTGGATGTGGTATGGTACGTTTCCCCATAGTAACAACTCAAAGATAGCATCGCAGTGTCAATTGAAGCCTTTTATCAGGGTAAATGGAGCACTCACCCATATTGTCGCCGTCTTCCAATGCTGCTTTAAAGGGGGATGGATGCAGACGGGCCCACCCTTGGCCCGGGCTTCAGGGGCCCTGCTGCCAATTTTGAGGCGCCTCCTGGCGCTGGTTGCTGACGCTAGCAGCTACGTGCTGCAACGGGGGCAAAGCAAGCCAGTTGATGTGGTCTCCCCTGGACCAGAAATCAGGCAGGCAGCAGGAGAAGCGGGCCACCACAAACACCATAACTGATTTCAGACAGACCCATCGCATGTGTCAGTTTGGACCACAGCGGCCCCTTAAATTCAGACGGGGCTTACAAGTACATCTTGGTGGCAGTGGATTTATGCTCTAGATTCCTATGGGGTTGGTCCCAGCGTTCGGCTGATGCTCAAACTGTTATAAAGAATTTGTGAGTCTTTAGCTGGACATATGCCATTGGCACGTTATATTCCAACCGTGGCCCTGCGTTTAGCTCTAGGGCTTACAAGGAAACCATAGAAAGTATGGGCGTGGCCTTGCAGTACTCCTCCCCCTACCATTCAGAGGGAAATTTGGTAATGGAGAGAAAAAAACGGGACCTAAAGCAATCCTGAACAGGAAGGGTATTAGGAACAGGTGGTAGTTGGGTCAATCACCTGTATGGGGTCCAGATGGCACTCAATAAAATGCCGGGCAAGTCCTTGAGAGGACATACCCCTTATGCAATCCTGTTTAGGACAATAGTGTGGGTTCCTGATCTAGATTGTGCCAGCACAGTGGCGGATGCAAAACCATTTGAACTAAATTACTGTTTGGCTGTTTTACAGGAACTCAATTAATTCTGGGTGTTACAAAGCAACGTGCAAGTCAAACGCACCACCACTGGGGAAGTGAGAACAGTTCTGGCAAGACCTGCCTGGGTCCCAAAGATTAGGGACCTGGTCAGGGAAAAGATTGTGGACAGAAGAGAGTTTGGCCCATCTTACAGATAACCTGCCCTGGCGGTAGTGGGAACAAGAACAGTACTTTTTCCGCCTCTTGCCGGCAAAAAAAAAAAAGATTTGTCTCCATTGATATGATCAAACCGCATCATGTGGCCAACTCTCAACAGTAGGCTGCATGGGGTCCTGAGTAGCTACAGATCTCCTCTTGCTACTATACAGGAAGTTCAGATGGAAAGACTAATAACCTTTCAAGACTCCACTACACAAAGTGAAGGAGTACCAAATAATGGAGTGCAAATAATTCCAGTTGAAATTGAAAAACATCAAGAAGAAACAACAATGCAAGTTGCAATTCAGCCCAACAATGATGTCTACATTAATGTCCCTTCAAACGCCAAATCTGCTAGTTCTACAAAGCATGTGGTGCTACCGAAGATAGATCAAACTGCGTCTGGCTACTTCATCAGGTAGGTAAAAGAAACTTCTACAATTCTATCTTTTGCTCAAAAAGACTTACTTAGTGTTACTGTGGTTGCATATTTGGTTTTCAATAGGGGTAGTATAACTGTTAATTTGGATCTGCAAAGTAACTGTCTTTTTTCTACTTCTGAATGGACATTTTTCCCCGAACACTCTACAGTACAATCTGTGTACTTGGTCCTGAAACCACATACGTCATCACACCTGGTGAACATTTCAGCAATTCCAGTACCTGATGGTATAGTTTGAGATAAAGTTTCATATGATGTATTTGGTCCTACTGAACATTTTAAAATTCCAAATTTGTTTAAAATTTCCTTAAATGATTTTATTACCCACAGTACACTATCTGATGATTAGGACATTGAGACAGTAAATAGTATGCTCACAGATTTAGAACAGTCTGCTGCATTTTCTTATAGGGAAATGTATGAAGGTACAGTACAACCGATTACGATACCATGTTTTGTTATCAGCATTAGGGTCAATTTTTTGCTTAGAGCAAGTACTCCACGCGCTGCTAACACTTACCATCAATGGGATTGTTTTAATGCAACTGGGAAGTAAATCATACTAACAAAAACAAAGCTGATATATTCAGCACCTTTTATCTCCCAACTGTCTATACAGGGTTTCGACTACTGGAGAGACACCATAGACACAAAATCCATTTGGGGGACAAGAGAGTGGCAAGTTCAGGGAACTGAGGCTTTATTCAGCGCGTGCCTCATACCATTACAGATGATTATCATGAACAGAATGGCAGCAGACTACCTCCTACGTGTTTGCAAAAGTCAAAGACCTGAAAACACAGAGCATCCCTTCACCCACACCTATTAAGGGTATCTTAAATAACACACTAACAAGTGAGGGGACACATGGTACAAATGAGTACAATTCATCATCACCCGATTGGAAGGGTTGGTTGGTTTGACCTGTAGACACGAATAGGTATAACTCAAGATTCAAGGGTCCCAGTGAATGGTTTAGTATCCATAGGCCCAACCCACGCTATGTACACACATACGACCCAGGGGTTGTGACTTCCTATAGTGTTGGGAAGGTGTGCCTAAAATGGCTAAAGATCTCAACACTATCACAGGTGAAACAACACTTGTCCCTTCTGTCAGACAACATGGATCTTAGGGATTTCTTGTTAGGTCCCAAGAAACCACGCAGGAAACGCTACGCATATACCATCTATAAAGAGGTTTGGAAAGTTTCCCAACAGGAAACTGCTGAGAGACTTCATGAAATAGATAGAATCAACCTAGAAAAGGCCTTAGCTGTGGTAGACAATGGCATGACCACACTCTCGTCTCGTATTGATTCACTGGGAAACATTGTGTTCTCAGCTATCGACATAATGGAACAAGATTTGTCTATTCTACAACATGGGCAATCTCAGCTATGCATTATTATGCTTTTGAGCTGGATACTTCAATCATTGCGTTCTGGCCACATTCCATGGCGAGACATTACAGACACAAATCTGTTTTTGGCTTACAATCTGACCGACAATTGACCATGGCACGCAGAGATGCAAAGTACACCATGCTGCTCATTTAAAAACTAGAGGTTACCTTTTACTGTAGCAGAGTCACCATCTACGGAATGGTTAATCCATGGCTACATCACACTGCCAATCACGACATTCTAATTCCAATACTGCCTGAAATATTACCCAATAGGCAGGTATGAAGCATTTGGCAAACAGTACATATGAGAAACCTGGGAGTTGCCATACACATATAGGTGCAGGAAGAAGGATAAGGAGGTTTGGTTTCTTGAGTGTTTCAAACTGCGAAAAGGCCTTGAGTGGGTCTTTAGTGTGTAAGGAAGTGTTGCTTCATGGAGCGTGTAATGTGTCAGTAGCAAATTTGTCCTGCTACCTGAAGGGTTCCCCGGCTGCTGTAATTCATCCAGTTTTTAATTTACTTTCCAATGGGAGTTACTTGATGCTGAATGACTACGGCTGCTGTGGTATGACGCCCGGCATTGCTTATCTAGTGACCATCAACGGAGGTGATCATTTTTGGAGGAAAGTAGGAGATTTGGTCTGTGGACTGGTGGCACTCTGCTCTCGGTGCTTGCCCCACGCCCACTCAGTCAGCCCGGAATCTGGTCGTTATCTTTGACTCCTCACTTTCCTTCGACAAGCAGGTCAGCAGGACGGCCTCAACCTGCTGTGGGGTTTTGCGAATCCTGAGGAAAATCGTACATTACCTGTCGATCGAAGCCCGTTAGCAGGTCACGGTAGCCCTCATAGCCTCCTGCCTGGACTATTGCAATGCACTTTATTTAGGAATTACCAAACAACTTGTCCAGCGTATCTAAATTGTGCAAAACGCGGCTGCAAGGTTCGTTGTTAACGCTCCTAGGCGTTCATCAGGCTCAGCCATTAGGAAAAATCTGCACTGGCTCCCCATGCAAGCCAGGATTGATTTTAAGGCCTTGTGCCTCACCCACCGCATCCTTCATGGGCTTGGGGCAGAAGACATCAGTTCCCTTGTGTCCCTCTATGTCCCCGGTAGGGACCTCCGCTCAGCGAACAAAAACCTTCTTGCTGTTCCCAGAATTCTGAAGGCAAGATGGGGCGGGAGGGCATTTTTCCCCCTTGTTCCAAGGATGTGGAACTCCCTTCCTGTGGAGCTTAGGGATCAACCCTCTCATTTTCAGTTCTGGAAGGCCTTGAAGACCTGGCTCTTCAGGGAATCCTACCTCTAGCCGGGATTCCTCCTTTTCTTCACACTCAGCTTTTTTTTTCTTTCCATCTCCAGCGTTGATGCCTTTGGGCAATGTTGCGCTATACAAGGCTCAAATCATCATCATCATCATCTCCAGGATTATTTGTTGTAAACAAGTATTGTTTCCCCCAGCTCGCACAGTTAGGGAGGCCCCACTGTGGCCTTCACTGAATGTTTTTAAAATAGGGTTTGATTCTCTGAGCAGATTGAAAGCCTTGCTGTTTCATCAAAATGTGGCCTTAACTTCAGCCTGAGAGATCTTTCATCTCCAAGTTGGAAGGTCCTCTGCAGAGATACAGGCTCTGGTCCGTACTAACTTCCCACTCCATTTTGGAAAAAAGGTCCAGCGTATCTTTAAGATGTCTGATGCGAGGGGGATAGTACACTTATTTAGGAGCTTTGGATCAGGTCTGTTAACCACCTTTCAAACCATTTTCAGAGTGATTCCATCATTTATACTCTCTCCACTTGGAAGAGTTTTTGGAGGGCTTCCTTTGGTCTTGCTTACAGTCGTGGACAGTCTGATTTTAATCATATTGCTTTGTAATGGATATCAACATTTCTCGAGAAATGGAGAGACCACTACTAGAGTGATGTTGTGAGCGATTGTTCTTCCTAGGTATACCTTGGCTTTGAGAGCTTAGTGAGCATTGGTTCCTGTCTTTCAGGCTGGCCTGGCTTGACTGCATTCTACCAGTATTCCGCTGCCTCTTTTGCGGATTCGGACGCGTGTTGGACCGCTGCCTGACACATCCATTGGTTGCGCTGTCGTACATAGACATGCTCCTGGTGCCGTTACAGGCCCATGTGCACAGTTGTGCACAGCGTATTCCCATGTTGATTATGGCGTTCCTAGAGCCTCCATGGGACGCTTCAGCTCCTGTTGGAACGGAGATCGGCTCTACCACGGATGTGCAGGCATCAGTCTGACGCACACAGGCATCTAATTCTTCCCTCACGGCTGCCGTGGGAACCGGTGATGACCACCTCTGCTCACTTGATATCATACTGGAGGTACTAAAAGGACTGCCTACTGCGGATGACATGCTCAGTGACGTTGAGTCTTCAGCGCAGGAGTCTTAAATAATCTGGCCTCCCCTGTGCTGGGAACTGTTTGGACAATTTTTAAACATGTACCAAATTGAGGGTTGAACTGACTTTGTTTTTTCTTCTCTGCTCTATCTGAACATAGTGGCTTTCAAGGTGCTCAGAAATACAATGCAACCATATAGAGGACCTTTTATGAATGCTTTTCTAGAGAAGAATACTTTTCAATATAGACATTGCTTTTATGAACATTTTAAAGACTTTTTAAAGTGCGTTTTTAGTATGCTTTAATATGCATTTTCTATCATGACCTAGCTGACCTTGTTGACCTTTTGATGAGGAGCGGGTGTCATGTCCTTTAGGATAGTACCATCATGTACATATCAATCACATACATTTTGTTCCATCCACACAACATAACAGTTCTACACAGGTGACCTTTTACCTAGTAGCTTACTTCTGTCTCTCTGACATCAGGCTTTCAGTACCCTGTCATAATCCCTGTACCTGACATACATAAACATGTCCCCAGGCACAGCAGATTTATTCTGTATAAGGGTCACCACTTTTTTTCATCCATGGCCAACAGCCAGCTGAGCATGATCATGTTTGTTTAGAAAAGGATTAGCAGATGATTAGCGAATGTTTTCAAAACATATTGATTCTAGAAGAAACCCTGGAGTGACCACTTTAGTATAAAAGACCCTCACTCCCCCTCACAAAACAGAGAAGAATTCCTTCCAGGCTGGACTGAGACTCTGCAGGCTGATCCTTCGACAGGCAGAGGCCTGACATCCCTTGCGTGGTGCCATCCTTGACGCAGAGACGGGGGCCTTTATTCTGAACCATCAAGGGAGGGGTTAGTACTTCCCCGGAGGTTTCTTGGCTCCATTAGGATCTATCCTGACATTTACATATTTATTATTTATTTAGAATTTTGTAGAGCGCACAGCTACCTCCGACGGAGGTGTCCCGGCGCTGAAGACATAATCTCAGAAGGGTCGAGAAGGAGTAAAGTAGTATTGTTAGAAACACATGCTTCACCTACATATCTAGGCTAGGAATATTTAGGTAGGCTACGCATTGTAGGAGTAGGCCATTGCTATTGTTTTATATAATCCATTTATATTCATCTTATTAGCACTATGGTAGAAGTGTATTTACTATTTACGATATTGGTGGTAGCGATCACATTTGTCTGCTCCTGTCTTTTGATTGTCGCGTTGAATATGTTTCATACTAGACTGACGCTTGATCAATAAATAATTATTGAAACCATTCCAATCATCATTCTATATGTATTCTGAGCACAAGCACAAGTGACTGAGCGAAAAATGCCTTAATTTTTTCCAAGATACCTGAGGAATCAGGGTTGTCGTGTTCAGGGTTTGCCCAAAACTATCTACACCACTGAAGAATACTGGGGGGTAGTAGTGGCACCGTAGAGCTAGCTGGTCTAACGGCTGACTCATCCTATGGGGGTGTCCAGAGTCTGTTTGCACACCAGACCCTCAGTTTAGGTCATCCAAAATGGACAGATCCTGGGGCGTCCTAGGAACTACACGACACCAGGTTGTACAAAATTAGGTAGAAACGTAATATGGTAGTTACCCACCACTATGTAAGCTATAAAAACAAACTAGCTCACTCATTGGATGATGTCATCAATGATGTCATTTGAGATGTCATCAGTGATGTCATAAATGATGTCATACAACATTTCATGAATGATGTAATATGTGTGATCATAAGCAGTGCATGTCGTGGCACCAGTTATAGTTTGCTGTGCAAAATATAACTGGTGCATTGCTGTGTTGCTTTTTTTTTGTTCAAAACCTTTATTTTGTCTCTGACAAATTCACCTAACTACAACGTTACTTTAACCTTTGATTTTTTTCAGTGAATTTGTAAGGTGATAGATAGATAGATAGATAGATAGATAGATAGATAGATAGATAGATAGATAGATAGATAGATAGATAGATAGATAGATAGATAGATAGATAGATAGATAGTGGCAGTGGGTCAACGCACTCCAGCCATTGGCTGTCCTGCACCTTTTTGCCTGCATTTTGCCTAATCACTTGTAAAAAAAATTAACGAAGGTCACTTCAGTTGCAGGACTGATGGGCCAATACTTTGCCAACATTTTCCCTTTCCTTTATCCTTTTTAGGTCACACCTAAGACAGCGCATGTGCTGCTTGCGAGACTTTTGTTAGCTTACAGTGGGCTTGCAGGCCACCCATTGCTTACCATTCGTTGACTTCATTGTTATTCTCATTTGCTTGCTTCACATTTTCAATATGTGAGGCCTTTACATCCTCTTCTTGTGTTTGACCGTCCCCTGGAGCATGGCCAAAGTACTTGTGTCCTTTCACAACCCACGTTTTGGGAGCTTCTTTTTCTTTTTGTTGAAGCACTCTATGCAAGAGCAAGTGTTTAGGAGCAAGCTCACTCTTGTGCTTCTTCTCTCCCCCTTGTCTGTGTTGTTGCTTGCTCTCTCTTGTCTCCCTTGTTGCTAGCCCCTACCCGCTCTCTGTGTTGTTGCTTGCCCTTTCCCACTCTCCTCACACTGTCTGTTTTGTTGCTTGCCCCCTCCTGATCTCTGTGTTGTTGCTTGCCCTCATCAGTTGTCTGTCTTGTTACTTGCCCCTGACTGCTGTATTTGTTAGTGCTTCCCCTACCCGCTGGGTTGTTGCTTGCTCCCCCACCCACTACTTTTTCATTTGTGTTCAAGCACTCTACGAGCGCCTGTGTTTTTCAGCTGTCTCCCTCACGTACTTTTCTCCCTCATGTATTGCCACCCTCCCTACGTGTTACTTCCTTCCCCCTCCATTCCTCCCTCCTTGCTATCTTCCTACCTCCTCCCCTGTTGCTTTCTGCCCCAGTACGGCTACATCATATGCCTTTTTTCAGACCCTCTGTTGTAATTGTTACCCTCCCTAAACACCCTCCCTCTGTGTTGACTTTTAACTTTCCCTCTATCCCACGCTGCCAGCAAGAAAAAAGCACTATGATGTGGCCAGAGCTGGTTGCACCATAGCACATTTTTACATTCAGTCAAGCTGTACAGCAACAGTGCTGCTGTACAACATGGCTAAAAAACATTGACAAAGTAAATAGCTCTCGTAGGCAAGAACTATTGGCTTTGCCAAAGCTTGTTTATTTTTTTGTCATCTTTGTGCATTTAAACTATGTCTTCGGGATAGAGTAAGTCAAAGCCAATACTACCTTTTCTTGCAGCAATCTGAATCATATCTTCCTTTGAGATGCAGTGAAGAGTTAGGGGGTTTCTATACCTGCTCGAAGTACACTTGCTTGCTAGGAAGCACCTGCACTGTTAAAATTGTGTGTGACGGCTGACTTTTTTTTTTTTATTTAAAGATTTGTGTCGCATCCATACAACATATGTATTTGTAAAGCACACGTTCCGCCCCAGAAGGGTATCTTGGCGCTGAATTACAGATGCCTATTGTTACTCAATGGTACTCATTTGATAGACCTCAGAAGGATGAACGGCTGAGTAGACCCGCTAGGATTTTAACCTGCGACTGTGAGGTCAAACACAGGTCTCCCTACAGTGAACACATTAGTCTACTAAGCCACCAGACATGGTATATGGCTACAACGTTAAGGCAGAATGTTTTCATTTCTTGTTTTCCTTTTTGGCATAGGCTTGCAATTAAAAGTAAACAAATAGCCATTGCTCCAACTAGCCAAGTACAGCCCTATTTAGTGGCTTTGGCAATGACTGTTTTTGAGTTGTCAGCCACCCTTCTTGTACCCCAGCTTTTCTTTGACTTTCTAATTCCTAACTTTGCAGGGACTTTTGGATGTTTGCTCTTATGCACAACGCAGGAATATCCAGAACAGAACATGCTAAGTCCATAGGGATGCCACAGCTTGGACTGTGAGGTGGAGAGAAAGCACCCTGCACACAGTCCACAGCTGTGAGTTTCAGGTAGTGGGCAAGTACAACCTCATGAGGCAAAAACAGCCAAACAAAGCTCAGATCCAGAGGAGGAAGTGTGACAGCCAGGACACATCTTCCAGTGCCTTTCAGAAGCATCTGTTTGTTTGAAGAGAAACACCAGTAATGTGTTTTAATTGTGTGAGCATAGCTCTGCCTGGGGTTCCCAAGAGCCCAGTTTTCATCAGGACCGGACTGGGAACCCAATTTTGTCAGCTCATTCCCCATTAGGTGCTTAGCGATCGAGAACTCCTTCTCTCTCTCCAGGAAGAACATTATTTACCTGAGGTATCATTACATATTTATTGCCGTATGCGAATTACTGGAGGCCAGCAATGCAGTACCAGGTGCTTTAAAACCATAAACTACTTCCAAATACCCCGTCAAACAATCAGCACCCGGTGCGGTGGCACCGGTCGCACAGCCCTAGAACCGGCCGTGTGCGGAGCAAGAACTTATGGATTCATAACTGATAAGGCTAAAAATAAATAATTTTGTCCTTTGGTTTTTTAAATCTTGACACAAGTTTCAATTTTATATTAATATTTATTATTGTATATTGTGTTAGGCAAACTCATACAATAAAATGTTTGAACTGAACTGGTTGCTTATGTACTTTCACTGAGGCCTAAGACATCAAGTCTCTCCCATGTTCTAAGTCTCCCATACTTAAATAATGCAAAGAGCCTTCTGTACCAAAGTTAAATGACACCATTACACCTTCAGTCTACACTGTAATGTGGGATTTGTGGTTTTAATTGTAACATTTTAACTATGGCCTAAAAGTACCAACTTCCATCCTACAATTGGCTACAACATTTAGGGTTTTTTGATAGATGCCACCTATCTATGCCTAGCCATTTGCTGGGTCCATTTGACTCTCTGTTACTGGGACACCACTTTTCTGTCTCAGACTTTCTGTTACAGCAGCTTGGTGTGACATTTGCTATGACTTTAAAGCCAGTAGTGCAAACGTCAGTATGGAATCAACATTCTGTGGTCAGCAAATTTAGCATTCTTGAAGATAGTAGAAAAACATAGAATTGACAGCAGTAGTACGCTAGTAAAACAAGTATTACAAGGGACAAGACAGTTTGTCATTGTCAATATGAGTGGCCCTGTAAATTTAATCCAGAGTTTGAATTTATCAAGCGCAAAAAATACAGCCCAATTGCGATTTTAGAGGGTTCGACTTGTACATTGTGGTGCTGACCGCCTCAAAATGTGGCCTTACGGCCAGAGCTGCCGACTTTGGAACTGAGGAACCAGAGTCAGGCGTCGGCTCTGCACCCTGCGATTCTGGGCAAATCAATTAGGAGCACATGCCTCAAACTAAGCAATTGAGATTCCTCAATAGCGATTATTAAGGAATCGCAATTAAGGAATTGCAATTGCCTATGCATGTAGGTTTCGCTTACAAATAGCAATTCCTACACAGTTCCTAATAGCGAATCACAATTGATGCTTTCCCATTCTTTCCTATGTTCCCAGAGGCCCATAGCAATGAATAGGAAACCATTCGCAATTTGGGATTACCAAAAAGGTAATCGCAAATTGCGAATGAAATTTCAAGGGTGAAAAATAAAAAAACTCTGATGCACCCTCAAAATTGGCATGTATTGTATTGTAATTGCATTTATATAGCGCTTACTACCCCTGACGCGGCGTCAAAACGCTTGATGCATGTGCCCCTTACTCTCCCCGTGCCTACCAAAAATGAATGTCAGTGTGTAACGTAACTGGTGCTCACATAAGGCGCTCCCATACCTTGTGGTCGAGTTCACGCTACATAAACCTGAACTATATATGAATATACAGGTAAATACCAGCCCTTTTCCTAGGTCAGACCTGCCTATAATACAAAACGTATAATTGCGATAGAAACAAGTTATTGTACATATCGCTTTTCACCTCGTCACTACGATTCCCCAGAAAATAATAAACGAAGGTTTGACGCCTAAAACGACGCCTTGTGGTTCTAAACACATATAGGGTACAGGATCAGCTACTCAGCCTTGTGGATCAGCGTCGTATAGTTTTTTTTTCTTTTGCATAGTTTTATAGCGCGAACTCGACCGGAAGGTATTCGAGCGCTGTACATGAGCACCGTATTTACATTACACATTCAGGCACGAAGAGATTAAGTGATTTGCCCAGAATGACAGGATGTGGACGCGACCCCGAGACTCGAACCCTGGTCTCCAGCACCAAAGTCGACACATTCCCATATCAATTGCATTCATAGGATTAGACTATTACAGCATCTCCAAACAGTGATATACTACCACGCACATAAGGCTTAAAGTCTGGAAAGTATCACTACAGGACACGCACTAACGCCTAACGGCTCAAACGTAGATTTACAGCCTTGCTTCGCAAACACAATGGTATACCAAATCGTCTGCGCCAATTGGTTAGTTTGACTGCCAATCATCGCCATTACGTAACATACGTACAGCGCCGGTTGCTCGTCCATGCCGTGCACGCTTGTGGCGCCTACGTACAGCCATTGCGAACATTGCTTTTTTCTATTGGTGTTTTCAAGTGGCACTCAAAAGCAGCAAGCTTCCCGCCCCCTTCCTGCGCACTATTCACTCGCCTGCCAACTACCAACTTCTCTGTCAATCAGAAAGTGTCTGGGCGCTGATTGGTGTGTTTGCCGCGCATCAAAGGTGACCGCACGAGGGGTGGAACCACCCAGTGATTGGCAATACGCACCTCCGTCACACGCAAACCCGCCTCCGCAGCCCGGTGCCGTTCCCAGAGTTCAGCGCGCGCGGAGAGGCCTTGTTCCCGCGTTAGCCGCAGAACCTCGGCTGCCTCCCCCGCCATGTCCGACTACGGCAGTAACTCCGCCTCTTCTCCCGGAGCACCGGGAACTGCTAGTTCTGGACCCTCTCCCGGCGGAGGGGGCGCAGCGGGTCAGGGCAGCGCTCCCGGCATCCGCAAGGACGCGTTCGCCGACGCTGTGCAGAGGGCCCGACAGGTAAGGCCCAAAGAGTAAGGTGCGGGTAGGCTATGAGTAGTGTTGTGGGGATAAGATCGAGGGAGGCGTGAACTGAGGAAGGAACAAACTCCGTAAACGAGGCCTGGAAATGCGGAAGATAATCGCGTGCTGACGGAAGGAGTGAAGCCGCAACGTGCGTTTCCGTGGGTATCTGGAGTTTGGTATAGAGACTGGTTGGAAGCTCTGGGCTACGGGGAATGACGACCATGGACAATAGCTGTGTGAGTGGTGTCATGATGAAGGAACCGACAGGCGCTAGGCCTCGATGAAGATAGACCCGCATGACTGGTTCTGGGAGAACGAGAGGAGCTTTAGTTTAGTACATTATTTTCCCACCAACGGGAAGTACAGTGCTTGCGGTGGCCAGTTACACCCCGCGGGTGGGGGGGCGCTTGGCAAGCACGATACATACAGGCTTAAATGGCTACCGTGCATCAGTCTCCGGTTATCACTTGCTTTTTCAGTACATTTTAAGAGCCTGTCCTATTTCGAAGCGGAAATGTGAGACCTTTCCTTTACCCACGTGGTTTTAGGGGGAGTTCATTCATCTCCACCTGTAGAATCTTTTGTGTTTGTCCGTGAACGCTAGGGATTTTACTTTGGGGTTGGTGACTCTTTGCCTATGGCGGCATCTCGCCTAATTCTAGATTTCTGAGGATGCATTTCCTTGTGGGATGACCCCTTATTTCCGGGGGAGGGGCTGCATCCTTGTATATCTTCAAACGTGGATTTGTATTTTAGCGCTGCTCCTTGAACTTAACACACCCCAACCAGTGCACACCTCAGGTGGCTAGTCGGTATCTTGGCTGTATGTTTTAGGTGTGTCCACATTATGGTAACGTTGTTGAGCTGCCGAGAAACATGTTTGTGGATGTGCTGTACTCTTCGCTTTAGTCCATTCTTGCGGCAACCTGTTTGGTGTCTCCCATCTTGGGCACATTGGTACATTAATCTGCAGTAGGGTGCTATTGAATGTGCAGGTCCAAAACTGGCTCAAAAGCATGTTCCTCCTGTCGACCTGGAGAGCGAAAAAATTAAATATTAGAGTTGGTATTGTGCGAACCTCATTCCAGAGTGTAACGTCTCCACTTGGACTGAGCGGAGCAACACTTATTTGCACTCCAAACGTAGTGGTGCTGTGAAATGTAATAGTGTGCATGCTGGTAACAGTTTTCATCCTATTGTGTTCTTGTTGGCAGGTGGACAATAAGAATCCTGTTCAAATCTAGGAATTTGTGTAGACCAGGCATGGTCTCAAGATTCTACAAGCATAGGATGTTAGTCTCAAGGTTATCACTTTTGAACTTGTCTTGAGAGCATTTTCCTTTTCCCACAGATTGCGGCTAAGATTGGGGGCGATGCAGCACCGCCTCCAGTGAATAACAGCACTCCAGAGTTTGGTTTTGGGGGACAGAAGAGGCAGCTGGAGGATGGAGGTAAGTCTACTGTTCACTTGCCAAGTGCCCCTTCCTGGCTTCCAGTGTGGTGGGTTTTAAAACATTTTGTATTGCATGGGGTTATAGTATTTATTGCATCCAGATCCACTTATCCCATATTCATTAATGAATGCCATTTTTGTAAAGCGAACTAATGCCCAAAGACGTCATGGCGCTAGCCATGTCTTGGGTGCATAGTGGCCCATAGCAGTTAATTAGAAGAAATGTGGGTACTATGCTTAGTGCATTTCCCAGGTAATCCGGCATGTCATTAGAGGTCCTTTGGTCCTGATACTTAAGGTAACTAAAGCAGTGTCTACAAAGAATAAGTTCCGATTTACCCTTGACGTTCATTTCTTTTGCTAGTGAGTAGCCATGCCAGGGCCACTGAGATTGATAATGGATAACTAGATTAAGCACTTGGATTCACTAAATAATGCATAATAAAATGGCAAATTATGCATCATTTATACTGCCTGGCAAACGTTTCGCTTCATCTGTTCCGGTGTAATATCGTAATACAGCAGGCTACAACTAAAGTGACCGGTTAACCGAGCTTTATCTGCGCAGTACCACGATTAAAGTAACTTGATGAATTTGGCCTGGAAACAACAAATCAACAAATGGACTCTGGCAACTGTGATACAACCATATAACTCTACGTAATAAGTCACAATTGCAAATTACTTGGTAGACCTGGTCACCCAATGACTTTTGGTTATTGTAAGCATGGTCTTTAGCTCCCATCTGTTTACAGCTAGAAGTAGGTGCTAGAGAGTCGGTCAAGTGTGTTGCATACCCACTGTGTGGGCATGAGACTAGCACAGTTGGACTGGGGCTAAACTTTCAAGGTTCTGTATCTCTACCAGTCTCAAAATTTCCCCCATATGATTTTAAATGCTTTGCTGCGTCTCAACTTTCCACTGTTCATTTGTAGTTCACAGGTGTGCTGGTTCCATATTTTTTGCAGTGTGACGTGATAACGCATATGTACTTGGTGGACTTGTGGTACAGGCTTTGGTTTCCTCCTACGGTGGCCTTAGTGCAATACTGGGCATGGGTGAAATGTTTTTGTTTTGCAATCTACTTCTACTCTTGATGTGAAAATGTTCATGTGCTTAATCTTAGTTTAAACTTTAACAAATGATCATGTGATGTCTTCAGATGTGTGCTTATTATTATTGTTGCACTTTCATTGCTGTACAGATCTTAAAAACCTGTATTTTGTTAACTGTGGATACTCTAGAAAGTGTACCCACGCTTCTGTCAGTTATTTGCACAGTGAGTAAAATATTTTACCTACCCCTAACGCTTGTCTCTTTCCTGTAGACCAGCCGGAGAGCAAGAAGCCGGCACCTCAGGGCGATTGTAAGTACATTTCGCATGATTGATACTGCTAAATATTAGTGTTAATATACGAAAAGCAAAACGCATAGGTCAGATGAACACGTTAAAAGTTTAGTTCGGACTATGCACCTAATAAATGTAGGTTCATATTGGTAGATTTCGTAAAATACGTTTTTTGTTCAAAGTTGGACTTGCGTAACTGGAGCTGGCAGTCAGTTTGGAAGGCTTTTGGGTTGAATATTTAATGAAAAGGGGTAACTAGTGGGTGGCACCTGGAAAGGATAAAATGAAATTAACGGGTCTGGTATAGAATAGTGGAAGTACTTAAGATGGTGTTAGCGTATTGGGTTTAGTTTTTAGGCTAGGTGTGAGGCTCTTAGGGTTGAGGACAACCTGGTGGGTAGGGGAAGAAACTTTGATTAGGTTTAGGGTACTCGATTGGTGTTGGACATGGTTCATCACTTAAATTTACGCTGCTTTAACCAAATGTCTTTAATAACAGATGTTTCAAAGTCGCTAAGTGCAAAAAATCTCTAGTGTCCTCTTAATTCTTATTTTTTCTCTTCTGTTTTTCCAGCAATGGGATCCCAGCTAGGACAGCAGTCTCATCCGCCCAGGTAGGCCATTAGTCTTATTCCCTGCTGTACCTCCCTCTCCCTCGGTTCATCTTTCTCTGGGGTTCGTCTTCTCGTCTCTGCCAGCCCTGACCTCTCCCTGGGGTTCATCTCCCACCTTTCAGCCGCTGACTCTCCATTTCCATCCGGCAGGTCTAACATGACGGAGGAGTACCGGGTGCCGGACGGCATGGTGGGACTGAGTGAGTATCGGACAGGTGGCAGCCTTTCAGTGGCGGTTTTCTATTCGCCCAAGGCCTGCATTTATTTGTTCATAGAGCTGGACCCCACAGTAGAGCATGCTCGCGACTCTCCAGAGTCTGTGCAGTTGTTGGGCAACTTTGCCACAGGAGCCGCTTTTTTGGTTGTCAACTATATTCTGATTACAGATTTTCTTTTAAGGAAGAAATGGCAGATGTGGCTGCCGATGTGGGTTCTTCTTGGATAGTTGGAAATTGGCAGTTTTGTGCCTGATGGGAAGTGCTGTGATGAATATTTTGTACTCTGACTTTGGATCACTCTTGACAGTCCAGATCTGCATGCAGTTCCATACTTGTTTGGTGCAGCTTCCCCTGTTGGAATGGTGGCTTTTCAGAAGCAGTGGTGGTTTCTTGGTGAATGCTGTAGTGCCTGTTCTGACCTAAGTTTTCCTGGTAGTATTTGGTGAGCAGTTTCATTGTTCAGTTATTTTTTTTTTTTTTTTTTTTTTTTTTTTTAAATCCTTACTGGTTTGCTATAACTCTAAATCTGGATTTTCAAGCTCTGCTGTGGCAGGGCTCTGTGACTTCTGTTGGTAGGAGTTCCTTAGATGGTCTCCCTGTTTTTTTTCCAGTCATAGGCAGAGGAGGTGAACAAATCAACAAAATCCAGCAGGACTCAGGCTGCAAAGTACAGATTTCATCAGGTATGCGGTGTCGCCCAGGGCTGCCCTGTGGCGGCCCTACACTCTTGTTCCAGCTCTTGACAGTAGGGTGGTGACTATGGACCCACCTGTTTCTTTCAGGCAGGTGAGGAGAGCCGTTAACCTGCTCAGGAAGCCCACTTGGTCTGGCTTCAGTAGACAGTCTTACTGCGGTCGATCGGTCACGCCGCATGGGAGATGACCCCCCCCCCCTGTCCCTTCCCTGTAGTTGGACCAGAAACTACACCCAGCGCTACATTATTTGCTATGATGCGAATCTAACTCAAAGACGCGCACAAAGAATTTGGTCAAAGCACATCAGGCTCACACATGGGATTTCTATCTGAAGGGTTGGGAGGGCTATTAACTCCTGGTCTGCATCCCCTTAATACTTCCTTCGATTCATCTTTTCTTTACCTCGAACTCTCTTCTAGACTACCCTGTCTTGTATTTTTTTTTTTTAGTTTACCTGTGGTTTTTCCGCGCATCTAAATCTGTTATGGGCTAGCCTCTTCTAGGAATATAAAATGTGACCTACACTCACTGTAATAACTTCAACGTCAATTGGAACATAATTATCCTTCTGCTCTGAAAGTCCACTTTTGGTGACCGTTGAAGCTCGTTCTGTACCTATAAGCAATTTTAATTTTCATCTGTGCTGAAGCAGTCTGCTTTACCTGGTACCCGTACCTTTTCTCTCCACTGATGCAGACAGCGGGGGCATGCCAGAAAGAGTTGTGTCGCTGACAGGAACTCCGGACTCCGTGCAGTAAGTATTCGCTTGACCCGGTGTTTGTTTCCTTTTTTTATAAATAAGGATTCTTGTGAAACGTTTCATGCCTATTGGGTCTGTATTAAATGTAGAAGGTTGAGGTGCAATCGGAGCCCTGTCTTTTGTCAGATTATTCATATTTGGGTTTCAAGAGCGCTTGGCTCTGCATTCACAAACGTACCTGCGCCATGGTAAGCTCCCTTTTCTGGTATTTGTACAGTGCCTTGCCTGGCCATGGATCCACCGGGCTGACTTTGTTAACGTAAGCTTACATCTGTGTTAGAGTAAACAAGTGAGAGATTCATAGAAATTGATATTCACAGACTAAGAAATTGGTATGAATTTAGAAGGGTGGGGCAGCATCAAGCGGTGGTCTCACCTTCTGATTTATCCTTTCTAACCGTGTCAGTCTGACCAGTACAATGCTTATCAGTTTTATTAGATCTGTTTTTAAAATTATAAACCTTGCTGTACTGATTATTTTGAGAGATGCCTGCAGTATGACACCATTGTTCGAGTTGGAGCCTGGCTGAAGGCACCGGAGCAGCCAACTAACATCTATAGATGGTGCATATTATCATTGAACGATTACAAAGTATGGTGAAATTACGTTATTCACACCCTTCCAGGGTTGTCATCACTGACTGACGCTTGTCTCGCTTTCTCATTTTCCTGAATCCATTGTTTTTTTTTTTTTTTTTTTTTAAATGGCTATTACTGTGGTTTCATTTTTACTCTGTGTTCTAAGTTTCAAGTGGATTGCCTGATAAACAGACTTCATGGGCTTAAGTCTGCCCTTCCCAGTTAGCGAATGTCCTGCATCTAACATGTCGTGTAGGTTATTGGTGGCTGCTGCAGTGAAATAACACTTAAGCTGTCAGACTGAAGAAGTCTGCTAGGATAGACACCTCCTTTTTAGTCCGCAGTAAAGGTCAAGTCATTAGATTTGCTTCCTTTTACTACAGCACCTTTAGCCTGCTCCCATTGTCAGCGTGCTTAGTATTCCTGTCCTGCTCTTCCCTCACCGGAAAACTTTGCAGGCCGCCTTTGGTTGCCTGTCTGCACCTGGGTTGACCTTTTAAGATGTTACAGGTAGGAACTCTGAACCTTAAATATATTTTCCTTATTAACCTATATTACTGTTTCAGTAGTTTGGTACTGCACTATTTACACCCTCTATTTCTGAATATGCAATTGGCAAAGCAACCTGTAGTAAATGTATAGGCATTTATATAGCGCACTACTTACCCATAGGGTCCCAAGGCGCTTCGACCGCTGCGAAACCCTTCCTGGCTTCCGAGAGATGGTCCCTTAATGGGTATCTCCAGGGTGAGACCAGGCATCCCCGGCGGTCTGGTGGGGCCGTTAGTGAAGATGAGGCAAGCTAATGCCCAGAGTTGCCGAGTGTGATCGCTGATCAGAGTGGGCACCGAGGCGAGAGAATTATCGAGTCCGCTGACCCTGGTCCAGAAACCTGCCGCGCCGGGAATCGAACCCTGGTCCCGGGCCGTCCTCTGCTCTCGGGTCTGCCGCCTCTAACCAGTGAGCCACACTAGTGAAGTTTAAAAGTTGTTTGAGGACTGGGGCAAGGCTTCCTGCTTGCAAGAATGAAGGGGTGGAGGGCTTGTGCGCTTGACATTGATACTTCCGAGTGCAACTTCCTTCTGACTAAACCGTGGTGCTGAGCATAGTCTGTAATATATAAATGGTTGTGTATTCGGCTGTTAAGCGCATTTCAGTGGTTCAAATTGGTAAACAGTCTTTCGAGCTTATTAGCGCTAAGTATAGTTTTTAATAACTGAAGGGTGACTGTTGCTATTGCTTGAATCTGGCTCTTAGGGCATGCAAGTGCTGCCGGGCTTTTGCAGCAAGGTCCTAGTTCGGTGATCTTAAGCATGGCGGTATGCACTCAAGTCTGGTGACTGAGTGTCAGTACTTCCCCTGCCCCCTCCTTCCACTACCTAATGGAAGTGGAAGGGAGGGGGGTGCTGATCCCCTAAATATTAATCTGCCAGGCTTTGGTTACCTTAATTTCACTAAATTTGATGTATGTTAAATTGTCGTATCTATAACCAATTTTATTTTCTACGGTGCACATGCAGCAAATGGTTACTTGGAGAGTTACTACTTTCTTTTGGGAATTTTACCGGTACCCCGGCTGCTTGACTGTGCCATAATAACCTTTGAGTGTTGCACACTGCCCATGTAGTCTACCTCTCAAATTTGCCTGCAGAGACAGCTTTTTTACCCTAAAACGCATTGGATGCTCTGGTATAAGGTTCCTTTTCATTTGTTGTGGTTGGAGTACAGCGAATGCAGTTGTAATAAGCTTTGCATTTTACATTTGTGGTGTTGGGTTTGGGAAATCCTACCCGGTGGCTACTTTAGGGTGCTCATGGTGGGAGGGCTGCGTTGCCGGTGTTCAGATTCTTATTGTACATAGCACTTGCTCATTTTGGTTCACAAATGGGAGGGCGGGGTGTTGTCTTTTGTGGCGGTATTGCCTAGGCTACTTTTTAAAATTGATTTGTTAATTTCAGGTCAAAGTTAGTCATTCATGAGCTCATTGCAGTGCATACATTGTCTAAACAGATTTTTTAAAAAGGGAGAAAACCAAAGATACAGAATTAGAGGCATAGATACAACAAATACTTTAAGCAATCGTTCCATATCAAAAAAATAAGGGAGGTTCGCACTGGAGGAGTCCCAGCAGAAATTATTTAAAATACTCAGCTACTCCTAATGTATTATCTTCTGTGCGGCTGGAGGGTTTCTGGTAGTCCTAGTCTAAGATGAAACCGTGCAGGCGTCTGGTGGTGAATTCTGAGTTCAACACTTATTGTCGGTGCAGTGTAAGGTAGAAGTTATTTTCTATTGGGTTAGGACAGATTAAGTACAACACAGTGCAGTGCTGATGTGGCTCTATTGCATACACTACAGGAAGGCAAAGATGATGCTGGATGAAATTGTGTCCCGGGGTCGCGGCGGCCCACCTGGTCAGTTCCATGATAACTCCAATGGTCAGAATGGCGCAGTGGAGGAAATTATGATTCCTGCAGGCAAAGCTGGACTCATCATCGGCAAGGGGGGAGAGACCATCAAGCAGCTTCAGGTAAGAGGTCCTGGTTTCTCGAATGTAGAGGTCGAAGTGTGCAGCTCTTAAGTACTGCAGCTTCTCACTTTATGGACATTTCCTTTCTTTTGTAGGAACGAGCTGGAGTAAAAATGATTTTAATTCAAGACGGTTCCCAGGGTCAGAATGTTGATAAACCCCTTCGAATTGTTGGCGATCCCTATAAAGTACAGGTACAGTACCAAATTGTGAGGTCTAGGCAAGCTGTAAAAGTGTCTACCAAGTTTATCATGCTAATGGTCCTCATTTTATATTTGTTCCCCTATCCCAGCAAGCCTGTGAGATGGTAATGGAAATGCTGCGGGAGCGTGACCAAGGTGGCTTCGGTGACCGAAATGAGTACGGTTCAAGGGGAGGAGGAGGAGGAGGAGGCGGCGGTGGAGGTGGTGGAGGAATAGATGTAAGTTTGGCCCTCCAGTTTTTTTTTCTTTAGTCTATTTTAAAACCAGCATTTGCAATGCAATCAGTCTCGCATTAGTGAAAGTTAGAGCTAATGGCGTTGCTAGTTAATACTTTTTTTTTTTAGTTTTTTGTTTGCAATAGTGATCATTTGACCCATCTAAAGAGATGGGAAGGGAAGGGGATGGAGAGCAAACCGTGGTAAGCAGGGGTGGTACGGGTATAGCTTTACAAGCAAGAGGTAAGCCTGAATTTGTGCACATGTGATGTGCCCCTCCAGAACTGAAATTGCACCACTGCACAAGACAATAGGAAGAACACGCATGGTTGAGCACTTACCTGAATATTGTATGCATACTGTGTTAGCAACTTTGTAATAAACTTATAAATATTATGCCTCTGTAATCGCCCCGCTGTCCTTTTGGAATGTCTACACACTAAGAGTGGAGTAGAAGGGATGTGCTAACGATCAAACCGGCAGGGAGTGCAGTTTTAGCAGGTGAAGGGAAAGCAGAGGCAGCTGTTCGATGCACAGGGCATCTGGATGCTCCTTTTCTGCAACAGTAATGGAGTCTGCTGGTCCCAGCGCACCGGAGTAGTTTATAATATGATAAACTGTCTCAAAATCAACCACCTGGTCTCTTTATAATTGTCTGCATTTATATCGTAGCAACATTTTTATTATAATATGCTGTACGGGGGGGGGGGCAAACTATTAGTAATCAGGGGGCATAAAAGTAAATTAGGCGTAGGCGGCCACATGCTGTCTGAACATGCAGGCTGCAAGGGGTGATGCTGTGCAGGTAACACTGCACAGTTCACTCTTGCCCAATACGTGGTGTGCAAAGCAAAATAGCAGCAAGAGCCTTTAAGGCGGGGAGCAGAAAAGAAGGTGGGAGTGGAACTCACAAATGTGGGAGGGGGGAGAGACTGTTGCGGTGCACTGCGAGGCAGCTGGGATCTGGGGGCGGACGCAGTTGGAAACCAGCACTGAAAGAGTGGAAGCTGGAAAATGCATTTTCATGAGCAAAAGGGGAAAGCTAAATGGAATCTAAAATGACAGGTAAAAATAGCGAGGCAGAAGAGTGAAATAAATAACTGACCTATTTGCATTAGAAAAGGTGCTCTAGAAGCAGGCTGTTTTTACGACGATCTCGGAAAAACACCTGAGACATGTTTGTGCACTGTTGCCAATCCAGCCTGTGATTGGTGGTGTCAGAGGAGCACACTGAATACCCCATATAAGACTGAAGGAGCATGGGCTGACTCTTTAGCCAGGCTGTATAAGAGGTTTTTATGAATAGGGATGTCGGCCCCTTATATTGCGAATTGGGAGGCAATGCCGCTGTGCACTGATTTCAGAAGTCCTTTGTGTGCCGTTCCTTTTCTGGCAGTGAAAGCTGGGTTGCCAAGCGGTCTTCTTGCAGCACTAATGGACTGGTTCTCACATTGCCGCCATCGCTGTTACACCGCTTTAAACCTCGCAATGTCCCATCACGAACACTGGGTAAACAAAACAACCGCTCAGTGCCATTATCCCCTGCAAAAGTGAGCACCAAAAATCCCTTGGAAGCAAATGAGCATGCATTCACACTTTTTTTTATATGCTGCATGCATAAAACAAAGTTCTAGTATGGATATAAGTACTGTGAATCGCAATATAACTTGCTTTGTGATGGTGGTTTTATATACAGGGGTGTGGAATTTCTGTAGCCCGATGCCCGGGACGTATAGTTTGGGGTCAAGGAGCTTTAGTGTTTATTTTGTCCTTGGGACAAGCAGGCCCAACTCCTGCAGCACCAACCAGGTTACACATGGATCTGGGAAAGGACACTGTCTGCAGTTAAGGGAATAGTTGGGCCGATATGTCAATGTTCGAACTTCTATTTGAGGTTCATTAATACAAAGTCTTTATTCAGGTGAGCGCTCGAAGATGTAAGTTCAGACTACAATACTGAAAGTGGTTTCAATATAAAAATGTGTAAACAGGTTTGAAAGCTTAACAGTAGGCTATGTATAATGCCTCCAGAATGCTTTTTGATTAGATTCAAATAAATGCCAAAGCTTGAAAACAAGATTGATAATTTGATTTCAAAATAAGTCATAAAAAATGCAACTAGGAAGTAAACATTTTGCTAAGCTACTGTGAAATTTTAGGTACCATTTCTTTGACATATTATTTAACAAAATGTGATGCATGCTAGTGTTTCCCAAAAATATTCATAATGGAAAATCAGTAATTGTTTGCAACGAAATTATAGGGAATATGAAAATGCAGTCATTGGCAAAGTCAATAGGCATGACTTAAACTTTCAGCATTTTGTATGCAATACTTGGCTTGTTTTGACGTGGGTTTTTATGAAACTTGTGGGAGCTGCGGGCCTCTCATCAAACATTGGAAAAAGCAAAAATAATTTTGATCTCCAAAACCGAACATTGCACTCCTAGAAAAATATTTGAGCTGCATTTTAGCACTGCCCAATTGTGTAGACTTCCTCATACGAAAATCTGTTGCCCGGTAACCAGTTAACTTTCCCACCAACCACTTTTCCCACAAACCTGAAAGTTTTACCTCTGCGCTTGTCAGGAGTAAATTTATATCCTTTAATATGGGATAATAGAGACTAGCTGATGAATCCATAAATCGTGCAAGTTAGTAAGTTTGCACAGATATTAAAGAGCATACCAACTATGAGGAACTATTGCTTACTACTACCTCCAGCATGTTGATCTGTGGAAAGGTGCCAAAACAAGGGAACTGCTAGTATTCAAACCCTAGAATGGTACGAGTGCTGGCATAATCAGAGAGGCTATTATCAATGCTCTTATGTAATGAGATTTTTAATTTGGCGCACTACATGGCACCAAATGGCCATGTGGATTTTGTCCAGGGCAAGTAGTTTTATGAAGCAACCTTTACTGTGGACAAGTTTAATATTGTATTAAATTTCACACCGCATATATTATAAAAGTATGTTGACTACTTTCAGGTACATTTTTTTAAACCAGTTTCCCTATAAACGGCTGCTGAAAGTCGTGCAGCATCAAAGCGGCCACCATGATTTAAGATTAAGCACTGCAGCGGTGAGGCAGACGCCGCACTGTTAAGCAAAAAGGAACAAGCAGGCTTGTGCATAAAATAAAGTGCACCTAGAACTGGAGTTGATTTGAAAACCCATTTTCAGCTTCCTTGTCATGAAAGCGCCAAGGGGGGGTGAGCGTAGGGAGGAGGCAGCTGCAGCCCAGGAAAGGGAGCCGAGAGCTGCTGTTCAGAATTTGGAAAAAAACAAGCTGCGAGGGGCAGTAGATTAAGTGAAGTGGGAGCAGCAGTGAGGAGAGTGGAAAGACCAAGTAGTGCACTGAAGCAAAACATGGCCCATAGTGAGGATTCATGCATCGGGCGTGGAACAAAACCACTCCAAGACAAAATGTATGCTATTGACCAACGACTGAATACCACATGTCTTGAAGACCATGAATGCGCTGCCTAGGCAAGACCTAACTAGCAGAGCGACTTGGAATAGGCAGCAGATTGACTGACTGTCTAGTTTCCTGCTGTGTGTTTAGTATCTCTCAAACTGAAGGGCATTTATTTGTGTTAATAAACTGAGGGGTCTTTTTTGAGGGAGAAAGGGTTGGTTAAACCAGTCTTAAAGGAGAATATACATCTGCATGATAGTTGCATAGCATGTCTGAAATTGTCCACACTGCTTTGCTACAACACCTTTGTTTGCACAAATGTGCAGTAGTTTTGCTCTTGAAATGGCAGTATGGATTGCTTGGGCCTGGATCGAAGTTTGTGCGTTGTAATGACCGTTGCAGCATCCAAAACATGTGTGCTGCATTAGGTTTGATCATGGTACAACTTGGCAATTCTCTTTGAAACTAATCGCTGTTAAAAACTCCCTCATTTACACTTGTAGATGGATTCATCGAATTTAGTTCAGGTATGTCATTTCTGTTACGTTTTTTTTATTTTTAAAGCGTGGGTGCAATCTGCGCACATATTGCTAGCGTAGAACAGGGGACTGGGCTATGCAGGTTCTAGTCCCCTAGTAATCTCAGGATCCCACAGTGGAGTCCCTTTTTTGATTTGAAAGGGGCAGCAAGTTAAATTGTTTACCTGTGCATTTTTCTAGATAACATTTTAAGGCCATGATCTAGAAAAAGCAGGGTACGATCTGTCAGTTTCCCAGCCTCTGCTTTAATTGTATCTTGTATCTTAAGTGCTAATAGTTTCATCCCCCACTGTAGTTTTAGGTCAAAAGGTATCCAAAACATCCTAAATCTGTCATGAGTGGTAGTAGTAAACTCCACTTGTGTGCATTCTTCTGATTTTACAGTTGCCATTTTGTTGTTTTTAGGCCTGAGTTGCTTGCTTCTGGCAAATTTACTTGAATGGTCTCCTGGAAAAGTGGGCTCCCTAGAATAACACAAGACCTCATCTGGCTGGCTTTTGTGTATCCCTAATAACATCTTTGCGTCCTAGAGGATGGTGAGGTGTACTTAGTTCTGCCTGTGAAATAATCACTGGATTTAAGGTTTCGCTGTCCTTGGCATAATTAAATTTATAGTCGGGTAGTCCAATTCACAAGGGCAGGTCTCTGTGATCACCTATGTATGGATTGCAGCTCACCCTGTCCAATCTTTGGTGCTGCCAGCAACAATACTTTGCTATTTATCCAGCATAAGGGCCTCTGTTTTACACTTGGCAATTAATTTGGCCGTTTCAATTTAGGCAGTTCGTTAATTATTTCCAGGAAGCAGGGTATACGTTTCTACCAGCACTTCTGAAGTGATGGAGACTGTCCTCTTCTGCAGGATATTAAGTGTTGTCTGTTACATAGCGATTAGTTATTTGGTTTTGAGCAGGCTTGCATCTCCAACTTAACATTCTGGGGTCAGATAACATTTCAGGGCCTTTTAATTGCTGAGAATTGCCCTTAAACTGAGGATAGAATACAGTAAGGTGTACGTTGCTGTTGAACCACTTCACTCATTGTCTCTGCTTAATCTCAACAGGTCCCGGTGCCTAGGCATTCAGTTGGTGTGGTTATTGGCCGTAGTGGTGAAATGATTAAGAAAATTCAGAACGATGCAGGAGTGCGAATACAGTTCAAACAAGGTAAATGCTACTACAGGTCAGTGCCAACAAGACAGGCCTACTCAAAGAGCCACTCTAGGTTGCCAGGTGTGGTAGGAAACTGCTGGCTTAGCAGTAGACCATGGGGAGTGGTGGACTGGACATTTGATTTATCCTGGCTGTAAATACCATCTAAACCTTTTTTTTTTCTTTCTTTCCTCCCTTGCTCTTGCTCTTAGATGATGGTACTGGCCCTGAGAAGATAGCACACATAATGGGTCCGCCAGATAGGTGTGACCATGCTGCACGCATCATTAATGACCTTTTGCAGAGCCTTCGGGTATGTTGTAATTTTATTGGGCAAAGCATGGTTGGGGGTGCAGGGGTCACTTAAAGGTCATGTACTCAAATTATTCTCCTTGCAGACTGGGCCTCCTGGTCCTCAAGGTCAAGGGATGCCCCCTGGTGGTAGAGGTAGAGGACGAGGCCAAGGTAGCTGGGGGCCCCCTGGAGGGGAGATGACTTTCTCCATTCCTACGCATAAGTGTGGCCTAGTCATTGGGAGAGGTGAGTTTGATTGCAGCTTCCTTCCTGTGCGGCTCTTAATGCACGTAAATTCTTAGCCAGATAATTTGTCTGCCTCTTGATCAATACGGCTTTGTCCTCTAGGTGGAGAGAACGTTAAAGCTATAAATCAGCAAACGGGGGCGTTTGTGGAGATCTCGCGGCAGCCCCCACCCAATGGTGACCCCAACTTTAAGCTTTTCATCATCCGAGGGGCACCCCAACAAATTGACCACGCTAAGCAGCTTATTGAGGAGAAGATTGAGGTGAGTTTCTGCCATGTAGTTATTTCTGTGTACTAACATCTTGTGCATTAAAGTAAAATGTTACTTGACATGTTGGCTTTTTATGTCCAAAGACATTTCAGATCGTAGATGGTGTGCATTTTGTTCTTAGTTGTCCTCTTAAACAACACTATTTCATATGAGCCCCTGCAGGTCTTTTGTATTAAATAGATGGGTAAAATAAGGTGCATTCAAGGGAGTTGGGCCTGCGGGTCCACAAAAGTCCGGCAAAGGTTCAAATGCAGTTGCTCTAGTGTTATATTCAATTGTACGTTATGGTGCTCAAGTACCAGACTAGGTTATTGCATTTATGGTCTGCAGTTAATTTATTTTCTTGAGAAATAAACATTTTCAGGTAACTGGACAGCCAACATGCTTTAAAAGGCCCCTTCTGAATTGCAGGCCTGGGGCTTTTTCCATGCTCCAAGGAAACATGTTGGTCTTTGTCAATCACTGGCATTAGGGCTCTCTCATACAGGGGCGTGGCCTATGCAATTGCGGGTGTAGTTTAAAACCCATGCTAAAAATCTGTTTAGCATAGTATGCCGCCTGATTTGTATTTTGTTTGTCATTGCATCCAGATATGATGAAACAAGTAACATCATACCTACAACAAGTCAGGACAATTAGCATTGTCAATGGTTGTTGCATAAGATAAGCAGCAACTATGGCTTGTATGTTGTTGAAAAAGCTTCCACTACGACAATGTTGCTGCTCCTGAGTTTCAAAAAGAGCAGGGAAATCCAGAGAAATTGACTCTAAAGGATTTCCCTTCCAACAACGCTCACCTGGCATGACCTCATGAGAAGTGCGTAGAATGTGAGGGGTAAGCAGCGCGCATCTGTCACTGCAGTCCGGGAAAAAAACGTGCCGCTTGTGCCAGGGCACCAAACTTATCCCTAGAGAACCTGTTTCGAGGCCTTCTTTAAAAAAAAAACACTGCTGGTGCTCAGCACCTGCGAGGCCCGGCCCACTTAAAGCCCTGACTAGCATCCATGTAGTACTGATGTGAGCTCCTACATAAGGCATGTATGTTTGGTTCTTCCAGCTGCTTCGTTTTTGCCTTAGGTTGGAAGTCTAGATACCTGCCTCTATATGCTTCTCGTTGAGTGTAATTACACAGTCCGAAGCAAGACTGACAGCACGCTGACCTAACCTCGTACTTGGGGCTCCCAACGTATTGCTATTCCCAATCACGAAGAAGCACACCAACATTACTTTTTGTCCCCTAAATATCAGAGGCCTTAAATACCCCAGGCTTGCAGGCCAAAATGAGCAAAACATTGGCCGTCCAGCTACTGGAAAACGTTAATTTCTTGATAGAAGAAATTGGATATTGTTAAATGATTGTATATTTGTGTAACAAATGTAACGGCGGAATCTGATACTTAAGACCCATAACGTTTAAGTATAATTCATCCTTCCGTGGTAGCATTCAAACCTACATCCTCTTAAACATGCTTGGCTTCCTAAACCATCTAACTCGGGGATACTCAAAGTAACGCCCGGGGGCCTCATGCAGACTTCCTGAACTTTTAATTGCGGCCCCCTGGTGCACAGCAGCACTAGGCTGATATTCGCTTGACAGAGCAGCAACATTCAGACAACTGTGAAAGAAATGGCTTTCTTTATTTACATGTTTTCAAAAGTAATGGAAAAGGTGCCCTGGACAACTTATCTTTAGGAACACCTTTAGTTTTAAAGACCTCTTGCACTAAACATGTAAAAACATGATACTTTCTGCAAACATAAACAAAAGTGTGCTATTATCATGCATAAGCATTGCTTTGAATGTGAATTGAATTCTTAGTGCATGCCAATAGAGCGTTGGTGACAGAAATCGTGTGAAGGCTCGGTTTGTTGTCCCACCATGTATCTATTTTGAGTCCCCCCGATCCCCACCCCATGCCCACCTTTCATCACCTTGACTCTTGCCCTGCTGGCATCTGTGCGGCCCTCGGGCACGCCACATACAGTACTTTGCGGCCCCAGATAAATGTTTGGGAGTACCCATGATTTAACCTCTAGATGCAGACTTTCAATTAGGTTAATTTGTTAAACCGATATGACTTGTCCTTAAAAGCCAATATTCTTGTGCAAAGTCAAAAGGAATAAATGATGTACTGAATGAACAATGCAAGGCTTCTTGCAGGTCAGATGTTACTAAGCTTGATCAGAGTTTGTACTTTGCCACCTGTACCTAATGTTCCCCTCTTTGTCCACAGGCACCCCTCTGCCCTCTTGGACCTGGGCCTGGAGGACCCGGAGGTCCTGGTCCAGCAGGTCCTATGGGCCCCTTTAACCCAGGCCCCTACAATCCAGGGCCGCCTGGGCCTTCTCAGTAAGTACTGCCATTTCGAACAAGAGCAGGATATGCAGGTGGTGTGAGTGGAACATTTGTTTGCTGACTGGTGTAGTGTGTGGGCTATGTAAGTATATGGTTGGGGAGTTGCCCTCTGTCCAGCTAATGTTGAGACTGTGAGCATTTGGGCTTGATATTCAACTTCATTGGGAGTGGACGCTGATGCATGTGGTGGATTCATGAAATTGTTAACGTGTAGTGCAGGAAGGTGGAGCTCTGGGTTACTATCACTGGTGTGATTGCAGCAGCTGTGTAGTATAGTTCAGGAGACTGTGCTGTGTTTAATTACCACTATTGGTGGTGTCAGCATAGGCTCCACATAGGTGCAGTAGACATGCATGTGCAAGTTAACAGGTGTATGCTGTGGAGACTGTGTTGGTGATAGGATGACATAGGTTTGGGTTATGTGACTTGCAGTAGCAATAGTCTTAAGAAAGAAGGTTCTGTAGTAGGGGATCTGTGTGTAGTCAAAATCATGTGAATAGTCCCGCCCATGTGTGTGGACCCTGGAGCAATCAAAATAGTCTCTTGTTGTCCTTCTGCAGTCCTGCATAGACACTGAAGAGCAAATCAAAGACAAATAATGCAGCAAGGCTACACTGGCCAGTACTTCATTCTGAAGTGAAAAAGATGGCTAGAAATGTCAGAATGTAACATGTTGGTAAGTTTCACACCTAGAGAAACTCCCCTTCACAAAAATCCTTTGTCATGATTGAGATGAAGGCCTGGACAGCAAGCCCCTTAAGCTACCATTGTGTCTGTAAATGGATACTGTGCCTTTAGGGAACCCTCCAGAGACCCTCAATATCCCATAATGCACAGCCAAAGGCAAGTTACTTTCAGTTTTTTTTCCAGCTCGCAGAGCCTGGAGCATTGAGCTCTACCTTTATTGGTATTTCTTCAAATATTTGAGCTTTTTTGTAAGTTTAAGTGTTTCATTCGACATCTGGGTCCTTTCTCTTCCCATTGCTGTATTTGTGGAGCAGTTAAGCCACTGCTTTCTTGTCAAAATGCCAGCTTTATTTGACAATTGCCCCCAATGTGGCAAGAATGCCAAGTCGAATTCTCAGTGTGCATAAACTGTCCATCTTCTCATGTTCCTGACTCCTGTCATCTGCAAGTCATTCTCCAGGAGGACCTTGCGTGACGTGGAGAAGATCCGTATTCAAGGCAGTGGGACCTCTGGGCATGGAGAGGTTTTTTCCTCTACCACAAACCATGCATCGACCTCTGGTAGAGCTCACCAGTCAGAAGACTCAACTGCACCGATCCCGGTTGACATCTATTTCTACGACTCTCCCCGTCGACCCAGGGGTCTGGGTCTAAACGACGTCGAAGACCTAGGTCAAGGGGGGAAGGACGTCGAGGTCTCGAACGAGGTCGACGTCGGCACATCCTTGTCGTCTATCTGGTTCCCGAAGGCATCGGCGCTCGCTGTTTGTCAAGGAGAAAGTAGACGTCAAGGGAATTCGACATCTAGGAAGTCTACGTCGAGGCGCCGTCTGAGCTCGTCTTCAAGGAGCTCTTCACCCTCTGTAGTCAGCATATCCACATCTGACAGCTCTAGGTCACGGCGTTCGCAGTCACAGGACACTGCCTCCAGAGCTCCCTCTTTGAGGCCTGCCCGCAAAAGGAGTGATTCCTACATCGGATTCTGAGTACTCAAGGACCTATTAACCATCTAGCACAAACAGTTGATGGACGAATGCAGAACAATGTCATACATTCACCCCAGTGCAGAGATCTGGGCCTAATCAATCGTTATTTTTGCACTCCACACCACCCCAGTTCAGACATGGCGATGTGCAAATCAGCCTTGACCATGTGCCTCATGGGAACAGTCCAGCCCGAACTGGTAAGCCATGTCTTCCCTGGACCGGAATCAAGTATCCTAGGACCGGTTTCTGGCTATCAGCTGTCTTCAGCCAGGATAGCTTGACTCCAATGGCGTGGAGAGCACGGGACTCACGTCTGAGCATACCCGTCCCACTCGGGGTGAGAAATGCAACTGGGGTGGAGTGGAGTGCAAAAAACGCTTGATTTAGGCCCATATCTCTGTACTGGCGTGAATGTATGACATTGTTCTGCATTCTGTCCATCAATTGTTGTTTTTGCACTATTCACCATCTAGGTCGCCAGTGCCAGACCAGCCTGTGGCTCCTCCTAGGACGCCTAAGCCGCCTCCTCCACGTTTGCTGACACCTCCGCCCCTCGTGCCGCTGGTCCCCCTATGTGCCCAGAAGGCAGAGATCTGCTGCTTCCTGTGGTGCCTGGTTTGGAGGAACCGGCTATGGAACGGTTTCTGGCGCCTGCCACACTGAAGTCCGCTCCATCGAGACTTCAAAAGGACAGACCTCTGAACTAGGACCCGGCATTCCTGAGGGTGGATCCTCATCCGTATTCGGTCAACGTGGTGGCAGCAAAAAAGCAACACTCGGTAGCCACATGTTCCACCAGACAAAGAGCCGCAGACTGGATTCTGCAGGGAGAACGTCTGCAGCACTGCAGCCACTTCAATGAAGGCAGCAAGCTTGACTGCTCTCTTGGGCCGATATGACCGCTTTTTGTGGGAGTCTCCAACAGTTTGTTGAACTCCTCCCTAGGGACAAGCGTGAAGACTTTCAGGAGGTCCTCAATTAGGGGATGATGGTTTCAAACCAGATCATCAGTGCGGCTGCGGATACCTCCTTCTTGGCAGCCCATGGGTATTGTCATGGGGTGACTCTGCGGCGTCACTCATGGTTGCGGCTTACATCCCTGAAGCCGGAGGCCCTGCAAAGGATTGCTAACCTGCTCTTTTCGAGTTCTACTCTGTTTGGTGCCCATGCGGACAAGGAAATAGCTCGCATGAAGGCAGAAGTGCAGACCCACAAGGCTGTTGGCTTGGAGAAGCCAGAACAGCACAAGACTTAACGTCCCTACCAACGAAGCTATTCTCCAGGTTCTTTCTTGTGCGCAAAAAAGACAAACAAGTTCAGACCCATTCTGGATTTGCGACAAGCGAACAAATGGATTTGCAGAGATCAGCATGCTGACCCTGCATCAGATTTATCCTTAGCCAGTCCCCTTGAGGCAACTATGTGCCATAGATCTGCAAGACGCGTTCTTCCATGTACCCATTGCAAGGAAACATTGGAAATTTCTGCGGTTCCTGGTCTGCACGAATCATTACCAGTACACAGTTCTGCCGTACGGACTGAAGTCTGCGGCAAGAACTTTTTCGAAGTGCCTGGCAGTAGTTTCGGCACACCTGAGGAAGAACAAGGTGTTTGTACCTGGACGACTGGTTAATCAAAGCATCCATAGTACAGGAAGCGCAGCTTCATTTCAACAGAACAGCTGTTCTGTTGAACCAGTTGGGTCTCCACATCAACATGTCAGTCTGTACTGACACCTCTTCAGTGTCTGCAGTACCTGGGAGCCTCCATCGATACGCTCAGGGCAAGCGTGTGTCCTTGGGAGGAGAGACACTTATCGATCCATTGGCAGGCTCAGGCATCCATTCCTTTGGGAACAGTGAATACTGTGTCCTTTCTCCTGGGGTTGATGGCCTTGTGTATCTTTCTCACTCCGCACGCCTACATATGAGTCCGCTGCAAGAATGTTTGGAGGATCAGTGGGACCAGAAACTAGGGAGCTGGGAGGACAAGATTCAACTGTTGCAACACTCTGCCCAGTCCCTGAAGTGGTGGTACTCACCAGTCAATCTCCATTCCTTTCCACAAAGATACCGACTCATACCATTGTGACGGATGCGTCTCCCCATGACTAGGGAGCGCATTCGGCCCATCTCCAGATTCACGATACGTGGTCCCAGATGGAGTCCACGAATCACAGCAATTTTCTGGAACTCAGAGCTGTTCATCCAGCGCTGAAGGCATTCCACCCATCCTTTCGGACCAGTTCCCTGCTTGTACAGACGGACAACACTATTACCTCAACAAGCAAGGGGGCTCGAGGTTGCGCACACTGTCTCAGGAAGCACAAGCGATTTGGTACTGGCTGTTGGCCAGGGGACTGACTATAACTGCGACCCATCTGCCAGGTGTGCAGAATGCTCAGGCAGACACGCTCAGCAGGCTCGTTCAAGAAAATCACGAATGGGTCTTAAACGACTAGGTTAAGAGACATCTTCGCAGGGTGCTTTCCCTGCACTTTTGTGTTAAAGCTGTCCCTATCCAGGATGATCCTCATTGCTCTGGAATGGCCTCTGCAGTGGTGGTTCACCGACCTCCTACACCGGTCTCTCCTGCCGCATCTTCGACTTCCGTGTCGGCCAGACCTTCTCACGAAGTTTGGTGGGCAGATGGTGCATCCCAACCTCTCGTCATTGAGTTTGGCAGCATGGCTTCTGAGCTAGTGCAGTATTGACATTTAAACCTGCCTCAGAACTGCATGGAGATACTAAGAGGCAAAAAGACCTTCTACAAGGACTTCCTATGCATACAAATGGAAGATTCTGTATTTGGTGCATATCTAGGGGTGCAGACCCTACATCCTGTAAGGTCATCCTCCCATACTTACTGCCTTTGACTCAATCTGGCCTTAATTTTTATTCCATTAACATTCACTTAGCAGCTTTAACTGCATATAGGAAATGCCCTTCACAAACTTCCTTTTTCCAAATCCCAGTTATCAAAGATTTTCTGGAAGGTTTGAACGGGTTTCCTCCCATCAGGCGTCCTTCGCCTACTTAAGAGCTGAATGTGGTGCTGTCTAGACTAATGAAGGAGCATTTTCAGCCTATTCATAAGGCTGCTCTACTGCGTCTATCCTGGAAGGCAGCTTTCCTTGTGGCTATAAGTCTCGCTGGGTGAGTGAGATTCAGGCTCTGCTGCCAAGAGCCCTATACTGTATTTCATGCTTCTAAAGTAGTGATGAGAACTCACCCAAAGTTCCTTCCTAAGGTGGTGTCAGATTTCCACGTGAATCAAACTCACTTTGCCTGTTTTTTCCGAATCCTTCCTCTCCGGCAGAGAGGTCCCTTCATTCCCTTGCCATGAGAAGGGTTTTGAAATTTTACTTCGATAAGACCAAGGAGATTCGTAGATCGGATCAATTATTTGTTAATTATGGATCAGTCTGGACTGGGCTTGCTACCTCTAAACAGTCCATCTCTAGGTGGATTGTGTCCTGTATACAACTGTTACCAGAAAGTAAACAAGACCAGAGGTAAAGCGGCTACAACAGCTTTGCTGCTTAATGTTCCCATTGCAGACATCTGTAGGGCTGCCACTTGAAAGTCCGTTAATACCTTTGCCAAGCATTACTGCCTGGACTCTGATGCCAGGGCAGATGCTCCGGTTCGGCAGGCTTTGCTGAGAAATTAGTTTGCACAGTAGTGGTTCTTCTTTGTTTCTTCCACCGCTGGGTATGGTTGTTTGGGATGGGCTTGCCATTCTATTCACATGATTGACTATACACAGAGATCCCCTACTACAGAAGGAGTAGTTTCTTACCTTTAACTCCAGTTCTGTAGTAGGGGAATCTTCTAGTCATAAGCAACCCGCCCTTCTCCCCGGTGGATGAAACAATAATATCCAGAATGCTACAGGCCTGGCTTTATACACCTTCAAAAAGAACTGAAAGTACCTTGCCTTTGGGTACCGAGGGTCTCTGGGGGGGGGGGGGGGGGGTTCCTTAAAGGCACGGTACCCATTTACAGACATAATGGCAGTCTATAGGGCTTGTCTGTCCAGCCCTTCCTCTCTATCATGACAATGTTTTTTTGTTAAGGGGAGTTTCTCTAGGTGTGAAATTACCAAAATGTTGATATTGCTGGCTATCCTTTTCACTTCAGAATGAAGTACTGGCCAGTGTAGCCTTAACTTCAGGCTGCATTATTTGTCTTTATTTTCTCTTGTGTCCATGCAGGACTGCAGAAGAGGACAACTTAAGAGACTATTTCGATTGCTCCGGGGTCCACGCACATAGGCGGGACTATTCACATGATTATGACTACAATAGATACCCCTACTCCAGAACTGGAGTTACAGGTAAGAAACTACTCCTTATGCTGTTCCTCAGTGATCACTGTCAGGGCAAGATAAATGACACTAACCATACCGCTTTGGTACAAAGTTGGGAGTCCCTATATTGGATTGTAATGCCCTCACACACCCAGTTAAGTGTCATGCTTCATCATCTGGGCTGCTCCTCGTGTCGGCGGTGCAATACCCAACGGGCTCCCTATAGATGGGGCACTTTAGCGGAGATCTTCCAATAGCCGTATGGTGTAGTGAGGGGGAGGGGCCAGAAATGTGTAGATGTATGGATTGAGACTGTAATTTAAAATGGTGATTGGAGTGCCTTGGAGAACACACTTTAATAAGTAGGTCTCCTACCCTAAGTAAAAACAAACACTTTTTCTCCCCACACAGGTAGCTCTGGGTCTGACCGGTACACTAATATGTAGTAGCTGGGTGATGGGAGTATGATTCCATGTCACCAACCCTAGAGTGTAGATCGTCTTCAGAATATTGGTCCTGACAAATCGCATGTTTGTTTACATTGAGTGAGAAACATGACTTCTTTTCACCAATAAGGACGCTTAGACTTAAGACAGAATACTTAGTGGAGCGCATCATTGTTTTTACTTAGGGTAGGAGACCTATTGATAACTTTATTCTCACAGGCACTCGGAGCCCTATTTTAAATAACTCTCCATCCATAAATCTACACACTTTTGGCCCCTCACCCCCCACTTCGCCAGATGGCTATTGGAACAACTCCGCTAAAGTGCCCCTACTATAGGGAGCCCGTTGGGTACTGCACCGCTGACCCAATGAGTAGCAGCCCAAATGATGAAGCATGACACCCAACTGGCTGTGACTGCATTACAATCCAATATATAGACTCCCAACTTTGAACCAAAGCGGTCAGGTTGGTGTAATTTCCCTTGCCCTGACAGTGATCCCTGAGGAACAGCACCTGCTTTCTTAAGACTTCCCCAGGGGTGCATATTCTGGACCTCCCTCTATGCAGAGAGGAAAAAGCCCGAAGAGGAAAAAGCCCCATAGTCCCTTTGTTGTGTATAGATTGCAGTAGCAATAACCATTTGTGCTGTGAAGATATTGTATATTAGTAAAAAGGATACTTGGTTCGGCTCTGCCTGTGGGCAAATGTTTGAGTGGAGTTTGAACAGCTGTCCTTACACTTGGGCGAGATGCACTTTTTGAATGTCCAACGGTGTGCTTTATTTATTAAATTTATTTTTTGGTGATTTGTAGGGCCTCGCATGCCGCTGTAAGGCCGCCTCAGGGCGCAGCAATTGTTTACAAGTAAGATGACCACAAGATTATTGCACTTACTATCAAATAACAATTGATGATGTAAATCTGGGGTGGTATAGGCTGGGTCAGTTTAAAGCTTAGCTGAAGGAATGATTGCTGTCACTTTCTAGAACTTTGTCTGGTGCTGTGTTCATTGTTGGGGGTGGTTAAGTACATTTTTAAAACTAGATTGGAGGGCCTTTTTTCTGTAGCCTGCTCTGTTCGTTTTCCTGTAGTAGCTAAACGGGAATTGAATGTTAAAGTTGACACCAAACCTCCAGTTTTGCTTGGTTTCTCCCACTTTTGTGCCCAAGTAAACCAGATTTTGATGGGTTGTCATCTGCACTAGTGTCACGATTGTTCTATCATTTTTTTTGATGGTCCTTGGGATCTGGTATGCAAGGTAGTTGATCCTATTGGAAGGCTCAATTTTTACCATGTCACAAGCAGTGTAATATTTGAGCTATGTCAGTTACTCGCAGAGGCAGATAAACTGGCTTGCCTTTAGTCCTCGATGGCCTCCTCTGACTACACAACTCCAATGCCTTTGTGATAAGATTGTGATATACTTCGTGTTGATGGACCAGTGAATGAGTTTTTGCTTTAAGGAGAGGGTTGAGATGGCCAATATGTGCACTTTTGGGAGTGTTCTTTACTGAACTTGTAGATGGTGGCTGAATGGGTCTCTAATCACACAGCGCTTTGGGTACATCCCCTGAAGGAGAAGATTTTCGGTTTGAAATTGGTGATTGCCATGTTGAATTGAAACTTTTTCTATTGTCTTACATGTTTTGGAGACATAAGAAGCGAAGTGCATTTGCTTTTGAACTGCCTTTTTAGGTCTCTTCGAGACATGTATATACTTGGTCTGTTTGCTGGCTCCATTGTTGCGTGCCTCATTCTGTGTTTAGCCTTTCCCCCAGAACAGAGAGCAACTACTACTATCCATCCGCCGCTCCCTTTTTAGGATTTTTTTTTCTTTCTGTGCTCATGTTTTGTCGCTCCAAGCTCAGTTTCTGTAAACAAGCCTTTAGATCTTACATTTGCTGTGCATTCATAGAGAACATGTAGATGCTTTTTACTTTTCTTTCTGAATTCGTGTTAGTATGTTATCAATCCCAATGTTTTAAATACTTTATCATCAGTACCACTTATTTTTAATGTTCTTATCCTCACCACTATCTAGCTCATTTTAATAACTGATATCCCGGTCACCAGATGTCATTAGTTCGATTTCTTATGCTTGCCGAACTGAGTCACCTCAGGTTCATTACTGCATATACAAGTTCACCACACAAGATGGTGACCAAAACAACACTCCGATATATCTGGTCACTGCTAACAATTGTAGAGAGTAACTCACTTCCCCTTTAAAATGGCGCTCAGACAGAATGCTGTGTGAACATCGAATGCATACCATGCCCATTCCTATCAGTCTTCTTGGTCTCCAGCTGCCCATTACAAGTAATTTATTAACTGCCCTATTATACATTGTTGCCCCAACGCATAACCTTTCTTGCCATAATGACCGCTCACAGCCGTAGATGCGCTGCGTGCCCCTAATAAGCCCGACAACTGCATGATTCAGCGCGATGCCTCAGTACATAGCATGGACACAGTAGCGGCTCAAAGCACCAGACGCACTAGTAATACAATTTTCTTGCACAATGACTCTCGGGCTGTCACCCCCCTCATTTAGAAAAGCCTACGTGGCCTACGGTTGTCACCATAGAGCTTTTTTAGAGACTCATAGCCATGCTAAACAGCAGGTGTGGTGCTAAACATGGCTAAAGGACTTTCCCTAATGCCTTTTCCAATGCGGATTTATTTTAAAAGCTATTTCTCTCCTATTTGAGGTTTGCAGTTGTATTAGGAGAGTCTGTTTAGCAATTCTGAAGTGTTACTCTTTGCCCCATAGCGAAGTAACAATGTGTTAGCCTTCATCTTCCAGCTAATCCTTCAGCATCACAAATACCAGTATTTTACTGCTGCTTTGTCTCTGAAGTTTGTACTTTTGAAGCCTGCTTATCCAGATTTCTTGAGTTTGTAGTTCAACCTGTAATGGAAGCGGTTTGTAGGTACTCTTGGTTTCGAAACCACAAGCTTTTGGTTGGTTGGTAGAAATGCATTTTTGGTGTCAAGAGGGGGTAAGAGGCCAAAAAAGCTATATTGTTAGTTGGATCTTATGTGTTGACTGACTGGGACATACCCAGGATCATAACTGTATTTGGCTGTATTTACTTAGGAGAATTCCCTGGTAACATCTCCTTTTCTCATGAATTTGGGAATCTGATTTGGCTATGCACACCTTTCTGAATGATCGCCAGTGCAATTTGTGAACAGTGTAAAATGAGTGAGGAAGGAAGGGGAAGATGCAACTGTACAGTGTTCAGAATGTTTGCTGTTTGTACTGGTGCCTTACTGGCTCTGATTGCCTCTTGTAATGAACCAGCCACTAACATGATATCCTTTTACCTCTCCCCAACAGCCCTGGGCCGCCACCACACCAATATCCTCCTCAAGGCTGGGGAAGCACATATCCACAATGGGGACAGCCTCCAGCTCCTCATGACCCAGGTAATTCCCCAGTGGGGTGGGTTTATATTCTACTGGTCTGTATTTGTAGATTCTCCCTTTAAACAGGTGGTTGAATTTAGCCTGTACATTCTCGCACAAATATTTCCTATTTTGCAGGTTATTCTGTATTTTTCAACAGTATTGTAGTTTTTTTTAATGCTTTTAATTTTTCTTTCCAGGCAAACCTCCCGCACCAACGGATCCCAATGCAGCTTGGGCAGCTTACTACACCCACTATTACCCACAGCCTCCAGCACCATTGCCAGGCCAGCCACCTGCTGTTGTGGCAGCACCACCAGCTCAGGGAGAACCCCAACAACAGTTGCCAACTGGACAATCTGATTACACCAAAGCTTGGGAAGAATACTACAAGAAAATAGGTAAGAAGCCATTGACTGTGCTCCCTGTGATGTCTGTTGTGGATGAGTTGTCACCATGTTTTCTTAATACAGAGATCATTGCCTTGAGGAAAAAGTAAACTTGAAGTTGGAACATCACTGAGGTAGTTTTTATATGGATTGTTCCGTGAAAAACGTGACCAACCTTTGTCCATTTGCTTTTAGAAAAACTACAGTATTTGTTGTGATTTATGTCTGTTTCAGTGGGTTCAGTTTCTCTTAGTCTTGTTTTACTTTTTACAAAGTTGGAAAAGTAAACTAGTTTTTTTTAACCATTGTGCATAAGCTGAACTGGTCAGTCCTCTCATTAGGAATAAGTTATCTCAAATTAACAGTGCGTAGCAGGAAATCATACAGCCAGTTTTTAGCGTCCTGCGGTTGTGTATAAGCCTTGAGTCAGTTTACACCATGTGCCCCATTTTATTCCATTTAGTGCATTTGGATTTATTGAATCTGTTAATACATATTTAAACTAGCTAGCATTCTTATGTAATGTCCTCATGGCATGCATATACTTAATGCCTCTGGCTTGATTTTCATTTTGGTTTAAAACTAACTTCGAGGTATGTGATCTGTAGCTCACATGCTGTGCATAGCTAGCACAGCATGTGATCAAGTGTTGGGTCCGCATGTTCATCCTTTCATTGCTAGTGCGCAAGGGCATGAACTCAATCTTCAGATTGTTTTTTTTCCCCGCCACCTGGTTCGGATGTTAATTGCTGCGCTCCGACGCGATTACTTCGGTTTCCCTTGGTGCTCAAGACACTCACCCTCAACAGTATAGTTTCCGATCGCATATACCATTTTTCACGTGTTTAATTATAAAAACACTCTTTCGATCGGAGCGCTTGTGGTAGGCCGCCTACCCGGTTTCGACTGTCGATCGAACAAAACTCCAAATTCTGCTCTGTAGTATCCGTGCACCGACTCAGTGTGTAAACTGTGCTTGACTCCTGAGCACAGAAAACAGGACCGGCCTTCCGCTCCAAGAAGACGCTTCGCGACCGTCTGGCTCGACGTTGCGACATGCAGTCAACACACAAGCTCTATTCCGGACCCCTTCAGACCGGAATCTGGTTAAGAAGCTGGCGAGACTTATCAAGACCGAGGAGGAACAGGAACCGATCTGTTTCAGAGTACAGCTCTGACCAGGAATAAGACATCCTGCTGCATCGACAGCGTACTGGCAGTACAGAATCTCCCTTGCCCTGACCATCATCTCAACCGAAAAAGAAGGCTTCGGACGAACTCTGGCCCTGAGACCACGAGTCTGACTCTGCACTTTCAGGCTCGGCACCGAAGCCTGCAAAACAGTCTTGACTCTGAAAGGCCCCACTCTAAATAGGGCACCGAGCTGAAACCTACAGGATTGAAGATAGTCTGGCTCGGCACCGAAACATACTTTGGATCAGAAGACACCAGCTCCAAAAATGTCGGCATTGAAACCTTAGGCGCCGAAACAAACTGCTTAACCACATAGCTGCTGTCCATTTTCCCCTCCTGTGCTGAGGAACGCAGGAGCCCATTGTTCATGACGAGCTCAGCTCGTCATCAGCACACGACACCCGTGGGTGATGACGAGCTGAGCTCGTCATCAGCATCGAAAGGGTTAATACACCGACCCAAAACAGGTGTTTATTAATCCTCAGACTGGACATATTGCCACAAAAGTGACTCAGTCCTTTTAGAGACAATGGACACCGTCCTGCTTCAGGTGTGTACTCGTCTTCTACTGGGAGCTCCTCCCCTCTGGAATTATGATAAACTTGAGTTATCATTGAACCAGTTACTTGAAGCCATGGTTCATTTTTCATGTTACTATATTAGGTACTCAACATGCAAACTGCAGACCAGCATTGCTGCGTCAATTAATTCATTCTCAGTGCATCCTGAAAAAAAATGCTTCTAGGTACTCTGTTTTGTGATGCACACTAGGTAATCAGCCTATACCATCCGCATACCAACTGCTAATGCAGATTAGCATCCCCTCTAGGCCAACAGCTCCTAACATCTTGGCAAAAGCTTTGAAGGAATACGTAAATACACACTTCTGTAGTAGGGGATCTCTGTGTATAGTCATCTAGTGAATAGTCCCGCCCATGTGTGTGGACCCCGGAGCAATCAAAAATCTCTTAAAGTGTTGAAATGCAGAACTGCACAGACACTTAGGAGAGAATTTAAAGACATATAATGCAGCCTATAAACAGGCTACACTGTCCAGTGCTTCAACTAGAAATTCCACAAACGGCAAAGCCTGTCCAGATTTTCCTTGCCTTAGCAGCAAAAACCCTCGAATGATAGAGAGGAAGAATGGACAGACAAGCCCCATAGGCTGCCATTATGTGGCTCAAAACAGGATACTGTGCCTTTAAGAGAACTTTCCAGAACTTCAGAGTATCCCAGAAAGCACTGCAGGTCCCTTTTTACTTTCAGTTCTTTTTTCCGGCTCCTGCAAGCAGGACCCTGGAGCATTGAGCTCTCCCTTTTGGGTTTTTTTGGTGAATTTTCACTAGTTTTCTCATAGTTAAGTACTTTGTTGTACTTTAGTGCCTTTCTCCTTGGTGCTTGCACTGTTTTTTGTCGAATATGCCTGCATTATTCGATAAATGCCCGGAGTGCTCCAGGAAGAAGGCCAAATCGGATCCCCATGAGGTGTGTATCCTCTGCCTTCCTTCACATGTTCCAGAGGAGTGTGATCTATCAAGGCTTCTCTGGCAGGACCCTGAAGGACAGGAAGATCAGACTTCAGGGCCTCGAGGAAAGAAGATTGAAGGCACAAGGTGGGTCTTGAGGGGCTTCTTCTGCCCATGCTGAGGCCTCTGGGGGGCTCCCCAGGGGCAGGAAGGCCAGCAAACGCCACCATTCTCCGCCTGGGTCTATTGCGCCCACTACGGCGTCGAGAGGAATGACTACAGTCTGCTCCCCTTCGTCGGAGACTAAACTACGTCGACGCTCTGCGCCGAGGGATGTTACAAGACCATCAAAGTCTCAGGTGGCCGTTTCATCGCCGGCTGCGTCGAGCGATCGACGTCGACAGGCCAGGCGTCTGCGCTCGCCGTCGAAGCGACACTGCCGTCGGCGAAGAGGGGGTGTTCGTCGTCAGAGGCTCTCGTCGTCTAGGTCGCCGTCGAGGCGCAGAAGGTCGCCGTCAAAGAGACGCTCGACGCCTGGTCGCCGTTCTTCAACGTCGAAGAGAGGTGAAAGGAGGCCTGACGCCGTGGGTAGTTCTGTAGTAGGGGATCTCTGTGTATAGTCATAATCTAGTGAATAGTCCCGCCCATGTGCGTGGACCCCGGAGCAATCAAATCTCCTAAAGTGTTGAAAAAATGCAGAACTGCACAGACACTTAGGAGAGAATTTAAAGACATATAATGCAGCCTATAAACAGGCTACACTGTCCAGTACTTCAACTAGAAATTCCACCAAAAATCCACAAACAGCAAAGCCTGTCCAGATTTTCCTTGCCTTCAGCAAAAACCCTCTGGAATGATAGAGGAAGACATGGACAGACAAGCCCCATAGGTTGCCATTATGTGGCTCAAGACAGGATACTGTGCCTTTAAGAGAACTTTCCAGAACTTCACAGTATCCCAGAATGCCCTGCAGGTCCCTTTTACTTTCAGTTCTTTTTTCCGGCTCCTGCAAGCAGGACCCTGGAGCATTGAGCTTTCCCTTTTTAAGTGTTTTTAGTGATTTTTTTTTCACTACGTTTCTCAAGTTAAGTGCTTTATTGTAATTTGGTGCCTTTCTCCTTGGTTCTCGCACTGTTTTTTGTCATATGCCTGCTTTATTCGATAAATGCCCGGAGTGCTCCAGGAAGGCCAAATCGGATCCCCATGAGGTGTGTATCCTCTGCCTTCCTTCACATGTTCCAGAGGAGTGTGATCTGTCAAGGCTTCTCTGGCAGGACCCTGAAGGACAGGAAGATCAGACTTCAGGGCCTCGAGGAAAGAAGATTGAAGGCACAAGGTGGGTCTGGAGGGGCTTCTTCTGCCCATGCTGAGGCCTCTGGGGGGCTCCCCAGGGGCAGGAAGGCCAGCAAACGCCACCATTCTCAGCCTGGGTCTATTGCGCCCACTACAGCGTCGAGAGGAATGACTACAGTCTGCTCCCCTTCGTCGGAGACTAAACTACGTCGACGCTCTGCGCCGAGGGATGTTACTAGACCATCCAAGTCCCCGGTGACTGTCTCTTCGTCGTCCGTCAACATCTGCGTCGAGCTTTCGACGTGGCCAGGCGTCGGCGCTCGCCGTTGAGGCGACACCGCAGTTCGCGAAGAGGTGGTCGCCGTCTAGGCGCCTGAGGTTGCAGTCTAGGCGCCGGAGGCTGCCGTCGAAGAGGCGCTCGACGTCAGGAGGCCAGCGCTCGCCGTTCCTCAACGTCAGAGGCGGGAAGAGGCCTGACGCTGTGGGAAGTTCGCCAACGTCCCAGGCTGGTAAAGATGGAAGTTTGCCGGGCTCGGTGTACTCCGAGGTGTATACCCCGTCGGAAGGTGACTCCACCTCCTCCATTGCCGAGGGGTCCCCCTCCGAGGACTCCTACTCCTCCGTTGCCTCCACCGCAACCTGGGTCAGGGTTGCCAGAGACCGGTTCCACCGAGGTCGACCTCATTGCCTGTTCTTCTGACGCCTCCCAAGGGTACGCCTAAACCGAAGGCCCCGTCCAAGCCCAAGTCACCCGATCCGGTTGATTGTCCTCGGAGGTCACGTTCATGCTCCGGACGGAGAGGAAGATGGAGAAGTCGTCATCTATCCTCCACCAGATCGAGGCGTCACCATAGGAGGCGGGGGTCTAGGTCCCGCACGGACTCGTCCAGGACCTGTTCCTACTCGCTGACCTTATCGGTCCCGCACGGACTCGTCCAGGACCTGTTCCTACTCGCTGACCTTATCGGACTCCCCTGAGACCAGGGTTTCCCCAGTGAATGTCATTGCCACATATCCAGTATTTGGGTGTCTTTCATAGATTCACATGCCTGAATCATTCCCCGTCGTCGAGACTGGAGCCTCCGGTAAATAAAAAAGTAATGTCCTATAGACATACATAGAGAAAATAGGCCTAAGGGCCTCCCCTTAGTAGCCTTTCTTTGTTATGTAAAAAGGACCAAACTCTCAGTCAGCCAATCAGCTCCGACCTCCCTCTAGAACCTTCCTGGGAGGAGCCTCAGTCCCTCAGATTTTCTACCGCACGTTGTGCTAGGGAGTCTCCAGCCTGAGCTCTCCTCAGGATTCCTCAGAATCATCTAACTTTCTTTGAAAGCAATCTCAACTCTTCAAGGATTACTTCACTACACTGTTCTGCAGTAAGTGTTTTCTTTCCACTACTTTCTTCCATGTCTGAATCACAGAAGAAAGCCCTTTTCAGGGCCTGCTCTTCATGTGGGAAGAAAAGGATCCATGTGGATGATAAGCATGACCTGTGCTTATATTGCCTTTACCCGGACCACAACTCGGACAAATGCAAAACATGTAGGTCTTTCCCTAAAAAGACCGTGAGAGACCGAGAAGGGCGCCTTCTCATCTGGCTCGAAAGGCTTAAGGATAGAGACACTCTGGAATCATCTGAAGGCACTGTTTCCAAGTCCTCAGAAGTCTCTAAAAAGAGGCCTAGGGCGTCTTCCCCTGGCCCCTCAGACACTCCTCCTAAGAAGGCACACAAAAAGTCTTCAGAGGCAAGATCCACCACATCTTCAGTGTCTGTTCAGGAAGATCGGACTTTTAAAAAGCCTGCTCCGTCATCTAGACATGCCCAGAGGACTACCTCAGTCACCACCACGGTGTCGACGACATCAGCGTCGTCGACGGCGACTGCATCCTCGTCATCAGGTAGACCAGTCTCCTCTATTATTCTACTGACACCGTCGTCGACGACTAAGACCCTGTCAACGATGACGTCGTATCGACGAGCCCATCATCGTCGAGGACACCGTCGACGACTAAGACACCGTCGACGAGGGAGTCGACGACGACGACACCGACGACACCGAGTGCACCGACGACTACTACGTCGAAGCCGTTGTCGACGACCGAGGTACCGTCGACGGAGGACTCGTCGTCTGGCATGGCACCTGAACCATGGAGAAAGTCCAAGCTTGTGGAGGTGTCGGCCCTCGCGCTACCACCGTCTGACACCCTCGAAGACGGCAGGGTCAAATGCTACGTCTAGCAAGACTACCAGACTGCAAATTACCCCGGAAACGACGTCTCCGAGTAAAGTGGAAAGGCAGCCACCTCAGGAAATCTTCCAAAGTGAAGAATCTGAAGAGGATGACCACCTGGGTCCTGCTACTTCTATCTCGGACTTTAATGTGAAATGCCAAAGTACCGATGAGGAGCAGGAGGAGTTAACTTATCAGGAACACTCCGTCCACGCTAGTGTCCGCACGGAGGTCGCCCCCATGATATGCCTACCGGCGGCTCTCGTTAATGACCTCCGGTTCCTTGTACAAGACTACAAACAACGCTTCCCGGAGGCGGACAGTGGGAAACAGACACCTGTGGTACATACCCCAGCATCCGCCCCGAAACAGCATCAACCTCTCCCTCAGACCCACCAGGACAAGGCCCAACCTCAGGTGGTGGACTCCTCAGACGAAGATAAAGATGAGGACGAGTTGGAGGAAGGAGAGGTCCAGGAGGTCCACTCGGACCACGACGAGGAGGATGAATATGTAGCGTCATCCCCTGCTTCACCACAACCACGCCAAGCGGAATCACCGCCTGTGGACATTGGTGGCTTCCACAAACTTGTGGAAAGGGCGGCGAAGAGATTCCATATGGTCGTGGAGTCAACGGAAACTGACTGCTTCTTGCACTATTTCAAAGAGCAGCCGCAAAAGTCGACTAAATCTATTCCAATTAGAGTTCTTATGGGAGCAAGGCAAAAAATTGACACCCGCTTTTGTGCCCGCGGTTGTTCCTCGCCTGGACAAGAAATACAAAGCCCCGCTTACAGCGGCGGCTTGCCTCAACGGACAACCCAAACCTGATTCGGTAGTTACACAGGCGGCCCAGAAGAACTCCCGCAACCCTTCCTCACCTCTGTCCGCCCCTCCAGACAAAGAAGGCAGGAAGCTTGACACGATTGGGAAAAGATTCACGACAACATCGGCCATGACCATCAAGGTGGCCAACTCCATTGCCTTGTTTGGACGTTACAACCGCCAACTTTGGGAAGAAATCGTCCCATATATAAAAGAACTGCCTGACGCAGTCCAGGGTGAAGTCAAGGCTCTCCTTGTAGAAGGTCAAACTTCTGCTGCGGAAATAATTGACTGTGCTATCGACGCAGCCACGACTGGCTTCCGTCAACTGGCTGGAGCTGCTGTTCTGCGCCGCCAAGGGTGGCTCAAAGCGACGTCGTTCCGCCAGGAGGTACAAGCGAAGGTGCTAGACATGCCCTTCGATGGCCAGCATCTTTTTGGGGACAAAATCGACGAGGCACTGCAGACCATAAAGACACAGATACTGCCAGGGCACTGGGCACTCTGCAGTTGCGAAACCAGTCCTTTCGAGGCAACCGATTCAGAGGTCAGTCCTCTTATCGAGGTTCCTATCAAAACAGGTCCTCGTATTCCTACAATAACAGAAACCAATACCAGCACAAGCAACAACAACGTCGTCAGTCTTCATACGGAAGATCTAACTTCAGAGGCAAAAATACCAAGAGGGGCACTGGCGGCCGCCAGTGACCGATTACTCCAGCCAGTCCTACCACCCTCTCCATCCTTTCAAATTGGAGGAAAGTTGACCCATTTCCTCACCAATTGGCAACACATTACCACGGACCGATGGGTTCTCCAAATGATACGATTCGGCCATTCTCTCGAATTCACCACAATCCCTCCCAACACACCTCCCCAAAAGCGAGCGCACAAACACCTACGCCTGCTTCTCCAGGAACTCTGTCATGTTACACAAAGGAGCAATCGAACAAGTTCCAGCATCCTTAAAGGGGAAGGGGTTCTATTCCCACTTCTTTCTTGTACGACAGAAGGAGAACAAGTGGAGGCCCATTCTAGACCTCCGGGCGCTCAACGCCTTCCTGAAGAGCCAATCGTTCAGGATGGTGACGCTCCAGGAGATCCTGGGCACTCTGGAAAAGGGGGATTTCATGGCATCCTTAGATCTCCAGGATGCCTATTACCACATCCCCATCCTCAAGCTCCACAGAAAATTCCTGCGGTTCGAGGTTGCAGGCCGACATTATCAGTTCAAAGTTCTACCGTTTGGCCTCAAGTCCGCGCCGCGGATTTTCACAAAGTGCCTTGCACCGGTGGCGGCCTTTCTACGTCAGCTGGGTCACAAAGTCTTCCCCTACCTAGACGACTGGCTGGTAAAAGCACCCTCACCAGAAGGCGCGGCCGAATCCTCCAGCGCCTGCACCAATCTTTTTGCGAGGCTGGGATTAACCCTCAATCTCAAAAAATCCTGCATTATCCCTACGACAAATTACCTTCCTCGGAGCCACCTTGGACACGGAGTGCACATGAGCTTTTCCCTCGGAGGAAAGGACGGACAAAATATTGTCCCTAGCCGCGGCTGTGGCAACAAAGACACGCCTCAAAGTCCGAACTTACTCATCCCTCCTGCATACTTCTCATCCTTCACTGCAGACTCAGGATGCGCCCGTTGCAGGAAGCTCTCACGAGTCAATGGACTCAAAGTACTGGCTCATTCGAGGACTTCGTACGGATAACACCAAAAATGACCAGAAGTCTGCAATGGTGGAAGAGTCGCAAAAACCTAACCCTTGGATTACCGTTTCTCCTTCCGGCGACGCCTCTGGTGATCACCACGGACGCCTCCCTGGAAGGATGGGGCGCTGTCCTCCAGGACCTTCGGATCAGCGGCAAGTGGGACGCACAGGAAAAGCTGCTCCATATAAACCTCTTGGAGCTGAGAGCGGTCTATCTTGCTCTACAGGCCTTCCTACCGCGCATCCAGAACTCCCCAGTGCTCGTCAAAACAGACAACACCACGACGATGCAGTATCTCATCAAACAGGGAGGAACGCGTTCGCACTCTCACGCGAATCGCAGAACATCTGGAACTGGCTAGTGACTCACGGAATCCAGCTCAAAGCGGACTACGTACCTGGGAAAGACAATACCATCGCGGACGCCCTGAGCAGACACCGATCTCTCTCCCACGAGTGGGAACTGAGCGACAACGCTCTGGCTCACATCTTCTCTCAATGGGGCGTCCCAAGAATCGACCTGTTTGCCACCAAGGAGAGCGCCAAATGCCCAAACTACGCAAGCTGGCGTCCCCAACGAGGGTCACTGGGAAATGCTTTTTCCATCGGTTGGTTCAGCGTGTTTGCGTACGCTTTTCCTCCGTTTCCAATGATCCCGAGGCTCCTCAGGAAGATGAAGGCAGAACCCTGTACCCTGATCCTGATTGCCCCGTTCTGGCCGAGGCAACACTGGTTCTCGGATCTGCTACGACTTTCCATCAGGTCTCCGATTCGTCTGAGGCAGCATCCGAACCTCATAACTATGTCCAACGGGCAGGTACAGCATCCGAACCTCCAATCGCTCAAGTTATCGGCCTGGCTCCTGAGCACAGAGTTCTGTGACCTAAACATCCCGCAGGACTGCAGGGAAGTCCTGGCGAAAGCGAGAGCGGACAGTACGAACAAAACCTACTCTCTCAAGTGGAAAAGGTTCTGCATTTGGTGTTCATCCCAGGGCCTACGACCGCTCGCTGTCACCCCTGAACAGATATTACCATACCTTCTACATTTGGCACAGTTGGGACTGTCCCATGCATCCATTAAGGTTCACCTGTCAGCTATCTCTAGGTTCACCAGAACTTTCACAGGCCCTTCTCTGTGGTCAAGTAGGCTTGTCAAGCAATTCCTGAAGGGGCTCTACAGATCCTTTCCGAGGCCTCGGAAAGTCCCTCCGACATGGCAGCTGAATCTGGTGCTTAACCAACTTATGAGACATCCGTTTGAACCTATTCATCGGGCATCTACCAAATACATCTCCTAGAAAACGGCACTCTTGCTCGCCTTAACATCAGCCAGGAGAGTAAGCGAGCTGCAAGCCTTGTCCATTCAAGAACCATATCTGCAGTTCGGACAGGGTGGTGTTGAGACCGAACCTTAAATTCATACCTAAAGTGCCTTCGGACTTTCATCTCAACGAACCAATTGTCCTTAGGTCCTTCTTTGCGAACCCTTCCACAGCAGCTGAAAGGGCTCTGCATTCTTTGGATCTCCAAAGATGCCTTAAGTTCTACCTGGACAAAACTAAGGCCATCAGGAAATCTTCACAACTATTCGTGGCATACAGCAGTCCAAGACTGGGCCTGCCTCTCACGAAGCAAAGCATCTCGATGGATCTCCTCGGCGATTGCATTCTGCCACGACAAGGCCGGATGGCCTTTGACCATGTTACTGCTCATTCCACCAGGGCGATGTCCACGTCAGCAGCGCTATTCGCTGGGGTGCCAATTGTGGACATATGCCATGCGGCGACCTGGAAGTCACCGCACACGTTCTCCAGACACTACTGCCTGGATATCGAACTTCAGAAGGATGCAGCAGTGGGCCAGGCGGTGCTTCGCCATCTCTTTCAGTGAGGTGAGCCTTCCTACATCCCGCCATCCAGGTATGCACATTCTTTGCTCTTGTGGTGTTTTACTTATGCTATCATTCCATGATATGTGATAATATATGCATTGTCTACCATGACTGCAAAGCGGCATTACTTCACAAATGTGCATATCTGATTGCTAGCTATTCTGATTCAGGCATGTGAATCTATGAAAGACACCCAAATACTGGATAAGAAATGCGTTACTTACCTGTAACAGCAGTTATCCAGAATTGGTGTCTTTCATAGATTCACATGCAACCCTCCCGCCTCTCCTGGAAGGACTCGCATCCCTCTCTAACATTGTTACGTCTACCTAGCTGGGTGCGTACGAAAATCTGAGGGACTGAGGCTCCTCCCAGGAAGGTTCTAGAGGGAGGTCGGAGCTGATTAGCGGACTGTGAGTTTGGTCCTTTTTACATAAGGACAAAAAGGCTACTAAGGGGAGGCCCTTAGGCCTATTTTCTCTATGTATGTCTATAGGACATTACTTTTTTATTTACCGGAGGCTCCCGTCTCGACGACGGGAAATGATTCAGGCATGTGAATCTATGAAAGACACCAATACTGGATAACTGCTGTTACAGGTAAGTAACGCATTTCTTTCCAGGAAGTTCTCCAGAGGGGGGCTGCGAAGTTGGGTATCGCTGTGACTGCTCCTACACCTTCGACTTCAGTGATATTCGAGACGCTTCACAAGAAGCATTTGTCTCGCCCTCTTCTACCACTAGTACCTGGATTGAAGGAACCTGCGGAGGAGCTGTTCCTCACACCAGCGGTGGTGAAGGCCGCTCCCTCCCGACTTCTAAAGAAGTACAGGGCCCCGGATTCGGACCCTGCCTTTCTGAGAGTAGATCCGGTACCGGATTCAGTGATAGTGACGGCGACCAGGAAATTACTCTACCTCCCCGTTGTCCACCGTGCCGCCAGATAAAGAAAGTCGATGGATCGACTCTGCTGGAAGGAAGGCGTGTGGGACCGCTTCCACAGCCATGAAGGCGTCCAGCGATACAGCCCTGCTGGGACGTTATGACCGGGCGCTGTGGGACTCCCTGCAATAGTTCGTGGAACTGCTACCAAGAGACAAGAGGGAGGACTTCCAGGAGATTCTCAAGGAAGGGATGCTGGTGTCCAATCAGGTCTGTAGCGCAGCTGCGGATGCCTCCTTGTTGGCTGCCCATGGTTACTGCCATGGAATCAATCAGCGGCGACATGCGTGGCTCCGGCTCACGTCACTCAAGCCGGAGGCCCAGCAGCGGGTGGCCAACCTGCCCTTTTCCGGGGATACCTTGTTCGGAAAACACGCAGATGAGATGGCCCGCATGAAGGCGGAGGCGGAGTCCCTTACGGCTGTGGGCTTGGAGAAGCCCAAAGAGAAGTCCTACTGGCCGTTCCAAAGACGGTACAGTGCACAAGGAAGAGGACGGGGGCAGTCTTCGGGACAGTAGCAGCAGTTCCGAAGACCCTTCCAGAAACTACAGAAGGGTAGAGGGGTACAGCAGTCCTCTACCGCAAACAAAGGCCCGGCCGGGTCTCGACCCTGAGCGGTTACTTCCCCTTCATCAGTTACCCGCTCCGGTAGGGGAAACGTTCAATTTTTTCTGGCAGTGGATAAAAATTACTCCGGACAAGTGGGTGCTGAATATTGTTTGCAATGGATAGTCTTCGGTTCATCAGCCCTCCTCCAGCGATCCCTCCGGTCAGCTCGCAGTATCAACTGCGCGAGCTCCAGGCGGAGGTCGATATCCTGTTAAGGAAAAGGGCGATAGACGTACCTCTGTCTCAAAGAGGAAGAGGTCTGTACTCCCGGTTCTTCCTGGTTCGCAAGAAGGACAAGAACGAGTTCAGGCCCATTCTAGTCTTGCGGCAGGCAAACAAGTGGATTCGCAGAGAAAAGTTTTGCATGCTGTCGTTGCATCAGATTTATCCTCAGTTGCAACAGAGAGACTGGCTTTGTGCAATAGACCTACAGGATGCGTACTTTCATGTGCCCATCGCATGCAAACACAGATGTTTCTGCAATTTCAAGTCGGCACCAATCATTATCAGTACACAGTGCTGCCATTCGGGCTGAAATCTGCGCCCAGAACATTCTCTAAGTGTATGGTAGCGGCACACCTAAGGAAGAACAAGGTGTTTGTCTACCCGTACCTGGACAATTGGTTGATCAAGGCCTCCTTCTCGGAAGCTCAAGCACACTTCCAGAAGACATGCGTTCTCTTGAACAAGTTGGGGTTGCACATCAACATGTCCAAGTCTGTCCCGGTCCAGTGCATTCAGTACTTGGGAGCCACCATCAATACGCTGTCAACAAGCGTGTCTCCTTCAGAGGAGCAACGGCGATCGATCCTTCGGAAGGCTCAGGCTCTTATGACCGCTCCATCTACAACAGTGAGGACGGTGTCTTCTCTACTGGGGTCGATGGCCTCTTGTATCTTCCTCACTCCTCATGCATTGCTACACATGAGACCTCTGCAGGAGTGCTTGGAGGACCAATGGGATCAGAGGAAAGGATCTTGGGACGACAAGATACGACTGTCTCTGAATGCTCTTCAGTCTCTGAAGTGGTGGTGTTCAGCCGAGAATCTCCTCAGAGGGGTTCTCTTCCACAAGGACATTCCTACTCAGACTATCGTGACGGATGCCTCTCTCCACGGCTGGGGAGCGCATTCGGGAGACTTAGATTCAAGGAACGTGGTCTCCGATGGAGTCCACGTATCACATCAATTTCCTGGAACTCCGAGTTGTTCACTTGGCGCTGAAGGCCTTTCATCCGTCCTTCCAGACCAACTCTCTGCTTGTACAGACAGACAATAAGACCACGATGTATTATCTCAACAAGCAGGGGGGCTCGATCGCGCACCCTGTCTCGGGAGGCGCAGACTATCTGGCACTGGCTTCTGGCCAGAGGATTGACGATAATGGCTACCCATCTACCAGGTGTGCAGAATGTTCAGGCAGACTCACTGAGCAGACTGATTCAGGAAAACCACAAATGGGTCATAAACAACGAAGTACTAGGAGAGGTCTTCGCAAGGTGGGGGACTCCAGACGTAGATCTGTTCGCCACCGCCGAAAACAGCAGATGCCGAGAGGGTGAGTGAAATTCAGGCGTTGTGTTACGGTTGTTATGCATACTCACCCTAAATTTCTTCCCAAGGTTATTTCTGATTTTCATGTCAACCAGATTATAACTTTGCCTACGTTTTTTCAGAATCCTTCATCGCCAGCGGAAAGGTCCTTGCATTCCCTGGATGTTAGGAGGGTGTTGAAATTTTATCTGGATAAAACCAAAGATATTCGTAGGTCAGACCTATTCATCAATTATGGTTCGGTCAGGACGGGTCTTGCGACCTCTAAGCAGTCCATCTCTAGCTGGATTGTGTCCTGCATACAACTGTGTTACCAGAAGGCTAATAAGACCTTAGGAGGTAAACCGAAGGCTCATTCCACCAGGGGCAAAGCTGCCGCGACTGCTTTGCTCCGTAATGTTCCTTTTGCAGAAATTTGCAAGTCCGCCACTTGGAAGTCGGTTCATACCTTTGCTAAGCATTACTGTCTGGACACTGATGCCAGGGCGGATGCTCAGGCTGGACAGGTTTCGCTGCGGAATTTGTTCGCACAATAGTGGTGTTGGTTTCTTTTCTTCACCGCCGCTTTGGTGTGGGGATGGGCTTGCCATTCTATTCACTAGATTATGACTATACACAGATCCCCTACTACAGAAGGAGTAGTTTCTGTCCTGTAACTCCAGTTCTGTAGTAGGGGTATCTCTGTTAGTCATAAGCGCCCGCACTCCTCCCCGGTGGGGATAATTATTCATGTAAGGAATGCTACATGTCAGGCGTGTCACGCCTTCAAAAAGAACTGAAAGTAAAAGGGACCTGCAGTGCATTCTGGGATACTTTGAAGTTCTGGAAAGTTCTTTAAGGCACAGTATCCTGTTTTAGCCACATAATGGCAGCCTATGGGGCTTGTCTGTCCATTCTTCCTCTCTATCATTCGAGGGTTTTTGCTGCTACAGCAAGGGAAATCTGGACAGGCTTTGCCGTTTGTGGATTTTTGGTGGAATTTCTAGTTGAAGTACTGGACAGTGTAGCCTGTTTATAGGCTGCATTATGTCTTTAAATTCTCTCCTAAGTGTCTGTGCAGTTCTGCATTTCAACACTAAGAGATTTTTGATTGCTCCGGGGTCCACGCCACGTATCACATCAATTTCCTGGAACTCTGAGCTGTTCACTTGGCACTGAAGGCCTTTCATCCGTCCTTTCAGACCAACTCTCTGCTTGTACAGACGGACAATACGACCACGATGTATTTCCTCAACAAGCAGGGGGGTCCGAGATCAAGCACTGTCGCAGGAGGCGCAGGCGATCTGGCCCTGGCTTCTGGCCAGAGGACTGACTATAACGGCTACCCATCTGCCAGGTGTGCAGAATGTTCAGGCAGACGTACTGAGCAGACTGATTCAGGAAAACCACGAATGGGTCATAAACGACTAAGTACTAGGAGAAGTCTTCGCAAGGTGGGGGACTCCAGATGTAGATCTGTTCGCCACCGCCAAAAACAGCAAATGCTGAGGCTTTGCCTCCAGGTACTACCAGCAGGGGACGCTTGGGAATGCGCTATGGATCAACTGGTCAAACAGCTTTCTGTACGCTTTTCCACCCATTCCCCTGATTCCGGCGGTGCTCATCAAGCTGGCCCGCGCCAGGGATGATACTTATTGCCCCGGAATTGCCCAGGCAGTGGTGGTTCACGGGCCTGCTTCACCGGTCTCTCCTTCCTCGCATACGGCTGCCGTGCAGGGCAGACCTTCTCACGAAGTTCGGGGGGCAGATGTTGCACCCCAACCTCGTCTTTGAGTTTGGCGGCATGGCTCCTGAGAGTGCAATATGGCCATTTGAATCTGCCCGAAGATTGCATTGACATACTGAAGGAGTCTAAGCGACCTTCCACTCGGACCTCTTCCTATGCTTACAAGTGAAGAGGTTCTGTATCTAGTGCAAGTCCAAGAACTATGACCCACGACGTGCAAGGAAGATGTCATCCTTCCTTACCTTCTACATTTGGCGCAGTCTGGCCTTAATGTTCATTCCATTAAGGTTCATCTAGCTGCATTGACTGCCTACAGGAAATGCCCTTCACAGACTTCCTTCTTCCAGATCCCTGTGATCAAAGATTTTCTGGAAGGCTTGAAGAAAGTATTCCCTCATGTCATGCTCCCTTCGCCTTCATGGGAATTAAATGTGGTGCTGTCCAGGTTGATGAAGGAGCCTTTTGAACCTATTCATAAGCCTTTGTTGCAGCACCTGTCCTGGAAGGCGGCGTTCCTCGTTGCCATTACATCGGCCCGCAGGGTGAGTGAAATTCAGGCGTTGTGTTGCCAAGAACCTTATACTGTATTTCATGCTGCTAAGGTTATGCGTACTCACCCTAAATTTCTTCCCAAGGTTATTTCTGATTTTCATGTTAACCAGACCATAACTTTGCCTACGTTTTTTCAGAATCCTTCATATCCAGCGGAAAGGTCTTTACATTCCCTGGATGTTAGGAGGTTGTTAATTTTATCTGGATAAAACCAAAGCTATTCGTAGGTCAGACCAATTGTTTATCAATTATGGATCGGTCAGGACGGGTCTTGCTACCTCTAAGCAGTCCCATCTCTAGGTGGATTGTGTCCCGCATACAGCTGTGTTACCAAAAAGCTAATAAGACCTTAGCGGGTAAATCTAAGGCTCATTCCACCAGGGGCTAAGCTGCCACGACAGCTTTGCTCCATAATGTTCCAATTGCAGAAATCTGCAAGGCTGCCACTTGGAAGTCGGTCCATACCTTTGCTAAGCATTACTGCCTGGACACTGATGCCAGGGCAGACACTCAGGTGGGGCAGGCTTCGCTGCGAAATTTGTTTGCACAATAGTGGTGTTATTCTCGTTCTCCACCGCCGCTTGGTGTGGGGATGGGCTTGCCATTCTATTCACTAGATTAGGACTATACACAGAGATCCCCTACTACAGGAGTAGTAGTTTCTGTCCTGTAACTCCAGTTCTGTAGTAGGGGTATCTCTGTTATAGTCATAAGTGCCCGCCCTCCTCCCCGGTGGAGAAAGATATTCATGTAAGGAATGCTACAGGTCTGGCGTGTTACGCCTTCAAAAGAACTGAAAGTAAAAGGGACCTGCTGTGCATTCTGGGATACTGGGAGAAGTTCTGGAAAGTTCTCTTAAAGGCACAAGTATCCTATTTAAGCCACATAATGGCAGCCTTTGGGGCTTGTCTATGCCTTCCTCTCTATCATTCCAGAGGCTTTTACTGGTAGAGGCAAGTTTCTCTATGGAGGAAACTGGGCAGGCTGTGCTGTTTGTGTGGTTTTTTTGGTGGAATTTCTAGTTGAAGTACTGGACAGTGTAGCCTGTGGATATAGGCTGCATTATTTGTCTTTAAATTATCTCTTAAGTGTCTTTGCAGTTCTGCATTTTTTGACAATTTAAGAGATTTTTGATTGCCGGGGTCCACGCACATGGGCGGGACTAATCACTAGATTATCACTATAACCGAGATACCCCTACTACAGAACTGGAGTTACAGGACAAACTACTCCTTATGCTTTAATATTAGTGAGAAGGCACTTTTAAATCCATTGATTTGTAACTTTTGTCATGCTGAGTCATGTTAAGGTTCCATGCCCTAACAATATTGGGAGAAATTATTCTGACGATAAGGTTTTGCTCTTCAAGGTGGCTACTTTAGACTAGTGAGTTGCTATCTTTTAAGGCTGAAGCAGTTGGTGTTAAGATTCATGGGGATAGGCTCGTACTAATGTAGGTTTGTAAAATGTGGGTACTGATGGTAAGGCTGTTTGAGGCAGTGGTAAACCATCTTTCCATAGCTGTTAATGCCCAAATTCCTATCTTGTGGTCAAAGTTCATAAATTTTATCTTTCAGGACAGCAGCAGGGGCAGCCAGCTCCACAGCCCGCAGGCCAGCAGGACTACACAAAAGCGTGGGAGGAATACTATAAGAAACAAGGTAGATCTTGAGTTGGTTACGGGGTGGTGGAGCGATGTAGAACATTGCCCTGTTATTGTAGGTTCTTCCATATAATATACAATTTTATTTTCTCTTCCAGCGGCGGCTCAAGCAGCAGTAGTGGCCCCTGCTCCAGCAGCACCGGCACCAGCACCAGCAGCTGCGCCACCAGGTGCTCAGCCAGACTACAGTGCGGCGTGGGCAGAATACTATCGCCAACAAGCGGCCTACTACGGACAAGCACCGGGTGCCCCTGTTGCGCAGCCCCCTCCCACACAACAGGGACAACAGGTGAGGGAGATGAGAGTCCTTCCCCAGCCCCCAGAGATGCGCTAATCCATGGCCAGATGTGGGTCCTGGGATTTCGTGACGAGCAGTAATATCCCCTATCCCCCCCTTTCGGATCTCCATTTGGACCATGGGACCTTGGAGGAATGCACATACAAGATGTTGAGGAGTTGTCCCAACACTAGTCATGTGAGACGCTGGGAATTTTTTAAGTGTGCAAAAGGTCTGAACATGCCATCGAAGAAGCAACATGGGAGGGGAAAGAAGTGCACGACTGGACCAAACTGAAAGGAACTGGCCCCTTTAGATTAGGTGTTAACAATAGTCCCTCCCCTCTTCCCTGTGCCCCCTTAATCTTCACGATTTGAGGCGGGAGGCATGTTTGCCCAACACTGATCTCTCTTCGTTCTCTCCTGCAGGCTCAGTGACTTGAATGCGACTCCCCATCTGACAGTCATGAGGTTTTGGAGAGCACAGTCGCTGCTGTAGAGAAATCCTGGGGTGGGATGGGAGCAGTCCGAAAAGGTGATATCTAGATTTTTTTTTTTTTTACATTTTAGGAACCCTGGTTGCTCCTTTGAAGTCTAAAATCTGGAGCCCCCCCTTCATGTTGAGCCAGTTGTAGAAGATAGAAAGACCCTCACAAAACATCAAAAGTCAGCCCTTTTTTGAAACTTGGACAGTTTCAGGTTAACACTGCATTTTTTTTGTTTTTTTGTTTTTAAAATAAACTTTAAACAAACTCTGCTTTTAGTTGGAGTTGGAACATTCCTTGGACAAGGTATCTGGAAAGAACAAATCCTCTTGATGCCCTTACCCCATCCCACAACACCATTTTCCACCGCTTGGACTGGTCTGGTCTGTCATGTTTAAACGTCTGTTGAAGAGGAGATTAAAGACGAAAAAAATTGTACGCTCAAGTTTTTACTTTTTACCGCTCGTTTTTAACTTCACAATAAACGATAACAAAATATTTCCCCTTGGTGTTTTCCTGGCTGGTGTCTCTGTATTGGCGCCCCAGGGGGGAGGGGCAATTGCTGGCTTGCGTCCCTCTGCCCTGGTGCTCTGGAGGGGCTGTTTGCAACTGGTATGTCCTTGGTGTTTCTAAGGACCATTGTAAATGGTCATGTCATGGAGGCCATTGTGGCACAGATGAAATTTCTCAGCTTTGTCTTTTTTTTTTAAAAAATAGTTGTCGATAAAGGCATTGTGTTTTTTTGTTAAAATAAATGCTGCTTTTGTTTTAAACGCCTGTGCAGTGTTTCCCGAACCTTTCTACTCGTCCCAGGATTTATTTATACCATTTAATCAGATGATTTTCCAGGTCTAAAGAAAGTGAGCGTACCCTAGTTAAATGATATTCAATTAATTACTGTTTTTTTAATTTGTATATAATGCTCGTACATAGACTAATTTTATTAAATGTGTTTTAAGTTCCCATCTGTTGGCATATATTTTCCTAAATTATAAATGCTATTCAGATTGTTCCCCGTAGAATGTAGACTCTTAGCCAATGTTGTGCTTACCGATCTTTCTATCAAAATTGAATTAACCAAAAGCACCTTATTGCTTTTGATATAATTATCAAATAATGAAAAATCCAATAGTATTGAAATTGACTTGCATGGCAATTTCTAATTTATTTCAAAATGTTATCCCAAAGCTGTTGTAAACAATCACACATCTAAAGCATTTGAACTCAATTACCTGCCTCATCACACCATGGGTGTTACCCAGCATATTGCCATTGCACATAGAATTGCAGTCTTTTGTGATGCGCAACACACAACTGTCTGGCTACACATGTTTCTTTTCCAGGTTTACTATTGATTGAAATGCCCCGGAAAAACATGTGATTATCCAGTGAGTGTGGTTTATGACCCCGGACCTAATAAATCCTAACCAGGAATGTTACTTTCTTAAATGTTCTATATAGCTCTTTGTCATATTTTGATAATCTTGATCATGAGCTAAATGCTTTCTCGTAAGTAAACTGGCACCAATTTCAAATGGTCCTCTTTCGCATATTCCCAATGTATATTATTCGCCTTTAAAGCCGTCCCCAATTATGCCTAAACCAATTGATTCCCAACATTTTAACTCCTTCATGGATAGCTCTGGGATTATAGTTGGTGGTAGTGATTGTGTCCCTATCTGGTATTGCTAAAAGTCGGTACAGCTGTCGTCTGAAAATTGCATTAAAGTTTCAGGTTCATATTCTGGTTTATTTGCTTAATTATACTTGGATCAAAGTTTTATAGAAATCTGCATGATTCTCAGATAGTCCCTAAATGTTTGCTTAGTGTTATAATTACATGCAAGGCATCTGGGAGCCGTTTAATGGGTGGGATGTTAAATAAGGTAACCTGTGTTAGCATTTTTCACCTGCCTTTGGCAAATCAAAATGTAACAGCTTCTATAAAATTTTCTGCAACATGTGCTACCAAGTAATCTACATAAATGACTATGGGTTGATGTATTTAATTGCAGATTTGTCTTGTTAGTGATTCTGTGAATCTGGTGATTAAAACTGGTAAAAGGGGCATGTCTGGTACCTTGCAAAATGATCCCATTTAATGATGAAGCTGTTGCATATTAAGGTAGCGAGGGTGTATCTGTCTCTGCAGGGAATCCCATCTTTTGAAGGAATGTAAACTTATTGCCTTCAAATCAAAACTCCTTTTCTGCGTCCTAAAACATTGTGACTATACTCTCCATAGTGTAGTTACAGAATTAACATGGACCTTGGTGTGAAGTACAATTTCTCTAAATTGGTGTATCTAAATTGGTCTCTAATGCATGAGGTTCTCATGGATTTGGACTAGGTGTCTTGTGCGCACTCTTAGCTGCAGCCAATTTGTTTGCTAATTGACTGTCATGTCTTTCGAGCCAAGCTCCTTTAGGATATTTTGGTCATTAACAGCTAAATCTACTGAATCGATTTACACTTCTGGCATGAAAGTTGAATTTGGAGCATGCTTTTTATTTTGACGTAGATCGATTAGTTTGAGGGGGTTTGAGTTTGAAAACGGAAGCCAAACACAAGCATTTTGAATGGGGAAGAGGGTAATTTAGGCAAATTGGTTTTTAATGACTTTGGGGAAAGAATAGTCTACACAGCAATAGATGTGTGGGAAAATTGTTCAGAATATTTAAGCTAGTGACGTTTAACATGTTTACACACAGCACTATTTTGTGTTTGGGAAACTAATGCCTTTTCACCGAATTAAACGTTACGGTTAAGTTTATGAATCGCGATAAAACGATGCACTGGTTGTGATTTAATGCAGTGTATAGTCTAAGTAGAGTGATTTGGGCAGCCTAGTAGCAGACATTATTGCTAGCAGCAGAAAGAATCCATTTATGTGAACACTCTGAAACCTGATGAAAAATATTTGACGTCTACATGATCAACTAATCTGTAATCCAGGAGGATTTAAAATGTTTAGTTTTACTTTTAATGTCGCTGCAACACAGATTCTTTTACCGGTGGGCGAGAGCACAGTGGGTGCTAAAATTTCAAATTAATTTACAGGATGAGGGATTGCCACAGGATTGGTTCCTTTTATGCTGTACCAGAGGCTTGTATAGTTCTCTTGTTGAGAAATGCCTTATGGGTGCGTTTTTGCTGGTTTAACCTAACGAGAGTAGTGCAGGTTTAGAAATGATTGAATCCTTGTGTTTAATCCCAACCATTATTCAAAATTGAAACATGAAATACTGAAAAGAACTTTCCCAAATATTCCTGTAAAAAGGAATATCAATTTTTAAGATTGCAGTTTCCCTTAAATGTAAACACTTTTAGCTAAAAGCTGCTCTAATGGCTCATCCTACCACATGGCGATTTGCTTTTAGTTATACTTGGTATATATCAAATTTGAAATTGCTCCTACAAGGAATCTTAGTTAAACTCTGTGCTCAAACTGTTCAGTTTCCAAGCCTGAATGATAAGAGGTGAACCTTCTGTTCGGCTGGTCAGTAAGTTTGAAGCAAAAATATCCCTGGATCGCCACACAAGTTATGGTATCAATTTGCATGCCCAGAGCAGTGCACAGGAGACTTCTGCACCGGCTAGAAATTCAGTCCAGAGTATTTGTCAGGAACTTGTATCGTAGCTTCCCTCATTGTACCGGACTGCATAGCTTATACTTGCAATAGGGGCTTCTGATTAATACTTGAATGTGTGGTTCTCAAACAGTAAACGCTTACTTCTAGAGCTCATATCCCTTCAAGGGGAATATTCTGCATTTGGGGATGGAGGTTACAAGTTTTGACCCAAGAACTCTTAATTCATTGTCTAAAATGACCTCAAATGAACTCTGAACTAAATTGTTTTGTCAGGTACGGTTATTGGTATTTGCTGTAATCTGTCGTGAGTGTCTGTGCTGCCTGTAAAGAATGGAACAGCTTTTAAAGAATGCTCACTCCTAATTTTAGCTGTTTTACATGTTTCAGCGTGTTTTCCTGGCACATAAGGCGCTGCCTGTCCTTACGGAGGGTGTCAGGGTGGGTATTATGAAAGTGAGGACTTTATTCACAATGACTTAACAGTCCAAACATGCAGAGTTCTCTCAATTTAGTTTGGTCCGCTGCCGGAACTAAAACGCCTGTTTCCATTCAGCTGGCTCTATCGGAGAAGTCTGGATTGTGCATGGATGTAATAAATTCCCCACGCTAAACCAATATTGTGGGTAAGTGACTTATTTGTAATCACATTTTTGCAAATATCCAAAAACACTGCAGATCAGACTCACCCCTTTTGTCAATGCTCTCTGGCCTTACATATGTATTCCCTTTTAAAATTGGAGGGGGTGTTGCGGTAAACCAGGCTTGCGTGTTCGATCAACTTTTTCCCCCCAAATTTGGAATGACCGATATAGGTACTGTCAGGTGTGGATGTAGTGAGACTCTGTTTAAGTCTTAATTCTGGGAGTTCATATTGCCCTGGCCCATAGCGCTCAGATTGGAAATACTGTCAAGCTGATATTCTGAGGAACAATGTGTACCTTAAGTCAAGGATGATAGTAGTGGAGCTACCTATTGGCAAGAAGGGTTATTTAGATGACTCTGGTGCAGTTCAGCATCAGACAGCAGTATTATACAATTGTTGTAACATTTTTGTCTTGAAAGCAGAGCTGACCACATTGGCAAGCTCGTGGTTTCAAAGCAGTGGAGCCTTGGGTGTAGCGCAATCAGTAGCACATTGTTTTTTGAAAATGCGGATTAAGTACGCTTTCTTTAAAACTTAATATAGTAGGCCTTTTCTTTGCATGAGTTCTTGTGGTAGATGAAACCTAAAGTTCTAATTTACCAAATGTCTAGAGCTGTGAAAATTAAATTGTAATGCTGCTTAGACCTGTTTTTGAAAGTAACTTCATGTTTAACCCTTATCTAAGAAGATATAATGGTTTTGGAAGCTGTGTTTAAAATGACCAATAGAAAGCTCAGTCTACATTCGGATCTTGCCTGTAGAAATTTTGAAATGTAAAGCATGCGTTTTCGAGGGCTTGTTTGCCTCTTTACACACTGCTACATGTTGCTTGCCATGCACTGCTTTGGGGTGGTGAATTTTTTGAATTGTGGCTTACCTTTTTTACGTCTCCCAATTTTTAAGGGATTTAAAAAGCGAGTCCTTAGATGGCCTGAACAGTTTAGCCTCGGGACATTTGTGGTGCCTTAAGCTGTCCTGGTTATGGACGTTTGTTGCCAGTTATTTTTACATGAAGTTGCAGGCCAATACTGTACAGTGCTGGGACTCTGCCCTAAATGACTAAGGTGCCTAAAGCCATGCTACCAAAGTTGCATCACTTATTCACCATAAAGTAAGGACGAAGTTCTGTCATGGTTCCTTTGATGCACTGGTGCACCAACCTGGTGCAGTCACCAGCACTTTTTTCCACAACTTTGGAGAGAGAAACACTTCTAGAAAAAGACAAACGACATGTGGATAATGTGGGGTGCTACATTGCTTCACTAAATAGTCATTTTGAATGTAGCCAGTTTGGAAATGAATCCGCAAGGCAACACATCGGAACCAAACCTGCAATTTCTAATGGCATTTTGTGCTGCTATTCAAAAGTGGTGCTGGGAATAATCCTTCCTGTTAGTCTTGTCTATTTAGATCAGTTAGTAAATTGTATGTCAAATATTGCCATGTTCTTTGACAGGATTTAGGGAGCTGCTCTCCACTATTCAGTCCTGTCTTACATTAGCTGTCCTTGCATATAAAGTCCTAATATAAGTGTAGTTCCTCCTATTTGTTGACTTTAAGTCTGTTTTTGATTGACTTCATATGACTTCATATGTAGTTCTTTGGGGGGTAGTGAAATATGGTGTTTTTGCACTATGTGCTGCAGTTCAAATCCTAGGTTATTCAATCTGTTTTTGGTGTGTAGAGAAGAGGTATGTATACATTGGAATTCTGTGAATGGCAAAGATAAACAAGTTTGCCATTTGGCACCTTTATTGTTTAACCTATATTTGGTAGATGTTGAGCATAATTGATGGAAAACTAGTAATTGCTCTTCTCCGCATGGGCCAGGTGTTCTCCCTGTGTTTGTATGGCAAATATGGGAGTTAAATTAGTTTTTTGAGTTGGTCCATTGATTTGAATGTAGATCGTTCTTGCAAAGGGGGAAAAAACTATCTAGTGGATACATAGCTTCATAACATGCATATATAAGCATTTGAGCATTAAGTTTACCTGTAGGATAAACTGGAAACTTACCGAACTTTAGTGTTTCACAAAGGACTGTCCTGTTTGAAAAGTCTTGGATTCATAGTTACAACTGTTTGCCTACGGTGTTGGGATTGCACTGTTATAGTGCATCAATCTGTTGGGATGAAGAGCTGCATAACTAAGTCAGAAGGTGACCTACTTTTGTAGGCCCGTGCCTTTTTGAGTAGTGAACCTAAATCTGGGACTTAAATCAGTACATGTAATGGCACTGCAAAATCTGAGGTTCTGGAACGAATTCCATCTACCCCTGTGGGTTTAATGATAGAGCATTTTATCAGAGTACTCCGTATACTGTAGATATTTGGATACATGATCCCAGTGAATGAGTTTAAAAATAAAGTTTGGTGGATTTGTTGCGAATTATAAAAGTAAAGTGGGTTTTGCAGCCTTGGAGCATAAAATATACCTTGCTTATCAGGTCAGTTGGGTATTTTACTTAATATAAATGCTTTTCAAAATGTAATTATATTAGGTTTATCAATTGAATAAAACATCAGGTTCGAGGCATGTGGGCTGCTGACATTCATATCTGTGCATAGATCGCCGCCTAGTGTTGGGTCCGGATGATTGCACATTGTTGTCCTGGAAGAGTCTTTGAAGTATCACGAGATAGGTGGCTCCTCTGGACTACAGTGCACATGGGCATCGCCTCCATCCTCAGATTGTTATTTTCCGCCATTGGGTTCGGCCATTGGGTTCGGATGTTACTATCTTAGCTCAAGTTAGGAAAACTTTCTACAAAGCCAAAAGGCTTTCGACAGCTTCGGTATAGTTTCGTTCGGTACCGATAACTTTGCTTCAGAAGGACATCGAGGAATCTGCCGGTTTTCTTTCCATACTCGAACCGATCTTCGACCTACGATGGAAAGAAGCCCATTCAAACGGTGTCCACTTTGCAATGCAAAATACCCGCACATCTATGTCCATCCGGTGTGCAACAAGTGCCTGTCCTCGGATCACAACGAGGCCAACTGTATGGCCTGTGCCCGGTTCAGGTCGAAGAAAACTCTTCGGATTCGTCGCATGGCTCGATTGGAGTCGCAGAAATCAGCGCCTAAGCCAGTAAACCTCTTCGGGACCAAAGACTAGGAGGTCGTTTATCTAGAGGATCAGGGTGAACACTCGGACCCAGTTTCGAGCCCTGACTCAGAGTATGACGCCGAAGATGAGGAACAATTAAAAGCGGAAGAAAACGTTGTCGATGAGGTAGGAGACGGAGAGGCCCTTGGCCGTAGAAGATGGCTCGGGCGAGGAGCTAGGCCTCACCGTCATTACGGGAGTCTGAGATAAAACACTCCATAAGGCTCAGGTCGAGGGGATCGCCACAAGGCCTTAACCGAGATCTACAGACTCGTCCTATAGCCCTGCATAAAGGCCCGGCTACGGACACATAAAGAGCCATCGGTATCAAAAATGCCCTCAGTCGATCCATAGAAATTGAAACCGAAAGCTTTACTGCCAAAACCAAAAGTGCAGCTAACTGGTCGGTTCCATGGCCTCAAACCCCTTGGAGCCGAAGAAACAAAAAAGGACGTCGATACCGATAAATTCAGAAAGGTAATCGAGCCGAAGATTGGGGCGCCGAAGACCAAAGTGAAGGCTGTCGAACCAGCGAAGTCAGCGCTGAAGAAGTCGGCACAGACAAAGTGCTAGACTCGAAAGAGGGGGTCGATCCTCGGTCGACGCCTGCGGCCAAAACAAAGACCGGCTCCAAGGACCCTGTTGTGTCGACGCCGACTACCCCATTCGTGTCCATAGAGGTGTCTGAATCACTCCAACGCATCAGGGAAAAGGTTACAACGGTCTGACCGAAAAAGGCCCCAACCCCAAAGTTGGTCTGAACAGTTCCAACCACTCCGACACCAATCAAATTCGGGTTGCCACCGATGGTGCGACCGACTATGTTCGAACCAAAAAAGGGTATCGGAGCCAATAAAGGAGTTGCTGGGACTACAGGCTACAGAAGAGCCTGAAGAACAAGAGTCAAGAAACTCTGTCCATCACCACCCCCTGTTGTTTAAATAGAACAAGAGTCAAGGCAGTTCATCGACTCAACACTGGTAGATTGTCCTTATATAAAGGGAAATACCTGAACCGCCCATGGAGTCATAGGATTCCACTAAAGAAAAGGGATTCAACCATCGCCAGCTCTTGTGGAACCTCTGCAATCTATGGACAAGAACCTCACTCTTTTTCATCCACATACTCAGATGTGGATGCAGGGGATGACTAAGACGAGGATAACACTTATCATGTGGACACTGATCCCGATGATCAAACCCAACCATGGGTGGACCCTGCTGACCCAAAAGATCCGGAAAATGCCCCTGACACTCATGCATACAATGTCAAAACATCTACTGAGGACACTGCCTTTAACGCCCTTATTGAAAGAGCGGCAGGTAACCATGATGTACAACTACATGCTGACCCGGTTTTTTGTTTGACACCTTTTCCACTTCGGAAAGAACCGTCAAAACTCTGCCCATGCTCAAAGGGGTCCTCAAGCATGCTGGTGAAATTTTTAAAGAAAACACAAGAGCAAGGGTATTAAACCCTAGAGTTGAAAAAAAATATAGAGCGGCACCTGTGGACCCTACTTATATAAAAGGACAGTTGCCATTGGACTCATTAGTTTCTAATGCACGAAAGAGGGCGAACTCCCAAACTACAGGTGACGCTCCCCCTCCTGACAGTCAAAAGTACTGGAAACTTCAGGAAAGAGTGGCAGCGCAGGCAGCTAACATCTGGCGCATTGCCAACACTCAGGCACTCTTAGCCAGATATGACCGGTCCCATTACGATACCCTTGAGACACTGTTGCAACACCTACCAGAAAAGGACGGGTCTCTAAGACCCATACTGGACCTCAGGCCTCTAAACAGCTACATTCTGTCAGAGCATTTTCATATGTTCACTTTACAGCAGGTTCTACCGTTATTCAGTCAGGGAGACTTCCTCGCAACACTACATCTAAAAGATGCGTATTTCCGTATACCCATACACCCATCACACAGACAGTATCTCAGGTTCACTATTCAAAATCAACATTATCAGTTCAAAGTCCTCCCTTTCGGAGTAACGACTTCACCCAGGGTGTTCACAAAGTGCCTGGCGACAGTAGCAGCACACCTAAGGAGACAGCACATACATGTCTACCCTAATCTGGACGACTGGCTTATTCAAGCAAAGGCGGCCCAGCAGTGTCAGCCACATGTCCCACACCATTCATCTTCTTCACAGTCTGGGATTCTCGCTGAATTATCCAAAGTCACATCTTCAGCCCGCCCACGTGCAACAGTACCTGGGCGCGACAAACACTCTGGCAGCCAAAGCTCAGCCAAATTCAGCAAGGATAAACCGCATGCAATTGCTCATACAGAAGCTCAGACCCCAACACTCACTTCCAGCAAGTGTTCATGCAGTTGATAAGCATAATGGCCTCCTGTATCTTCATAGTCCCGCACGCGAGACTACATATGCACCCGCTTCAGGAGTGCTTAGCACGTCAGTGGAATCAGGCTCAAAAACAATGGAAAGACCTAGTGTTGGTGAGCGGTCGGGCATACAACTCTCTGCATTGGTGGAACCCACAAAACCTTTGCAAGGGCCGACCGTTCCAAGAGCCTGTACCACAAATAACACTGACAACTGACTCATCTCTCCAACCTTCTGGCATTGATGGCAATGAAGGCTTTCAAAGTACACTTGTGCAACAAGGTCGTGTTGATCGGGACGGACAACATGACTGCCATATACTAGCTACAAAAGCAGGGAGGTACACTCTCCAGTTGTCTCATCTGGCTCAGAGCATGTGGAAGTGGGCCATTCAAGGAACATCTTCCTCATGGCGGAACACCTCCCGGGCAAAGACAACCAGATGGCCGATCTGCTCAGCAGGCACAGCCACCAGGTGCACGAGTGGGAGATACACCCATGAGTACTCCAACCGTACTTCCAGCAGTGGGGTCATCCACAGATAGACCTGTTCGCCACAAGGGAAAACTCAAAATGCCAAAGCTTCGCCAGCAGGTTCCCACATCCAGTCGCAGGGAAATGCGATATGGATGAACTGGTCAGGCAAATTTGCGTACGCTTTTCCCCCAGCACCTCTAATACCGCTAGTGGCACGCAAACTGAGGTAACACTGACACTCATCCTGGTTGCTCCAATGTGGGCACGCCAACCATGGTACACCACGTTTCTAGAACTATCCGTAGTACCGCATCAAAGGCTGCACCTCACACCCAGGCTTTTGACGCAGAGCCATGGCGACATTCAGCATCCAGATCTGCAACAGCTCAACCTGGCGATGTGGCTCCTGAAGTCTTTAAATTTGGCTGCCTCAACTTGCCGCCAGAATGTATATCATCAAGGAGGCAAGACGGCCCACAACCAGAGCATGCTATGCGGCTAAATGGAAAAGGTTTTTCATATTGTAACAACCATGACATTAACCCACTGGATGCATCTATTCAAAACATAATCTGTTGTTATTTGCACTTATACAGATGTAATCTGGCGTACAGTTCCATTCGTATACATTTATCCGCAATAGCAGCTTACCTTCAAAATAGGCAGCACCTCTCACTATTCAGAGGGCCTGCCATTAAGGCTTTTCTGGAAGAACTCAAAAAAATGATCCCTCCCAGACACCCACCTTCACCAGTCTGGAACCTCAATGTGGTCCTCACCAGACTGATGGGACCACCATTTGAACCTCTACACTCTTGTGAGATTCAGTTTCTAACCTGGAAAGTGGCTTTCCTAGTAGTCAGTCAAAATACACTTTATTCGATTTGTTTAATAATCATAAAAGCCATAAAACCAACAACAATATATACAATTTAAAACCTCCAAATTCATTGTAAATGGTTCATAAAAACAGTCAGTATATACATAGTGTGCAAAATAGGCAAGGCAAATTTTAACTGATCATACTACACATTGTTTCCTAAGTTTGAGCTACAACAGTGGCAGACAAAGTCCTTGTTTTAATTCTATATGCTGCCACTAAAAAACTGGCCACAGAATATGTAATACGGATACTGCCAAGGGACTGTAGGTACACCAAAGCTGGCCTTACTTGAGTAAACCCTGCTTCTTAAAATCGGTAACAAATATTTGATCCTCGGATCCCTGTATAAAGTGCAAAACATCATGTGCATAGTGTCCTGAGTGGAAAACTCATCGCATTTACATGGAGGTCCTCTTTCCAGTGAACTCCAAGACTGAAAACAACCCAGCACGTATGGGATTAAATCTGAGTTTAATTAGCAAGTGTCTATGGAAGGCTTTAGTTACAAAAGCGAGGTAGGGCTCCAGAGAAGGGGAGGATAACAGCACATAATGTAGTCTAACTGTTTTTTTAATTCTAATTCCTCCCGAACCAATCTCATGTTTCCCAACAAGTGTTTTTTTAACCCAAGCAATGTCCTCCATTCTAATAGAGGATGGCAAATAGAATAAGTTTGGACGACCAAGCTGTTCAAAAGTCTCTCACATTCCAGCCAGGGAATTCTCTTCCTGTGATCAAGGGACATGAGGTCCTCCAGAATGGCATGGTTAAGAGTTAGTTTGTTGTTTAGCCATGTCTTTAACCAAGATGTTAGGGGAGCCAATCTGAGCTTATCTGTTACATAATCTATACCCAACTCCCCGTGAATCGAGTAGGTTGGTGTAGATTGGGGGACAGAAAGAAGTTGTCTTAAACTTGTTTTCTGCTCTTTGGAGCGTTTCATGCGACAAATACCCCCATAGAGGCGCACCATACATGGCTACGGATATACACTTAGCATTGTATATCTTTAGAATAGCCTCCATAGGCCTCGCTCCCATCCTGCTAGCAAATCCCATAATAGCTGAAGCGGCTCTTGCCATAATCTGGGGACCCCAGGCTTTCCTAGTAGCCATTACCTCACTACGAAGAGTTAGTGAACTCCAGGCACTAACCATTCAAGAGCCGTTCATACAAGTCCACGCAAATAGTTGTACTACGCACCAACCCTACATCCATGCCTAAGGTGATTTCGCAGTTCCACATGAACCAAACCATAGAACTGCCAGTTTTCTTTCCTAATCCAGAAAATGTCGCAGAGATCCCTACACACATTAGATGTCAAAAGGGCTCTTATGTACTATATAGACAGAACAAAGGATTTCAGGAAAACAAAACAGCTTTTTGTTGCCTTTTCTCCACAACACAAAGGTAACCCCGTTTCCATAGCAGGGATAGCCAGGTGGATTGTTAAGTGTATACAGATTTGCTATGATAAGGAAAAACGCACACTAACCATTCCACCAAGAGCACACTCCACACGTAAATTGGGAACGTCCATGGCTTTCCTGGGGAATATTCCTTTAGAAGAGATATGTAAGGCAGCCACATGGTCCACCACACATACATTTACGAAACACTACTGCGTAGATGTACATTCTAAACAGCAGGCAGCTGTAGGACAGGCTGTTCTCAACTTTTTCAGACTGCTGCAGCTGGCACGGGCAGCCGCCGCTAACAGGAGGGACTGCTATGTAATCTATGCACAGATATGAATTCAGCAGCCTACATGTCTCGAACAGAATATGCTACTTACCAGTATGCATCTGTTCTTGGCATGTAGGGCTGCTGACATTCATATTGCCCACCCTCCTCCCCGGCGCTTGAAGCAGCTGTAGCATTCAGAATTACTATGTAGCATGGTCATCACTCACTGTATTACGCTCCATCTCTGCCACAATGGCGAAAAACAATCTGAGGATGTAGGGGATGCCCATGCGCACTGTAGTCCAGAGGAGGAGCCACCTATCTCGTCATACTTAGACTCTTCCAGGACAACAATGTGCAATCATCCGGACCAAACACTAGGCGGCGATCTATGCACAGATATGAATGTCAGCAGCCCTACATGCCAAGAACAGATGCATACTGGGAAGTAGCATATTCGTTCAGTATGGCAATTACAACTTTCAGACTTCATTAGCAACTGAGTTGGCAATTTAGATTGTTTCTTGTTGCATTGTCTGGATCTCTAATGCAGAATGTGTACAATGGAGATTATCCTTCACTATTAAAGCTGGATCATTGAAAAATAGTAACTGATGTAATTTAAGCCTATACAAAGATGTGGCAATATTGATTCTTATTAAGGTTATCTTAATGTTTAAGAATTCCATCTTTTTTGTTTCAGTAGGAAAAAGTTTGTATATTCAAATTTAACAAAACCAACCTGTACTTGTATGAAATACTCCACCTTATCTGTGGCCCCATTCTTTCAGAATCCCTTTTCTTGCACAGAAAACATGAGCGGGAAAGTAAAATCTACTTTCTCATGACATTTTTTTTCTGTCTGGTAAGAGTTGGAGCCCCCTAATATGTAAATCAAATGCCTTAAGTGAATGGTATTGATGGCAGTTTTTTTTTTGGGGGGGGTGGGGGGGAGCTGCTTAGGTACCCTTTGGAGTTCATACTGAGTGTTCCTGCTCTGGTTGTATCTTGCTTAGGTCCCCGCTTTGAGGTTGTAGCACCTTGTGTCCAGTTTCCTTTTACTAATATAAGGGACAAAATACTATTCTGAAACTACTAGCCGCAGATTTCTTCACGTAGAATTAACCCCAGTTGTGAGACTGGATCCGGAAACTTTGTTCGAGGTATGAGCTGCAGATGCTACACTTAGCATTAAATCGCAACCTGGTGTTGGGCTCGGATGATTGCATCATGTCTTCTTGGAAGAAGTATTTTGTAGTGACTAGATAGGTGACTCCTCCCTTGGACGATAGTGCGCATCGGCTCCATCCTAAGATTGTATATTTCCGCCACTGTGTTCGGATGAACTTTTTCCGCTACGGCTAGAAATAGACTTTTCAAGCACTTCGAAGCGCAAAAAACGTATTAAAACTTTACCGAACTACCTTCGATATAGACTTACATAGTTTTCGACTCCTATCAGCTCGATGCTGGTTGTCAACGCAGGCCGTTGGGCCTATCCAAGCCGTGAGGCCTACACCTCATGGAAAGGACTGCATTCAAGAGATGCCCCGAGTGTGGAGCAAAGTTTCCACACAGTGACATCCAGCGGGTACAGCCTGTGCGTCCTTTCTTATCTTATTCGGGATTTGTTAAGCGCACGGTCACCCAGGGGTTTCATGGCTTTCGATCCAAGAAAACCATCCGGGATCGGAGGGCCCGTTGACACGACATGCGGATATCAGTTCCGGAACCGGTGGCTATCTTAGACTAGGAGGTTCCGCTTGTTCCCGAAGAAGATACCGTTTATCTCCAAATAGTATCAGAGGCAGACAACTCCGATGACTCATTCCATCGGGTCAGCGCGTAAGTACTACTGCCCCTGCACCACACACAGCACCCAGATCAAAGGCAAAGGTCAACACTCCGCCTCCGGGCCCAGTTGCGACCAGAAAACCACTTCGAAAGCCCTGCCATCGAGCCCGGCTCAGAAGAAAATAATTAAGCCTTCCGGCAGCTCTGTACCGAGCTAGCCGCACATGCCGATCCCACAAGCTCCCTTGGCTCTGAAACCGCCGACTTCTAAAGACAAAGGTATGAAGCCAGCATCTGACTCCTCGAAGCAGACGAGACCAGCTTCTATTCCGAAGCCATCGTCTTTGGTACCGAAACAGACCAGGCCTGATTCCGATGCGCCCTAGCCCTCGAACAGCCTACGACACCGAAAACAACATCTTCAGGGCCAAAAGCGACGCCAAAGGACATAGTAACACCTCCTAAGGCTAATGACAGACAGCAACCTCGTCCGGAACTGAAAAAATCGGCACCGACAAAGGTTCCTCGAGGGGAAGACCTTTTCCAACCAGATCCTCTGCAAAAGATTTACATTTCCCCAAAGACAGGTCATGTATCCACTGCACCACACAAGGAGGCAGATACAACACCCACACCTGTAGTACCTGCCAAGAAGGACTCTTGCCACATCTCCAATGCACCCTTCTCCTATACTTCTCCTTCATCCCCTGTTCCTCTTAACAATTCACCAGATTTCTCCTCCACATTCCTCTCTTCTGTCTTCACACCTCAAAATGATGATGTGTATAGTTTAGGGAGAGGGATAGACCCAGATGAGCCTTTCCCATACCCTGTAGATGAGACTGTGAGTACCCAAACCCACAGGATGTGCCAGATATCCCTGACCCACAGTCATATCTATCAAAACCTTCTCCTTCAGAAGTTAACATTGGTTTTGGTCACCTGTTGAACAGAGCTGCCTTTTACCTTGGAGTCGGTATGCATTCTGATGAGGCAGAGGAAGATTTTCTGTTAAACACATTTGAACAATCTCAAAGGTCTGTTAAAATTCTTCCCATGATTAAAACGGTCATCAAACATGCTCCAGAGGTATTTAAAGACCCTGCACGTACTAGGATACTGAACCCCAGAATTGAGAAAAAAAAGGCCTGCAGATTCAGCCTACATTAAAGGACCACTACCATTAGATTCACTAGTTGTGTCAAATGCTAGGAAAAGGACAAACTCACCAACGTCAGGTGAAGCACCCCTACCCGAATAAGAATCCAAAGTAATAGATGCTTCAGGCAAAAGAATAGCTGTGCAAGCTACCAACATATGGCGTATAGATCCTTTCAAGATATGATAAGGCTCATTACGATCAATTGGAGAAACTAACTAAAGCATCTACCTGACCAATATAAGGAGCAGGCAAATGACCTTATACAAGAAGGCAAGCTAATCTCGAATGCCTCAATCAAGTGTGCACTAGATGTGGCAGACACTGCATCTAGAGCTGTAAATACTAGTGTCCTACTTAGAAATGCGTGGCTACGCATTTCAGGATTTAAACAGTAAGTGCAAACTACCATTTTAAATCAACCATTTAATCCAAATCTGTTTGGACCTGAGGTAGACACAGCACTTGAAAGGATGGAGGATACAGATACTGCCAAATCTATGGGAGCTTTACAGTCCACACAAAGTAAGTTACTTTCGGCGTTCCTTCTACAGAGGAGGTACTAAAGGGGGGGGGGGTGATGGACGGAGCATCTGAATCAATCAAACACTCACACCCAGTCAAAAGATCTGGGATTAATCCATCACCGTTCTTTAGCCCACTCTGCCACCCCAGTTCAGACATGGCTATATGCAAATCAGTCTGACCCTGTGCCTCATGGGAACAGTCCAGCCCGAAATGCCATCACCACCCCCTTTTAGGGTATGCTCAGACGTGAGTCCCTTGCTCACTTTGCCACTGGATTTTTTTTTTTTGTAGCCCAGGTGGGCGTTGGCGTCCCACCTTTTGGTGTCCTTCCGTGACGTCGGCACGCTTCCTGCGGAAGCTCCCACCCTTGGGTTCCATCTTCAGATTCTTTTTTCCACCGTTGGGTCTGGATCGTTCCAGAGAGGCTCCAGAGTTTTGGACGGGAGAAGACGCAGAAGAATCTAATTTTTCATCAGGAAAGACTGAACACGACAAACACCTACAAGCCGGGACGACTAAAGAGAAAAAGCTGCTAATCAAGAAGAGGGGAGGGGGGGGGGGATCACTTGTCCTGTGTAACCTGGGTACAGTTCTTACTAGAATGACCCTTGGTTAAAGACCCTCATACACATGTAATAATGATGGTATGGGCGGTATAATCTTGATTCTCTGCCTTCGTTTTACACGTCTGTGCAGAATCACGGGGTCAGTTGGTACGCACCCTCCACCTGGAGAACACCCTAGGTTAAAACAGTAGTGATCAGTGATTATTGGTGAAATGTGAGTGAATTTATTTAAAACAATCCAATCATGCCGGGGAGAATATGATTTTATTGTCCGGGATTGAATTGGTGGTTGAGGATATGACCGAATACGTTGAGGAAATAGTTAGGTTTCGCACATATTCAATCCTCCAGTGTTCAAACAATGGTCGACATGTTTCAGCCTTATTGCCCAAGGGGTCGGTGCGGCTTTCTTCAGGACCAGGTGAGTTCTGTGTGAAGAGTGACTGAGGTCTACTCTTTAATGGAGGTCAAAATTGGACCTCTCATTTAGCTAATTTTTACCATCTCAAACGGGTACCCAGAGGCTTGAAGGAGGGGCTCCTTGTTGCTCCGCTCGCGAACACGCAGCTTGTGCTGTCTCTGCCTCTCGAGGGGCAGAGACAGCACAAGCTGCGTGTTCGCGAGCGGAGCAACAAGGAGCCCCTCCTTCAAGCCTCTGGGTACCCGTTTGAGATGGTAAAAATTAGCTAAATGAGAGGTCCAATTTTGACCTCCATTAAAGAGTAGACCTCAGTCACTCTTCACACAGAACTCACCTGGTCCTGAAGAAAGCCGCACCGACCCCTTGGGCAATAAGGCTGAAACATGTCGACCATTGTTTGAACACTGGAGGATTGAATATGTGCGAAACCTAACGATTTCCTCAACGTATTCGGTCATATCCTCAACCACCAATTCAATCCCGGACAATAAAATCATATTCTCCCCGGCATGATTGGATTGTTTTAAATAAATTCACTCACATTTCACCAATAATCACTGATCACTACTGTTTTAACCTAGGGTGTTCTCCTCCAGGTGGAGGGTGCATACCAACTGACCCCGTGATTCTGCACAGACGTGTAAAACTAAGGCGGAGAATCAAGATATACCGCCCATACCATCATTATTACACGTGTATGAGGGTCTTTTACCAAGGGTCATTCTAGTAAGAACTGTACCCAGGTTACACAGGACAAGTGATCCCCCCCCCCCCCCCCCCCCCCCTTCTTGATTAGCAGTATTTAAAGCCAAGGAACTTGGTGGGATCACTAACATTCCTTCTCCCTATTCTTGATTGCTACATAAAGAGAAAAAGCTTCAAGAATTTCGATGTCCAACGGAGAATGCGCACAGGGGGCCCCCTGAGCGCGGGAAATGGGCAACACTCCTTTTAAATTCTGCCGTAACTGCCACCACAAGTACGCGCAGAAAGCTCAGCACCCGGTTTGCAACCTTTGCTTACCGGTCAACGACTAGAGCAAGGACTGCAATGCTTGCTCTGCCTTCACACCGAAGACTATCCGTGTTAGAGAGTCGGAGAAGAGCCAACTACAGCCGCCCCTCCAAGACTTTGGGTCAGCGAGCAACGACTAGGGACAACGTCGCCGGAGAAGACTACAACTACAGTCGTAGAGATCGAGAAGAAAACTTATAACAAGGTAGTAGTCGTCGACCCCAAAAGCCCAGACAGGCCCTCGAAGGTCTGAATCAGACTCTCGGAATGCAAAGTCCTCGAAAGGGGAACAGGCGCCAAAAACATTGACTGCCACAGCTGCACCCAAGGACAAAGAGCCCTGTGGTTCCTTCGAAAAAAAACTCCCAGGTGGCGAAGACTGGCAAAGCCAAGGTTGTTTAAGCACGTCCCTGAAGCAGAACGTTAGACTTTCGAAAGAGAAGGCCCTGAAGGTTGTGTTGATGAAGAACCGAAAGCCGCTTCGACGTCAAAATACACGACAAAGGGACCAGTCGAATAGGCCGCCAATCTGGAAAGAAAGAAGAATGCTCGAGGCCAAAATGGACAACATCCTCCAGAGGAAAAAGGAGTTTGACGAAAGACTAAAAAAATTAACGATTCGTCAAACACTGACAGTAATCGTCAAATCTAAAGAGGAGGATTTCGAGGCTGAAGAACCACCGAAAAGCCCAGAAGCCCCAGAACTTCAGGTGGATGAAGACTTTTACTACGAGGAGGAGGTTGACAACCCTCTGGTCGGCATCCTCAGGGACGCAGGACCTGGAAATGGCAGGACCTCGACAGTCCAGAAGAGGGCGTAGACACGTACCCTTCGAGGCCTTCGACCGCCAGACGACATTGGAGCATACAATATAGTCTTAAAAACGCAGCAACGGCGTATGGAGTCAAACTTGAAGAAGAGAAGCAAAAATCTGACTTCCTATTGGAGACCCTACTCCCCACGCAGACCAAAATCCAGTATCTCCCAATGCTTGAAAGTGTCATGGCTCAGGGAAAGGAGGCGCTCAAGGAACCTGGCGACATGCAGGTCCGTTGCGCCAAAGACGGAGAAAAAATACCAACACTCCACAAAAGAGCCCCCGTACATCAGAGGGACAGTCCTAGCGGACTCCATTATTACGGCATCCATAAGGAAGAGGGCAAATGTGCTGACAACATCAGGGTGACCACCAGACAAGTAAAGCAGGAGGATGGACCTAACTGGGAGAAAGATGAGAAAGGAATGCAGCAATGCATTGGCGCAGGGCAAACAACGCGCCCTACTGAATAGGCACCATACGAAATCCTGGATCGATTGGGGAACTGATGAAGCATCTCTCACAAGAGTACCAAAATAGAGCAGCTACACCTCGTAGGGAGCAGGGGAAAAGATTTGGCGAACGCTTGCCTCAAGACAGCCTTGGATGGACATCCAACAGGCTGATTATGTTGGGTATCACTGAAAGAAGGCAAGCCTGGCTTAGGATCTCAGGCTTCAAACCAGAGGTTCAGCAAAACCTCCTTAGCACCCCTTTCAATGGGGAGACACTTTTTGGAGAATAGGTGGATGACCAACTCACCCAGCTTAAAAAGGTGAACGACACTGCGAGGTCGTTCACTTGTGGGGGGTCTTGCAATTCATAGGTATTAAGAGGTACCCCGTCACGGAGGCCAAACGGAAGAGGGGGAAACCAGCCTGGAACATCGCACCAGACCTTCCAGCAGTCCAGCCACGGTGATAACCAGACACCTCAGGGACACCAAAAACAAAGCTGGCACAACCAACAAAGAGGCCACTCCTTTCGTGGGAGAGGAAATGGACGTGGCCAGAACAAAAGGGGAGGCCATCAATCCACCTCTAAATAACGCCGTCACACGGCATGTGCCCACCCGCACCACACCTCCCAGGGTGGAGCACAAGAAGACCAACACAGGGTTACACGAACAACCGATTATAGAACATGTAACGCCAGTAGGAGGCAGTTTAAGTCACTACTTCAGAGAGTAGAAGAAGATAATGGAAAAGTGGATTCTGAACGTCATACAGTTCAGATACTGTATAGAACTAGAAAGTACACCAAACAGAAAACCAAAAAAGAGGACGCAGTCAGGAAACTGCTTCAAGAGGAAGTGGAAGAACTGCTCCAAAAGGAGGCCATCGAACAAGTACCTTACCAAGAAAGGAACAAGGGAGTGTACTCCACCTACTTCCTGGTACCAAAGGTGGACGAAACACTAAGACCGTCCTGGACCTCAGGTTCCTAAACAAATACATAAAGACTCAAAGTCAAAATGACGTCTCTACAGGAGGTCCTCTCCCAAATAGGAGACAGAGATTTTATGGCCACCCTAGACCTCAAAGACTCTTACGTGCACATCCCGATGAACAGGCGCCACAAACATCTGCTCAGATTTACCATCAACAAGCATCACTACCAATTCACAGCCCTAGCATTTGGCCTAAAATCCGCACCAAGGGTCTTCACAAAGTGCCTCAGGGCAGTGGCAGCACACCTAAGAGAAGTGTTCCATGTATACCCTTACCTGGACCACTGGCTAATAAAGGCAAGTTCACACAGGACATGCAGGGAACATGCCAGCGCGTGACAGACTCTGATGGACCTGGGATTCTCCATTCACTGGGGGAAATCCTCCATGGAACCAGAGCAAATAAAAATCTTCCTAGGGGCACAGATCAACACCATACAGAGCAAGGTGTTCCCCAGTGACAAAAGGACACGGGTGCTACTGGAGGAGACACGCCTCTAGCAGAAGGGGCAAGCTCTGACCGTGAGCACAGCGAGCATGGGCATGATGGCCTCATGCATACATCTAGTACCAAATGTACGCCTGCACATGAGACCATTCCAAGAATGGCTGCAAGACCAATGGTCACAAGCTACAGGGAGTTGGGAAGACCTAGTAGTTGTAACGCACGCAGTGCAGGACGAGATGCCGTGGTGGAGTTTGGAGAACATAACAAGGGAAAGCCTCTAACACCACTGAGCCCAACAGTGACCATCACCACAGACTCATCCCAGAAGGGATGGGGAGCACACATGAGCAAACTCAGTGAGGGGTCTGTGGGCCCCAGCGGATGCAGTCAAACACATCAACTACCTGGAACTGAAGACAATGTTCCACGCACTGAAAGCCTTCCAGACGAAACTGTACAACCAAAGGGTGTTGATCGAAACGGACAAAACGACGACTATGTTCTACATCAACAAACTGGGAGGAACGCAATCTCCACCGCTGTCGAACCTAGCGCAGGAGATATGGAGATGGGCCATCCCACTAAAAATAGACCTGCTAGCCATACACCTACCTGGGAAAGACCATGTGGAAGCAGACTGGCTCAGCAGACAGACATTGGCTAAATGCACAAGAAACACTAAGGCTATTCAGAAGGTGGGGAACACCGACAATAGAACTATTTGCAACACACCAGAATGCAAAATGCCAAAGCTTCGCATCCATAGACTGGTCTAGGACATTTGCTTACGCCCCCCCCCCCCCCCCCCCCCCCCCCCCGATACCCTCGATACAGAGTACTCAAGTGCAGGACCAGCAACATGACTGATCCTGGTGGCACCACAATTGGCCAGGCAGACATGGTACTCACAGATAATGGAGATGGCACAAGGTGCACCCCACAAGTTCGGAAGAAAAGACCTACAGACCATGCAAAACTGAGGTACTACACCCAGAACAGGAGAGCCTCAACCTAGCAGCATGGTTCCTGAAGACAGTTTACGCACCTGAGATTACCGGAGAGCCCCCTGCGGGTACTACGAGAGGCAAGGAGGCCTAGCACACGAAGGTGCTATTTGGCAAACTGGATAAGGTTCACACAATGGTGCAGCAAGAAAAAGCTACACAAAGATGACAAGGGAGTCAACAGTGCTAAGGTACCTCACGTACCTGCTGAAGGCAAAGCTAAGCTCATCCTCACTGAGTACACCTAGCAGCAATTGTGGCCTACACAAGAGGAGAGACTGGCAAGAGTTTCTTCACGTCACATAGTAAAGAGGTTCATGGAAGGGGCAAAAAGGATTGCGCCTCCTAAGAGGATGCCGCCACCAGCATGGAACCTTAACCTAGTCCCGACTGAGCTCATGAAGGTGCCTTTTGAACCGCTTCATAAGGCTTCCCTGCAAATGCCAACCATGAAAACAGCCTTCTTGGTGGCTATCACCTCCCTGTGAAGGGTGAGAACTACAGGCGCCAACGCTACAAGAACCCTACATCCAAATTCACAATGATATGGTGGTGATAAGAATGCACCCACACTTCATGCCAAAGGTGGTGTCGAGGTTTCATATCAACCAAACGGTTCAAATACCAAGTTTCTTTCAAAAACCAACCAAGAGCGCAGAGAGGACACCCCACACTCTGGACGATAGAAGGGCAGTAATGCACTACATAGAAAGAAACACAGGAGGACAAAACAGTTCTTTGTGTCTTGCACAAGCAGTTTCCTTGGTAGACCAGTAACCAAGGGGACCATCGCACAAACTATTCAATTCTGCCACTAACAAGCAGACAAGAGCTTGCGGAGTGGGGCGCGTGCCCACTCAACTAGGAAAAAAGGGAGCTACAATAGCCTTCCTGGCTAATACACCCAATCTGAAAGAAACAGGTTAGTATTAGATTTCTTACCTTAGAATTTCCCCAGGCGTCAGACTGGATCCAGAAACTTTTGCGTAGCCAGTACCATTGCGCTGCGGTAGGCGTCTGATGCAAGCAACTCGCGCTCCGGCAGTCTGCCGCACGAGGTCCCGGTCCGCAAGGAGGTCGAGGGACCAGGTGCCGGGTTGGAGCCACCATAGCTCCGGGAGTTGTCATCGGTCTTCGGGCTCGAAGTCCTCAGGTAGGGGACACAAGAAGTGACACGGCCGGGGGTTTGGGTGACACTGTGCTCGTGGCTCTGCCGGAGCCGCAGGCGTCGTGGCCTGCTTCATACCCGTTGGTCCCTGGGCAGAGCGTGACGCCGGGGGAGATCGAGGCCTTCCTCACGGCCATGAGGTCGCTCACTCCTTTGTCAGGCTCCGTGGTACCTTTGGCCCCAGCGGGGTCCGACAGGGGGCCCCAGCGGGGGCCGCAGGCCCGCAGGATCTGGATCCGGGTCGTCGCCGGTCGGCCTTACGACCTTGACTCTGCCCCCCAGGGTGTCGCTACCATCCCAGATTCCCTCCCTCGATTCGGGCTCGACGCCGATGGCAGATTTCTACTTCTATGACGCGGCCCATCCTTTGGCCCCGAGTTTCAGGAGATGGGTGGCGAGGGGGATTGGGAGGGGTCTGAGGACACTCTGGCACAGGAGTGCAAGTCTTATCAGGACTTGACAGGTGAGCTAGTGGAGGCCAGTGGCCTAGAACCTTGCCAGACACTGGTTTTGTCTCCTACTGTGGCTATGGAGGAAGGGGCTGCCTATAGTGTGGTGCGGGCGGCCAAGGCCTTGGGCCTGGAGCTCCCCATTGCGGCCGTGAGGACTAACCTCACTGAGGTCCTTAAACCGCAATCCAGCTCGGCCGAGCCTCTGCTGCCGTTTAATGAGGCCTTGTCTGCTGTTCTTCTGGGCACTTGGTCCAAGCCCACTACAGGTCAGCCTGTAGATAGGAACGTGGCCAGACGCCACCGCCTGGCTCTGGGCGACCCTTGCTTCCTGTCCACCCACCCCACCCCAGAGAGCCTGGTCATCCAGGCCTCTAACTCCCAGACCGCATTCCTGACGGCTCCCCCCGATCGGGAAACCCAGAGGTATGCGCAATATGGGAAAAAGGTATTCTCCTCCCAGAGTTTGGGGTTGCGGTCAGTCAGCACCGCATGCCTCTTGGGCCGTTACAGTCACTCTCTGTGGGACACGGTTGCAGACGTGCTGCCACAATGTCCGGAGGGGGTCCGGACTAAACACGCCCAAGCCCTTGCGGAGGGTCAAGATGCGGCATGATATTCCATCCGGTGTGGGCTGGATACCACGGACTCACTGGGCAGAGCGATGGCAACGACGGTGGCTATTTGTCGCCACGCCTGGTTGACATCCGCCAACTTTTCGGCTGATGTCAAACACCCTTATGGACATGCCGTTTGATGACCGTCTCCTCTTTGGCGACAAGGCAGACCATGCGCTCGAGTGCTTTAACCCCTTCGGGGCTAATGACGAGCTGGGCTCGTCATGGCGCTTACCTGCGCTGCGCTGATGACAAGGCCAGCTCGTAATCAGCCCCACCCTCGGAAGCGCTGGCGCTCCCCCCGAGGTTCTCTGATCTTGGTTGTTTTGCTGGGGGCGGCAGCGGAACAGCTTCCGCTGCCGCCCCCGCCCCCCCCCCTACCCATGGGAATCCCTGATGACGTCAGCGCGCGCTGACATCAGGGATTCCCTGCACTCGGGAAGCCATTTGCTTCCTGAGCGCCGGTGGAAAAGGTAGGTTTTTGGACTCCGGCAGGGGTTTGGGGCAGCGAAGAGGCATCAGGGGAGAGGAAAGATTTTCCTCTCCCCTGATGTCTCTTTGCAGGGCATTTCTGCCTCACGATCGCGCACAGCGTCGCGATCGTGCGGCGGAAATGACCCCACTAGCACCAGGGATTTAAATTTAGTTTATAGGAAGCGACCCCTTGGGCAAGGGTCGCTTCCAGGCGGGGTCTGATTATGTTGTTTTTTTGCCCCCCCCCCGGGGGCAAATCGGCCTGTTTTTTGGCCGTTTTTCCCCCAGGGGGGGCCAGAAATTTCCCACTAGCACCAGGGATTTTTGTTGGGGCAATGTGTTTGTTTTGGGAAGCAACCCCTTGGGTAAGGGTCGCTTCCAGGTGGCCATGATTGTGTTTTTGTTTTTCTGTCCACCTTGGGGGCAAATCGGCCCGTTTTTTTCTTTTTCTGCCGTTTTGTCCCCAGGGGGCGCAGAAAATGCCCACTAGCACCAGGGAATTTAAATTTTGTTTTTAGGAAGTGATCCCTTGGGCAAGGAGTAGTGCTTGGATGGCGGTGTGTGTGGAGTGGTGCTTGGCTTGCAGTGTGCGTGGAGTGGTGTTTGGCTGGCGGTGCGTGTGGAGTGGAGCTTGGCTGGATGGTGTGCATGCAGTGGTACTTGGCTGTCTGTGCACGGAGTGCTGCTTTGGTGGTGTGTGTGGAGTGGTACTTGGCTGTCGGTGTGCGCTGAGTGGTGTTTGGCTGGCGGTGTGCGTGGAGGGGTACTTGGCTATCTATGCACGGAGTGGTGCTTGGCTGGCGGTGTGTGTGGAGTGGCGCTTGGCTGGTGTGTGTGGAGTGGTACCTGGCTGTCTGTGCACGGAGTGGTGCTTGGCTGGTGTTTGTGGAGTGCTACTTTGCTGTCTGTGCACAGTGGTGCTTGGCTGGCGGTGTGTGTGGAGTGGCGCTTGGCTGGCGGTGTGTGTGGAGTGGCGCTTGGCTGGATGGTGTGCGTGGAGTGGTACTTTGCTGTCTGTGCACGGAGTGGTGCTTGGCTGGCGGTGTGTGTGGAGTGGTACTTGGCTGGCGGTGTGCGCTGAGTGGTGGTTGGCTGGCGGTGTGTGTGGAGTGGTACTTGGCTGGCGGTGTGTGTGGAGTGGTGCTTGGCTGGCGGTGTGTGTGGAGTGGTGCTTGGCTGGCGGTGTGTGTGGAGAGTGGCGCTTGGCTGGCGGTGTGTGTGGAGAGTGGCGCTTGGCTGGCGGTGTGTGTGGAGAGTGGCGCTTGGCTGGCGGTGTGTGTGGAGAGTGGCGCTTGGCTGGCGGTGTGTGTGGAGAGTGGCGCTTGGCTGGCGTGTGGAGAGTGGCGCTTGGCTGGTGTGTGGAGAGTGGCGCTTGGCTGGTGTGTGGAGAGTGGCGCTTGGCTGGTGTGTGGAGAGTGGCGCTTGGCTGGTGTGTGGAGAGTGGCGCTTGGCTGGCGGTGTGCGTGGAGTGGTGCTTGGCTGGCGGTGTGCGTGGAGTGGCGCTTGGCTGGCGGTGTGCGTGGAGTGGCGCTTGGCTGGATGGTGTGCGTGGAGTGGTACTTTGCTGTCTGTGCACGGAGTGGTGCTTGGCTGTCTGCGCACGGAGTGGTGCTTGGCTGGCGGTGTGTGTGGAGTGGCGCTTGGCTGGATGGTGTGCGTGGAGTGGTACTTTGCTGTCTGTGCAAGGAGTGGTGCTTGGCTGGCGGTGTGTGTTGAGTGGTACTTGGCTGTCGGTGTGTGCGCTGAGTGGTGTTTGGCTGGCGGTATGCGTGGAGGGGTACTTTGCTATCGATGCACGGAGTGGCGCTTGGCTTGCGGTGTGCGTGGAGTGGCGCTTGGCTTGCGGTGTGCGTGGAGTGGCGCTTGGCTTGCGGTGTGCGTGGAGTGGCGCTTGGCTTGCAGTGTGCGCGGAGTGGTACTTGGCTGTCTGTGCACGGAGTGGTGCTTGGCTGGCAGTGTGTGCGGAGTGGTACTTTGCTGTCTGTGCACGGAGTGGTGCTTGGCTGTCTGTGCACGGAGTGGTGCTTGGCTGTCTGTGCACGGAGTGGTGCTTGGCTGTCTGTGCACGGAGTGGTGCTTGGCTGTCTGTGCACGGAGTGGTGCTTGGCTGTCTGTGCACGGAGTGGTGCTTGGCTGTCTGTGCACGGAGTGGTGCTTGGCTGTCTGTGCACGGAGTGGTGCTTGGCTGTCTGTGCACGGAGTGGTGCTTGGCTGTCTGTGCACGGAGTGGTGCTTGGCTGTCTGTGCACGGAGTGGTGCTTGGCTGTCTGTGCACGGAGTGGTGCTTGGCTGTCTGTGCACGGAGTGGTGCTTGGCTGTTTGTGCACGGAGTGGTGCTTGGCTGTTTGTGCACGGAGTGGTGCTTGGCTGTCTGTGTGTGTGGAGAGGTACTTGGCTGTCTGTGTGTGTGGAGAGGTACTTGGCTGTCTGTGTGCGCTGAGTGGTGTTTGGCTGGCGGTGTGCATGGTCTGGTGCTTGGATGGTGGTGTGGGTGGACTGGCGCTCGGCTGGCGGTGTGCGAGTACTAACTTTCTGTTGGTCACTACACACACTGCTAGTTGAGTGACACTCTACGCAGTCCATCATTTTGTGTAGTTGCTGTGGCAGATACGTAAGTGATGGGCCCTTGAATGGCGCTGTCTGCTGGTGTGAGTGTTGTAATGTGATGGGTCCGCGGCTGGCGGTGGGTGGGCCAAAGGCCTGTGACTAAGGCAGGGGGGCTTAACTTGTAAAACTTACATACTACTTTTTTCAAAATTCATTTTTGGCCTGTTCTGCTTTGGGGCACCCACATAAGTGAGGTATCCTTTTACTAGGGAGAACAAGGGGAACGCTGGGTGGTAGGACATTTTTGCCGGCACAGAGATCCCACGCAAAAAAGTTTGGAAAAGTGATATTTGTACCTAATTTTCAGGTTTGCAAGGAGTTCTGGGTAGGAAAATATTGGGGGACCCACGCATGCCATACCTCCCTGGACTCCCCTGGGTGTCTACTTTTCAGAACTGTTTAAGTTTGGTACTTTCCAAAGAATACCACCGAGCCCCGGGCCAAAAACTCAGGTCCAAATCCCTGCCCCCCCCCCCACGCTGGGTGGGTGGAAAATTGTTGATCCACGCAGATGCCAGAACTTTCCACCACAAATGTGAGGAGAATGTTTTTTTTTTTTTGTCAAATTCTTAGCTTTGCAAGGTATTCTGGTTAACAAAACCTGGGGGTAGGCAGTCGAGTCACCCCATCCTGAATTCCCCTGGGTGTCTAGTTTTCAAAAATGTATAGGTTTGCTAGGTTTCCCTAGGTGCTGGCAGAGCTAGGGCTCAAAAACAAAAGGTAGTCTCTTTGTCCAAAAAGCGCAAGATTTCATTGGGAAATTGAGGTGCGTCTACGTTGCGTTTTGCGCTGTTTCATGGCTGTGGATCCCCTTTCTGCCCCTCTTTATGATGTTCTCTTCCTTCTTTCTCTTGCCCAGCTGGGCTCTGCTCTGGGCACTATCAATGGCTACCTTTCTGCCCTCTTAAGGCTACCTGATCAGCCTTCTTTGTTAAAGTCCCCGGTTAATAGGTTCTTAAAGGGCATCACTCATATGTTCCACCTTGTTCCTTTTGTGATGCCTCAGTGGGATTTGAACCTTGTACTAACTTTTCTGATGTGCGCTCCCTTCGAGTCACTTCATAACGGTCCTCTCTGTCTTCTTACCCTTAAGACTGTTTTCCTGTTTGCCATCGACTCTCCCAGGAGAGTGAGTGAGCTCAAGGCTTTCATCCAAGCCTCCCTTCCTTTCTGTCCATCCGGACAAGGTTGTGTTGCGTACAAGACCCTCTTTCCTGCCCAAGGTAGTCACAGCCTTCCACATCGGGCAGTCCATCACCTTGCCCACCTTCTTTCTGCCTCCTCATCCCTCTAAAGAGGAAGAGCGGCTCCACCGTCTGGACCCAAAACGTGCGCTCTTTCTATTTGGATCGCACACGCCAGTTCTGGGTGGATGACCAACTCTTTGTTGGTTACGTGGGCGCTAAGAAGGGACAGGCGGTGCACAAACGGACCATTTCGCGGTGGGTCGTCTTGTGTATCAAAGCATGCTACTCTTTAGCTAAGAAGGAGCCTACTGTTGGGCTGAGGGCTCATTGCACTCTGGACACGGCAGACACTACTGCCTGGACAGCCAAGTCTGGAGGGATGGCTTCTTTGGCCGTTCTGTCCTCCAGGACTTTCTGGTGTGATCATTGGTTCGCAGACCCACCACTGGGGTTGGCATTGCTGGGGTATCTATTCTAAGGTAAGGAATCTAATACTAACCTGTTTCTTTCAGATGCACAAGTTACCTTCAGTAACTATATCTGTAAGAAACAGTAGTTGGTATTCGATACCTTACCGCCCCACCCATCCTCCCCGTTCTGCGAACCGATATCTAGGGTTAAGGTCATCCTCTTTCAGGGCCCTAGTTTCATGGCACTAGTGTTGGTTTTTATCATGGCTCTGCATTTCTGGCACGGAAAAGCTGTGTATAAGAACTGACGTCAGCGCGCGAAAGCAGCGTCTAAGTACTCCGGCGACGTCATTCCGTCAATGCCTACCGACGCGCAAGGGAAGTGATACGCAAAAGTTTCCGGATCCAGTCTGACGCCGGGGTCCACGCCATGTGCGTGGACCCCGGAGCAATCAAAAATAATCTCTAAAGTGTCGAAAAAATGCAGAACTGCACAGACACTTAAGAGAGAATTTAAAGACATATAATGCAGCCTATAAAAGGCTACACTGTCCAGTACTTCAGCTAGAAATTCCACCAAAAATCCACAAAACCAGCAAAGCCTGTCCAGATTTCCTTTGTCTTCAGTACAAACCCCTCTGGAAGATAGAGAGGAAGACATGGACAGACAAGCCCCATAGGCTGCCATTATGTGGCTCAGAATAGGATACTGTGCCTTTAAGAGAACTTTCCAGAACTTCACAGTATCCCAGAATGCCTTGCAGGTCTCTCTTACTTTCAGTTCTTTTTGAAGGCGTAACACGCCCGACCTGTAGCATTCTTTACATGAACATCTCTCCACCGGGGAGGAGGGCGGGCGCTTATGACTATAACAGAGATACCCCTACTACAGAACTGGAGTTACAGAAAAGAAACTACTCCTTCTGTAGTAGGGGATCTCTGTGTATAGTCCTAATCTAGTGAATAGAATGGCAAGCCCATCCCCACACCAAAGCGGCGGTGGAGAAAAGAAACCAACACCACTATTGTGCGAACAAATTCCGCAGCAAGGCCTGTCCAACCTGAGCATCTGCCCTGGCATCAGTGTCCAGACAGTAATGCTTAGCAAAGGTATGAACGGACTTTCAACACCCTCCTAACATCCAGGGAATGGAGAGACCTTTCCGCTGGAGATGAAGGATTCTGAAAAAACGTAGGCAAAGTTATGGTCTGGTTGACATGAAAATCAGAAATAACATTGGGAAGAAATTTAGGGTGAGTATGCATAACCACCTTAGCAGCATGAAATACAGTATAAGGTTCTTGGCAACACAACGCCTGAATTTCACTCGCCCTGCGGGCCGATGTAATGGCCACGAGGAACGCCGCCTTCCAGGACAGGTGCTGCAACGCAGCCTTATGAATAGGTTCAAAAGGCTCCTTCATCAACCTGGACAGCACCACATTCAGTTCCCATGAAGGCGAAGGAAGCCTGACAGGAGGGAATACTTTCTTCAAGCCTTCCAGAAAATCTTTGATCACCGGGATCTGGAAGAAGGGCATTTCCTGTAGGCAGTCAATGCAGCAAGATGAACCTTATTGGAGTGAACATTAAGGCCAGACTGCGCCAAATGTAGAAGGTAGGGAAGGATGACATCTTCCTTGCACGTCGTCGGGTCATGGTTCTTGGACTGGCACCAGATACAGAACCTCTTCCACTTGTAGGCATAGGAAGTCCGAGTGGAAGGTCTCTTAGACTCCTTCAGTATGTCCATGCAATCTTCAGGCAGATTCAGATGGCCATATTGCACTCTCTCAGGAGCCATGCTGCCAAACTCAAAGACTAGCGGTTGGGGTGCAACATCTGCCCCCTGAACTTCGAGAGAAGGTCCGGCCTGCACGGCAGCAGAATGTGAGGAAGGAGAGACAGGTGAAGCAGGTATGTGAACCACCACTGTCTGGGCCATTGCGGGGAAATGAGTATCATCCGAGCCCTGGACCGGGCCAGCTTGATGAGCACCGCCGGAATCAGGGGAATGGGTGGAAAAGCGTACAGAAAGCTGTTCGACCAGTTGATCCATAACACATTCCCCAGTGTCCCCTGCTGGTAGTACCTGGAGGCGAAGTCTCGGCATTTGCTGTTTTCGGCGGTGGCGAGCAGATCTACGTTTGGAGTCCCCCACCTTGCGAAGACTTCTCCTGGTACTTCGTCGTTTATGACCCATTCCTGGTTTTCCTGAATCAGTCTGCTCAGTGCGTCTGCCTGAACATTCTGCACACCTGGCAGATGGGTAACCGTCATCGTCAGTCCTCTGGCCAGAAGCCAGTGCCAGATCGCCTGTGCCTCCTGTGACAGTGCGTGATCTCGAACCCCCCTGCTTGTTGAGGGAATACATCGTGGTCGTATTGTCTGTCTGTACAAGCAGAGAGTTGGTCCGGAAGGACGGATGAAAGGCCTTCAGTGCCAAGTGAACAGCTCTGAGTTCCAGGAAATTGATGATACGTTGTCTCCATCGGGGACCACGTTCCTTGAATCCGTAGGTTCCCGGAGTGCGCTCCCCAGCCCTGGAGAGACTCATCCGTCAGTCTGCGTGGGAATTTCCTTGTGGAACAGAACTCCTCTGAGGAGATTCTCCGCTGAACACCACCACTTCAGAGACTGAAGAGCATGCAGAGACAGTCGTATCTTGTCGGCCCAAGATCCTTTCCTCTGATCTTCCAAGCACTCCTGCAGCGGTCTCATGTGCAGCCGTGCGTGCGGCGTCCGGAAGATACAAGAGCCCATTGATCCCAGTAGAGAAGACAGTCCTCACTGTTGTAGATGGAGTGGTCATAAGAGCCTGAGCCTTTCGAAGGAGTGATAATCGTCGCTCCTCCGAAGGAGACACGCTTGCTGACAGCGTTATAATGGAGGCTCTCAAGTACTGTATGCATTGAACCGGAGTCGGGACAGACTTGGATATGTTGATGTGCAACCCCAGCTTGTTCAAGAGCACGCACGTCTTCTGGAAGTGTGCTCGAGCTTCAAAGGAGGATGCCTTGATCAGCCAATCGTCCAGGTACGGGTAGACAAACACCTTGTTCTTTCTCAGGTGTGCCGCTACCACCGCCATGCACTTCGAGAACGTTCTCGGTGCAGACTTTAGTCCCAATGGGAGTTCAGTGTATTGATAATGATTGGCGCCGACTTGGAACCGCAGGAACTTCCTGTATGTGTGCAATGGGCACATGGAAGTACGCATCCTGTAGGTCTATAGCACATAGCCAGTCTCCCTGTTGCAACTGAGGATAATTCTGATGCAACGACTGTGAGAAGTTGGCCTGATATGCAGTGCTCACTATTCTAGTGATCACTATGTATCAGTCCAAACAACCCTTATTGATTGGTTGTAAGTCAACCTTATAGACCAGCTATCCTAGTAGCGTGGATACGAGCAGTCTAAGGCTAAAGACTCGAGAGGGCGTGTTAAGCCAGCTGTTATACCACACATGTATCCCTTGAACACCAAGTGAAAGGACACCACACAAGTGTTAAGAAAATAAACAATGTATTTATTAGAATCACAACAGCCCTGTACTCTTTGAGGACAGGGTACTAAGCACAAAACAACACTTACGAAAATACTTAAGTTAGCACAGTATATACAAATGCCCGAGGGGCACGGAAAACCATATACTCTGAAAGTGGAATGCGAAATTACTAGCAGGTAAGTACAGTACTAATAGGCTTTGGAATCGCTAGGACTTGACTATAGAATCTTTAGATTACTTCTAGGAGGCCCAGGGGACTCGGGTGCAGAGTGTGCACTCTCACGCGTGATGCGGGACAAAGTCTATGGTGGCTAGTAAATGCAAAGTTAGTGTTCTCGGGCGAACCCGACCTGGTAGGAGGAAAACGAAAGTGGATTCTGACCCTCGGATAGTGAGGCTATGCTGGGGCACCAAAATGCCGAAGTTACCTAGCCCAGGGGCTGCAGCTGCATAGGACTCAAAAGACGTCGGGAATCCTCGTAGACGGACCAGGAGCCTGGAAGAAAGATGCTGGCAGGCGACCAGTGAAGAGAGTTCGAAGTGATCCAAGCCTGGATCTTGAAGATGGATGACACCTGAAAGCAGAGGGGACCAAGTTTGTGACTACTAGCCAGTAGTCAGGTGGCACCAGGAGGGCACCGGATGGTAGTCACCTCGACTAGGTGAGTGGGCGACGCTGGGCTCTGCAGATCTCACGGACCAGGAGGCGTTGTCGGCGACCAGGATGGAGGAGCGAACTGTCCCACGATGGATGAAGCTGTCGGCGTCGCTGGACCCAGGATTGGGCAACAAAGCCTTGGCTAATTCAAGCCCACGCGGTGGACCTAAAATGGTGTCTGGAGTGGACCAGGAGGGTCCGGGGTGCTCCCCTTTTGGAAGGGAACAAGGGCCAGTCTGGAGCAACCAGACCAGCAGCAGTGATGTAGTCGGGTGTCGTTAAGAAGGCCACAAGCCAGCGGGCTAGTAGCCAAACAACGCGGTGAGCAGCAAAAAGCAGAAGGGCCCCACGCAGATCGTGGAGATGCTGGGAGGCTGAACTTCGGTGCTGGAGCTGCTCAGGGTCGGGGCTTCTCGGACCCCAAAGCACTCACCAGAGGATCCCTCGGCGGTCGTGCTGGAAAGAAGTCGTGCAGTCTTGAAGATGGCCGGTCCCTCGGTCTCGTCGCACCCACGGTTCTCAGCTTTGCTGTAGAGGTGGGTAGAGGTCAGAGGTGCCAGGGAAGCCGGTTCTCGTCGAGCTGGGGTGTCGGATTCCGGAGGAAGGACTTGCAGCAGACCGCAGTGTTCTTAAGATGGGGCCTGCGGATGCAGGGTGACTACTCCTTAGTCACAAGGGAGAATCTTGAAGAAGAAATCTTGAAGTCCTTTCGTAGAAAGTCGTGTCTTGATTCCAAAGATCTAATTTGAACAGGGGGCCCGCTCCTATCTTTATACTAAGAAAAGGGGCTGACCCGGTGACTAGGTCCTGCCTATGGGTGGGACTAGGAGGGGGGTGGTTACACCCCTCTCCCATGCCGGACTTTCCCCAGGCCAGGGGCTGGTGTGCCCCTGGAACTGGTTCTGGCCGGCCTATGCGTAGTGAGCACCGGGGTGCCACTCAGCAGTCACCTTCCTGTAAAGCCCTGCCTACCCAGGATACACAAAACCCTGTCTGGGATGGTGCTAGCACCGCCCCTGACAGGAAACCCTTTGTCCAAGCTCTCCTCGCTGGAAGGACTCTCAGCAGCAGGAGGTCAGACTCGTGTCTGTGGTGGCAGCATCCATTTTGTGGAGCTGAGGCTTCGTTTAACTTTAACCGGGGTTCACAGTTACATACATGTCGTGTCCCTCTAGAAGGGTGGAATGCTAACCCCGTCGCCAGAATTGGCGAGGGGTTAGTATTCCAATTCGTATGACCCCTTACTCGACATGTTTTGATAAAGCAGTACCAAAGATAGCATTTAACCGCGAGGATTATAATGCACTTAAGAGTATATGGTATGCGTTATCATGGAACAGCTATTAGGACTTGGTTCCGCAAGCTGCAGACAGGCCCAGCTCATGCCAGAGCACCATCTCACGATTCCAAGCACTCTGCCTTCAGGATTGTCAAGGCCTGCCATAGGAGTAACTGATAGGAATCTGTGTGTCCATTTTTAGGGTTAGATATAGGTATACTATATCTACAGCAAAGGGTGATTACACGACTTTGCCCCAGCTGTCATGCAGCCAGTTGTGTCAAATTTAGGAGGCCAGCCAGGGGTGGCATAATACATGCTTCAGCCCCTGGTAGGCCCTGGGTACACCTAAGCCCTGAGTTACAGGGTCTGATAAGGTGGCCCAGTACCAATTGGTAAATGCACCTAGGGTACATGTTGTAATTTAAAGAGAGAACAGCCAGGCTGTGGGTCTGATTGGCAGGCCCACAGCCAGAGAAAGTCGTAAACCAGTGAAACAAAAGCAAAAAATCTGGGTGATCATAGGATTGCAGACCCTACTCTCCTACATGACCCCCCCCCCAAACTTTGGGACAATAAGCTAACCTTGACCAGGTGAGTCTTCTTGTTCTAAGTGGAAATATCTGGAGAGCCCATCGGCATTGCCATGATTAGTACCAGGTCTATGTTCCACTGTAAAGTCCATCCCCTGTAGGGAAATGGACCACCTAAGCAGTTTGGGGTTTTCACCCTTCATCTGATTTAGCCACAAGAGGGGCTTATGGTCGGTCTGAATCTTGAAGTGAGTGCCAAACAAGTATGGCCTCTGCTTCTTCAGGGCCCAAACCACAGCAAAGGCCTCCCTCTCAATAGCTGACCAATTCTTCTCTCTGGGGGTCAGCCTTCTGCTTATAAAAGCAATGGGCTGGTCTTGGCCATCAAAATTCAGTTGAGATAGAACAGCTCCCACACCCAACTCAGAAGCATCTGTTTGGACAATGAATGGTTTGGAGTAGTCTAGACTCTTGAGGATAGGTGCTGTGCACATGGCCTGCTTTAGGTCATCGAATGCTTTTTGACAGCCTGCTGTCCACTGAACCTTTTTTGGCATTTTCTTACTTGTCAGTTCATTTAATGGAGTCACAATTGATCCATAGTTCCTGACAAACTTTCTGTAGTAACCAGTCAGGCCCAAGAAAGCTCGAACCTGAGTCTGGGTGGTTGGAGGAGCCCAGTCCCTGATTGACTGTATTTTGCTCTCCAGTGGCTGAACCTGGCCTCCACCTACAAGGTGGCCCAGGTACACAACCTGTGTCTGCCCTATCTGGCACTTGGTGGCCTTGATAGTGAGGCCTGCTGCTTGCAGAGCCTCTAACACTTTCCTCAGGTGGACCAGGTGATCCTCCCAGGTGGAGCTAAAGACAGCAATATCATCAAGATATGCTGCACAGAAATCATCCAGCCCAGTGAGGACATGATTCACCAACCTTTGGAAGGTGGCAGGTGCATTTTTCAGACCAAAGGGCATTACCACAAATTGATAATGCCCACCAGGGGTTGAAAATGCTTTCTTGGGCTTGGCATCCTCAGCTAACCTGATTTGCCAATACCCAGCTGTCAGGTCAAATGTGCTTAAGTAGTTGGCAGAAGCCAATCTATAAGCTCATCTGCCCTTGTTATTGGGTGGGCATCAGTCTTAGTGACTGCATTGAGACCCCTGTAGTCTACGCAGAACCTCATCTCTTTCTTACCACTCTGGGTGTGAGGTTTTGGCACTAGAACTACTGGACTAGCCCAAGGGCTATCTGAGGGTTCAATGACTCCCAACTCCAACATTTTCTGCACTTCAGTTTTGATGCAGTCTCTAACATGATCAGGCTGCCTGTAGATTTTACTCTTGACTGGCAGGCTGTCACCAGTGTCAACCTCATGGGTGCACCAATTGGTCTGACTGGGTGTCAGAGAACATATGTCTGAAAGACTGAAGAACCTGTTTACAGTCTTTCTGTTGATGCTCAGAGGCTGCCACAAAAGACAACACCATCTACTGACCCATCATCCGGATTCTGAGTGAGCAGGTCTGGGAGAGGGTCACTCTCTTCCTCCTGTCCCTCATCTATGGCCATGAGCAAGCTCATGTCCTTCCTGTCGACATATGCTTTGAGCCTGTTGACATGGAGCACCCTGTGGGGGCTCCTGGGAGTTCCAAGGTCCACCAGGTAGGTGACCTCTCCCTTTTGCTCAAGAATTGTGTGGGGCGCAGACCATTTGTCTTTGAGTGCTGCTGGGGCCACTGGCTCCAACAACCACACCTTCTGTCCAGGCTGATAAACAGTCAGGACAGCCTTTTGGTCATGCCAAGCTTTTTGGAGTTCTTGACTGGCCTTAAGGTTTTCAGATGCCTTCTCCATATACTCAGCCATCCTGGAGCGGAGACCAAGTACATAGTCCACTATGCTGGTTGCAGGCTTTTTGAGAGGTCTCTGCCATCCTTCCTTCACCAAGCACAGGGGTCCTCTTACAGGATGCCCATACAAAAGTTCTAAAGGGCTGTAGCCAACCCCCTTCTGTGGGACCTCTCTGTAAGCAAACAGAAGGCAGGGAATCAGGACATCCCATCTACGCCTGAGCTTTTCAGGTAGTCCATGAATCATCCCTTTTAGGGTCCTGTTGAACCTTTCAACAAGCCCATTGCATTGTGGATGATAGGGTGTAGTGAATTTGTAATTGACACCAAATTCCTTCCACATAGCAGTTAAGTAGCTTGACATGAAGTTTGCACCTCTGTCAGAGACAACCTCCTTAGGGAAGCCCACTCTGGAGAACACTCCAACTAGGGCCCTTGCCACTACAGGTGCTGTAGTGGTCCTAAGTGGAATAGCTTCAGGATACCTGGTGGCATGATCCACTACCACCAGTATAAACTTGTGCCCTTATGCTGTCGGGTTCCATTGGACCAACAATGTCAATCCCCACTCTTTCAAAGGGCACCCCCACAACAGGCATTGGTATAAGGGGGGCCTTTGTTGTGCCACCTGACTTACCACTGGCTTGGCAAGTGACACAGGAGCGACAAAACTCCTTGGTATCCTCATTCATGTGAGGCCAGTGAAAGTGTGAGACAAGCCTGTCCCAAGTCTGTCTGGCCTAAGTGACCTGCTAAGGGAATCTCATGGGCCAAGGTAAGGAGGAAACCTCTCTGAGACAAGGGGATAACCAGCCTCCTGGCCATGCCAGGCTTGGGGTCTCTTGCCTCAGTGTACAGGAGTCCATCTTCCCAGTATACCTTGTGGGTACCTGTGGCGTTCCCAGCAGCCTCAGCAGCAGCCTGCTGTCTGAGGGGTTCAAGAGAGGGGCAGTCTAACTGGTCCTTCCCCAGGTCTTCCCTTGAGGGGCCACCTGAACCCAGAAATTCAACTTGATCAAGTTCGAACTCTTTAGGCTCAGTTTCCCTCAATTCCTGTAGGTCAGCCTCCTCTGAGACTTGATCCACAACCTGGGGCAAGGGGGAAGGCAATGCCTTAACCCTACTGCTCTTCTTCTTGGAAGGTGTCTGGTCCATTGTTCCAGGATCCAGCACCTGTTCAGTGGGGCATCTTCTGGCCTGTGACCTAGTCACAGCAAGCACATGTGCTGGCAAGCCTAACATCTCCATGTGAGTCCTATGCTCCACTTCTGACCATTGTGATGACTCCAAATCATTGCCCAACAAACAATCTACTGGGAGGTCTGAACTAACAACAACCTTCTTCTGGCCATTTACCCCTCCCCAGGAGAAAGCAACAATTGCCATACTATGACTGGTAGTGACATTGCTTGCATTGGTCACCAGGAAATCTGTACCTGGCATGATCTGTCCAGGGTCCACAAAGTTAGGTGTCACCATTGTGACACTGGCACAAGTGTCCCTATAGGCCTGAGCCATTTTTCCATTTATCAAAGGTGTCTGCCTGTATTTGCCCAAAGTATTGGGACTTATATCAGGGTATATATCCACATCCCCTGTACAGACAAGGACAGCCGGAGTGAGTGTGCCAACTAAGTTGTCATACCCCTCAGAACCCAAGGTTAACCCAACTAAACCCTTGGGAGGTGCACTACCACTGCTGACTGTACTAGGGGGCACAGGTGCCTTAGGGGCTGCAGTGGCAGGAGTCTGCCCTCCTCCTTTCTTGGTGCACTCACTAAACCAGTGAGTTTTACTTTTGCAGTATTGGCACCACCTTTTAGATTGGCCTTCTTGATTCTTCTTTTTCTGGGAAGCCTGACCCCCACCCTCTTTGGGTTGTTGGGGACCTGTTGAAGACTTCTGGTCATTTTCACCCTTAATCTTTACCCTTCTGGTCTGCTTTCTTCTGACCACCCTGGTTCTGGCCCTGGTTTTGCTTAACTCTTGTTCTGACCCATCTGTCTGCCTTCTTTCCCAATTCTTGGGGAGAGGTCAGATCCAAGTCAACAAGATGCTGATGCAACAACTGGTTCTGACAATTGTTTAAAATTTGTTCTCTCATGATCAAATTGTACAATCCTGTATAATCAGTAACCTTACTGCCCAGCAACCAGCCCTCCAAAGCCTTAGTGGCACAATCTACAAAGTCAGACCAATCCTGAGACTGAATTTTCTGGGTATCCCTGAACAGCAACCTGTACTGCTCAGTGGTTAGGCCAAACACATCAATCAGTGTGTTTTTCAGGACTTGGTAATTATTGGCATCCTCAGCTCTAGTAGTGAGGAGCTTGTCTCTACCTTTACCTTCAAAGGAGAGCCACAAGATAGCTGCCCACTGACTTTGGGGAACACCCTGCACAGCGCAGGCCCTCTCCAAAGCAGTTATCCATTTGTGGATGTCATCCCCTTGTTTAAAGGGGGGCACTATCTTATACTCGGGTGTCTTGTATCAACTCCTTTCCCTATTGCTAGGTATAATGCTGCCACCAGTGGGAACTGTCCCACTCAATTCTTGCTCTCTAGCAAAGGCAAGCCTTTCTTTGGCCAGGGCAAGTTCTTCCCTTTCAATCCTCAGATTGACTTCCCTTTCTTTAGCTTCATACACTCTCCTCTGAGGGGATGTCATCCCTCTGTGAGAAGAGTGTTGAGAGCCATTGGTTCGAATGGATCTGTTAGAGCCTCTGGATAGAGACCTAACTCGTCCATTCCCAATGTTAAGCTGGCCTGAGAGGGGTCCCAGGGGTCCCCTAGTACCATTCTCATGCCTGCTTAAGTTGGACCTGGTTAGTCTGCTGACTTCTACCTGTCCCTTGTCTGCCTCATCCCCTGAGAGATCCTCATCCTCATCCCCTTCATCAGTCTCAACTGTGAGGTGGATTAGGTCAGGATCACCTCGGGTTCCCTCTAGGGGAGGCATGTTCCCATCTGGATTAGAAGGGTCTGGGTAACCAGCCCTCCTGGCATCATAGGTCTCAAAGAGACCAATCAGAAAGGGAATTGTTGGGTTAGAACCCTGTTTTAACTTCCTGGATGTGCAGATTTGCCTCATCTCCTGGAAGCTAAGAGCAGCATATCTGGAAGTGGCCTGTGGAAGGTCCACAACCACAAGAGGGGTCTCTGAAGACTCTCCGTGGTTAGATATGCTTCTAGTGTGGTGTAAGTGATGCACCTACCTACACTATTTGTTTGCCTACTCATCCCTTGCTAAGAGTTGCAGCCAAGGTGTGCTAAGCCTTGAGGAGCTACAACAGCTGGTTCAGTAGAACTCAGAGTATTCTAAGCTAAGTTATATGTACCTGAAGTACTTATGTGATCTTTCAACAAAATATTCTTAGGATACGTGTGGTAAAACAGCAAGCTCAAATCCCAACCGCTGCTCACCAATGTGAGAAGTTGGCCTGATATGCAGTGCTCACTATTCTAGTGATCACTATGTATCAGTCCAAACAACCCTTATTGATTGGTTGTAAATCAACCTTATAGACCAGCTATCCTAGTAGCATGGATACGAGCAGTCTAAGGCTAAAGACTCGAGAGGGCGTGTTAAGCCAGCTGTTATACCACACATGTATCCCTTGAACACCAAGTGAAAGGACACCACACAAGTGTTATGAAAATAAACAATGTATTTATTAGAATCACAACAGCCCTGTACTCTTTGAGGACAGGGTACTAAGCACAAAACAACACTTACGAAAATACTTAAGTTAGCACAGTATATACAAATGCCCGAGGGGCACGGAAAACCATATACTCTGAAAGTGGAATGCGAAATTACTAGCAGGTAAGTACAGTACTAATAGGCTTTGGAATCGCTAGGACTTGACTATAGAATCTTTAGATTACTTCTAGGAGGCCCAGGGGACTCGGGTGCAGAGTGTGCACTCTCACGCGTGATGCGGGACAAAGTCTATGGTGGCTAGTAAATGCAAAGTTAGTGTTCTCGGGCGAACCCGACCTGGTAGGAGGAAAACGAAAGTGGAGTCTGACCCTCGGATAGTGAGGCTATGCTGGGGCACCGAAATGCCGAAGTTACCTAGCCCAGGGGCTGCAGCTGCATATGTCTCAAAAGACGTCGGGAATCCTCGTAGACGGACCAGGAGCCTGGAAGAAAGATGCTGGCAGGCGACCAGTGAAGAGAGTTCGAAGTGATCCAAGCCTGGATCTTGAAGATGGATGACACCTGAAAGCAGAGGGGACCAAGTTCGTGACTACTAGCCAGTAGTCAGGTGGCACCAGGAGGGCACCGGATGGTAGTCACCTCGACTAGGTGAGTGGGCGACGCTGGGCTCTGCAGATCTCACGGACCAGGAGGTGTTGTCGGCGACCACGATGGAGGAGCGAGCTGTCCCACGATGGATGAAGCTGTCGGCTTCGCTGGACCCAGGATTGGGCAACAAAGCCATGGCTAATTCAAGCCCACACGGTGGACCTAAAATGGCGTCTGGAGTGGACCAGGAGGGTCCGGGGTGCTCCCCTTTTGGAAGGGAGCAAGGGCCAGTCTGGAGCAACCAGACCAGCAGCAGTGATGTCGTCGGGCGTCGTTAAGGCCACAAGCCAGCGGGCTAGTAGCCAAACAACGCGGTGAGCAGCAAAAAGCAGAAGGGCCCCACGCAGATCGTGGAGATGCTGGGAGGCTGAACTTCGGTGCTGGAGCTGGTCAGGGTCGGGGCTTCTCGGACCCCAAAGCACTCACCAGAGGATCCCTCGGCGGTCGTGCTGGAAAGAAGTCGTGCAGTCTTGAAGATGGCCGGTCCCTTGAGGTCTCGTCGCACCCACGGTTCTCAGCTTTGCTGTAGAGGTGGGTAGAGGTCAGAGGTGCCAGGGAAGCCGGTTCTCGTCGAGCTGGGCAGTCAGATTCCGGAGGACGGACTTGCAGCAGACCGCAGTGTTCTTAAGATGGTGCCTGCGGATGCAGGGTGACTACTCCTTAGTCACAAGGGAGAATCTTGAAGAAGAAATCTTGAAGTCCTTTCGTAGAAAGTCGTGTCTTGATTCCAAAGATCTAATTTGAACAGGGGGCCCGCTCCTATCTTTATACTAAGATAAGGGGCTGACCCGGTGACTAGGTCCTGCCTATGGGTGGGACTAGGAGGGGGGTGGTTACACCCCTCTCCCATGCCGGACTTTCCCCAGGCCAGGGGCTGGTGTGCCCCTGGAACTGGTTCTGGCCGGCCTATGCGTAGTGAGCACCGGGGTGCCACTCAGCAGTTACCTTCTTGTAAAGCCCTGCCTACCCAGGATACACAAAACCCTGTCTGGGATGGTGCTAGCACCGCCCCTGACAGGAAACCCTTTGTCCAAGCTCTCCTCGCTGGAAGGACTCCCAGCAGCAGGAGGTCAGACTCGTGTCTGTGGTGGCAGCATCCATTTTGTGGAGCTGAGGCTTCGTTTAACTTTAACCGGGGTTCACAGTTACATACATGTCGTGTCCCTCTAGAAGGGTGGAATGCTAACCCCGTCGCCAGAATTGGCGAGGGGTTAGTATTCCAATTCGTATGACACCATACTTGACATGTTTTGATAAAGCAATACCAAAGATAGCATTTAACCGCGAGGATTATAATGCACTTCAGAGTATATGGTATGCGTTATCATGGAACAGCTATTAGGACTTGGTTCCGCAAGCTGCAGACAGGCCCAGCTCATGCCAGAGCACCATCTCACACGATTCCAAGCACTCTGCCTTCAGGATTGTCAAGGCCTGCCATAGGAGTAACTGATAGGAATCTGTGTGTCCATTTTTAGGGTTAGATATAGGTATACTATATCTACAGCAAAGGATGATTACACGACTTTGCCCCAGCTGTCATGCAGCCAGTTGTGTCAAATTTAGGAGGCCAGCCAGGGGTGGCATAATACATGCTTCAGCCCCTGGTAGGCCCTGGGTACACCTAAGCCCTGAGTTACAGGGTCTGATAAGGTGGCCCAGTACCAATTGGTAAATGCACCTAGGGTACATGTTGTAATTTTAAAGAGAGAACAGCCAGGCTGTGGGTCTGATTGGCAGGCCCACAGCCAGAGAAAGTCGTAAACCAGTGAAGCAAAAAATCTGGGTGATCATAGGATTGCAGACCCTACTCTCCTACAACGACAGCATTTTAAACTTTTCCCTGCAAATCCATCTGTTTGCCTTTTGCAAGTCCAGAATGGGCCTGAACTCGTTCTTGTCCTTCTTGCGAACCAGGAAGAACCTAGAGTATAGACCTCTTCCTCTCCGAGACAGAGGTATGTCTTCTATCGCCCATTCCTTAACCGGATATCTGCCTCCGCCTGAAGCACGCGCAGCTGGAACTGCGAGCTGACCGGTGGAATTGCTGGAGGCAGGCTGGTGAACCGAAGACTGTATCCATTGCAAACAATATTCAGCACCCACTTGTCCTGAGTAATTTTTCTCCACTCTGCCAGAAAAAATTGAATGCTTCCCCCTACCGGAGTGGGTAACAGATCCCGGGAAAGTAAGTGCTCAGGGCCTAGACCCGGCTGGGCCTTTGGTCGCTGGAGTCAACTGTTGGCCTCCTCTACCCTTCGGGCGTTTCTGGAACGGCTTACGGAACTGTTGATGTTGCTGCGACTGCCCCGAAGTTTGGCCACGTCCTCTGCCCTGCCCACTGAACCGCCGTTGGAATGGGCGGTACGCTTTCTTCGCTTCATTGGGCTTCTCTAGGCCCACAGCCGTGAGCGTTTCGGCCTCTGCCTTCATGCGGGCTATTTCGTCATCCGCATGTTTCCCCAAAAGGGTCTCGCCAGAGCATGGAAGGTTGGCTACCCTTTACTGTGCGTCCGGTTTTAGTGATGTAAGGCGGAGCCAGGCGTGACGTCGCTGGTTAACCCCATGGCAAAAACCATGTGCCGCTAATAGGGATTAGTCTGCTGCAGCACTGATTCTGTAGTAGGGGATCTCTGTGTATAGTCATAATCTAGTGAATAGTCCCGCCCATGTGCGTGGACCCCGGAGCAATCAAAAATAATCTCTAAAGTGTCGAAAAAATGCAGAACTGCACAGACACTTAAGAGAGAATTTAAAGACATATAATGCAGCCTATAAAAGGCTACACTGTCCAGTACTTCAGCTAGAAATTCCACCAAAAACAGCAAAGCCTGTCCAGATTTCCTTTGTCTTCAGTACAAACCCCTCTGGAAGATGGAGAGGAAGGCATGGACAGACAAGCCCCACAGGCTGCCATTATGTGGCTCAGAATAGGATACTGTGCCTTTAAGAGAACTTTACAGTATCCCAGAATGCCTTGCAGGTCTCTCTTACTTTCAGTTCTTTTTTCCGGCTCCTGCAAGCAGGACCCTGGAGCATTGAGCTCTCCCTTTTCAAGGGTTTTGTTGGTGTTTTTTTGCACTAAATTCGATTTTGTGTACTTTTAAAGTACTTTGGAGCTTTCTTCTTGGTTTCTTGCACCCCTTGTTGTCCATAATGCCTGCATTATTTTACAAATGCCCGGAGTGCTCCAGGAAGAAGGCAAAGTCAGACCCCCATGAGGTCTGTATCCTCTGCCTTCCCTCTTCCCACATCCCTGATGAGTGAGATCTGCCAAGGCTTCTCTGGCAGGACCCTGAAGGACAGACTGAAGATCAGGCTTCAGGGACTAGAAGAAAGAAGACGGAAGGCGCAAGGTGGGTCTGAAGGGGCTTCCTCTGCCCATGCTGAGGCCTCTGGGGGGCTCCCCAGGGGCAGGAAGCCCAGCACACGTCCCCATTCTCAGTCTGGGTCGGTGGCACCCACCACGACGTCGAGAGGGAAGTCCAAGGCCGGCTCCCCGTCGCCCCAGGGCTCTGGGTCGAGGAAACTTCGCCCGTCGACGTCGGGACTTGCATAGGCCGCCGTCGACCACAGAGACATTGTCATCGTCGCTGTCTTCGGCGTCGACGTCGAGTTCTCGGCGTCGGCGGGCGCGGCGTCGACGCTCACCGTCGAGGCGATACTGTCTATCTCCGTCGAGACAAGGCTTCATCGTCGTCGAGGGGATCCTCGTCGTCGAGACAGCCGTCGAAGCGAAAGCGGTGGCCGGCGAGACGGAAGCGTTTGCCGTTGAGGCGAAAGAGGTCGACGTCGAGACGCTCCAAAGCTACGTCGAAGCGGTCGCCGTCGAGGCGCAAGAGATCGCCGTCAAGACGCCGAGGATAGTCGTCCAGATGGTCCGGGTCGACGTCTAGGCATGGCAGGCGTTCGACGCCGAAGAGGAGGAGACGGTCGACGCAGAAGGGACGCTCGACGTCGACGGTTAACGCCTGAACGCCGGTCAGCGGCGTCGAGGGATCGTACTGCGCGGCCTAGGGCTGTGGGGGGCTTCCCTCAGTCCGGGAAGGATGGTGGGTCACCGGGATCGGTGCACTTGGAGGTGTATACTCCAAAGAAGTCTGTTTCCCCTCCTCCGTTGCCTCCTCTGCCTGACAAGCCTCCACCGGTTCTGCCGAGGTCGGTCTCGTTGCCCAGGCTCCCGACTCCTCCCAAGAAAACCCCTAAATCGAAGGAGCCACGTAAGCCTAAGTCGGCCACCCCGGAGACTCCGGTTGACCGTCCGAGGCCCAGGAGATCGAAATCTCGCTCCAGACGGAGAGAACGATCGAGGAGCAGGCACAGGTCCTCCACCCGTTCCAGGCGGCGCCATAGGAGACATAGATCCAGGTCCGATACGACTTCTAGGACCCGCTCCTATTCACCTACTTTGTCCGATTCCCCGGAGACTAGGGTGTCTCCTATCGATGACATCGGTACATTCCAGGAGGTTCTCCTGAGGGGGGCTGCGAAGTTGGGTATCAAGGTGACGGCTCCTACACCTACGACGTCAGTGATATTCGAGACTTTGCACAAGAAGCACCTGTCTCGCCCTCTGTTGCCTTTGGTTCCGGGACTGGTTGAACCGGCACAAGAACTGTTTCTTACGCCTGCGGTGGTGAAGGCTGCCCCGTCCAGACTTTTGAAAAAATACAGGGCACCGGACTCGGACCCTGCCTTCCTGAGGATGGACCCAGTCCCTGACTCAGTGATAGTTACGGCGGCCAGAAAACAGCATTCTACCTCCCCGTCCTCCACCGTGCCTCCAGACAACGAGAGCCGCTGGATTGATTCGGCGGGAAGGAAGGCATGTGGGACTTCTTCCACCACAATGAAGGCTTCCAGCGACTCTGCATTACTGGGACGATATGACCGTGCGCTTGGGGATTCCATGGAGCAGTTCGCGGACCTTGTGCCGCGCGACAGGAGGGAGGACTTCATGGAAATCGTCAAGGAGGGGGATGCCGGTCTCAAACCAGGCCATCAGTGCAGCGGCGGATATCTCCTTGTTAGCTGCACATGGCTACTGCCACGGTATCAACCAGCGCCGCCATGCATGGCTCAGGCTTACATCACTCAAGCCTGAGGCGCAACAGCGAGTGGCCAACCTGCCGTTTTCCGGGGACACGCTCTTCGGTAAACACGCAGATGACGAGATGGCCCGGATGAAGGCCGAGGCAGAAACCCTGACGGCGGTGGGCTTGGAGAAGCCCAAGGACAAGAAACCCTACCGCCAGTTCCAACGGCGGTTCGGCTCGCAAGGGAAAGGAAGAGGACAGTCTTTGGGACAACAGCAGCAGTTCCGAAGACCTTTCCAGAAACGTCAGAGGGGTAGAGGTGGACAGCAGTCCTCTACCGCGAACAATGGCCCGGCCGGGTCTCGACCCTGAGCGGTTACTTCCCCGTCATCCGTTACCCGCTCCGGTGGGGGGAAGCGTTCAATTTTTTCTGGCAGAGTGGAGAAAAATTACTCAGGACAAGTGGGTGCTGAATATTGTTTGCAATGGATAGTCTTCGATTCATCAGCCCTCCTCCAGCGATCCCTCCGGTCAGCTCGCAGTATCAACTGCGCGAGCTCCAGGCGGAGGCCGATATCCTGTTAAGGAAAAGGGCGATAGAAGACGTACCTCTGTCTCAAAGAGGAAGAGGTCTGTACTCCCGGTTCTTTCTGGTTCGCAAAAAGGACAAGAACGAGTTCAGGCCCATTCTGGACTTGCAGCAGGCAAACAAGTGGATTCGCAGAGAAAAGTTTTGCATGCTGTCGTTGCATCAGATTTATCCTCAGTTGCAACAGGGGGACTGGCTTTGTGCCATAGACCTACAAGATGCGTACTTCCACGTGCCCATCGCGCACAAGCACAGGACGTTTCTGCGATTTCAAGTCGGCACCAATCATTACCAATACACGGTGCTGCCTTTCGGACTGAAATCTGCACCCAGGACATTCTCGAAGTGCATGGCAGTGGTAGCGGCACACCTAAGGAAAGGCAAGGTGTTTGTCTACCCGTACCTGGACGATTGGTTGATCAAGGCCTCCTCAGAAGCTCAAGCAGACTTCCGGAAGACGTGCGTTCTCTTGAACAAGTTGGGGTTGCACATCAACATGTCCAAGTCTGTCCCGATCCCGGTCCAATGTATTCAATACTTTGGGGCCACCATCAATACGCTGTCAGCAAGCGTGTCTCCTTCGGAGGAGCGACTGAGATCGATCCTTCGAAAGGCTCAGGTTCTTATGACCGCTCAATCTACAACAGTGAGGACGGTGTCTTCTCTACTGGGGTCGATGGCCTCTTGTATCTTCCTCACACCTCATGCACGACTACACATGAGGCCTCTGCAGGAGTGCTTGGAGGACCAATGGGACCAGAGGAGAGTATCTTGGGACGACAAGATACGACTGTCTCTGCATGCTCTTCAGTCTCTGAAGTGGTGTTCAGCGGAGAATCTCCTCAGAGGGGTTCCCTTCCACAAGGACATTCCTACTCAGACGATCGTGACGGATGCTTCTCTCCAGGGCTGGGGAGCGCATTCGGGAGACTTACAGATCCAAGGCACGTGGTCTCAGACAGAGTCCACGTATCACATCAATTTCCTGGAACTCAGAGCTGTTCACTTGGCGCTGAAGGCCTTTCATCCGTCCTTCCGGACCAACTCCCTGCTTGTACAGACGGACAATACGACCACAATGTATTACCTCAACAAGCAGGGAGTGTCGATCGCGCACCCTGTCTCGGGAGGCGCAGGCTATCTGGCACTGGCTTCTGGCAAGAGGATTGACTATAACGGCTACCCATCTGCCAGGTGTGCAGAATGTTCAGGCGGACGCACTGAGCAGGCTGATTCAGGAAAACCACGAGTGGGTCATAAACGACGACGTACTAGAAGTCTTCGCAAGGTGGGGGACTCCAGACATAGATCTGTTCGCCACCGCCGAAAACAGCAAATGCCGAGACTTCGCCTCCAGGTACTACCAGCAAAGGACGCTGGGGAATGCACTCTGGATCAACTGGTCGAACAGCTTTGTTTACGCTTTTCCGCCCATCCCTCTGATTCCGGCGGTGCTCATCAAGCTGTCCCGGTCCAGGGCACGAATGATCCTGATTGCCCCGGAATGGCCCAGACAGTGGTGGTTCACGGACCTTCTACACCGGTCCCTCCTTCCACACATACGGTTGCCGTGCAGGCCGGACCTTCTCATGAAGTTCGGGGGGCAGATGGTGCACCCCAACCTCTCATCCTTGAGTTTGGCGGCATGGCTTCTGAGGTAGTGCAATATGGCCTTTGAATCTACCAGAAGATTGCATGGACATACTGAAGGAGTCTAAGAGGCCCTCCACTCGGACGTCCTACGCTTACAAGTGGAAGAGGTTTTGTATCTGGTGTGTCCAGGAACTTTGATCCTACGACGTGCAAGGAAGATGTCATCCTTCCCTACCTTCTACATTTGGCGCGATCTGGCCTTAATGTTCACTCTATTAGGGTTCATCTCGCTGCATTGACTGCCTACAGGAGAAGCCCTTCACAGACTTCCTTCTTTCAGATCCCTGTGATCAAAGACTTCTTGGAAGGCTTGAAGAAAGTGTTCCCTCCTGTCAGGCTTCCTTCGCCTTCATGGGAATTGAATGTGGTGCTGTCCAGTTTGATGAAGGAGCCTTTTGAACCCATTCATAAGGCTTCGTTGCAGCACCTGTCCTGGAAGGCGGCGTTCCTCGTGGCCATTACATTGGCCCGCAGGGTGAGTGAAATTCAGGCGTTGTGTTGTAATGAACCTTATACTGTATTTCATGCTGCTAAGGTTGTTATGCGTACTCACCCTAAATTTCTTCCCAAGGTTATTTCTGACTTTCATGTCAACCAAACTATAACTTTGCCTACGTTTTTTCAGAATCCTTCATCTCCAGCGGAAAGGTCCTTGCATTCCCTGGATGTTCGGAGGGTGTTGAAATTTTATCTGGATAAGACTAAAGATATTCGTAGGTCAGACCAATTGTTTATCAATGACGGATCAGTCAGGACGGGTCTTGCGACCTCTAAGCAGTCCATTTCTAGGTGGATTGTGTCCTGCATACAACTATGTTACCAGAAAGCTAATAAGACCTTAGGGGGTAAGCCTAAGGCTCATTCCACCAGGGGCAAAGCTGCCAAGACAGCCTTGCTCCGTAATGTGCCGATTGCAGAAATTTGCAAGGCCGCCACTTGGAAGTCAGTTCATACCTTTGCTAAGCATTACTGTCTGGATGCTGATGCCAGAGCAGATGCTCAGGTTGGACAGGCTTCGCTGCGGAGTTTGTTCGCACAATAGTGGTGTTGGTTTCTTTTCGCCACCGCCGCTTTGGTGTGGGGATGGGCTTGCCATTCTATTCACTAGATTATGACTATACACAGAGATCCCCTAGTACAGAAGGAGTAGTTTCTTTTCTGTAACTCCAGTTCTGTAGTAGGGGTATCTCTGTTATAGTCAAGGGTTGGTGGGAGGGTTCTCCTTAGGTACAGGAGGAGGGGGCGACTTAGGCCGAGTTGGTGTATATACCACAGAGTACACCGAGCCCGGTGACTCCTGCGAAGCAGACTGTGACCCAGCCCCTTCAGCAGGCGATCGCTTTCTCTTGCGTCCTCCACTAGATCCAGCCTGACTTCTGGCGCCAGAACTTCTCTTGCGCCGTTTAGGAGAGTTGGAGCGACTCCTAGACGTCGACCTCTTCTTTCTCGACGCCACCTCTGCGACTTCGACCGTTCCATTCTCGACGACTAGCGTAGACTCCTCCTCGAGGTCCTCGACGTCGATCTCCTCGACGCCGACCGTCTTGACGGCGAGCGGCGGTGTCGCCTCGACGGCGAGCGGCGGTGTCGCCTCAGCGAGCGCAGACGCCTGTCGCTCCTTCGACGTAGACGGTGACTATGAAGATGCAGTCGACGGTGGTCTCGACGATGCCTATCCAGGCCCTTCGACGTCGAATTTTCACGCCATCTCGACCCGGAGCCCCGGGTAGATGAGGAACACACCGTCGTCATCTCTTGTCGTCAAGGCAATCGACGCCGACTGAGACCGGGACCGTTTGCTGGTCTTCCTGCCTCTGGGGAGCCCCCCAGAAGCCTCAGCAGAGGCAGAGGGAACCTTCCCAGCCTGCCCAGACCCGCCTGCAGTAGTCTCTCCAAGGCGTTGAAGCCTAATTTTCAGCCTGTCCCTCAGAGTCCTTGCTAAAAGTTGCTGGCAGATGTCAGTCTTCAGGGACATGTGTTTTGGGGCGACAGACGATGCATACGTCGTGTGGATCACTCTTGGCCTTCTTCCTTCCACATGCTTGGCATTTGTCGAAAAAGACAAGGCATTTTAGAGCCCTAAAAAGCCTGAACAAACACACAGGAGAGAAGAGAAGCACCAAGAAATATATACTCCAACACTTTTATCCGAAAAAAGTGACAAAAAATCCAATAAACCCTTGAAAAAAGGGAGAGCTCAATGCCAGGGTCCTGTTAGCAGGAGCCAGAAAAAGAACTGAAAGTAAGAGGGACCTGCTATGCATTCTGGGATACTGGGAGAAAGTTCTGGAAAGTTCTCTTAAAGGCACAGTATCCTATTTAAGCCACATCATGGCAGCCTATGGGGCTTTTCTGTCCATGCCTTCCTCTCTTTAATTCCAGAGTCTTTTACTGGTAGAGGCAAGTTTCTCTATGGTAGAAACTGGGCAGGCTGTGTTGTGTGTGGTTTGGTGGAATTTCTAGTTGAAGTACTGGACAGTGTAGCCTGTGGATATAGGCTGCATTATTTGTCTTTAAATTCTCTCTTAAGCGTCTTTGCAGTTTCTGGATGATTTGACAACTTAGATTATTTTTGATTGCCGGGGTCCACGCACATGGGCGGGACTATTCACTAGATTATGACTATACACAGAGATCCCCTACTACAGTACTTCTGCGCCAACTTCCCTATGCCCTGCCGATAGCGTGGCATTCATCGCATTGATCTCAGATTTCGGGGGTACCGCGTGAGCTTAGAGTGACTACACTGTGCAGAGGGACTCGAGTGGCATCTCCCTCCTCCACTGCAACGTGTGGCGTGAAAGCATGCGGCCTATACCAGTAATACAGATATTGAGCCTGCACACTTAAGTAATATGCATAGAAGTCCGGGCCGAGAAGCCACCGCGTTCATACCCCCTGGTGAAAACAGACCACTGCACCCTCTCTGCCTTACCTCCCCACACCAACTGAAGCAGATGACCATGAAGTGTCATGAAAAAGCACAAATCAAGCACTATGGGCACGTTCACAAACAAATAGAAACCGGGGCAGCACCACCATTTTGATAAGCGATACGATCTGCAAGTGACAGTGGCAGCAACAGCCGAGATTAAACCATGTTTTCCAAATTCGAACAAGCTCTGCCATAATTCTCTCGTATTACACCTGCCGGATCGCGGTGCACCCACACTCCTAGGTATTTAACGGGGTCTACCGACCACACTAGTGGGAACTCGATCAGGCCGTGTGGTCCCAGCCGTCAGCGGAATTACAAACTACTTCTCCCAATTTATATGCAAACCAGAAATGCGTCCAAACCGCACATACTCCCGCAGCAGTTGCGCCAGATATAGAGACGGGTCACGAACAAACAATACCATGTCGTCTGAGCATGAGAGAAACCGGACGATGGTTAAAATTTATTGCAGTTTCCCTATGGTGCTGTCGGATAACGCAAACCAGTGGTTCCAGAATAATTGCTAACAGCATGGGCGTGAGGGGGCAGCCCTGCAGAGTTCCCCGTTCAGTACAGAACGAATCTGATGTAAACCCACCGACCCTCACTGATGGCGCCGTGTAAAGCACCGTTATCCACTGAAGAAATAATGGGGGGAACCCCATGCGTCGCAAGACTCTATGCATATACCGCCATTCCACAGTCAAACGCTTTGGCAGCATCCAATAACACTGCCACACTGCCACTGCCACAGCCTCCAAAGTGGGCTCCAGCACATGTAACCTGGAAAAGAGTGTGCGCAAGTTATGCAAGGTGGACCGCTCGGGTACAAAACCAGACTGATCTGGCAGAATCAATCCGTGCATCAGGGGCTGCAGTTTAGTGGCTATGATTTTCGCTGAGATCGTGGCGTCAATATTGATCAAGGACAGCGGGCGGGGGGTTTATCTTTCTTAAGCAATGTGACAATGAGTGCCTCTCTCTGATGAGGGAAGCATCCCGGCATCGTAAGCTTCCGCATAGACTTCCAGCAGCGTAAGGAGATCAGCATATTTCTTATAAAATTCGACCGGAAGCCCATCTGGGCTCGGTGCCTTACCATTAGCCAACGCTGCTATTACCAATTTGATGTCCTGCTCATCAATGGGAAGACCTAGATACTGACGTTGCACATCCGACAACCAAGCGCACGCGATGTCATCTAAATACTCCTCAAAGTCCTCAGTAAACAGCATACTTCGTGTGCTATACAAATCCGCGTAAAATATACGAAATTGTTCCGTTTTAGCCTCGAGTGTAATGCGCAGCTCCCGTGTCATCCACTATCCTATCCACTCGCTGCTGTTCTAATCTTGTCTTAATCTTGAACGCCAGCGTCCGTCCCGGCCCACCCGCCTCACCATACCGTCGCGCCGCATGTCTGCGAGATATATATTTAATCTCTGCCTCCGCCTGCGCATCATATTCCACTATCAATTCTTGTATCTTAGCCAATTTAGACAGTTTAGGCCGGTTAGCATAATCGCGCTCTATTACGCAATTCGGATTCAAGTCTCTGCAATTGCGTTCTTATATCCCGAAGTATGCCCGCTGCTTTACCAATACATGTCCCTCAAATGGTGACCTTTAAGGCCTCCCACAGCGTTGCAGCCTGATCAAACGTACCCTTATTCAACGTAAAGTATTGCACAATAGTCATGTATGGTTTTGTCATATATAGGATCTAGAAGTGCCTCAGCGCGCAACCGCCACGTAAAAGGACGACACACTCCAGCTGGATTCCTCAAAAGCAGGCGCACCGGGTTATGATCCATTAGCGTACGAGCAAGAGGCGCCACCTCAACCACCCACTCCATTAGCTCATCACCAACCAGCCAATAGTCAAGCCTCGACCAACTGCCATGCATAGGTGTCGCATGCGTACCCTTCTGCCTTTCCTGATTTTGCGCACACATCCTGCAATCCTAACTCCTCCATTGCCCGCAACACACTTGCGGCGACTCTGGGGGTGCGGTGTGTTCCCGGATTAGACTTATCCAACTGCGCATCCAAATACGTATTCAAATCTCACCCCAAATAACAGGCGCATCAGGCCCTTTCCTCAATTGATCATAAATACGAGCCACGCACACCGGATCATCCACTATTGGACCATACATATTACCCACAATGACCAACGTGCCACGCAACTTCCCGCACATCATAGCACATCGCCCCTCATCTGCATACGTGTGTAACATTTGAAAGTCAACCGCTCTTTTAATCAAAATCAACACTCCCCTTGCATAGGAGGAATAAGAGGCCGCAAGATGAAAACCTGCCCAGTGCCCCACAAATCACATGTGGAGCCAGATGCGTCTCCTGTAACAGTGCCACAAGTATCCCATGCTTGTTCAGATACGCTGACACCTGTCGCCCTTTTTTAGGGGAGTTGAGGCCACGAACATTCCAAGTTAACATTGCACATTTATCGGCCATTAAACATAAATTGTCGCAAGAGTAACCGTTCGTGACAAAGAGCCCCTTGGGAGATTACGCAAGCAATCACGGAACAGCACTAGCGCTGTGCATAGCAAATACCACCTTTCGCAATTGTGATCGATCTCAATGTACAAAAAACTAAACTGCAAAGATCCACCCACTCCAAACTCCCAATCAGGTCGAGACCAGCCACCCCCCACCACCCTCCTTACAACAACCAACTAGGGGAAGAAGCACAGCAGTGTGTACTTCACTGAAGTGCGGCTGCCGAACTATTTCTATCATATTACTGCCGAATCTGTCATAGTCTTTGAAAGAAGAGTACACCGCCCCGCTCTGGACCCCAGAGAGCAACAATTAAAGCAAAGCTCCCGCCTACCCCAACACCTCTAACCAGCTTAAACAGCGCCACGCCCATTCTGAAAAAGAGACCCAGCATTACAATCATGAAATATTAGCCAAGCATAACAATAGACAGAATCAAACTGCGTCATCCAGTCCTGAAGCAATCTGCTTGACAATTGTCTGTTCCAGTGTCTTGACCTTGCAGATGTGTTTCGTAAACTTCAATGCAGATTTGGTGTCTGTAAAGAAATGACTGTTCCTCATGAGTTATTTTCAGCTTTGCGGAATAGAGCATAGCGCAGGGCACAGTCTCCTCCCTAAGCAGCTTTTTCACCGGGACGAACTCACGGCGCGCAGACTGAACCGCCGGGGTATAATCAGGGAAGAAGGAAAGTGCCGCCTTTGTATACCACCGGTTCTTTTGCCCTCGCCTCCCTCAGAATAGAATCTCGGTCTGCATAATTGAGTAGTCTGGCGATAATCGCCTGTGGTGGCGCACCTGGTTTTGGTCTGGGCCCCAAGGACCTGTGAGCCCTTTTCACAATCATCACACTGGACAGGGCAGTCCCGAAGAGTTCCCGCAGCATGCCGTCGATAAAAAGCTCCATCTTGGATATAGGCGTAGTCTCCGATAGGCCAAGAATTCGTACATTATTGCGCCTAGATCGTGCCTCTAAATCCTAATTTTTCGTGCTGATCACCTCCAGGATCTTTTCCATTTGGAGGAGCTGCGTGTGGGTCTCGGCCTGCGTATCGTGACCATCGGACACCCTATTCTCCAGCACATCTAACCGCTGCTCATGTTTCTCGACTTTCTTTTTCAACACGTCCAGTCCAGGCGCCAATGCATCTATTTTGCTGTCTATGGACTTCATCCCTGCGCGCAGCTCAAGGAGTATCGTGCGGTTATCCTCTTCGGTTCCTTCTGGCGTAGATGATGCACCCCTAGCCTCGCCCTGCCCATGCGGATCGCCCATCGCCCGCGTCAGCTGCTTGTTTTCGAAGGCCAGTTTAGCCTGCCTGGGCTCTGATTTGCCCAGGACGCCTCGCAGCATGTCCGAGAACTCGTACACCCCAGTGAGCAGTAAGTAGCACAAATGTCGACTTTTCAGAGCTTCACAACCCTCCACTGCGTCTGCACACTGTATTCTGGTGTTCCCCACCCTACTGTGTTACTGGGGCCACCAAAATGACCAATGCCTCCAGCCTCTTGTCAGCGTGGCGCAGTCCAGAAAAAGAGGGGGCCACTATTCGCCATCAGGCAGTCTCCACGTACACCTGCAGTAGACACTTAAAGCGCCACTCAGGCCCTCCACCGCCCGCAGTCCCTGCAGGACCCCCACCGCAGCCACCCACTCGCCCCAGACCTAGGCTAGCCCAGGGACGTAGTATTGCAGCCAAGAGGTGGTGTCCCGCAGACAACACCGAGCCCAGCCAGGCACCCCAAGTAGCACCGTCCTAACCACAGCTCCCAGAGGCCCCGCTGCACAAGACTCAAGGCGCCACCGCCTCACAGGCAATATGCCCCGCCAGCCACATGCTGCCAGGCCCAGTGAGCCCGGTCCTAATCAGCGCCCTACTCACCAGTACCAGCCTCGTGACAAAACCGCTCTGTGCCCTCCACTCTGCGTCTGCAGGGATGCAGTAGTAGGCCTCTGATTCCTTGCTGCCCAGCGGTCACTTCATCAGGCCGCCAGCGTCACCGCAATCATCTGAGGCCGGAGATTGCCAGGGACCCGCACACAGTCCCCAGCCGAGCACAGCCCGTCCAGCCGAGCAGCACTTCCTGGCCCCTCGAACCGCAGCAGTCACCGCGGGCCAGAGCGGAGCAGCAGCCACGTCCTCAGTACCAGCGTCTGCCTCCTAAGTCCGCCACGCCGCAGAGAGAGGTCTCCAGTTCGCGCTCACAACCCTGAGCGTGGCGCCGCAAATCAGATCATTTTCATATGATCACTTTACAACAAGTGCTCCCACTGATGCAGCAAGGCGATTTCTTCACAACACTAGATCTAAAGGACGCCTTCTTTCACATTCCTATACATCCTGTTCACAGGAAGTTTCTAAGGTTTGTACTGGAAGGACAACCTTATCAGTTCAAAGTCCTTCCGGAGTGACAACGGCACCAAGAGTATTCACAAAGTGCCTAGCAGTAGTTAGCAGCACATCTCAGGAGACAACAAATGTCTTATCTGGACGATTGGCTTATAAAAGCCAAGTCATTCAATCAGTGTTCAACACACACATCAGACAATTCAAACATTACACGACTTGGGGTTCACAATCAACTACACCAAGTCGCACCTGCAACCCTCTCATATAAATCTGTATCTAGGGGCTACAATAAACAAGTCTACAGCTCTAGCGTATCCCAGTCCAGCAAGGATACAGAGCATTCAAACCTTAGTCTTCCAACATCACAACTCTCTCCATGCCAGTGTTCATGAGACTAATAGGCATGATGGCCTCTTGTATTTTTATTGTACCATATGCAAGACTGCAGATGCGTCCGTTACAGGAATGTATAGCACGATAGTGGAACCAGGCTTAAGAGCAACTAACAGACCTGGTGTTGGTAGACAGCCGCACACATCGCGCTCTGCAGTGGTGGAACACAAAAAACTTGTCAAAAGGGCAGCCGTTCCTCAAACCTGTTCCACAAATTCTACTCACAGCAGACACATCTGTCAGGGTGGGGAGCCCATCTCCTACATCATACGACACAAGGGCAATGGGCCATTCAACAAAGATTGCTCCAGATCAACCATCTAGAGCTGCTAGCAATATTCTTAGCACTCAAGACATTCCAAGTACAAAACAAAGCTGTCTTAATCCGGACGGACAACATGACAGCTATGTACTACATATTAAAACGGGGGGGGGGGGGGGGGGGGGGGGAGACACTCTCTACAACTGTCCCAACTTGCACAGAACATTTGGAGATGGGCCATTCCACAAAATATATATCTGCTAGCACAACACCTTCCAAGAGTTCACAATCATATACCATATCTGTTGAGTCGGCAGACAACAAATTCACGAATGGGAACTACATCCGCAAGTTCTTCAACCATTTTTCCACAAGTGGGGTCATCCAGACATAGATCTGTTAGCCCCACAAGAAAACGCAAAATGTCCAACCTTCGCCGCCAGGTTTCCACACCCGCTGTCCAAGGGCAATGCGATATGGATGAAATGGTCAGGCAGATTTGCGTACGCTTTTCCGTCACTATCACGAATACCTTTAGTAGTACACCAGCTCAGACAAGTCTCTCAAATTAATCCTGGTAGCTCACACGTGGGCACGTCAGCCGTGGTTCACCACACTGCTAGAACTCTGTTCCACACCAAAAGTTACCCCTCACACCATCCCTGCTAACGCAGAACCATGGAGAAATCTGACATCCAGACGTAAATCAACAGAATTTAGCGATCTGGCTCCTGCAGTTTTAGTTAGGGTATCTTAACCTACCACCAGACTGTATGAACATCATTAAAGAGGTCAGGAGACCTACTACCAGAGCTTGTTATGCTGCTAAATGGAAGAGATTTGCCATTTATTGCAACAATAACCAAATTGATCCCCTAGACGCGTTTATCCAGAATATAATTTGCTACCTTTTACATTTACAAAAATGTAACTTAGCATATTCAGCCATACGCCTGCACCTTGCAGCAATTGCAGCACATTTACAAAACCGACATCTGTCTCTCTTTAGAGTGCCTGCTATTAAATCATTCATGGAAGGATTTAAAAGAATCATTCCACCCCCAGGTTACCACCTTCTCCAGTGTGGAACCTAAACTTTGTTCTTACAAGACTCATGGGACCTCCTTTTGAGCCTTTACATAAATGTGAACTGCAATTCCTCACGTGGAAAACACAGCTTTGCTTATTGCTATTACCTCTTAGAGTAAGTGAGATACAAGCTTTCACAATACAAGAACCATTTTTACAACTACATCGTAACAAAGTGGTTCCAAGAACTTATGCTAAATTCCTTCCAAAAGTCATTACTCCTTTTCATTTAAACCAATCTGGAGTTACCTGTGTTTTTCCAAAATCCTGATTCTGTAGCAGAAAGAGCTCTACACACACTGTTAAAATAGCTCTTCTCTCCTATATAGATAGAACTAAATCTTTTCGAAAAACGAAACAATTGTTTTTCTTTCTCTCCACCTCATAAAGGCAATCCCATCTCTAAGGGTGGAATTGCAAGGTGGATTGTAAAATGAATACAAATATGCTATAAAAAAGCAAAACTTACATTAACAGTTCCTCCTAGAGCGCACTCCACACACAAACTAGGAGCCTCTTTGGCTTTCTTAGGGAACATTACCCTAGAGGACCTATGCAAGGCAGCAACATGGTCTACAACATACACCTTCACTAAACACTACTGTATTGATGTGCAAGCCAAGCAGCAAGCTGCAGTAGGTCAAGCTGTCCTTAAAACTCTTCCAAACTACTGCAACAGATACAGGTGACCACCGCTAGGGGAGACACTGCTGCACAATTGATGCTAAGTGTAGTATCTGCAGCTCATAGGCCTCGAACGGAAAATGCTACTTACCAGTATGCATCTGCTGGCATGTAGAGCTGCAGATTACTACACACCCTCCCTGGGACCTGTATCTGATCCAGTTTTTATCTTACTTAGATGCACACGCATGGACATCTTTTTTTTTTTTTACTTTACTTCTACTTTTCCATCATTTCCCATCATGGCGAAAAACAATCTAAGGATGGAGCCGATGCGCGCTATCGTCCAAGGGAGGAGTCTCCTATCTCGTGACTACAAAAGACTTCTTCCAAGACAACATGCAATCATCTGAGCCCAACAGGCGGCGACCTAATGCGAAGTGTAGTAATCTGCAGCTCTACATGCCAAGAACAGATGCATACTGTTAAGCAGCATTTTCCTTTTTTTGCCACAGCATCCCTGCGTGCCGGGGCAGGGCGACATCACGCAACTCTGCCCAGGTGTCGTCCGCGCATGTGAAGTCAGCGAGGTCACATGACCCACCCATGTCGTGTTTTTTTCCTCTTCCGCGTGCAACGCTGATCCGGTCCTTGCTACGGACCTGTTTTGGGCCCTTTTTTCTCCATTCTTTGGAATAGTGTGCGAATGCCTTCGAGCTTCAAAACTTGTATGTTTCCGTTTGATAGTATGTTCCATGCCCAGGTTGACTCAGTGATCCAGAGGCTCCTGGCAGGGCTCCGTCCTCCTCCGTCCCCTCAGTCATTCCAGAGTCAGGTTGAGTCTGGGCTGTCTTAGGCCGGTTGTTCTGACATTGGTGTGTGTTTTCTGGCCATTGCCGCCTCCTTGGGACTTTGGTGCTGTTGGCTGCTGGACGGCCCCTTTGTTGGTTGTGTTGGAATTGTTGCGCAGACTTGGCCCTGAGATTAGGCCTTCTGCTTGACTGGGCTGCTTGTCAAGCCTTTCGTGTTTTTTTTTTTTCCCCCTTGTCTCTTGTTTGTTCCTCTGCTGTGGAAGTTCTTCCAAAGAGGGTTCCCATGGTTGGGGCTTATCGTACCCTAGGTCATATGGCTTGCACTCTGCTGGAGGATTCTGGTCGCCTTCTGGTGCCTGTTCTCCATGTTGGTTGTGTAGGTTGCTTTGCTCCTTGAGGTCGTTTGCACGACCACTCTTAGTGGTGTGCCTGGGCATTTCCTCCTTTCATTGCTCCCCTCCTGAGGTCTGGGATGCTTCTGTGTTCTCCCTTGCCAGGCGCTGCCTACTCTGCCTTTCTGGGACCTTGGGCTCTTCTCTTATTTTCTGCCTTTGACGGCTTGGCTGCCGGTGCTGTTCTGGCTAGCAGAATGCTATCCTTCTGGAGTGGGCCCGCCTCTTCCTTAGTTTCCTTGGGCCCTCTAGGCTTCAGTTTTCCTGTTTTGGTCTTGGGCGGAAGTTATGTTGCCTTGTGGGGGAGTGGGATGCTTCAGCCTCTCGGCTCTTGTCTTTGGTTCCTTTGCTGTGAGTGTACGAGCCTCTCAGCCTTCTTTCCCTCCTGCATCCACTGGGGTCCGTAGGATTCTGCTTGTGGGGGTTACCCTTGCCTGACGGGGACGAGGTTCTTCCTGGTTCGCAGATCTGGTCCCCTGGGGGCCCTCTGTTGTGTATTGGCTGGTGGGGCCCTTTCGCAGACCCTCCTTCCCAGGGGGTATTGCTAGGGTATCTATTCTACATAAAGGAATCTGCAGCTAGTAGTGTATCTGATGTACGAGTTACCTTCAGTAACAATCAATGTATCTGGTAGACGATTCTAGCAGCAGCTTCCTTCACGGCCCGCCCTTCCTCCCCTTTTCTTTGAGGATCCTTGGATTGGTCTCCGGTACCCACCTCCTGGTGGGGGGCTGTGTCTCCTGTGAGTGTCTTCCTTCTTGACGGGTCGCTCCGTCTGGGGGTGGTTCATTCCTCCCTTGTTCAGGTGGCCTGGTGCCCTGCTGCTCTGGTTACTCCGGGCTTGGGGGGTGTTTGCTTTGTATCCTGTCCCCCCCTCCATCCCTTCCAGTGCTAACCCCTGATTAAGGGTTCTGGCCATGCCTTGTCTTTGTGGTGGTTGCCCCCTATATTGGGGGTGGCTTGGAGGGTTGTTGTCCCTGTGTCTTGGGACTGGTCCCCTTTCTCGGGATGGGGGTGGTAGATTTGCTACGTGTACCATGACATTACGCACGTTCCTTGCCTCTGGGGCATGGGAGTGGGAGGCTGTCTGTGCTGACAGGTTGGCTACGCAGGGCTCTGCTTGCTTTTTCTTCTTTCCTGTCTTAGGGTTCTACGGTGTTGCCACTACTGTGTTGTATGGCTAGTCACTGCTTCTTTTCTATTTTTTTCTGCTCTTCGCTCACTGTTCTGTAGTAGGGGATCTTGGTGTCTAGTCATATTCTGTAGTAGGGGATCTCTGTGTATAGTCATAATCTAGTGAATAGTCCCGCCCATGTGCGTGGACCCCGGAGCAATCAAAAATAATCTCTAAAGTGTCGAAAAAATGCAGAACTGCACAGACACTTAAGAGAATTTAAAGACATATAATGCAGCCTATAAAAGGCTACACTGTCCAGTACTTCAGCTAGAAATTCCACAAAATCCACAAAACCAGCAAAGCCTGTCCAGATTTCCTTTGTCTTCAGTACAAACTGTAGGAGAGTAGGGTCTGCAATCCTATGATCACCCAGATTTTTTGCTTTTGTTTCACTGGTTTACGACTTTCTCTGGCTGTAGGCCTGCAATCAGACCCACAGCCTGGCTGTTCTCTCTCTAAATTACCACGTGTACCCTAGGTGCATTACCAATTGGTACTGGACCACCTTGTCAGACCCTGTAACTCAGGGCATAGGTGTACCCAGGGCCTACCAGGGGCTGAAGCATGTATTATGCCACCCCGGAATGGCCTCCTAAATTTGACTCAACTGGCTGCATGACAGCTGGGGCAAAGTCGTGTAATCACCCTTTGCTGTAGATATAGTATACCTATATCTAACCCTAAAAATGGACACACAGATTCCTATCAGTCACTCCTATGGCAGGCCTTGACAATCCTGAAGGCAGAGTGCTTGGAATCGTGTGAGATGGTGCTCTGGCGTGAGCTGAGCCTGTCTGCAGCTTGCGGAACCAAGTCCTAATAGCTGTTCCATGATAACGCATACCATGTACTCTTAAGTGCATTATAATCCTCGCGGTTAAATGCTATCTTTGGTATTGCTTTATCAAAACATGTCGAGTAAGGTGTCATACAAATTGGAATACTAACCCCTTGCCAATTCTGGCGACGGGGTTAGCATTCCACCCTTCTAGAGGGACACTGTGTGAGAAGGTAGCCTGATATGCAGTGGTCACTATTCTAGTGAACACTATGTATCAGTCCAACAACCCTTATTGATGATTGGTTGTAAGTCAACCTTATAGACCAGCTATCCTAGTAGCGTGGATACGAGCAGTCTAAGGCTAAAGACTCGAGAGGGCGTGTTAAGCCAGCTGTTATACCACATATACCCCTTGAACACCAAGTGAAAGGACACCACACAAGTGTTATGAAAATAAACAGTTATTTATTAAAGATCACAACAGCCCTGTACTCTTTATGAGGACAGGGTACTAAGCACAAACCAAAACTCTTACAAAAATACTTAAGTTAGCACAGTATATACAAATGCCCGAGGGGCACGGAAAACCATATACTAGAAAAGTGGAATGCGAAATTACTATCAGGTAAGTACAGTACTAATAGGCTTTGGAATCGCTAGGACTTGACTATAGAATCGTTAGATTACTTCTAGGAGACCCAGGGGACTCGGGTGCAGTGTGTGCACTCTCACGTGAGATGCGGGACAAAGTCTATGGTAGCTAGAAATTGCAAAGTTAGTGTTCTCGGGCGAACCCGACCTGGTAGGGAGAAAACGAAAGTGGATCCTGACCCTTGGATAGTGAGGCTATGCTGGGGCACCGAAATGCCGAAGTTACCTAGCCCAGGGGCTGCAGCTGCATATGTCTCAAAAGACATCGGGAATCCTCGTTGACGGACCAGGAGCCTGGAAGAAAGAAGTTGCTGGCAGGCGACCAGTGAAGAAAGTTCGGTGGATCCAAGCCTGGATCGATGGAAGATGACACCTGAAAGCAGAGGGGACCAAGTTCGAGACTACTAGCCAGTAGTCAGTGGGCACCAGGAGGGCACCGGATGGTAGCCACCTCGACTAGGTGAGTGGGTGACGCTGTGCTCGAAGATCTCACGGACCAGGAGGCGTTGTCGGCGACCAGGATGGAGGATCGAGCTGTCCCACGAAGATAGAAGCTGTCGGCGTCGCTGGACCCAGGATTGGGCAACAAAGCCTTGGCAAATTCAAGCCCACGCGGTGGACCTAAAATGGCGTCTGGAGTGGACCAGGAGGGTCCGGGGGGCCTCTCTTCAAGAAGGAAGCAAGGGCCAGTCTGGAGCAACCAGACCAGCAGCAGTGATGTCGTCGGGCGTCGTTCAGAAGGCCACAAGCCAGCCGGCTAGTAGCCAAACAACGCGGTGCACAGCAAACAGCAGAAGGGCCCCACTCCGATCGTGGAGATGCAGGGAGGCTGATCTTGGGTGCTGGAGCTGCGCAGGGTTGGGGCTTCTCGGACCCCAAAGCACTCACCCGTGGAGGACACGGTGGGCTTGCAGTAAAGATGTCGTGCAGTCTTGGCGATCGTCGGTCCCTCGAGGTCTCGTCGCACTCACGGTTCTCAACTTAGCTGTAGAGGTGAGTAGAGGTCAGAGGTGCCAGGGAAGCCGGGTCTCGTCGAGCTGGGTCGTCGGATTCTCGATGAAGGACTTGCAGCAGACCGCAGTGTTCTTTAGGATGGTGCCCGCTTGATGCAGGGTGACTACTCCTTAGCCACAAGGGAGAATCTTGAAGAAGAAATCTTGAAGTCCTTTCGAAGAAAGTCGTGTCTTGATTCCAAAGATGATCTAATTTGAACAGGGGGCCCGCTCCCATCTTTATACTAAAAAAAGGGGGCTGACCCGGTGACTAGGTCCTGCCTATGGGTGGGACTAGGAGGGGGGTGGTTACACCCCTCTGCCATGCCGGACTTCGCCAGGCCAGGGGCTGGTGTGCCCCTGGAACTGGTTCAGACCGGCCTATGCGTAGTGAGCACCGGGGTGCCACTCAGCAGTCACCTTCCTGAAAAGCCCTGCCTACCCAGGATACACAAAACCATGTCTGGGACGGTGCTAGTACCGCCCCTGACAGGAAACCCTTTGTCCAGGCTCCCCTCACTGGGAGGACTCCCAGCTGCAGGGGGTCAGACTCGTGTCTGTGGTGGCAGCATCCATTTTGTGGAGCTGAGGCTTCGCTTAACTTTAACCGGGGTTCAGTTACATACATGTCGTGTCCCTCTAGAAGGGTGGAATGCTAACCCCGTCGCCAGAATTGGCGAGGGGTTAGTATTCCAATTCGTATGACACCTTACTCGACATGTTTTGATAAAGCAATACCAAAGTTAGCATTTAACCGCGAGGATTATAATGCACTTAAGAGTATATGGTATGCGATATCATGGAACAGCTATTAGGACTTGGTTCCGCAAGCTGCAGACAGGCTCAGCTCATGCCAGAGCACCATCTCACACGATTCCAAGCACTCTGCCTTCAGGATTGTCAAGGCCTGCCAGAGGAGTGACTGATAGGAATCTGTGTGTCCATTTTAGGGTTAGGTATAGGTATACTACACCTACAGCAAAGTGTGGTTACACAACTTTGCCCCAGCTGTCGTGCAGCCAGTTGTGTCAGATTTGGGAGGCCAGCCAGGGGTGGCATAATACATGCTGCAGCCCTTGGCAGCCCTGGGTACACCTATGCCCTGAGTTACAGGGTCTGATAAGGTGGCCCAGTACCAATTGGTAAATGCACCTAGGGTACATGTCGTAATTTAGAAAGAGAACAGCCAGGCTGTGGGTCTGATTGGCAGGCCCACAGCCAGAGAAAGTCGTAAACCAGTGAAACAAAAGCAAAAAAATCTGGGTGATCATAGGATTGCAGACCCTACTCTCCTACATGACCCCCCCCCCCCCCAAACGTCGGAACGATAAGCTAACCTTGACCAGGTGAGTCTTCTTGTTCTAAGTAGAAATATCTGGAGAGCCCATCGGCATTGCCATGATCAGTACCAGGTCTATGTTCCACTGTAAAGTCCATCCCCTGTAGGGAAATGGACCACCTAAGCAGTTTGGGGTTTTCACCCTTCATCTGATTTAGCCACAGGAGGGGCTTATGGTCGGTCTGAATCTTGAAGTGAGTGCCAAACAAGTATGGCCTCAGCTTCTTCAGGGCCCAAACCACAGCAAAGGCCTCCCTCTCAATAGCTGACCAATTCTTCTCTCTGGGGGTCAGCCTTCTGCTTATAAAAGCAATGGGCTGATCTTGACCATCAAAATTCAGTTGAGAAAGAACAGCTCCCACACCCAACTCAGAAGCATCTGTTTGGACAATGAATGGTTTGGAGTAGTCTGGACTCTTAAGGATAGGTGCTGTGCACATGGCCTGCTTTAGGTCATCGAATGCTTTTTGACAGCCTGCTGTCCACTGAACCTTTTTTGGCATTTTCTTACTTGTCAGTTCATTTAATGGTGTCACAATGGAACCATAGTTCCTGACAAACTTTCTGTAGTATCCAGTCAGGCCCAAGAAAGCTCGAACCTGAGTCTGGGTGGTTGGAGGAGCCCAGTCCCTGATTGACTGTATTTTGCTCTCCAATGGCTGAACCTGGCCTCCACCTACAAGGTGGCCCAGGTATACAACCTGTGTCTGCCCTATCTGGCACTTGGTGGCCTTGATAGTAAAGCCTGCTGCTTGCAGAGCCTCTAACACTTTCCTCAGGTGGACCAGGTGATCCTCCCAGGTGGAGCTAAAGACAGCAATATCATCTAGATATGCTGCACAGAAGTCATCCAGCCCAGTAAGGACTTGATTCACCAACCTTTGGAAGGTGGCAGGTGCATTTTTCAGACCAAAGGGCATTACCACAAATTGATAATGCCCACCAGGGGTTGAAAATGCTGTCTTGGGCTTGGCATCCTCAGCTAACCTGATTTGCCAATACCCAGCTGTTAAGTCAAATGTGCTTAAGTAGTTGGCAGAAGCCAATCTATCTATAAGCTCATCTGCCCTTGGTATTGGGTGGGCATCAGTCTTAGTGACTGCATTGAAACCCCTGTAGTCTACGCAAACCTCATCTCTCTCTTACCACCCTGGGTGTTAGGCTTTGGCACTAGAACTACTGGACTAGCCCAAGGGCTATCTGAGGGTTCAATGACTCCCAACTGCAACATTTTCTGCACTTCAGTTTTTATGCAGTCTCTAACATGATCAGGCTGCCTGTAGATTTTACTCTTGACTGGCAGGCTGTCACCAGTGTCAACCTCATGGGTGCACCAATTGGTCTGACTGGGTGTCAGAGAACATATGTCTGAAAGACTGAAGAACCTGTTTACAGTCTTTCTGTTGATGTTCAGAGAGGCTGCCACAAAAGACAACACCATCTACTGACCCATCATCAGGATTCTGAGTGAGCAGGTCTGGGAGAGGGTCACTCTCTTCCTCCTGTCCCTCATCTATGGCCATGAGCAAGCTCATGTCCTTCCTGTCGACATATGCTTTGAGCCTGTTGACATGGAGCACCCTGTGGGGGCTCCTGGGAGTTCCAAGGTCCACCAGGTAGGTGACCTCTCCCTTTTGCTCATGAATTGTGTGGGGCCCAGACCATTTGTCTTTGAGTGCTGCTGGGGCCACTGGCTCCAACACCCACACCTTCTGTCCAGGCTGATAAACAGTCAGGACAGCCTTTTGGTCATGCCAAGCTTTTTGAAGTTCTTGACTAGCCTTAAGGTTTTCAGATGCCTTCTCCATATACTCAGCCATCCTGGAGCGGAGACCAAGTACATAGTCCACTATGCTGGTTGCAGGCTTTTTGAGAGGTCTCTCCCATCCTTCCTTCACCAAACACAGGGGGCCTCTCACAGGATGCCCATACAAAAGTTCAAAAGGGCTGTAGCCAACCCCCTTTTGTGGGACCTCTCTGTAAGCAAACAGAAGGCAGGGAATCAGGACATCCCATCTACGCCTGAGCTTTTCAGGTAGTCCATGAATCATCCCTTTTAGGGTCCTGTTGAACCTTTCAACAAGCCCATTGCATTGTGGATGATAGGGTGTAGTGAATTTGTAATTGACACCACATTCCTTCCACATAGCAGTTAAGTAGCTTGACATGAAGTTTGCACCTCTGTCAGAGACAACCTCCTTAGGGAAGCCCACTCTGGAGAACACTCAAACTAGGGCCCTTGCCACTACAGGTGCTGTAGTGGTCCTAAGTGGAATAGCTTCAGGATACCTGGTGGCATGATCCACTACCACCAGTATAAACTTGTGCCCTGATGCTGTCTGGGGTTCCATTGGACCAACAATGTCAATCCCCACTCTTTCAAAGGGCACCCCCACCACAGGCATTGGTATAAGGGGGGCCTTTGTTGTGCCACCTGACTTACCACTGGCTTGGCAAGTGACACAGGAGCAACAAAACTCCTTGGTATCCTCATTCATGTGAGGCCAGTGAAAGTGTGAGACAAGCCTGTCCCAAGTCTTTGTCTGGCCTAAGTGACCTGCTAAGGGAATCTCATGGGCCAAGGTAAGTAGGAAACCTCTCTGAGACAAGGGTACAACCAGCCTCCTGGTCATGCCAGGCTTGGGGTCTCTTGACTCAGTGTACAGGAGTCCATCTTCCCAGTATACCTTGTGGGTACCTGTGGCGTTCCCAGCAGCCTCAGCAGCAGCCTGCTGTCTGAGGGGTTCAAGAGAAGGGCAGCTTAACTGGTCCTTCCCCAGGTCTTCCCTTGAGGGTCCCCCTGAACCCAAGAATTCAACTTGATCAAGTTCAAACTCTCTGGGCTCAGTTTCCCTCAATTCCTGTAGGTCAGCCTCCTCTGAGACTTGATCCTCAACCTGGGGCAAGGGGGAAGGCACCGCCTTAACCCTGCTGCTCTTTTTCTTGGAAGGTGTCTGGTCCATTGTTCCAGGATCCAGCACCTGTTCAGTGGGGCATTTCCTGACCTGTGACCTGGTCACAGCAAACACATGTGCTGGCAAGCCTAACATTTCCATGTGAGTCCTCTGCTCCACTTCTGACCATTGTGATGACTCCAAATCATTGCCCAACAAACAATCCACTGGGAGGTCTGAACTAACTACAACCTTCTTTTGGCCAGTTACCCCTCCCCAGGAGAAAGCTACAATTGCCATACTGTGATTGGTAATGACATTGCTTGCATTGGTCACCAGGAATTCTGTACCTGGCATGATCTGTCCAGGGTCCACAAAGTTAGGTGTCACCATTGTGACACTGGCACAAGTGTCCCTATAGGCCTGAGCCATTTTTCCATTAATGAAAGGTGTCTGTCTGTATTTGCCCAAAGTATTGGGACTTATGTCAGGGGACATATCCATATCCCCTGTACTGACAAGGACAGCCTGAGTGAGTGTACCAACTAAGTTGTCACACCCCTCAGAACCCAGGGTTAACCCTACTAAACCCTTGGGAGGTGCACTACCACTGCTGGCTGTACAAGGGGGCACAGGTGCTTTAGGGGCTGCAGTGGCAGGAGTCTGCCCTCCTCCTTTCTTGGTGCACTCACTAAACCAGTGAGTTTTACTTTTGCAGTATTGGCACCACCTTTTAGATTGGCCTTCTTTCTTCTTTTGGGGAGCCTGACCCCCACCCTCTTTGGGTTGTTGGGGACCTGTCGAAGACTTCTGGTCATTTTGTTCCCCCTTAGAATCTTTACCCTTCTGGTCTGCTTTCTTCTGACCACCTTGATTCTGGCCCTGGTTCTGTTTAACTCTTGTTCTAACCCATCTGTCTGCCTTCTTTCCCAATTCTTGGGGAGAGGTCAGATCTGAGTCAACAAGATGCTGATGCAACAACTGGTTCTGACAATTGTTTAAAATTTGTTCTCTCATCATCAAATTGTACAATCCTTTATAATCAGTAACCTTACTGCCCAGCAACCAGCCCTCAAAAGCCTTAGTGGCACAATCTACAAAGTCAGACCAATCTTGAGACTGAGTTTTCTGGGTATCCCTGAACAGCACCCTGTACTGCTCAGTGGTTAGGCCAAACCCTTCAACCAGTGCATTTTTCAAGACTTGGTAATCATTAGCATCCTCCACTCTTGTAGTGAGGAGCTTGTCTCTACCTTTTCCTTCAAAGGAGAGCCACAAGATAGCTGCCCACTGACTTGGGGGAACACCTTGCACAGTGCAGGCCCTCTCCAAAGCAGTAATCCATTTGTGGATGTCATCCCCTTGCTTAAAGGGGGGAACTATCTTACCAAGGTGTTTTGTGTCAAAACTCCTTTCCCTATTGCTAGGTACAATGCTGCCACCAGTGGGGACTACCCCACTTAACTGTTGCTCTCTAGCAAAGGCAAGCCTCTCTTTGGCCGGGGCAAGTTCTTCCCTTTCAATCCTCAGATTGGCTGCCCTTTCTTTAGCTTCATACACTCTCCTCTGAGGGGATGTCATCCCTCTTTGAGAAGAGTTGTGAGAGCCATTGGTTTGAAGGGATCTGCCAGAGCCTCTTGATAGAGATCTGGCTCGTCCATTCCCAATGTTAAGCTGACCTGATAGTGGCCCCAGGGGTCCCCCAGTACCACTGTCATGTTTGCTTAAGTTGGACCTGCTTAGTCTAACGGCTTCTACCTGTCCCTTTTCTGCCTCATCTCCAGAGGGATCCTCATCCTCCTCCACATCTTCGTTCTCAGTTGAGAGGTGGATGAGGTCAGGGTCACCTCTGGTTCCCTCAAGGGGAGGCATGCCTCCTTCTGGATTAGAAGAGCTAAGAAGGGTCTCAGCTTTTCTGGCATCATAAGTCTCCAAGAGACCAATCAGAAAGGAAGTTGTGGGGTTAGACCCCTGTCTGATCTTCCTGGAGTGACACACCTGTCTCAACTCCTTGAAGCTCAGCACAGTATATCTTGAAGGGATGACCTGTGGAGGGTCAGCTGACACAAGGGGAGACTCAGAGTTTCCTCCTTTGTCCGACATACTGTTCCTAGTGTGGTGTAAGTGATGCACCTACCTACACTATGTGTTTACCTACTGATCCCTTGCTAAGAGTTGCAGCCAAGGTGTGCTAAGCCTTGAGGAGCTGCAACAGCTGGTTCAGTAGAACTCAGAGTATTCTAAGCTTAGTTATATGTACTAACAGTACTTATGTGATCTTTCAACAAGATATTCTTAGGATACGTGTGGTAAAACAGCAAGCTCAAATCCCAACCGCTGCTCACCAATGTGAGAAGGTGGCCTGATATGCAGTGGTCACTATTCTAGTGAACACTATGTATCAGTCCAACAACCCTTATTGATGATTGGTTGTAAGTCAACCTTATAGACCAGCTATCCTAGTAGCGTGGATACGAGCAGTCTAAGGCTAAAGACTCGAGAGGGCGTGTTAAGCCAGCTGTTATACCCCTTGAACACCAAGTGAAAGGACACCACACAAGTGTTATGAAAATAAACAGTTATTTATTAAAGATCACAACAGCCCTGTACTCTTTATGAGGACAGGGTACTAAGCACAAACCAAAACTCTTACAAAAATACTTAAGTTAGCACAGTATATACAAATGCCCGAGGGGCACGGAAAACCATATACTAGAAAAGTGGAATGCGAAATTACTAGCAGGTAAGTACAGTACTAATAGGCTTTGGAATCGCTAGGACTTGACTATAGAATAGTTAGATTACTTCTAGGAGACCCAGGGGACTCGGGTGCAGTGTGTGCACTCTCACGTGAGATGCGGGACAAAGTCTATGGTAGCTAGAAATTGCAAAGTTAGTGTTCTCGGGCGAACCCGACCTGGTAGGGAGAAAACGAAAGTGGATCCTGACCCTTGGATAGTGAGGCTATGCTGGGGCACCGAAATGCCGAAGTTACCTAGCCCAGGGGCTGCAGCTGCATATGTCTCAAAAGGCGTCGGGAATCCTCGTTGACGGACCAGGAGCCTGGAAGAAAGAAGTTGCTGGCAGGCGACCAGTGAAGAAAGTTCGGTGGATCCAAGCCTGGATCGATGGAAGATGACACCTGAAAGCAGAGGGGACCAAGTTCGAGACTACTAGCCAGTAGTCAGTGGGCACCAGGAGGGCACCGGATGGTAGCCACCTCGACTAGGTGAGTGGGTGACGCTGTGCTCGAAGATCTCACGGACCAGGAGGCGTTGTCGGCGACCAGGATGGAGGATCGAGCTGTCCCACGAAGATAGAAGCTGTCGGCGTCGCTGGACCCAGGATTGGGCAACAAAGCCTTGGCAAATTCAAGCCCACGTGGTGGACCTAAAATGGCGTCTGGAGTGGACCAGGAGGGTCCGGGGGGCCTCTCTTCAAGAAGGAAGCAAAGGCCAGTCTGGAGCAACCAGACCAGCAGCAGTGATGTCGTCGGGCGTCGTTCAGAAGGCCACAAGCCAGCCGGCTAGTAGCCAAACAACGCGGTGCACAGCAAACAGCAGAAGGGCCCCACGCCGATCGTGGAGATGCAGGGAGGCTGATCTTGGGTGCTGGAGCTGCGCAGGGTTGGGGCTTCTCGGACCCCAAAGCACTCACCCGTGGAGGACACGGTGGGCTTGCAGTAAAGATGTCGTGCAGTCTTGGCGATCGTCGGTCCCTCGAGGTCTCGTCGCACTCACAGTTCTCAACTTAGCTGTAGAGGTGAGTAGAGGTCAGAGGTGCCAGGGAAGCCGGGTCTCGTCGAGCTGGGTCGTCGGATTCTCGATGAAGGACTTGCAGCAGACCGCAGTGTTCTTTAGGATGGTGCCCGCTTGATGCAGGGTGACTACTCCTTAGCCACAAGGGAGAATCTTGAAGAAGAAATCTTGAAGTCCTTTCGAAGAAAGTCGTGTCTTGATTCCAAAGATGATCTAATTTGAACAGGGGGCCCGCTCCCATCTTTATACTAAAAAAGGGGGCTGACCCGGTGACTAGGTCCTGCCTATGGGTGGGACTAGGAGGGGGGTGGTTACACCCCTCTGCCATGCCGGACTTCCCCAGGCCAGGGGCTGGTGTGCCCCTGGAACTGGTTCAGACCGGCCTATGCGTAGTGAGCACCGGGGTGCCACTCAGCAGTCACCTTCCTGAAAAGCCCTGCCTACCCAGGATACACAAAACCATGTCTGGGACGGTGCTAGTACCGCCCCTGACAGGAAACCCTTTGTCCAGGTTCCCCTCACTGGGAGGACTCCCAGCTGCAGGGGGTCAGACTCGTGTCTGTGGTGGCAGCATCCATTTTGTGGAGCTGAGGCTTCGCTTAACTTTAACCGGGGTTCACAGTTACATACATGTCGTGTCCCTCTAGAAGGGTGGAATGCTAACCCCATCGCCAGAATTGGCGAGGGGTTAGTATTCCAATTCGTATGACACCTTACTCGACATGTTTTGATAAAGCAATACCAAAGTTAGCATTTAACCGCGAGGATTATAATGCACTTAAGAGTATATGGTATGCGATATCATGGAACAGCTATTAGGACTTGGTTCCGCAAGCTGCAGACAGGCTCAGCTCATGCCAGAGCACCATCTCACACGATTCCAAGCACTCTGCCTTCAGGATTGTCAAGGCCTGCCAGAGGAGTGACTGATAGGAATCTGTGTGTCCATTTTAGGGTTAGGTATAGGTATACTACACCTACAGCAAAGTGTGGTTACACAACTTTGCCCCAGCTGTCGTGCAGCCAGTTGTGTCAGATTTGGGAGGCCAGCCAGGGGTGGCATAATACATGCTGCAGCCCTTGGCAGCCCTGGGTACACCTATGCCCTGAGTTACAGGGTCTGATAAGGTGGCCCAGTACCAATTGGTAAATGCACCTAGGGTACATGTCGTAATTTAGAAAGAGAACAGCCAGGCTGTGGGTCTGATTGGCAGGCCCACAGCCAGAGAAAGTCGTAAACCAGTGAAACAAAAGCAAAAAAATCTGGGTGATCATAGGATTGCAGACCCTACTCTCCTACAGACACGACATGTATGTAACTGTGAACCCCGGTTAAAGTTAAACGAAGCCTCAGCTCCACAAAATGGATGCTGCCACCACAGACACGAGTCTGACCCCCTGCAGCTGGGAGTCCTTCCAGCGAGGGGAGCCTGGACAAAGGGTTTCCTGTCGAGGGCGGTGCTAGCACCGTCCCAGACAGGGTTTTGTGTATCCTGGGTAGGCAGGGCTTTACAGGAAGGTGACTGCTGAGTGGCACCCCGGTGCTCACTACGCATAGGCCGGTCAGAACCAGTTCCAGGGGCACACCAGCCCCTGGCCTGGGGAAAGTCCGGCATGGGAGAGGAGTGTAACCACCCCCCTCCTAGTCCCACCCATAGGCAGGACCTAGTCACCGGGTCAGCCCCTTTTCTTAGTATAAAGATAGGAGCGGGCCCCCTGTTCAAATTAGATCATCTTTGGAATCAAGACACGACTTTCTACGAAAGGACTTCAAGATTTCTTCTTCAGGATTCTCCCTTGTGGCTAAGGAGTAGTCACCCTGCATCCGCAGGCACCATCAAGAACACTGCGGTCTGCTGCAAGTCCTTCCTCAGGAATCCGATGACACAGCTCGACGAGACCCGGCTTCCCTGGCACCTCTTGTAGGAAGGTACCTCCTGACTATGGTTGCCCCCAACTTTTTGCCCTGTGTTTTTTAGCTGGTTTTTGACATAGTCGACCTGGGGCCCTGCCAATCAGGACCCCAGGCCTACTGCTCTCTCTGTAAAATGGATTCCATGTACCCTAGGTGCATTTCCAATTGGTACTGGGCCACCTTATCAGACCCTGTAACTCAGGGCATAGGTGTACCCAGGGCTGCCAGGGGCTGCAGCATGTATTATGCCACCCCTGGCTGGCCTCCTAAATTTGACACAACTGGCTGCATGACAGCTGGAGCAAAGTCGTGTAATCACCCTTTGCTGTAGGTGTAGTATACCTATACCTAACCCTAAAATGGACACACAGATTCCTATCAGTCACTCCTATGGCAGGCCTTGACAATCCTGAAGGCAGAGTGCTTGGAATCGTGTGAGATGGTGCTCTGGCATGAGCTGAGCCTGTCTGCAGCTTGCGGAATCAAGTCCTAATAGCTGTTCCATGATATCGCATACCATATACTCTTAAGTGCATTATAATCCTCGCAGTTAAATGCTATCTTTGGTATTGCTTTATCAAAACATGTTGAGTAAGGTGTCATACGAATTGGAATACTAACCCCTCGCCAATTCTGGCGACGGGGTTAGCACTCCACCCTTCTAGAGGGGCACGACATGTATGTAACTGTGAACCCCGGTTAAAGTTAACTAAAGCCTTAGCTCCACAAAATGGATGCTGCCACCACACACGAGTCTGACCCCCTGTAGCTGGGAGTCCTTCCAGCGAGGGGAGCCTGGACAAAGGGTTTCCTGTCAGGGGCGGTGCTAGCACCGTCCCAGACATGGTTTTGAGTATCCTGGGTAGGCAGGTCTTTTCAGGAAGGTGACTGCTGAGTGGCACCCCGGTGCTCACTACGCATAGGCCGGTCTGAACCAGTTCCAGGGGCACACCAGCCCCTGGCCTGGGGAAAGTCTGGCATGGCAGAGGGGTGTAACCACCCCCCTCCTAGTCCCACCCATAGGCAGGACCTAGTCACCGGGTCAGCCCCCTTTTTTTGTATTAAGATGGGAGCGGGCCCCCTGTTCAAATTAGATCATCTTTGGAATCCAGACACGACTTTCTTCGAAAGGACTTCAAGATTTCTTCTTCAAGATTCTCCCTTGTGGCTAAGGAGTAGTCACCCTGCATCAAGCGGGCACCATCCTAAGAACACTGCGGTCTGCTGCAAGTCCTTCTTCACGAATCCGACGACCCAGCTCGACGAGACCCGGCTTCCCTGGCACCTCTGACCTCTACTCACCTCTACAGCAAAGCTGAGAACCGTGAGTGCGACGAGACCTCGAGGGACCGACGATCACCAAGACTGCACGACTTCTTTGTAACAAGCCCACCGAGTCTCCCACTGGTGAGTGCTTTGGGGTCCGAGAAGCCCCAACCCTGAGCAGCTCCAGCACCGAAGATCAGCCCTCCAGCATCTCCACGATCTGCGTGGGGCCCTTCTGCTTTTGCGTGCTCACCGCGTTGTGTGGCTACTAGCCGGCTGGCTTGTGGCCTTCTACACGACGCCCGACGACATCACTGCTGCTGGTCTGGTTGCTCCAGACTGGCCCTTGCTTCCTTCTTTAAGAGAGGCACCCCGGACCCTCCTGGTCCACTCCAGACGCCATTTTAGGTCCACCGCGTGGGCTTGAATTTGCCAAGGCTTTGTTGCCCAATCCTGGGTCCAGCGACGCTGACATCTTCACTCTTCGTGGGACAGCTCGCTCCTCCTGCCTGGTCACCGACAACGCCTCCTGGTCCGTGAGATCTTCGAGCACAGCGTTACCCACGCACCTAGTCGAGGTGGCTACCATCCGGTGCCCTTCTGGTGCCCACTGACTACTGGCTAGTAGTCTCGAACTTGGTCCCCTCTGCTTTCAGGTGTCATCTTCCATCGATCCAGGCTTGGATCCACCGAACTTTCTTCACTGGTCGCCTGCCAGCAACTTCTTTCTTCCAGGCTCCTGGTCCGGCAACGAGGATTCCCGACGTCTTTTGAGTCCTATGCAGCTGCAGCCCCTGGGCTAGGTAACTTCGGCATTTCGGTGCCCCAGCATAGCCTCACTATCCAAGGGTCAGAATCCACTTTCGTTTTCCTCCTACCAGGTCGGGTTCGCCCGAGAACACTAACTTTGCAATTTCTAGCTACCGTAGACTTTGTCCCGCATCTCGCGTGAGAGTGCACACACTGCACCCGAGTCCCCTGGGTCTCCTAGAAGTAATCTAACCATTCTATAGTCAAGTCCTAGCGATTCCAAAGCCTATTAGTACTGTACTTACCTGCTAGTAATTTCGCATTCCACTTTCAGTGTATATGGTTTTCCGTGCCCCTCGGGCATTTGTATATACTGTGCTAACTTGAGTATTTTTGTAAGAGTTTTGGTTTGTGCTTAGTACCCTGTCCTCATAAAGAGTACAGGGCTGTTGTGATTCTTAATAAATATCTGTTTATTTTCATAACACTTGTGTGGTGTCCTTTCACTTGGTATTCAAGGGGTATATGTGTGGTATAACAGCTGGCTTAACACGCCCTCTCGAGTCTTTAGCCTTAGACTGCTCGTATCCATGCTACTAGGATAGCTGGTCTATAAGGTTGACTTACAACCAATCATCAATAAGGGTTGCTGGACTGATATAGTGTTCACTAGAATAGTGACCACTGCATATCAGGCCACCTTCTCACACCTCTACTCACCTCTACAGCCAAGCTGGGAACCGTGAGTGCGACGAGACCTCGAGGGACCGACGATCGCCAAGACTGCACGACTTCTTCACAACAAGCCCGCCGAGTGTCCCTCGGGTGAGTGCTTTGGGGTCCGAGAAGCCCCGACCCTGAGCAGCTCCAGCACCGAAGATCAGCCCTCCAGCATCTCCACGATCTGCGTGGGGCCCTTCTGCTTTTTGCTGCTCACTGCGTTGTTTGGCTACTAGCCCGCTGGCTTGTGGCCTTCTTAACGACGCCCGACGACATCACTGCTGCTGGTCTGGATGCTCCAGACTGGCCCTTGCTTCCTTCCAAGAGAGAAGCACCCCGGACCCTCCTGGTCCACTCCAGACGCCATTTTGAGTCCACCGCTTGGGCTTGAATTTGCCAAGGCTTTGTTGCCCAATCCTGGGTCCAGCGACGCCGACAGCTTCATCCATCGTGGGACAGCTCGCTCCTCCATCCTGGTCGCCGACAACGCCTCCTGGTCCGTGAGATCTGCAGAGCACAGCGTCGCCCACCCACCTAGTCGAGGTGACTACCATCCGGTGCCCTCCTGGTGCCACCTGACTACTGGCTAGTAGTCACGAACTTGGTCCCCTCTGCTTTCAGGTGTCATCACTCTTCGAGATCCAGGCTTGGATCACTTCGAACTCTCTTCACTGGTCGCCTGCCAGCAACTTCTTTCTTCCAGGCTCCTGGTCCGGCAACGAGGATTCCCGACGTCTTTTGAGTCCTATGCAGCTGCAGCCCCTGGGCTAGGTAACTTCGGCATTTCGGTGCCCCAGCCTAGCCTCACTATCCAAGGGTCAGAATCCACTTTCGTTTTCCTCCTACCAGGTCGGGTTCGCCAGAGAACACTAACTCTGTGAAATCTAGCTATCATAGACTTTGTCCCGCATCACGCGTGAGAGTGCACACACTGCACCCGAGTCCCCTGGGTCTCCTAGAAGTAATCTAACGATTCTATAGTCGAGTCCTAGCGATTCCAAAGCCTATTAGTACTGTACTTACCTGCTAGTAATTTCGCATTCCACTTTCAGAGTATATGGTTTTCCGTGCCCCTCAGGCATTTGTATATACTGTGCTAACTTGAGTATTTTCGTAAGAGTTTTGTTTTGTGCTTAGTACCCTGTCCTCATAAAGAGTACAGGGCTGTTGTGATTCTAATAAATACACTGTTTATTTTCATAACACGTGTGTGGTGTCCTTTCACTTGGTGTTCAAGGGGTATATGTGTGGTATAACAGCTGGCTTAACACGCCCTCTCGAGTCTTTAGCCTTAGACTGCTCCTATCCACGCTACTAGGATAGCTGGTCTATAAGGTTGACTTACAACCAATCATCAATAAGGGTTGCTGGACTTATACATAGTGTTCACTAGAATAGTGAGCACTGCATATCAGGCCACCTTCTCACACAAACCCCTCTGGAAGATAGAGAGGAAGACATGGACAGACAAGCCCCATAGGATGCCATTATGTGGCTCAGAATAGGATACTGTGCCTTTTAAGAGAACTTTCCAGAACTTCACAGTATCCCAGAATGCCTTGCAGGTCTCTCTTACTTTCAGTTCTTTTTTCCGGCTCCTGCAAGCAGGACCCTGGAGCATTGAGCTCTCCCTTTTCAAGGGTTTTGTTGGTGTTTTTTGCACTAAACTCGATTTTGTGTACTTTTTCAGTACTTTAAAGCTTTCTTCTTGGTTTCTTGCACCCCTTGGTCGTCCATAATGCCTGCATTATTCGACAAATGCCCGGAGTGCTCCAGGAAGAAGGCCAAGACAGACCCCCATGAGGTCTGTATCCTCTGCCTTCCCTCTTCCCACATCCCTGAGGAGTGTGAGATCTGCCAAGGTTTCACTGGCAGGACCCTGAAGGACAGTCCCTGAAGATCAGGCTTCAGGGACTAGAAGAAAGAAGACAGAAGACGCAAGGTGGGTCTGGAGGGGCTTCATCTGCCCATGCTGAGGCCCTGGGGGGCTCCCCGGGGGCAGGAAGCCCAGCACACGTCCCCATTCTCCATCTGGGTCGGTGGCACCCACCAAGACGTCGAGGGGGAAGTCCAAGGCCGGCTCCCCATCTCCCCAGGGCTCTGGGTCGAGAAAACGTCGCCCGTCGACGTTGAGGGACCTGCATAGGCCGCCGTCGAACACAGAGACATTGTCATCGTCGCTGTCTTCGTCGTCGAGCTCTCGGCGTCGACAGGATCGGCGTCGACGCTCGCCGCCGAGGCGATACTGTCGATCGCCGTCAAGACACAAGGCTTCAGCGTCGTCGAGGGGATCCTCGTCGTCGAGCCCGCCGTCGACGCAAAAGCACTCGCCGGCGAGACGGAGGCGTTCGCCGTCGAGGCGTAGGAGGTTGAGGTCGACGTTGAGATGCTCCAAGGCGACATTGAGGCGGTCGCCGTCGAGGCGCAAGAGATCGTCGTCAAGACAGAGGGTCGTCGTCAAGATGGTCCGGGTCGACGTCGAGACACGGCAGCCGTTCGACGCCGAAGAGGAGGAGACGGTCGACGCCGAAGGGTCGCTCGACGTCGAGGGTCCGACGGTCGACGCCTGAACACCGGTCGGCGGCGTCGAAGGATCGTACTACGCGGCCTAGGGCTGTGGGGGGGCTCCCGTCAGCCCGGGAAGGATGGTGGGTCACGGGGATCGGTGTACTCGGAGGTGTATACTCCAAAGAAGTCTGTTCCACCTCCTCCTCCGTTACCTAGAGGCCCGCGTCCGAGGACTCCTACCCCTCCTCCTTTGCCTCCTCTGCCTGAAAAGCCTCCACCGGTTCCGCCGAGGTCGGTCTCGTTGCCCGATCTCCCGACCCCTCCTAAGAAGACTCCTAAATCTAAGGAACCACGTAAGCCCAAGTCGGCCACCCCGGAGAAGCCGGTGGACCGGCCGAGGCCCAGGAGATCGAACTCCCGCTCCAGACGGAGGGAACGATCGAGGAGCAGGCACAGGTCCTCCACCTGTTCCAGACGGCACCATAGGAGACATAGATCCAGGACCGATACGTCTTCTAGGACCCGCTCCTATTCCCCTACTTTGTCCGATTCCCTGGAGACTAGGGTGTCTCCTATCGATGACATCGGTACATTCCAGGAGGTTCTCCTGAGGGGGGCCGCGAAGTTGGGTATCACGGTGACGGCTCCTACACCTACGACGTCTGTGATATTCGAGACTTTGCACAAGAAGCACCTGTCTCGCCCTCTGTTGCCCTTGGTTCCGGGACTGGTTGAACCGGCACAAGAACTATTTCTTACGCCTGCGGTGGTGAAGGCCGCCCCGTCTAGACTTTTGAAAAAGTACAGGGCACCGGACTCAGACCCTGCCTTCCTGAGGATGGACCTGGTCCCCGACTCAGTGATAGTTATGGTGGCCAGAAAACAGCATTCTACCTCCCCGTCCTCCACCGTGCCTCCAGACAAGGAGAGCCGCTGGATTGATTCGGCGGGAAGGAAGGCATGTGGGACTTCTTCCACCACAATGAAGGCTTCCAGCGACTCGGCATTGCTGGGACGATATGACCGTGCGCTTTGGGATTCCATGGAGCAGTTCGCGGACCTTGTGCCGCGTGATAGGAGGGAGGACTTCATGGAAATTGTCAAGGAGGGGATGCTGGTCTCGAACCAGGCCATCAGTGCCGCGGCGGATATCTCCTTGTTAGCTGCACATGGCTACTGCCACGGTATCAACCAGCGCCGCCATGCATGGCTCAGGCTTACGTCTCTCAAGCCTGAGGCGCAACAGCGAGTGACCAACCTGCCGTTTTCCGGGGACACGCTCTTCGTTAAACACGCAGATAACGAGATGGCCCGGATGAAGGCCGAGGCAGAAACCCTGATGGCGGTGGGCTTGGAGAAGCCCAAGGACAAGAAACCCTACCGCCAATTCAAACGGCGGTTCGGCTCGCAAGGAAAAGGAAGAGGACAGTCTTCGGGACAACAGCAGCAGCAACAACAGCAGCAGTTCCGAAGACCTTTCCAAAAACGTCAGAGGGGTAGAGGTGGACAGCAGCCCTCTACCGCGAACAAGGGCCCGGCCGAGTCTCGACCCTGAGCGGTTACTTCCCCGTCATCCGTTACCCACTCCGGTGGGGGGAAGCGTTCAATTTTTTCTGGCAGAGTGGAGAAAAATTACTCCGGACAAGTGGGTGCTGAATATTGTTTGCAATAGATACAGTCTTTGGTTCATCAGCCCTCCTCCAGCGATCCCTCCGGTCAGCTCACAGTATCAACTACGCGAGCTCCAGGCGGAGGCCGATATTCTGTTAAGGAAAAGGGCGATAGAAGACGTACCTCTGTCTCAAAGAGGAAGAGGTCTGTACTCCCGGTTCTTTCTGGTTCGCAAAAAGGACAAGAACGAGTTCAGGCCCATTCTGGACTTGCGGTAGGCAAACAAGTGGATTCGCAGAGAAGTTTCGCATGCTGTCGTTGCATCAGATTTATCCTCAGTTGCCCATCGCGCACAAGCACAGGAAGTTTCTGCGGTTTCAAGTCGGGACCAATCATTACCAATACACGGTGCTGCCTTTCGGACTGAAATCTGCACCTAGGACATTCTCGAAGTGCATGGCAGTGGTAGCGGCACACCTAAGGAAAGGCAAGGTGTTTGTCTACCCGTACCTGGACGATTGGTTGATCAAGGCCTCCTTCTCAGAAGCCCAAGCGGACTTCCGGAAGACGTGCGTTCTCTTGAACAAGTTGGGGTTGCACATCAACATGTCCAAGTCTGTCCCGATCCCGGTCCAATGTATTCAATACTTGGGGGCCACCATCAATACGCTGTCAGCAAGCGTGTCTCCTTCGGAGGAGCGACGGAGATCGATCCTTCGGAAGGCTCAGGCTCTTATGACCGCTCCATCTACAACAGTGAGGACGGTGTCTTCTCTACTGGGGTCGATGGCCTCTTGTATCTTCCTCACTCTTCATGCACGACTACACATGAGACCTCTGCTGGAGTGCTTGGAGGACCAATGGGACCAGAGGAGAGGATCTTGGGACGACCAGATACGACTGTCTCTGCATGCTCTTCAGTCTCTGACGTTATGGTGTTCAGCGGAGAATCTCCTCAGAGGAGTTCCCTTCCACAAGGACATTCCTACTCAGACGATCGTGACGGATGCTTCTCTCCAGGGCTGGGGAGCGCATTCGGGGGACTTACAGATCCAAGGCACGTGGTCTCAGACAGAGTCCACGTATCACATCAATTTCCTGGAACTCAGAGCTGTTCACTTGGCGCTGAAGGCCTTTCATCCGTCCTTCCGGACCAACTCTCTGCTTGTACAGACGGACAATACGACCACGATGTATTACCTCAACAAGCAGGGGGGGTCGAGATCGCGCACCCTGTCTCGGGAGGCGCAGACGATCTGGCACTGGCTTCTGGCAAGAGGATTGACGATAACGGCTACACATCTGCCGGGTGTGCAGAATGTTCAGGCGGACGCACTGAGCAGGCTGATTCAGGAAAACTACGAGTGGGTCATAAACGACGACGTACTAGAAGTCTTCGCAAGGTGGGGGACTCCAGACATAGATCTGTTCGCCACCGCCGAAAACAGCAAATGCCGAGACTTCGCCTCCAGGTACTACCAGCAAGGGACGCTGGGGAATGCACTCTGGATCAACTGGTCGAACAGCTTTGTTTACGCTTTTCCGCCCATCCCTCTGATTCCGGCGGTGCTCATCAAGCTGTCCCGGTCCAGGGCACGAATGATCCTGATTGCCCCGGAATGGCCCAGACAGTGGTGGTTCACGGACCTTCTACACCGGTCCCTCCTTCCACACATACGGTTGCCGTGCAGGCCGGACCTTCTCACGAAGTTCGGGGGGCAGATGGTGCACCCCAACCTCTCATCCTTGAGTTTGGCGGCATGGCTCCTGAGGTAGTGCAATATGGCCATTTTAATCTACCAGAAGATTGCGTTGACATACTGAAGGAGTCTAAGAGGCCCTCCACTCGGACGTCCTACGCTTACAAGTGGAAGAGGTTTTGTATCTGGTGTGTGTCCAGGAACTTTGATCCTACGACGTGCAAGGAAGATGTCATCCTTCCCTACCTTCTACATTTGGCGCGATCTGGCCTTAATGTTCACTCTATTAGGGTTCATCTCGCTGCATTGACTGGCTACAGGAAAAGCCCTTCACAGACTTCCTTCTTTCAGATCCCTGTGATCAAAGACTTCTTGGAAGGCTTGAAGAAAGTGTTCCCTCCTGTCAGGCTTCCTTCGCCTTCATGGGAATTGAATGTGGTGCGGTCCTGTTTGATGAAGGAGCCTTTTGAACCCATTCATAAGGCTTTGTTGCAGCACCTGTCCTGGAAGGCGGCGTTCCTCGTGGCCATTACATCGGCCCGCAGGGTGAGTGAAATTCAGGCGTTGTGTTGTAATGAACCTTCTACTGTATTTCATGCTGCTAAGGTTGTTTTGCGTACTCACCCTAAATTTCTTCCCAAGGTTATTTCTGACTTTCATGTCAACCAAACTATAACTTTGCCTACGTTTTTTCAGAATCCTTCATCTCCAGCGGAAAGGTCCTTACATTCCCTGGATGTTCGGAGGGTGTTGAAATTTTATCTGGATAAGACTAAAGATATTCGTAGGTCAGACCAATTGTTTATCAATTACGGATCAGTCAGGACGGGTCTTGCGACCTCTAAGCAGTCCATCTCTAGGTGGATTGTGTCCTGCATACAACTATGTTACCAGAAAGCTAATAAGACCTTAGGGGGTAAGCCTAAGGCTCATTCCACCAGGGGCAAAGCTGCCACGACAGCCTTGCTCCGTAATGTGCCGATTGCAGAAATTTGCAAGGCCGCCACTTGGAAGTCGGTTCATACCTTTGCTAAGCATTACTGTCTGGACGCTGATGCCAGAGCAGATGCTCAGGTTGGACAGGCTTCGCTGCGGAATTTGTTCGCACGATAGTGGTGTTGGTTTCTTTTCTCCACCGCCGCTTTGGTGTGGGCATGGGCTTGCCATTCTATTCACTAGATTAGGACTATACACAGAGATCCCCTACTACAGAAGGAGTAGTTTCTTTTCTGTAACTCCAGTTCTGTAGTAGGGGTATCTCTGTTATAGTCATAAGCAGTGGCGTAACGAAACTTGAGGGGGCCCCCCTGCAAAGAACATGAGGGGGGCCCCACACGTTGGGCCCAGTCAGGAGCTCTCAAGCCGGGGGTCTGGTGCACATGCGCAGTGCCGGCAGGGCCAGTGTTACCCCGCAGGAGCTGATGTTATGCCACTGCACAGAGACAGATTCACGTATTTTAGATCCACCTTTAATATTAATAATTTTCATAAATGCTTAAGACCAGGAGTCCTTGTAATGTGGTGTTTTTGCCACATACTTTTTCTCAAAATCCCTTGGGGCATGCCATAAATCTTCCTTGATTTTGTCTTTCAGTCTCATTTAGATTTTACCAATGTTTGTGGTGGAACTTGCTTCAAAATGCAGTGTTTAATCCTACTTTGGCTCTAACGTTCTTGCGAACCCCAAACCTTACTTTAAAACATTGATTAAATCATATTTCTTTTCACAAAATTCGCAGTTTAAGTGTGCACCTAAAAAAGTATTTGCGATTGCCACAGATTGCCCTGGAATGGCACTAAGGGACAGTAGGACACAAAATCTTCTGTAACGTTGTTCAAGCTCCATCCAGTTTTGACCAAACACACTGGGCAATTGTGCTTACAAATGCACCATTTCCACAAAATAAGTAAAATAATAACATGACACTATCAAAAATAACAATAAAATGCTTTACACATGTATTATCTTTCAACGTTGTTAACTGTTTAAAAAAAATTCAGGGTGAGAATCATCCCCTTCTGATGCCCCCTTTTATTTTGGTGTTGCTGGTGGCTGTGCTCCCCAAAACCTACACTCCAGGCTAAGGGCATGCACAGAAGCTTGAGGCCTCTGTATGTCATGCGTCCTAACCTGGCTACCTGAACCCTGTGCTATTGCCATGCTAAAATTCACACTGAGCTCTGTCAATGCACTTCTGCATAAAGCTTGAAGCCTCCAGTGCACTTCTCCAAGCTAGAACCTTTCCACGTGCCACCCAGATGGCCTTGCATACTCCATGCGTAACTCCATGCTAGTCCTCGACTCTGTTCTGCACATCGCTAAATGAACTTCCCAACGCCACGCATGTCCCATGGTTACACTGCGTAACTTACTTAAAACAGAGAACATCCACCTTATTTATACACACCTTATCCAAAACAAGCTCATAATTCTTGGGGCTGGAGTTTACATTTGCATTTCTTGCTCGAAATTAAGCCATCTGTTGTGGTGCAATTTACTTACTGAAAGCCCCTGCTATGCTGTATTAGGCATCACGCATTGCATGTGGCTGCAAAGCTAATGGAGAGGCGGCAGAGCGCTTGCGGAGCACAGTACATGCAGGTGAATTGTCAGATGCACAAAACTGCATATACAATAACTATTTCCTCAAACCAGAAATTGCCAACCTCCAATGATTGACACCCATGCCTCATGCAAAATTAACCACTACGTCTCATGCATGCAGATTTAACCACCTGTTTAACACCAGACTGCTTAATTAGTTGTATGTATGTACATAATTCTGAAAGCTTCTCTATTTACCTTACAGAGGGGCTGGAGACAGTGCCGGCTTAAGGGTGGTGCGACCGGTGCCACTACACCGGGTGCTAAGGGGAGGGGGCACCAAAACCCCAGATCTTTGATTTCCACAACGTTGATACTCGAGGAAATAAAAGACGGACATAAGTGTTCACGTCATCTAGCCTTAGTGCCGGCCCGCGTCCCACAATGGCTGTGCCCTTACAAAATCAAAGAGCACCTGCCTAATTCAAGCTGTGTCCCTTTCCATGATAATATTAGCAGTGACACGCAAAGGTAGCTATGCTTCCGACACTCCATTAAAGGTCAATTTGGTCCCATGAATTATCCCTACTCCCATCAGAGTGTTTACGTGACACTCAACACCTTGCTTGAATTCCATTTCTATAAGTCTCAAATGGAAGCTCGAAAAAGGCTTTCTTGAAAGTTACGTTTTAGTTGGCGCAGTTTTCAGAGGTTATGCAAGCTGTGCATTAAAGCTACAAAAAAGTCAAATTGCAATTACATAACTGTACAAAAAAGTTTAAAGTATTTTGTCTTGATGGATGATGTGTAGCAGTGACATCAAGTTTTGTCCTCACTGATTTAGAAAATATTTAATAAAATGTGACTTCCTACAGCACCAATAAAATGTGCTTCCTGAGGATTATTTTTACTATCCTCAAACAGTAGAATACAAAATTGCCCTCATAAAACTTGTCAGATTACACTAATATTACTAATAAATGTAAGATGCTACTGTCACACAAAGTTTAAGCCAGTTGAATTTTCATTTGCTTTTGCTCCCTATAAAGTAGCGCAGAAGGTTATTGTGCCTGCTGAAAAGAACAGGTACCCTGCAGATCACAGAACTGTATTTTATTTGGATAGCTCAGTGGGTCACTGCATGTGTCAGAGAGATTCTTCTGTTACTTGCTGCTCATAAGTTGCAATTCTAGTGTAGCTCAAAGAGCTATGATCTGTCGTCCAAGAGTTTAGATGCTTTCAGACTGCATGATATAGGTTAGAATATCATTTTTTTCCCTAGTCTTTCATTATACTAATGTAGCTAAAAATTGGTTTGTTTGGGGAGAAATGTATTCTTACTACTACTAAAGCGAACCCTGTGGTGCATTTTAAATTGTGAATTTGTGCTTTTCCAGACCAAACTCTTAAAATATACTGGCTACTGGTTCCGATGTCATGCGACTCCTTCACAATATAATCCCCATTGTCTTATGTAACAACATTTCCCGTAACGCCAATTCACATTGTTTCTGTATAATGTGTGTGTGTTTGATGTTTAGTGCTCTTACACTCTACATTGGTATGAATAGCACTATACATCAAATGAAATGCATGTGAGAGACAGGAGCTATAGAGAGACGGGGCCCTGTTGGAGTGTGGTAGTGAGGAAATCCGTGCAGAGTGAGGTTTTTTGGGCGCCAAAAATGCCTAGCGCTAAACACGGGCATGCCTGGAGAAGGATTTCAAACTACTGTCATAATATTATAAATCCAACACCAAAAATAATTTTACACAAACAGACGTTGTGACCTCTAGAAGCTGCTAACTAACCTTTGTGCGCCAGTACATGGGGTGGGTAGAACGGCTGCGGAGATCAGCCCATACGATGCTTTTATTTTTACAAATGGGGCTGATTCAAGCACTGTTGCTCTTTGGGTGGACGGTTTTTAACACCTCCTTTGCAGTACAACACCCAAAGTTCCACCGAGTAGTTGGTGTGAAATCCGAGCAGTGGTTATGCAGTGATGCCGCTAATAAAGAGGTGTTCTTTTGCTGGGCTCCAAATCTCAGAAGTGGCCGAGATTTTGAAATGTATGCCAGTAAGATGAAAGCCTGCTGGGAGCGATCCATTCCGACGAGCGCGGGCTTTAACAATAAGTCAATTGTGGGGCTCAGGCAAGCTCACAGTAGCAATCGCTCGAATCTCACACCCTGTGGTCCCTGAATACAGCAGCCCCCACAGCAAGAGCAAGACATGTGACTTTGGTATCGTGACTGACTGCTAGTTAATTTTACTCGTCTCACCTGTGACCTGCAGCTTCGGTTTCAGGAGCAGGCTGCTGCCAAATTATGGTTGCGCCGCACATGTGCAGTTTACATTGAGTATGACTCAATATAGTCACACCCTGGCCTCCGCCCCGCCCTGAAGACCACGCAGTGGCGCGCACTGCTGCACTGCACCACGTGTAAAGACTCATGTGACTTTCATGGCGCACATCGCTTGTACGTGTGCGCAGGAGCGTAACTGTAAAACGAACTGGTCCCAAATCCAGTCAATGAGCGTACTGGGCTGAGGGGGCCCCTTAGAGCTAGGCCCTCTCCCCCCCCCCCCCCCCCCCCCTCTGGGTGGGCCTTTGTTACGCCCGGGGTGCAGCACCATTTAATTTATGGTGACTTGGAGCGAGAGTGCGCACCATTTAGGCTTGCTGCTGGCTCCGCTGAGACTGGGGGGCCCCCTGGGGCCCCTGGAGCGCAGGGGCCCCCCCGCAATGCGGGGGCTGCGTGGGCCTGTGTTACGCCCCTGGTCATAAGCGCCCGCCCTCCTCCCCGGTGGAGAGATGTTCATGTAAAGAATGCTACAGGTCGGGCGTGTTACGCCTTCAAAAAGAACTGAAAGTAAGAGAGACCTGCAAGGCATTCTGGGATACTGTGAAGTTCTGGAAAGTTCTCTTAAAGGCACAGTATCCTATTCTGAGCCACATAATGGCAGCCTATGGGGCTTGTCTGTCCATGTCTTCCTCTCTATCTTCCAGAGGGGTTTGTACTGAAGACAAAGGAAATCTGGACAGGCTTTGCTGGTTTTGTGGATTTTTGGTGGAATTTCTAGCTGAAGTACTGGACAGTGTAGCCTTTTATAGGCTGCATTATGTCTTTAAATTCTCTCTTAAGTGTCTGTGCAGTTCTGCATTTTTTCGACACTTTAGAGATTATTTTTGATTGCTCCGGGGTCCACGCACATGGGCGGGACTATTCACTAGATTATGACTATAACAGAGATACCCCTACTACAGAACTGGAGTTACAGAAAAGAAACTACTCCATCTAGTGAATAGTCCTGCCCATGTGCGTGGACCCCGGAGCAATCAAAAATAATCTTAGTGTCGAAAAAATGCAGAACTGCACAGACACTAAGAGAGAATTTAAATACATATAATGCAGCCTATAACAGGCTACACTGTCCAGTACTTCAGCTAGAAATTCCACCAAAAATCCACAAAACAGCAAAGCCTGTCCAGATTTCCCTTGCCTTCAGCACAAACCCCTCTGGAAGATAGAGAGGAAGACATGGACAGACAAGCCCCATAGGCTGCCATTATGTGGCTCAGAATAGGATACTGTGCCTTTAAGATAACTTTCCAGAACTTCACAGTATCCCAGAATTCCCTGCAGGTCTCTCTTACTTTCAGTTCTTTTTTCCGGCTCCTGCAAGCAGGACCCTGGAGCATTGAGCTCTCCCTTTTCAAGGGGTTTGTTGGTGTTTTTTCACTAAATTCGATTTTGTGTACTTTAAAGTACTTTGCTGACTTTCTTCTTGGTTTTTTTGCACCCTTTTGTTGTCCATAATGCCTGCATTATTTGACATATGCCCGGAGTGCTCCAGGAAGAAGGCCAAGTCAGACCCCCATGAGGTCTGTATCCTCTGCCTTCCCTCATCCCTGAGGAGTGTGAGATCTGCCAAGGCTTCTCTGGCAGGACCCTTAAAGACAGAATGAAAATCAGGCTTCAGGGACTTGAAGAAAGAAGATTGAAGGCGCAAGGTGGGTCTTGAGGGGCTTCATCTGCCCATGCTGAGGCCTCTGGGGGGCTCCCCAGGGGCAGGAAGCCCAGCACACGTCCCCATTCTCAGTCTGGGTCGGTGGCACCCACTACGACGTCGAGAGGGAAGTCCAAGGCCGTCTCCCCGTCTCCCCAGGGCTCTGGGTCGAGAAAACATCGCCCGTCGACGTCGAGGGACTTGCATAGGCCACCGTCGACCCCAGGGACGTTGTCTTCGTCGCTGTCTTCGACGTCGAGCTTTTGGCGTCGGCGGGCCCGGCGTCGGCGCTCGCCGTCGAGGCGATACCGCCGATCGCCGTCTAGAGACAAGACTTCGAGGGGATCCTCGTCGAGACCGCCGTCGAAGCGGAAGCGGTCGCCGGCGAGGCGGAAGCGGTCGCCGGCTAAGCGGAAGCGGTCGCCGGCGAGGCGGAAGCGGTCGCCGGCGAGGCGGAAGCGGTCGCCGCCGAGGCGGAAGCGGTCGCCGCCGAGGCGGAAGCGGTCGCCGCCGAGGCGGAAGCGGTCGCCGGCGAGGCGAAAGCGGTCGCCGTCGAGGCGGAAGAGGTTGCCGTCGAGGCGGAAGAGGTTGCCGTCGAGGCGGAAGAGGTTGCCGTCGAGGCGGAAGAGGTTGCCGTCGAGGCGGAAGAGGTTGCCGTCGGGGCAATCGAGGTCGACGTCGAGACATTCGAAAGCGACGTCGAGACATTCGAAAGCGACGTCGAGGCGGTCGCCTTCGAGGCGCAAGAGATCGCCGTCAAAACATAGAGGATCGTCGTCGATGTTCCGGGTTGACGTCGAGACATGGCAGGCGTTCGACGCCAAAGCAGAGAAGACGGTCGACGCCGAAGGGACGCTCTACGTCGAGGGACCGACGTTCGACGTCTAATCACCGTTCGTCGGCGTCGCGGGATTGTCATGCGCGGCCTAGGGCTGTGGGGGGCTCCCCTCAGTCCGGGAAGGATGGTGGGTCAACGGGATCAGTGCACTCGGAGGTGTATACTCCGAAGTCTGTTTCACCTCCTCCTCCGTTGCCTAGAAGTCTGCGTCCGAGGGCTCCTACCCCGCCTCCGCTGCCTGAAAAGCCTCCACCGGTTCCACCGAGGTTGGTCTCGTTACCCAGGCTCCCGACCCCTCCCAAGAAGACTCCTAAGTCTAAGGAACCGCATAAGCCCAAGTCGACCGTCCCAGAGACTCTGGTTGACCGTCCGAGGCCCAGGAGATCGAAATCTCGCTCCAGACGGAGAGAACGATCGAGGAGCAGGCACAGGTCCTCCACCCGTTCCAGACGACGCCATAGGAGGCATAGATCTAGGTCCAATACGACTTCTAGGACCCGCTCCGATCGACGACATCGGTACATTCCAGGAGGTTCTCCTGAGGGGGGCTGCGAAGTTGGGTATCACGGTGACAGCTCCTACACCTACGACGTCCGTGATATTTGAGACTTTGCACAAAAAGCACCTGTCTCGCCCTCTGTTACCTTTGGTGCCAGGACTGGTTGAACCGGCACAAGAGCTGTTTCTTACACCTGCGGTGGTGAAGGCTGCCCCGTCCAGACTTTTGAAAAAATACAGGGCACCGGACTCAGACCCTGCCTTCTTGAGGATGGACCCAGTGCCCGACTCAGTGATAGTGACGGCGGCCAGGAAGCAGCGTTCTACCTCCCCGTCCTCCACCGTGCCTCCGGACAAGGAGAGCCGCTGGATAGATTCGTCGGGAAGGATGGCATGTGGGACTTCTTCCACCACAATGAAGGCTTCCAGCGACTCTGCATTACTGGGACGATATGACGGTGCACTTTGGGATTCCATGGAGCAGTTCGCGGACCTTGTGCCGCGTGACAGGAAGGAGGACTTCATGGAAATCGTCGAGGGGATGCTGGTCTCGAACCAGGCCATCAGTGCTGCGGCGGATATCTCCTTGTTGGCTGCACATGGCTACTGCCACGGCATCAACCAACGCCGCCATGCGTGGCTCAGGCTTACGTCGCTCAAGCCTGAGGCGCAACAGCGAGTGGCCCATCTGCTGTTCTCCGGGGACACGCTCTTCGGTAAACACGCAGATGACGAAATGGGTCGAATGAAGGCCGAGGCAGAAACCCTGACGGCGGTGGGCTTGGAGAAGCCCAAAGACAAGAAACCTTACCGCCAGTTCCAACGGGGTTCGGCTCGCAAGGGAAAGGAAGAGGACAGTCTTTGGGACAACAGCAGCAGTTCCGAAGAGCTTTCCAAAAACGCCAGAGGGGTAGAGGTGGACAGCAGTCCTCTACCGCAAACAAGGGCCCGGCCGGGTCTCGACCCTGAGCGGTTACTTCCCCGTCATCCGTTACCCGCTCCGGTGGGGGGGAAGCGTTCAATTTTTTCTGGCAGAGTGGAGAAAAATTACTCGGGACAAGTGGGTGCTGAATATTGTTTGCAATGGATACAGTCTTCGATTCATCAGCCCTCCTCCAGTGATCCCTCCGGTCAGCTCGCAGTATCAACTGCGCGAGCTCCAGGCGGAGGCCGATATCTTGTTAAGGAAAAGGGCGATAGAAGACGTACCTCTGTCTCAAAGAGGAAGAGGTCTGTACTCCCGGTTCTTTCTGGTTCGCAAGAAGGACAAGAACGAGTTCATGCCCATTCTGGACTTGCGGCAGGCAAACAAGTGGATTAGCAGAGAAAAGTTTCGCATGCTGTCGTTGCATCAGATTTATCCTCAGTTGCAACAGGGGGACTGGCTTTGTGCCATAGATCTACAGGATGCGTACTTCCACGTGCCCATCGCGTACAAGCACAGGAAGTTTCTGCGATTTCAAGTCTGCACCAACCATTACCAATACACAGTGCTGCCTTTCGGGCTGAAATCTGCACCCAGGACATTCTCGAAGTGCATGGCAGTGGTAGCAGCACACCTCAGGAAAGACAAGGTGTTTGTCTACCCGTACCTGGACGATTGGTTGATCAAGGCCTCCTCAGAAGCTCAAGCAGACTTCCAGAAGACGTGCGTTCTCTTGAACAAGTTGGGGTTGCACATCAACATGTCCAAGTCTGTCCCGATCCCGGTCCAATGCATTCAATACTGGGGAGCCACCATCAATACGCTGTCAGCAAGCGTGTCTCCTTCGGAGGAGCGACGGAGATCGATCCTTCGGAAGGCTCAGGCTCTTATGACCGCTCCATCTACAACAGTGAGGACGGTGTCTTCTCTACTGGGGTCGATGGCCTCGTGTAACTTCCTCACTCCTCATGCACGACTACACATGAGACCTCTGCAGGAGTGCTTGGAGGACCAATGGGACCAGAGGAGAGGATCTTGGGACGACAGGATACGACTATCTCTGCATGCTCTTCAGTCTCTGAAGTGGTGGTGTTCGGCTGAGAATCTCCTCCAGGGGGTTCCCTTCCACAAGGACATTCCTTGGAGAAGTGTGGCTCACTGGTTAGAGGAGGCAGACCTGGAAGCAGAGGTCTGCCCGGGACCAGGGTTCAATTCCCGGCTTGGCGTGGTCTTGAGTCCTAAAAATGTCCATGGACTCGACCATTCTCGCTTCGGTGCCTACTCAATTCACGGGTTCACACTCTGCGACTCTGGGCAATAGCTTGCTTAATCTCCACAACGGCCCCTTGCGGCGGGATGCCTGGCTTTCACCTTGCGGATACCCTGCCGGGGTTATCTCACAGGGGAACACCAGGACTGGTTCCCTAAGCAAGCGCTTAGAGACCGGTTGGTGATTTGCGCTATATAAATTCCTGTACATTTACATTTACATTTACATTCCTACTCAGACTATCGTGACGGATGCTTCTCTCCATGCTTCTCTCCAGGGCTGGGGAGCGCATTTGGGAGACTTACAGATCCAAGGCACGTGGTCTCAGATGGAGTCCACGTATCACATCAATTTCCTGGAACTCAGAGCTGTTCACTTGGCGCTGAAGGCTTTTCATCCATCCTTCCGGACCAACTCTCTGCTTGTACAGACGGACAATACGACCACGATGTATTACCTCAACAAGCAGGGGGGGTCGATCGCGCACCCTGTCTCGGGAGGAGCAGACGATCTGGCACTGGCTTCTGGCCAGAGGATTGACAATAACAGCTACCCATCTGCCAGGTGTGTAGAATGTTCAGGCGGACGCACTGAGCAGACTGATTCAGGAAAACCACGAGTGGGTCTTAAACGACGACGTACTAGGAGAAGTCTTCGCAAGGTGGGGGACTCCAGACGTGGATCTGTTCACCACCGCCGAAAACAGCAAATGCCGAGACTTCGTCTCCAGGTACTACCAGCAAGGGACGCTGTGGAATGCACTCTGGATCAACTGGTCGAACAGCTTTGTTTACGCTTTTCCGCCCATTCCCCTGATTCCAGCGGTGCTCATCAAGCTGTCCCGGTCCAGGGTGTGAGAAGTTGGCCTGATATGCAGTGCTCACTATTCTAGTGATCACTATGTATCAGTCCAAACAACCCTTATTGATGATTGGTTGTAAGTCAACCTTATAGACCAGCTATCCTAGTAGCATGGACAAGAGCAGTCTTTAGGCTAAACTCTAGAGGGCGTGTTAAGCCAGCTGTTATACCATCACATATAGCCCTTGAACACCAAGTGAAAGGACACCACACAAGTTGTTATGAAAATAAAAGGATATTTATTTAGTTTTTTTTTAAAGTTATCTTTATTGAGTTTTTTCCAGTGTATATTTCCCCCCCCCCCCCCCCCCCCCCCCCAGGTCATACAGGTTCGACAAAGAATATTTCACATATAAACACAGAAAAAATAGAGAATTCGTACATTGTACACTAATGGCTAAGTAAATTAATCAAACAACCAAGAAAACATTTCCCTTCTTTTTGAGGAGATACACATAACATCTAGATAATTTTAGATTTCAAATAATATGCATCTTTAACCATTTAAGTTTTTGTGGTATTTAAATCCCGCACAATATGGCTTTATGTTACAGAGAATTACTTTGAGATTGGGACCACTCAATCAAAGGATTCCAAATTTTCAATCCCCTGACCCTCCTTCTTCTGCCTGTTCTTTTATATATAGCCATTTCCAAATTAAATATAGCTAGCAATCTAGAAAACCATTGTTGAAAGGATGGTGGGTTAGGGTCTAGCCAGGCAGAAGCAATACATATTCTTAGAACCGCCATGGCAATAAATATTAGTTCATGTCCAAGTGATGATTCATTGAGATTGGTTACTCCAAGCAAAATCATTTCATTAGAGAGGATTATTCTGGTTTTTAGAATCTCAGTTAAAAACTGTTCAATACTCAGTTTTAATGGGGATAAATTTACACAGGAAGAAAATACGTGTATGCTATCCGCCTCAGATAATGTACATCTAAAGCAGCATGTACCCCTCCCACTTCCCCATTTAGCGATTCTATCTGGGGTATAATACAAGAAAAAGCATGTTTTATAAAATTGTGTTTGCAATTTGGTTGACATAAGGATGGTTTGGGATAAATCATAGGCATGATTGAATTCTTCCATAGTCATTGTTAATTTTCCCTGCCACTTCTGAAATGCCTTCTCGAGATTGTCCGGGAGAAGGGATACCAAGTGAGAATACATCTCACCAATCGTACATTTTTTTGGTTTTATTAATGTTTCTGCTGTCGGTATTTTATTAAACGAGGTATTTTCTCTAATTCTTTGGGTTAAAAAATCTCTAATTTGTAGATATTTAAAAAAGTCCCTCCATTCCAAATGATATGTTTCCCTCAAGGTTTCAAACGAGTGTAACCCCTCATTTACGAAAAGACATCCAAAGTGTGTAATTCCAGTCATGGTCCATCTCTTAATGCAGGCTCCACTAAAGATTTCAGGTAGAGCTGGATTATTGCTCAGTGGAGAATAGAGCGAGAGTCGTCCGATGCCCAATAATTTCCTCACAGCTTTCCACGCTTTAAACCCTCCGAGTAAGGTCTTTAGACGGACCTTTTTGTGATAGCTATCATAAAGAAATCGCCACAGATAACCCTTGCTCCCATTACCTAATACCAGCTGATGGATTGATGGTAGGTCTTCCCCTAAGATTATCTCATTATTATCTAATAAAAAAAAGAGTTCATGATTATATGAGAGCATACAAGCCCAATAATATAATTTGAGGTTAGGGAGGGCTAAGCCTCCTTTTTCTCTAGGAAGAGTCAAGAGCTTATAGGCTCTACGTGGTTGTGAATAGGACCAAATAAAACTTGAGAAAGTACGCTCCATCAATTTGAACCAATATTCAGAGATTTCCAGATTGATTGCTCTGAACATATAAAGCAGTTTAGGGAAGTATACCATTTTTAAGGCGTTCACACGGCCAATCAAAGATAAGTGTAGGTTATTTAAACGATGAAGATCTTTCTGCATTTTATCTAGCAGAGGGCTCAAATTTAATGCGACCAATTTATCGAGGTTGGAGGAGATACATACCCCTAAGTAGGTCGCCTTTATTGTCACTCGAGGATCTATCATGATGCATTTATCGTTTAAGACTACTTGTGTTTTACTTTGATTGAGAATATAGCCGGCCATATTACCAAAGTTTTTGGCCTCGGTTTCGATTATAGGTAGGGCTAATACTGGATCTGATGTTACTATGGCTATGTCATCAGCATATGCAAGAGTTTTTGTTATATAGCCTTGGGTCCGAATAGGGATAATACTGGCATTAGATTCCAGACTGCGAATAAAGGGATCAATGTAGATGGCAAACAGTAATGGAGAGCATGGGCATCCCTGTCGAGTTCCCCTTGATATTGTTAATTCTTTAGATAGATTCCCATTTATCATCACTACTGCTTTAGGGCTGGTATATAGTTTTTGTACTGCCTGAATGAATCCTTGTTTAAATCCCAGGTGACCCATTGCCAGCCACAGAAATGACCAGGAGACCCGATCAAAGGCTTTTTCAGCGTCTAAAAGAATAAGCGCCATTGGGTCTCCTGTCACCTCTGTGCTGTCAAAGAGGGTGATCACTCTATGGATATGATCCGTGGTTCCTCTTCCAGGTATAAACCCATGCTGGGAGTGTGAGACAAGTTTGTGGATTAGTGGTGCCATACGATTCGCTATTAACTTGGAATATATTTTTGAATCCACATTAATTAAAGTGATAGGGCGATAAGAGCCCATCTGATTAGGAGGTTTATCTTTCTTCAGGAATACTACTATTTTCGCTTTTGACCATGATCTTGGTGGTAATCCCCCGTTAAATATGTGCACACATACTTCCAAGAGAATCCCTTTGATTTGATCTAAGAAGGTGATATAGAACTCTAGGGGGATCGAGTCTAGGCCAGTTGCTTTTCCTCTCGGTAAAGTTTTCACTGTCTCTAGGATTTCTTCCAGAACTGGTATCTTCTCTAGATCATCTCGATCTTCTTCGGCGAGTCTGCTGGGTGTTCCTTGATTTAAGTATTCTCTTATACTGTCTATATCGGCACCTCCTTCCTCTTTGTATAAAGTGCTATAGAAGTGCCAAAATGCCTCTCTAATTTTGTTACTTTCTGAGATTAAGCCGTCCACTGGATCTGATATTTCACGTATGAAGTTCTGAGATGTTTCTTGCCTCATACGTATGGCGAGTTGATGACCAACTGATTCGCTTACTTCGTAGATTTTCTCGCTATGTGCAGTGGCTTTTTTAACTGACTTGATAATAAATGTATTCATAATAGCAGCCTTATCAATTGCTACTTGATATTGAATTTTAGTGAGCTCTTCTACAGTTAAAGAATTATGGGTTGCCCTGATGAGTTCTTCTTCAGAGCCCTGTAGTTTTTCCGATAACAATTGATATTGGTCTCTGGCCAATTTATTAACCCTTATTGAGTATTGTGTAGTTTCCCCTTGGATTCCAGCTTTTAAAGCATCCCACACTATCTCTATAGAGGTACTCCCTATATTATTTTCTAAAAAGGTGGGTATCCATGCTCGCATATGATTACAATAATCTTCTTCAAGAAGCAGGGATTTCTCGAAGGTCCAAAATCTTGGCTTCTGGCCCATTTGTGTTAGCTCTAGGGTGCATACTAGAGGATTGTGATCGGATAGTACTCGAGGCAGTTTTTCTATTTGTGTGGAAGAGCTTAATAACTGTGAAATAAGAAAATAGTCAAGCCTAGCATGCACCCGGTGTGGATTTGAGAAAAAGGTGTAGCCAGGATCCTGAGGGTTAGAGTTCTGCCACCCATCCAGAAGTCCGTGCATCTGACATAGATTTTTTAGGGCCTTGAACACTTTAGGTTTCCTCCCTTGATACGCCCAGTTATTATTTGTTGACCAGTCTGGGGGTAAATTAATATTGAAGTCCCCACAGATAAGAACTGGTAATGGCCAATGTGCTAATTCGCTAGAGACCTCATTTATCAGGGTAGGATCATCACAGTTGCTTCCATAAATTGAGCAGATGGTAACTAACTGCGTTTGATCAAACTGGCATTCTGTGATTGCCCACCTCCCGAATTTGTCTGCTTTGCATCGTTTAAAACTAAATCCGCCGCCTCTAGCTAAGATTGCCACCCCTCTGACACGAGCTCCCTGGGTAGTAGCACAGACTAATTTATACCCTAAAGTTTTTAAAAGATGTAATTGAGAGCCTTCAATATGTGTCTCCTGCAAACATACTATGTTGGGGCCTGTAGTTTGTAGACCCACCGCAACTGCTTGTCTCTTCTTAATGTCATTTAGGCCGCAGATGTTAACTGACATAATCTTCAATACCCCCATTTGTTTATGCTACTTATCTTGGAAAGATACTCTCCCATTAAAAGACTGTTAGCTATAACTTTATAGTTTTCCTTTTCCCTGTAGTTTTTAAAATTCCTGTCTGACCTGTCCCCTTATTTAGAACACAACAGCCCTGGACTCTTTATGAGGACAGGGCGCTAAGCACAATACAAAGCTCTTAAAGAAATACTGAGTCGCACAATCTACACAAATGCCCGAGGGGCACGAAAAACCATATACTCTGGAAGTGGAATGCGAAATTACTAGCAGGTAAATGCTACTCTCATAGACTTTAGAAACGCTGGACCTACAATGCTGAACCCTTGGATTAGAAGCAGGAGGCCTAGGGACGTCGTGTGCTGAGTGGAAACTCTCATGCGTAATGCTGGACAAAGTCTATGGATCCTAGTAAATGCAAAAGTTAGTGTTCTCGGGCGAACCCGACTAGGTAGGTCAAAAACGAAAGTGGATCTAGACACTCAGAGAGTTGGTCTACGCTGGAGCACCGTAGTACTCGGTTTACCTAGCCCAGGGGCTGCGGCTGCATAGGGTTCAAGTGTCGTCGGAAACCCTCGTTGACGAACCAGGAGCCTGAAGTGGAAGTTGCTGGCAGGGGACCAGTGAAGATGTTCCGGGCTGATCCAAGGACGGGATCAGCTGAAGAAGAGTACCTGTAAGCAGAGGGGACCAAGTTCTGAATCACTAGCCAGTGATGAGGTGGGCATCAGGATGGCACCGGACGAGGTCACTCAGCCAGGCAAAGAGGTGACACTGGATTCTGCTGCTGCACAGACCAGGGGCGCTGATGTCGACCAGGCTGGAGGTCTGCAAGCTGTCCCACGTCGGATGTCTGCTGCTGGCGATGCTGGATCCGGTGAAGGAGGCAACAAGCCTTGGCTACGGCAAGCCCACGTGGCGACACAAAATGGCGTCTTGAGTGGACCAGGAGGGTCCGAGGAGGGTCCCCTTCAGGAGGAGATTAGGGCCAGTCTAGAGGAGCTAGACCAGCGGTGTAAACGTCTTCGGTCGTCGTATGGAGGGTCACTAGCCAACGGGCAAGTGACCGGACAACGGAGCAGCAACCCAGGAGCAAAAGGGCCCCACGCAGATCTGGTGGATGCTGGGGGGCTGGTCTTTGGAGCTCGTGCTGCTTGGGGTTGGGGCTTCTCTTACCCCAGTGCACCCACTCGAGGGTCCCTCGGTGGTCGTGCTGGTTCAGTGTCGTGCTGGTTCTGATGATCGCCGGGTCCTCTGGTCTCGTCGCACCTACGGGTCTCAGCTGTGCTGTAGAGGCAGGTTGAGGTCAGAGAGGGCAGGGAGTCCGGGTCTCGTCGAGCTGGGCAGTCTGGTTCTGGAGGAAGGACGTTTCAGCAAACCGCAAGATACTTAGGTGGTGCCTGCTGCTGCAGTGTGACTACTCCTTAGTCACAAGGGAGAAATCTTAGGAAGAAGTCTTGAGTTCCTTTCGTAGAAAGTAGTTTCAGGATTCAAAGATCTAATTTGGAAGGGTCCCCGCTCCTACCTTTATTCTAAAGAAAGGAGCTGGTACGCGACTAGGTCCTGCCCATGGGTTGGACCAGGAAGGGGAGTGGTTACACCCCTCTCCCCTGCCGGACTTTCCCCAGCTCAGGGGCTGGTGTGCCCCTGGAACTGGTTCAAGCCGGCCTATGCATAGTGAGCACCGGGGTGCCACTTGCAGTCACCTTCCTATTCAGCCCTGCCTACCCAGGATACACAAAACCCTGTCTGAGATGGTGCTAGCACCGCCCCTGACAGGAAACCCTTTGTCCAAGCTCTCCTCGCTGGAAGGACTCTCAGCAGCAGGAGGTCAGACTTGTGTCTGTGGTGGCAGCTTCCATTTTGTGATGCTGAGGCTCGAGTTAACTTTAACCGGGGTTCACAGTTACACACATGTCGTGTCCCTCTAGAAGGGTGGAATGCTAACCCCGTCGCCAGAATTGGCGAGGGGTTAGTATTCCAATTCGTATGACACCTTACTCGACATGTTTTGATAAAGCGATACCAAAGTTGGCAAATAACCGCGAGGATTATAAGGCGCTTAAGAGTATATGGTACGCGTTATCATGGAACCGCTATTAGGACTTGGTTCCGCAAGCTGCAAACGTGCTCAGCTCATGCCAGAGCACCATCTCACATAATTCCAAGCACTCTGCCTTCAGGATTGTCAAGGCCTGCCATAGGAGTGACTGATAGGAATATATGTGTCCATTTTAGGGTTAGATATAGGTATAACTATATCTAAAGCAAAGGGTGATTACACCACCTTGCCCCAGCTGTCGTGCAGCCAGTTGTGTCAGATTTAGATGGCCAGCCAGGGGTGGCATAATACATGCTGCAGCCCCTGGTAGGCCCTGGGGACACCTATGCCCTGAGTTACAGGGTCTGATAAGGTGGCCCAGTACCAATTGGTAAATGCACCTAAGGTACACTTGTCAATTTAGTGAGAGAACAGCTAGGCTGTGGGTCTGATTAGCAGGCCCACAGCCAGGGAAGTCGTAAACCAGTGAAGCAAAAAGCAAAAATCTGGGGTGATCATAGGATTGCAGACCCTACTCTCCTACACAGGGCACGGATGATCCTGATTGCCCCGGAATGGCCCAGACAGTGGTGGTTCACGGACCTTCTACACCGGTCCCTCCTTCCACACATACGGTTGCCGTGCAGGCCGGACCTTCTCACGAAGTTCGGGGGGCAGATGTTGCATCCCAACCTCTCGTCCTTGAGTTTGGCGGCATGGCTCCTGAGGTAGTGCAATATGGCCATTTGAATCTGCCCGATGATTGCATGGACATACTGAAGGAGTCTAAGAGACCTTCCACTCGGACGTCCTACGCTTACAAGTGGAAGAGGTTTTGTATCTGGTTTGTGTCCAGGAACTTGGATCCTACGACGTGTAAGGAAGATGTCATCCTTCCCTACCTTCTACATTTGGCGCGGTCTGGCCTTAATGTTCATTCCATTAAGGTTCATCTCGCTGCATTGACTGCCTACAGGAAAAGCCCTTCACAGACTTCTTTCTTCCAGATCCCTGTGATCAAAGACTTTTTGGAAGGCTTGAAGAAAGTGTTCCCTCCTGTCAGGCTTCCTTCGCCTTCATGGGAATTGAATGTGGTGCTGTCCAGTTTGATGAAGGAGCCTTTTGAACCCATTCATAAGGCTTCGTTGCAGCACCTGTCCTGGAAGGCGGCGTTCCTCGTGGCCATTACATCGGCCCGCAGGGTGAGTGAAATTCAGGCGTTGTTGTAATGAACCTTATACTGTATTTCATGCTGCTAAGGTTGTTATGCGTACTCACCCTAAATTTCTTCTCAAGGCTATTTCTGACTTTCATGTCAACCAAACTATAACTTTGCCTACGTTTTTTCAGAATCCTTCATCTCCAGCAGAAAGGTCTTTACATTCCCTGGATGTTAGGAGGGTGTTGAAATTTTATCTGGATAAGACCAAAGGTATTCGTAGGTAAGACCAATTGTTTATCAATTATGGATCGGTCAGGACGGGTCTTGCGACCTCTAAGCAGTCCATCTCTAGGTGGATTGTGTCCTGCATACAACTATGCTACCAAAAAGCTAATAAGACCTTAGGAGGTAAGCCTAAGGCTCATTCCACCAGGGGCAAAGCTGCCACGACAGCCTTGCTCCGTCATGTGGCGATTGCAGAAATTTGCAAGGCCGCCACTTGGACGTCGGTTCATACCTTTGCTAAGCATTACTGTCTGGACACTGATGCCAGGGCGGATGCTCAGGCTGGACAGGCTTCGCTGCGGAATTTGTTCGCACAATAGTGGTGTTGGTTTCTTTTCTTCACCGCCGCTTGGTGTGGGGATGGGCTTGCCATTCTATTCACTAGATTATGACTATACACAGAGATCCCCTACTACAGAAGAACTAGTTTCTTTTCTGTAACTCCAGTTCTGTAGTAGGGGTATCTGTTATAGTCATAAGCGCCCGCCCTCCTCCCCGGTGGAGAGATATTCATGTAAGGAATGCTACAGGTCTGGCGTGTTACGCCTTCAAAAAGAACTGAAAGTAAGAGACCTGCAGGGCATTCTGGGATACTGTGAAGTTCTGGAAAGTTCTCTTAAAGGCACAGTATCCTATTCTGAGCCACATAATGGCAGTCTATGGGGCTTGTCTGTCCATGTCTTCCTCTCTATCTTCCAGAGGGGTTTGTGCTGAAGGCAAGGGAAATCTGGACAGGCTTTGCTGTTTTGTGGATTTTTGGTGGAATTTCTAGCTGAAGTACTGGACAGTGTAGCCTGTTTATAGGCTGCATTATATGTCTTTAAATTCTCTCTTAAGTGTCTGTGCAGTTCTGCATTTTTTCGACACTAAGATTATTTTTGATTGCTCCGGGGTCCACGCACATAGGCGGGACTATTCACTAGATTATGACTATAACAGAGATACCCCTACTACAGAACTGGAGTTAAAGAAAAGAAACTACTCCTTCCCATGCTTCGTTTTTTACCTGGTGATTATGCGTTGTGGTGCGGAAAAGTTCTCCAAAGAAAACAGACGTAGGCGCGCTGGGACGGGTCTTATGTGACCTCAATGACGTCATGTGCGTGGATTATGCCTGGGTGGAGTCGTGATGTAGCCCCGCCCACAGCGCGCAGGGATGCTGTGGCAAAAAAAGGTTTCCGGATCCAGTCTCGCCTGGGGATAATTCTACGTGAAGGAATCAGCGGCTAGAATAGTCTCTACCAGATACTCAGTTTGGAATGACAAATACAGGTACTGTCAGGTGTGGATGTAGTGAAAGACTGTGTGTCTTAATTCTGGGAGTTCATATTGCCCTGGCTCATAGCGCTCAGATTGGAAATACTGTCAAGCTGATATTCTGAGGAACAATGTGTACCTGAAGTCAAGGATGATAGTAGTGGAGCGACCTATTGGCAAGAAGGGTTATTTAGATGACTCGGGTGCAGTTCAGCATCAGACAGCAGTATTATACAATTGTTGTAACATTTGTCTTGAAAGCAGAGCTGACCTCATTGGCAAGCTCGTGGTTTCAAAGCAGTGGAGCCTTGGGTGTAGCGCAATCAGTAGCACATTGTTTTTTGAAAATGGGGATTAAGTACGCTTTCTTTAAAACGTAATATGAAAGGCCTTTTCTTTGCATGAGTTCTTGTGGTAGATGAAACCTAAAGTTCTAATTTACCAAATGTCTAGTGCTGTGCAAATTATATTGTAATGCTGCTTAGACCTGTTTTGGAAAGTAACTGCATGTTTAACCCTTATCTAAGAAGACTTGTAATGATTTTGGAAGCTGTGTTTTAAATGACCAATAGGCAGCTCAGTCTACACTGGGATCTTGCCTGTAGAAATTTTGAAAGGTAAAACATGTTTCCAAGGGCCTGTTTGCATCTTTACACACTGCTACATGCTGCTTGCCATGCACTGCTTTGGGGTGGTGATTTTTTTAAATTGTGGTTTACCTTTTTTACATTGTGGTTTACCTTTTTTACGTCTACTCCGCCCCCCAAACGAATCCTTCTCAGATGGCCTGAACAGTTTAGCCTCTGGACCTTTATGTGGTGCCTTCAGCTGTCCTGGGTATGGACGTTTGTTGCCAATTATTTTTACTTGAAGTTGTAGGCCAATACTGTACAGTGCTGGGACTCTGCCCTAAATGACTAAGGTGCCTAAAGCCATGCTACCAAAGTTGCATCACTTATTCACCATAAAGTAAGGACGAAGTTCTGTCATGGTTCCTTTGATGCACTGGTTCACCAATCTGGTGCAGTCACCAGCACTTTTTTCCACAACTTTGGAGAGAGAAACACTTCTAGAAAAAGACAAACTAAATCATGTGGATATCGTGGGGTGCTACATTGCTGCACTAAATAGTCATGAGTTTGAGTAGGGATTTGTAGAGCGCATAGCTACCCTCGGGCATCCCAGCGCTAACAAGACCTAGTACTCCAGAATGTAGCCAGTTTGGAAATGAATCCACAAGGCAACACATCGGAACCAACCCTGCTATTTCTAATGGGGCATTTTGTGCTGCTATTAAAGTGTTGCCGGAAATAATCCTTCCTGTTAGTCTTGTCTATTTAGATCAGTTAGTAAATTGCATGTCAAATATTGCCATGTTCTTCGACAGGATGTAGGGAGCGGCTCTCCACTATTCAGTCCTGTCTTACATTAGCTGTCCTTGCACATAAAGTCCTAATATAAGTGTAGTTCCTCCTATTTGTTGACTTTTAAGTCTGTTTTTGATTGACTTCATATGTAGTTCATTGCTGGGGGGGGGGGGGGGGGGATAGTGAAATATGGCTATTTTTGCACTATGTGCTGCATTTCAAATCCTAGGTTATTCAATCTGTTTTTGGTGTGTAGAGAAGAGGTATGTATACATTGAAATTCTGTGAAGGGCAAAGATAAACAAGTTTGCTATTTGGCACCTTTATTGTTTAACTTATATTTGGTAGATGTTTAGCATAATTGATGGAAAACTAGTAATTGCTCTTCTCCGCATGGGCCAGGTGTTCTTCCTGTGTTTATATGGCAAATATGGGAGTAAAATTAGTTTTTTGAGTTGGTCCATTGATTTGATTAACAAAATTAAATGTAGATCGTTCTTGCAAAGGGGGAAAAACTATCTAGTGGATACATAGCTTCATAACATGCATATATAAGCATTTGAGCATTAAGTTTACCTGTAGGATAAACTGGAAACTTACCGAACTTTAGTGTTTCACAAAGGACTGTCCTGTTCGAAAAGTCTTGGGGGTTCATTGTTGCAACTGTTTGCCTACGGTGTTAGGATTGCACTGTTATAGTGCATCAATCTGTTGGGACGAAGAGCTGCATAACCAAGTCAGAAAATTACCTACATTTGTAGGTCCGTGCCCTTTCGAGTAGTGAGCCTAAATCTGGGACTTAAATCAGTACATGTAATGGCAATATCTGAGGTTTTTCTGGAAAGAATTCAATCTACCCCTGTGGGCTTAATGATTGAGCATTATATCAGAGTACTCAGTATACTGTATATAATATTTGGATACATGATCCCAGTGAAGGAGTTTCAAAATAAAGTATGGTGGATTCAAGTTCAAATAATCTTTATTCGGATAAAATATCCATAAAAGTGCAATTCACCACCAATAGGACATAAAATACACTATCAAAAGAACATATAAAATACATAAAATAGGAGAATTGGGTTGGACGTGCTAAGTCTAACATCAATAATAGTATATAATCAAGGTGCAAAAATGGCAATAAAGTGCTATACGTACATTTGGCAAGCTGCAACATGGTGCAAAATAGATGTTATAAACTTTAAGCTAATGTGCAAAATAAGCAGTTGTCTATAGATTCAGTCCTCTAAAGGAAAAACAGCAGTATTCTGTAAAGAAAGTGCTATAACGTGCAATATAACAATCAACGGTTCACATCAAAGTGTGTGGGTACACAAGCTGAGGCATCGTAATTGTTTCTAAAACCATTAGCAGTAAAAATCTTTTAAAACCAGATAAAAATATGCACCATATAGACTGATTAAAATACAATGTACAGATATATTTACATGTTTAATGAGTATTCATAGAGGCTCGTGAACGTACCACAGTTTGCAGAAATGTGATTACTCGGAAAATCATCTCACTTCCTAACCACATAATTCATAGTATGCCAGATTAAAATCAATAATGGCATGTACCTTAAAGTAGGGAATTAGATACTGTTTGGTGTATCAAACATAAAATTTACAAAAGAATAAAAAATCAACAATATTTGTTTACTGCCAATGCCACATGGGCAGCACAGCTTCTCTAGATTATTATTCCATCCAATCGGAAAACAAAGTGAATATTTTATGCTGCCATCCCTGAGATGAAAAAGTAAGCTCCTATTCCATCTCCCGATATTTTTCCTGAGCTATTCCTGTGGCATATGATATTCATTGCTAGATAACACCAAAATGGGGCTATATCTAATAATCGATGGTTTACAATGCTCTATGTCCTCTTTCTGTAGTAGGGGATCTCTGTGTATAGTCAGTGTATAGTCAATCTAGTGAATAGTCCAGCTTCTGTGTGGGGACCCCGGAGCAATCAAAAATAATCTCTTAAGTGGTCTTTGCAGTACTGCATACACTTAAGAGAAAATTAAAGACAAATAATGCAGCCTATACATGCACGGTTAAACTGTCCGGTACTTCAACTAGAAATGCAAGGATATTCCACAAATATCCCACTTAGACCTGTTTGCCAGGTTTCACCATGGAGAACACTTCTCCCCCCCCCCCCTTCACCAAATCCTTAGAATGATTGAGAGGAAGGACAGGACATACAAGCCGACAAGCCCCCATAGGCTGCCATTATGTTGATTAAAAAGGAATACTGTGCCTTTAAGGAAACTTTCCAGAACTCTCCTGGTATCCCAGAATGCACAGCAACTCCCTCCACGAGCAGGACCCTGGAGCATTGAGCTCTCCCTTTTTTGGGTTTGTTTTCTACTAATTGTGCACTTTTAAAAGTGTTAGTGTTCACTCAATGTGTTTTTGCCTGGCCTCATCTGGCTGGCGTTTCTCTGCTGTTTTGACTGCTTTTTTTTAATCAAATATGCCTGCATAATTTGATAAATGTCCTGAGTACTCCAGGAAAAAGGCAAAATCGGATCCTCACAGGGTGTGCATCCTGTGCCTGCCTTATGTTCCTGAGGAGTGTGATATCTGTCTGAAGTTCCCTAAAAGGACCCTCCAGGACAGGGAGAAGACCAGGCTCCAAGGCTTGGAGCTGAGAAGGCAGCAAGGACAAGGTGGGTCTGGGCATGAAGGGGCTCTTCCTCTGCCCGTGCGTCGGCCTCTGGGGGGCTCCCCAGTAAAGAAAAGGCCAGAAACTGCCATTGGTCGACGTCTATGCCCTCCACGTCTTCGTCGAAAGGAATGACCACAGTCTGTTTCCTGTCTCCCCGGGGCTCCGGGTCGAAGCGCCGTTTAAGTCTAGGGGACTGACATCGAGACCTTAGAGGTCGACGTTGAGGACTGGTTTGTCGTCGAGCTATCATCGACGTTGCGGGGTCAAGACGCCGGCGCTCGCTGTCAAGGCGACACCACCGGTCACAATTGACGTCGACACGTAAGTCAGTGAGGTCTCGACTAAGATCAGCGTCGAGACTGAGGTCGTCTATGCCGAGGAGATCGCCGTCGTCGAGGAGACTATCGTCGAGGCACCGACCGTCAACATTGGAGAGGCATTCATCGACACCGAGCAGACGCTCGTTGGCGTTGAGATGACTGTCGACGTCGAAAGGACGCTCAGCGTCTAGGAGGAAGACTAGACGTTCTAGGACTCGGACGGAGTCCTCCGCTTCAGCGAGGTCGCGGCGGCGCCGTCGCTCGTCCACCATGGGAAGGGCCTCTAGATCGCCCCCCTCATGTCAGAAGAAGAAAAGGAGTGGGACAGTCTCCAGGCTCTGAGTACTCTTGTCTATTCACCCTCCAAACCGAGGTCGCCTACACCTCCTTTACCCGTGGATCCTCCTCCGCGTACCCGGACTCCTCCTCCTCCACAACCTCCTACGCCTCCACCATCTCCGGTTCCTCCTCACCACCAGCTCCATCGAGGTCTGTCTCGCTGCCTCATTTGCCGACGCTGCCTACGGGGCTTCTACAACCTAGGCTCCCGGCTCGGCCTCCACAGCGCCCTCCTTTCCGGCCCGCAGACCGTCCAAGGCCGCGGAGATAGAGGTATTGCTCAAGGCAGAGAGGTAGTTCTAGGAGTCGCCATCGCTCGTCTGCGAGGTCCAGACTGCACCATAGGAGAGACAGATCTAGATCCCGCCACAATGATTCGTCCAGTGCCAGGGACTACTCGCCGACCCTGTCTGACTCCCCTAGGACGAGGGTGTCCCCAATAGACGACATTGTCTCCTTCCAGGAGGTGTTGCTGCGAGGAGCGGCTAAGCTGGGCATCACGCTAACTACGCCCACGCCCTTGACATCCGTCTTTTTCGAGACCCTTCACAAGAAGCAATTACCCTTCACAAGAAGCAATTGTCTCGCCCCCTTGTTGCCGTTGGTGCCAGGGCTGGTGGAACCCGCCATGGAGCTTTTCCTCACCCCTGCAGTTACTAAAGCAGCGCCTTCCAGGCTGCAAAAGTATCGAGCCACTGACACGGACCCTGCGTTTCTTCGATTGGACCCTGCACCGGATTCGGTGATTGGGATGGCGGCGAGGAAGCAACACTCCACCACCCCGTCATCGACAGTGCCTCCTGACAAAGAGCCGCTGGACGGATTCGGCAGGCAGCTAGTGCCTCGGCCTTGTTGGGACGTTATGATCGTTCCCTCTGGTAGTCCCTAACATGGTTCGTGGAATGTCTTCCTCGGGAGGATAGGGAAGATTTCCAAGAAATCCTTAATGAAGGGTTGATGATCTCCAACCAGGTGATCAGTTCGGCTGCAGATTCCTCCCTCCTAGCAGCACACTGATACTGCCATGGGGTCAACCTGAGGCGCCAAGCCTGGCTACATCTGACGTCCTTGAAGCCCGAGGCGCAGCAGAGGGTGGCCAATCTACCCTTCTCTGGTGAGACCCTGTTTGGTAAACACGCAGACGAGGAGATGGCCCGTATGGAGGCGGAGACCTTGACGGCTGTCGGATTGGAGAAGCCGAAGGAACAGAAGACCTTCTGCTTGTTCCAGAGACGGTACAGGGCGCAAGGTAGAGGGCAAGGTCGCCAGGCTGGGCAGCAGCAGTTCCAGTGGCGCCCGTTCCAGAAGCGCCAGAGGGGCCGTGATGGTCAGCAGGCTTCATCCGCGACCAAAGGTCCTCCTGGGTCTAGGCCCTGAGCTGTTACTTACACTTCATCCGTTACCCGCTCCGGTGGGGGGAAGCATTCAACATTACCTGGCAGAGTGGAGAAACATTACTCAGGACAAGTGGGTGCTGAATATTGTTTGTAATGGATAGTCTTTGTTTCACCAGCCCGCCTCCAGCAATTCCACCTGTCGGCTCGCAGTTCCAACTGCACGAGCTCCAGGTGGAGGCCGATACCCTGTTAAGAAAAAGGGCGATAGAAGACGTCCCTCTGTCTCAAAGGGAAAAGGTCTTTACTCACGCTTCTTCCTAGTACAGAAGGACAAGAACGAGTTCAGTACCATTCTGGATTTGCGATAAGTGGATTCGCAGGGAAAAGTTTTGCATGCTGTCTTTGCACCAGATCTATCAGCTGCAGAGGGGAGACTGGCTGTGCGCGATAGATCTGCGAGATGCGTACTTCCATGTGCCCATTGCACGGAAACATTGGAAGTTCCTGCGCTTCCTAGTTTGCACCAATCACTATCAGTACACCGTACTACTGTTTGGACTGAAGTGTGCACCCAGGCCTTTTTCAAAATGCATGGCTGTGGTAGCAGCGCACCTGGGAAAGAACAAGGTGTTTGTCTACCCGTACCTGGACGATTGGTTGATCAAAGCCTCCACCTTCCAGGAAGCGCAGTTGCACTTCAACAGGACGGCCGTCCTGCTGAATCAGCTGGGGTTGCACATCAATATGTCCAAGTCTGTCCCGATTCCTGTGCAATGCCTGCAGTGCTTGGGAGCCTCCATCAATACGTTGTCGGCAAGCGTGTCTCCTTCGGAGGAGAGACGCTTATCCATCCTTCGGAGGGCTCAGGCTCTCGTCCTACAACAGTGAGGACAGTGTCTTCTCTACTGGGATTGATGGCCTCTTGTATCTTCCTCACTCCACACTCGCGCGGCTACACATGAGGCCGCTACAGGAATGTTTGGAGGACCAGAGGGACCAGAGAAAAGGGGGTTGGGATGACTGGATTCAATTCTCTTCACGCCCAACAGTCCCTGAGATGGTGGTGCTCGGCAGAGAATCTACTCTGAGGGGTTCCTTTCCACAAGGATATCCCGACTCGGACTATCGTGACGGATGAGTCTCTCCTGGGCTGGGGAGCGCATTCAGACAATCTGCAGATCCAAGGACAGTGGTCTTCGGCGGAGTCCATGTATCACATCAATTTCTTGGAACTCAGAGCTGTTCACTTGGCACTGAAGGCCTTTCTTCTGTCCTTCCAGACCAGTTCCTTGCTTCTACAGACGGACAATAGGACCACAATGTATTACCTCAACAAGGAGGGGGCCTCGAGATCGCGCACAGTCACAGGAGGCGCAGGCGATCTGGCTGCTAGCCAGAGGACTGACGATAACGGCAACTCATCTGCCCGGTGTACAGAATGTTCAGGCGGACACCCCTCAGCAGGTTGCTGCAAGAAAACCACGAGTGGGTCATAAATGACAAGGTGCTCGAAGACCTCTTCGCCGTGTGGGGCACTCCAGACGTGGATCTGTTCACCACCACCGAAAACAGCAAATGCCGCGACTCACCTCGAGGTATTACCAGCCGGGGACTCTGGGGAACGCGTTATGGATCAACTGGCCGAACAGCTTTCTGTATGCTTTCCCACCCATTCCCCTGATTCCGGCGGTGCTAATCAAGCTGGCCCAGTCCCGCGCGCGGATGATCCTCATTGCTCCGGAATGGCCCAGGCAGTGGTGGTTCACGGACCGGATTCATCGCTCGAACCTGCCTCATCGGCGGCTGCTGTCGGCCGGACCTTCTCACGTAGTAGATGTAAAATCATTATTATAAATATTAATTAAACATATCGTGGTTCCATGTGAATAGATCGTAGCCTGAAAGTTTCCGTCATTTGTCTCGAGGGATTTTATACTACTCCTAGCAGTAATCTTTATCCATGTGGATAATCCCCCACTGGGTCGACCAAATTCAGGGCTGGGTACAATGTTATTGTGGCATACAAATCCCTCAAACAAACCACTGGTACACCATGTCTCTTTAAACATTAAGATGTTGTAATTACTAACCAAATTAGTCCACTCCGCTACATTCAGTTTAGATTTTAGACCTGCGATGTTCCATATAAGTATATTTAAATTTTGATCTAGAGATTTAGATTCAATAACCGCTGGACAGACTGATAGTGGTTCAACCAAGGGAGCTTTTTGGAAGGTATCTATGGACCTGGGTTCGATGTCAACCGGACGGGCCATTAGTAATTCCATTGGCTCTTCTACAGTAGTCAGTGGTTTGTTCGGTAGTCAATCCGGTCTTTCCAGGTCAGACAGAATGGTGAATCGGTTATATGTAGTATGTTGGGGTGACTAAGGTACAAGCTCTCTGGGGGGTCTGTAGAAAAAAACCCAATGGTAATGCAGTTATGAGGGTTGGAGTACTATTGTGGTTGATTTGACCTTTTAATAACCATTTCACCTGGGAGGGGCACCTAAAGTTCACAACTATACAGTCGCCCCTTAATGTTCTTAACTGAAGGTCCTACCCATCCCACCCGTCGCACCATCAAGATTTCGTTAGCAATCTCCCACCGTATCCCCTTATACTTGGCCAACCAATCAATACACTTGTTTTTAAGTTGGTCCCAGGACTCGATTTGGTCTTTCTTCATGGGGCTACACCAGCTAAAATTACGACGTAGGGACATGCTTCAGGGAGTAAATGAAGAACCTCAGCGGGTTTTTTAACCTGTGTATCAGAAATGGGGTTACCATTTGAGCCAATATCCAATTTCGTGGAGACTGGGGCAGGCAATACATGGGTGGCTAGTGTGGGTTTGTGATGGATTACTAGAAGGCCTATTCTGAACAGATGCATTTAGCGAAGGCAACATACTAGTTATAGGACCAGACGTAGAATTAGATAACGGGCTATTCTGTAGTAGGGGATCTCTGTGTATAGTCCTAATCTAGTGAATAGTCCTGCTCATGTGTGTGGACCCCGGAGCAATCAAAAATCTCTTAAGTCTTCAAAAATTGCATACCTGCACAGACACTTAAAAGAGAATTTAAAGACCGATAATGCGGCCTATATCCACAGGCTACGCTGTCCCGTACTTCAACTAGAAATTCCACCAAAAAGCCACAAACAGCACAGCCTGTCCAGTGTTCTCCACAGAGAAAATCCTTCCCCTACCAGCAAAAGCCTCTGGACTGATCGAGAAAGTAGTGGACAGAAAAGCCCCATAGGCTGCCATTATGTGGCTCAGAACAGGATACTGTGCCTTTAAGAGAACCTTCCAGAACTCTCTCAGTATCCCAGAATGCACAGCAGGTCCCTTTTTACTTTCAGTTTTTTTCCAGCTCCTGCAAGCAGGACCCTGGATCATTGAGCTCTCCCTTTCAAGGGTTTCTTTACTGATATTTTCACTTTTCAAGTGTTTGAGTGCTTTCATTTGAAGTACTTTGGTGCTTTCTTCCTTTTGTGTGTCTTTGAGCACTCTTTTATTTGTCACAATGCCTGCTTTGTTTGACAAATGCCCAGAGTGTTCGAGGATGAAGGCCAAGTCAGACCCACACGAGGTGTGCATCATTTGCCTTCCCTCATCTCCTGTCCTGGAGGAGTGTGACATTTGCCAGTCCTTCTCCAGCAGGACCCTGAGCGAGAATGAGATCAGGCTCCAAGGCCTGTAAGATAGAAGACTGAAGGCACAAGGTGGGTCTGGGCGTACTTAATCTTCCCATGCTGAGGCCTCTGGAGGGCTCTCCAGGGGAAGGAATACCAGCAAACGTCCATGTTCTCCGCCAGTGTCGATAGCACTGACGACTGCGTCGAGAGGGATGACAGCAGTCTGTTCCCCGTCTCCCCAGGGCTCTGGGTCGAGACGACGTCTACGTCCGGTTTCGAGGGAACTGACTAGACCGCCGTTGGCGATATCTTCATCGGCGTCAAGTCATCGACGTCAAGAGGCGGCCCAGCTTCGGCGCTCGCTGTCGAGGCGACACCACTGTTTGCCGTCTGTGACGAGGTCGTCGAGGGGATCCTTGACGTCGAGGAGGACGTCGAAGTCTCAGAGGAGTTTGCCGTCGAGACTAAGGCGTTCACCATCGAGACGAGGGCGTACGACGTCGAGAAGACTGTCGCTGTCGAGGTGGTCTCCGACGCCAAAGAAGCGCAGAAGAAGTTCTGGCACCAGGAGTTCCTCTTCGGACGCGCTGACGTGCGCCGATGGGCTCTGCCTCACCATCGCCTCCGCCCAAGAAGAAAAGGGAGTCACAGGGCTCTGTGTACTCCGAGGTATATACACCTCCTAAGCCGAGGACACCTTCCCCTCCTCTGTTACCCAAGGATCCTCCGCCGCGGAATCTCACTCCGCCTCCGCTTCCACCGCCCCCTCCTCATTTTCATCCTCTGCTTCCTCCTTCTGGACCGCCGGTGGTTCCGCCGAGGACGGCTTCACTACCACGGTACCCGACGCCGCCTAAGGGGACTCCTTAGCTGAGGCGCCCTGTCAGGCCGAAGTCGCCTGCTCCTGTGAGGCCTGTGGAGCGTCCGAAGCCAAGGAGATCGAGCTCTCGCTCCGACCGGAGGGGGAGATCGCGTAGTCGTCACCGGTCGTCGTCCAGATCAAGATGACGCCACAGGAGGCGCACATCCAGATCCCACACAAACTCTTCTGGGACCAGGGATTACTCGCCGACTTTGTCGGAATCCCCAGGGACGAGAGTGTGTATGTAGACGACATAGTCTCATTCCAAGATGTTCTGCTGAGGGGAGCGGCTAAGTCGGGCGTGACGGTGCCTACGCCCACGACTTCCGTGATTTTAGAGACGCTACATAAAAAGCACCTGTCTCGACTGTTGCTGCCTCTAGTACCAGGATTGGTGGAGCCCGCCGAGGAGTTGTTTCTCACTCCGGCGGTGACTAAGGCGGCCCCCTCCAGGCTCCTCAAGAAGTACCGGGCTCCGGATTCTGACGTGGCTTTTCTTAGAATGGATCCGACACCGGACTCTGTCATAGTGACGGCTAGGAAGCAGCATGCCACCACCCCCAGTCTACAGTGCCTCCTGATAAGGAGAGCCACTGGATAGACTCTGCTGGCAGGAAGGTCTGTGGGACAGCGTCTACCACTATGAAGGCGGCCAGTGCCGCGGCCTTGCTAGGGCGATACAATCGAGCCCTATGGGAGTCCCTCCAGTAATTCGCTGAGCTCATTCCTCGAGAGAAGATTTTCAGGAGATCCTGAATGAGGGGATGTTGGTGTCGAACCAACTCATCAGCGCGGCTGCTGATGTGTCCCTTCTGGCGGCGCATGGGTACTGCCATGGTGTCAACCAATGGTGCCACGATTGGCTTCGACTTGCGTCTCAAGCCAGAGGCTCAACAACTGGTGCCCAACCTGCCTTTCTCAGGAAAAACCCTGTTTGGCAAGCATGCGGACGACGAGATGGGCCGCATGAAAGCGGAGGCCGAGACCCTGACGGCCGTCGGGTTGGAGAAGCCCAAGGAGAAGACCTACCGCCCTTTCCAGAGATGGTTCGGGGAGCAGGGCAGAGGGCAAGGACAGGCTTCAGGACAGCAGCAACAGCAGTAGTTCCGGAGGCCCTTCCAGAAGCTCCAGAAGGGTAGAGGCGGCCAGCAGTCCGCAGCGGCGAACAAAGGCCTGGCCGTGTCTAGGCCCTGAGCAGTTACTTCCCCTGCATCCGTTACCCACTCCGGTGGGGGGGGAAGCGTACAATTTTTTCTGGCAGAGTGGAGAAAAATTACTCCGGACAAGTGGGTGCTGAATACTGTTTGCAATGGATACAGTCTTCGGTTCACCAGCCCGCCTCAGCAATTCCACAGGTCAGCTCGCAGTTTTAACTGCTCTAGCTCCAGGCGGAGGCCAATACCCTGTTAAGGAAAAGGGCGATAGAAGACGTACCTCAGTCTCAAAGGGGAAGAGGTCTGTACTCACGATTCTTTCTGGTTCGCAAGAAGGACAAGAATGAGTTCAGGCCCATTCTGGATTTGTGACAAGCAAACAAGTGGATTCGCAGAGAAATTTCGCATGCTGTCGTTGCATCAGATTTATCCTCAGCTGCAACAGGGAGACTGGCTATGTGCTATAGACCTACAGGATGCTTACTTCCAGGTACCCATTGCACACAAACACAAGAAGTTCCTGCGATTACAAGTCGGCGCCAATCATTATCAGTACACAGTACTGCCATTCGGGCTGAAGTCTGCACCCAGAACATTCTCGAAGTGCATGGCCGTGGTAACTGCACATCTGAGGAAGAACAAGGTGTTCGTCTACCCGTACCTGGATGATTGGTTGATCAAGGCCTCATTCTCGGAAGCTCAAGCGCACTTCCAGAAGGAGTGCGTTCTCTTGAACAAGCTGGGGTTGCACATCAACATGTCTAAGTCGGTCACAACTCCGGTCCAGTGCATACAGTACTTGGAACCCTCCATCAATACGCTGTCAGCAAGCGTGTCTCCTTCGGAGGAGAGACGATTATCACTCCTTCGGGAGGCTCAGGCTCTTATGACCGCTTCATCTACAACAGTGAGGACAGTGTCTTCTCTACTGGGGTCGATGGCCTCTTGTATCTTCCTCACGCCACACGCACGGCTGCACATAAGACCATTGCAGGAGTGCTTGGAGGATCAGTGAGATCAGAGGAAAGGGTCTTGGGACGACAAGATACGAATGTCTCTGCATGCTCTTCAGTCTCTGAAGTGGTGGTGTTCAGCGGAGAATCTCCTCAGAGGGGTTCCCTTCCACAAGGACATTACCACGCAGACTATCGTGACGGATGCGTCTCTCCACGGCTGGGGGGCACACTCCGGAGACTTACAGATACAAGGAACGTGGTCCCCGACTGAGTCCACGTATCACATCATCTTCCTGGAACTCAGAGCTGTTCACTTGGCGCTGAAGGCCTTTCATCCGTCCTTCCCGACCAACTCTCTGCTTGTACAGACTGACAATTCGACCACGATGTATTACCTCAACAAGCAGGGGGGCTCGAGATCACGCACTCTCGGGAGGCGCAGGCGATCTGGCGCGGGCGTCTGGCCAGAGGACTGATGATAACTGCTACCCATCTACCAGGTGTGCAGAATGTTCAGGCGGACGCACTGAGCAGACTGATTCAGGAAAACCACAAATGGGTCATAATCTACTAAGTACTAGGAGAAGTCTTTGCACGGTGGGGGACTCCAGACGTAGATCTTTTCGCCACCGCCGAAAACAGCAAATGCAGAGTCTTCGCCTCCAGGTACTACCAGCAGGGGACGCTGGGGAATGCGCTATGGATCAACTGGTCGTACAGCTTTCTGTACGCTTTTCCATCCATTCCCCTGATTCCGGCGGTGCTCATCAAGCTGTCCTAGTCCAGGGCGCGGATGATCCTGATTGCCCCCGAATGGCATAGACAGTGGTGGTTCACGGACCTGCTTCACCGGTCTCTCCTTCCTCACATACGGCTGCTGTGCCGGCCGGACCTTATCACGAAGTTCGGGGGGCAGATGGTGCACTCCAACCTCTCGTCTTTGAGTTTGGCGGCATGGCTCCTGAGAGTGCAATATGGCCATTTGAATCTACCAGAAGATTGTATGGACATATTGAAGGAGGCTAAGCGACCTTCCACTAGGACTTCCTATGCTTACAAGTGGAAGAGATTCTGCATCTGGTGCAAGTCCAAGAACTATGATCCGACATGTAAGGAAGATGTCATCCTTCCATATCTTCTACATTTGGTGCAGTCTGGCCTTAATTTCCATTCCATTAAGGTTCATCTTGCTGCGCTTACTGCCTACAGGAAATGCCCTTCACGGACTCCCTTCTTCCAGATCCCTGTGATCAAGGATTTTTTGGAAGGCTTGAAGAAAGTGTTCCCTCCTGTCCAGCTTCCTTCGCCTTCATGCGAATTGAATGTGGCGATGTCCAGATTGATGAAGGAGTCTTTTGAACCTATTCATAAGGCTTCGTTGCAGCACCTGTCCTGGAAGGCGGCGTTTCTTGTGGCCATCACATCGGCCTGTAGGGTGAGTGAAATTCAGGCGTTGTGTTGCCAAGAACCTTATACTGTATTTAATGCTGCGAAGGTTGTTATGCGTACTCACCCTCAATTTCTTCCAAAGGTTATCTCTGATTTCCATGTTAACCAGACCATAACTTTACCTACGTTTTTTCAGAATCCTTCATCTCCAGCGGAGAGGTCTCTGCATTCCCTGGATGTTAGGAGGGTGTTGAAATTTTACCTGGATAAAACCAAAGATATTCTTAGGTAAGACCAATTGTTTATCAACTATGGATCAGTCAGGACCGGTCTTGCTACCTCAAAACAGTCCATCTCTAGGTGGATTGTGTCCTGTATACAATTATGTTACCAGAAGGCTAATAAGACCTTAGGGGGTAAACCTAAGGCTCTGTCCACAAGGGGCAAAGCTGCTATGACTGCTTTGCTACCTAATGTTCCAATTGCAGAAATCTGCAAGGCGGCCACTTGGAAGTCGCTCCATACCTTTGCTAAGCATTACTGTCTGGACACTGATGCCAGGACAGACGCTCAGGTTGGGCAAGCTTCGCTGGGAAATCTGTTAGCGCAGTAGTTTTATTTTTCTTCTCTCCACCGCCGCTTTGGTGTGGGGATGGGCTTGTCATTCTATTCACTAGATTATGTCTATACACAGATCCCCTACTACAGAAGGAGTAGTTTCTGTCCTGTAACTCCAGTTCTGTAGTAGGGGTATCTCTGTTAGTCATAAGCGCCCGCACTCCTCCCCGGTGGAGAAAGATATTCATGTAAGGAATGCTACAGGTCTGGCGTGTTTAGCCTTCAAAAAGAACTGAAAGTAAAAGGGACCTGCTGTGCATTCTGGGATACTGAGAGTTCTGGAAGGTTCTCTTAAAGGCACAGTATCCTGTTCTGAGCCACATAAATGGCAGCCTATGGGGCTTGTCTGTCCACTACTTTCTCTCAGTCCAGAGGCTTCTGCTGTTAGGGGAAGGATTTTCTCTGTGGAAAACACTGGACAGGCTGTGCTGTTTGTGGGTTTTGGGTGGAATTTCTAGTTGCATTACTGGACAGTGTAGCCTGTGAATATAGGCTGCATTATCTGTCTTTAAATTCTCTCTTAAGTGTATGTGCAGGTCTGCAATTTTTGACGACTTAAGAGATTATTTTTGATCGCTCTGGGGTCCACGCACATGGGCGGGACTACTCACTAGATTATGACTATAACCGAGATACCCCTACTACAGAACTGGAGTTACAAGACAAACTACTCCTGGTTATTACCACACTTTTCACATGCATTATTAGTGCCAGAAGGTATACAATTGACATTTTCCCCTGCAGTGCCCTTATTAATTGCTTCCATAGTTTTTAAAAGCTGTTCACCCCTAATTTGGTCGATAATAGTGACCCCTTTTCTTTTAGCATCCTCTTTATTTACCAAGCTTTCTAATCTATCTAGACGTTTAAAAATAGCATTAAATTGTTTATCCATTATCCGGTTAAAAGTAGAGTCCACTATAGTGTCAATTAGATTTCCATTTGATTTTCCTTGTACGCCGTTTACAGGTATTGGCTCTGTTTGGGTGCAGATGGAATTGGATACAACTTCCGTTGTGGTCAAATCTACGGTGCTGTCGTTTATTTGTACAGTTGGACTAGCTAGTGCCCCACTTGTTCCAGTTGGTCCGCGTGACCACATATTTAAAGGGGTAGGTTGAGATTTTTGACGGGAAGGTTGTTACCTCTTACTATCAGTCGTTTTTGATGGTCCACTCTTCCATTTCTCCCCCACAGTTTTTGTAGTTAAGACAGGATTGATAGCACTAGTATTAACTTGGAGCCCCTGTTGGCAATCTGAGGATTGTACTGCGTTTTTATCAGTCACAGAGCTCGCAGGTAGCTTTTCATGATGGATAAAATTATTAATTAATATGGTAGGTGATAACTGGAGAGGCACCGTTGGATCACCCCTCTCTGGCCCATCAAACGTGTGCGAATGGGATAATAGTTTGGCCATAGAAAGTCTCCTCTCTGTAATCTCAATTTCCGGAGGTGACCGTTTTCAAGGATGCTTTCAAAGGTAGTGGTGGTGGAACTTTTTGGGCCCGTAGTGGTTGTAATAGCTGTACATTTCCCCATAGTACTTGTTTTTCACTCACCTTACCCAAGAGCTTAGGAGGGGGGCCCAGCCCAGCGTCTGCCTGCCCCTGACGGCCACAGACGGCCCGCCCTTTGCCCGGGCTTAGCCTGCGCGAGTCTCATGGGGCGGGAGGCGTTCCGTGTTTTTGAAGCGCCTCCAGGCGCGTCGGGAGCGTCACAGGTGCGACTGCCTCCGGGGCAGCTGGGAGATGTAGTTCCCGCTGCTGGTACGTCTGGGAAGTAGTGGTGGTACTGCCGTGGCCCTCACGGCGTGGAATGCTGGTGGTGATACTGCCGTTGCCCTCACGGCCTCGCAGAATGCTGCCACTGAGCCTGTGTCCCCAAGCGCACTCGGCGCTCCGCATTCTTGAAGCGCCTCCGGGCGTGTCAGGAGCGTCACAGGTGCGCCGGTCCCTGGGGCAGCTGGGAGATGTAGTTCCCGCTGCTGGTACGTCCGGGAAGTAGTGGTGGTACTGCCGTTGCCCTCACGGCGTGGAATGCTGGTGGGGATACTGCAGTTGCCCTCACGGCCTCGCAGAATGCTGCCACTGACTGAGCCTGTGTCTGTTCTTGCACTACTGTAGTGACTCATTTAGCAGTCTGATTATCCTTTCACTACAGTAACACTCGAGCACTTATAAATTCAGTCTGGCACTCGCCTTACTGAACTGTCATTATTCAGTCAGTACCCAAGTACTCATGCAGCAAAGAAGTCTTAGGATATTCGTAAGTCCTTTAGCTTTAGCACAGTTAATGGATTAGTACATTATGTTGAATGGGTCACTACAATTGAATAGCAGTGATAGAGTGGTTGGTGAAAGTGTAAGGATAGAAACTGGGACATTTAAGGTGTGAAAAACAAGTGTGGAGGTAGATACAAGACTGCATGCATACGTAGTAGGGGTTTGAAGCAGTCCATACCCTAAGGCCTACTTTGCTGCATGAGTATGGTGGATTTGTTACGAATTATAAAAATAAAGTGGGTTTTGCAGCCTTGGAGCATAAAATATACCTTGCTTATCTGGTCAGTTGGGTATTTTACTTAATATAAATGCTTTTCAAAATGTAATTATATTAGGTTTATCAATTGAATAAAACAGCAGTTCAGTATGGCAATTACAACTTTCAGACTTCATTAGCAACTGAGTTGGCAATTAGATGAATGTTTCTTGTTCCATTGTCTGGTTCTCTGTTTTAGTATTAAATCTTTTTTATTGAAAGCAAATACACAGACTAGTGCTTGTGGAGTCACTGGCCGAACAGTAACAATACAGGTGCTGCACCATTGCCAATGAGAGTTCCCTACGAAACACAGCATGCCGCCTACAACCCAGCTGGGCCGTCCGCGTTTGAAAGACTGAGAATCAGTCGGTCGCTGTAGCTATGCGTGCGGTGTACGAAAAACCCCAACTAACCCCCTCCCCCCACCCTTCCCCCCAACTTCCCCCTTGTCCGCTGAGTAAGAAGAAAAGAAACACTAAAGTAACCAGTATCAGTGAAGAGGGTACCTTGGAGGAGATCCTACTTCTGTGATTTCCTTTTGCGGGGCTTTGTCTTGGTCTCCGTGAGTGGTGTCAGCAAGATGCAACAATCGCAGGTAACGGGGACAGCTCAATTCCCTGAACTCCCCCGTAAATAGGGTCAAAAATGTCCGCCAAAGGTCCGCAAATTCGTCCCTTCTGCCCGCCTTGGTCAAAGACAGCTTCTCCATTCCTAGTATTGTCCAGAGTCTGTGCAGCCAGCTAAGTTGCACGGGGGTTGAGGATCTCTCCAATGGGCCACAGTGTTTTGCACAGCTGCCCCTAGAGCAATTGCTATCAGCCTCCCTCTCATAGATTTCAGGGGGTACATCAATGCGTTGGGTAGGCCCAGTAACACGTAGGCAGGAAATCGGGGGAGCTGGGTGTCTAAATGCGTGTCTATCCTGTCTAGGATAGTGGTCCAATATTTCTGCAGCCGCTCGCAACTCCACAGCAAGTGCTCCAGGGTGCCTAACTCCGCAGCCTCTCCAGCAGCGGTCACTGACTTGGGGGTCCCAGCGGTGTATGCGCTCCGGGGTGTGATACCGGTCTGTGGCCACCTTTGTGAGCGAGCGTCTCAGTGAGAACTGTGTGATAGGCAGAGTGCCGGGCCCTATGGTATATCCCTTCCCATTCTTTGTGCGAGAGCTGGCTTCCTAGGTCTTTTTCCCATTTAGCCTTCCCCGCGTTATATGTGTATATGTTAGTAAGAAGCAGGTGCTGGTATGTCTGAGAGCAGTTTCTTCTTCTCCTACGTGCGTGTCAGTAGCCATTTTTCATAGGGCGTAAGAAAGCGCTGCGCTCCCGGTTTAATCGACGGATGTAGGACCCAATGTCGGACTTGCAGATAGGGCATACGATCTGCTTCTGGTACGCCATAGTCCTCCTTCACCTTCTGGAAAGGGAGGATGCCTTGAAGATCAAACATATGGCCCACCTCCCTGCAGGGCGTCGTTCTTCAAGTTGCGAACGCCTATGTGTCTAGGCCTGGGATAAAATCTGGATTGTTGAATATTGGCGTCAGCGGGGAGGGAAAGGAAGTGAGATGTCTCCGGACTGCCACTCTGTCCCACACTTCCATGACCGTACTAGTGATATACGACGCGTATAGGTTAGGTGGCCTGTGGCAGGAAGGGAACACCCTGGAGGGTTCGGCCTGCCACCGCCTGGTCTTGAAAAAGCCAGTGTTTGCTGGACTCCAATTGGTACCACTCCACGAGTGTAAGTAGCTGTGTCGCTTGGAAGTATAGGGTAAGGTCGGGCAGCCCTACTCCTCCATGTGCCGGGGGGAGCGTTGCGATCAGGTGCTTAAAGCGGGGGCGACCGTTCCATACAAAACGTGCCAGATCTTTCGTTTTCTGGAGCCATCCCGCTGGTGGGCGTAGCGGGAGAGTTTGGAAGACGTAGAGGACCTGTGGTAGCAGTGTCATTTTAATAGCTGCAATGCGACCCAGCCAGGAAAGTGTGAGGTGCTTCCACTTCCTAAGATCCTCATTGAGGCGCGTGCTGAGTCTGGCATAGTTGACCTCTGCTGTAGCCCGTATCGTTGGTGCTAGCAAGACTCCCAGGTAGGGAACAGTAGAGGTAGACCACTGCAGGTCAAATTCTGCCTTAGCTTCCGCCAACACTTCTGGGGGCAGGGACACATTCAGCGCCTCCGACTTATCCACATTAATTTTAAAGCCCGAGGCCAGGGCGAAGGTATGCAGCTCGATAAAGAGCGCCCGCAGGGATTGCATCGGGTCCATGAGAGAGAGCAGAATGTCATCCGCAGATAAACTAATCTTGTGCGTGTCTCCACCAAATGAGATGCCCTGGATTAGTTGGTGCTGTCTAATTCGCTGTGCCAATGGCTCCATATACAGTGCGAATAAGAGGGGGGAAAGCTGACAGCCCTGTCTGGTCCCTCTGCCAATCGGAAAACGTGGTGAGGTGTGACCATTCACCCGGACCGTCTTATTCGGCTGCCTACAGCAGTTTATGCGGTTTCGGAGAGTTTCCCCAAAGCCAAATCATTGTAGCGGCAGGTCGAGATAGGGCCAGTGCACCCGATCAAACGCCTTCTCAGCGTCTATGGTGAGGAGCATGCAACCCGGCCTCGTTCTTGACCCAGCCTCGATCAGGTGGAGGACACGTTTGGTGTTATCGCTTGTTTGCCGTTGAGGGATGAAGCCAGCCTGGTCAGGTTCAACCAGCTGTTGCATATAGGGAGCCAGTCGGACGGCGATGATACATGTATAGAGCTTGAGGTCGATATTTAATAAAGATATTGGCCTGTAGGAACCGCACCTAGTTGGGTCTCTACCGGGTTTGGGTATCACAGAGATTGCAGCTTCCAGCAGCTCCGGAGGGATGGCTCCTGGCTGATCAAAGGTGTTGAACAAATCTTGCAGTAGGGGGGCAACTTGCGGGCAAAATTTATTATAGAAAGTCGCATGGTAGCCGTCGGGGCCCGGTGATTTCCCTATTTTGAGTCGGGAGATTGCCAAGATGACTTCCTCTAGGCCAATGGGCCGATCGAGGAACTTTGCCTGCGCCTCGTTCAGGGATGGGAGGGTCGCCCCTTCATGATAATCGCTGCCAGCTTGCAGATCTAGTTTGTCTGCGTCATACAAGTCGGCTTAGAAGCCTCCGAATGCTGCAGCTATGGCCGCGTCTTCTGTAATCTGATCACCCCGGTTAGGTTGGATGGTCCAAATGTGTTGCCTCTGGCGCTTCTCTCGCAGCTTGCATGCCAACAGTTTCCCACATCGGTCTCCCCCGGCGTAGTAGGCATGTTTCAGGCGCAAGGCGGCAAACTCCGCTACATCTTGATCTAGGGCTGCTAACATCTTCCTTTCCGTGCACAGTTGGCGCCAGGCCCTGGCTGCCCCTGTGCGCTGGTGCATCTGCTCCAGCTCTGCTACCCTTTGCGTGAGTTCGGCCCTCTTCTGTGCGCGCTCCCTATTGTTTGCCACGGCCACCGAAATAAATTCGCCCCGGAGGACGGCTTTAAGTGTAGCCCATTGGGTGGCTTTGGTGGTGTCGCCGTTGGCGTTATGAGTGAGGAAGTGGCCGATGGCTGTCGTGATCTTCTCTATCATGGCAGGGTTTTGCAATAGGCCATCGCGCAGGCGCCAGTGTCGTTGTGGACCGGGAGTGTCCGGTACCAGGAAGGACGCCACTACTGGGGAGTGATCCGACAGCGAGGCCGGGAGGATCTCAACATCTTGCGCGCGCCGCCAGCTGGTTAGAGCTTAGGAAATAGTCTAGCCGCGCGTAGGACTTATGGGCTGCCGAATAGTGCGTGTAGGCTGTAGCTCGGGGGTATGAGTGTCTCCACAGGTCGACGAAACCAAAATCCGCAAGATGTGTATGCCCCGTTGTGGAAAGTGCCCCCACCTGACCGAAGCGCTGGTTAGAGCGGTCCGCCGTGTTGTGAAACACTAGGTTGAGATCCCCCCTATCAGTAAGTGTGGGTGTGTGTTGGCTGTGGCTGCTTCTAGCGCGGAGTGTAGGTATCGTTCCGGTCCGTCGTTAGGTGAGTATGCCGAGCCTATCAACAACGTCTGTCCCGCCACCAGGAAACGATGGACCAGTAGCCTGCCCTTAATCTCTGCTTCTTTCTGCAACACCCGTCCCCTGAAGGACCTTGCTACTCGGATCGCCACCCCAGCCACTTTCTTGGATGCCGATGAGAAGAACTGCCCAGGGAAGGAGCGGGATTTAAGCCTATGGTGATCTTTGGGCAGTAGGCGTGTCTCCTGCAGTAGGCAGATGTCCGCTTGTGAATTCTCCAGAAAAGAGAGTATCGCCTTGCGCTTGATTGGGCTACTAAGCCCTCTCACATTCAGTGAGAGAACGGTCAAGGGTTGAGTCATCCCGGACATGCAGCAGGAGCAGACGCGCTATGTGTGTGAGCTGTCAATGCGAAAGGAAAAAAAGAAAAACGGTTCTTCTCCGCACTAGTGTACAAGGAGGACCCCCCCCCCCCACCCTACCCCCAACCCCAAAAATGTGTCCCGCCCGGCAACCCCAACTGTGCCTCCCCCCCTTTCCAGTCCCTCCCACCTCCGCCCTCCCCCCGATCCCAACCAGTGAAACCCAAGTAAGAGTCATAGTCCCAGGTCGGTCTATTGTAGTGGAAACCTGTGGAGTAACCAAAGTCAAAATAGATCCAGACCTGTGGAGTCAAAAATAGATGGGGAATGTGGCATCAGCGACCTTCGTGGCCCCCCACCCCTCTTCTCCCCCCCCCCCCCCTTGTCGTGGCATCAAATGCAAGCCCCCTTCGTTGCTGTCGTAAGAAGGCCCTGAGGTGTCCTTTGCCACTTCCTGGACCGCCGCCGCATGTTCATTGGCAATCGTTGTCTGATCCGGGCGTGCACGTGACTTAAGCTGTCGCAGTCTTCGAACTTTCTGCCAGCCATCTCGTTGGGCCTGTGACTGAGTCTCTTGTGACGACCCCGGAGTGGCGGCTTCGCCTTGTTCTTGATCCGGCATCTCTAGCCCCAGTAGGGCGCAGGTGTCCTGAAGGGAGCGCATCTGGTGAAGGGCTCCTTCCCACCGAAAGATTAGTCTGAACGGATGGCCCCAGGAGTAGGGCACCTCTTTATCCCTCAGGAATGTGGTAACAATTTTGAAGTCCCTCTGTTTCTGGAGCGTTATCGCCGAGAGGTCCTGAAAGAGTTCCACAGAGGCGTCTCGGAACCGGAGAGGCTGGGACTGGCGCGCCTCTCTAAGAATCCTTTCTTTGAGTGGAAAGTCCGTGTCTCCGCTCAGGGTGTGTCTGGCCACTCACTGCCAGCTGTCCCGCACACCGGGCCGGTCCTCTGCCCCCCAGGTCTTTCTGGAGGCTGTGTGGTTTCCTGCAGTGGGGCCGACCGCTCCCTCGCTCTCAGTTCCCCCCGGTCGGCCTGGCTCTCCTAGGCCCCGACCAGTCCCTCCATTTCCTCCCTCCTGGCCCGTCTGATCACCCCCCGCCGGGAGCTCTGTGGGTCCGGCCAAAGCTCTTCTCCCGAGTCACTTCGGGGGTCGCATGGCTTCACCCGGTGAGCTGACCCTCACCAGCTCTGCCTTTGCTGGCCCGCCTATGCCCCGACCGGGCCCTCTATTTCCAAGCTCCCGGCACGTCTGGTCATGCACCGCCGGGAGCTCTACGGGTCTGTTCGGGTCTCTTCTCCCCAGGTCTTTCCGGGGGTTATGTGGCTTCTCGTGGCGGGCTAATTCCTCTCCTGCTCCGCCACTTCCTAGCCACGTAGGCCCAGACCGGGCCCTCTATTTTCGCGCTCCCGGCATGTCAGATTCCCCACCGCCGGGAGCCTTGCGCGCTGGGCCAGCTCCTCGCTCTCTCGCGAGGCTGGGGGGTTGCGCGGCGTCCCCTGACTGGGTCTATCGCTGTAACGCCTCTCCGACAGGTCCGTGCAGGCCCACCCTGGGGCCTCAATTTCGGCGCCCTCGGCACCTCTCGCTTCCCCCGGTTGGGGTCTTACCGGGGTGGGTCGAGTCTCTGCTTTCCGGGCTCCCAGGTGACGCCGCAGGCCTCTTAGCCGCGTCGGGGGTTCAGGTGGCCTTTGTGGTCAGCAGGGCCTCTCTAAGTTCGGCATTTGGGGGCAGTTTGCTATCTTCATGTGTGCTTAAGGGGGATCAGGGCAGGGAGCCACGCAGACCTGTGTCCTTTCAGGTCGCCATCTTCTGGTTCTCTATTTTAGAATGTGTACAATGGAGATTATCCTTCAATATTGAAGTGGATCATTAAAAAAATAGTAACTGATGTAATTTAAGCCTATACAAAGATGTGGCAATATTGATTCTTATTAAGGTTATCTTAATGTTTAAGAATTTCATTATTTTTGTTTCAGTAGGAAAAAGTTTGTATATTCCTATTTAACAAAACCAACCTGTACTTGTATGAAATACACTCACTGCCTTACCCGTGGCCCCATTCTTTCAGAATCTCTTTTCTTGCACAGAAAACATGAGTGGGAAAGTGAAATCGACTCTAGCATGACATTTTCTTTTGTCAGGTAAGAGTTGGAGCCCCCTAAAATTTAAATCAAATGCCTTAAGTGAATGGTATTAAAGGCACAAACTGGGGGGGGGGGGGAGGGCTGCTTCGCTACACTTGGGGAGTTCATACTGAGTGTTCCTGCTCTGGTTGTATTTTGCTTAGGTCCCCGCTTTGAGGTTGTAGCAACTTGTGTCCAGTTTACTTTTACTTATAGAAGGGACAAAATACTATTCTGATAGACTACTAGCCGCAGATTTCTTTACGTAGGTAATTAACCCCAGGCGTGAGACTGGATCCGGAAACTTTTTGTTTGAGGCATGAGCCGCAGATACTACATTTGGCATTAGATCGCCATCTGGTGTTGGGCTCGGATGATTGCATGTTGTTGTCTTAAAGTATTTTGCAGTCACGAGATAGGTGACTCCTCCCTTGAACGATAGTGCGCATGGGCATCGGCTCCATCCTTAGATTGTTTCTTTCTGCCACTGGGTTCGGATGAACTTTCTCCGCTCCGGCTAGAAATAGACTTTTCAAGCACTTCGAAGCGCAAAAAACTTATTAAAACGTTCCCGAACTACCTTAGATATAGACTTACATCGTTTTCGACTCCTATCAGCTCGATTCCGGTCATCGACTTGGGCCGTTGAACCTATCCACTCCGTGAGGCCTACACCTCATGGAAAGGACGCCATTCAAGAGCTGCCCCGAGTGTGGAGCAAAGTTTCCACATAGTGACCATCACTAGGTCTGCAACCTGTGCTTATCGCCAGAACATGACAAATTCAGCTGTACAGCCTGCGCGTCCTTTCGATCCAAGAAAACCTCTGGGATCGGAGGGCCCGTCGACACGACATGCAGAGGTCATTCGGGAACCGGTGTAGATCTTCGACAAGGTTCCACTCGATCCCAAAGAAGATTCAGATCTCCAAATAGTATCAGAGGCAGACGACTCCGATGACTCCACACCATCGGGTCAGCATGTACTACTGCCCCTGCACCACACACAGCACCCAGATCGAAGGCAAAGGTCAACACTCCGCCTCTGGGGCCCAGTCGTGACCGAAAAACCACTTTGAAAGCCCCACCATCGAGCCCGGCTCTGAAGAAAGTAATTAAGCCTTCTGGCAGCTCTGTACCGAGCAAGCCACACGTGCCGATCCCACAAGCTCCCTCTGCACTGAAACGTCTCTGCCCCAAAACCGCCAACTTCTTCTAAAGATAAAGGTTTGAAGCCAGCGTCCAACGCCTCGAAACCCAGCTTCTACTCCGAAGCCATAGTCTTTGGTACCGAAACCGACCAGGCACAGAAAACATGAGTGGGAAAGTGAAATCTACTCTCTCATGACATTTTTTTTCTGTCTGGTAAGAGTTGGAGCCCCTTAATATGTAAATCAAATGCCTTAAGTTAATGGTATTGATGGCACAGTTTTTTTTTTGGGGGGGGGCTGCTTAGCTACCCTTTGGAGTTCATACTGAGTGTTCCTGCTCTGGTTGTATCTTGCTTAGGTCCCCGCTTTGAGGTTGTAGCACCTTGTGTCCAGTTTCCTTTTACTTATATAAGGGACAAAATACTATTCTATTCTGATAAACTACTAGCCGCAGATTTCTTCACGTAGAATTAACCCCAGGCGTGAGACTGGATCCGGAAACTTTGTTCGAGGTATGAGCTGCAGATGCTGCACTTAGCATTAAATCGGAACCTGGTGTTGGGCTCGGATGATTGCATCATGTCTTCTTGGAAGAAGTATTTTGTAGTGACTAGATAGGGGACTCCTCCCTTGGACGATAGTGCGCATCGGCTCCATCCTAAGATTGTTTATTTCCGCCACTGTGTTCGGATGAACTTTTTCCGCTACGGCTAGAAATAGAATTTTCAAGCACTTCGAAGCGCAAAAAATGTATTAAAACTTTACCGAACTACCTTCGATATAGACTTACATCGTTTTCAACTCCTATCAGCTCGATGCTGGTCGTCAACGCAGGCCGTTGGGCCTATCCAAGCCGTGAGGCCTACACCTCATGGAAAGGACTGCATTCAAGAGATGCCCCGAGTGTGGAGCAAAGTTTCCACACAGTGACCACCACGAGGTCTGCAACCTGTGCTTCTCGCCAGAACACGACAAATCCAGCGGGTACAGCCTGTGCGTCCTTTCGATCCAAGAAAACCATCCGGGATCAGAGGGCCCGTTGACACGACATACGGATATCAGTTCCGGAACCGGTGGCTATCTTAGACTAGGAGGTTCCGCTTGTTCCCGAAGAAGATACCGTTGATCTCCAAATAGTATCAGAGGCAGACAACTCCGATGACTCATTCCATCGGGTCAGCGCGTAAGTACTACTGCCCCTGCACCACACACAGCACCCAGATCGAAGGCAAAGGTCAACACTCCGCCTCCGGGGCCCAGTCGCGACCGGAAAACCACTTCGAAAGCCCTGCCATCGAGCCCGGCTCAGAAGAAAATAATTAAGCCTTCCGGCAGCTCTGTACCGAGCTAGCCGCACATGCCGATCCCGCAAGCTCCCTTGGCTCTGAAATCGCCGACTTCTAAGAACAAAGGTATGAAGCCAGCATCTGACTCCTCGAAGCAGACGAGACCAGCTTCTATTCCGAAGCCATCGTCTTTGGTACCGAAACAGACCAGGCCTGATTCCGATGCGCCCAAGCCCTCGAAACAGCCTACAACACCGAAAACACCTTCGGTGCCAAAAACTACGCCATACGACATTGTAACACCTCCTAAGGCTAAAGACAGTCAACAAACTCGTCCGGAACTGAATAAATCTGCGCCAACAAAGGTTCCACAAGGGGAAGACCTTTTCCAACCAGATCCTCTGCAAAAGATCTACATTGACCCAAAGACAGGTCATGTATCCACTGCACCACACAAGAGTAAGGCAGATACAACACCCACACCTCTAGTACCTGCCAAGAAGGACTCTGCCACATCTCTTATGCACCCTTCTCCTATACTTCCTTCTCCTTTATCCCTGTTCCTCTTAACAATTCACCACAGATTTCTCCTCCATTCACCTCTTCTGTCTTCACACTCACCTCAAAATGATGTGTATAGTTTAGGGAGAGGGATGGACCCAGATGAGCCTTTCCCATACCCTGTAGATGATGGACTGGGAGTACCTAAACCAACCGGATGTGCCAGATATCCCTGACCCACAGTCATATCCATAAAAAACCTTCTCCCCCAGAAGATGACATTGGTTTTGGTCACCTGTTTACCAAAGCTGCCATTTACCATGGAGTCACTATGCATTCTGATGAGGCAGAGGAAGATTTTCTGTTAGACACATTTGAACAATCGCAAAGGTCTATTTAAATATCTCTGGAGCATGTTTGATGACCCCTTTAATCATGGGAAGAATTTGAAGACCCTGTACGTACTAGGATACTGAACCCCAGAATTGAGAAAATATAGGCCTGCACCTGCAGATCCAGCCTACATAAAAGGACCACTACCATTAGATTCACTGTAGGAAGGTACCTCCTGACTATGGTTGCCCCCAACTTTTTGCCCTGTGTTTTAGCTGGTTTTGGACATAGTCGACCTGGGACCCTGCCAATCAGGACCCCAGGCCTACTGCTCTCTCTTTAAAATGGATTCCATGTACCCTAGGTACATTACCAATTGGTACTGGGCCACCTTATCAGACCCTGTAACTCAGGGCATAGGTGTACCCAGGGCTGCCAGGGGCTGCAGCATGTATTATGCCACCCCTGGCTGGCCTCCTAAATCTGACACAACTGGCTGCATGACAGCTGGGGCAAAGTCGTGTAATCACCCTTTGCTGTAGGTGTAGTATACCTATACCTAACCCTAAAATGGACACACAGATTCCTATCAGTCACTCCTATGGCAGGCCTTGACAATCCTGAAGGCAGAGTGCTTGGAATCGTGTGAGGTGGTGCTCTGGCATGAGCTGAGCCTGTCTGCCGCTTGCGGAATCAAGTCCTAATAGCTGTTCCATGATATCGCATACCATATACTCTTAAGTGCATTATAATCCTCGCGGTTAAATGCTATCTTTGGTATTGCTTTATCAAAACATGTCGAGTAAGGTGTCATACGAATTGGAATACTAACCCCTCGCCAATTCTGGCGACGGGGTTAGCATTCCACCCTTCTAGAGGGACATGACATGTATGTAACTGTGAACCCCGGTTAAAGTTAACTGAAGCCTCAGCTCCACAAAATGGATGCTGCCACCACAGACACGAGTCTGACCCCCTGCAGCTGGGAGTCCTTCCAGCGAGGGGAGCCTGGACAAAGGGTTTCCTGTCAGGGGCGGTGCTAGCACCGTCCCAGACATGGTTTTGTGTATCCTGGGTAGGCAGGGCTTTACAGGAAGGTGACTGCTGAGTGGCACCCCGGTGCTCACTACGCATAGGCCGGTCTGAACCAGTTCCAGGGGCACACCAGCCCCTGGCCTGGGGAAGTCCGGCATGACTGAGGGGTGTAACCACCCCCCACCTAGTCCCACCCATAGGCAGGACCTAGTCACCGGGTCAGCCCCCTTTTTTAGTATAAAGATAGGAGCGGGCCCCCTGTTAAAATTAGATCATCTTTGGAATCAAGATACCACTTTCTTCGAAAGGACTTCACGATTTCTTCTTCAAGATTCTCCCTTGTGGCTAAGGAGTAGTCACCCTGCATCAAGCGGGCACCATCCTAAAGAACACTGCGGTCTGCTGCAAGTCCTTCATCACGAATCCGACGACCCAGCTCGACGAGACCCGGCTTCCCTGGCACCTCTGACCTCTACTCACCTCTACAGCCAAGCTGAGAACCGTGAGTGCGACGAGACCTCAAGGGACCGACGATCGCCAAGACTGCACGACATCTTTACTGCAAGCCCACCGTGTCCTCCACTGGTGAGTGCTTTGGGGTCCGAGAAGCCCCGACCCTGCGCAGCTCCAGCACCCAAGGTCAGCCCCCCTGCATCTCCACGATCTGCGTGGGGCCCTTCTGCTGTTTGCTGTGCACCGCGTTGTTTGGCTACTAGCCGGCTGGCTTGTGGCCCTCTGAACGACGCCCGACGACATCTCTTCTGCTGGTCTGGTTGCTCCAGGCTGGCCCTTGCTTCCTTGTTCAAGAGAGGCACCCCGGACCCTCCTGGTCCACTCCAGACGCCATTTTAGGTCCACCGCGTGGGCTTGAATTTGCCAAGGCTTTGTTGCCCAATCCTGGGTCCAGCGACGCCGACAGCTTCCAACTTCGTGGGACAGCTCGATCCTCCATCCTGGTCGCCGACAACGCCTCCTGGTCCGCGAGATCTTCGAGCTACAGCGTCACCCACTCACCTTGTCGAGGTGGCTACCATCCGGTGCCCTCCTGGTGCCCACTGACTACTGGCTAGTAGTCTCGAACTTGGTCCCCTCTGCTTTCAGGTGTCATCTATCTTCGAGATCCAGGCTTGGATCCAACTGAACTTTCTTCACTGGTCACCGGCCAGCATCTTTTCTTCCGGCTCCTGGTCCGTCTACGAGGATTCCCGACGTCTTTTCAGACCTATGCAGCTGCAGCCCCTGGGCTAGGTAACTTCGGCATTTCGGTGCCCCAGCATAGCCTCACTATCCAAGGGTCAGAATCTACTTTCGTTTTCTCCCTACCAGGTCGGGTTCGCCCGAGAACACTAACTTTCTAATTCCTAGTTACCATAGACTTTTGTCCGCATCTCGCGTGAGAGTGCACACACTGCACCCGAGTCCCCTAGGCCTCCTAGAAGTAATCTAACGATTCCCTAGTCAAGTCCTAGCGATTCCAAAAGCTATTAGTACTGTACTTACCTGCTAGGAATTTCGCATTCCACTTTCAGAGTATATGGTTTTCCGTGCCCCTCGGGCACTTGCATATACTGTGCTAACTTAAGTATTTTTGTAAGAGTTTTTGTTTGTGCTTAGTACCCTGTCCTCATAAAGAGTACAGGGCTGTTGTGATCTTTAAATAAATAACTGTTTATTTTCATAACACTTGTGTGGTGTCCTTTCACTTTGTATTCAAGGGGTATATGTGTGGTAAACAGCTGGCTTAACACGCCCTCTCGAGTCTTTAGCCTTAGACTGCTCGTATCCATGCTACTAGGATAGCTGGTCTATAAGGTTGACTTACAACCAATCATCAATAAGGGTTGCTGGACTGATACATAGTGTTCACTAGAATAGTGAGCACTGCATATCAGGCCACCTTCTCACATTCACTAGTTGTGCCAAATGCTAGGAAAAGGGCAAACTAACAAACGTCAGGTGAAGCACCCCCACCCGACAAAGAATCCAAAGTAATAGATGCTTCACGCAGAAGAATAGCTGCGCAAGCTGCCAACATATGGCGTATAGCTAACACACAAGCCCTCCTTTCAAGATATGATAGGGCTCATTACGATCAATTAGAGAAACTACTAAAGCATCTACCTGACCAATATAAGCAGCAGGCAAACTACGTTTTACAAGAAGGCAAGCTAATCTCGAATGCCTCAATCAAGTGCGCAATACATGGGGCACACTGCATCTAGAGCTGTAAATACTAGTGGCTACGCATTTCAGGATTTAAAAAGGAAGTGCAAACTACCATTTTAAATCAACCATTTAATCAAAATCTACTGTTTGGACCAGAGGTAGACACAGCACTTGAAAAGATGAAGGATACAGATACTGCCAAATCTATGGGAGCTTTACAGTCCATACAAACTAAAAGTTCCTTTTGGTGCTCCTTCTACAGAGGAGGCTCCAAACAGACTGGAGCAGATAATACAACATCCTTCAAATCTAACACACAAACATCCTCTAACCAGGGATATTTTAGAGGAGGATATAGAGGAAACATCAAAGGAAGAGGTCGGGGTAACAACAATCGAACCTCTTCCACTACAAAACAGTGACTTCCCTCTGCTTCCCCGACAGCATTCCACTCCTGTGGGGGGCAAATTAACACAATTCCTACCTGTCTGGAATTCGATCACAACAGACAAGTGGGTAAGACAAATTATCCAGTATAGCTCTGCCTCTAACTTATAGCAACCTCTCCACACATACCACCCAGGCAGCGTCCAATGTCTGCAGAACACCTAACTCTGCTCGAACAAGAAGTTGTCGCTTCTTCAAAAGGACGCAATAGAAATAGTTCCTTTAAAACAGCAAGGAACAGGGGTTTACTCGCTATATTTTCTAATACTTAAGGAGGACAGGACACTAAGACCAATTCTCGACCTCAGGCCCCTAAACAATTACATACAATCAGATCATTTTCATATGATCACTTTACAACAAGTGCTCCCACTGCTGCAACAAGGTGATTTCCTTACAACACTAGATCTAAAGGACGCCTACTTTCACATTCCTATACATCCTGCTCACTGGAAGTATAACCTCATCAGTTCAATGTCCTTCCATTCGGAGTGACAAAGGCACCAAGAGTATTCAAGTCAAAACCACTTTAATCGATTTAGTTAAAATCATAAGATACATTCAAGTAACACAATTTCATAAAATAGTTAATTGTTAAAAGATTAAACATTTCAAGAATAATAAGAATCCATAAAATAGTTAGAAAAAGGCAGGAATTTATCATTCAATCATAAACATCTTAATTTTTTTCAACCTGACAGCTGCTACTAAATAACTTGCAATATTAAAGATGTTCCAGGGATTATCCAAAAGTTGTAAATAGAGTAAGGCAGGCTTAGCCTGTAAAAACCCTTTCCACTTTAAAAGCGGTGATATAAATTTAATTCTAATTTCACAGTAATAACCGCAAAAAAGTGTAAAATGCATAGTATCTTGCGTTAAACTGCTGTCATAGTTGCTATATTCTCAGGCTTTCTCCACCCTTCAAAAGCTCCCAATAAAAGATGAATCGCGTTGAAATGAAATTTAGTTAGCAACCAGCGATGGTAAGGCCTTGTTACTACCTTTAAGTAGGGCTCAATAAATGGCGATGTGACTAATAAGAAATGAGCCCTCACAAGGGTTTTTTTAGTTCCTCACCCTCCCGTTCCTGGGACCTTTGGGACAGGAATTGCTCTTTAACCCCATTGATGTCCCCTTTAACGATACCGTCTGGTTTCTCAAATCTATCTGGGCGCCCAAGTTTCGCAAACATTGTTTTAATATAAAAAAAAAGCCACTGTATTGCATTTCCCTTTTCTAGCCTGACACAATCTTTTAAAATCTGTCGATTTTAAAATTAGTTCTGGGTTAAGTCAGGTTTTTAACCAGCAAGTGAGGGGGGCCAAGCTAATCTGATCAAATACCCCATCCCCCACTCCTGGTGAGTGGCAAACGTGGGTGAAGATTGGGGAATAGATAAAAGAGCGAAAACATTTATTTTCCACCTTCTGTATCTCATCCACTTGTTTGTATCCCCAAATTGCTGCGCCATACAGCGCCGCTGCCAAGCATTTTGCTTTATAAATAGAAAGAATCTCTTCACAGGGCCTTCCCCCTCTAATCGCTGTGCAAAGCTTTGGACTGCTGATGTTCTTCCTAGATATTTACAACAAGGGGTGGTGAATCGTTTTTGGCCACTATAGGTGTGGCAGGGTATACTCAGACATGAGTCCCTTTCTCACTGCACCATCAGGATTCAAGCAAGCCGGGCCGAAGACGGCTGAAATGCCAGAAACCGGTCCCCGGTAGCTTGTCTCCTTTCTGGTGAAGAATTGGCTTTGTAGTTTAGTCTGCCCTGTTCCCATGATGCACTGGGCCAGGGACAGACTGATTTGCATATAGCCAGGTTCTGAGCTGGGATGGTGCAGTGAGATAAATAACGGTGATGGATCAAGCCCTGATCTTTGGACTGGGTAAGAGTGGTCTGCTTAATTCAGACACTCTGTTCATCACCACCCCCTTTTCTGAATCGTTTTTGGCCACTATAGGTGTGGCAGGGTATACTCAGACATGAGTCCCTTTCTCACTGCACCATCAGGATTCAAGCAAGCCGGGCCGAAGACGGCTGAAATGCCAGAAACCGGTCCCCGGTAGCTTGTCTCCTTTCTGGTGAAGAATTGGCTTTGTAGTTTAGTCTGCCCTGTTCCCATGATGCACTGGGCCAGGGACAGACTGATTTGCATATAGCCAGGTTCTGAGCTGGGATGGTGCAGTGAGATAAATAACGGTGATGGATCAAGCCCTGATCTTTGGACTGGGTAAGAGTGGTCTGCTTAATTCAGACACTCTGTTCATCACCACCCCCTTTTCTGAATCGTTTTTGGCCACTATAGGTGTGGCAGGGTATACTCAGACATGAGTCCCTTTCTCACTGCACCATCAGGATTCAAGCAAGCCGGGCCGAAGACGGCTGAAATGCCAGAAACCGGTCCCCGGTAGCTTGTCTCCTTTCTGGTGAAGAATTGGCTTTGTAGTTTAGTCTGCCCTGTTCCCATGATGCACTGGGCCAGGGACAGACTGATTTGCATATAGCCAGGTTCTGAGCTGGGATGGTGCAGTGAGATAAATAACGGTGATGGATCAAGCCCTGATCTTTGGACTGGGTAAGAGTGGTCTGCTTAATTCAGACACTCTGTTCATCACCACCCCCTTTTCTGAATCGTTTTTGGCCACTATAGGTGTGGCAGGGTATACTCAGACATGAGTCCCTTTCTCACTGCACCATCAGGATTCAAGCAAGCCGGGCCGAAGACGGCTGAAATGCCAGAAACCGGTCCCCGGTAGCTTGTCTCCTTTCTGGTGAAGAATTGGCTTTGTAGTTTAGTCTGCCCTGTTCCCATGATGCACTGGGCCAGGGACAGACTGATTTGCATATAGCCAGGTTCTGAGCTGGGATGGTGCAGTGAGATAAATAACGGTGATGGATCAAGCCCTGATCTTTGGACTGGGTAAGAGTGGTCTGCTTAATTCAGACACTCTGTTCATCACCACCCCCTTTTCTGAATCGTTTTTGGCCACTATAGGTGTGGCAGGGTATACTCAGACATGAGTCCCTTTCTCACTGCACCATCAGGATTCAAGCAAGCCGGGCCGAAGACGGCTGAAATGCCAGAAACCGGTCCCCGGTAGCTTGTCTCCTTTCTGGTAAAGAATTGGCTTTGTAGTTTAGTCTGCCCTGTTCCCATGATGCACTGGGCCAGAGACAGACTGATTTGCATATAGCCAGGTTCTGAGCTGGGATGGTGCAGTGAGATAAATAACGGTGATGGATCAAGCCCTGATCTTTGGACTGGGTAAGAGTGGTCTGCTTAATTCAGACACTTTGTTCATCACCACCCCCTTTTCTGAATCGTTTTTGGCCACTATAGGTGTGGCAGGGTATACTCAGACATGAGTCCCTTTCTCACTGCACCATCAGGATTCAAGCAAGCCGGGCCGAAGACGGCTGAAATGCCAGAAACCGGTCCCCGGTAGCTTGTCTCCTTTCTGGTGAAGAATTGGCTTTGTAGTTTAGTCTGCCCTGTTCCCATGATGCACTGGGCCAGGGACAGACTGATTTGCATATAGCCAGGTTCTGAGCTGGGATGGTGCAGTGAGATAAATAACGGTGATGGATCAAGCCCTGATCTTTGGACTGGGTAAGAGTGGTCTGCTTAATTCAGACACTCTGTTCATCACCACCCCCTTTTCTGAATCGTTTTTGGCCACTATAGGTGTGGCAGGGTATACTCAGACATGAGTCCCTTTCTCACTGCACCATCAGGATTCAAGCAAGCCGGGCCGAAGACGGCTGAAATGCCAGAAACCGGTCCCCGGTAGCTTGTCTCCTTTCTGGTGAAGAATTGGCTTTGTAGTTTAGTCTGCCCTGTTCCCATGATGCACTGGGCCAGGGACAGACTGATTTGCATATAGCCAGGTTCTGAGCTGGGATGGTGCAGTGAGATAAATAACGGTGATGGATCAAGCCCTGATCTTTGGACTGGGTAAGAGTGGTCTGCTTAATTCAGACACTCTGTTCATCACCACCCCCTTTTCTGAATCGTTTTTGGCCACTATAGGTGTGGCAGGGTATACTCAGACATGAGTCCCTTTCTCACTGCACCATCAGGATTCAAGCAAGCCGGGCCGAAGACGGCTGAAATGCCAGAAACCGGTCCCCGGTAGCTTGTCTCCTTTCTGGTGAAGAATTGGCTTTGTAGTTTAGTCTGCCCTGTTCCCATGATGCACTGGGCCAGGGACAGACTGATTTGCATATAGCCAGGTTCTGAGCTGGGATGGTGCAGTGAGATAAATAACGGTGATGGATCAAGCCCTGATCTTTGGACTGGGTAAGAGTGGTCTGCTTAATTCAGACACTCTGTTCATCACCACCCCCTTTTCTGAATCGTTTTTGGCCACTATAGGTGTGGCAGGGTATACTCAGACATGAGTCCCTTTCTCACTGCACCATCAGGATTCAAGCAAGCCGGGCCGAAGACGGCTGAAATGCCAGAAACCGGTCCCCGGTAGCTTGTCTCCTTTCTGGTGAAGAATTGGCTTTGTAGTTTAGTCTGCCCTGTTCCCATGATGCACTGGGCCAGGGACAGACTGATTTGCATATAGCCAGGTTCTGAGCTGGGATGGTGCAGTGAGATAAATAACGGTGATGGATCAAGCCCTGATCTTTGGACTGGGTAAGAGTGGTCTGCTTAATTCAGACACTCTGTTCATCACCACCCCCTTTTCTGAAATGATTTTGGCCACTATAGGTGTGGCAGGGTATACTCAGACATGAGTCCCTTTCTCACTGCACCATCAGGATTCAAGCAAGCCGGGCCGAAGACGGCTGAAATGCCAGAAACCGGTCCCCGGTAGCTTGTCTCCTTTCTGGTGAAGAATTGGCTTTGTAGTTTAGTCTGCCCTGTTCCCATGATGCACTGGGCCAGGGACAGACTGATTTGCATATAGCCAGGTTCTGAGCTGGGATGGTGCAGTGAGATAAATAACGGTGATGGATCAAGCCCTGATCTTTGGACTGGGTAAGAGTGGTCTGCTTAATTCAGACACTCTGTTCATCACCACCCCCTTTTCTGAATCGTTTTTGGCCACTATAGGTGTGGCAGGGTATACTCAGACATGAGTCCCTTTCTCACTGCACCATCAGGATTCAAGCAAGCCGGGCCGAAGACGGCTGAAATGCCAGAAACCGGTCCCCGGTAGCTTGTCTCCTTTCTGGTGAAGAATTGGCTTTGTAGTTTAGTCTGCCCTGTTCCCATGATGCACTGGGCCAGGGACAGACTGATTTGCATATAGCCAGGTTCTGAGCTGGGATGGTGCAGTGAGATAAATAACGGTGATGGATCAAGCCCTGATCTTTGGACTGGGTAAGAGTGGTCTGCTTAATTCAGACACTCTGTTCATCACCACCCCCTTTTCTGAATCGTTTTTGGCCACTATAGGTGTGGCAGGGTATACTCAGACATGAGTCCCTTTCTCACTGCACCATCAGGATTCAAGCAAGCCGGGCCGAAGACGGCTGAAATGCCAGAAACCGGTCCCCGGTAGCTTGTCTCCTTTCTGGTGAAGAATTGGCTTTGTAGTTTAGTCTGCCCTGTTCCCATGATGCACTGGGCCAGGGACAGACTGATTTGCATATAGCCAGGTTCTGAGCTGGGATGGTGCAGTGAGATAAATAACGGTGATGGATCAAGCCCTGATCTTTGGACTGGGTAAGAGTGGTCTGCTTAATTCAGACACTCTGTTCATCACCACCCCCTTTTCTGAATCGTTTTTGGCCACTATAGGTGTGGCAGGGTATACTCAGACATGAGTCCCTTTCTCACTGCACCATCAGGATTCAAGCAAGCCGGGCCGAAGACGGCTGAAATGCCAGAAACCGGTCCCCGGTAGCTTGTCTCCTTTCTGGTGAAGAATTGGCTTTGTAGTTTAGTCTGCCCTGTTCCCATGATGCACTGGGCCAGGGACAGACTGATTTGCATATAGCCAGGTTCTGAGCTGGGATGGTGCAGTGAGATAAATAACGGTGATGGATCAAGCCCTGATCTTTGGACTGGGTAAGAGTGGTCTGCTTAATTCAGACACTCTGTTCATCACCACCCCCTTTTCTGAATCGTTTTTGGCCACTATAGGTGTGGCAGGGTATACTCAGACATGAGTCCCTTTCTCACTGCACCATCAGGATTCAAGCAAGCCGGGCCGAAGACGGCTGAAATGCCAGAAACCGGTCCCCGGTAGCTTGTCTCCTTTCTGGTGAAGAATTGGCTTTGTAGTTTAGTCTGCCCTGTTCCCATGATGCACTGGGCCAGGGACAGACTGATTTGCATATAGCCAGGTTCTGAGCTGGGATGGTGCAGTGAGATAAATAACGGTGATGGATCAAGCCCTGATCTTTGGACTGGGTAAGAGTGGTCTGCTTAATTCAGACACTCTGTTCATCACCACCCCCTTTTCTGAATCGATGTTCTTCCTAGGGCAGCTTTTTTCGCTAAAAAATGGGGGGACCCAGGAGCAGCGGTCATCAAACAATACCCCCAAATAAGTTTAAACCCTCACCCTTTTAACCTCCGCCCCCTTTGCAATAAAAAGTCCTTACTTGGTTCTTACATGACCCCATGGCCATTGTATGAGACTTTGCGATGTTTACGACCAAATGCACAGAATCCATAAATTCCCCAAAGGGTTTCAGTAGCCTCTGTAGGCCTATCGGGGTGCTAGATATTAGGACCGCATCATCCGCGTATAGGAGACCCGGGATGGTACTGTCCCCTATACGCGGAACATCCAAAGTAGCAGTGTCCAGGGATTTATCTAAAGTGTTAATGTACAGGGTAAAAAGTAGAGGTGCCAGGATGCACCCTTGTCTGACCCCTCTACCAGATTTAAAGTGTCTTATGCAGGTACATTGGTGAGACATCCTAACAGACTCGAATAGATCCCTATGTAGGTCTGCTAGGAAATAGGCCAGGCAGGGGTCAATCCCCAAGTCTAACAGAAGCGTCCACCGCTTCGATCTGTTTACCAGATCAAATGCTGTGGATAGAATCATGAAGCCTAAATAAATAGACCCCTTGGATGCTACAGTATATTTATTAATTAATAGATATAAATTTAGGCACTGATCTATAGTACTTCTGCCGGATCTAAAGCCGTATTTAAGGTCAGACAGGATTCCATTGTCTGTCACCCACTCTGACATCTCAGATTCCTCCGTCAAAATTTTGGGTAAAGTCATTTTGTCTATTAGAGAAATGGGCCTGTGACATCTTGGGTCGCCTCTCTGCCCTTTTTTAAATACGGGAATAATAGAGTGGGCCCAAGAAGCAGGAAACACTAAATTAATGGAAGAATTAAAAACATTTGTTAAAATTTTGGCCCACAGTTTAGGGTTACTTTTATAAAGATCGGCATGAATGCCGTCCAGGCCTGGAGCCTTATTACTTGAAGATTCAATTATTGCTCGCTCTACATCCTCCGCTTTGAACACTAGTCTAGGAGAAGAGGCGCTACTGGTAGGAGCTACAAATGGGTCAAAAATCTCATTGCTCGCATATATACTTTCAAAGTGAATCAACCACTCCTCTTCTGGTATATTAATTTCCAATAGACCATTCTCTTCCCCTGAAAACAGTGGGCTGTTTACAATTGACCCGAACTTTGCACTGTCCTTGAGGACGTCTTTAGACATCAAACTTTCCCAAGCTTCTAATTTAATTTAATTTTTGCAATTTAATACAATTTGTTTATAATCTTTTCTGAGACTAGTTATCAGTGTTTTATTTCTGGGTTTGATTTTCAGCGCTTTTAACAGATCTTGATGAGCCCTCGAGCATTTTGAATCAAACCATCTTTTTGCTTATTAAGTTTGGGCCTGGAGGGGACAGTTAATTCCAGAACAACCTGTTTACAAATTGTTTCAAAGGCTGCAATAATTTCCCCTTCCACAGTGGAGCAATCAATACATTTTTGGATTTCATCATTGACCTTTGCACTCAAACTATCAGAGGTGCTCTGGAACTATTTTTGCCCATTTTAGCCTCCTCCCTTGGTTTTGGGTTCTGACGTTTCTTGGACTTTGCTAATTGCCGTGATATTTGGAAGTTCAAAACCATTGTCTAACTGTAATATCACTGGGTTGTGATCACTAAACTGGGAATATATAGCATTGTAAAAAAATACGTGCCTTAATAAAACAGGAGATAGGAATATAAAATCAAAGATCGTCTCAGTTTCACGACCCATAAATGTTGCAACCCTCTGCTTAACATAAAAAAAACTTGGTTCGTATAGGTCAGCAAATGCCAAAAGCTCTTCTAGAGCCTCCCCCTTGTGTGTGTTCAAAATGGGGAGGCGAGGCATGAGCAGGACCTTGATTTGCCTTAATTCGGCAATTAAGTTTACATAATTGAATATTAAAATCCCCCATGAGAATGATATAAACAAAAGTAGTTTGCTGTGCTTTGTATATTTCTAAAAACCGTGTCAAATAGCAGAGATGTTCATTACAGTACTCACTCTCCTCCGAATTGTAAACATTAATTATCAGTTTTACGACTACTCGAAGTAGTGATCTTCGCTATTAGACCATTTGGGAAGGCAAAATCTATTTTTACTATACCCTTCAATCTCACTGAAACAAGGAGCATCAACCCCTCTTTAGCTCTCCCTGCAGGAGTTAGACGCGCTGGCTGGAAATAGGACTTAAAACCGTCCACCCAGAAGTTATTTTCCTTGTCCCAAGTCTCTTAAAGGGCGACAACCTCACAGGCAACAATAAGCTTAAGCCAGTTTTGATCAACCCTTTTAGACCGCAACCCTGCGATGTTCCAGGTCATCAGTCTGTAATTGTTAGCTTTCTCTGAAATGTGTTCAGTTTCTGGGGGAAGAAAACGAGCGGTCTCCTGGGTAGGATTTAGTCAATCGATCTCGTTTAACTGGAACAAAGACGAAAACCTATTAGTTAATACTAGTGTCATTTCTCAGATACCTGGGTGCACAGGGGTTGGGGTGAAGGGGCAAGACCCAAGCTTTTCCTATCAGGGCAATGCTCCCTAAAGATGCTATTGTTAGGTGGCCAGTCTGTGGTGCCAGAAATATTACCACGACCAACAACCGATCTATGGTATTCCTTAACCCTTCTTGTGGGAGGCTAAAAGTAGCCCAGGGATAATGCCCAAATTTTTCCTTCCCCTCCAAGTCTGAGGCGTCTCACAGCAGCCGGGGCGCATCATGGGGATTGTTAAAATTTACTATAACACAATCCCCTTTGATTACCTTTTGAGTGCTCCCTAGCCAACCCACCCGCCTTGCCATTATAATATTTGAGGCAATTTCAGAGCCACCAGAACAATTACGGTTACACCATTTTTTAGTGTTTGCTAAGAGGGTATCTGTGGATTAAATTTCTCCCTCCACTAACGGAGGAATCCCTAGCAGTACTACCACCAATGGGGCTGCTTCAGGGGGTAGGTTAATGCTTGGTTGAGTAACAATTTTCTTCCTAGGCTGTTGAACCTGTTCTAACCCCTGACACCTGGTTGGACCTGGCTCACTTTGCAGCTCTTTTTTTCTCAGTTCGCTACTCTGTAACTCCTCCACCCTATTTGGATCAGTGGACCCCCCAATCAAACTGTGAACCTGCCTAGACTTTTCTCCCAGCAAGGGACGTTGTGCCCCATGCCCTGCAACTTGGGCTCCTATTCTCCCTGTAGTTGTATTGGGATAACATATGGGGGGCCCAGGTTTATAATCTTGCCCTGAGACACAATTATGGAGATTTATAACAGAATTAATCTGCTCACATTTTTCTAAAAGATTAGCAACACAAGTGTTCAGGGTATCAATGTCCTTGGCTATACTGGTTAGGGCCAGCTCCAGCTGGGTAGTAAAAAATTCCTCCAACATGTCCCGTACGGTAGACTCTATAGTGCTTGCTACTGCAGGTTCACCAGGCTGTGTAGGGTTTTTTGGATCTTTTTCCCGCTTATTCCTTTTCTGTGCTTTCTTTGAAGAGGTTCTATGTTTCTTGGGTTGACCTTTTTGCTTTATAGTCTGAGTAGGAGAGTTGCTGGTGTCATTCATTATGGAGCATTGGGCTCTAACCACGGCACCAACAGGATCTACTTCCTCTATCCCAGTTCGATTATTAATAATTACCAGTGGTTCCAGGGGGACAGGGTTTTCTCGAATAGTCTCCACGAGCGGGGTACCTGTTATTTGGGAAGTGATTAAGTCCAGCCCAAGTTCCCTTTCAGTGGTTTCAATTTCCGTTGTTAGCCCTCCCACTGCCGAAATCCAGTAAGAGATAATTGAGGATAACTTCCTAGGGACCTTTGCTTTTACCCCCCCTGGTCCTGCGAAGTATGTATTTTCCGCGTACCCATGCTTGAGTATCACAACGAAGTGGGGTGGCCCGACCCGGTCTCCTCTGGCCCCTGGTGGCCACAGATGGCCCGCCCTTTGCCAGGGCTTCGCCCGGCGCCGGCCCGGGTCGCGGATCCCGCGTTGGGGTGCGATATGGGTAATTAAATAGCCCCGGGTTGAAGGAGGGAGGGGCTGCTTGCCGCTGTTAGCCCCACTGCTGTGTGGGCCTTGGAGTCCCAGCCCCAGGTGCTCTGCTGCCTGTTGAATCATGATGCGTCTCCCGCGAAGCGGGAGACGCGAGAGGTAGTTATGCCCCCGGGTTGAAGGAGGGAGGGGCTGCTTCGCCGCTGGCGGCCCCACTGCTGTATGGACCTTGGAGTCCCAGCCCCAGGTGCTCTGCTGCCCATTGAATCACAATGCGTCTCACCAAGAGTATTCACAAAGTGCCTAGCAGTAGTAGCAGCACATCTCAGGAGACAACAAATACATGTCTTCCCTTACCTGGACGATTGGCTCATACAAGCCAAGTCATTCAATCAGTGTGTCCAACACAAATCAGACAATTCAAACATTGCACGACTTAGAATTCACAATCAACTACACCAAGTCGCACCTGCAACCCTCTCACATACATCAGTATCTAGGGGCTACAATAAACACGTCTACAGCTCTAGCGTATCCCAGTCCAGCAAGGATACAGAGCATTCAAACCTTAGTCCGTCTTCCAACATCAACACTCTCTCCAAGCCAGAGTGTTCATGAGACTAATAGGCATGATGGCCTCTTGTATTTTTATTGTACCATATGCAAGACTGCAAATGCGTCCGTTACAGGAATGTCTAGCACGACAGCGGAACCAGGCTCAAGGGCAACTAACAGACCTGGTGTTGGTAGACAGCCGCACGCATCGCGCTCTAAAGTGGTGGAACACCAAAAACTTTGCAAAAGGGCAGCCGTTCCTCAAACCTTTTCCACAAATTCTACTCACAGCAGACACATCTCTCACAGGATGGGAGCCCATCTCCTACATCCTATGACACCAGTACAATGGACCATTCAACAAAGATTGCTCTATATCAACCATCTAGAGCTGCTAGCAATGTTCTTAGCACTAAAGACATTCCAAGTACAAAACAAAGCCGTCTTAATCCGGACGGACATAACAGCCATGTACTGCATCCGAAAACGGGGGGACACACTCTCTACAACTGTCCAACTTGCACAGAACATTTAGAGATGGGCCATTCCACAAAATATATATCTGCTAGCACAACACCTTTCATTAGTTCACAATCAAATAGCAGATCTGTTGAGTCGGCACACACAACAAATTCACGAATGGGAACTACATCCGCAAGTTCTTCAACCATTTTTCCATAAGTGGGGTCATCCAGACCTAGATCTGTTCGCCACACAAAACGCAAAATGCTCAACCTTCGCCGCCAGGTTTCCACACCCGCTGTCCAAGGGCAATGCGATATGGTTAAACTGGTCAGGCAGATTTGCGTACACTTTTCTGCCACTACCACGTATACCATTAGTAGTACGCAAGCTCAGACAACAGCCTCTCAAATTAATCCTGGTAGCTCCCACATGGGCACGCCAGTCGTGGTTCACCACACTGCTAGAACTCTCTCGTTCCACCAAAAGTTACGCCTCACCACTATCCTTGCTAATGCAGAACCATGGAGAAATCAGACATCCAGACCCAAATCAACTGAATTTAGCGATCTGGCTCCTAAAGTCTTAGTTTGGTTATCTTAACCTACCAGAAAATAAGTTCCCCTTTGGTAACTATGAACCTAGGCATTCATTCAGCTCAATAATATCGACACAAAACACTAATGCAACATTTTCAAGCAACACATAAGGAAATGCAGAATCAATGTGAAAAATGTTATAGTAAAAATACACAATTTATTAGAACAAGTTAAGACCAGCTCAGGCTTGTATTAGGCATATCCGTTAAAAAATACGTTTGAAGTCGCATATACCATGACATTATACACATACACAATATGTAATAAAAGGCAAAAACCAATTCTAGGGACAGAAAAAAGAGGGAATAAAAATTCCTATTAACGGAAAAACCACAGAGGTAGATCAAAGATCAAAACTGATTATTATTAATATTCCATCAGATTTGTTGTCTCCCAAAACTCAAAGTAGTTTTTCCTTTCTTGTAAATAAACGTGTTTCGGTGGGCAATCAATTAGTAGCCAACACCTTCATCAGGATAATTTATTGTACCATCCCATTAAAAACAACAAAAGCCTTAATCTTTCAGTTCACACACATACCGCTAAAAACACCCCCTAATATCTGGTGGGCATCATCCTTGTTCACGATAGCAACAGTCTCAGAAGTGTACTTGTGGTACTCTTTGATAAATCTAGAGCGATCTTAGTCGTAGTTTCGTCACAAAGATCGCCACGCAACGGCGCCACAGGGATCGGTGAACCCTCCTCTACCCTCGCCCCTCTCGTCCTCCCCGCAGGCCACTGCCTCGTCGGAGGTGTATTTGTCCTTGTCACCGCCTCATGTGTTGCCGAGCCATCTACGCCTCATTCTGGGCCACAGTTTGTGGCGGGTGTTGTCACTCCCCAGGGCCATCTAGTTTCCCCGTGCAGATGGTTACCTCTGTGGGCTCCGGCTCCTGTCTGGCTCCGCTCCGGCTCCGGTCCCCGGTGCGGGCGCCTGGGAGGAACCTGGTCCCTCTGCCTCAGGCGGCGGACTCTACGGCTCCACGCAGGGGTCGTGCCGTGGATTCGTCTTCGGACGCTCCTCCGGAGCAAGCCTGTATTTGTCATCCTCCCCGGAGACGGGTCGCCGTGTGGTGTCTTTTTCACCGGCGTCTAAGGGCGGCTCTCCGCCCTTCCTGAGGCAGAGGTGTTAAGAAGAGCGGCAGATCCTCATTTGTCAGCTCCTTCTGACTTTCAGGTCTGGCCCTTGCCCGCCCCGCTTGACCTTGGTGATTGCTGTTCTAGTTTGCAGCTGTTGCCCACGGAGGGAGCTGCTTTCCCTGCCGCGGGGCCCTACGGAGGCGGGTGCTGCCTTCGCTCACGCGGTGTCCACAGCTGTGGGCATCCTGCGTATGGGTGACCTGGTGGCTCACTTTTCCGGCGGACCATCTACTGGAGGTCCTCCACCAGGGCTCTGGTGGGAGGGAAATCTTGCTTCCCTTTGAAGGTTCACTCCTTTCTTCCTTGAAGGGGCTTGGAGGCATCCTGCCTCAGGGGATCCGGTGCCTCCGCATCTTCTGCACCGGCATCTCCCGGCGCCGCATGACCAGTCGTGCCTTTCCCTCCACCCTCCACCCTTCTGCCTCCAGTGCTCTTTTGCGGAGTGCTTTTCCCTCCCTGCTGACGCTGCTGACTCCGCCACCCCGAGAGACCCGCTGGCTGAACCCTTGGGGGTGCAATATGTTGGCCTCGACCAGCGCTACCCTGCGGGCCCTGAACACCTTGTGTGTGCTGGCTCGGGCCTCCTACTGTTTGTGGGACTCTGCTGAGTCCCTGGGATCTGCAGCGTTCCAGGAGGTTGCTCAGTTGGACTTACGACATGTGTTGGATGGCCGGGAGCTGGCAGCGTTTATTCTCCACTCCGCCCTGGATATTTCAGAGGTGTTCGGCCGGACCATGGCTTCCTCAATCGCTCTCCGTTGCCATACTTGGCTTCGGGATGGAGTATTCCCAGCGAATATTCAGGAGCGGCTCATTGATCTTACGTTTGATAGTATGATGTTCCATGCCCCGTCTAACTCTGCGATCCAGAGGCTCCTGGCAGGGCTCAGTCCTCCTCTGTCCACTCAGTGATTCCGGAGTCTGGTTGAGTCTGGGCCGGCTTAGGACAGTTGTTCTGACTGTGGAGTGCGTTTTCTGGCATTGCCTCCTTCTTGGGACTTTGGCGTTGTTGGCTGCTGGACGACCCCTTTGTTGGTTATGTTTTGGAATTGTTGTGCAGACTTGGCCCTGAGATTAGACCTTCTGCTTGACTGGGCTGCTTGTCAAGCCTTTCGCGGTTATGTTTTTTCCCCCTTGGCTGTTTTGTTTGTTCCTCTGCTGTGGAAGTTCTTCCAAAGAGGTGTTCCCATGGTTGGGGCTTATCGTACCCTAGGTCATATGGCTTGCACTCTGCTGGCGGGTTCTGGTCGCCTTCTGGTGCCTGTTCTCCATGGTGGTTGTGTAGGTTGCTTTGCTCCTTGAGGTCATGTGCATGACCACTTAGTGGTGTGCCTGGGCATTTCCTCCTTTCCTTGCTCCTCTCCTGAGGTCTGGGACGCTATTGTGTTCTCCCTTGCCAGGCGCTGCCTATTCTGCCTTCCTGGGGCCTTGGGCTCTTCACTTTTTTCTGCTTCTGACGGCTTGGCAGCCGGCGCTGTTCTGGCTAGCCGGCTGCTCTCCTTCTGGAGTGGGCTCGCCTTCTTTCCCCTTGTTTCCTTGGGCCCTCTAGGCTTCTTCCTTTTTTCTGTTTTGGTCTTGGGCGGAAGTTATGTTGCCTTGTGGGGAGTGGGATGCTTCGGCCTCTCCGCTCTTGTCTTTGGTTCCTTTGCTGTGAGTGTACGAGCCTCTTCAGCCTTCTTTCCCTCCTGCATCCACTTGGGGTCCGTAGGGCTCGGCTTGTGGGGGTTACCCTTGCCTGGCAGGGACGAGGTTCTTCCTAGTTCGCATATCTGGTCCCCTGGGGCGCCCTCGGTTCTGTATTGGCTGGTGGGGTCCTTTCGCAGACCCTCCTTCCCAGGGGGTCTTGCTAGGGTATCTATTCTACATTAAGGAATCTGTAGCTATTAGTGTATCTGATGTACGAGTTACCTTCAGTAACAATCAATGTATCTGGTAGACTATTCTAGCAGCAACTTCCTTCACGGCCTGCCCTTCCTCCCCTTTTCTTCGAGGATCCTTGGGTTGGTCTTCGGTACTCACCTCCCAGTGGGGGGGCTGTCTCTCCTGTGAGTGCCTTCCTTCTTGATGGGTTGCTCCGTCTGGGGCGGTTCATTCCTCCCTGGTTCTTGGAGGATGGGGTCGGGTGTTCTGGTGCCCTGCTGCTCTGGCTACTCCGGGCTTGGGGGGTGTTTGCTTTCTATCCTGTTCTCCCCTCCATTCCTTCCAGTGCAACCCCTGGTTAAGGGTCATCTGGCCATGCCTTGTCCCTTGTGGTGGTTGCCCCCTATGTTGGGGGTGGCTTGGAGGGTTGTTGTCCCTGTCTGTCTTGGGACTGGTCCCCTTTCTCTGGATGGGGGTGGTAGGTTTACTACATGTACCGTGACTTTATGCATATTCCTTGCCTCTGGGGCAAGGGAGTGGGAGGCTGTCCATGCTGACAGGTTGGCTACGCAGGTCTCTGCTTGCTATTTCTTCTTTCCTGTCTTTGGGTTCTACGGTGTTGCCACAATTCTGTGTGGTATGGCTAGTCATCGCTTCTTTCCAATTTATTTTCTCCTCTTCGCTCACTGTTCCCATGCTTCCAGTTTTTTACCTGGTGATTCCGCGTTGTGGTGCGGAAAAGTTCTCTAAAGAAAACTGACGTAGGCACTCCGGCGCGGGTCTTATGTGACCTCGCTGACGTCGTGTGCGTGGACTACTCCTCGGTGGAGTCGTGTGATGTAGCCCCAGCGCGCAGGGATGCTGTGGCAAAAAAGGTTTCCGGATCCAGTCTCATGCTTGGGAATTCTACGTGAAGGAATATGCTGCTAGAATAGTCTCCACCAGATCCAGATACATCGTTACCGAAGGTAGGTAACTGGTACGTTTGGTCAGTAATGCTGCTGTCCCTTTTTTAAGTGAGTTTTTGTGGGGGAGTTTTGTGCTCTGCAGTCTGCTCTGTTACCATTGTGGCTGCCCTATTGAGGGATGTATAAATCATGAATTCTCCTGAGTGCCCTAATGACATGTCAGTGGGTGGATATAGTATTTTTTTTGTGGTTTCTATGGTTGGTTTCAAACTTCTGATGCTGAGACGGAAGGGGTTTGCTAGTGGGCGGCTTTATTTGGGGCACTGGCTAACTCCTGAATGAGGCGAACTGTTGCTCCTTTCTAAGTTTCCCTAAGCTATACATGTTATCCAACAGATGGACTTGGCGAGTGTTGGAAAGTGGGTTATTGGTAGGCGCAAATGTATGTCTGCCCCTGGCAATAAGGCCACTAACACATGATAGGACTCAGCATAAGTCTTAGAAAATTATTCCTTTGCTCAACCCTTGGTAACGTGGCTGCGAGCAGCCCGGCTTAGCTTCAAAGACAGGTATGTAAAGCATTTAAAAACATTTCAGTAAATAAGTAAGACACAACACAAAATAAAAATCCAACACCAATTTATAAAAATAGGTAATATTTTTATCTTTTAAATGACACGAAAATAATCCACTGTAGGGAACCAGAGATATGAATTTGTAAAGATTAGTCCCTTTCTAGTGCTTAGAAACAAACCGTGCCCCTTTAAGTCATTTTGTTTTCTCTGTCAGGGACACCTTTTATAAATTGTTCTGAAGAATTTTCTCACCACTGTAGTGGGTCTCCTTCAGCAAGCGGGCTCCAGTTAGAATACCTTCCTGGCATTCTGCTTGCGGTTCCCAAAGTATCCAACACACATCCAGGGTTCTGGAATCTCCAAGAGGGTCCTTGAAAGTGTGAAACTTCAATTCCGCAATCCACTTGAACAAAACCCTTACAAATCCACTGCTACTCCAGGCTATGAATTCTTTGTGGGGCTGTCCAGGTGAGCTCTGTTAACCTGTAGTTTGCAGGGAGTTCAACTCGTGAGTCCTTTGGCAGCAAGGTAATCCACAGGGCTGTAGTTTTACTTGATGCAGTCTTCAGAGGTCAGGCCTTAGAGTTCCTTGCACAGCAAAATCTTTTTCAGCAGGGCACTTCTTGCTTCCGTAAGTTTCAAGCAGCAGATCTGGAGGGCTCTGCCCCTCTCAGATATTTATTCAAAATTCTCTGGGTCAAGCACCAGGTCACTGCTGACCAATGAGAGCAGGGCAACTCCTTGTAGTTATGACCACATTCTGTAGTGTAGCATTAGTTTGTCCCAGAGTGCATTGTTCTTCCAAATCCATAATGGCTGATTTTTCCTGCAAGGAGGTAAGAGCTGGCTCAACACACCCCCTGGGATGGCTTATTTCCATGGACTCTTCCCCCTACCATCTGCACATACCTTCCTTAAGCCTAGCCCTGACTCAAGACTGTCAGAGTGGACTGAAACCCAGGTCTCCCCTCTGCCTTTGAAGAGCATAGTTTACGACGCCACCTCCTGTCCTGGCATTCCTATAGACCAGCACACTGCCCTCCCAGCAGCCTGGCTAATCCACTTAACTCCTATCAGGGCAGACCACTAAAAAGGCCTAATTTGGACTTACAAACAAGAAAGTCTCATAACTTGTATGTATTCTTTAGGAGAAATTCAACAATATAATGTTGAATTTACTACTACCATTCTGGGAAGTCTTTGAATGGTCTGGCTAGTCCTCTCCTATCAATATTTATTATTCAATAACTTCCTACCATGTTAACATATGGGCCTTGGAGTTTGCAATGGAGAAAATGACTTGGGCCCCTTTTCAAGAACCAGGGCTTATAAAACCATATTAAGTACTTCCCTAATTTCTACAGGACCCCCAACCCTGTGCAACTAGGGGAGACTTCAGGGGTTCTGAATCTGCAGAAATCATGCAGATTATTTTTACCCAATTCTTCTAGCATCAAAGTCGAATTTGAGCAGCTCTTTAACACAATATGTGGAGTGAAATGTAAAATTAAACTTTACCCAGGACCCCCCTGGGATACCTACGGGTGACCCTGGGGGTCCCTAATATGCAAAAACATGGTCGTTTTTTCATTTTTAAGGGCCCTACCCCCAAAGAGTTTGGGCACAATTTAAGGTTTAAAAGTTGTCCTGGCCACCAGTGCTACTTTTAAACTGACCTCAGGCTTCAGCACTGCACACATGCTAGTGCAGAAAATCTGCTGGCCTCTAAATTGCCATGCCCCAGGATACTGGAGACTTCTAGGTAGTTTCAATCCCCTGCCTTATTACATACTAGGGGCTTATGGGGTAGGTCATGCCAATTACTGGGGTACCCCACCACACCATAGTGTACCCTAGTATATGTTGGGTGTCTTAACTGCATTCTGTGTTCCTTTTAGCTTGGCACTAGCCCTGTTTAAACAGAGCCCAGGGTCAGTCAGTCACCACCAGTTCCAGTCAGCCAAAAGCTTGGGGGTGCCCGGGGCACAGGATGACTTTGCAACAGCGAGCGGTTCCCTAACATCCCCACAAACCATGCAAGAGTTGAGATAGTGAAAAGAGCTATGAGCGTGACCAAGAACAGATATTCCTGCCCCAGCTCCTCTCTAGCTGCCACATGGGCTCGATCCAATACCACTCAAAATCGTGTCCCACCTGCTGCCCGTAATGTGGTTAGGGTTATTACCCATTCACTTGTGGCTGTTTCCAAGGAGTGCTCACTAGTAGGCCTGAACTCAAGTTCACTCTGCAAATACTAGTGTTGGCCCTGCAGCGCTTTTAGTAGCTACTCCACTGGGGCCTAGTTGGCCCGATACTAGTCTTACCTGCTCCAGCAGAGCTAAATTGTGCAGCATCTCAGCGGGTGCCCCGTCCAAGGACATGTGCAAGGCTCTAGTTCTGCTTGGTGAGTTAGCTGCACATGGGGCGCACAGCAGCAATCACGGGCTTTCCTTTGAGCCTACGTGGTTGTCTCTGGCAGAGCTTAGAGATGTTCCCATGCTTTTCCTGCATGGTAAGTTCTGCACTTCCCAATGGGGGCAGGAAGAGTCTGTGATATGGTCATCACTCAGTTCCTGGGGTCAGTCATCAATTCTCCTTATGACCTGTTGTCATGGCTTCAGTTAATGGGCCTTATCTTGATCCTCACAGCACTGTTTTTTTTTTTGTTTTTTTGTTTTTGGAAGACCTTTATTATCTGAATTACAGTTACACAGCGTCTGGCCTACAACCCAGCGGGCCGGCCGCAAACATTGATTTCAGAAGCACATATGGGTCATAGTACACAGCCAGAGTACCGACAGCCAAAGGCCCGGTGGCGTACCAAACAGCATCTAGTAGCACAAAGCTCGGGGCCGAATATGGAGAGCATTTAGGAATCCATCTGAGGTCTAATTTTTGCTTTTTCTTTAGGAAACAATAGAAACAACAACCCCTCCCCCCCCCCCCCCAACCCCACCCCCCTGGTGTAGTACTGCAATTGTGCAAACCTCGCATGGGATAACACACGATGCGAGGGGACCGCCCTCCACAGGAGAGAGACACAGCAGGGCGATAGCCAAGCCAGACAGTAAGAGAACCGAGGAAGTGCAAGAAGTTGGAAGGGTCAACCACAGGCAGAAGCTACGCAATCAGTGGCAGGACACCGGCCAGGCGACCAGTGCAGGTCTAGAGGCATCTGTACAGAGCAGTAGTCAAAGGAACATGAGTGGCCTGTAGCAAACCATCTCCCACCAGGCATCCCCCTTCACAACAACTCTCACACAAAGACAAGGGCAGAGCTAGTCATCGGACAGTTGCGCCAGCATATAGATGGTATATGGTCCCCAGATGTCGCGAGGGCGGGAGCCCGCTGGTAGTTCCTCAGAATAGCATGTCAATTGATCTCGACAATATGCCATGTCCTTCAACCAAGTCTTTACTTCCGGTGCCCGTCTTCCCCCCTAGCAGGTCGCCACTCCGCGCTTGGCCAGCTGTAGCGCCAGCGCCACCAACCGCCTCACGCCCAAAGGAACTCCAGACACCATTCCCAGCAAACATACACGTGGTGTCGCCTCAATGGACACCGAAGTCATAGCAGACAATGCCACAGTCACTGCTATCCAGAACCTAGACACACGCGGGCACGTCCAAGCCAAATGTAGAAAGTCAGCCGCAGCCGCCCCGCAGCGCACACACATAGATGAGTCACGCAGGCCAAATTTAAAGAGTTGTTCCGGTGATTAATACCATTGTTGCAAGAATTTATAATGCAAGAGCCTAAAATTCCCATTGACAGCAAATTTCCCGGTCATAGCACAGCACTCCAGCCATTTATCCTCCAGGAGCGGCTCCAGCAAACACGCATCCCACCTAGCCTTCGCAGCCACATCCATACCACACTCCTCATCTTGTGAAATTTTGTACAACCTCGAAACCATTTTGACTCTAGAAGTAGCAGTATACATGAACTGTAGCGCAGCCAGCGCGGATGGTTCCAACGGAAAGGTCGGATAATGATCGCGCACTGCAGCTCTCAACCGGACATACATGAAGGTAGCCATGGTGCCATTGTTTGTTCGGTCCAAGAGTGACGGTAAATCCAGAAAGCGGCCTGCCGGGAAGACATCCCCCATTGTAGTTATACCAGCATCCTGTAGTAGATGGAGAGCCCCTATCTCACACGAGACTGAGATATGCTCATGATGGAGCAGTGGCATGGCCGGCGCATAGAGTGGCAAGGAACTGGTGCACCGTCCCAACTCCTGCCACGCTCTCCCCGTGCTCTGCACCGTGTCCACTTCACCCCTTTCATATACAGAGTGTGAGTTTACAATCATCGCTTTCAATGGCAATGGATGCGCCGCCGCCTCGATCGCCACGTGCGGTGTATATGGCGGCGCCGAGATCCAGTACGAGGCAAAATGCGCCTGCGCACACAGATAGTAGAGCTTCATGTCCGGCACCGCAAAGCCGCCCCTCTCATAGGGCTTGGTCAGGGTTTCCCATTTCACTCGTGGTTTTTTCCCTCCCCAAGCCAAGGTAATGAGCAGGGATTGCAACATTGTGAAGAAACTAGCTGTCAAGCGGAGCGGAATATTGACGAAATAATATAAAAATTTGGGGAGCACCACCATTTTAATCAGAGCCCCGCGGTCCGCGAACGAAAGTGGCAACCGGTTCCAGCGCGCTACTTGGTCTTCTAATTTGGAAATGGCCACACCGTAGTTAGCCCGGATTATTTCTTGGGCGTCTCTATGTATCCATAGACCCAGATAGCGGATAGGTTCCTCAGCCCATTCCAAAGGAAATTCTAACGGAAATGGACTCGTAATATCTGTCAGTGGCAGCACTACTGACTTCCCCCAATTTATCGACAGACCGGTGAATCGTTCAAAACGCACATATTCCCTGAGTACCCCATCTAGATATCTGTCTGGCTCTCGAATGTAGAGCACCATGTCATCCGCGTACATGGACACCGCCAGGGAGCGGAGGCGGAAACAAAGAGCCGAGGACGCGTGCCGCTGTCGCAAAATACAGGCTAGCGGCTCCAAAATAATGGCAAACAATAAAGGCGAAAGTGGGCACCCCTGTCTCGTGCCCCTCTGTATTTTGAACGGTTCCGACACACGCCCGTTCACTCGCACACGAGCCACAGGATTAGTGTACAACAGAGCTATCAGGGACGTGAAAAAGAACGGCACCCCCATGCGATGCAGTATGGCCATCATGTATCTCCAGGCCACAGTTGAATGCTTTGGCGGCGTCCAATAGGACCGCCACCTCAGCTAAGTCAGGTTTGAGTAGGTGAAGGACAGCGAAAAGTGCTCTACGGTTATGCGCGGTGGAGCGCGCCGGAACAAATCCAGATCTGTCCGGTAACACCATGACCGGCAATAATAATTGCAATCGCGTGGCTAACACCTTGGCGATGATCTTAACATCCGTGTTCATTAACGACAATGGCCGGTATGACTCACAACTGTCTAAAGGTTTACCTGGCTTCGGGAGGACCACCAGCAGAGCCTCCCTCATCGTCGGAGGTAGTTGCCCACTTTCAAAGGCCTCTTCCAGCACCATCGCCAGATGCGGCAGCAACAAATCCACATACTCCTTATAGAATTCTGGCGGCAGGCCATCCGTACCGGCAGCCTTGCCGCTGGGCAGAGCCGCTATCGCATCTCTCAATTCACCTTCCGTCACGTGATGCATCAGAAAGTCCTGCTGTCCCTTCGAGAGTCAGACCAGCGCGACGTCCTCTAGATAGTCAGCGATTTCCCTTTCGCCTGTCGTGTCCTTATGTGCATACATGTTAGTATAGTACCGAGTGAAGCAGTCCAAGATACCCTCCGCATCAGTCACAGTCCTATCGCCCTCCCTAATCTCCTGCACTGCACAATGTTTAGCCCAGGGGTCCCTTATCCTATCCGCCAGTCCCCGCCCAGGCCTGCCACCCTCTCCATAGTACCGAGCTTTAGCTCGCTTGGATAGATATTGAACTTCTTGATCTGCTAGTTCATTGTACTCAGAAACCTTCACGCCCACGTCGGCCAGTAGACGATCAGAGGGCTGCTGCTCACATTGTCGCTCCAGACATAACAACTCACGCTCCAGTCGTTCCATAGAGTCCCTGAGCGATTTAAGTACCCCGGCCTGCATACCGATACATGTGCCCCGCATTGTCACCTTAAACGCCTCCCAAATTACGCCCGCACTGGACACCGATCCAACATTCTTATCGAAAAACATTTCAATCTCTTCACGTAAACTCTCTCGCATTACCTGGTCTTTCAAAACGCCAGGAGGCAACCGCCATGCAAACGGTACATGTGCATGCGACAGGAGCTGAACTGCCATCAGCACAGGGGCATGATCTGATAATGTACGAGCCAAATGCGCAGTTCTCGCCACCCATCCACTCACATCCTTCGTCACCAGCCAGTAATCCAGTCTCGACCAGGTGTCATGAGCGGAAGTGTAGCAAGTGCCCTCTCTCACTCCAGGATGTCCCAGTCGCCACGTATCTACCAGCCCCAGCACCTCCATCCCATCCCTGACAGCTCCGCATGCCCGCTTCATGGATGAGTGGCGAGGTTCCTTTTTATCCAACCCTTGATCCAGCGTCACATTTAAATCCCCCCTGCAAATGATCGCCGAGGGGGGCAGCTGACAGGCCCTATTCCACAACGTGACATAAAAATCCGGATCGTCAATGTTGGGCCCGTAGACATTCACCATTGTGACTAGCGTACCACACAATTTTCCATGCAAAATGATATAGCGACCTTCCCGATCAACCTCTTCATGCAAACTCACAAAGGGGACACCTTTTTTAATGAGAATCATGACACCTCGGGCATAGGAGTATGATGAGGTGGCCACTCTTGTACCAGCCCAACGGCAAGCAACCGCACCAGCCGCCTGCCCGCTGAGATGCGTCTCCTGCAGGAAGGCCACCTGCACTGCATGCCTGTTCAAGTATGCAAGCATCTGCCTAGTCTTTTGTGGTCTCTTAAGACCCCGCACATTCCACGTTATCCAATTCAGTGTTCCCCCCCCTAGAGAGAATGACAGTTAACACATATATTTATCCATCTGGTCTCAAATGTACTTTCCGGCCAGTAAACATTGACAATTGCGTTCATTCCCATGTCCCACCCGAGGCATCCCCCAGCATCAGCAAACGGATCCTCCATGCAAGTACCCCCATGAACCAAACTCCCTCCCCAGAACCAAAATCCCTGGCATCCAGATCCCCACCCCCGCCCACTTCAGCACCCCCAACCTGCCAAAGCCATCCCCATCCCCACAGTGCCCAAACCCAGAACTTTGCACCAAACAAATTGTGGGGAGCTCCCATACGTGGGGGCGTAGAGGTGCCCAACTCCCACTAGCAAGCTAAGCAGGAGGGGATTGAGCAATCCATCTAATCATCCATCCCCATCCTCCCCGCGCTGCGTCATATACCTGAACATCCCAGCAGCACCCATTGGAGGAGGCAGCAGTACAGCTATCAGCATGTGCTAGCATATAACCAGGAACAGGCAAATGAACAGGGCCACACAAACCTTCCCAGAGAATAGCCAACCCCTAGACCTCATCCGTAAGGCAGGTGCAACCCCTCCATACATGACCGCGCAGAAGTCTAGGAGCCAAATCTCGATAGTCATATCAACAACAGTGCAGCATAAACCCCCCTCAAGGGCCGCAGCATCACCATCGTATCAGCATAAGTGTCCCGACCCACCACCCAACAGCAACAGTGAAAGGGGTCCGTGCGCCGAGCCCCAACATACAGGAAAGAAACAGCACATTAGTCTCAAATACTTAGCCAGGTCACTTGCAGTAACATTGAGAATGGAGAGACGCATAGACCCCCAGCCTTCAGCAGTAATGAAAAAGGACTAATTAAACAGCTATAATAGTGGAGCGTTATCGTGCAGCAGTGCCCCAACAAGAAGAACCAGGATCGACGATCATATGGAAAGGGTACAGAGACCTATAACGCCTCATCCCGCATCTCCTCATCCCCGTCCTGCGCACCATTGGAGTCACGTTTCCTTTTTTTTTTCTGCTTCTTCGCATAATCCATGGCTGCCTTGGGAGACGTAAAGATTTTATTATCTGCCGGAGGACCAATCCGGAGGCGGGCCGGATAGAGCATGGCATATGGGATGTCCTCTGCCCTGAGCAATTGCTTAACCACATGGAATTCTTTCCTCGCCGCTTGCACCGCCACTGTGAAATCAGGATAGAATTCGAGTTTGTTGCCCTGATAGTCTATGGTGCCCTTTTCCCGGGCCAGGCGCAGAATCACATCCCTGTCTTTATAATTGAGTATACGGGCAATGATGGGACGGGGCGCTGCTCCCGGCACTGGACGTTTTGCCAGTGAGCGATGTGCCCGCTCCACGATGAACACTCGGGACAACTGATCCGCTCCAAAAATATCCAGCAACAAGCGTTCCATGAAATCCTCCATCCGACCCACATTGGTGGACTCCGGCAGGCCCGTGACGCGGATGTTGTTGCGCCGGGACCGCCCTTCCAACTCCTCATTCTTAGCCTGGATGACCTCCAAAACACGCTCCACGTTGAACACCTTGGTAGACACGGTAGCCAGTCCATCCTCCGTGTTCAGACACTCTCTGTTCAACCTCTCCCATCCGCTCATTCTGTCTCTCAAATTGCGTCGCCATATGGTCCAGCCTGTGATTCACTGCCTCCATGGTACCTTCTATGGACTGCAACGTTTTTTGCATCGCCACCAGCACAGCCTCTAAGTTAGGTGTACCCCCAGACGCCCCAGCAGGCTCCATGTCTGGCGGCGCCTGCGAGGCCGACGTCGCAGATTTCCTGGATTCAAAAGTTAATTTGGGCTGATTCCTTGCAGGCCTGCCCATAGTGCCGGTGAACCGTCGCTACTAGCCCACAAAATCTCTGTAGTCACCACCAGCTGATTGGAGCAGTATACACAGTAATGAGGATGAGCAATCAGTCTCAACCGCCAGGGAGAGGAAATTCCAGAAGTCAACCGGTAGCACCACCAGCCGGTGACACGCAAACAAACCAGGCCCAGCGTGTGTCCCTCTAGGCGCCAATTCCACCTCCACAGGCCTCCAGCAAACCCGGCGACCAAAGCGATTCACAGGCTCCTCAAAGCCTCCAGGCGCCGGTGCGGGCAGTCTCAAAGCCGTGCACAATAGTAGCGGAGCAGCTCCTCAGCCCCCCCCGGGGCGCCGATGGACGGCAAATCAAAGCGGCAGGCACCCGGTAGGCCCCACCACCCGGCAGCAAACCGTATGGCAGTCCGTCCTCAGCACTCACCCGCGGCCAGCACACAGCCGCAGACCCAGGCAGTATGCCGAAGGATTCTTCCCAGCTCCGCGGAGCCGCCACAGACCGGACTAGCCCCCGCAGCCGTGCCTGAGCGCACCCCGCCCCCACCAGCCGCAGCTCACGCGGAGCGGCCCAGTGCGGCCCAGCGCCACCACCGCAGCCCCGGGCTTTACCATGCCGCCTCCCCACTCACCGCAACCGGCAGAGCCGGGGCCGGCCCAGGCAACGACCGCTCGCCTCCACCGCTTCAAAGAGCCTCTCCCTCTGCCTCGACAGGGCCAGCCAGCCGCTCAAGGCACTCCCGGCAGTCACGCTGGGCACCGCAGGACTCCCCCACCGCAGGCAGGCATCGGATGCGGGGCCTTCCCGGATCGCCACGTTGTCAGGGCCCAGCCGGCAGTTCAGGCAGCGGAAGGCACCACCGGAGCCGGCCAGAGAGCCAAAAGCAGAGTCAATCGATGCCGCCTCGCTCCTTACAGGTATGTCCGCAACGCTAGGGAGTTACAAGGGCAGAATGTGCAGGATTTTGAAAGGATTATGGCTCGATCTGGCGGAGCCTCAGTCGTGTGGCCATCTTGCCTGGCGCCCTCTAGCGCCCCCCTCCTTACAGCACTGTTATTTCAGTCGGTACCCTCTGCCAGATGGTGTTGCTGTGTTGCGGGCACCCTAGCGCTGGCTCTTGCTGCATTGCAGTGGGTACATGGGTGGCCCATCCTGGCACATGAGGTTGCTGCTACAATCCCGCGCAGACTTCAGCCCTCATTACCAGGCAGTAACTTCTAAAGCAGCCCTTCCTGGCATGTGGGGTCTCTTCAGTGGTGCCACCCTTTGCTTTTCTCTTACCGCAAAGCTATCTTAGCTGCAGTCTTCTGGCATACAGGGGTTGCTTTCTTGATTCAGCACACTGGGTTGTTGGCAATCTGCAGCAGTCTACTCAAGATTCCACTTGCCTGGGCTCCTCACTGGACCTCACTCCCTCCAATGCACTAATCTTCGTCACAGGGCACACTGGTCACAAGGAAGCGGGCAGATGCCAGTGCTTCAGAGGAGGTGGTCTTGATTTCCCAGGGTGATGTCCCTCACTCAGCAGGGAGACTAGCATGGCTTGGCCCTAATCCTGGTCACAGGCAGTCTTGAAGAGCTTTCCCTCACACAGCCCTTTCGGCTGCTTTGCGGATGACAATTTGTGGGGTTTCAACCTCCCCTTCTTAGTCTTTTTCCAGACACCAAATGTTTAGGATCTTTGCTTTTGAAGTTTTTTATGGGGTTCTGCTGCTTTTGAATTGCATACTCATCCCCTCCCTCTTCAATGTGTCACAGCAAGAGACTGCAAAGCTGATCCACAACACAGGCCATTGGAGTGACTAGAGTTCGCACTTGGATGTCGACAGTGATGTTTTAAAATTCTAATCCTGGGCTTGTAGCACCACTCTTTGATTCTCTTATCAGCCTCCTCTCCTTCTGTAGATGTGTCCAGGCCACTTCCTTGTGATTTACAGCTGAATTAAAGACTCCTTTGAAGGGTGCAGGGAAGTTGCTCTCCCTTCATTGTGTCCTGACCATGTCACTGGATTGCAACACATCTGTGTGGGAGAAGATTCTTCTAGCACCTTCTGTCTTCACCATGCAGGCCTGAGCCTCCCAAATGAAAGCCAGGGTCCCCTATGTATTGTAATTGCATTTATATAGCGCTTACTATCCCAAGTGGACATGTTGGTCTGTATTGATTGAAAAAGATAGTGGAGGGATAGAGCACATTTTTTTTTGGGAGGGGGGGCATCCTAGCAGTAGTGGGAGGCTTGGGATGAGTAAAAAGGGATGTGGGGGGGGAAGAGTTTAGAAAGGCTTGTTTTGGGGAACGGTATAATAAAGGTGTCAGATGTTGCAAGGAGGGGTAGAGTAGGGTAGTCTTTAAAGGGTTATTTTATGGGCATAGTACCGTTAGACACTTGCACTTGGTGTATGTACACAGCGCACGCACACTATCTTGTACCATTGCCTCCATGTATTGTCATCAAAGGGGCGCATACATTCAGCACCCACATTTTTTTTATTTCAAAGTATTTTATTGATTTTTATAAACAAGACATCAGCATTTCTGTTCCAAGGTTAGCCAATCGTAGTTTGTACAACAGTGTTTGCAGTCACTTCGAAACATATTCTTAGCTAACCCCAACTGACGTAGTTTGATGAGGACAAGAGAAAAAAAGATGAAAGGGAAGAGAGGAGAGGAGTGAAAGAAGGGTACAAGGAAGGTTCTGTAGTTGTGAGGCTTATAGGCATGTGATCTGGCCGCCACGTCAATAGCCTGCTCATGGTGAGGTAGTGTGACGTGTCGGTCCAACCGCTTCTTAGGGCCCTAGTGATTGCGCTAGTTTACATTCTTTTTTCCGCACTTAACTGGGGCAGGGGGGGGTGTCACCGGTGCAGATTGTTTTCATGGGGGTTCGTAGAAGTCTACGTAGGTGTCAAGTGAGTTCCACATCCCTCTGGATGCTGGTTTCCAGGGAGAGTTCTGTAGTGAAATGTTATTCACACCCCTGAGGTGCGTAATCCAGTTGAACCAGCCCTTGTATGAGGTCTTACTTGTGTCCTTTTAATTGGCTAGGACCATTTTCACCGCTGCGGTCAGCAGTAGGTCAAGTAGGTCCTTATGCTCTGATCTTAGTTCTGTGGTCATAAATGTGGTGTGGCGAGGGAGAATCTAGTTAGTGTACAGCCCAGTACCCTATTTATAAACCCAAAGATTTTCTCCCAGTGGTATTTGAGAGTTGGACATTGGTAGATAAGGTGTGCTAGACCTCCTTTTTCCTTGCTGCAGTTCCAGCATAGCTCGTTGTCCCTGAGATCTAGCGAGAATAAGCGTGCCGGTGTCCAAAAGGCCTTGTGAAGTAGCCAGAATTTTGTCTGAGCACCAGTGAGATTTTTGCGTGCAGCAGAAGCTCATAGTGTTGCCAACTCTTGTTCGTCCATTATTTGTTTAATTTGTTTTTCCCAGTAGTTAATTGTCTTAGTGTTCAGATTGGTGGATTTTGGGCGTAGGAGTTTGAATAGGTGTGAGACATGGTGTCAGTCGGTTGATGTTTGCCATGTACTGGGATATTGATAGCTGTGCGTGCAATAGTTTGCTTTTGGAAGGGCCGTTTTGATTTTCAAAAAGTTGTAGAATTCAGTGTCTGGTAGGTTATGTCTGGACTTCAGTTCTGAAAACGTGGCAGGATACACTCCCTCTTCTAGTTGGTATGGGTGTTGAATGCCTTTCTTTATCCATGTGTCGAAGGCTAGGCATTTCTCCTTGTATAGGATCCTACTGTTGGCCCAGAGTGATTCCAGCTTGGAGCCACTGATGCTGTTTTCCATTTTCTTATCTATCTTAAGGCAATTTTTGTTTTTGAAGATGGACCTGGAAGTGTGGTTATGAATATTTTCTGTAAACAGTGCCAGGGGGTTCAAATTGTTTAATATGGCCCTCTCCAGTTGTAGCCAGGCCGATTTATATTCTTTAGGGGGAGATATCCCGTAAGATCCCTGCTTTGCTATAAAAACTATTTGGAGTATCCTGAAGTCTGCTAGGTTTACTCCCCCCTAGGTTTTTCTCTAGTCGTAGTTTTTTTATGCTTATTCGTGCTTTCTTCCCTCTCCATAGGAATTTGGAGATCAGGATGTCTATCTTGCGGTGGAAGTCATCTGTGAGTGGGAGCATACTGATCGGGTAATTAATCATTGGGGGTGATCATCAATTCGGCCCACCACGTTATGAATTTTGGGGACCAGGCCTCCAGGAGTTTCTTTCTTTTCTAGCAATAGTTTCTCGTTGTGGCCTAGTGTGCTCATTAAGTCACACCCAAAGCGTATTCCTAGTTCTCCAATATTAGGGTGTCTTTCATAGATTCACATGCTTGAATAATTCCCCGTCGAAGTGGGAGTCCCATGGTACATAAAATAGTAGTAATAAATGAAGGAGGAGAATTGGAGTTGAAATAAATCGTGTTTAAAACACCCAAGAAGAGTGCCGCGTCCTTTGTGAAACTTGCTGTAACAAATTTCAGCGAGGCTAGTCCTTGGCTTGCCACTGGACAGTGTAGCCTTGCAGGTATAGGCTGCATTATTTGTCTTTAAATTCTCTCAAGTTTCAATGCAGGACTGCACATAAGACAGCTTAAGAGATTATTTTTGATTGCTCCGGGGTCCCCGCACATGAGCGGGACTATTCACTAGATTATGACTAACTGAGATACCCCTACTACAGAACTTGAGTTACTGGTAAGAAACTACTCCTTCCTATGGCACAAATACCGGTGTCTTTGATATCGAACCTTCAGCACATGTTCGACGATAATAGTCGATTCCCACCTTCTGCGCAGAGTTCGCCTACTCCACCACCTCAGACACAAGAGCCACTTCCTGTTGCTCAGCCAAGATCACCAGTTATTCCGGATCCTGGTACTGATTATGACATCTGCAATGATACGGAACAGGACGACTATGTTGTCCTTACAGATTGGGACAACTATCGGGCCGAGACCCCATCTCCTCTTCCAGCTTCTCCCCCAGTGGACATTGGGGGTTTCCACAACTTAATGGTGAGAGCCGCCAAGCGTTGTCATCTGCCCATGGACGTCAAACAGCAAGACTGTTTCCTTTACGACTACAAGGATCAACCTTTGAAGGCAGTACATACCATCCCAATTATTGACTTTATATGGCAGGAGGGAGTTAAACTTATGGAACGGCCTAACTCCATCCCAGCCGTGCTTCCGTGCCTTGAGAAGAAGTACAAGGCGCCTGCGGATTCACCTGCATGCCTTGTGTCACAACCAAACGCTGACTGTCATTACGCAAGCCGCCCAAAAGAGGTCACGTAACCCGGCAACTCCGTTAACTTCGCCACAGGATCAGGAGGGTCGCCGCCTGGATACAATTGGAAAGAAATTCACCACTATGGCTGTCACGACGGTCAGGGCAGAAAACTCCTTGGCCATCCTTGGACGATATGACCGTCCGATGTGGCCGGAGATCGCGGCTTTGGTTGACCTACTTCCGGAATCCTCCAGGGCAGAAGCCCATAAGATCGTGCAAGAGAAAATCTCCTCTGAAATTATACTGTGCAATTGATATATCCTCAACGGGTTTCAGACAGCTCACAGGCGCTGCAGTCTTAAGGAGGCAGGGCTGGCTTAAGGCTACGGCTTTTTGGCCTGAAGTGCAGGCAAGAGTGCTCGACTTGCCTTTGATGGGGGAATCCCTCTTCGGCAAGCATGTGGACGACGCCTTAGAATCCATCAAAAAGACACGGACACTGCTCGTGCCCTGGGATCTCTCCAGTACCGGAAGCGGCCCTTTCGTGGAGCATATAGCAGGGGTACTTTCTCCAGTTTTCGTGGCTCCTCCCAGTACCGCTCCTATGGTGAAAACAAACAGCGCTACTCCTATCAACCTCAGCATGGGCAATCCGATTCCAGGCCTTATCGAAGGAAAAGCACCTACAGAGGAGGTGCTACCTCTAAAAAAAACAGTGACTTTCCACGGGTCACGTGTTCTCCTGCTCTGAAAATTGGAGGTCTAATCTCCCAACACTTCTGCAATTGGTCAAAAATAACTTGAGATCGTTGGGTCCTGGATGTCAACTTAAAAGGCCACGCTCTCGAATTTCTCAAATTTCCTCCCTCCCGCCCACCCTCTGGCCCTCCCCCAGCACATTTTGAAGGAACTGTTTGTGCAGGTCGCAATTATGATGAAGAAAGGGGCTGTTGAAGTGGTTCCTCGATTACAAGGCAAGGGCTTTTATTCCAGTTTTTTTCTTATCAGGAAAAAATCAGGAGAGTGGCGCCCTATCCTAGACCAAGAGCCCTCAACAAGTTCATCAAATCCCAAACATTTCGGATGCTGAAATTTTACAGTTCCTGAATCCCGGAGAGTTCCTCTCCACAATGGACCTCCAAGATGCATACTTTCATGTGCCAATCCATCACAGACACAGGAAGTACCTTCGCTTCACAGTGGGATCAAAACCCTTCCAATTGAAAGTTTTACCTTTCGGCCTTTATTCCGTTTCGAGAGTCTTCACGAAGATCATGGCTCCGGTTGCGGCTTTTCTACGCCTACAGGGCATACAGTTCTACCCTTATTTAGACGACTGCCTGATAAAGGCTCATACCTTTCTGGCATCAAGACAACACGCCCAGACTTGCCTATCCGTCTTTCACGCCTAGGGTCTCCATCAACCACGAGAAATCACATGTCCGTCCATTACAACAAAGAATCTTTCTAGGGGCATTAATAGACTCTCGACTGGCGAAGGTGTTTGTTTCGCAGGAGCAACAAGATCGCATCGTCAAGATGGTGGATCTTCTACGCTCAAGAAGGTCCACTTCTGTCCGGATGTTAAAATCTTTTCTGGGCATGGCATCGTCCTTCATACAGCTGATCCCCAATTGCAGGCTACACATACGAGTCCTCCAAGAGGAGTTGGACAAACAATGGTCGCAGGTCCCAGGGTCGTTCAACAGTCTGCCTGATGCCCCGCATTCAGGGCGCATTGGAATAGTGGGCTCACCTTCCAAACATCGCCATTGGGTGGCCGTTCCAGGACACAGACCCCACGCTTACCCTTACGACGGACGCTTCCTTAGAGGGTTGGGGTGCACACCTCGAAGGGTTGTCAGTCAAGGGCAAATGGACGGCAAATCAATGCACATGACACATAAATCGCCTGGAACTCTTGGCTATCTTCCTTGCTCTAAAATCTTTCCGGCTGCTGGTGGAAGGGAAGTCGCTGCTGGTGCGTACGGACAACACCACCAGTATGCACTACCTCAACAAGCAATGAGATACAAGGTCTCTTCTGCTATCCAAACAGGCACAACAGATCTGGGAATGGGCGATTCATCATAGAGTCCAGCTAACAGCAGTTCACATACCAGGTGCCTCCAACGCCCTTGCCGACTCGCTCAGCAGATCGGCTACGGACAATCACGAGTGGGAACTTCATCAACCGACTCTGGAGTATGTCTTTCGCTTGTGGGGCCAGCCGGAGCTGTATCCGTTTGTGACTCCACTCAACCACAAATGCCTACGCTTCGCAAGTCTGCATCCCCACCGCGGATCGAGCGGGAATGCGTTTTCGATCGACTGGTCGAGCGAATTTGCCTACGCTTTTCGGCCGATCCCTCTGATTCCACGCCTATTGCACAAGGTGAGACTTGAGCCGTGTCACAATCTGTTAATTGCACCCAGGTGGCCGCGTCGCCCGTGGTTCACGGATCTTCTGTTTTCCCAGTGCAATCCGATTCTTCTTCGTCTCCTGCCTCATTTTCTCACCATGAGCCAGATTTGCCATCCGGATCCGGCCTCTCTCCAGCTTCACGCTTGGAACCTGAGCACAATGAGTTTGCACATCTGAATATTGCTCCAGAGTGCAGAGAGGTGCTTGCTCATGAATGCGCTCCTTCCACAGACAAGACTTATAAACTGAAATGGAAACGGTTTTGTGTCTGGTGCCACAAGGAGAAGGTCGATCCTCTGCTCGCCACACCTGAGCAAATCCTGGCTTTTTTCCTCCTTTTGGCAAAGTCGTGACTTTTGCATTCCACTCTTAAAGTCTTCCTGGCCGCGATTTCCCGCTTTCGCCATGATAGTTCCACGTCACTGTATTCCTCTCGGATCATTTGTCTGTTCTTTAAGGGCCTGTTCCGGATGTTTCCACCTATCCGGCGTCCACCACCTGCTTGGCGTTTGAATCTTGTCTTATCACAGCTCCTCCGACCTCCTTTCGAGCCTATTCATTCAGTGGAATTGCAATTCCTTACTTGGAAAGTTGCCCTCCTCCTCGCACTTACATCCTACAGGCGAGTGAGCGACATCCAAGCTTTCACCATTCAGCCTCCTTTTCTTCAATTCTCCAGGGATGCTGTTACACTTCGTACGAATCCTACATTTATTCCTAAGGTTCCTTCAGACTTCCACCTTAATGAACCTGTCATTCTCTAGACTTTTTTCCCAGACCCTCAGTCTCCCACTGAGCGCTCTCTTCATTCTTTGGACTTGAAGCGCTGCCTTAAATTCTATTTTCAATGCACTGCTGCTTTTCGTAAATCAGACCAGCTCTTTGTGGCCTATGGACGGATGCGCAAAGGAAATCCGGTCACTAAATCCATTACTCAATGGATTTCTTCTGCCATCAACGGGCTGGCAAGCCTCTTTCTGCTTCGGTGCGAGCACACTCGATGAGGGCAGTTGCATCCTCTACTGCCCTGTTTGCTGGAGTGTTTCTAAATCAGATCTGCAGGGCGCAACGTGGTCCAGCAGGCACACGTTCACGAGGCACTACTGTCTGGAGACGGTGGACGCCGCAGACACTGCTGTGGGTCAAGCGGTGCTACGAAATCTCTTCAGATGAAGGTAAGCCTCTGTTGCTTCCCGCCTCCTGTCATAAAAGGTTTTTTCATTGATATATATCTGCAATGTTTATATGTGCATTTATTTGCTTGCATTTGTTCTTATTGCCTTTTATGACTCATATGTTGGCGTACTACTTTCTATTCTTATTCAAGCATGTAATTCTATGAAAGACACCCTAATACTGGAGAAGAACAAAAGTTACTCACCTGTAAACTGTGGTTCTCCAGTATTGGTGTCTTTCATAGATTCACATGCGACCCACCCTTCCTCCCCTCAGAGGCTCTCTTCTCCTCATGCACTCTTGGTCACTTTGGTGCTATGAAAATCTGAGGGCTTGAGCTTCTGAGGAGAAGGTTCTAGGGGGTGCTGCAGCCTGATTGGCTGGAATGTGGACCATTATAATGACATGGATATGTTGCTAAAGTGAATTCTCCCTTTAGGCCTCTATGGGCCTATGTTGTTCTATGGTACTTTTAAATTTCTTATTTATGTCTATATTTATATGTATATTTATGATGTTTTTTATATATATATATATATATATATATATATATATACTACTATTTTATGTACTGTGAGACTCCCACTTCGACGATGGGGAATTATTCAAGCATGTGAATCTAAGAAAGACACCAATACTGGAGAACCACAGTTTACAGGTAAGTAACGTTTGTTCATATTTGATAAATCCTGTTTGCCAGGCTAGACCTGACCCCCCCCCAGTACGTCCCTAGTGCAGTGGATGTGCAGTGGTTTATATTCAGATTTGTCCCTGTTGAGCTTGTATCCTGAATGCGTGGAATATTCTCCTATGGCGTCTATCAGGGCCTCAATTTATGTCTTCGGTTGCTCCGTTACTATTAGTATGTCATCTGCGTAAGTAGCAATTTTTATTTCAATGCCATTGACATCCACCCCTTTTATCTTTTTGTTTACCTTGATGTCACTAATTAGGGGCTCCTTTGCAAGCAAAAATAGCGAGGGGGACAGCGGGCAGCCCTGTCTTGTTCCCCGCTGTAGCGTGAGGTTCGGAGAATGACCCGTTAATGACAATACAGTTTTTGGGTTCCCATACAGGGCCATCGCCATCCGTAAATACCCTTCCCCTAAGTTGAATGGTTGCATGCATTGCTCCGGGAAACTCTATCAAAGGCCTTCTTGGCATCAAGGGTGATGGCTACTGCTGGCTCTGCTTTTGTGGCCCTATGGTCCAGTATGTGGCAGAGAAGTCTAGTATTGTCGTTAGACATCTGCGTACATAGGAAACCCATGAAGCTATCTAGTTTGTGTGAAACCCCCTCCCAACAGGTCAGGTCGTCTGTGTTTGGGCCGTATGTTAGCTATGTGGATTAGCTCCTCTCACCTTGAGTGTTACCAGAAGTCTACCCTCTTCATCGTGGCACTGCAATTCTAGTGTCAGGTTGGATCTTTTAGATAAGTGTAATGACCCCTTGCTTCTTCCTTACGGCCGGTGAGCAAGCGATCTGGGAGATCCAGTTGGCTTTCACGAGCCTAGCATTCTCCATAGATAGTTTGGTTTCTTACAAGAGGATTGTCTCCTTTAGTTTTCGTCAAGTATTCTAGGTTCTTCCTACTTTTAATGGGGTGGGTGAGGCCTTTGACATTGAGGGATACTATATTTAGATCAGAAGCCAGGCTGGGCAGTTACTGTTGGTCATTATCTAAGGTGAGGCGTGTCTGGCGGGTCATTTCTAACTACCTTATTTGTGGTCATTCTCTCTCCAGGGCCTGGGTTGGACATTGTTGCTCCCACCCCTCCCCCTTCATCCCCCGTGCGATATGGCTAGAGGCCTTTTGTGAGCTACGCCTGGACTGTCGGCTTTGTGTGGATGGCTGTTCTCACAATTGAATAGATTATCATTACCTGCCAAGACCCTAGCGTAAAGAACAAAGGGGTGAAAGTGAAAAAAGCGAATAAAGAAATCAGAGTTGTGTGCCCCCCTCTCCTCCCTCCCCGTAACAAACCTCGTATGTTGGGCGTGTGACAACGGGGTCGCCGTCCCGTCTTTTCGAGGGTTAAAAGTTTTGTGTTCAATTTCTCTGTTCCCAAAAGAATATATATTTAACTAGTGGCTTATTATACTTTAGTTATTTTACTTCTAAGTTTATGACCCCCCCCCCTCCCTTACCACTATTATCCCTTGCGCCCCCGTCTATATGGGGTAAAGGATATGCAGATTGTCCCAGCTTCTGTCCATGATAAAGGATATTCTGAGTGTCTTTTGTGTAGAGCGCCATCATCGGGTGTCAGGCGTCAGTGTCTGAGTTGCCGCCGGCGTTTGTTCGTTGCTCCATAGGGCAAACCTTCCTGTGTGCTAGACTTCCAGTGGGTATTGCGGTAGCCTATTGAGGTAGTTCATGAGGTATCTGGTGAGGTAGATAGTGGTTGTTGAGGTGATTGCAGGGTGCAAGTCTCTAGTCCAGGCTCGCTCCGGGTCGTGTCTTTTCATTCACTTCCCGGCTTGTTGAGGTATTTACTGAGGTATCTGCTGAGGTAGGTAGTGGTTGATAGGTAGTGGTTGATGAGGTAGTGGTTGATGAGGTAGTTGCAGGATGCAAGACTCTTGTGCAGGTTTGCGCAGACTCATTCACTCCCCAGTTCAGGCGAGGCTCTCCTTTTGCTCGGCCTGGTTTGAGAGGTCTCCATTTCTTGGGCTGACGGGCCGTCCAGGTATTTGGCTAGCTCCTTAGGGTCGTCAAAGGTGGGTGTGCCCTCTGTCACTTATCCTGAATTTGGCGGGACAAATAAGAGAATTGTATGTATTTTTTCCTCAATTTATGCCGTAAGGCAAGGAAGCCTTTCCTAGTGTCCACCGTGAGTTTAGAGTAGTCCTGCGTGGAAATGATCTTCTGCCCGTTCCATGTGATCTGTTGATTTTTTACATGCAAAGTTGAATGCTTCTGTGCGCTGTGACCTCAGAAGTTTGCAGATTATTGGTCGGGCCACAGTTCTGGTTTTGGATCTGAAGGCAGGGACTCTATATGCCCTACCAAGCTCAAATTGACAGTCGAATTTTAGGTGAGTAAGTTTGGGGATCATATCTTCGAGGAAGGCTATGCATGAGCCCGCTGCATCTTCAGCCCCCTCCGGGGCTCTTAGAACTTGTATGTTCCCCCGCCGGTTGTGGTCTTCCAACTCAGCTGTTTGTTTCTGGAGATTTGCTGTGATTCTTGTTGGGGTCTTCAGCTCTTTGTTTGCGCTTAGGTCTGCATCTTCGATATCGCTTATTCTTTGTTCCGCTGCTGTTAGTCTGTTAACTGTATTCAAGTCTGCCCTGACCACTGCTATCTCTAACTGAATCGTGTTTGTGGTTTGTTTTGTGGTCTTGGCCAGGCCATGGACATCTGCCAGCTTTTCATAGGATCATTTTCAGGGTGCCGTTGATGTCTGGCTTTTGTTTGTGGTTAATCGGATATTGCAGGCTCCCCTTTTTTCTTTTTAAGCTGCTGCCTGGATCTTGCCTCACTCCCCGCCATGTTTGTGAGTTTCCTGGTTTCAATAGTGCAGGTCTGGCAGGAGTAAACTGTAAGCCGACAGGTGTGGGATGCGGGCGTGGCACGTTCTGTTGATCCTCCCTCAGGAGGTTTGTCTGTCTGTTTTGTCGCACTGTCCCGTGGTTACCAGAACGTCGCTCCCTAGGGGCTGCCGTGGGTAGTGCTCCCTGGCTCTGGGCTGCTGCGGGCCTATTATGACTGTTGAAGCCCCCATTCCAAGCACAGACTGCCCACAGGTCGCACTTCTTGTTTTCAGACCTCTCTCTCCTTACCAGGATACTAGAGTGGCTCTCTTTTTGCACTGTGGCTGAACCTTGACCGGTTTGACTTAGCTGAAAGAGCTAGGGCAGAATAGATGGCCTTCGTAAGCCAATGATGCATGGAAAGCTGGTCTTAATCAAGTAGGGATACAAAGCAAGGGGTTATATCAAGAAGCAGTTTAAGCACCGGCATATTGAGTTTGGACCAATTCCTAGTTTTAGGCAGTAAAATCAGCTGAGTAGTGGAACCAGAAAAACTTAGTCAAAGGAACAGTAAAATGATCCGTCCAGCAAAGTTGGATGGGTTGCGCAACAGTTAAGGTAGAGGTCTTAGAAGAAAATAGGGTCCAGAAGGTGCCCTGCAATGTGAGTACATGAATCCACTATGTACTTACTGTACGACTGTACCCCTCTAAGGTACCCTTCCCAAACACACAACCAGTGCAGGCACCACTCCTGCACAGTACTTCACGCCTAACTGATGTAGGCCAAGCGAGAGTTAAGCACACAGCAGTGGGACTTAAACATGTGTCTGTAGGCTAAATTCCTTTGACAGGTTAAAAAGGACCTGTTCACTCCTACTGATCACTAGACTGTATGCTGCTACAACTGAGCTTGTGCTGCTTAACTCTTGGTGAAGGCGGTAGCCTTCCACCACTATAAATATAGCTCTTTAGGTGCCCTCCTGGTCCAACAAGATTGCAATCAGTGAGACAGCCATATTTATTTGTGTAAGCACAATATCTGTGTTTGCTTATGACAACAAAAATTGCGTTCAGGATCCAGATAGTACAGTTGACCACTCTGGGCAGAGGTACACATCCACTGCCATGCAGAGGACTTTTCTGTCCCCACAATAGATAATAAATGTAACTGATACTTCTGTATTTCTCTCGTTTAAAAGGGTACCCACAAGTGGTTGGGACTATAATCTGGGGTTGGAAAAAACTCCAAGAACGGGACCATGGAAAGCAAGCGAATGATCAATTTGATTGCCTTTTGAGTAGTTGATAGCTGCAGTATTTGGGCCCCGGATTAGGCAAAACCCAGGGGAACCAACCAGCCCCATACATTTCTGAGAACTGCACACACTGGGAAAGCCCTGGGTGTGCGAAATTTGAGTGCTGCCACGTTTTCTTATCCAGAGTGCCATCAAACTGTGATGAAACTTTCTATTTGTGGGGAACAGCCAAAGCCACACCATCCAGTGCTTCACACTTCTACCGAGAAGTCCAAAATCAGAAGGGGAAACAGGCGGTGTGGTTCACACAAGAATTGTATTGAGAAAAATTGCAGTGTAAAATTTTTTAAAGACCTTGGCGCAAATCTCAACTTCAGTCAGAGTAATCTTTAAGTAATCTTTAAGACGGCCTCCAATATGTATCATAAAAATATCAAGCGGACACAAATATACTGGCGCAATTAACTGAAGCCGGAACTTCGGGGAAACTGCTATACTCCATACTTAAATCTTTTACTTCTCCAAAAGCATGTAGAAATCCTATCCCTGCTTCCCGAACCTTGTGACAATATCTCTAAGTTCTTTGTCCATAAGGTTGAAAATATCTGTTACTTTCCCCAATAGACTAGATAGCGGAGATACTCCTACCACAACTTATATAGAGCCCAGAGCAGGAGATCTACTGGCCTGCCTTCCTCTCTTACAGGACTCCAAAGTAGAGGAATTGCTGAGAGCAGCAAAATCAGGATCCCCCACTAATATAATGCCGGGAAAATGGTTTGCCTTATTGGCGCAGCGCCCCATGCCTCTTCCATCTGCTCACTTATTAACAATTCACTAAGTGAGGGCATAGTACCTCGGGCATGGAAAGCTGTGCAAATTCTTCCAATTATTAAAAAAAAATCTAACATAGCCTATTGTAATGGACCTCCTGCCCTAGAATGACTGTCAATGTGCTCCATAATTTTGGTGTCCTGTCGCATGCAAGGAGCCTACCTACAGATGTAGGGTACTGTTTTTTTTTCAAAATCAGGTAATGAATGGTGAGACTTGCCACATTTTGTGGATTTTATAGTCTCAGAAAAATGAGTTTTTCCCCACATGCACATAAATTTGCAAGGTATACTTGATGATCAAATGGGCTGAGATTCAAACAACCCACGTCACTCTTGCTTCAGCTGGGTTTTAGACACACACAAGACTTTTATTTTAAAGAAATGTTTTGGTTGCTAGGTTTCCATGTGGATGTCTGCAGTATTTGGGCAAATGGTGTTGACTGACCCAGAGTCCAAATACTGTAAATATTCACTAGCGAGATACACCACCCAAAACATTCCCTTTTGTTAAGCTCCAGGTTCAAACCCAGGCATTCAAATCTCATACAGGTCATCATAAACAAGGGAAATGACACAACAGGCAGTGCACATATTATTGGTTGACATATTTTCTCTGCGTTGCTCAGTTGGGAAGCTTCCCCAACTCCCGCAAATGAACAAATGAATCATCCGTACAAAGCCTCTTACATAAAATACGAACAGTGTACCATCAAGTTCCCAAAAATGTACCCATGTCTTGTTTGTGACCACACCAGAATATTAGTCTAGTCTCTGCCAAATCATGCCCCAATGCGAGTGACGTCATAGTAAGTACCTGTTATTATTTATGGCTCCTCTTGTCTACATATGACAAAGTACCAGACCACAGCAGCAACAATTTTTGGAATTATATGTATGCGTGTGCTGGAGTTCAAGAGGCTTTCAAACCCAGGCATGTCAGGCACTCCCACGCAGTAAATTGGGCCTGGCCATCGATCAAGACGAGGGAGTTCTTGTAACCAGCGATGGAAACATTTGGATGTGTAGATGTTAAAAATCTATAGCTGCGTAGGTTTATGTATAGCCCTAGGTGACACCTGTGACCGAAATACCAGTATTCTAAACTGGTGTTTTGCTTTCAATTGCTTTTCCAATTTTTCAAAATGTGGTGCACCCCGTGTATTGCTTGTGTACACCCCAAACTCTGACAACACATTTATCTGGAATCGCTACACTCAGGCTAGTCAGATCACACAAAGCTAAAGCCTTGGCTTGGTTCCTGCATGAGGGGAAACGGAGGATTTACTATATTTTGTGAAAGAACATGGCAAAATAAGTCGTTTTAACGTGTCATACTGGCTAAACAGGGCAAGAGCTGTCTGGATTGCACCATCAGATTCTGTAGGTTGCAGAATTAGTAAATCTCTTGTTAGGTGTTCCATTTAGTGAGGAGTTTATTCTCGATAAATGAACAATATTTCATAAACCGATTCTGACACAATTTAGTGATATCTAATTTTACTTAATTGACTGCCTTCCCTAGAAAAACGTATGCCCGTTTGGGAGTGTCAGACTAGAAATATTCAGGGCAATATTTCCTTATTGAGGCCATCATGAAAGTTGAGCACACTTGAAACATTCATATCCAACAAGCAGGTTAAAAAAATGAAATCTCTGGCACGTGTGCAAATATCCCTGCAATAAACGCTCCACATGTGAGAATTTTTGTTTCTGAAACTTGCAATTTTGGGGTCGAGCCTGTGGTAGCCATGTCTCGCTTGCGAGACACTTAACCAAAAGAGCCTGGAGCTTGCCCGTTTACCCATTTGTTGCCTTGCGTGGTACTCCTTACACCCTCTTAATTCATCACTGACTGCCTAACATTTCCATTCCTCACATTTCCATTCCTCACATTTCCGTTCCTCTTTGTAGAGCAGGAAGCAAGCACAGATTGATTCAATGTAATTAGTTTTTCCTTTATTTTGCCATTTTTTTATTTTGAAGTTTTTGTATAGCGCGGACGACCCTTGCGGGTATCTGAGCGCTTTACAGCAAACAAAGGGGATAGAGGAAATCTAAGTATACATACAAAACAATTCTTGGTTATAATAGTCATACAATGGTAACTGTTCCAACATAACAAATATCTACAAGCTTGCATCTAATAAATCAAGTGAATTTAGACAGGAGGATAGATTTCACTCCATTTTTAAAAGATGCCGCTTGAGGGTTCAGTCTTGTATTTGGTGGTAAGGCATTCCATATCCCAGAGAGAGTGGTTCAGTTTTCTTCTTGCTGAATCGTTGTCGTTTCAGTGGAAGGTTATAAGAGATCCTGTTGGTTCTGTACCCACCTGATGGTATTAGTTTCTCTGCAAGGTATCATGTTTTTTAATGTAAGGCCTTGTGTCATACACTATTTTTAAATGGATTCTGGCTTCAAAAGGTAGCCAGGTAAGGGCATGTAAATCCGGGGAGATGTGACAGTTTATTTTGGAGCCTGTGATTAGTCCGGCGGCTGTGTTGATTGATGCTCTTAGTGGGTTTTTCGTTTATTTGGGTAGGCTGCAGAGAGTGACACTCCTATTCCACTCTGGGGATTACTAGAGTTTGGACTGCCTGTTTGATGCCCTTCATACCAGCAAAGGACTTTAGTCTTAAGGTGTTCATTGAAAGTTTGCTGCACTGATGTGCTTCTGCATATTAAGCTTATTATCCAGAGTTATGCCTAGCGATTTGGCAGAATCTATCAAGAGCAGTTGGCCGTCGAGATCTGTTATGTGCTTCATCCATTCCATTATGATGGTTGTTTGACTGGGGTGGGCGCTATTAGGAGGAATTCTGTCTTTAATGTGTTTAATTTTAAGTGGTTATTTGTCAGCCAGGTCTGCTTTTTTTGGAGCGGTGAGTAGAGGGAAGATCCTTGGGGTACTCCTAGAGTGACTGGAGGAGGTTTGGATAGAGATTGATTGGTCTTGAGTTTCATTTTGAAGGAAGTAAACCAGTTGAGAACCTTTCCTGATTGACCCATTAGTAGACAGGCTTTGTTTTGGTCCAGTATTTTCAATGCGTCTGTGTGTCATGGCCAATTCGGTGCTGTGCCCTGATCAAAAGCCAGATTGGATTTCATCGAGCAGGTTGAAGTGATCAGTGTGTAGGTAAGTTGCGCATGAACACATTTTTCTAATAGTTTGGCAAGTGTAGGGATGTTGGATATAGGGCGATAGTTATTTAGGTCTGCAGGGTCAGCCAATTGTTTCTTTAATATGGGGGTAACCTAAGCAGCTTTGAGGATGTCTGGGATGGATCCTTGTAGCAGAGAGGTGTTTATAATCCAGGTCCATAGAGGCACTAACGTTGGTATGAAATCATTTAGGAGGGATGCTGGTAGTGGGTCAGAGGGATTTATGGTTGAGTGTTTTTAGAATAGCTTCCTCACTGCAGAGGTTGAATGAGGACCAGTCTGCGTTGTTTTTGAGGTCGAACTTTGCAGAGCAACAGAATGGGATCCTGTTTGGGGACCTTGAGGCGATCGTGTGAGGGTTGATGAGAACTGATTGGTCATTCCGTAGGTCAATCTCTGTGTTCAGTTTTTCTTGTGAAGTAGGTCGCAAATGCCTCGAAATTGGGGAGAGATTCTGGATTAACTTGAGGTGAATGGGAGACACCCTTGTATTGCGCTTTGATAATTTCAAAGATCTTTTGGATCAGTTCTTGGCTTGGTCCAATTGATGGCTAATGAAGTCGATTTTTGAACGTCTGATTTTTCTGTAATAGGCATTTCTTGTACTCCTGAGTAGTTTTAGATGAGTAACTGACGGTGCTGCTCTCCATTGACGTTTAATTGTTCTTGGTGCTTTTCTGTCTTCATTTAGCATACCGTCATGCCATAGATTGGAGTCTTTATTGGAGATACTTTTCAATTGTAGTGGAGTTAAATTGTCTAATAACACATTCATAGACTGGAAATAGTGATTAGTCCGATCGTGTATGTCCTGTAAACTCTGTTGGGGGCGTTAGGATAGGGCTAGAGGTTGCAAGTGATATAGGATTGAGGTTTATTAGGTTTCTCTTCCAGATTTTCGTTCTCTTGGGTTAGACATGGAGTATAACTGATTCAGTGATATGGAAAGTGATGATGCGATGGTCAGACCTGTCACATGGGAGGATTGATTCGAGTTGGGTGGAGTCCGCTTTGAAGATTACTAGATCTAGGGTTGAGCCTTTTTCATGAGTGGGGCTGTCACAAATTTGGGATAGGTTAAGGCCAGTCAAAGCTTTGACGCTATTGACCTCCGAGTCGTCAGGGTCATTCCAGTGGAGGTTGAAGTCCCCAAGGAATATCTGTGTTTTGGTGTTCAGCATTTGTGGCTAGGATATCCATTATGTGTTCAATAAAGGTAAGGTTGTTTCCTGGAGGATGGTAAAATGCGTGAAGTGAGCATATTGTGCTAAAGATTTCAAGACTTAAAAATTCACAGGAGGAGAAAACAGTGGAGATGAGATGTTTCTGGAGAGGTAGTTTTGCAGCGAGAATCTTTCTAGATTCACTGTGCTGTGCATTACTCCGTGGTCTAGTGGTTAGGTCTGGAATCGTAGTCCTTTTTTTTGTAGCCCAGGTGGGCGTCGACGTCCCACCTTCTGGTGTACTTCCTGTAACGTCGGCACGCTTCGTGCGGAAGCTCCCACCTTTGGGCGCCATCTTCAGATTCTTTTTTCCGCCGTTGGGTCTGGATCGACGCCAAAGGGCTCCAGAGTTTTTGGAGGAAAGAGGAAAATGATGAATTTTACACTGAAAGTATTGGAGTAGATACAGAGGAACAAGATCACCAAGCCATGACTACGAAAAAGAAGGATAACTTAAAGATCTTTGACATCCAACGGAGAATGCGCACACAGCGGCCCCCCTGAGCGCAGGAATAGACAAAACCTTTTAAATTCTGCCGTAACTGCCACCACAAATACGCGCAGAAGGACCAGCACCCGGTCTGCAACCTCTGCTTGCCGGTCGACCACGAGAGCAAGGACTGCAATGCCTGCTCTGCCTTTACCCCGAAGACACTCTGGGTTAGAGAGAGACAAAGAAGAATCAACTACACCATGCAAGGAAAAGGCCAACCTCTGTCACACCGGGACCTGGGCCTCTCCAGCGACGAAGAGGACAACATTGCAGAGGGTCCAGATGACTACACGTCGTAGAGACCAATAAGAAAACATCTAAGGAGGTAGGAGAGGCGTCGACCCCTAAACCCAGACAGACTCTTGGAAAAGAGTAAGTCCTCGAAGGGAGCACTGGTGCCAAAAATCTCGACGGCTGCAACTGCATCCAAGGACAATCAGCCCAGCGGATCCTTCGAAAAGTACTCCCGGGTTGCGAAGACCGGCGAAAAGCCAAGGTCGTCGAAGCACGTCCCCGAAAAGGACAGCTTGACTTCAAAGGAGAAGGAGCCGAAGGTTGCTTCGGCGTTGATGACCATTGTCGAAGAGATAGTCCGAAACGCTCTACACCGAACATGACGCCGAGATGGAGAGAAAAAAGAGAAGGCTCGAGGCCGAAATGGAGAACATCCTGCAAAGGAAGAGTTTGAAGAGAAAATGAAAAGGTTCACGATTCCGTTGAAACCGCAGACTACGATCATTGAAATAGAAGAGGAAGAGGGGTATGATGCTGACGAACCACCAAACTCCCGAGCCCCAGGAACACCTAGAGGAAGAGGGCCTATACTACGAGGAAGGCGGCGACGACTAGCGAACTACTTTCGGCTCGGCATCCTCTGACGCAGGACCTGGAGTGGCAGCACCTCAACACCGAAAAACCGGAAGAGCCCGTGGGGACGTATCCTTCGAGGCCTTCGCCGCCTGATGACATTGGGGCTTATAACATGGTAATCAGGAATGCGGCAGCGGCTTATGGAGTAAAACTGGAGGAGGAAAAACCAAAGGCAGACTTCCTCTTAGAGACCCTGCTCCCCACTCAAGCAAGGAGTCAATTCCTCCCCATGCTTCAGAGTGTCATGGACCAAGGGAGGGAGGCGTTCAAAGATCCAGCGACCTGCAGGTTTGTCACGCCTAGGACTGAGAAGAAACACAAACACTCCTCCAAGGACCCTTCCTACATCCAGGGATCCTTCACAGCGGACTCCATTATAGCGGCAACAGCCAGACCCACCACCAGACGAGGAAAGCAGGAGGATGGACTTAACTGGGAGGAAAGAGGAATGTAGTGGTACACTGGCGCATGGCAAACTCCAATGCCTTGCTAAACAGACACCAGTACCAGTATTGGGACGAGGTTGGAGAGCTGCTCAAGCACCTCCCCGAGCAATACCAACCAAGAGCGTCACACCTGGTGGAGGAAAGAAAGAATATAGCAAATGCTTGCCTGAAAACAGCCTTGGATGGGGCTGACACATCCAGCAGGCTTATGATAGGAAGCACAGAAAGAAGGGATGTCTGGCTCAGGATCTCGGGCTTCAAGCCGAAAGTGCAGAACAAAATTCTGAGCACCCCTTTCAATGGAGAAACACTGTTCGGGGCACCAGTGGATGAAAAGCTCACCCAGCTCAAGAAGGAAAATTAAACCGCAAGGTCCATGGGGGCCTTATAATTCAGAGGGATGAGAAGAGGTACCCCGAAACTGAGACCAAACGGATGGGGAGGAAACCAGCCGGGAACGTCACACCAGACATTCCAGCAGGCCCACCAGGGCAACAATCAGGCACAGCAGGGACAACAAACAAACCTGGCAGTACCAGCCTCGGGCCAGTCCTTTCTCAGGAGGGCGAATGGACGAGGCAGACAAGAGGGGGCCAACAACCCATCTCAAAGTGACTCAGTGACTTAAAATGTGCCCACCCACACAACCCCTCTGAGTGTGGAGCACAACAAGGTCAACAAGAGAGGGTTACACGGACCAAACATCAATGACCATGTAACACCAGTAGGAGGCAGACTAAACACTTCTTTCAGGAATGGAAGAAGATTACTACACACAAGTGGATACTCAACATCATACAGTTTGGAATCTGCATACAACTGGAATAGAAACCACCAAACAGAAAACCAAAAAGGAAGGCTCATTTAGGATAAGAACTAGCACTACTCCTAGAAGAAACAAAAGAACTCCTCCAAAAGGAGGCCATCGAACCAGTTCCATTCAGAGAAAGGAACAAGGGAGTGTATTCAAACTATTTCTTAGTGCCAAAAGTGGACGAAACGCGAAGACCCATCCTGGATCTAAGTTTAGTTTAGTTAATTAATTTGTAATGCGCTACAGATACCGAAAAAGGGTTTCCCGGCGCAAGGGACGGAAAGGTCGGAGAGCACAAACGGCCATGGTGGTTATTTATTGAAGAGCCAGTTTTTAAAGCCTTTCGTAACTGAGCATTTTTGAGTTCATTTCAAAGAGTTGTGGGTATAGAGTTCCATATTGCGGGACCCAGGTGGGAAAAGGCTTTTCCACCCATCCTAGCTCACTTGACTTTAGGTACAATGAATCTCCCGAGGGTGGCAGAGCGGAGATTGCGAGAGGGTAGGTATGGGCTGACCAAGGATTGAAGATAGCGAGGGGCACAGTTGTTTTTGACTTTATGCATGAAGCTCAATGCCTTGAATTTGATCCTATACTCTATTCTGAGCCAATGTAGTTTACGCCTGTGAATTGAGACCAAAGAGGCCATTGGAACTTTACAAAGGAGTCTGATTGCGGCGTTTTGTACTAATTGCAGTCTGTGGATAACGGATTTGTTTGCTCCTAATTATAGGATGTTACTGTAGTCAAGTCTGGATGTTATTAAAGCATTGACTACTGTTTTTCTGGTAGATTCTGGTAGCATCCAGCAGATTTTTTTTTTACCATTTCAGAATGGTAAAACAGGTAGCTGCAACTTTGATGGATTGTGGGTGCATGCTAAGTGAGTCTTCTATTATAAAACCTAGATTTTTTACTTGGGACGACGGAGGAGGGAGGCAGCCCATTTGGGGTGGCCAGTGTATAGGGTTCCTTAGTTTTTCTTTTCCTAGAACTATAACCTCAGTTTTTTCACCGTTCAGTTTAAAGAAGTTTTGCTGCATCCAGTGTGCTATGTTGGTAAGACCAGTTTTCAGGGGTCACTTTAATTGTGAGAGGACAGGGAAAAGATGATTTGAGAATCAACGGCATATGAGAAAAGAGTCCTGACTTTTCAGCGACTTCTGCCAGAGGTGTAACATATAGGTTGAACAGTAGGGGGCTCAGGATAGAGCCCTGAGCAACTCCATTGGTGAAAGTGTTTCAGAACAGATTGAATGTAAAAAAACTTGAAAGGTGCGCTGGTCGAGAAAAGAGGTGAACCAGTGCAGAGCGGAGTCCCTTATGCATAGTGAGTGTAGTGTATTTATGAGCTCTTCATGGGATATGGTATCAAAAGCAGCGCTCGGGTCTAGCAAAATGAGCGCTACTGTGTCCCCGTTGTCCAGATGTTTACGTATCTTTTCTGTGACTCCTAGTAGGGTGGTCTCGGTCTAGAAGCCTGCTCTAAAGCCCAACTGGGGAGGGTGGAGGAGACCATGTGTTGTGAAAAGGTTGAGATGTTTATGTATGTCTTTCTAATATCTTCGAAAAGATGGGGAGCAGTGATATGGGGCGGTAATTGCTTGGTTCGTCAGGGTCAGGGTCAGCGTTAGCTTTCTTCAGGAGTGGGTGAATCATGGCGTGTTTCCAATCAGGTGGGATAGTCGCTTCCTGTAAAGAGGTGTTCAATAGATTGACTATTACTGATTTTGAGGGGGCACTTAGCTGTTTAAGTATCCGGGCAGGGAGGGGATCCTTTGGTGATCCCGATTTGATGTTTTTCAGGTGTGTTGTTGGATCTTCAGCTGTGAGTGCGGGCCAGTTTGTCAGGGTGCGTTTGGTAGGTGTCATTTTTCCCTCTGGGTTATGGGGAGAGCTGATGTTCAGCAGCGTGTTGGCGAGTTGTGTGGGGACAGGACAAGTGGCCTGGGTACGTTTGACCTGATTGAGTACAATATCTTGGTATATTTTGTCAACTTTTTGTACAAAGAAGGAAGCCAGATTATCACATTTGTTTAGTTAGTGCAGGTGCTGGAGCTAGTGTCTTGGAGCCTGCCAATATTTTGACCGTGTTGAAAAGAGTTTTTGAGCAGTTGGTAACCTCAGTGATGGTAGTTAAGACATGTTCCGCTCTAGCTAGTTTGCAGAGTTTATTGTATTTGTTTAAGATAGTCTTATAGGCAATTTTAGACTCGGAAGTGTAGTTCTTCCTCCACTTTCTAAGTTTTTGCAGTGTGACTTTTCTGTTTTTAATGTTGCGGTAGACCATGGGGCTGGAGGACGTTGGTGGTTTATTTTTTCTGTTTGTCATAGGTAGGCATGTGTCTAAGGCCGCAGTCAACCAGTTTTGTACTGCTGAGTTGATTTACTTGGACTGTTGTACTGGGTATGTGAGCATCCAGACAGGAGTTTAGATCATTAATGTCTAGTTTTTTCCAGTTTCTGCTCTTTGAGGTAGGCATGTTGGGAGTGAGGGAGAGATTTGCTGGGATAGTCAGGTCGAATTTGATTAAATAGTGGTCTGACCAGCTTGTGGGTAAAGCTGGGTGGCAGACGATCTCGATAAGGCTGGAGAAGATTGGGTCAAGAAGGTGGCCAGCCTTATGGGTGGGACAGAGTTTTGGAGCTGGAGGTTCAGGGAGGTAAGATCCGCGATTAGGTTGACGTTGGTGTTATTAGAGCCATTTTCTAAGTGTAGATTCAGATCTCCAAGAAGGGAAAAGTTAGCAGCATTTAGAATTAGTGGGGTTATAAGTTCGATGAAGGTTGTGGTCCATGAGGTGGAATAACGCCTCCGCACGACTCGTCCTGGACATCCCCCCACACAACCACATCTCCGGCCATCTGAGAGGCCTGCACTGGCTCCCCGTCAACAAGAGGATCCTGTTTAGGCTCCTCACCCACGCACAAAAGGCACTCCACGACCTGGGCCCCAAGTACCTCAACAACCGCCTGACCTTCTACGCACCCACCCGCCAGCTATGATCTACCAGCCTCGCCCCCGTACCACGCATCTGCAAAGCCACCGCCGGGGAAAGATCTTTCTCCTACCTGGCAGCCAAGACATGGAACTCCCTCCCGATCCACCTCCGGCTGACCCAGGATCCTCCCTCCTTCAGGAAACTCCTCAAGACCTGGCTCTTCGAGCAGTGACGGACCTCTCCCCCCCAGCGACTTGAGACCCCTCCGGGTGAGTAGCGCGCTATACAAATGCCCTTGATTGATTGATTGAAGAGGGAGGGCGATAAACCAATACGTCGGAAAAGGTGAAGTTGGTGGATAAGGATCTAAGGTTCCTAAACAAATACATAAAGACACAAAAATTCAAAATGACATCCCTACGAGAGGTCATTCCTCAGATAAGGGACGGAGACTTCATGTCCACCATAGACCTCAAAGATGCCTACCTGCACATTACCATAAACAGGCAGCACAAACATCTACTAAGATTTACCATCAACAAAGAACACTACCAGTTCACAGCCCTAGCCTTTGGACTAAAATCCGCACCAACGGTCTTCACCAAATGTCTTGCGGCCGTGGCAGCGTACCTGCGGAGGGAAGGGATTCATGTATACCCTTACCTAGACGACTGGCTAATAAAAGCAAGTTCTCACAGGGCATGCAAAGAATACGCACAGCGAGTCACAAACGCTGACGAACCTGGGATTCTCCATACACTGGGGTTAATAGTCAATGGAACCAGAGCAAGTGAAGATCTTCCTGGGTGCACAGATCAACACCATACAGAGCAAGGTGTTCCTCAGCGACAAGAGAACACTGGCCCTGCTGAAGGATACACGCCACTATCAGAAGGGGCGAGCTCTGACAGTGAGAATAGCGAGCAAGGTCTTGGGGATGATGGCATCCTGCATACACCTGGTCCCCAATCTACGGCTCCACATGAGACCATTCCAGGAATGGCTCCAACAACAATGGTCACAAGCTATAGGAAGTTAGGAAGATGTAGTGGTTATAACGCACACAGTGCAGGAGGAGATAATGTGGTGGAACAAGGAGAACATAACAAAAGAGAAGCCTTTAACCACTTCCATGCTAATGACAAGGTCAACTCGTCATGGGTTTTACCTGCCCTGTGCTTATGACGAGTTGACCTTGTCATGAACAATGGTAAATCTGAAAATCCAGCACCCAGCGGGAAAACCCTTAGCAGCCAAGGTGTTAACACCAACCCCAACGGTGACCATCACCACAGACACATTCCAAATGGGATGGGGAGCACACATGAACAAGCTCAAGGTGAGGGGTCTGTGGACTCCAGCAGATGCGGTCAGACACATCAACTACCTGGAACTGAAGACAGTGTTCCTCGCCCTGAAGGCCTTCCAGAAACAACTGTACAACCAGAGTTTTGATACAGACAACACAACAACGATGTTCTACATCAACAAGCAGGGAGGAACACAATCAGTCGCACTATCCAACCTAGCGCAGGAAATATGGAGATGGGCCATCCCACTCAAAATAGACCTGCTAGCCATACTCCTACCAGGGAAGGACAATGTGGAAGCAGACTGGCTCAGCAGACAGACATCAGCATCCCACGAGTGGGAGCTCAATGCACAGGAAACGTAAAGGCTATTCAGGAGGTGGGGAACAACGACGATAGACCTATTTGCAACACACCAGAATGCAAAATGCCGGTACTTAGCATCCAGGCAACCAGGTGAATAATCCCAGGGGAATGCCCTATGGATAAGCTGGTCAAACATTTGCCTACGCTTTTCCCCCGATACCACTGATGCACAGGGTACTCAAGTGCAGAACCAGCAACATGGCCTTGATCCTGGTGGCACCACAGTGGGCAAAGCAGACCTGGTACTTACAAATAATGGAAATGGCACAGGGATCACCCCACAAGTTCGGGAAAAGAGAAGACCTACTCTCCATGCAAAACGGAGAAGTACACCCAGAGCCAGAAATCCTCAGCCTAGCTGCATGGCTCCTGAAGACGGAGTTTGCATACCTAAGGCTACCGGAGAGCACCCTGCGGTGCTACGAGAGGCAAGGAGACCTACCACACGAAGGTGCTATGTAGCAAAATGGAAGAGGTTCACACAATGGTGCAGCAAGAAAAAACTACACAATAAGATGACAAGGGAATCAACGGTGCTAAGATATCTCACACATACCAGCTGAAAGCAAAGCGAAGTGCATCCTCGCTAAGAGTACACCTAGCAGCGATAGTAGCCTACACAAGAGGAGAGACAGGAAAGAGCTTCTTTACATCACAAGTAGTAAAGCGATTCCTGGAAGGGGCAAAAAGGATTGTAACACCTAAGAGGATGCCGTCACCGGCATGGAACCTTAGTTTAGTCCTAACAGAACTTATGAAAGCTCCCTTTGATCCCATCCATAAGGCCTCACTACAAATGCTAACAGTGAAGACAGCCTTTCTGGTGGCAATCAACCTAGATGCGCAGGGTAATCGAGCTGCAAGCACCCTACATCCAAATACACAATGACAGGGTGGTAATGAGAACGGACCCACACTTCATGCCAAAGGTGGTGTCAAGGTTCCACATGAACCAAACAATACCGATACCGAGCTTCTTTCAGAAACCATCCACAAGCGCAGAGAGGGCTCTGCACACTCCGGACGCTAGAAAGGGCATTAAAGCATCACATAGAAAGAACGAAGGAGCATAGGAAAACAAAGCCGTTCTTTGTGTCCTTCGCAACCAGTTTCCTGGGTAGACCAGTAACAAGACACCATCGCACAAACGATACAGTTCTGCCACAAACAGGCAGGGCAAGAACTATCAGAGGGGGCACAAGCCCATTCTACCAGGAAAAAGGGAGCAACAATAGCCTTCCTGGCTAACACACCCATTCAGGACATATGCCTGGCGGCAACATGGGCTTCAGTGCACACGTTCACTAAGCACTACTGCATGGATATACAAATGAACAAAGAAGCACAAGTAGGACAGAAAGTGCTTCAACATATATTCAACAACCAACGCTCATCTTCCACCCAGCCGCCACAAACATAACAAACCGCTACAAAGTCTATGCACAGCATAGTGAATCCAGAAAGATTCTCGCTGCAAAACGAATAGTTTCTTACCTATCGGTGTAGTTTTGCAGCTTGAAGATCTTTCTGGATTCACTAGCGAACCCACCTCTGCCAGAAAGATGAGGTAGGAGAAGAAGGTGGAAATACAAAGAATAAAATACAAAGACCCTTTAAGGGACAAAGTGAAAAATCATTTACTTAAGGAAGAACTTGAAAGCATTGCCAAAGATTCACAGACGGAACACAAAAACAAGAGAAAAAAGCATCCGAAGATGGCGCCCAAAGGTGGGAGCTTCTGCAGGAAGCGTGCCGATGTCACAGGAAGTACACCAGAAGATGGGACGTCGACGCCCACCTGAGCTACAAAAAAAAGAAAGCAAAGACTATGATTCCAGACCCAACCACTAGACCGCGGAATAATGCACAGCATAGTGAATCCAGAAAGATCTTCAAGCTGCAAAACGACACCGACAGGTAAACTATTCGTTCCGATGTATGCAGGCAATACCACCTCAAAGCCTATCAATTCGATCTAGTCTTGTGATGTGATAGGGGGACTGGTATGTCTAGGATGGGTGAGGAAGAATTGTTACGCCAAGTTTCCGTTAAAATTGGGAGGTCCGGAGAAGCTACGACAGCAAGCAAGATGGCCGCATAGTCTCCCGGCTCCGCTGGCCTCCGTCTTTCGCTCGAAGATCCTGTCATCTATCCTGATTTCCCGCCCCATATCCGTGTGTATGAACTAATCTGCAGTCCAATGGAGCGATCCCGAGATTTTTCCGACATTGTGGAGTGGAGTTATGTTGAGGTTTGATTTGAGGCCTAACCCAGTCTGGAAGCCGGGGTCTCGAGTGCTGGTCCAGCCGGGTCCTAGTTGAACAACAGCGGACCGGTGAGGGCGGCAGGGTCCGGTCCATGGAACTTTTGACATCTTTTGGATTGCTTTGCTGCCGATCTGTTGCCTGGCACCGTATCTGAGGTGAGGAGACGAGTGACGCCCGAGGCGGTGTGGTGGGGGTCCCTGACCCGGAGGCCTAGCGTTCACATCGCCGGTGCCGTTGGGTTAAAGACTTGGCGCGCACTAACGCATGTTGACGATTCGTCCCTCACGGTTCATTCCTGCTCTGACTAATCTTACCTCGGGGAAGGCGACTCTCCGTGGGGATCACTATGCCTGATGTTATGCGGAACCCGGCGGAGCGGGCTAAGTGCGCCCGTCAGTGCTGGCAGCCCTTGAGGCACTTCAGGCGACTGTGGAGGCCCAGGTCTGGAATCTGATGTCGGCAGCGGATGGAATTAGAGGATCGGGACCGGACCCTGACTCGCTGCCCGAGACCCGGCGGCCAGCTCACTTCCCGACAGACACCCCAGCGGTGCATTCAGACCCGGTGCTTGGAGCTGTGCCTGCCCCTACAGAAGTGGAACTGTTCGAACATGCTGAGATCGGCGTTTCAACTATATGGTCGGAATCTTTGGTTCTGCAACCGGCGGAACATTTAACTGCTGTTCCCGATTTGGAAACTTTTGGTCGAAACTGTGAACTGTGTTGGATTGTGTTGCACCCCCTTCCCAGCTGGTCCATCAAGATGGCGGGCGGGACAGTGCCTGGCCTTGGAGTAGGGGAGGGGCATTGTTGGAACCGACCGTCTGCTTTGGGACTTGCCATCCTTTATCCATCTAACAGACCATATTTCGGCAACTTCTGTGTAAATTTTGACAATTTGACGATGGGGCTCTACTTATCGGAGGGAATCAACAAATTTGATCGACGGGGCCAAGGCTGAGACTGTTGTTTGGGGTTTCGCATTATGGTTTCATCGGTAATGGGATTGCTTTACTAGGTTAACTGAGACCGGGGCGGGGTTTATAGTTTCCTCCGGTGTACTTTTCTATTGTGGTCTGCTCGATTGTCAGCTTTGTGGGGGATTCTTCGTTAAGGCAGTGGGGAGAGACCGGGAATGCGCATGATATAACCCATCTCCATTTCTCCTTTTAGGGTAGGGGTTTAGTCCCTTTTTTCTTTCTCTTTGTTCTTCCTATATTTCGGGTTTCAGTTCTTTGGGGCGACAGGCACGCTGCTAGGGGGGTAGGCTGTAGTCATCTGCAGGGGTGCAGGGTGGGGGGTTGGGGAGGGGAATTTTGTTTTTCCGTATTGTTTCTATGGCCTTTTTTCTCTTATCTTTCCTTGCCTTTTCTTTCGTTTCTCCTTTTTCGGGTCAGCATTGTGGGTCCATTCTTCTGTCAATTGTCGACTTTTTTATCTGTGCCTATACTTTTCACGGTATTTCAGTATCATTGGGCGGGCGCTTAACTGGTGCGAACTGTGATTGTATGCTTGTTTATCCTGAATTGTATGCCTTGGCGCCACGGTCTTAAATGAGATCGAGCTAATTGTGAAATCCTACTATTTTGCCCGCCCTTTATGCGACTTTGTGATATTGTATGGCACCTGATCCTTCTATTTTTATATTGTAAAATGGAGCCTTTAGTATCCTGTCATTCGCATGGTATGTTCTATAGCCAGTTTTAATTGAAGTTGTGATACATTCGCTTCGCGGGAGGCGTAGTTTTGTCCTACTTTACTTGCTGTGATGAAACTGATTAGCGGCCGGCCCTGGTGGTTGTAGGCCCATATTTGTAACTGGTTGAAGTATTAATAAAGGTTTTCCAAAAAAAAAAAAAAAAAATTGGGAGGTCCAGTTAGTTGGCATGAGGTCAGCTACGTCAGCGGCATGACATGTGGCCGGCCTACAATTTTGTAGGGTACATTTTAGCCGGGTCTTGGTAGGAATAGTGTTGTGCTCTTGTAAGATGGGATCTCAAGGTTTTTTCAACGATACTTCTGATAATGTGGCTCTATGGGGATTGGGAGGGGTGGGTTGGATAGAGTACAGTGTCAGTGTGTTGTCTCTGTGCTCATAGAGGGGGGGGGTGGAGTTGAGGGCTCATAGGAAGCCATGTTTTCTTTTCACACTTTGCACTCCTGTTTTTTTTGGTTTTGCTGTTCTCAAAAGATGAAGATTATCTAGTAAATATTGCAAGGCAACATTTGTTGTGTAATTTCTGAAATGCGTTAACACACAAACATGCAGTACACCATAAATTGCCCCACTCCAATCCGCCACTATCTGCCTCACTCTAATCAGCCCCTATCCACCTCACCCCATCCACCCACTAAATCTGCCCCACTCCCTCACCAAACTACTTCAACCCAAAACAACCTGCCCCACTCCAACCCGCCCCACCAGTTCACCCCAACCCACACCCTTCCATCCCACTCTAGTCTACCCCACTCAATCCATTCACCCCTCAATGCAATCTACCTGTTCACCCCATTCCAATAGAATCCACCCACTCTGCCCAATCCACACCACTCTATCCAATCCATTACCCCTTTATACTCCACAATACTCCACTTCACCCCTTCCAGTCTAATCTACCGAACTCCACTCTAATCCAACCCATCCCCATCAATACAATCCACCCAATCCCACTTCTGTCCAATCAACCCACTTAATCCCCACACTATCCAATCATATCCACCCAAACTTGTAGTGTAGTTCCTATATTCCCAGTAGGCTCTGCGCATTGGAATAACATAAACAGCAGTGTAGACGTAGGACTGAGGTCATCTAGGTCTCTACTGACTATGTTAGACTTAATTAGTTTTGCCAGCTAGCTCAGAGGTCACTAGAAACGTTCTTGAATGAACAGGGAGGGGTTAACTTCCCTGATTCAGACAAGAAGGGATTAGCTTCTGACATCCATATAACATGACAACTTTGCTCCAGAGTCGTGTGAAAACAATAGACAACTATTTCACTCAGTCAATCGTGCATGCTTAGTTTCACCAGAGTGCAGAGAAATAGAGACGGGCATTTTCAATAAAAGGTGTTATTTTATTGAGCAGTCTTCTTTCTCATGCAAGAGAAATGAATTGCCACAATTGCAATACTTATCATGAAGTAAAGTGCGTACAGTAAAATGAGTATTATGAAATAATACTGTAAAAGCATTGATATGGTTTCTTAACCATATGATACTTTAAAACGGATAAAATATTTACATACATAAAAACATTGACTAACAAACTCAACTGGTGCTTCTAAGATACGCCTACCCCGGTGTACCTGACCTAAGCCTAATACGTGGGAAGGAGTAAGTAAGTTGCAGTTTTAAGTTAAGTTGGGATTTTGCCAAGAATCTGAATCAAGAATTCTCTTTAAGGTTTTAATCCGCTCCGTACCTTGGTTATAGAATGAAGGAGGTCTTGTATCTAGTTCTCAGGACTTGATCTACCAGCAACCTGCAAGGGTGACTGGAAACACCGGAGCTGGATTTCTCGGCGTGAGAAAAGGCAGCTTCTTTCCCGGTGTGTCAAAGGGAGGGACTGCTTCCTTCGGCTCTCGCATCAGCTGGCCTTCGGATAAGTAGATAGCCGCTCTGCTCCACACCACCGTTTGTTGCTTAAGGCAAACGCTGGTATATTTATACCTGGAAGGTGCCGTGTTTGACGTAAGGTTGGACATAAGACGTCAATAGAAGATGACACTAGGAACTGGCCGTTCTTTTAGTGCTCGCAGGAGTTCTATATCAAAACAAAGGCATGGGGAATTCCCAGGTTGCTGGAGGTTTGGTTTGTTGAAAGAACTCGTTTTGCTCTATAGGAGTCTAAGGAAGTAGCCTTGCCATATTTGGGCTGCATGGGCTATGAATATGGGTATGATTCTTATGCCTTTATAAGGACATGATTTATTATAACCATATAAGGGCATACATCTGGAATATTTAATTAGGGTCCTAGATACATTCACAACACCCACTCCACGTATAATGTCCATCATTACTAAATACTAAGCAATATATAAACATATAGGTATGCATGTGTTTTCCAGCCCACCCCAAAATACAATGGATGCATTTGAAATGGTATAGATACACGAAAATGAGTATTATACTGTACGCTTTCAAGCAGAGTTATCATTCAGGAAATGCAAATATAAATATTGGCTGAATGAATTGCGAAAACTACATTTATGAAATGAGTCTGAATACAGAAAAAAAGAGGTCGAGACCATTTCATCACATATTCATACAAGATTGTACATGTGCTAGAGGCTGACTCAAAATATTGTCTCTAGAGTCTCTAAAAATAGAAGTTCTGTTCTCTAAGAATAGTTATACTTTAAGCAGAGTACCATGTGCCAAAAAAATTGTAAATATTTTGGAAATTTGGGAAAAATAATTTCGCTCTCGGGAAGGGAGAAAAAAATATAGTTCCACTGTTTTTTAAAGTTTCTGTTTTTTCAAAACTGAAGGCCGAATTCAGAGTTCAGGAAACGCTGTGAGCTCGCTTTTTCAAATATTATTCTCGTTGTTAGGGGAGAACATTACTTCTGATAGGCCGGCAAAAAATGCGTCTACAGCTGTAGGTGAAAAGGTGGAAATAGTGCATATGTGCGATGCATTGCCTTCATCGATGTCAGGATCAGCAATGTTCACAAAAGGTTGTACCAGTGTGGTGCCGCTTTCATTTCGTACTTCACCGCCACTTAATCGTAATGGTAAAGTCTCAACGAATGCCGTCATCAGTATAGGTAGCCGCTGGGGACAACACGTTGCATGAGTCGTTACAGGACAAAGCAAAGCATCGATATCCATTGGTACTGCTGATGGTAGTGTAAGACAAACGTCCAACATGCATAGCAGACATCGAAGCACAGGTAAGATGCAATTTTGCTAAATTGGTCTGAATGAAAGAAACCAGGTAGTATTCAGATCTCTTAGCCGGGCCAATCCGAGGACTTTACTGATACGTTCTCTGTATCGTATTACTAGGATCATTTCTTCCATCGTTGCCAGAGTTTTGTCTGTGACTTGGCTTGCCATATCGGAGCAGAAGGAACAAAAATAATATTCCTGCTACGAGTCCCAAAATAAGAGGCAGGCCACCGAAGAGCTAATGCACAGCGTTCGGGAAGATGCCAAGAACTGCTTTGAAGGGTGTTAGCAGTCCCGAAAAAATTGTCTTAAATACATGTGCGATGTCACTGGTATCTGACATGTTTAAGGTTTGACTTAACATTTCTATGAAATGCACCGGGCAATTTGTTGATAGGGTATGTATCTCTGCCACTGTTCTTGCAACTTGTAGGTCATACGTCTCTTTGGACGAGGTTAAAGGCATAGTTGTCTGTAAAAGAATAGACTTCATTCTGCTTGCGAATAGAAGAGATATTCACATAAGGCCATATTGCCGCCTCCATGTCTGTATTGCTGTTTGCATACAATACTTGCATACAGCAAATGACCCTGAAAGTTAATACCTTGACACAGGAGTGTACCCCTTAGTGATTTTTCACAATTGTTACCACTAATAAATACCTCTTTTTTTCCCTTCACTGTAACATTTGTGTGTATAAGGTAAATTCCAGGTCGACTTGATGTATCCTTTACCCAACCTTTCATACAGGCCTGCTGGTATATATTTTTGGCAGTATTGAAACTGAAAAGATGTTATCTGGATTGTAATGGTGCCATGTATTATCCATTCAATGACAGGTCTTTCTGACATTGTCAATGGTAATCTCTCAAGTTTTTCAATGCTCAGTATCGTATAGTCTGCTCCTTTTTGTGCCAAACTGATTTGTTTATCAGTAAGGTTAAAGATAGAAAATAATGACGTTGTGTTGATTAAACGCCATGGCACATAACCTGAACGCAGGTTTTGCAACGTACAGCCTAGCTGTTCAATAGAACGTAATTGGGACTGGCCATGTTGTAGCATTAGCAAGTCCTGCTCTATTATATCAATAGCAGATGATACAATGCTGTCTAGTGAATAGATTTTGAAGGACAGTCGTTAACCCATTGTCCACTACAGAAAGTGATTTCTCCAAATAAATACGATCAATTTCTGGTATTTTTTCTGAAGTTTCAATTTGTTTTAATTTCCAAGCCTCATTGTAAGCTGCGTATATACCGGCGTATAGGAAACGTTTTTGACGCAGTTTGGGAGGTCCCATTATGAAATCTCGCAAGTCAGCACTGTGAGAAGGTGGCCTGATATGCAGTGCTCACTATTCTAGTGAACACTATGTATCAGTCCAGCAACCCTTATTGATGATTGGTTGTAAGTCAACCTTATAGACCAGCTATCCTAGTAGCATGGATACGAGCAGTCTAAGGCTAAAGACTCGAGAGGGCGTGTTAAGCCAGCTGTTATACCACACATATATCCCTTGAACACCCAGTGAAAGGACACCACACAAGTGTTATGAAAATAAACAGTGTATTTATTAAGATCACAACAGCCCTGTACTCTTTATGAGGACAGGGTACTAAGCACAAAACAAAACTCTTACAAAAATACTTAAGTTAGCACAGTATATACAACTGCCCAAGGGGCACTGAAAACCATATACTCTGAAAGTGGAATGCGAAATTACTAGCAGGTAAGTACAGTACTAATAGCCTTTGGAATCGCTAGGACTTGACTATAGAATGGTTAGATTACTTCTAGGAGACCCAGGGGACTCGGGTGCAGAGTGTGCACTCTCACGCGTGATGCGGGACAAAGTCTATGGTAGCTAGTAATGACAAAGTTAGTGTTCTCGGGCGAACCCGACCTGGTAGGAGGAAAACGAAAGTGGATCCTGACCCTTGGATAGTGAGGCTATGCTGGGGCACCGAAATGCCGAAGTTACCTAGCCCAGGGGCTGCAGCTGCATAGGTCTCAAAAGACGTCGGGAATCCTCGTAGACGGACCAGGAGCCTGGAAGAAAGATGCTGGCAGGCGACCAGTGAAGAGAGTTCGAAGTGATCAAAGCCTGGATCTTGAAGACAGATGATACCTGAAAGCAGAGGGGACCAAGTTCGAGACTACTAGCCAGTAGTCAGTGGGCACCAGGAGGGCACCGGATGGTAGCCACCTCGACTAGGTGAGTGGGTGACGCTGTGCTCGCAGATCTCACGGACCAGGAGGCGTTGTCGGCGACCAGGATGGAGGAGCGAGCTGTCCCACGATGGATGAAGCTGTCGGCGTCGCTGGACCCAGGATTGGGCAACAAAGCCTTGGCAAATTCAAGCCCACGCGGTGGACTCAAAATGGCGTCTGGAGTGGACCAGGAGGATCCGGGGGCTTCTCTTGAAGAAGGAAGCAAGGGCCAGTCTGGAGCAACCAGACCAGCAGCAGTGATGTCGTCGGGCGTCGTGAAGAAGGCCACAAGCCAGCCGGCTAGTAGCCACACAGCGCGGTGAGCAGGCAAAAGCAGAAGGGCCCCACGCAGATCGTGGAGATGCTGGAGGGCTGATCTTCGGTGCTGGAGCTGCTCAGGGTTGGGGCTTCTCGGACCCCAAAGCACTCACCAGTGGAGCACACGGTGGGCTTGTTGCAAAGAAGTCGTGCAGTCTTGGCGATCGTCGGTCCCTCGAGGTCTCGTCGCACTCACGCTGCTCAGCTTGGCTGTAGAGGTGAGTAGAGGTCAGAGGTGCCAGGGAAGCCGGGTCTCGTCGAGCTGGGCAGTCGGATTCCGGAGGAAGGACTTGCAGCAGACCGCAGTGTTCTTAGGATGGTGCCTGCGGATGCAGGGTGACTACTCCTTAGCCACAAGGGAGAATCTTGAAGAAGAAATCTTGATGTCCTTTCGTAGAAAGTCGTGTCTTGATTCCAAAGATGATCTAATTTGAACAGGGGGCCCGCTCCTATCTTTATACTAAGAAAAGGGGCTGACCCGGTGACTAGGTCCTGCCTATGGGTGGGACTAGGAGGGGGGTGGTTACACCCCTCTCCCATGCCGGACTTCCCCCAGGCCAGGGGCTGGTGTGCCCCTGGAACTGGTTCTGACCGGCCTATGCGTAGTGAGCACCGGGGTGCCACTCAGCAGTCACCTTCCTGTAAAGCCCTGCCTACCCAGGATACACAAAACCCTGTCTGGGACGGTGCTAGCACCGCCCTCGACAGGAAACCCTTTGTCCAGGCTCCCCTCGCTGGAAGGACTCCCAGCTGCAGGGGGTCAGACTCGTGTCTGTGGTGGCAGCATCCATTTTGTGGAGCTGAGGCTTCGTTTAACTCTAACCGGGGTTCACAGTTACATACATGTCGTGTCCCTCTAGAAGGGTGGAATGCTAACCCCGTCGCCAGAATTGGCGAGGGGTTAGTATTCCAATTCGTACGACACCTTACTCGACATGTTTTGATAAAGCAGTACCAAAGATAGCATTTAACCGCGAGGATTATAATGCACTTAAGAGTATATGGTATGCGATATCATGGAACAGCTATTAGGACTTGGTTCCGCAAGCTGCAGACAGGCTCAGCTCATGCCAGAGCACCATCTCACACGATTCCAAGCACTCTGCCTTCAGGATTGTCAAGGCCTGCCATAGGAGTGACTGATAGGAATCTGTGTGTCCATTTTTAGGGTTAGATATAGGTATACTATATCTACAGCAAAGGGTGATTACACGACTTTGCCCCAGCTGTCATGCAGCCAGTTGTGTCAAATTTAGGAGGCCAGCCAGGGGTGGCATAATACATGCTTCAGCCCCTGGTAGGCCCTGGGTACACCTATGCCCTGAGTTACAGGGTCTGATAAGGTGGCCCAGTACCAATTGGTAAATGCACCTAGGGTACACATTGTAATTTAGAGAGAGAATAGCCAGGCTGTGGGTCTGATTGGCAGGCCCACAGCCAGAGAAAGTCGTAAACCAGTGAAACAAAAGCAAAAAATCTGGGTGATCATAGGATTGCAGACCCTACTCTCCTACATGACCCCCCCCAAACTTTGGGACAATAAGCTAACCTTGACCAGGTGAGTCTTCTTGTTCTAAGTGGAAATATCTGGAGAGCCCATCGGCATTGCCATGATCAGTACCAGGTCTATGTTCCACTGTAAAGTCCATCCCCTGTAGGGAAATGGACCACCTAAGCAGTTTGGGGGTTTCACCCTTCATCTGATTTAGCCACAAGAGGGGCTTATGGTCGGTCTGAATCTTGAAGTGAGTGCCAAACAAGTATGGCCTCAGCTTCTTCAGGGCCCAAACCACAGCAAAGGCCTCCCTCTCAATAGCTGACCAATTCTTCTCTCTGGGGGTCAGCCTTCTGCTTATAAAAGCAATGGGCTGGTCTTGACCATCAAAATTCAGTTGAGATAGAACAGCTCCCACACCCAACTCAGAAGCATCTGTTTGGACAATGAATGGTTTGGAGTAGTCTGGACTCTTGAGGATAGGTGCTGTGCACATGGCCTGCTTTAGGTCATCGAATGCTTTTTGACAGCCTGCTGTCCACTGAACCTTTTTTGGCATTTTCTTACTTGTCAGTTCATTTAATGGAGTCACAATTGATCCATAGTTCCTGACAAACTTTCTGTAGTAACCAGTCAGGCCCAAGAAAGCTCGAACCTGAGTCTGGGTGGTTGGAGGAGCCCAGTCCCTAATTGACTGTATTTTGCTCTCCAGTGGTTGAACCTGGCCTCCACCTACAAGGTGGCCCAGGTATACAACCTGTGTCTGCCCTATCTGGCACTTGGTGGCCTTGATAGTGAGACCTGCTGCTTGCAGAGCCTCTAACACTTTCCTCAGGTGGACCAGATGATCCTCCCAGGTGGAGCTAAAGACAGCAATATCATCTAGATATGCTGCACAGAAGTCATCCAGCCCAGTGAGAACATGATACACCAACCTTTGGAAGGTGGCAGGTGCATTTTTCAGACCAAAGGGCATTACCACAAATTGATAATGCCCACCAGGGGTTGAAAATGCTGTCTTGGGCTTGGCATCCTCAGCTAACCTGATTTGCCAATACCCAGCTGTCAGGTCAAATGTGCTTAAGTAGTTGGCAGAAGCCAATCTATCTATAAGCTCATCTGCCCTTGGTATTGGGTGGGCATCAGTCTTAGTGACTGCATTGAGACCCCTGTAGTCTACGCAGAACCTCATCTCTTTCTTACCACCCTGGGTGTGAGGTTTTGGCACTAGAACTACTGGACTAGCCCAAGGGCTATCTGAGGGTTCAATGACTCCCAACTCCACCATTTTCTGCACTTCAGTTTTGATGCAGTCTCTGACATGATCAGGCTGCCTGTAGATTTTACTCTTGACTGGCAGACTGTCACCAGTGTCAACCTCATGGGTACACCAATTGGTCTGACGGTGTCAGAGAGAACATATGTCTGAAAGACTGAAGAACCTGTTTACAGTCTTTCTGTTGATGCTCAGAGAGGCTGCCACAAAAGACAACACCATCTACTGACCCATCATCAGGATTCTGAGTGAGCAGGTCTGGGAGAGGGTCACTCTCTTCCTCCTGTCCCTCATCTATGGCCATGAGCAAGCTCATGTCCTTCCTGTCGACATATGCTTTGAGCCTGTTGACATGGAGCACCCTGTGGGGGCTCCTGGGAGTTCCAAGGTCCACCAGGTAGGTGACCTCTCCCTTTTGCTCAAGAATTGTGTGGGGCCCAGACCATTTGTCTTTGAGTGCTGCTGGGGCCACTGGCTCCAACACCCACACCTTCTGTCCAGGCTGATAAACAGTCAGGACAGCCTTTTGGTCATGCCAAGCTTTTTGAAGTTCTTGACTGGCCTTAAGGTTTTCAGATGCCTTCTCCATATACTCAGCCATCCTGGAGCGGAGACCAAGTACATAGTCCACTATGTTGGTTGCAGGCTTTTTGAGAGGTCTCTCCCATCCTTCCTTCACCAAACACAGGGGGCCTCTCACAGGATGCCCATACAAAAGTTCAAAAGGGCTGTAGCCAACCCCCTTTTGTGGGACCTCTCTGTAAGCAAACAGAAGGCAGGGAATCAGGACATCCCATCTACGCCTGAGCTTTTCAGGTAGTCCATGAATCATCCCTTTTAGGGTCCTGTTGAACCTTTCAACAAGTTTTGAAAAGGTATATACCCAGGCAGACTTTAGCTACAGAAACCTGGCTTAAACGTAACACATCACAATAAAAACATATGATAAACACACGAGAAAATAATAGAAATCAGAAAAATCAACAGACTGTTATGATATCAAAAATACATTTTAATTATGATTTGCTTTTTTCTAAAAAAATCATCACACTGATAGAAGATATATAGTTACACAAATGATACATTAATTAGGAATGACATTTCTGCATCAATACATTATTAAAATACAAAAACTATAAAAAAAGAGATTTTTTTATATCTAAAATTATTTTTCCAAAAGATGTTAGACCATTGCATAGTGGGTGATAGGGTGTGGTGAACTTGTAGTTGACACCACATTCCTTCCACATAGCAGTTAAGTAGCTTGACATGAAGTTTGCACCTCTGTCAGAGACAACCTCCTTAGGGAAGCCCACTCTGGAGAACACTCCAACTAGGGCCCTTGCCACTACAGGTGCTGTAGTGGTCCTAAGTGGAATAGCTTCAGGATACCTGGTGGCATGATCCACTACCACCAGTATAAACTTGTGCCCTGATGCTGTCTGGGGTTCCATTGGACCAACAATGTCAATCCCCACTCTTTCAAAGGGCACCCCCACCACAGGCATTGGTATAAGGGGGGCCTTTGTTGTGCCACCTGACTTACCACTGGGGCTCTAGTCAGAGCAGGAGCTCACCTGAGGAACATCCATCACGCCATCTCGCCACCTTGACACGCAGCCTCACGCCCCTGGGTCCAGGACGCTGTCGGTCTCGCCGCCATCACCATCTCGGCGGCTGGAGACTACAGCTCCCAGCGGGCTTTGCGTGCACTTCCGGTCCCCGCTGACAGCGCGCCCGGAGGCGCTTCAAAAGCGGGCCAGCCCCTCGACGGAGCGGGGGCTCTAGTCAGAGCAGGAGCTCACCTGAGGAACATCCATCACGCCATCTCGCCACCTTGACACGCAGCCTCACGCCCCTGGGTCCAGGACGCTGTCGGTCTCGCCGCCATCACCATCTCGGCGGCTGGAGACTACAGCTCCCAGCGGGCTTTGCGTGCACTTCCGGTCCCCGCTGACAGCGCGCCCGGAGGCGCTTCAAAAGCGGGCCAGCCCCTCGACGGAGCGGGGGCTCTAGTCAGAGCAGGAGCTCACCTGAGGAACATCCATCACGCCATCTCGCCACCTTGACACGCAGCCTCACGCCCCTGGGTCCAGGACGCTGTCGGTCTCGCCGCCATCACCATCTCGGCGGCTGGAGACTACAGCTCCCAGCGGGCTTTGCGTGCACTTCCGGTCCCCGCTGACAGCGCGCCCGGAGGCGCTTCAAAAGCGGGCCAGCCCCTCGACGGAGCGGGGGCTCTAGTCAGAGCAGGAGCTCACCTGAGGAACATCCATCACGCCATCTCGCCACCTTGACACGCAGCCTCACGCCCCTGGGTCCAGGACGCTGTCGGTCTCGCCGCCATCACCATCTCGGCGGCTGGAGACTACAGCTCCCAGCGGGCTTTGCGTGCACTTCCGGTCCCCGCTGACAGCGCGCCCGGAGGCGCTTCAAAAGCGGGCCAGCCCCTCGACGGAGCGGGGGCTCTAGTCAGAGCAGGAGCTCACCTGAGGAACATCCATCACGCCATCTCGCCACCTTGACACGCAGCCTCACGCCCCTGGGTCCAGGACGCTGTCGGTCTCGCCGCCATCACCATCTCGGCGGCTGGAGACTACAGCTCCCAGCGGGCTTTGCGTGCACTTCCGGTCCCCGCTGACAGCGCGCCCGGAGGCGCTTCAAAAGCGGGCCAGCCCCTCGACGGAGCGGGGGCTCTAGTCAGAGCAGGAGCTCACCTGAGGAACATCCATCACGCCATCTCGCCACCTTGACACGCAGCCTCACGCCCCTGGGTCCAGGACGCTGTCGGTCTCGCCGCCATCACCATCTCGGCGGCTGGAGACTACAGCTCCCAGCGGGCTTTGCGTGCACTTCCGGTCCCCGCTGACAGCGCGCCCGGAGGCGCTTCAAAAGCGGGCCAGCCCCTCGACGGAGCGGGGGCTCTAGTCAGAGCAGGAGCTCACCTGAGGAACATCCATCACGCCATCTCGCCACCTTGACACGCAGCCTCACGCCCCTGGGTCCAGGACGCTGTCGGTCTCGCCGCCATCACCATCTCGGCGGCTGGAGACTACAGCTCCCAGCGGGCTTTGCGTGCACTTCCGGTCCCCGCTGACAGCGCGCCCGGAGGCGCTTCAAAAGCGGGCCAGCCCCTCGACGGAGCGGGGGCTCTAGTCAGAGCAGGAGCTCACCTGAGGAACATCCATCACGCCATCTCGCCACCTTGACACGCAGCCTCACGCCCCTGGGTCCAGGACGCTGTCGGTCTCGCCGCCATCACCATCTCGGCGGCTGGAGACTACAGCTCCCAGCGGGCTTTGCGTGCACTTCCGGTCCCCGCTGACAGCGCGCCCGGAGGCGCTTCAAAAGCGGGCCAGCCCCTCCGCGTCGCGGACGCGCGCGGACGCCGGGCGGAGCCCGGGCAGAGGGCGGGCCGTCTAAGGCCGTCCAAGGACGACCAGGGACGGGACGGGCCACGTCCCTTTCATCATGGGTAAGCGCAAACTGAACACATCGGCGGCAGGCGAGGGTAATGCTAAGGTGCCGAAATACACAACCAGTATCCTCACTTATTTGACCTCCAAAGTGGACGAACTAACCACCCAGATAGCAGTTTCTGAACGTGCATTGGCGCTGGATACTACATCTGGGAGTAGTAGCACTACAATCTCTTCTCCCATTAGGTGTGTACCACTGGAGCCGAGGGTCATAATTGAAGCGTGCCGGACTAATCTGGCACAGACTCCCACAGTCCTGCCTTCCCCAGAACTGCCTATTTCTGTAAAACCTGTCGGTAATGAGGATGGGAGTGTGGAAGAAACTGTGACCGACACTCAACCTGGGGGACAGCAGGCCTCCTTTGTTACTAAGGAGGGTCTTATGGAAATATTGGAAAAACTTTTTACTGAGAGGCTAGAATCAGCCCTAATCCAAATTGCAACAGACATTACAGAGACATTGAGGGACTGTGTTAACAATTTGTTGATTAAATGTGAACGTATTAATAATTCTTTGAGTAATCAGCCGCCTGTCTCAGTACCCATAGCACCCATAGGAATTGATCCACCAAGTAACCCAGTAACTAACATACCAACAGAAAGCCTTGCACCAGTCAAAGGAAAAGTTGTAAATGGTAGATACACACCCTTACCACTAGCTGCACCAAACCAGGTTCAACTGAATACATCTGTAGCGGCTAGGCCATCATGCCCCCTGGGAGACCAGGAGTTTAGGGTGCCCCCAGTACACCTACCTCCTGATGCAACACCCTTTGTGGCTGTCCTGGTTAACGTACCTAAATTAGGTCCGGGGGAGGTAGAACATTATGCAACGCTGCGTAAGCACGCAGAAAAGTGGTGCAACACAAATTGCACGGGTGAAAGTAACATCTCAGCTAATATATTGATGTGTAGAAGGGTCAATTGGGTTGGTAAAACCAAGAAATGTGTGGCGGGTGACTGTGTCATAGTAAATTTTAAATCGTGTGATGTCACTAGCCGACTTTTCTGGGATGCGTCCCCTTTAGATCCTTTTGGTAAAGGTGTGCGCGCTATGCCACTGGGTTTTTTCTACCCTCCCTCGCCCAGGCCAACCGGGGCTGGGCGCGGTAGGCCCCAGCTAAACAACAATCCAGGGCACCAGGGCAACCAAAATTTCCAGCAGCAAGGAAATGAATGGGTGACTAAAAGGGCCAGGGGTAGTGGTGTCGCAACGCCGGTAATGAATACACCTTCAGACAACCTGCCTCTTTCAAATAGATTTGCGGTTCTTGACAACCTGGTTGACATGGACTGACTAGATCCTGTGCTAACTAACCATTCAGCTATTACACAGGATGCCCTTATAGACATCCCAACCCCCTGTAATTCAGCTATTAACTTTACCCCGTGTAATGTGGTTTCAAATGTGGGGGAGGCATCAACAGAGGGAGATAATAGAAACATTAAGATTCTGAGCTGGAATATTGCTGGCTTACGTGCAAAACAAAATGACCCAATCTGGCTAGGCAAGTTGAAAGAATATGATATTGTAGCCATGCAGGAAACATGGGCCAGGGACAACTCTTTTTGGCTGGATGGTTATTCTTCCTTTTTTGTAAAAGCACAGTGTTCTGTGGCGGGAAGGGACATTGGCGGCCTGATGTTCTTAGTATCCCTCAATATAGCTGGGAGTGTGAGAGAAATTCATAGCTCCTCACACCACTTTCAACTGGTAGAAATTTGTCAATTAGACAAAAATAAAACACTCCTTATAAATTGCTATAATTCCCCGCAGGGTGACCCTCAAAACTCTGTTTTAGATGGTTTAAATTTATTTGTTGAGGATTATATGTCAAAACAAACCACTTTTGTTCAAATTATTTTAATGGGTGATTTTAATGTTCACTTATGTGAATCACATTGCCAGATTAAAGATCCTGATGGGCCTGATCTTACGACCCCTCCCCATTTTGAGCACAGCCCAAAGGGTTCCTCTATGGAACATTTGTTATCAGTTAATGATCTTTATGAACCTAGTTTTGCTGACCACAATGAACGGGTGGTAACCTACAATGCAAGGGGTAGTGAATCCATCATCGATTACATCTTTATGTCCCCAGGGCTTCTTCACTATGTCCTTTTTTATAACGCCATTGAAAGTGGCTTTAGCGACCATAATCCGGTGTGTCTAACACTGGATGGATCACTTGGATTGTTGAAGGAGGTCTTATTATCCACTTCTGTGAAACACATTAAGAGTAAAGATAGCGGGCGGCGTTTAAAATGGTGCAAAGTTTGCCCTGAAGATTTTTTGAATCTTATTGAACATGAAATGGCGGTGGAATTTCAAATTTGCAGGGACCCAGCTAGGGAGGATAAAGATATTATTGCCGCTTTTGAGGCTATTTGTATGAAGGTGGAGAAAGAATTAACCCTTAGCCCCAAAAGGGGACCCGCTCCAGTCTCTGGCTGGTTCGATCATTCTTGCTCAAAAGCTCACTCTGCACTGATAGCTGCACTAAAACATTCCCCAAGAAACAGGCAAGTGATAGCTCAACTGAGGAAAAAATACGCAGAGGCGGTTAAAATACGGAAAAAAGCTGTCAAAGAAGAAGCCTGGGATGCTTTAATGGACTCCACCACCTTAAAACATAGCTCTAAATTTTGGTCCATTGTAAATAACCCCATATTTGCTAAAACAGGCAACACAGACCTTGAGGCCAATATACCGGAGTCAGATTGGCTTAACCATTTTTCAGGTATTTATGGGAGCAATTTACTTTATGAAAGCTTCTGTCTACCGTGTAACACTGATTTGCAACCTGCGGTTGTTTTTACTGAAAATGATGTCAAGGTCGCTATAATTGGGTCCGCCAAGAACAAAGCACCAGGACCCGATGGGGTCCCATTGGACTTATATAAATCAGACCTAGAGTTATGGGTAACTGTATTAACGAATGTTTTTAATAACGTGCTTAAGGGGGGCTTTCCAAATACTTGGGCATGTTCAATTATTGTTCCAATTTTTAAAAAAGGAGTAAGAAATGACCCAAAATGTTATCGCCCCATATCCCTGTTGGATTCCTCCATGAAGATTCTGGGAAAAGTCTTATTGGAGAAGATTAATAAATGGTCCACAGAGAATAACATCTTGACCAATGCCCAGTATGGTTTCCGGACAGGCAGAGGGACAGAGGACCAATGTCTGAACTTGAACATGATAATTGCTAAATATACGAAGGCTAAAAAAGGGACTATTTTTGTTGCATACATGGACCTGTCTACAGCGTTCGATTTAGTGAACAGAGCTAAGTTGTGGGGCATGCTGTTACAGATGGGTTTGGACCCCCCTTTGGTTCACTTTTTGGCTGAACTCCATAAAGACCTTAAGGCTTCCATTAGAATGGATCAAGAGGGGCATCGTACAGCGTGGTTCAAATCAGGCAGGGGTGTGCGACAAGGTTGCATCCTTGCTCCCATGCTGTTCACATTGTACATAAATTCTCTGGAAAATACTCTTTTGGCTTCATCTGTGGACACTCCACGTGCAGGAGACACTCACATCCCAGTGCTCCTGTACGCGGATGATGCTGCTTTAATAGCTAGGACACATTTGGGCCTCCAGAGACTTCTTAATGCATTTAGTGACTTTATGTCCTCTCTTGAGCTTGTAGTTAACAACGCAAAATCCCATGTTATGGTCTTTGGGGCAGCAAAGAATAACACCAAATCCTTTTACTGCAAAGGGGAAGTGATCAGCAATGTTAAAGTGTTCACTTACCTCGGAGTTATCTTTGATACCAAGGGTAGCTGGACCCCTCAGGTAGTAGCAAAGACCAAAGCTGTAAGGAGTTCTGTAAATGCAATCTTAAGTTTTGCAAGGAGATTGGGGGGGAAACCAAGTGGTGCACTTTTGGCCTTGTATAGGGCAAAATCATTGGCTATAGCGAGATACGGAGCTGGATTATGGGGTTATGTAAAAACTGAAACCATTCAAACAGAGGTTAATAAGTTTTTTATGTTCTGTGTTAGGACTCCCCTTATCAACAGCCACTTTCGCAGTCCATCAGGAGCTTGGAGTTAGTTATATTACAGATATCCTCTCGATGGCTCCTATTCTATTATGGATAAGAGTTTGGACCAACAACAACTTAAGTCTTAACCACAAAATTTTGTTGGACTGTCTAAAATTGGATAAACATAAAGATATTGCTTGGCTGGCTTACATTAATAAGTGCTCGAAAGAACTTGGACGTCCGGAGATTTTCTCCTCCCCGCTTGGTTTAAAAAAGGCTGACCTAGCTTGGGTCAAAGAGAATTTTTGCAGACTCAAGTCTCTGGAGAGAGAGCAACTCCAGTTATTAAAACCTACGGTCAGAGCACATTATATGACTCTTACATGTATTGCCATCCAACCGTACCTTACTTTAGTTAATATCCCATTTCATAGATGGCTCCTGGTTAAGTTCAGGTTCAACCAGATATATTTGGTACTTAGTGATAGACAGGGTTGGTGCAAACTTGAGGATGCACCAGTATGTGAATGTGATAATTTTTCCATACAAGACAACATACACCTCGTGCTGTTTTGCCCTTTTTACCAAGCTCCAAGGAGAAAGTATTTGTTACCTTTACTGAAGGACAAAGCGTTCATGCAAGCAAAACCCGCTTTTTTGTTCTTACAAATGCTTGATTCTCCCTTAGTAATGTTTAGTGTGGCAAATTATCTTGTGGCTGCAGTTCGAATTAGGAGGAGGAAAGCACAAGCTAATCAACGGGGACTGGGATGATTTAAAATATATCTGGCTCTTTTGCACATAAGTTTTTATGACCTTTTAAAATTGAATTGTACAATTTGGAATTTTTACAAAATGTGTTTTTAACTACTTTGTGTTATATGAAATTGCAAAATGTGTAATTGGAATGATTTTACAGTGGAATGATTTTATATTGTTGTAGTATGCTTTTATGATTTTTAACAAAATCGAATAAAGTGGTTTTTGACTTGACTACCACTGGCTTGGCAAGTGACACAGGAGCGACAAAACTCCTTGGTATCCTCATTCATGTGAGGCCAGTGAAAGTGTGAGACAAGCCTGTCCCAAGTCTTTGTCTGGCCTAAGTGACCTGCTAAGGGAATCTCATGGGCCAAGGTAAGGAGGAAACCTCTCTGAGACAAGGGTACAACCAGCCTCCTGGTCATGCCAGGCTTGGGGTTTCTTGCCTCAGTGTACAGGAGTCCATCTTCCCAGTATACCTTGTGGGTACCTGTGGCGTTCCCAGCAGCCTGCTGTCTGAGGGTTTCAAGGGAAGGGCAGTCTAACTGGTCCTTCCCCAGGTCTTCCCTTGAGGGTCCCCCTGAGCCCAGGAATTCAACTTGATCAAGTTCAAACTCTTTAGGCTCAGTTTCCCTCAATTCCTGTAGGTCAGCCTCTTCAGAGACCTGATCCTCAACCTGGGGCAAGGGGGAAGGCACAGCCTTAACCCTACTGCTCTTCTTCTTGGAAGGTGTATGGTCCATTGTTCCAGGATCCAGCACCTGTTCAGTGGGGCATTTCCTGACCTGTGACCTGGTCACAGCAAACATGTGCTGGCAAGCCTAACATTTCCATGTGAGTCCTCTGCTCCACTTCTGACCATTGTGATGACTCCAAATCATTGCCCAACAAACAATCCACTGGGAGGTCTGAACTAACTACAACCTTCTTTTGGCCAGTTACCCCTCCCCAGGAGAAAGCTACAATTGCCATACTGTGACTGGTAGTGACATTGCTTGCATTGGTCACCAGGAAATCTGTACCTGGCATGATCTGTCCAGGGTCCACAAAGTTAGGTGTCACCATGGTGACACTGGCACAAGTGTCCCTATAGGCCTGAGCCATTTTTCCATTAATGAAAGGTGTCTGTCTGTATTTGCCCAAAGTATTGGGACTTATCTCAGGGGACATATCCACATCCCCTGTACAGACAAGGACAGCCTGAGTGAGTGTGCCAACTAAGTTGTCATACCCCTCAGAACCCAAGGTTAACCCAACTAAACCCTTGGGAGGTGCACTACCACTGCTGACTGTACTAGGGGGCACAGGTGCCTTAGGGGCTGCAGTGGCAGGAGTCTGCCCTCCTCCTTTCTTGGTGCACTCACTAAACCAGTGAGTTTTACTTTTGCAGTATTGGCACCACCTTTTGGACTGGCCTTCTTGATTCTTCTTTTTCTGGGGAGCCTGACCCCCACCCTCTTTGGGTTGTTGGGGACCTGTCGAAGACTTCTGGTCATTTTGTTCCCCCTTAGAATCTTTACCCTTCTGGTCTGCTTTCTTCTGACCACCTTGATTCTGGCCCTGGTTCTGTTTAACTCTTGTTCTGACCCATCTGTCTGCCTTCTTTCCCAATTCTTGGGGAGAGGTCAGATCTGAGTCAACAAGATGCTGATGCAACAACTGGTTCTGACAATTGTTTAAAATGTGTTCTCTCATGATCACATTATACAATCCTGTGTAATCAGTAACCTTACTGCCCAGCAACCAGCCCTCCAAAGCCTTAGTGGCACAATCTACAAAATCAGACCAATCCTGAGACTGAGTTTTCTGGGTATCCCTGAACAGTAACCTGTACTGCTCAGTGGTTAGGCCAAACCCATCAATCAGTGTATTCTTCAGGATTTGGTAATTGTTAGCATCCTCAACTCTAGTAGTGAGGAGCTTATCTCTACCTTTACCTTCAAAGGAGAGCCACAAGATAGCTGCCCACTGACTTTGGGGAACACCCTGCACAGTGCAGGCCCTCTCCAAAGCAGTTATCCATTTGTGGATGTCATCCCCTTGTTTAAAGGGGGGCACTATCTTATTCAGGTGCTTTGTATCAAAACTCCTTTCCCTATTGCTAGGTACATTGCTGCCACCAGTGGGGGCTACCCCACTTAACTGTTGCTCTCTAGCAAAGGCAAGCCTCTCTTTGGCCAGGGCAAGTTCTTCCCTTTCAATCCTCAGATTGGCTGCCCTTTCTTTAGCTTCATACACTCTTCTCTGAGGGGAAGTCATCCTCCTCACAGCAGAGTTCTGAGAGCCATTGGTTTGAATGGATCTGCCAGAGCCTCTTGATAGAGACCTAACTCGTCCATTCCCAATGTTAAGCTGGCCTGAGAGGGGTCCCAGGGCTCTCCTAGTACCATTCTCATGCCTGCTTAAGTTGTCCCTAGTTAGCTGACTAACTACTTCTGGGCCTTTGTCTGCCTCATCCCCAGATGTCTCCTGATCATCATCCTCCTCACCTGAGAGATGGATGAGATCTGGGTCACCCCTGGTTCCTTCTAGGGCTGGCATGTCCCCTTCTGGATGAGGAGAGCGAAGAAGTTTCTCAGCTTTCCTGGCATCATAAGTCTCTAAGAGACCAATCAGAAATGGGATTGTGGGGTTAGACCCCTGTTTTAGCTTCCTGGAGGTACACACTTGTCTCATCTCCTGGAAGCTAAGGGCTGCATATCTAGAAGAGGCCTGTGGAGGGTCCTCAACCACCTGAGGGGTCTCAGTAGACTCTCCGTGGTTAGACATGCTTCTAGTGTGGTGTAAGTGATGCACCTACCTACACTATGTGTTTGCCTACTGATCCCTTGCTAAGAGTTGCAGCCAAGGTGTGCTAAGCCTTGAGGAGCTGCAACAGCTGGTTCAGTAGAACTCAGAGTATTCTAAGCTAAGTTATATGTACCTAAAGTACTTATGTGATCTTTCAACAAGATATTCTTAGGATACGTGTGGTAAAACAGCAAGCTCAAATCCCAACTGCTGCTCACCAATGTGAGAAGGTGGCCTGATATGCAGTGCTCACTATTCTAGTGAACACTATGTATCAGTCCAGCAACCCTTATTGATGATTGGTTGTAAGTCAACCTTATAGACCAGCTATCCTAGTAGCATGGATACGAGCAGTCTAAGGCTAAAGACTCGAGAGGGCGTGTTAAGCCAGCTGTTATACCACACATATATCCCTTGAACACCCAGTGAAAGGACACCACACAAGTGTTATGAAAATAAACAGTGTATTTATTAAGATCACAACAGCCCTGTACTCTTTGAGGACAGGGTACTAAGCACAAAACAAAACTCTTACAAAAATACTCAAGTTAGCACAGTATATACAACTGCCCGAGGGGCACGGAAAACCATATACTCTGAAAGTGGAATGCGAAATTACTAGCAGGTAAGTACAGTACTAATAGCCTTTGGAATCGCTAGGACTTGACTATAGAATCGTTAGATTACTTCTAGGAGACCCAGGGGACTCGGGTGCAGAGTGTGCACTCTCACGCGTGATGCGGGACAAAGTCTGTGGTAGCTAGTAATGACAAAGTTAGTGTTCTCGGGCGAACCCGACCTGGTAGGAGGAAAACGAAAGTGGATCCTGACCCTTGGATAGTGAGGCTATGCTGGGGCACCGAAATGCCAAAGTTACCTAGCCCAGGGGCTGCAGCTGCATAGGTCTCAAAAGACGTCGGGAATCCTCGTAGACGGACCAGGAGCCTGGAAGAAAGATGCTGGCAGGCGACCAGTGAAGAGAGTTCGAAGTGATCCAAGCCTGGATCTTGAAGACAGATGATACCTGAAAGCAGAGGGGACCAAGTTCGAGACTACTAGCCAGTAGTCAGTGGGCACCAGGAGGGCACCGGATGGTAGCCACCTCGACTAGGTGAGTGGGTGACGCTGTGCTCGCAGATCTCACGGACCAGGAGGCGTTGTCGGCGACCAGGATGGAGGAGCGAGCTGTCCCACGATGGATGAAGCTGTCAGCGTCGCTGGACCCAGGATTGGGCAACAAAGCCTTGGCAAATTCAAGCCCACGCGGTGGACTCAAAATGGCGTCTGGAGTGGACCAGGAGGGTCCGGGGTGCTTCTCTTGAAGAAGGAGCAAGGGCCAGTCTGGAGCAACCAGACCAGCAGCAGTGATGTCGTCGGGCGTCGTGAAGAAGGCCACAAGCCAGCCAGCTAGTAGCCACACAGCGCGGTGAGCAGGCAAAAGCAGAAGGGCCCCACGCAGATCGTGGAGATGCTGGAGGGCTGATCTTCGGTGCTGGAGCTGCTCAGGGTTGGGGCTTCTCGGACCCCAAAGCACTCACCAGTGGAGCACACGGTGGGCTTGTTGCAAAGAAGTCGTGCAGTCTTGGCGATCGTCGGTCCCTCGAGGTCTCGTCGCACTCACGCTGCTCAGCTTGGCTGTAGAGGTGAGTAGAGGTCAGAGGTGCCCAGGAAGCCGGGTCTCGTCGAGCTGGGCAGTCGGATTCCGGAGGAAGGACTTGCAGCAGACCGCAGTGTTCTTAGGATGGTGCCTGCGGATGCAGGGTGACTACTCCTTAGCCACAAGGGAGAATCTTGAAGAAAAATCTTGATGTCCTTTCGCAGAAAGTCGTGTCTTGATTCCAAAGATGATCTAATTTGAACAGGGGGCCCGCTCCTATCTTTATACTAAGAAAAGGGGCTGACCCGGTGACTAGGTCCTGCCTGTGGGTCGGACTAGGAGGGGGGTGGTTACACCCCTCTCCCATGCCGGACTTCCCCCAGGCCAGGGGCTGGTGTGCCCCTGGAACTGGTTCTGACCGGCCTATGCGTAGTGAGCACCGGGGTGCCACTCAGCAGTCACCTTCCTGTAAAGCCCTGCCTACCCAGGATACACAAAACCCTGTCTGGGACGGTGCTAGCACCGCCCTCGACAGGAAACCCTTTGTCCAGGCTCCCCTCGCTGGAAGGACTCCCATCTGCAGGGGGTCAGACTCGTGTCTGTGGTGGCAGCATCCATTTTGTGGAGCTGAGGCTTCGTTTAACTTTAACCGGGGTTCACAGTTACATACATGTCGTGTCCCTCTAGAAGGGTGGAATGCTAACCCCGTCGCCAGAATTGGCGAGGGGTTAGTATTCCAATTCGTATGACACCTTACTCGACATGTTTTGATAAAGCAGTACCAAAGATAGCATTTAACCGCGAGGATTATAATGCACTTAAGAGTATATGGTATGCGATATCATGGAACAGCTATTAGGACTTGGTTCCGCAAGCTGCAGACAGGCTCAGCTCATGCCAGAGCACCATCTCACACGATTCCAAGCACTCTGCCTTCAGGATTGTCAAGGCCTGCCATAGGAGTGACTGATAGGAATCTGTGTGTCCATTTTTAGGGTTAGATATAGGTATACTATATCTACAGCAAAGGGTGATTACACAACTTTGCCCCAGCTGTCATGCAGCCAGTTGTGTCAAATTTAGGAGGCCAGCCAGGGGTGGCATAATACATGCTTCAGCCCCTGGTAGGCCCTGGGTACACCTATGCCCTGAGTTACAGGGTCTGATAAGGTGGCCCAGTACCAATTGGTAAATGCACCTAGGGTACACATTGTAATTTAGAGAGAGAACAGCCAGGCTGTGGGTCTGATTGGCAGGCCCACAGCCAGAGAAAGTCGTAAACCAGTGAAACAAAAGCAAAAAATCTGGGTGATCATAGGATTGCAGACCCTACTCTCCTACAAGCACCGTCTTTAATTAAAGTTAAGTGTTGCTTATTTTCGGGAAGTGTGGATTTCTTTAGCCAGTCAAGGCATAGTTTTCCTACACTATATGTTGTAACTATCCCTCGATGTTGTCTCTGGGAATATCTAGGGTCTGGCCTATTCTGTTTGAACCCCTGTATTTTGTTCAGGAATCTTATCTTGACAGTTATTTGTGTCTGTGGGCCAGACCAACCATTTTTTCCAATCAGGAATTGTTCTGTTTTAAAATATAGGACACATCTAACCCCTCATCTGTAGTGATGTTTCTATCAGGCATAGGCTTTGTATAGACTGGTTGTTTTAAATCTTTTATCTTGGCTAAACCAAGACATGTTGTTTGTTGAATGGTGTCATTCAGGAACATTATTTGTTCTGGGATCATGCAGGCTCTAAATAATGCTTCTAGACCTTGTACCTGCCATTCTTTTGTACCCCAGATGGTTTTAGTTTCATTGTTTTTCCAAAATTCAAAACAAAATGTAGACATTTTATCATAACATTTTTCAGAATAAATCAATTTAGTATTTGTCAACATGTTTTTCATTCCTGTCATTAACATTTTGAAATAAAACGTTTCTGGATCAGATAAATTAAACCCTGAAAAGTATGGGAAATTTTCATAAAATGCTTTTGAACTGCCTATTGGCGGAGTTGGACAATGTTCTAGGTTGAGCAGTTTTATGCAGATAATGATGACCATAGTGGTTGTAACAATATATTTCTTAATAGTTCGATGAACCCTGTAAATCATGTTCTGTAAATTTTCCTGACATTTCTAAATATGACATCGTATTAATATTTTCAAAGTCCCATCATCAGAGAAAGAACCTAGTGTCACAAAGTCACTTAATGAAATCTTGAATTGGTGTGGATTTTTCAAGAGCTCTACCGGGCCATAGATTTCATAGTCCGTTCTGTCCCATGCTATACCACCAGGTATAGGCTTTGCTGTGGTGTTCACTGATGATAGTTCTCTTTTCTCTATGTGAGAGGATCTGTGTGGTTTCAGGACCAAGTTGATGTTCTGACTTGCTGTGTCCATTGTACTATATTTTCCATCAATACATTTTCCCAACCATAGAACCATGATGAGCCAAAGTAGTAGGAGAAGTACACCTAACACAATCCATAGTTCAATCCAAGGGAAAATCAGATATGTTTCTTTGAGTTGATGAAAGAGCTCTGTAATTTTCTTTTTCAAAGTTTTTGTTGCTGGCCTGTCTCCGTGTTCACTTGGATCATCGGAAAAGTCATCAAAGTTGATAAAGTAGCCAGATGCAGTTCTGTCAATTGGTGGGATTGCTTCCGGATTTCCATTGATCTTTGCATTTTCTTTTGTTACATGTGTATAGTCCAAGGCTACATCGTAGTAGACTGGTGTTTCTTCATGAACTGTTGCAATTTGGGTTTCAAGAGGCACAAGTTCCATGGCTTTGTTGCATTGTCCTTTTTTTATTCACTGAAGGTTTATCGAAAGCGATTAGTCTCTCAGTTTAAACCTCTTGGATTGTAGCAAGATTTGGTCTTCTGCTACTTCTTGGGAGTCCACTGGGCCTACTGCTTATTATTGGCCACATGATTGTGGTTTCACCAGGTCGATGGATACAACTCGGTTCTCCTTTTTACCAGCAAGGGGCGGTAGTACTACTGATCTTGTTCCGCTGACAGCTAAGACAGGTACTGCTTTTCTGTAAGAAGGCCAAAATTCCTTCTTCACCGCGATCGTTTCTCTGACCAGATCCCCAATCTTTGGAATCCAGACAGGTCTTGCTGGGACAGGTGGTTCTTCAGTGGTTGTTGGCTTAAACTTTGTTACTTAGACTTTTTCTTGTTTCATTCAAGTCCTGTAAAACAGCCAAACGATATTTGATATCAAAGGTTTTTTCTTCTACCACTGAAGTTTGACAATCTAAATCCTGGATTTTCATTCTAGTGCCGAACAATAGTTTGTATGGAGTGAAACCCATAGAGAATTTCTTGGAAGATTGTTAAGACTACGTTGGACACTTGTTAGATGTTTGACGCACCCATCACCCGAACCTAATACCCTCGCTGTTATAGATTGCTTTATGTCACTGTTTTTTCTTTCCGCAACTGCATTTCCCTCAGGATGGAAGGGAGAAGAGTACCGCAATGCAATGCCCATGCTGGTCATGGCCTCTTTGTAAGCTCGAGAGCTAAACGCAGGACCCTGGTCAGAATGTAGCATGCCAATTGCGTATGTGCCGATAAATCTTTTATAACGGTTCTGGCGCCAGCCGAGCGCTGGGGCCATATCTTTAGTGAATCTTAGTCTTAATAATTATGGGACCGCATTCTTCCATGTGGATGTCTGTGTGTAGATAGTCTATTGCTGTCTAATAGAGGTGTCTAGGCAGGTGCCTGGTCCGGTTCACAACTGCGATCTCTGTTACAGTCCAGACAATTCATTGCAAAGTTATAAACTTGCACGCTCATTCCCGGCCACCAGTACTGTGATTGTAATGCTATTAGAGATTTCAGGATCTCTTGGTGCCTCTGACCCAATCCCATGTGTGCTGCTTGTATCAAGAAGATTCTCCGGTTCGTGTTTGGAATTACTCTATCCCCCACTCCAGGGATTTGAGGAAACGGAACGGAGTTTGCATCAATTATGTATGTATTATTGAGTGGATAGTTGAGAGGTAATGCTGCATAGTCTCCTTTTAATGAGGCTTTTACTGCCAATATGGTTTCCCCATCTATTTGTTTTTCTGAACGCTTTTTAGTGGCTACTGAAGCCGGTTGCATGCTGCCGCTGTGGCTCTATCAGCCAATGAATTCCCTACAACGTGAACGCCATCACGTCGATGACTGAGGGTATGTATCACGTGAGTCTTTTGTAGTTTTTCTGCAAAAGAACTACTTGTTCCCAAAGCTTTTTATGCTTTATTGTGGCACCTGTGTCATCTTTGTAACCGTTTTGAATCCAAGTGTGCATTCTCTTATTGTAAGACTGGACGCAGTAATGCGAAACACTATCAGTGTGGGGAATTCGCGATCCACATTTTCTAGCGCCCTCTTTAGAGATCTTATTTAAGCTCGCTGAGCTGTACAGTTTCTGAATGATTCAGTTTGTGACCATTGGTCTGAATTTACCTAAGCGCCACCGTCCTTTAACAATCGCGCACGCAATATTGTAAATCTGCTTTTCCACAACGTAGTGTTGTGCAAATCTGTCTCTGTAGATTACACAGCTGTAATGTTCGAGGGGCAGAATTTCGGTCGGCAGAGGATATTCATGTTCGTATTCCAGATTTTCTAGTTTTTTAATTTTCGGATCAAAATAGTGTTTTACGTCTTCTGCAGCAAGAGAATTTTCCCATTGTATCCATTTTGGATCTAATGCCACAGCATTTAGATTGCGTGGGATTGTTAATGCCTCAATGGCTGATTCTGCTGGTAAAACAGATATTCTCTTGCCTTGGGCTAGGACTCTTTCTCTTGCTACAGCAGTTTGAACCGCTGTCAGAATTTTTTCTGTAGAACTGAATTTCATTTCAGCTTGTGTGTACAATTGTGATTTGTAAGCTATTGGTACCGTTTCTCCCTCATTAGAGGTCAGGTATGTGAATCTGCATCTTCCTGGGATGACTCAGATTACAAGGTTGCGTTCGTTAACGCGTGTTTGCAGTTTTGTTTTAGTTAACATGTCTGTAATGATCTTAAAATTTCTGTGTGTTTTTGAGTCCAGTTAATTGGTTTGAAATCAGGTTTTATTAATTCGTAGAGAGGTTTAACCCTCTCAGCATAATTTAGAATGTATGTTCTTCCGAAATTCAAGAAACATAGTATTGATTGTAAATTCTTCAGCGTTTTAGGTGCTTGGAGTACTGCACATTTCTCTAAGAAATTGTCTGCTAGGCTTTTGCCTTCACTTGATAATTCATATCCTAAAAATAGTAGTTAGATCGGCTATTCTTGACTTTTTAAAGTTGAATTTGTAACCTTCAGATGCGAACCCAAGTATTATGGTGTTCACTCTCTTCAAGTGAGTCTCCAGGTCATCGTCTGTAAGATAGCTGTCATCGACATAAGATACTGCCTCATCATCATACATTTGTAGTAATTCTGTTACCCTTGCTGAGAATAATCCTGGGCTATTCTTGAATCCCTGTGGGAGTCGACAATATTGTTTTTCCGACCCCATTGTTGAGAAAGCGGTCAAATACCTGCTTTCAGGTGCAATGTTTTGACAGAAGAAGCCATTAGAGATACCTAATGTCGTTTTATATTTTTTGCGCACGATGTTATTTATTAGTGCTGCACTGTGAGTTTTGGACTGCAAAAGTTTTACAGCAGGAGTTTAGATGTCTGTAGTCCAAAACTAGACGATATGAATCGTCTGGCTTGGAGACAGGAAACAAAGGATTGTTCATTTGTGAGGTGCATGTTTCAATCACCCCTTGATATTCAAGTTGATCTAAGATCTCCCTGACTTGCTTTTTAGCTTCTTGTTTAACTGGGTACTGCCTTTGTGCAGTAGGTTGATTTTTAACTGGATTTTGTGGGGAGGAGAATCCTCATACCATCCTACATGATTTTTATATAAAGCAGGAGCTTGGGCCACTGCCCATTTTCTTGCAAATGTGTATTTTTTATGAATTGGGATATGATTTGAGAAGGCGGGCATAATCATTTCTTCGCCATGAGGGCAATCCCCGGACAAACTCTGGTGGCCAGTCTTTTTCAGCTAACAGGATATCATAGCCTTTAGATAGATTCTCCCAAAAGAGACCTTTTATTTTCCTAGTTTTATCTCCCTCTATACGTAATGTTATTTCATATAGTTTATGGGGCACGCTAACTCGCGTGTCTGTAGTTTCCACTTGAAGGTATTCATTTGTGTCCACTGTCTCCAGAAGATTCATCAGGATCTTGCGAGCTATGGTCACTTCTGCTGCGCTGTCTAGCATTGTCTGGGCCCACGCCATTTTTCAGTTGCGTCCACCGGATTCTCGGCATGTTTAATTTTAATACTTGCTACCTTCTTTCTGGGAAATTGTAATTTTTTACTTTGATCAGATTCTTTGTCTTTTTACTTGACTTGCTCTTCCTTGTGTTCTGACCGTCCTCTTCTTTCCGATTTCTGTGAGGAAGTCTGGAAAGATCGAGAGGGACGTGTATCAATATCTTGATAACTGTCAGGTTTTCTTAATTTATCCCTATCTCTAAGGTTGTATCTTTTTCAGAGGGTTCCCTTTGGGGAGACTTGTTTCCTTGGTCTGGACATCTATTTCTCCGTTGAGGAGACCTTCCTCTGGATTTAAACTGTTTTTCTCTGGGAGTGGATTGTTTATTACCCTTTTAACTCTTTTTTGGAGTGTTGAGATTATTTTTAATGTTTTTTCAGGATTTTCCATTAGTTGGGGTTTTACTGGTTTACCACCCAAACTATCTCTGCCTAATTCTTCATATGATTTTTCAATTATTTTAGCAAGCTCAAAAGGTTGGTCTGTTATATCTGTTTCCTTCAATTTTTGGCGGATTGCCACACATGCTGCTTCTCCTTTTATGTTGTCTAATAATATAGCCGAGACCTGCTTGAAGTCTTTCAGTAATTTCATACCCAGAGTTAAAGCAGGTTCTGGACCGTATTCATTTTGAATCTGTCTTAGTACATCTGGTATAACCGCAGTAGACGGAACACCATGTGTTTTTTTGTATATTGAAGCAAAGACTGTGCCCCAAGTGTCAGTCCTCCACATGTGGTGCAATCCCCATTGGGAGACAGTCAGAATTCTGTGTTTTTCGTGAGGGGTAGTATCAGGAAATACTGCCTCTATCTGAGTCATTTTTTGAGCTAACCAGAATGGAATTTGTTCCCGTTTTGCGGGTGTTTTACCAAGACATGATTGTATATTCTGTGGTGTAATTTTATTTGTGTTCCCCTGATGAGGGGTATTTTGTGGAATTTGAATTGTAGGTTGGACTGTTGAAGTCCGCATGACAATTTGGACCAATTGTCTATGTATTTTAATTAGTTTTAACTGAACTACAAGTTCTCCGCTTGACATTTTTTCCATGTCTGGGTGTGGTGTGTAGCTGGCTAGAACTGGCCACGTGGCTCCTGGTCTACCTAGTGGACAGAGGCTGGTAATGTATTTTTGATGTTTTAGGGCGCCATTAAATAAGAGCAGGTGCTCTTGGTATGTTAGTGGAATTTCAACTTCCTCGAAAGGAGAGTATTCCTCTGGAGATTCCGCTATTTTATAGTAGTGGAACTCACCTGTCACAGCATGTGCTGCTGAAAGGTTATCTAGGAATAGAATACCTCGGTCTGCCGATATTCATGGGCCTCTACCACAAATACAACTGTACCACCTCTCGATGATACCCCATTTTCTCTAAGTTTTATAGTTATGCTTTTTCTTTATATTGACCGGGATGAGTATTGCATTCGGGTCGTCATTTTGGATAACTGTCATCCGCTAAGAGTTGAGCTGCTAGTCTAGCTCTTTCCCTTTCGTCCTCACTGTCTGACATTTTTACTGACAGAGTCTTTTGTTGCAGATCAAGTTTCAAGGAAACCAAGATTAGGTGCACAATATTTTGAAACACTGTATCCTTCAACGTTGACTATACCGTAAACTAATACATAGGATTCTCATCCTACTAAGTTTCGGCGGATATTAACCTTTCACCCACTCCAGACGTCTATTGGAGTTTTTACAGGAAAAGGGGTCTGTGTGAAAAAGCACGACTGAGTTACTCTAGTATCTTGCGTTAGATTATCCCCTTACCAAACGTTGGGCGCCATGTAGTGTAGTTCCTATATTCCCAATAGGCTCTGCGCATTGGAATAACATAAACAGCAGTGTAGACGTAGGACTGAGGTCATCTAGGTCTCTACTGACTGTTAGACTTAATTAGTTTTGCCAGCTAGCTCAGAGGTCACTAGAAACTTTCTCGAATGAACAGGGAGGGGTTAACTTCCCTGATTCAGACAAGTAGGGATTAGCTTCTGACAACCATATAACATGACAACTTTGCTCCCCCAGAATAAGGAGTATATCTCCAGAGTTGTGTGAAAACAATAGACAACTATTTCACTCAGTCAATCGTGCATGCTTAGTTTCACCAGAGTGCAGAGAAATAGAGACAGACGTTTTCAATAAAAGGTGTTATTTTATTGCGCAGTCTTCTTTCTCATGCAAGAGAAATGAATTGCCACAATTGCAATACTTATCATGAAGTAAAGTGCGTACAGTAAAAGGAGTATTATGAAATAACTTTAAAAGCATTGATATGGTTTCTTAGCCATATGATACTTTAAAACGGATAAAATATTTACATACATAAAAACATTGACTAACGAACTCAACTGGTGCTTCTAAGATACACCTACCCCGGTGTACCTGACCTAAGCCTAATACGTTGGAAGGAGTAAGTAAGTTGCAGTTTTAAGTTAAGTTGAGGTTTTGCCAAGAATCTGAATCAAGAATTCTCTTTAAGGTTTTAATCTGCTCCGTACCTTGGTTATAGAATGAAGGAGGTCTTGTATCTCGTTCTCAGGACTCGATATCTCAGTAACCCGCAAGGGTGACTGGAAACACCGGAGCTGGATTTCTTGGCGTGAGAAAAGGCAGCTTTTTTCCCTGTGTGTCAAAGGGAGGGACTGCTTCCTTCGGCTCTTGCATCAGCTGGGCTTCGGATAAGTAGATAGCCGCTCTGCTCCACACCACCGTGTGTTGCTTAAGGCAAACGCTGGTATATTTATACCTGGAAGGTGCTGTGTTTGACTTAAGGTTGGACATAAGACGTCAATAGAAGATGACACTAGGAACTGGCCGTTCTTTTAGTGCTCGCAGGAGTTCTATATCTAAACAAAGACATGGGGAATTCCCAGGTTGCTGGAGGTTTGGTTTGTTGAAAGAACTCGTTGTGCTCTCTAGGAGTCTAAGGAAGTAGCCTTGCCATATTTGGGCTGCATGGGCTATGACTTTATATGTATATGATACTTATGCCTTTATAAGGACATGATTTATTATAACCATATAAGGGCATAAATCTGGAATATTTAATTAGGGTCCTAGATACATTCACAACAAACTAATCCATTCCACCCCACTACCTCCATCTACTCCACCACACCACACTGCACTCTACCCCCCCAAAAACTCCATGCCACTATCTTTTAGCCATGCTGAACAGCAATCACACTGATGTACAACATGGCAAAAAACATTGACAAAGTCAATAGCTCTTGTATAGGTGAGACCTGGTGGCTTTGCCAATGCTTTTTTGTGATGATGCATCAAAAGATTAATGCTGGCAAAAACTGAAAGGGTTTTTTGTGTCTCCACAATCGATGTTTAAAAAAAATGTATTTCTAAAGGAGGTCTTGACTTTAGTGGCATACGTGCAATGTCTGGGACATCAAGCTCTCTAGTATGCAGTTTAGAAATGCAATATTCCAGATACATGACTGCTGGTGCTGAATGTGAAGGTTACTGAATCCAAAGATACTTAGTTTTGATTATCAAGCATTCATTTCTTCTACCACCTGCTTCCTGTTTATTGATCTTAATCCAGCGGATCTAAAGAAATTCAGTCTCATATGCACAAACTCTACACCACAATACTCACCATTATTTATATAATTAACACCAGGCCCATTCTCGAATGAGACATGTATTATGACCTACTGGATCATATGACCTAATTAATCAAATATAGCAAACACTTTAATTAAGTCACATAAATAGGCAATGGATTAACTAATGGTAACTCAAAGAAACGAACAAGACCAGCTTGTCATTTCAAAATCTATTTTATTAATTTTATTTCTAAGCAGAAGCATTTTTCGTGATTTCTCTTTTATTAGCAATTTTTATTTTAGCAAATTAATTCATCATAGGCACAACAGACTTAGCAAGTTCGAACCAACATCAGCATGAGTAAAATGCTCAAACAGTTATTTTATTTATTTCTCCATAACCTATTTCCCTAGCTTAGCTAAAGAAAAACCCTGTAAAGAAAAAGTAAAGTCTCGAAGTCTTACGTGAAAGGGAAATCTGGCAGCGTCTCTGGAGCACAGGAACAAACGAGCGGTGCTCTTAGCAAGGGGGCAATTCTTATAGTATTTTCCTATCTAAAACTAACTAAAAGAATACAAATATTCAAGCAGAACAAGATTCTATTGGACGATGAATGTTTTCTGATGCGGTCATCCGACTCTCACATAGCCAGAGTCACGTTTTTTCAAGAGTGGCATTGTCCATTATTTAATGTCACCAGCAGCTTCCGAGGAAAGTTACATTTGACAAATACCAATATCACTTCCTTCGTCTGCTCAAGCTTTTTCCGCTGCCGAACAAAAAGTGCGGCCTTGACCATGAAGCAATCTGAACCAAATGTCCTAAGCTTCCACACAGCCTTTGTTTGCAAGCCTTTCTCCACGAATTAATGTAGAAAAACATTTTCACATTCCAACGTAGCTGTGCAAGGCCCACTTTGGCTAAGCTTTTCGGACATCCATTTTAGAAGTAGGCCACAGGCCTTTTAGCGTGAGCGTGAGTCTAGTATGCAAGGAAACACAAGACCATAATTAATTCAAGAAATTATAATTATTCGGTTTCCCACCCCCTCTGCTAAAATTAGCCCATTAGCTATGTTACCTAGTTTTGCATCCAAACAAACAAACAGACACAAGAGACAACAATACGTAAACAGAAGCACATTTAAAAGAATGCACATGCTATTTGAAAAACAGCCGCATTAATAAATAACGAAACAAAAGACAAAGTAAATGTATTATTCAAAGCAAAATGACAAACATAAATGATTAAAACCGCATGTTGATGATGGTGTATGCTATTCAAGGTTGAGTCATTAAACGTGCAAATCATGTGACACACATTAGTAAAAATAAAAATCATGAGTTTCATTTGTCACAATCTTTTCTGAAATAAATCTGAAAATCCGCTCCATCAACTCCCTCATCTGGTGATTTAAAAATCACCAAACAAAACCCAAAAATTCTATACTAAATTTTACTTTTAGAAATGACATATAATGATTTCTCTCAGTATTAGTAAGTCTAAACTCATGTTTCATCAGTCTTTCTCTGTCTGGAACTATCATGTTGAGCCCTACGGAACTCATCCATTTCTATCTCCTTCTCCTCGGCTTTTCTGAGTTTATAAATCCTTTTCTTTTCCCTCACATGCTTCTTTCTTTTGTGAATCATGCAACTGATTTTTAACAAGAGTGTCACTATAACAATAACTATAACAGGGTAAAGCACTTTGCCAATGATTGAACTGCCAATGTCAGCAAACCATTCCTTGATTGCCCCAAATCTTTTTGCCAAACGTTCAGGAAAACTCATCTTCCATAGGTTCTATTTCAGTATGAAATTCTGTAATATTCTTAATTAATGATTCAATATTCTGGCTTTTATCTGGGATATATGTACAGCAGTGCTGAACATGCAAAATACCACAGACTCCTCCCTCTTTTGCTAAGAGGATATCTAAGGCAAGCCGGTTTTGCATAACCATGCTTCTGGTAGCAATGAGCTCTGTATTGACCAACTGGAAACCACCTGCAGTATCAGTGGACAATCTGTCAACAATTGTGGAAACTTTTCTGATCTTAATCGCATTCAGAGTAATTCCCACCATAGGAATTATTGCGCCAAAAATATCTCCCATGATTTCTAAAAAAAATTCTCTTTTCAGCCTATTCAGGTGTTTGCCAATTTCGAATGATCCTTCTCCATTTCTGTCAACATGGAAAATTGTAGGAAAGACAAGACCAAGGTAACATGTGCCATACCAATGGTCAGGAAGACTGAAATATGCTTTATTTCCACAAACAAAATAAATCCCTGGGAAAATTGGGTCTTTGCCACCTTTAAATCCCCAACCCCCAATAATTCGACAAGTATCTTCACATTGACTAGCACCAACAAAATAGTTATCATAAAGGGTATTATCTCTTCTAATACAAAGCTTTCCACTAACTGGTTCATCTATATGAATGGCAGCAAATCTATTTTCACCATTAAGTTTCTCATCTTCTATCTGCCAAAACTTTGATTTAGTTTGTTTCAGCATTTCATTCCTCTTATAAATTGCTCTTCTCTACTCAACCTGATCAAGGAAAGATCTTTCTTCATCCCTCATTTTGCAAGTTAAATTATTCTTGAACGCATATTCGTATGTTAATTCGTTTGTAACCAGGAAAAATTCCCTCATCTGCTTGGCAGGCCTAACTTTGTTAAGACTGTTCACAACTTTCAAATTAGCAAAGATCTCATCAAAGTCTGAATAATAGTATTCCAGGTGACCAGTTTGATAGAACAAGCTCGATATAACACTGCATGTTATTGGGGTGGCTTGGACTCCGATGGCGATGGTCGCCTGAGAGCTCGGCTCCGAGACTGAGCCCGCATTTATCCTGAATTCCGAGGGTTTTGGGGCGCCCCGACCCCCACAAATCGAAGATCAAGCTGAGGCCGACTTGGTGAGGCCCCTGAGTGAACCCGAAAATCGACTGTTCTGGTCGAAAAGCGAAGTTGCGGAGGGAGCGGAGCTCAAGATGGCGCCCGGACCTTCTCGATAGACTTGCCGAGACCCTCGGCCCGGAAGAGCCTGCCAGCTCTGCACGTGCCTTCTCCACGTCTCATCTCTCGGAAAGACGACCATCCACCCGTAGACATCCCCGGAAGATTGATAGTCGTTTTTTTTTCGGCGCCGGTTGGTCCCTGGCGGCCGGAGGTCTTGGCCAGAAAAGCGGAGCCACCCGAGACGGTCAGCTGTACTCCGCCGAGATCCTGTATTCACCTGGTCCCAAGGAACTTTATTGGCGACACTACGACATGACCCTGCGGGAGTCCCGGCTGCATTGATGACTGCAATCCGAGGTCTCCCTTGAACCGACGGGCCTACGTCGATTGGCGGTGATTGCCCCCACTTCCCCCTTGGTGGCCTCCGGGGACTCAGCGGTGGTTCATCCCGAGAGATCGGAGTGGTGGCAGGATTCTGCGCCACCGCGTTGGAGACGATCGAAGGCCCACTTCACCGCGGCCGCACACCAGGAGAGCAACAGCCGACGCCCATAATTGGTGGGTCGCCTGCCGAGCTTTATACTGCAGGGCACGTCTGCCATGGGAAAACCAAGAGGACCTAAATGGACCACCCCGGCCGCCTCGGACACGGAGGCGCCGGATAGGGACGATCGAGGTGACCCGGAGAGTTCTGGAGGCCCTCACCTACAGCAACAATTCGATAGGATCCTGGAGGCGATCGCAGATACGCGATCTGCCCTACAACAAGACATCACCCAGGTTGCGACGAGTCTGGGCCTCCTCAGGGCGGACCATGGTAAGCTCTCGGACAGAGTCAAAGAGGTAGAGAGCTCGGTGAAGGTCCTGGAGCCGGCGCAGAAGACTCTGGCTGCTGCGATGAAGGATGCCCTGTTCCGGATCGGTGACTTGGAAAGACGGGCGGAGGACGCTGAAGGGCGTAATAGGAGGAACAATATTTGCGTAGTGGGCCTACCGGAAAAAATCAAGAATGGTGACATGGTGGCCTATCTAGAAGCTTGGCTTCGAACTGTGGTGGCGCCGGAAGGTCTGTCCTCCTTCTATACTCTGGAGCGTGCACACAGAGTACCGGCAAGACCATTTAACAAGGCCGCTCCCCGCGCCCGGTGGTGGCGCGCTTATTGCATTTTCGAGACAGGGATCTGCTCCTCAATGCCGCCAGACATAATGGCCCTTACCAAGTGGAGAACAGCCAAGTGAACATTTTTCCGGACTATACCTATGAGACCCAACGAAAGCGGACCTCCTTCCTAGCGGTCAAACGTAAACTGCGGAGCGAGGGTATACAATACTCTCTCCTCTTTCCTGCGAGACTCCGCATCATCCTTGATGATAAGACCCAATTTTTTGAAACCCCGGAGGACGTCAGCACTTGGCTTGAGCTGTATAGGGCTGGCAAAGATGGCTTCGGATCCTCCTTCCAGGCGACGTCAGAACCCGGACAACAACGGCGATCCAAAAGACTTCGGAGCCGCCGCGGTAAACCGGGCAAGCCCTCGACGGTAGAGACTTTGGCTGAACGGCGAGGAGTATTGGAAATGGTTTCCAACCTATCTGGCTCCCAGGGCGGCCCCATCGTCGAAGAATCGGAACCTGGCGGAGAGGGGGCTCACTCGGACACTGAGGACTCGGAGACTGATAGTGTTAATTTACCAGTGGTTACTCCGGACTCGGCTGAGGGCATGCTGGATGGGCAGGGATGAACTCGGGTGAGCTGATTCCATTTGGGCGGGGGTCTGTCGCGGGAGGTGTGGAGGTTGTAGGAGTTGCTGCTGCTGACCATGAATCACCGATGGGGTTGGGGGTCTTGCTCTGCTTGATACCTGTGATTTGGTGCTCGGTCTAGTCTCGGTAGCCCGAGACTCGGTGGCCCATTGCTGGCGCCCGGCCCACACTCGGCCCTTAAGGCACACCTGCGGTGGCTACCGCAGGATTAGTCGGGGGAAGGGAGTTTACTGAGGGTACAGTTTGGATGGGAACTGGATGGCGCTATTTGGGTCCTATTCTGGGTTGGGTGGGAGGGGGTTTGTTTCAAAGGGAAGTTTGGTTGATGTTGGGGGGGATGGCCGCTATTGGTGTTGAATCGAATATTGAATGTTCCATGTCTGAGCGTTGTTGGGAGTGCCTGGATACGGCAATTTGGGACAATGGCTGAGATCACTAATGTAAAATGCGTCAATTGGAATGTGCGGGGCCTTCACACTATGTCCAGACAGCACAAAATTCACGCTTATCTAGTGCCTAGAGGGGTGCAAATAGCGTTGCTGCAGGAGACACATCTTACTAAGGCGGAAGGGGCGGCGCTACAGCGTAGATGGAGAGGGCAGGTTTACTACACTACATACTCAGCTTATGCGAGAGGGGTGCTGATATGGATAAGGGCTGGGATACCCCTACAGGTTTCCAAATCTGTGGTGGATCCGGAGGGTCGCTACGTGGCTATCTCTGGCACACTGGGGGGTAGGGCACTGAATATTTGTTGCGTTTATGCGCCTAACGTGGACCAGCTCGCCTTCCTATCCGGGTTGTCGGGCTCCTTGGCCCATTTCCTGTCGGGGACCCTCCTGCTGGGAGGAGATTTTAATTCGGTGGTGGATGTCGACATTGATCGTTCACATCCCCCCTTCCGGACTCCCCGGTCCGACGAGTAGCTAAAGGCAGGAAGGAATGGCAGGCTCAATGGGGGCTGACAGATATTTGGCGTGCGCAGCACCCCTATACTAGAGATTATTCATACTTTTCTGGTATGCACGAATTACATGTGAGACTAGATGGGTTTCTGGGGTCGACGGAATTGGTGTCCGCGACTGTGCGATCTGAATATTTGGCTAGGACCATCTCGGATCACAACCCCCTACTAGCGGATTTCAGTTGGTTTCCCGGGGTCCCCAGCGTACCTACTTGGAAACTGCGCCCCGAGATATTAGAGGATATAGTCTTCAGGGCAGACCTAGAAGATAAAATTACTGACTATTTTGCGACCAATGGGGGCACTGCTGGGTCGAGGGCCTCGGAGTGGGACGCTTTCAAGGTGGGGATCAGGGGCTACTGTATATCCAAGAAAGTGGGAATGCGTCGTGTCATCCTTGATGACCTGGCCAACGCGGACCGGATGCTCCGCGAGATGGAGCTTCGCCGCCCCGGCCACCCAGAACTTCAGGAACGTACTGCTGCGGCGAGAGAGGCAGTGGCAGCGGAGGTCGAACGATTGCGCTGTTTTGATTATCAGGCCTATATCACCAGATCGCTCACGGAAGGGGATAAGTCGGGCGCGCTCTTAGCTTGGTTGGCCAATCCCACGTGCCGGACCTCCCCGACGGTGTCCATGCGCACCGCGGAGGGACTTGAGGTGCATACCCAACCGGAGATACTTGATTGCTACTTGCGCTATTATGAACGGCTATACCGTAGTAGACTGACCCGAGATGCTACCCTGATCGATGATTATTTACAATCCTTAGAGATTCCCGCACTGGAACCTGACATAGCGAAGGCCCTGGGCACCGATATAGAACTTGGGGAAATCCGTAGCGCCATAAAGGGGATGGCGAGAAACAAGACCCTGGGCCTTGATGGGCTCCGGTCGAATTCTACTCCACCTACGTAGACCTATTGGCACCCCGACTATTAGTAGTCTACAAGGAAGCGAAAAGCTTGGGACGCCTCCCCGGCTCGATGTGTGAAGCCTTGGTAGTCTCTCTCCTCAAACCTGGTAGGGAGTCCGCTGACCGGGCGTCCTATCGACCGTTATCAATGCTAACGGTCGACTATAAGATTCTAAGCAGCATATTGGCATCGAGGCTGCTAGGACACATGCGTTCCTTGGTGCACGAAGACCAGGCAGGATTTATCCCTAAACGCAATACGACCATGAATATTCGTCGCTTATTTCGTCTGCTAGAGGAACCACACACGGAGGCCCTGTGCCCCTTGGTCCTTTCGGTCGACCTGGAAAAGGCCTTTGACAGCCTGGAATGGGAATATTTGCGCAGAGTACTACTGAGTTTCGGTCTGAGAGAGGGATTTGTCAGATGGACCATGGTACTCTATACCTCGGCGTCGGCGAGGGCGGGCCCGTTGGTCTCTCAACAATACCCAGTGGAACGAGGCACGAGGCAGGGATGCTCGTTATCCCCACTGCTCTTCGCGCTCGCGGTGGAACCACTAGCGTTATCGGTTCGGACCGGAGCTTCTTTCGGCGGACTGCGGACCTTATCTGGCTAGCAATACATCTCTGTATGCCGATGACCTGCTGCTCTTCCTTGAGGACTCGGGTAATGCTCTGGATGGGGCTGCAGAGGCTCTCACAACCTTCGGGGAGATCTCGGGCCTTAGGGTGAATTGGGCCAAGACTTGCCTATTTCCGGTTCGGAAGGGAGAGCCCAGACCCGACACCACTAGAGAGATTAGATGGGAACCTAGCTGCCTCAAGTACCTGGGGGTATAAGTGTACCATGACCACGCCGATCTTCTAGACGGCAATATAGCCCGCTGTATTCGCGCGCTGCAAGGCAGCATGGATTTCTGGGCTACCCTGCCGCTTTCGGTGGCTGGGCGTGTAGCACTGTTGAAAATGGTGGCACTACCCCGGCTGATATATTATTTTAGAGCGCTCCCGATTTGGGTTCCACCGGCCACCTTCTGGCTCTTGAGATCCATGGTGGTGGGGTTCCTCTGGGGGACGGGCTGCCGAAGGGTGGCACTCAGGACCCTGATGAGACCAAAATCGGAGGGCGGCCTAGCGGTGCCGGATTTTGAAAAATACTACTTAGCGGCTCAGTTGCAGACCTTCACCCAGGAGATAGCGAGAGAGTTTCGAGGCCCGGAAGATGGGAGAGGCAGGGGAATGCCCAGACATGTTATTTCCTACGTTGCACTACGCCAGCGCTTAGCTCTGCAAGACCTTACGCTTGAGGAACGGACTATCCGGTTATGCTGGAATCGCGCCCACGCCCGGGGGGAGCTGAACCTCCCATATGCCCCGGAGATTCCATTGGGGATGTTAACGGCCTTGCCGCACGGAGGAGACTGGTTGCGCTTAAGGCATTGGGAGGATGCAGGGTTGCAGTTAGTGAGAGATCTTTATGAAGACTGGGTGTTACTGCCCTTCCAGGAGATTCTGGATCATTTTGACGTTCCCCGAGGCGACTTCCTCCTTCATACAGCTCTAATTAGGGCAATTCAGACGCACTGGAAGAGAGGTATGGAGGAGCCACCAACATCGTCGGTGTGCCAATATGTTATGATGTCCTCGGGGACGGTCAAGGCAGTCACGTGTTAATATAATAGATTAATTATAGAGGATCTGCCCCCGCTAGCCGCACTGCGGAACCGTTGGGAAGCCGACATAGGGAAAGATATACCGGAAACGACGTGGACACAACTAATGCGTCGAGCCTGGAAAGGCACTCGCCACGCCCGGTTTCAATTGGTTCATTTTTATATACTTCACAGGGCCTACCTGACTCCGGCGAAAATCCAACAATACTTCGCCACAGACACGGCGGCTTGTCCCAGATGCAGAGCACCCGCGGCAGACCTCATTCACATGCTGTGGTCCTGCCCAGCGCTGTCCTCCTACTGGCTCCTGATAGGGGACACCCTCAATGGGGTCACTGGGAGAACCTTGACTTTCGACGTGGCGGTGGGGATCCTACATTGGTTCCCTCATACCCCTAAAACCTCAAGTAAATTTATAGACCTAGGGCTCATTCTCGCTAAAAGGGAGATAACCAGGCATTGGAAGGCAAGAGTTGGTCCTACGGGAGCTAAATGGCACAACGAACTCCTGAAGTGGGCCGCAGGGGAGAGCACTTTGCGATACCAGCTGGCGAGGCGACAGCAGAATGAGAGGGCGCTGGAAACAGCATTGGAATGGGAGACATTAGTGCAGGCCCTGCGAGATTACAGTGCTTCCAGCGATTCCGAGAGTGATGACGCAGCACAACCTGAGTCCCGTTAGATGTCCATAACACTGATCTCTACGCAGTTACCTAAGGCTTCTTCCCACAAGCTCTTTTTACACATACAACACACTGATGGCGGGGCTGGGCGGGGGGAGGGGTTGGGCTGAGTGGGTGTTGGCGGGGGTTTGTTCTTTTAGGATGATTTAGAAAAGCAGACGAAGGTCGCTTGTTTATCCGGATCAGCCTCAGCAATATACCGGATCCCCATTTGCGATTTACAAGCAGACGCCACCCGACCCTCGGGTTGTGGGCTGAATGGCTGTGTATTAAGCATGAGCGCAAAATCCAATCCGCTCGCGGATTTTGTGAATTTTTGGTAAATTCGCGATCCGCGAATTTACCGCGAATTCGCAAATCCGCGAGCGGCGGATTCCGGGGGCAAAAGTTGAAGCCTGGCTGGCCTGTCAACTTGTAACTATTTTAGGATGGCGCCGGCAAGCTGCCAGCGCCATCCTAAAATAGTTACTAAGTTAGCTTCAACAGTAAAGCTCTAATAGATAAAATAAAGCAGGTGCTCGCACCTGCTTTATTTTATCTATTAGAGCTTCCTGTTGAAGCTAATTTAGTAAGTATTTTAGGATGGCGCTGGCAGCTTGCCGGCGCCATCCTAAAATAGTTACAACATGCCCTAATCGTGAGCGTCGTCGAGGCAGGTGTGCCTCCTTCACAAATCTACCGTGGAAAATCAGCTGTGATGCTGGATAGAGGCTTTTGCATCCTTGACTTTCACGAGCGCAATACCCGTGCTGTTTCTGTGACCAGGAGCTTATTTCTCTTCATCTGCTGAACTGATCTTTCTCTGACCTTTTATCACATTACACACAAGAAGCATGTGAACTCGCATGGTAGCCCTGCCCGTTTGGCCCCGCCCACACACTCGCAGTTTGCACCGTCTTCCCGCCATTCCCCCACTATGATGGACAGCTCACTCAAGGGACCCCTGCGCCCTTCGGGGCGATTGCATAGTAACACACACATGGTCGCTCGAACTATTGATGCTCAAATTCAGTGACTCATTCATAAGCCCAAAAACAATCGTGAGCGTCGTCGAGGCAGGTGTGCCTTCTTCCCAGCTCTACCGTGGAAAATCAGCTGTGATGCTGGATAGAGGCCTCACAAGAGGCATGTGCACTCGCATGGAAGCCCCGCCCCAAATCCGCGGATCCGCAAAATCCGTGGATTTTGCGGATCCACGATCCGCAAATCCGCAAAATCCGCGGATCGTGGATCCGCAAAATCCGCCCATGCTTACTGTGTATACAAGGTGTTTCCTCACGGGGGGATCGGTTGTTTTTCCTTTCCACTGAAGCTATATCGCTGATCTGTCATGTAACTTTGGCTAATTCCTGCAATAAAAATATATTTAATAAAAAAATAAAATAAATAACACTGCATGTTATTCCATAAGTAAGGGGAAGCATATTGTACTTAAACCCTTCAGAAACAGAAGTAGGAAGCTTAACACATACGTAACAATCCTTAACATCCATGACTCTAACATACTCTGAAAGAAGTCTGGAAAATGAATTAGTAGAAAAAATCTCCAACTGATCTGTCCTGATGGACATCTGGTTTATGCTCAATAATTCTGTTCGTTTTGCCTGCAACATCATGATGAGCTTGTTTTGATTCAGCTTTGCTCGTCATATTTATTCAAAAATGCTCCTTATCCATTCCAAAAGGGAAAATGACTGCTAAAACTAACCAAACTAAAATAATCAAAGTAACACAAATTGAAGACATTTTGCAACATCTTTTAAGAATTGCACACCTAGAATTGGTAAAAGGACCACCCACCCGACCTTTGGTTCCCATGCTTACCACTGTTTTTCTGTTTGGATTGATTTGCTGACAAATCAAACAACGTTGGCAAAGTGCATCTGCAATGACCCTAAATTTTGGATTATACCAAGTCTCCCTGAATTGTCTGATCATTGTGTCTCTTCCTAAATGACCTGGTCCATGGTACATCCGTGCCATGTCAGCAATCATGCAATTAGGCAGAACAGGTCTTCCATCTTTGTAAACCTAAATTCCATCTTCCTCTCGCTGTCTGCAATCCTCCTTGAGCCATGAATTTTTCTCCTCATCCTCAGCCTCATCTTGTAAGTCTTTTACTCCCTGCCATGTTTCTACCACAGATATTAGCATGAGAGAATTCATTACATGTTCATTGTTCCTCTCCCGATTAAGTGAAAGATTGTTCTTTGCACAGTAACGTGCAGTCTCATCTGCAAAAGCATTTCCTTTAGTAATGTAATCCTGACACTTTTTATGTGCACCACATTTAACTACTGCTATTTTTTCTGGTAATTGAATGCCATCAATTAGTCTTTTAATCAATTTCGCATTTCCGATTGGAGTTCCTGCAGAGGTTAAATGACCTCTTTGAGACCAGAGTTGCCCATAATCATGGAAGACGCCATAACCATACTGACTATCGGTCACTATGGTAACTTTTTTCCCTGCAGCTTTCTCACAAGCACGAATTAAAGCAACTAATTCTGCTATTTGTGCTGAACGAATTCCTTCAAGAGTTGAACCTTCAACTATTTCAGAAACTGTGCAGATTGCATATGCTGCTCTCAGAATGCCTTCATCTGTTCTTAAACAAGAGCCATCCACAAAGTAAACAATATCTGACTCTGGTAAAGGTACATCTTTAATGTCCTTCCTGGGTTTGGTGCAGTATTCTAAAACATCCAGACACTCATGTTCCACATCATCATCATCAGGAGTCACATCTGGCAAAAAGTGTAGCTGGATTGAGATTCAGACATCTCGCAATAGATACATTATCTGATCCCAGAATAACTTTCTCATATTTCGTCAAACTATTGCTAGACAGGTGTTGTCTTACTTCTGGTAAGAAGTGTTTCAACTGAATGAGGTACATATACTTTTACAGGAAATCCCATTATGATTACTTCACTTTGCTCAAGACTCACACTTGTTGCAGCCACTGCTTTTAAGCAACCTGGCAAAGCCTTTGCAACAGGATCAAGGACAGCTGAAAAGTAAGCTATAGGTTTTCTCATGTTTCCATGTTTCTGAATTAGAACTGACAAAGCACATCCTTCTCTTTCACTGCAATACAGTTCAAATTCTTTATCATAATCTGGCATACCCAGCGCAGGTGCTTCACAAAGACTCCTCTTTAACTTTTCAAAAGCCTCTAATTCGGTTTTTGTCAAAACAATTGGAACTTTAATGTCCGCTTTTGTTAATCTTTGTAATGGTTATGCAATAACTGAAAACCCACAAATCCATTGGCGACCATAACCGACCATTCCTAGAAACATTCTGATCTGTCTCTGAGTTGTTGGTGGCTGTATTGCTCGAATCATTTTTATTCTCTCAATTGTCACTTGTCTAATTCCTTTTGCAATCCTGTGACCTAGGTATTTAACCTCCTGCTTGCAAAACTGTAGTTTTGCAGGCGACACTTTATGCCCTTCATCTGCCAAACGATTCAGAAGTGTAATGGTGTCAGTCACACAATTTTCTCTTGTTCTTCCTGCGACAAGAAGGTCACCAATATACTGATTAAAAATAGATGGACTCTCAGTATACCCATGAGGGATACGACACCATGCTAATATTCGATCCTGGAACCGAAATGCAAAAAGTTGCTGGCTATCTGGATGTAAAGGAACTGTAAAGAAGGCATTACGCAGGTCAATGACCGTGTACCATTCTGCATCATGAGGAATCTGATATAAAATTACCGCTGGATTTGGTACAACTGGACAGCAAGGAACAACTATCTTATTAATTTTTCTCAGGTCCTGAACTATTCTGTACGTTCCATTTGGCTTTTTAATACCCATAATCGGTGAATTACATGGACTGCTCTCAATTTCTTTTAAAACTCCTTGCTTAATGAATTTTTCAATAACAGGAATTACACCTTCAATTGTTCCAGGTTTCATTTTGTACTGAGGAACATTTGGAAAATCTATCCCCTGCCTTACAGAAATTTTAACTGGGTCTACATGTTTCATTAAACCCATTTCATCACCTGTCAAATCCCAAATTTTTGGATTCACTGTTTCTTTCAGTTCTTCTGGTAAATTGTTTTTATCAAAAGCAGGAAACATTTTGGCTTCTTCATCAACCATTAACAATGTCAATTTGTACAACCCATCTTCTTCTAAGGTTTGAAGCTCAATTCCTTCAGGTGAACAGTACATTTTACAGTTCATCTTACATAACAGATCCCGACCTAATAGATTAACAGGACTGCTGTTACAGACAATAAATCTGTGTTTCTTTGTAATTTCCTATTTCTACATCTACAGGATTTGTCAGATTTGTTTTAAAATGCTGGTTAGCTACACCAACAACCTGGATTGTAACACCCGAGAGAGGAAGATTTTCAATTTCCACTGACCTAACAGTAGAACGGGTAGCACAAGTGTCCACAAGAAAAGTGATATCTTTGTCATTCACCTTACCGTTTACAAATGGACCTGACTGATCTACCTCTAGAGTGGCTCCAAGTACACACTCTTCTTCCCCCCTCAGGCACCGTCATGAGCAATCTTCTGAATCACTGCTCTCGTTTTCCTTTAACCAAAATTGTTGAGAAACATTTGACACATTTTGCGATCTTTTTACCTGTTCAGTTCCGCAGAAACCCGTTTCCGGATTATATCTTTGTGTATTCATGCAATTTGGCAAAGGTGGCTGTGGAATTTGGCTTTGCTGAATCAATTGGTTCTGCTGGTGATTCGCTAACTGTCGCTGTAGCTGTTGCTGCTGACTTATTTCATTTAACTGTCGCTGAAGCTGTTGCTGCTGATTTATCTCACTCTGCATCTGTGGATTTAATGATGAATTCTTTAAATTTCTGGGCGGATTTTTACACTCGCGCTTCCAGTGTCCAATTTCCCCGCAATTAAAACAGGGTAGCTTTTGTTTTAACTCTTCAATGTTCATATTAGATTTTGGCTTATTTGTAAAATTCCCTTTAAACTTGGCAGGATTCTGGTTCTGCTGAAAATTTTTATTTTCCAAAGCTGCTATCTGTTGCTCAGCTACCTTCACTTGCGCCCACATTGCCTTTTCCTTGAGTTTCTTTTGTTTTGCATCTAGCTCATCACTGCAATATTTTGCCTTTCTCAGGATATCATCAACTGAAAGTGCTTGCCAACCTACAATTCCAGTCCTAATCATGTCCCCTATTTCAGGTCTCGGGCCATAAACAAACCTGTAAATGAAGTGGCTCATGTCACTTTCACTTAATTTTTCATAGCCACTGTATTGTTTAAATACCAGGAGCAATCTTTCATAATAAGAATGAACTGATACTTTTGGTTCCTGATTAGTTCTGTCAATTTTAACCCAATCTACTTCTTTTGCAGGAATTTTGTCTTTCAGCCAGACAATTACTTTGTCATAGAAATCCATGACCGTGTCTGAAGGAGCACCTGTTACTCTATGGCGTTGTGGTTCCTCCTTCGGCCAACCCACAGAAATGTTGCATTTTGTCCAAAGATCTGACGGGACAACAATGTCAAAGAAACCATCAAGATCAATCCAGAGAACTTTGGAAACTTTGATAAACCTGTCGATACCACTCCACTGGCTTGTCTCTGAGTCTAGGAAAACTATTCATAAACAATAATATATCGTGTCTTGTCCACGGAACATGAACATAACCTCCACCAACTATTTCTCTCATTGGAAATTCACCAAAAACTTCTACCCTGTCTCTCTTTTCTTCTTCTCTCTTTTTTGTCCATTTAACTCTCCATTTGCTTAAATCACCTAATCTTTTCAAGAACACAATTAATTTTTTTATGTGAGTTATTCTACCTGTAGTATTTAGATTTTCTATGTCCCTTTCAGAAAAATCCACTCTGTAATGCTTTTGTAATTGCTTCTGACGAGTTAAATCTATTTCCAATTCAGCAGCCACCTCTACAAACTGTTGATATTTATTCTTGGTTTTCCATTGAATACTCCTGCAAATAAAAAGCAGTTCATCATCCTGATATTGTTTCAAACGATCAGTATCAATTGTGCCAATAATCAATTCCTCTAAATCTGCTTTTAATTTAGCAACATCAAGCTGTTTTGATTCAAGAATTTGTGTTAACTCTGTTCTATTTACAGAGCCAGAATCTGATTCTGCAACTGATGGTGTGACATTTGACAATCCTTGATTTAAAGTTAAATTTGGCATTGTCTTATCTTTATGAATCTCAGTTAATTCAGAATAAAATTTCTCAGCCACTTTCTGAATTTCTGCATTCAAAGGATTTGTTATTATCGACTGCCTGTTATTATTTTGATCGAAAACTGGTACAACAGGACCAATTGTAACTGGAACTGTCACTGCTTCCATGCCTTTTGTCAATTGTTGAATTAATTCTCCCTCTGCTTTTAGATAATCTGTTGTATTTGGAATATCAGGCAGAGTCTTTTTATCATTCTTCGGGAGATTATTTCTAGAATTAGAATTTTCTCTCAGGGATCTTCTTTTACTCCTTGACCTTTCTCTATCAGGTAGTCTCATAAACCTGGGTGAATCCTCAACTTCCCTAGGTGCAGAAGGAGAAACACCTGAAAAACTTCTTGGAGTAGAATGTGAACAACCTGGTTGATACGGCGGAGGACTGTTTAACATCCTCTAAAACTGCATCAAATTCTTGATCTAATTCACCTTTCTCTTGAGAATTCTTTTTACCTGTTTCTGCAACCATTTCTAATACTGGATATAATCCTTCCTGCATGTCTCCTTTACTCCAACGTCATACTTTATCCTGATTAGTTTCTTTATATAAACTTCTTAGTGTTCCACAATTTTCTCACTCAAGCTCCATCATTTCAATTTCCCATTCAACTAAGGCTTGAAATTGAGTGGGTCTGGGTCTTGGTGAAAGAGCCATCATTTTATCTCTTAAGTTTCTTAGAACTTTAACATTAAATGACCCATCTTCCGGCCAGGCTAAAACACCATCTCCCCTAGTATAGTGCGACCAATTTTCAAACCAGAGAACGGTATGATATCCATATTCTCCTTCCATATATGCTGCGGGTGTTTTATACTTATGAAGCAATTTTCCACCACGCGCTTTAATTTTCTTGTCCGGATTAAATAAATGTTTAATTTTCTGAAACCATGAAGGCTTTTTCTCTTCTTTATACCAATAACTCATGTTTTAAAATAAAATCGTAAAGCTTAGAAAAGATCGTAAATATTTTTTCTGTTCCGCTGTTCTAACCAATCCGTGCGCGAAACTCACCAACAAGCCAATCAGGTTAAGCTACGTCACCACCTTGCTCAACCAATGAGAAACCAGTTTTCAAAAATGACCAATCGGCTAACAGCTCGACTTGATCACGTGAACCAATCAGTGCGCTTGCTGTGACGTATGTTAACCAATCACAGCACAAACCTTGTGACGTACACTGCCGCTGCAGCGAAGCTGCGCGTGTCAGTGTCACTCCGTAAACTCACCCCTCCCTTACAAAATATTTTCACAGCGCCATTTTAAACAATTATTTTTGAAGAATTTTAGTTAATAACTACATAAAACAAACCATTTGTCCGATACGCTAACAAAGTGATAGTTTTATCAAACATTCAAGAAATTTCACTTGCATGAAATAGACGACGCTATTTTCATAAAAACAATTTTTCAGCTTTCATACAAAGAGAAACCTATCCATACATACATGAATTCTTCAGTAGGACTTTAACCAACTAATAGAATTCCTGTTACGCCAGTAAGAATAGACAAAGCTATCTCACCCTTCACACAAGTTCGGAAAAAATCCTACTATTTTCACAGTGAGTTTTAAAACGGGCTCCAAGTCCCTATACTCAAAGTTACGATTTCATAGTCAATCCTCACTATTCATGCAAACTGTCCTACCTAAATCCCTAAAACTTGTGTTGTACGACCACAACACTTAGTGATATTTCTGTACCACTATTTTGAAACGGAACAAATGAACTGTGTAACTTCACCTGTCACACTACTCTGCCGGCACATAGGCTTTTCACACTACTGGAAAAACCTAATAACAAACATATAACATCTAGACAAAACTTAACATGTGTTAAACATGTATGTTACCATAGTAACCATCCTCTGCTACCAGGAATTTAATCCAGCGGATCTAAAGAAATTCAGTCTCATATGCACAAACTCTACACCACAATACTCACCATTATTTATATAATTAACACCAGGCCCATTCTCGAATGAGACATGTATTATGACCTACTGGATCAAATGACCTAATTAATCAAATATAGCAAACACTTTAAGTCACATAAATAGGCAATGGATTAACTAATGGTAACTCAAAGAAACAAACAAGACCAGCTTGTCATTTCAAAATCTATTTTATTAATTTTATTTCTAAGCAGAAGCATTTTTCGTGATTTCTCTTTTATTAGCAATTTTTATTTTAGCAAATTAATTCATCATAGGCCCAACAGACTTAGCAAGTTCGAACCAACATCAGCATGAGTAAAATGATCAAACAGTTATTTTATTTATTTCTCCATAACCTATTTCCCTATTTCCCTAGCTTAGCTAAAGAAAAACCCTGTAAAGAAAAAGTCTCTAAGTCTTAAGTGAAAGGGAAATCTGGCAGCGTCTCTGGAGCACAGGAACGAACGAGCGGTGCTCTTAGCAAGGGGGCAATTCTTATAGTATTTTCCTATCTAAAACTAACTAAAAGAATACAAATATTCAAGCAGAACAAGATTCTATTGGACGATGAATGTTTTCTGATGCGGTCATCCGACTCTCACATAGCCAGAGTCACATTTTTTCAAGAGTGGCATTGTCCATTATTTGATGTCACCAGCAGCTTCCGAGGAAAGTTACATTTGACAAATACCAATATCACTTCCTTCGTCCGCTCAAGCTTTATCCGCTGCCGAACGACAAATGCGGCCTTGACCATGAAGCAATCTGAACCAAATGTCCTAAGCTTCCACAAGGCCTTTGTTTGCAAGTCTTTCTCCAAGAATTAATGTAGAAAAACATTTTCACATTCCAACGTAGCTGTGCAAGGCCCACTTTGGCTAAGCTTTTCTGACATCCATTTTAGAAGTAGGCCACCTGCCTTTTAGCGTGAGCGTGAGTCTAGTATGCAAGGAAACACAAGACAATAATTAATTCAAGAAATGATAATTATTCTGTTACCCACCCCCTCTGCTAAAATTAACCCATTAGCTATGTTACCTAGTTTTGCATACAAACAAATACACAAACACAGACACAAGAGACGACAATACGTAAACAGAAGCACATTTAAAAGAATGCACATGCTATTATTTTAAAAACAGCCGCAGTTAATAAATAACGAAACAAAAGACAAAGTAAATGTATTATTCAAAGCAAAATGACAAACATGCCGAGCACAAATGATTAAACCCGCATGTTGGTGATGGTGTATGCTATTCTAGGTTGAGTCAGTAAACGTGCAAATCATGCGACACACATTAGTAAAAATAAAAATCATGAGTTTCATTTGTCACAAACTTTTCAGAAATAAATTTGAAAATCCGCTCCATCACTCTCCTGCAGGTTTAAAAAACAAACAAAATATTTTCTCTCTTACTATAATTCTGATGGAAAATAAGTCCTTATTCCCAGAAAATGATCTTCCACTATCAGCACTGGTTAACCCATAACAATTTGCAGACCTGTTTAGAATCAAACCATCACATGCATAATATCAATGACCATTCACAGCAGCTGACTTGCATAACCAATGTCTTTCTTGCTTGGGAACGCTACTTTTGAACATGCCTGCATTCTTTGCTGCCACATGCACAGTTAAGGGTTCACCTAACACACAAAATTTAAAAAAAAATAATTCAACAGGACCGGAAACAGCCACTAAAGCGCAGCCGTTTCCACGCTGTACTTAACCACGCATGCTTTACAACGCATGCGTGTTTACCACGTAAGCCTTTACCACGCATTTCTTTACTACGAAATACGTAGTAAAGGAATGTGTGGTAAAGGTAGAATTTAAAAAAGGGGGCTGGGGGGGCTTGGCCACCTCCCAAAAAAAAGTTTGAAAAAAAAAGAAATCTTACCATAAAGACGATGATTTGTGCCTTTCGTCAATTCCTGAAATAAGCCAGCCTCCCTAACGACGTAATAACGTACGTGCGTCCATGTACTGCCTTTACAGAAAAATAGAAAAGGGACCACATAACATTGAAGGAGTAGTCCGTCTATGACAAACTGTGTATTTTTTTTTATTATACTAACTTTAAATGATTATAGGGAACATATAAGGAATTGGGGCAGGGATTGAAAAAAGCATTTACAATGAAAATGCCATTATCATGCATAGTTATACAAAGAAAATCATTGTATAAATGTGTGGTAAAGGCATTTTCGTTGTAAAGCATATTCATGGTAGTGGCATTCGCGTCGTAATGCATGCGTGGAAAAGGCATGCTTTGCAACGGAATGTGTAGTAACATCATACAACCTAACAGGACAGAGTCAAGCAAGGAGCTTACGATCCCTGCCTCTTGGTTCTATGTGACCATCTTGGCAGTGACTTAGGGTAGCAAGTCAGCCTACAAAGGGACTGTTATGGAAATACTTTTGCACCCTCCCAGGAGCAATGAAAGAAGCACAAAATACAGAAGTTTTCACAGGAACAAATTAAATGTATTTGTATCCATGCACACTTGCTGGCCAGCAATGAAACCGTGCACACACTAGTGGTCTTAGCCTGCTTCCCTGTGTGGCTTGTTTCTGGGCCATGTATACACTTAGTAATGCAAATTTAGCAGAACTAAATGGGACATGGTGCTATTATTGTGAACCGAGATGAAAGATCGGTACCATGCCAATTATAGTGTAAGCAGAAATGAACATCCAGATGAGCACGCTATTGTGGTAGTCAAAAAATAAAGTGACCTGTAAGTTGGTTCTGAGCAGCAGTTGAAGCGTCTCCAGGCATGGTCAGGTGTGGATTTAGTGCTTACATATGAATATATATATATTTTCCCCAACAATCATCCCTTTAGGGAAGTCCTATCCTACATCGGTGTAAAAACAAAAATATATGTGAAAGAAACCTACTTACTTCTCTTTGGATGGCATTACAGTGCTTAGATGAAATGCATATATTGTCACAGATACATACTGAGAATCATTATTGAAACAGACAAAGTAATATACTAGTATTCAATGCATATTACTGTTGCATTGTGATATCAGCCAGTGGTCGTAATACAGCAGCATATGCTTACGTTTCTAACAAATATTGTTTGCACTATGCAGTGCATATTGCTAATGTCCCTTAATCACTCAGTTACAGGGCACTTTCTGTATGTGTCCGTGTAAAGGCACGCAGCGTGCAGTAATCTGCTTCTCCTGGTCCGCACTCTTGTTCAGGGCTGGGTTCACGAATGTGCCCTGCATTGTCTCTCAGTCTATTTTTCTGCAGGTGCAGACCATCCTCTTTCTAGGAGAATGTTTGCTTCATTCAACAGTGGCCGTTGGTGTCCCCGTCCCTGTGACACTTTATGGTGCACAGTCTAACTATTGAATCCTAAATATCGTCCTACACTAATATCGAGTTGGTAATATCAAAGGGACAGAATATCGAGGTCTAGAATATCTATGGACAGAATATCGACCCTAAGGTAAGTAATATCAAAAAATTTTATATCGATGTAAGTAATATCTAAGTTAGTAATATCGATATCAAATATATCGATGTTACTAGTTTTGATGTTACTAATATCGATATTTATATTATGTATTTAATATGTATGTTATGTTTTTTGTTAAGTATTCTACTGGTTTTAAATTATATGTATACTATTTTAATATGTTAATGTTTTTATAGTCAATTTTGTGTTCTAGTACCAAGCGGGTTGTGGGTTTATAGGGGAATAGGGTGGGAAGTAATTTAATTATATTAAATTATTAATTTTTAGGAATTATAAATTAATTTAAATTATTTTGCGTTTAAATTCTGTAGCCGGTTGTGGGTTTATAAGAGAATTGGGTGGGAGGTAATTTAATTATAATTAAGTAATGATTTATTTTTATTTATTAGTATTTATAATTATATTGATAATTGGTCATTTTTTTAATTGGTAATTTTTTTTAATTTGGTAATTGTTTTTTATTAATTGGTAATTAACTTATTAATTGATTAAATGAATATTTTATTATTGGAGAGTGCATTTATAGGGGAAGTGTTGGAAGTAATTGAAATCTAAGTAATTAAATGTATTGGGTATTGATAATTAATTTGAGATTAATCATTAATGGGTAAACATTTTACATTATAATGTTTTGGTTATGAAAATTAATTTATTGATTAATCATTAATTGGTAATTAAATATTGTTCAATATTTGATATTTTGAATTAGTTTATTAGAAAGTAATTAATTGGTAATTGTTTAATAAATAGTATTTTCTGGTATAAAATATTATTTAATTGTTCAATGTTTTTAAGAGATTACTTTTTAATGTTATGAAATCTTTTATTATTTAACATTTGGTAATAGTTATTTGATATTTATTGGTATTTATTATTAATGTATTAATTAATTATTGCTAATTATGTTTTTAATAATTATTAATGGGTATTAAATAATTTAGTGATTTAAAAATTAAATAATTTAATTTAAATAAAAAATTATTTATAAGTATGCTATATTTAACTTCCATGCTAGCCAATACTTTCCGTACTGTTGCACACTATGGAGTTGGAATAGTAATTTTTACCCTACGCTATCCAACATTTTCCCTACTGTTGCACTCTTTGGAGTGGAATAGTAATTTTAAGCCCTAAGCTATCCAATAATTTCCTTACTGTTTTTTTTTAGGAGTTGGAATAGTAGTTTTATTCCCTCCGCTATTTAATATTTTTTGTATTTTAGCTAATGTAGTAAATAATTAATTTTAAAAATATTCAAAGTAAATTTACATTTATTACACAATTATTTAATTTTTATTTGTTGTTTTGTGTATAGATGTATTTGTAATTTATAATTTTTAAAAAATTGTTGAAATAATTATTAAAACTGATTAAGTGTATAGATGTATGTTTAATTAATGTTGTATTAATTTTAAACATTATTAAATATTTTTTTTTTTAATTCTTTTTATTTGCAAAATACAGTGAACAAAGATGGTCAGTAAATTTTTGCACATTAGTCATTATAACACCAGTAACATACATTGACAGTGTGGAATATAGTTACAATTGCATTAGCTTTCGGAGTATAACATGTTCAGTCTATAGTCTCTATGCCAGAACGGTGGGATTGTGGAGGCTCACAGATGTTACCTCTGTAGTCGTTCCAACTTGACCATACCTCCCCCCACTTTCGAGGGCACCCTCGCGCCGTATACACAGTCTTTTCCTGCAGCATACACCAATCCATGTCTTTTTGCCATTCGGCTAGTTTCGGCGGGGCGGATGCACCCCAAAGGCGGGCGATGTTTTTTTTTGCCACCATTTGCCCAAGTGTGATCCAGATTTTCCCTTTCGTAGGCAAGTCTGTGGGTTCCCAGATGTTCAAAAGGCATCTCTTAGCCTCTGGGCGTATGTTTACCCCCCATACTTCTTGCATGCAATGCACCACACGCATGCAATGCACCACACGCCTCCAGTACCTCCGCACAAATGGGCAGTCCCACAGTATATGGAAGAAAGAGCCCGTCTCACCGCAGCCCCGCCTGCAGAGCCCCTCCCCCCTCTTCCCATCGCCTGTAGTCTAGTGCAGGAGATGTATATGCAGTATTTTAAGTTGTATGAGCCTAAGTCTAGCCGAAATCGCCACCTCCTTAGGGGATGCCAGCGCACTCACCCATTCTTCATCATCGATCTCAAGCCCATCGGCCACCCACTTCTCTTTAAGGACCATGAGTGGATCAGGAGGATTATTTATCAGTTTTTTATATGTGAGGGAGATGGCATGTTCTGGCATGTGCCCGTCGAGCAGCCTGTCCTCAAGTGGGGAGGCCTGTGGGGGCATGGTCCCCGGCGGTATGTTTGATTGGAGGGAGTGTCTAATCTGCATATATCTGAAATATTCAGTGTGTGCTAGGTCGTATGTTTCTTGTAAGTGAAGGATCTAACCCCTTTGTAGCCCCACAGGTCTTTGACTTGTGAGATACCAAAAAGGTCCCAGCTATGGAACCCCTTTGTGTATCCCAAGTTGCACAGTTTCTCGGACGCCCATAGTGGAGTGGCCATGGTCAGAATATTGGACCAACCTAGCTTACGATGCGCCATATGCCATATTTGTACAGAGTGTTTCGTCAGTCCCGTGAGCTGATGGTTACGAGGTCTAGAATAGAGCGCGGCTTCATAATTCCCCCTGGGAGTAACCATCTGTCCATCCCATAACCTGGGTCGTTACCATCTCTATACGTCCCTTGTTTGATCGCAGACAGGTGAGCGGCCCAGTAGTACTTGCGGATATCTGGGAGGGCTTTACCTCCATCGTACCATCCCAGTGTGTGTTTGTGCAGCGCTATTCTAGGTGTACCTGACCAGAGGAGGACCCGCTGCGCCGCTTCTATTGCTACAAAATAGGAATTTGGTACCAGATCCGGATAGTTTTGGAGGGCGTAGAGAAGCCTAGGAAGTGCCATCATTTTGAAGAGGGCTGCACGGCCCAGCAGGGATAGTGGAAGTTTCTGCCAAGTGTTAGTCACGTTGGAGCCGTCGCAGGGGCGGTAGTAGATTCTTTTTGTTCAGAATAGTCTTGTCTATGGAGACCAAAACTCCCAGGTATTTGAATCCGTCCTCCGCAACGGTGTGTGGGCAGTCACTGGGAAGCCTGGGGGGGCTGCCATGGAGGACATAAAGAAGAGACTTGCTCCAATTGATGCGGAACCCCAAATTCTTCCAGAAACTAGTGAATATATCCATTGCTGCCAACAATAGACCTCCGTGGTTTGGATAAGTAGAGGAGGATATCATCAGCGGATAAGGAGATCTTGTCCTCCCATCCATCCGCCCATTGTATCCCTTTGAGGTATACGTCCTGCCTGATCCACGCCGCAAGTGGCTCAAGGGAGAGCGCAAATAAGAGGGGTGAGAGCGGGCAGCCTTGTCTGGTTCCCCTCTCCAGGACAAAAACCTCGGAGACCTTGTTGTTAACTACCACCTGGGCCAGGGGCTCAGAGTAGAGATGACGGACCCATGCTGTAAAGTGTGGGCCGAAACCCAGTTTACGGAGCACCGCTATCATGTAGGGCCATTCTAAGGTGTCAAATGCCATGGTGGCGTCAAGCGAAATCACCACCGCATCTTCTTGCATTGTGTGGCACCTCCCCAGTACACCACTCAGGCGGCGAATGTTAAGCGCAGTGTTGCGATGGGGCTTGAAGCCTGACTGGTCCGGGTGGACCAAAGTGTGTAGGACGGATTGAAGCCTGTTGGAGAGCGTTTTTGCCAAGATTTCCGGTTCTGCATTAAGCAGGGAAATGGGTCTGTATGAGGAACATGACTCCCTCGGTTTCCCTTCTTTTGGTATAGCCACGATAGTGGCTAGGCGTTGATCTCGCGGCAATATTCCTGCCGCTTTGCTCTCTTCAAACATGTGTTTAAGGTGTAAACTAAGGGCGTCCGGTTTTAGCTTGTAAAGCTCAATTGGGAGACCGTTAGGTCCAAGAGCTTTGCCTGGGCGAAGGTCTTTTATCGCACGCTCCAGTTCGGCTGTGGCGAGTGGAGCCTCTAGGGCATCCTGGTCTACATCTGACAGGCATGGCATACGAATATCTGTCAGCAGGGCAACAGAGTCCTCCTCCGGACGGTCCGAACCCTTGCTATAAACCAGCCGGAAATGCCTTGCAAATTCTGCGGTGATCTCCCGGGGTTCCGTAACCACGGCCCCTGAAGCTGTTTGTATTTCTGGTACCACTTTATTTGTCTGCTGTTTTTTATCAAGCCAGGCTATAAGTTTGCCAGCTTTGTCGCCTTGGTCGTAGATCCTACCCGCCTTGTGTCGACCACAGTCTGGGCAGCCTGCGTAACCAGCTCCCTATATTCCGCAGTTTTAAGTTGCAGCCGATGTTGCACCTCTGACTCCCAATCAGCGCATGCAGCCTCCTCCAGCGCCCTTAGGTCCGATTCAGTGGAGTTAATCTGTGCCTCCCTTTCCTTACGGCGGCCTGAAATGGCCGAAAGGGCCTCTCCCCTGAGCACAGTTTTAAAAGCTTCCCACAGAGTTACAGAGGAGCTCACCGATCCGACATTTTGTTAGAAATATTGAGTTATGGAGCGGGACAGATTTTTCCTAATATCCTAATTTTTTAGATACCAGGCGTTTATTGGCAGAACACAGCCCTCCCGGCTATTCCCTATTGTGATGTGTGTCCAGACTGGTGAGTGGTCGGAGATACCACGTGCTAGGTGTGAGGCCTCCTGTATGATCGTGTCCTGCTGTAGTGGAGTCAATATATAATCCAGGCGGGAGAATGAATGATGTGGGTCGGAGTAGAAGGTGAAGTGCCTGTCAGTGGGGTGCATCAGTCGCCACACGTCTGTGAGCCCGAAGGCACGGAAGTAATGGGCGGTTGGGTCCGCTTCCCCACACCAGTGACGCCACACATAACCCCCGTGCATGCATTATACATTACTGTTCGACGAGGCGTGGTTCCGCAGTCTGAATCCTCATCATGCTGCTGTGTCTTGGAGCGGGTCCCAGCGGGGACTGCTCGACCTGGAACGCCATGACCTTTGGCTCTGCTCGTCTACCGCTGATCTCCCTGCCGCAGATCCGGGCAGGGGGCCCTGGTCTCTCTCCAGTTGTCTCGATCGTGCCTCACTTGTTCCTCCGGTGCCGCCGTGTCGAGTCACTCCTGGACCGCCGCCGGCGAGGTGAAGAAGTGGGACTTGCCCCCTGCAATGATCTTCAGTTTCGCTGGGAAGAACATCATATATTTGATGCCCCGTTCTCGGAGTGCCGCCTTTACTCCCATGAAGGAGCGTCGTTCTTGCTGGACTTGCAGCGTGAAATCAGGAAAGAATCGGACGGTGCCCCTTCGTATTGCAGGTCTCCCTTTTGTCTGGCCACCTGGAGGATGGCATCACGATCCCGATAGTTCAATATTTTGGCAATTATTGTTCGTGGCGGAGCAGGGCTCGGTGAGCATGCTCGATGGTAAAGATCTTGGGGAGTCTCTTTGGCTTCAAGTGGCGGAGAATTAAGTCCTCAAGAAATAACTCCATACTTTGCCCCTCTGTTCCTTCCGGCACACCAACTACGCGGATATTACTCCGTCGGGCCCTCCCTTCCTGGTCTTCGAGCCTAAGAGCCATTTGGCGGTGCTGGTGGACGAGCTCGTTTACCCGCCCCTCGAGCTGTTTTTCTGAGGCCTGTAGTGCCTTGATGTCCGTCTCGTTAGTTCTAGACCTCTCCGTGGTCCTGCCAAGGTCCGTGCCTAGCAGGTTAACCTCAATGGAGATCTTGTCCATTTATGTCTCGATTAGTGCCTAGCGTCTGTATCTCGGCCATTATGGAGGTCAAGGAGGGCTCCGTTTGGTCTGTGGTGTCTCCCACCTTCGCTCCAGACTGCGTCGGACCAGTTGGCACTGCATATTTATCTAGTTTTAGTTTGCGTTGTTGTTCCCACCTTGGGCCGCATGTTGGATATCTGCTCCTTCACCACCAAGGTCTATGCAACCAGCCCAGGTGAAAACAGTCGCTATTCTTGCCCTGTTCCCACTCCTTCACTTGGGCAGTGTGGTAAATCTGCGTGGTAGGCCGGATCTGTCGCTGCGCGTGGTTTCGCAGTGCGCCACACTAGGCCCCAGCCAGCAGCCAAGGGCGCCCCCTTTTTTCAAAGATCAGTTCAGCCCGCCATATATGGCCACAGGACCAGGGCTTCTCTCGTCTCGGGTGGAAGGCTTCAGGCGCATCAGCGCGCTCGCCCCGAGTGTAGGTCTTCCTGTCTCCTGTGCGTCACCACCACCAGGCCTAAGGCTCAGCCGTCAGGCCCACTGCCCGGGGTCTCTGCTCAACCAGTCTATGGCACCACGGGCCGCCGCTCAGGCCGCCACGCCACCAACCTCGTATGTGCCACCAAACACTGGTCCTTGGGACCCTCCCCTGTGTCTGGTGTGTCCGCGTGGCAAAGCGTCGCAGGTAGCGCCCCTCCGTCTGCAGGCCGGCCGCACCCACGGGCCGGCAGCAGTGTCAGCCGAGGCCCATGCGGCACCCCCTCTTGTGCCCCTCCTCCAGAATGTCTGTCGGACCTCGCAAGGTCACAGGTGGCAGCGCGGCTCTGCGCCTATGCGGGCCCAGCCGCCGGAGATCGGGCCCGCTCCGGCCCAGTGCAGGGTATAGGCCGCAAGCCGGGGCCTCTATTTGTATCTCTCCCGGTCCTCAGGCTCCAAGCCGCAATCCTGGGCCAGCCGCAGCGCAGTCTATCGCGGCGATACGTCCCCGCTGGGTGCTCGGACTTCGATCAAAGCGCGGATCAGTAGCGCTTCACATAAGGGAGTTGGCGCTTCGATAAGAGTGCGCTCCAACCAGGATTTGATGCCGGATATCTTGGGGACAACAGCGGTCCTGGTTCCTAGGCGGCCATCTTCATCGGCGCCTGGCCACACCCCCCTATTATTAAATATTTTTAACTATGTGTATTTTATTTAAAAGTATTTAGTTTATTTTACATAATTTTTTTAACAAAAACAATATTTTTAATGATATTTTTAATAGTATTTTTAATAACTGTATTTTTATATTTAGGCTTTCCTGTTTTCAGTGTCTATTTTTGGTAAACCCTAAAAAAAACAGTGGTTATCAGTGGTTACACATTTTTGTGCCATTAAGAACAACAGAAACAGTGTTTTTCCTGGGGTTTATGGAATTTTAATTTCATTTTAATTATTGCTTACTTTCTGCACTGATAGTGCATGTGTATAGATAGCGTGTGCACATGCTATATGAGGTCCAAATAAATGTTTACTGCACCAGATAGGACTACAAAGTCAATAGCATTCTTCATTAACGATTTTGACAGACCATCATACAACTTTTTCACATACGTAGCTGAATTACCGCAAATACAAACAATATCACTCCAATCTTTATTGAACTTGGTTGGAACTTTTTTCAACAGCATTCCAAGTGACACTACGTTCCATGTTTGTCTAACGTCTGGTGTCATGTTTTCACCATTATCTCAGATGCTTGGTGACAACATTCTTTTCAAATATACCTGTCACTACATCTTGCATTGAATGTTTAAAGCTTGAGGTGTTTGGCAATTCACTCTACAATCAATACTGACTCACTAGCAAAGAAGGATGATGTATCAAAGGATTTCACCCATTCCTTGTCTGTGGATAATGTGACGGTACATATTAGGAAACATTCTTATGAAACCAGCCATTTTACCCATCAGTGAAATCAAATGTAGCAAAAATATCAAATATGATTTTGAAATTTCCAGATTCTCTACAGTTTATAAAATAACTAAATAAGACCTAAAACATGCCTCTGAACACTGGATCTTTAGACCAAAGACCACAAACATGAAAAAAGAAGGAAGACGAGACAATGTTTTAGTGACATCAGTAAACAACAAAACTCAAGCAGAATAATGTATTGGCTCCTTCAGGAAGAAATAAAAAGGTCTTTCACTCACCTTTTCCTTTCTTTGAATGGCACTTTGTTTGTGATTGCAATGGTGTTTTTTCAGTGTTTATATGTTTACACCGGTGATGGCTATTTTCCTTTCAGTGGGGTTTTATCAGTTATTATAGGTTTAAACCTAAAACCAGATAGCCTATTTATATTCAATATTTTTGTACTTACCATATTGTAGATAGGATGTCTATTTTTGACATCGATATTGTTGCTCCGATATTTGTGTAGGTCATTTTTTTTCGTTTTTTTTTACCTTCGATATTTTGTCAGTGATTCACACTTTATGATGGGCCCTCAGCGTGGCTATTAGGAATGGTCTGGTCTGTCGTCCTTGTCTGGTGTCAGCAGCTCCTCAGGTGACAAATGTTCATCAATTCTCCACCCCCCCCCCCCCCATGCTTGTTATGCCTGGGGAGCCCCAAACCTGTGTATGCTATCTTTAATCGAGCTTTGTGCAGTTAATGCTGCATCATTTTTCTTTGTTGGAAACTCCTGCACTTTTTTGAAAACTTAGCCACCCACACCTGTGACTGTCTATCCATTCACTGTGGAGCAAAATTAATCTGTGCCTTCATCCCCTTTTGTGCAATAATCAGTGGGTCCCTGCACAAGCCTTGTAAGGTGAAGGAACCATCCTGCATGGGGCCACAGGCCACTCATTGTCATTCACCTCGCATCAATCCACACTTTCTTCTCTTGTGGTGTTGCAGACCATTGTGCTTCCTTCACATCAGCTACCAACATTGGTCTTCGAATGAGCTGAATTCTTTTATTTATTAAAAGCACCATCTGGATTGGCTGCAACATGCTCTCTGCAGTGTCAGCCACGGCATTACCTCTGGCTAATTAGCTCCTGTGTGGGCTTCGCATTTTATTACTGCTTTCCTGTTGGATAGTTGTATTGCTTTAAAAAAGTTTTTCACTAAAGGGCCATTTTGAATGGGGGAACCATCAGTGTACTATCTGTCTGCCTTTTCTGATGGTGTCCGCTGTAAATCTGGTCTTGGTGTGGTGCAAGTTTCTACAGTGTCAGCACAGTCCTGCATAGGGTCTTATCAGAATAACCTATTGCAGGTAATACTATTGCCAAAATTAACAAATGGGCACTTATTATTTACCTTAGTTAGACAACAAGGTGACCTCCTAACCTGTGCGCCTACTAGCAGAAAAGTTACTGTAAATGGGAACTAATTACTGAATGTGTAATAAAATTATAGTCCAAGACAATGGGAGGCATCCTCTCTACCATCACGGCTGCCGACGCTTAGCCAATGCTGAATGCAAAGCCACATAGTATCTATCCCACAGGATTTTTTTTTTAGATGTCAGCACACCATTTTCAACCGCATCATTTGCAATGCTGTTTTCCTGTGACACAGATTGAAGGGCAATTTGTAGTCTAGCAGTTCCCATGCTGGTGCAGTACTCTTTTCAATTTCTTGACAGTTTAGAAGTTCTTTAGTCTATAGAATGTTTTTGGGTGTGTCTTTTAGTTTACAATGTCTCAAGATAGCATCTGTATTCAGGTAACCACTCATGCCAGTAGTGCATCCCCCAGAAAGGACATCATTTCTTTCTTGGTGGGCAGGGGCTGCATGCCCTAAATCATTTTTTTTGGGTCAGGTGACATGCGTCTTGTACCTTGGATATCACATGACCCAGTTAAGTTGTAGTGTAGTTCCTATATTCCCAATAGGCTCTGCGCATTGGAATAACATAAACGATAGTTTAGATGTAGGACTTACGACTAGGTCTCTATTGAATATGGTAGACTTAATTATGAATGCCAGCTAGCTCAGAGGTCACTAGAAACTTTCTCGAATTCACAAGAAGGGATTCGTTTCTGACAACCGCATAAACATGACAACTTTGCTCCCCCAAGAATAAGGAGTATATCTCCAGAGTTGCGGAAACAATAGATGGCTATTTCACTCAGTCTATCGTGCATGCTTAGTTTCACCAGAAGCGCAGAGAAACAGAGACTGGCATTTTCAATAAAAGAGGTTATTTATTGAGCAGTCTTCTTTCTCATGCAGGAGAAGTGAATTGCTACAATCACAATACTTGTCATAAAGTAAAGTGCGTACAGTAATAAGAGTATTATAAAATAATACTGTAAAAGCATGGTATGGTTTCTAAGCCATACGGTACTTAAAATGGATAAAATGCATACAATGATAAAATAATAACTAAACGTACTCAACTGGTGCTTCTCAGATACGCCTACCCCGGCGTACCTAACCTAAGCCTAGTACTTGGGAAGAAGTACGGGAGAAGTAGTTTAAAGTTAAATAGTTTCTGCCAAGAATCTAAACCAAGAATTCTCTAAGGGTCTAATCAGCTCCATACTTTGTTTAGAATGTAGGAGGTCTTGTATCTCTCTCTCAGGACTCAATCTCCCAGCAACCCGCAAGGGTAGCAGGGAAATACTGGAGCTGGATTTCTCGGAAAGAGAAAGACAGCGTCTCTCTAAGTGCGTCAGCGGGAGGGTCGGCTTCCTTCGGCACTTGCTACAGCAGGGCGTCGGGCAAGTAGATAGCCGATCTGCTCCAAACCACCGTGTGTTTTGCTAAGGCAGGTGCTGGTATATTTATACCTGGAAGGTGCCGAGTTTGACGTAAGGTTGGACATAAGACGTCACTTAGAACTCTCAGTTCTTTCAGGACTCCAGGAGTTCTAGGACAAATCAATACAGAAGCAGGGGGATGTCCCGGGCTGCTGGAGGCTTGATTTCTCTAAGAACACGTTGCGCTTTCTAGGAGCCTATGGGAGTAGCCTTGCTGTATTTGGACTGCATTGGCTATGTCTTAATATGGGTATGATTCTTATGCCTATATAAGGACATGATTTGATATAACCACATAAGGGCATACATCGGGAATATTAAACTAGAGTCCTAGATTAGTCCACAACAAAGTCACTTCTTTTTTTGGCAGTGTTGAAATTTTTACTACGTCTTTGGTTTTCTTTCTCTCTTGGAGTTTCAGCAGAGCTACAGTCTTTTTTTTTTTTTTTTTTTTACAGGCCTCAAGTGATGAAGATGCCACAAGGAGGTCAACAGCGTACTGCATAACAATGGTACCACCTTCCAGACATAGGTGTTTGAAGTCTCTCTTTAGTGCATGCACACGGACCTTGGGAATCAGTATAGGAAGTGTAATGGGTATCTTTTAGGGTAATGGCAATGAGGCTCTCCCTCTGTGGATGGACTTTAATGCTAAATGCGGAGAGAAAAATACAAGTGTAGATATAGTAGTGGTGTCTGGCACAACAGGCTCTAAGGGAACCAAACGTTCATAAAATCACTTTATAATAACTTTGACCAATCTTTTATTTTTAAATGTAAGTATCCCTTTATGGACAGGGCATTTTTAGGTCTCGCCTAGCAACGCATGCCCTGCTCGCTCTTTGCAAGATCTATTGTTGTTTTAGCTTGCGAAGCGAGGGTGGAAACTCCACCCATGCTTATTGGCGCGGCTTCCAAATGCGTGCTTTTTATTGGGAGGGTAGCATGTTTTGTCCGTCCCAATCTTTGTTCGGCGTGCCTGCCCAGACAGGACATGTGCACGCGACCTGACAGGAGATACATACGTGTATGCTGTACGAGCACTATGCGTTGCTTTGCATTGCATTCTGCAGAGTTCCCTGGCCGTCTCTTGTAATTAGTGTCTCAGCAGAACTCGCGCATGGCGCGCTTTCACTTTCTGTATTCCCCGCTTCCACTTTTTTTTACTCCCTGCTTCCCCTTTATTTTGCATCGCCTGCTCCTATCTATATTTATCCCCTTGACCATCTGCTCCTTTTGTACTCCCGCTGCTGTATATACGCATGGTATACACCTCCATGCGTCTGATTTAGAACTGCTCCCCCTGTGTGTGCTCTCTTTTTGTAGCAGCAAAATATGGAATACAAATCATTGGTGTTCTGTGCTGCTACTATTTTTAAGCCGCTAATGCAAACCAAACATTACCCCACAGGGTACTATAACCCACAAGCTAATAGCCTGCTACGCCTTTCATTTTGTTTTCCATACTTCACACGGGAAAGATACATGTTCTAAACGCACTTTTTGCTACCTCACAGGTTAATTTATAGCGCTAATACACTGATTTCAGTTAGCTCCTTGCTCCCTTTCTCTTGCCGTCTGGCTCGACCTCCCTTAATTATGTTGCTGCTGGTCAGTCCACAAGCAGTCATATTTAACTACCCATTTGCTAATACGCTTCGGCACATACCACTTTGGGCATTTTAAATATTTGGAGCTTATGTATTTTACACTTCCCAGACGCATGCTCATGCACTTTTTAATGTACCTCGCACGTTATTTTAAAACAACTTTAAATCGTCCTCCAAACTTTGCACAGGTCCCACACATGCCCTAAAGCACTTTGCCTACCTTACAGGTTAATTTGTAGCGCTCATACATGGACTCCTGTTCGCCCCTCACTTCCTCCCTCTGGTCTGGTCCCTCCTCCTATAATAGTAGTTGCTGGTGGTTAGAGCCCCGCAGAACTATAAACGTGTGCTATACAACTTACAAGCTTCTACCACAACAATGTTTAGAACTAGGGCTCCCGGATTTCTGTTTAAACAGATTTTTACATATAAATACGGACGGAAACAAGTTTTCCTTTATCTGTATTTATATATAAAAAAGGGAAAAATACTAGTATATTTTGTCATTGACCTCAATAGAATCATCCCCCCAACCACCCCAACCATCTGGTGTCTCCCCCTCCTTAGAAGGTTAAGAGGTGTCAGCCTGGCTGAGACAGCTTCCAGGCGCGCACACAGCCGCACCGAGTACTTTACAGGTCTTCGAAAGACCATTTACATGATAATGAGGCTTTGTTGTTTACCCCTCAGCCCCTGTCTCTTCACTCTGCCGATTGCTCCAGCACCCATCTTTTGCTCGCAGACTGGGTTTTACAAGAGCAGATTCTGTGTTGGAGTGCCGGTTTGCAAAGAGGGAGAAACAGTAAGGCAGTTGCCTTGCAATCACCTATTCCACGACTGTATAGTGCCCTGGCTGGAACAGCATGACGAAAAAGTTTAACTGGACAGAACACAGCCACAAAGACATTTGCAGTAAAAGTGTTTTTTTTGGGATCCATTTAATTGTGGTGCTTCCAGACATGCCAACCCTCCCGATTCAGGCGAGAGACTACCGATTTGAAGGCTTGTCTCCTGCCTCACGATTCAAGCATCCACAGACCCGATTCCACAGGATGCAGCAGGAATTACAGAATGGCCTGCACCGAGTCCTAAAAGGCTTGGCGTCGTCCCTTCTCCATGTTGTTAATTAATAAGTGAGTGAAGGCAGGAGGAGCTTGCTGTGTTCGGATGTTGCATGGCAGGCGAGGGCAGGTCTCTGTGTACTGGCTCTGCTTAACCCATTGCAGACTGCGGCCTCCTTCACAAATGAGGGTGCACTGTCAATAAACCTGTCTCCTGGACTGCTTCACGAGCGCAAGACCCCAGGGACTGCTGGACTTTCTGATAATTGTAACTTTTTTACGTCTTTGAAAGTTAAACAAAAAATGATAACCAATCAAATGCCTTCTTATAAACATAAAGTGCCAATGATAGATGTGAGCAGAAATAGAGAAAGAAAAAAAACGTAAGAAACAATTATTACAAACACCATATTTCCAAGAAAAGTTTTTTACAAGTAGCACGTTTACAGACCTAGATGAGTATTTATTTTTTTGTAGGATTTTACCAGTGGTCGTCTCTCTGATGTCAATGAATGATCGTGTGAACATTATGTTGACTCATTGGTAGCTCTTCTAGTCTAACACCTCTGAATATTACCCCGGAGAGATGTATCACAGCACTTCAGGTGGCTGCTTTTTGCCCCAGCCTAGTGAAGGCACACAAAACGCACCTACGCACCCTAATAAAGTAGTATTGAGGAGTAGATATTTCTTAAATATGCAGATTGTGCGATAAACTGGGAAGGTCCCGTTTGTACCTTACAAAAATAGGGCTCCTTATGCACAAAGGATGCAGCTACATTTGTTTCCTTCCCCTCCCCCAAAGCAGTCTGTCGCATTATTCCGTCTCACAATCATTGGTGCATGCAGGTGAAACTTTCAATCACGCAAAACACGGTAAAAGAAAAGATGCGCCATACATTGGCCCTGATTCATGAGTTGCTGGTAGAGTTCTTGTTACTGGGAGAATTGGTAGACTAAGACGATGAGGAGAAATTCATCGCAGTCAGTCCAGGGTGGTTTGTCTGACAATTTTCTACTCCAAAATGCAGCCTCAGGAGGAGAGATAAAAGGTTTTAAAATACAAACAATAAATACATAACCCCATGATCTTGACGGCAGGATTATGAGCGTGAGGAGAGTGGGCTGGCTAGGTCCCCTCCCAAAAGACATCACTGGTGACTTGGTACTAATAAGATTTAGGAGTAGACATATTGTTCCATACCTCCAAACTTAGCCACCCAAAGAAGGTGATGGCCCCATATCTACCTGGAATCTACACGATTTCTACCCAAGCACTTCATATATCCCTGCTCCCAGACCTACGGCTGAGGATAATACCAGGCTGGGTAGAGGAGTTTGCTTACCGTATTGCTGTAGTATCCCCGCGCTTAACAGATTTGATTTACCGCATAATAGTCTTAAGTACTGCAAACCCTATCAACTTTCTTTCTGATGTAATGGAAGAACTGTTAATACGAATCCTGTAAAGTATGTTATTACCAAGATAGTTATATTCACAGGGAGAGCAAATGTTTTTAACTTTTAATCCGCAGATAATTTGTTCCTTCATATGTATGTTTTTTTTTAATCATGATTGTATTTTTAACTGCAAGCTTCTATGATTTGAAACAAAAATGGAATAAAGCAATCTGAATTGAAATACATAACTAAGTGAAGCGCTACTTTTCTTTTCATGTTAGCTTTTCAAGCAAAAACACTCATTGATTTCTGAATGAGTGTAAAAGCTTTCTTGTATTCCCTATGATTGTTTGCTTTTTTTCCAGTATGTTACTTTTTTTTCAGGCACATATTACTGTAGTCTAGTGCATAATTTGAATTGAATTGCTTCCAGGTGTTTATAGCGGGGCACATTTGGTTTGCAGCTGAACGCAGTGTGAGTTTCTCTCAGTGGGGCAGTAAGGTGTTCAGTGGGGGAGAGGATGTGGCACTCTGCCGATGGCAGAAACTGCAAGGCTCTGAGACAAATGGCTTGTGATAGCCCTGTTAAGCATATTTGGGACATTCTAGTCAAAAACCACTTTATTCGATTTAGTTAAAAATCATAAAAGCATTCTACATTCATTTAGAGGTGACAGTATAACAACTTGAGAAAATACAAATTCATTGAGTCAGTACTATTTACAGAATCACACTATTAAAAAGTTAAAAAGCATCAATAAAAATCATATAATTCATACTTAAAAAAATACAGCTAAAAGTAGGAGTACATATTACGCTTTTAGAAAATTACAAGTACACAAAACATTATCCAATTTAGCCTTCCATGCAAAAACCCATGTATTAAATTTTAAGTCTTTTCCTCCTGATCCTAACTGCAGCAACAAGGTAATTGGCCACGCTAAACATAGCCAAAGCAGAATCCAAAAGTTGAAGATACAGGAGGGCTGGTTTTGCCTGTTGGAAGGTTTTATCCTTCAATAATGGAACCAGGTATTTCTGCCTGGGCACAGTAAAGAAATGACAAAACAACATAAAGTGCATATTATCTTGTACTGAAAAGTTATCACAGTTACAAACAGGGGCGTCCTCCTCCCTATACCAGCATTGACTATCACAGAGCACCATATAGATCTGATTAAACCGGAGTTTAACCAGAAGCCACCTGTGAAAGGGGATGTTGACAGTGGTAAGGTATGGTTGTATAGAGAGGGAAGTGATGGTCAGATAATGAGCTCTGACCGTGGTTTTGGTCAGTTGTCGTTCCTCCCTCTCCATATTTTTAATTTTAATAAAGTTGAGCTTAACCCAATCCAAATCAGATTTCCTTAGGCCTTGAGGGGCCGAAAAAATATCGGGACGTCCAAGGACCAAAGAACACTTCTGAATATAAGAAAGCCAAACTATCTTATTGAAATTGTCCAATTTTAGAGAGTCCACCAACATTTTATGGTTCAGGCCTAGATTGGTGTTGGTCCAGGTCCTTATCCATAACAAAATTGGGGCCATAAGGAGAGTGTCAGAAATGTACTTTAGACCAAGTTCCTGGTGGACTGAAAACGTGGCTGTGGATTGAGGTAACCCTAATATGGATCGAAGAAACTTATTTTCTTCCCTCTGGACGACTCACCGTTCACATACCCCCACAAACCTGAACCATACCTGGCTATTGCCACAGATTTCGCCCTATAGATGTTTAATAAAGCACCAGTTGGTTTCCCGCCCAGTCTCCTGGAAAAACTTAAAATGGCGTTAGCCGAACTCCTAACTGCTTTAGTTTTAGCTGTGATTTGGGGAACCCAGCTTCCTCTGGAGTCAAAAATCACACCCAAATAAGTAAAAGTTTTGACATTAGTGATCACGTCACCATTGCAATAGAACTGTTTAGAGTTATTTTTAACAGTCCCAAAAGTCATGACGTGCGATTTAGAGTTATTTATCACTAAGTCCAGTGAAGACATAAAATCATTAAAACCATTTAAAAGTCTTTGTAAACCAATGGGCGTACGCGCTATCAAGGCTGCGTCATCCGCGTACAGGAGAACGGGAATTCTAGTTTCCCCTGCACGCGGAATGTCCAAGGTGGCATTTAAAAGAGTTTTCTCAAGTGAATTTATATAGAGGGTGAACAGCATGGGAGCAAGAATGCAGCCCTGCCGCACCCCCCTGCTCGATTTGAACCAGGCTGTACAATTCCCCTCTTGGTCCATCCTAATAGAGGCTTTTAAATCCTTATGTAGTTCAGCCAAAAAATATACAAGGGGTGGATCCAAACCCAATTTTAATAACATGGTCCACAGCCGAGCTCTATTAACTAAATCAAAAGCTGTGGACAGGTCCATAAACGCAACAAAAATTGAACCCTTCTTAGCAATAGTGTATTTTGAGATTATCAGATGAAGATTGAGGCATTGGTCCTCTGTCCCTCTGCCTGCACGAAACCCGTACTGGGTGTCTGCTAGAATGTCATTCTCTAGGGACCAGGTATTAATTCTAGCTAACAGGACCTTGCCCAATATCTTCATCGAAGAATCCAATAAAGAAATTGGACGAAAACACTTGGGGTCACTTCTTTGGCCCTTTTTAAAAATGGGTACTATAATTGAACATGCCCAGGTTTTTGGCAAGCCCCCCTCATGTACACAATTAAAAACATTAGCCAGGATCTCCGCCCACAGCTCAGGTTTGCATTTGTAGAGGTCCAGAGGTACCCCATCCGGGCCCGGAGCTTTGTTGGCAGCAGAGCCCAGAATTGCCAGCTCTACTTCTGATTTACTAAAAGTTAGCTTGGTAGGGTAGGATAAGGAGTATGGTATTGCAAAGGCCTCAACTGTTTCATTTGAGCCATATATATGGGAGAAGTGGTTTATCCAGACTGCTTCCGGGATATTTATATCAAGGTCCGAGTTATTGGTATTAGCAAACAAGGGATTATTAATTATGGCCCAGAATTTGGAGCTTTGATTGAGAGTTGTGGAATCCATTAAAGAATCCCAGGCTTCATCTTTAATGGCTTTTTTCCGTAATTTAACCGCCATTGCATATTCTCTTCTCAACTGGGCCACCAGAGACCTATTTCTGGGCGATTGTTTAAGTGCCCTCAGCAGTGCCGAGTGAGCCTTTGAACATGTGTGGTCAAACCACCTAAACACTGGGGCAGGGCCCTTCCTAGGTTTTGCTGTAAGCTCTTTATCTATTCTTGTACAGATAGCTTCGAAGGCACCAACAACATCCCCCCCCCTACTCTCTCCGACCCGACATTTCTCAATTTCAACTGCCATATGTTGTTCAATCTGGCCATGAAAGTCCTCCGAACATACCTTGCACCATTTCAGGCGCCTTCCCTGGTCACTACTCCTTACGTCCCTTGCAGAACTAGTCATTTGTTCCCCTTTACATAAACCAGAGAGAGTGTCCAAAACCAACAGCACCGGATTATGGTCACTGTACCCACTTACAAAAGCATTGTAAAACAAAACATAACGTAAGAGCCCCGGGGACATAAAGAAATAATCAATGATTGATTCGCTACCCCTCGCGTTATACGTGGGCACTCGAATTGTGTGGTCTTCAAACCCTGGCTCATATAGGTCATTGGATGATAACAGAGTTTCCATTGCCACGCCCTTGGGGCTATGTTCAAAGTGAGGCAATGATGTGTGGTCTGGGCCGGTATCATCTACAATGTGGCAGTGAAACTTACATAAGTGTACATTAAAATCACCCATCATAATTAGCTGAACAAAAGTGGTTTGATTTGACATATAGTTCGTTAAAAAGGCCGATAGGCCATCTAAAACAGCATTGGGGGCCCCTCCTTGGGTTGAGTTATAACAATTTATGAACAAAATCTTGTTCTTGTCTAGCAAACAAATTTCCACCAACTGGAAGAAAGGAGATGAACTGGGTATTTCTCTGACCTTCCCTGCCAATTTAATTGAAACAAGAAATAACAGGCCCCCTCTGTCCCTTCCCGCCATGGAGCTCTGGGCATCAACAAAAAAAGAAATGTAACCATCAAGCCAAAATCCCTTATCTTGTGACCAAGTTTCTTGCAAGGCAACTATGTCATGATCCTTCAGTTGTTGTATCCAGATAGGGTCATCCTGCTTTGCCCGTAGGCCCGCAATATTCCAAGATAATAACCTGATGTGCCCTTCGCCCACTAATAGTGGGGCGTCTGTAACAGTTTTGACCATGGCCTCAGGTGTGTTGGCCTCTGCAGAACCTAAACATGGGGCAGTCGGGTTTTCATGTGCGGGGACTAGTCATTCAGTATCTATTCTATCAATGAGGGCCGCAAACCTATTTGACAACAGTAAATCGTTTGTGGGAAAGCTCCTTTCAGCATTAAGTAAACTGATCCCCTTAGTTGGCTTAGTGACCCAATCATTAGTTACCACAGATGAAATAAGTTTATCCTCCGCCCAAGATTTTTCATTGGGGTATGTCGTGTTATTCTCCACCCCTCTCAAACTTTGAACTCGAGGATAAAAAAAGCCAAGAGGCATAGCCCGGACACCTTTGCTTACAGGGTCCAAAGGGGAATCATCCCAAAAGAGTCAACAAGCGACGTTTCTGGATTTGAAATTAACAATGACACAGTCTCCCAATGCCTTTTTCTTACTTGTGCCCACCCAGTTAACCCTTCTGCTTGTCAGAATATTGTCAGCGATATTGCTTTCTCCTGTGCAATTAGCATTACACCATTTTTTTACATGCCTAAGAAGGGTATCATGTTGTTCCACCTCCCCCTCTTTGAGTTTTGGCACGTTAACTAGAATTGCGACAAAGGGTGTTGCCTCTGGCGGTAAATTTACTGGGGGTACCCTTTTTACCACAACCTCCTGCTGGCTTCTTGGATTTGCGGGGGTAATTACTTGGGGGGCAGCCTCCGTTGAGGGAATATATATTCCATTATCCACTTTCCCTTTTTTGTGTACAGGGTTATCAATGGTAACTATAGGGGGGCTAGCCAACCTGATTGTGGGTTGACCCCCACCCTTAGGGGCAGACACCTGCACAACTGCAGGGAGAGATGATGTGGATATACAAGGGGGTGGAGCCCGAGAAATGAGAGCATCGTTAATACGATCACATTTTGCCATAAGGTTATTAACACAATCCTTCAAAGTCTCGGTAATGTCAGAGGCAATCTGGATCAAGGCAGATTCCAGTCTTTCTGTGAAAAGTTTTTCTAGTAGGGCCGAGATACATTCCTCAGTTACATAAGTTGGCTGTTGAAGACCAGACTGACTAACTGCCAACCTTTCAGCACCCCCCGTGCTCAAGGGAAGTGTTGGTATCACAGTTTCGGACGAAGCTGGGAACGGAAGAACTGTGACAGATTGAGGCAAAGTAGGTCTACATGACTCAATAATGACCCGTGGCTCCAGCGGAATACAGTTTAATGTAGCGGCAGATACATTAGATGAATTGGCAGCCCCAGGGCTGGAAGCAAGCCCCAGCTCACGCTCTGACTCAGCGATCTGCGTGGACAATTCTCCCACCTTAGATGTTAAGTAAGTGATTATGCTGGTAGTGTATTTAGGCACCTTCGCATTTCCCTCGCCTGCCGCCGCTGTAGCCATTTTACGCTTACCCATGATGAAAGAGACGTGGCCCGTCCCGTCCCTGGTCGTCCTTAGACGGCCCGCCCTCTGCCCGGGCTCTGCCCGGCGCCGCCCGCGCGCGTCCGCGACGCGGAGGTAGCTGTCGCCTTTAGTAGCGCCTCCTGGCGCTTGTGCAGGAAGTGGGCGGAGGATGCTGCAGGGCTCGCTGGGAGTTGTGGTCCGCTCCGCTCCGCGGCCGTGCGATGGCGCTGCACAGCGGCGGGGGCGACCACAACGTCAGGGACCCAGCGGCGCTGTGTGGCAAAGGCGGTGTGAGCAATGTCGTCTGCTGCGTCTCTGCGACCCCTCCTGGAGCCGGTAAGCTTTCGGTCAGACCCCCGCTCCTCTCCGGGAGCTGCCGCCTTTAGTAGCGCCTCCTGGCGCTTGTGCAGGAAGTGGGCGGAGGATGCTGCAGGGCTCGCTGGGAGTTGTGGTCCGCTCTGCTCCGCGGCCGTGCGATGGCGCTGCACAGCGGCGGGGGCGACCACAACGTCAGGGACCCAGCGGCGCTGTGTGGCAAAGGCGGTGTGAGCAACGTCGTCTGCTGCGTCTCTGCGACCCCTCCTGGAGCCGGTAAGCTTTCGGTCAGACCCCTACAAATGGCAACGTTTTCAGATGAATGTATAGTGTTGACCAATAACACCCGAGTGCGTATGTGCGTTCACAATTTAAATAAATGTGGAAAACAACTAGCTTTAGCGTCTTTTGCTTGCGACAAAAGTAAATGTGGATAAATACAGAAATGCCCCAAAAATAAATAGGGATAAATAGACGGAAATGGCAAAAAAATAAATACCATAAAACCGGGAGCCCTATTTATAAAACACACTCTGTCACTGTACAAGCGAGCATGTATAACGTAGCCCCAGATACACAATTTTTTTCAAACAGGCCATTACCCCACAAACTACGGTATTCCTAATTTGCTCACGGACTACTGCACCTTAAATCCTGCCTTTAATACATTTCGTTAGACACCCATGCCTTTTATCACTTTCATTTTACTTCACAGGCTAATTTGTGGCACCTTACCACATGTATTCCCGTCCCCGTCCCCCCACCCCGGGCTGCTTTCTCCCTTCTCTGCCGCGCCCTTCTGGAAGGGGTCTGTGTGCAGATTGTGAAGGAGTGAGTGAGCGTGGATTGGCGCGTGACAGGTGTGGGAGTGAAGGCCTGAGAAGGCGCAATAGATGACGGGTACTCTGGTGCGGTGAGAGCAGTTGTTTCACCGCTTTGGGGCTGTTCAACCTCCTGCGGTTGTCGGTGCTAATTAGATGCGTGTTCCGGCGGGCAAGCGACAGTAAGTAGGACTCAGCCTACATTGGACGTGATCGCACAGGGTTTAACGTGGGTGCTCTGGGTAAGATTGTCTTTCGACAGAGGCAGGTAGAGGGGTTCTCCTGGTAAGATTTTGACCCTGGCAGAGGGGAGGGCGCAGAGTAAGATTTATTGATACGCTGGTACAGTGAGACCCTAAAAAATGAGCGGGCATAGGGAGAGGAGTGCTTTCAGAGCAGGGCCGTTCACTTAGGGGAACTTTTCGACTGCGTCACTGGGGGTGGTGGTGGGGGCGGGGTGTATGATGGAGGCCTTTTCTCCTATTGTTTTTGGGTGCCCCATACAGGACATATTTTGGGGACCAGGCTTGTGCTTCGTTACCAGTGCCCCCCCACCTGCCTAAGAAACAAGCATTTGCAATGCAATAAGTCTTGCATTTACGCGAGTTTCAGCTATTGACATTGCAAATAACCATGCCTTTTATTTTTGTTTTCATTTTAAAAACCTAAATAAAAGGCATTGTCATATACAATGCCAATAGCATTAACTTGTGTAACTGCAAGGCCTATTGCATTGCAAATGCTTGTTTTCAATAATCCTGCCTCATTTTTGTTTGTGTCCCCAAACCTCTGTTTGCTAATTCTAGAACCTTGTTTTTTTCCGAGTAGTCTGAAACACCATATTCCCTTCATGCTCATCAAAACTGCAATCTAACACCATCTCAACACATACACAAGTACCAGTGGAAATACAATATTCTTAGTTCTTTTAGTCCTGAAGGAGTTTAACCATGAGTCCCAAATGTTTAGGGAAAAACGTATTTCTTCAGCTCTAGACGTGTTCTTAAGCTGGCACAAATCTCTTCCTGTGGGCCACGTGTAATGCGCACGGCTTACCATTTTCATGCCTACAATGTATCTTTGAGCTACTCCATTGTCCTGTACAAATGTTGGTCTTCCATGTAGGCGTACCATTCAGGCTCCGGCCCTTTATAAAATGCAGTAATGTATGGGCTCGGGTACTAATGTCAACTGCACTAAATGAGTGACAAAGTCACACTCAATGTCAGGGCTATATTTGAACAGTTTTTGAAACTTAAAAATCTTCCTGTAAATGAGGTCAATGGTAACGGGTTGGGGAGATACAAGACAGGGGGTGCATATAGCCAAATCTTCAATTAAGTTGCAAGCAGTAAGTGCTGTATTCTAATCTGCCCTCTGGTATTTGTAAGTAAATCCTATTTTTTGAAAAATTTACTTTTGCTCAAATTTTTCTGAGGGTATATCCCCAGCAAATTGGTGGGGTGCATCGATAATAAAAATGTAAAAAATGTATTGCTTTATCTCCTAACTTAGGTGGGAACTTCGCATTCTCCTCTGGAGAATGATACCTTCACCTTGAAACACTGGGATAGGTGTTTTGCTATGCTGATATTTTGTTTTCCCTGGAAAGAGTTCCTCATGTAGTGCTGGTTCTCCTGCAAGTCTCTTTGCAGCGGCAAAAATAACACAGTTCCCTACTTTTGTCTCCTCTCTGGTAGCTACATGGCGCCCCTTGGCGATGTTATTCAATAGGGTAAGCCACATTTTGCATAACCTCCCCAAAGGTACTATTCAAGAAAACAGTGCTCTGCCTCAAACATAATTTCCAATGCTTCCTTTAGCCAGTCTTGTTAGTGGCATTGTGACTGTCCAAGTTACTATTCAGGGAGACACTCTCCTTTTAGTTGTTTGACACTGCAAAATGTACAATAACGGGTCCATATTTGTTTTCGAACCTAGAACATACCTGTGGTGGTCAATCTAGTTTCAGCGGGGCTGAATCAAGGCCTTAATTTCATTGCAACCACCGTGTAAATTGTTCGTTATTAAATGTATTTAAATATCCTGAATATTTTTTGCATCATTTTGACCCTATATTTCCTAGGCACATGAAAGCCTCAGACCAAAGTTCAATTTAACATTTTTATAAATCAGCACGTTTTAACTGATGTTCTTGTCTGTACATTACCCGTAGTGTGGTATCCCATAATGGAATACCCAGGAAATGTAATACAAAGTAATTAAGTTCTTGTTAAACTACTCTTCAAAATTATAAGCGTTTACTATATGCATTTTTCCTCTGGTCCAGAGTGCCTATTTAGAACAAGTTGCACTTCAGTGTGTTTGCTTAACATGCTGGAAATTGTCCTACATTCAGTGCTGTGAGAACTAACATGATGCAAGACTGTTTGCATGTGTGCTGCTGCAAGCTTTTCTACACATTTCCTGCAGACCAAAATAAAAGCAAAACTTCTGATAAGAAACCTCTTCTACCTCAACCAGTTTGCTTTTTTTTTCTTTTACTACAAGGGCTATATACTAAATGTACAAATTGCATTTACACAATTAATGTACATGTAAACATGAGCTGCTTACATAGTGTAATGTAGGCCCTTCAGCACTAAGTTTTGCAGCGTTCCTCTTTCTGTATACTGTATAGAGCTAGAGAAACCTCCAAATAGAAAACCAAGAAGAAAGGCACTCTCAGCAAAGGAGCTCTTGCGACTAGAGGCTCAAGAACTGATCTGCAAGGAGACAATAGAGGTGGTGCTGCAGAACCAAAGGAACAGAGGGGTTTACTCAACTTACTTCCTGGGGCCAAAGGTGGACGAAACACTAAGACCTATCCTAGATCCAAGGTTCCTGAGCAAATTCATAAAAAACTCAGATTCAAGATGACTTCCCTAAATGAGGTAATACCACAAATACAACAAGGGGATTTCATGGCAACTACAGATTTAAAGGACGCATACTTACACTTCCCCATCAAACACCTACTAAGGTTTGTGATTAACCAAAGCCACTACCAGTTCACAGTACTGGCATTTGGCCTGAAATCTGCACCAAGTGTATTTACAAAATGCCTAGCAGCTATCGCAGCACACCTACGAAGGGCAAGAAATAAACGTATACCCCTATCTTGATGACTGGCTCAAAAGGCAAGTTCGTACAACCAATGCAAACATTCATCAGGTAATACGAACGCTAACACGACTGGGTTTCTCAATCCATTGGGAAAAATAGTCAACGGAACCAGAGCAAATCAAGATATATGGGGCAGAGATCAACATCATGCATGCCAAAGTGTTCCCCAGCAGGAAGAGAACATTGGCGGTACTGAAGGAAACACGTCATTACCGGAAGGGGCAAGTTCTGACAGTGAGGACCATGAGCGAGCTGATGGGAATGATGGCGTCATGCATTCACCTAGTCAAAATATTCAACTCCACATGAGACCATTCCAGGAATGGATACAGTAGCAATGGTCACAGGCAACTGGGAGTTTGGAAGATCTAGTGGTTGTCACACGCAGTGCATCAGGAAATAGTGTGGTAGAACAAAGAAAACATCACAGGGGAAACCATTCACACAACCATCTCCAACAGTGACCATCACAACGGATTCCTCCCAGCTGGGGTGGGGTGCGCACATGAACAAGCTCAAGGTGAGGGGGCGTTGCAACAAGATGCAGTCAAGCACATCAATTACCTAGAACTAAAGACAGTGTTCCTAGCCTTAAAAGCCTTTCAGAAAGAGCTGTATGGAAAAAGGGTGTTGATCCAAACAGACAACACTACAACCATGTTCTACATCAACAAACAAGGAGGACCACAGTCAGTAGCACTATCTGGGCAAGCGCAAGAGATATGGACATGGGCCAGTCCACTAAGAATAGACCTGCTAGCAATACATCTCCCAGGGAAGGACAATGTGGAAGCAGGCAGACGTCAGCATCCCAGGAATGGGAGATCAACCTACAGGAATTACTGAAATTATTCCGGAAGTGGGGTACAACGCAAATAGACCTATTTGCAACACACCAAAGTGCCAACACTTCGCATTCAGGCAACCCGACCATTTGTCACAAGGTAATGCGCAATGGATGTTAGACATTTGCATACGCTTTTCCCCCGATACCACTAATAGAGTACTCTGCAAATGCAGGATCAGCAACATGTCACTAATACTAATAGCACCTCAGTGGGAAAGACAATCATGGTTCTCACAAATAGTGGAGATGGCGCAGGCACCAGCTCACAGATTCCCAGAATGAAGTGACCTGTTTACAATGCAGAACGTAAGGGTGCTACACCCAGAGCCAAAGAGCCTCAGCCTGGCGGCATGGCTCCTGAAGGCCTAGAGTTTGCACACCTCAAACTACCGGCGAGTGTAATGGCAGTGCTCAGGGAGGAAAGAAGGCCTACCACAGGGAAATGCCACATAGCAAAATGGAAAAGATTCTCAGAATGGTGCATTAGAGAGAAACTGCAAAGGAAAATCCCAAGGGAGTCAACAGTACTAAAATACTTAACACATCTACTGCAAAGTAAACTAAACTACACATCCCTAAGGGTACACTTAGCGGCGATAGTGGCATACACAAGATGAGAAACCAGGAAAAGCTTCTTCACCTTCCAAGTAGTAAAGATTTCTAGAAGGAGCGAAGAGAATCGAACCTCCAAACAGAATGCCAGCACCAGCATGGAACCTCAACGTAGTGCTGACTCAATTGATGAAGGCACCATTTGAGCCAATTCACAAGGCTACACTGCACATGCTCATGCTAAAGACTGCCTTAGTAGCCATCACATCACTACGAAGAGTAAGTGAGTTACAGGTGCTAACACTCCAAGAGCCTACCTGCAGATACACAGTGATAGGATTGTAATGAGAACAGACCCACACTTCATGCCAAAGGTGGTTCTCGGTTCCACATCAACCAAACAATCCAAATACCTCGTTTAAAAAAAAAAAAACTGGAAGCCAGGAGGGCTGTGATGCACTATATAGAAAGGACAAAGGAGTGCAGAAAGACAAAGCAACTCTTTGTTTCCTTCGCAAGCAGTTTTTTGGGACGACCAGTTACCAAAAATGCCATTGCACGATGGATTGCACAAACCATACAACTATGCCACAAACAAGCAGGGCAACTGTTACAAGGAGCAGCTCCTGCTCGCTCAACAAGGACGAAAGGAGCAACAATTGTGTTTCTGGCCAATGTGAGAAGTTGGCCTGGTATATGATGTCCACTATTCTAGTAGGCATCTTGCACCAGTCCAAACGACCCTTATTGATGGGTTTAAGACAACCTTTAAAGAAAGCTATCCTAGTGGTAGCTGTGGAGAGCAGCCTTCAGGCTAAGTCTTGAAGGAATGTAAAGCAGCTAGTTTTACCAGTATATAGTCTCTTGAATGATCAAATGAAAGAGCACCACACCAGGTATATATATAAAATATATGTATTTATTCTAAAACACACCCCTCTAGCCTCTTTGAGACCAGAGGCAATTGTACAATATAAGCACTTAAATAGCACACAGTAAATTAGCACAGTATACGTTTTGTCCTAGGGGCCTCACAAACCAGAAAGTGGTATAAGAACCACGTGAGGGATAGAAGCTAGGCCTAGGGCCTGTAGAACCGTTGAGGCAACCAGGAAACACCCAAGGTAGGGACACAGGAGACCCACGGGGGACGCATGCAGTGTCTAAACACAGCCGCGAATCACCATTGACTTCTATGGCGAAAGTTAAAGTTACAAAGTTAAAGATTAGGGACACTCTGTATCCTTCTGGAACACGCTCCCTCTCTCCCTCATGGAGCGACTAGCGGTTGCAAAAATGGTGATGCTACCAAGAATGCTGTATGTCCTGCAAAATACCCTGTGCCCGCTCCCCTCGCGCATATTTCGAACGCTCAACATGCTGCTCACTTCTTTGCTGTGGGCAGGAGGGCGCAGCAGAGTTGCCCTGCATACCGTGGTCCGGAGCTGGGAGGAGGGAGGCCTGGAGGCTCCAAGATTTGACCTGTATTATGCAGCACAGCTCCTGCCAGCCGCCAGGTGGTTTGCGGGCACGGATAATTGGGAACTGCGAATCTTGGTGGGAAGGGCGGATGAGAAGGCGCTGCAGGTGGCCCTGATGAGGGGACGGGGAGCGGACGAGGCTCTCCCCTATGTAGTGGGACACGCTGCGGGGGTCTGGCAACGCTTCGTTGAGAAAATCTTGCAGCGGGCCCCCTTTCATAGGGAGCTGCCAGTGTGGATCTTGGCCCCGGTGACTCTTATGGAGGAACATATGTCCTTTCGGGACTGGCGGGAGGCTGGATGCGAGACATTGGCGGACCTTTACCCGGACGACTCCTTCGTGTCTATTGAACGAGCTACTGAAGCCTTTGGCCTGGGCTGGGGGCAATACCTGCACTATAGAGGTCTCCAGGAGATGGCAAAGACGACCTGGCCGCAATTCCCAGAGGCACCCCCGTTATCCCACACCCTCAACATCCTTCTCTCCTGCAGCAGAGGATGGCCGTTGGTCACATTATTGTACTCGGCCATGCGACGGGACTCCGCCTCGCAGTCCTGGGCGGCCTGGGAGGTGGACCTAGGGGTTGCTCTAGAGCCAGGGCAGCGCAAACGTATTGGGCTCCTGACCCGGAAGGTGTCGTGCAATGCGCGGTTCAAACTGATCCACTTCAATTTTGTACATCGCACTTACATGACCCCGGTCTCCCTGAGGCGTATCTCTGCGGATCAACAGGACAACTGCCCTAGATGTGGGGCAGAGGGAGCCAGATTCCTGCATCTGGCCTGGGAGTGCCCGCTGGTCAGGAACTTCTGGAAGGAGGTGGTGGAGCACATTGGGCGTGTCACGGGCCTCCGGATTGCCTTGACTCCGCTTCATTGTCTGTTGGCCCTGGTCTCCAAACCTAAAAAGAGAAATGTATCCTATAAGTTGCTGCAGTTGCTACTGGTGTTGGCAAGGCGACTGGTGGCTATTACCTGGATGGGGCAGAGGGCCCCTGAATTGTCCCTGTGGCTTAAGGATGTCAGGGAATGGTCCTTGGCTGAGGAAACACACATGCAGCGCACACGCAGGGATGAGAGGCTCCAGGTTGACCTACTAGCTTGGAGGGTAATGTGTGCTGTGGGGTTGCCCGACGATGACTCGGATGCCACCAGTGCTGAACTGTTTACCCCTGAGGAGTCTGGTTCCGAGGAGGACAAAGCGGGAGGCGGGGAGGAAGGACTTGTTTAGGGGTAGTGCCTTGGTGGAAGCGTACAAATGTTCCCTATTGTTTATCTATGTGATTTGCCTTGATTCCCAGAGGTTTGCTTATAACTGTGATGTCTGTACCCGAATGGGCCATGAGGAAGTAACCAAACTTTTTACACGTGTTTTCACTAGCAATGCCAAGTTTGGGGGTGGGGGGGCTGGGGACTGTTTTGCTGTTACATGCTAAAATTACGTTTTTACCGAAAAAGAAATGAACAGGAGGGTAGGAAACACCGCAAAAGGGGGAAAAACGGCAGATGCTAAAAATATGCCTTTATTCCTTGCGAACCTTTATGCTTTTATATTCTGGCACTTTACGACTTTATGCCGCCTGACCTCCGGGTTGTGGGCTGAATGGCTGTGTGATACCATGTACGATCGATTTGATCATTTTTCATCTTTAAGTGCCTGTGGGTGGATTTACCTGATTGTATTCTTTATACTTTCCGCAATAAAAATTATTTAAAAAAAAAAAAAGATTAGGGACACTTAGGAGTGGACTACGGTGGAACCCCTTCAGTACTGGACACTTCGAGAGTCAAGAGCCACGGGAGCACCGAAGTACTCGTGTTACCTCACCCAGGGAAGCTGGGTGCATAGGCGTATTTTTGTGTCTGGTTTCGTTGTCGTTTCCAACGGAGAACAGCAAAGAAGTGCTGCAGGCGACCAGGAGAAAAGTATCCGGATGGATCGGAGATCTGAAGAACCTGAAAGCAGATGGGACAGAGTCTGGGTCACTAGCCAATGACCAGGGTGCCGATGTCTGGTGCTTTAAGGAGATGTAGGTGAAGCTGGACTCTTCAGCCACGAGGACCAGGGGGCGTCAACGACAACCAGGAGCTGGATTCGAGCTGTCCCACGTCGGATGTCAAGTGCTGCAGCATCGGTATCCGGATTGGACCCAGCAAGCCTTGGCAACAGCAACCCATGCAAGATGGCAAGATTGGCTTCGGTGCAGACCAGCAAGGTCTGAGGGACTCACCCTTTGGAGGGGAGTCAGGGCACGTCTGGAGCAACCAGGAAAGCCCAAGAAACAAAGGATTGTCCTTTGTGGGGACCCACCAGTCAACAGACTAGGGATCTCGAAGGAGCCTCGAGCGGAAATGCTGAGCGGGCCCACTGAACACTCGTGGAGTGTAGGTCCATAATCTTCGATGCAAAAGGTGCTCAGGGCTTAGACTACAAGTAGCCCAATGCACAACTTTGGGAAAGCTCGGGAAGTCGATGCACTAGCAAATCTGCAGGATGTCCAGGAGTTCCGGTTCCATGTCTCTCATGATAACTACAGGTCTCTGCTTCGCTGGGTACTCGTGTCAGCCTCTGAGATGTCTGGAAGTCCGTGTCCTGTGTCTCAGATATGTCAGGAAAGCTCAGGAAGTCGATGCACTAGCAAGTGTGCAGGATGTCCAGGAGTTCTGGTCCCATGTCTCTCATGATAACTACAGGTCTCAGCTTCGCTGGGGACTCGTGTCAGCCTCGGAGATGCCTGGAAGTCGGTGTCCTGTGTCGCAGATTCTTCGGGATCCGGCGGGAGCCTCGAAAATGCAGACTGGCAAGATACTTCTTTGGTGCCTGTTTGAAGAGGGGAGTCACTCCTTGACCCCAAAGGATATTTCTTCCGTCTTGCAGTCGATATGGAATGTCGAAGATCCAAGATTTGTGTTTGAGTTTTGTCCAGGGTAATTTAAACTCCTAGGGACTGGGTTCCAATACTTATACCAAGTTTAGGGGTTGGACTAACTCTAGGGTCCCACCTATAGGAGGACCTGGGGAGGAGGTGGTTACACCCCTTCCCCTTTGTCCAGTTTCGCGCCAGAGCTGGGGCTGAGTGCCCCAGCAACCAGTTTGAACTGGGAAATGCACCGGGACACCTTGTATGCCCCAGGCACTGTCTGAAAAGCATTCACTGAATGCAACCCACCCTGCCCCGATACACTAAAGCCTGTTTGGGGAGGTGCTGGCACCTCCCTGGACAGGAAACCTAATGTCCAGGCCTCCCCTGCCGGAGTTTCGTCCAGCAGCAGGAGGTCAGACTCGTGTATGTGGCAGCAGCATCCGTTTTGTGATGCTGGGGCTCTTTTAAACTATTACCGGGAAAGTAAGTGTGTGCATGTCTTCTCCCTCTAGAAGGGTGGAATGCTACCCCCCGCCGCCAGAACTGGCGGGGTGGTAGTATCCCAAAGTGTTTGACACCAAACACGCATGTTTTGATAAAGCCAAACCAAAGTTAGCATTAATCGCGAGGATTATAATGCACTTAAGAGTATATGGTATGGCCATATCACAGAACCGCTATAAGGAAGGGATTCCGGCGCTGCAGAGGGGTTTAGCTCCTGCTAGGGTACCATCTCACACAAAACCAAGCACTCTGCCTTCAGGATTGTCAAGGCCTGCCATAGGAGTGACTTATAGGTTAGTAGGTGTTTGTTTTAAATGGTAGATATAGGTATACTATGTCTAAGTAAGGGGTGCTTACACCACCTTACCCAGGTTTCAATTGCAGACCTGTGGTGCCATTTTGGAAGGCTGCCCAGGGGTTGCATAATACATGCTTCAGCCCCTGGTAAGCCTCGGGGGGTACCTATGCCCTTGGTACCTAAGGTACCACATTTAAGGGACTCCCAAGGGTAACCCAGTAACCAATCTGGAGTGTACCTAATGTACATGCAATCAATTTAGAGAGAGAACAGCTAGGCTGGGGTCCTGATTAGCAGGGCAACAGCCAGACTAAAGTTGATAAACCAGTGAAGCACAATAAAAAGTGGGGTTAACGATAGGAAGCAGATCCTACTCTCCTACAGCCAATGCACCAATTCAAGACATTTGCCAAGCGGCAACATGGTCTTCAGTGCACACGTTCACTAAGCACTATTGTATGGATATCCAAATGAACAAAGAAGTGCAAGTGGGACAGAAGGTCTTGCAACACCAATTCAGTAACCATTGCTCATCTTCCACCCAGCCACCGCAATAAGGACAAACTGCTACAAAGTCTATGCACAGCATAGTGAATCCAGAGAGGTTCACGCTGCAAAACGTCTGTGTCGTTTTGCAGCTTGAAGACTTTCTGGATTCACTAGCGAACCCACACTCCTCTGCCAGAATGATGAGGCAGGAGGAAAGGGATTGAAGATGAACAAGACTTCAGAAAATGAGGAAAAACCAGAATAACACAAGACAAGACAAAATAATCCGTAGAGGGCGACCAAAGGTGGGAGCTTCCGGAGGAAGCGCGTCTGTCACGAAGGACACCAAATGGTGGTATATCAACGTCCACCTGGGCCACGAAAAAAAAGAGAAAACAAGACTAAAATTCCGGACCCACCACTAGATGGCGGAATAATGCACAGCATAGTGAATCCAGAAAGTCTTCAAGCTGCAAAACTACACCGACAGGTAACACTATACGTTACTAACCTTTGAAACCATTCCAACAGCCACCACCATAAACTGGGACAGAACAAAAGTTGAACTCTCACTTTTTTTATTTTATTTCGAAGAGGTTTTGAAAAGGTCTAAGATGTTGGCATTGTTGGAGCTCAGAATAGTTTTATTTTGTACACAACATAGTTACCTATTTATATACAGAAATCTGAATGGGCATTTTGCACATGTGGAGAAAAATAACCAAAAAGTTTATAGCACCGTAAAAGCTAATGCCTTACAATGTAGTTGGATGGGTATGCTCGGACATGAGCCCCATGCTCTCCACACCACTGGAGTCTAGCTATCCTAGCTGAAGACGGCTGATAGCCAGAAACCGGTACTAGGATGCTTGATTCTGGTCCAGGAAAGACATGGCTTGGCAGTTCGGCTGGACTGTTCAAATGAGGCACAGGGTCAAGGCTGATTTGCATATGGCCATGTCTGAACTGGGGTGGTGTGGAGTGCAAAAAAAACGATGGATTTAGGCCCAGATCTCTGTACTGGGGTGAATGTATGACATTGTTCTGCATTCTGTCCATCAACTGTTGTTTTTTTGCATTTGTTGCCCCGAGTGGGATGGGTATGGTCAGACGGGAGTCACATGCTCTCCACACCACTGGAGTCAAGCTATCCTGGCTGAAGACGGCGGATAGCCAGAAACCGGTCCTAGGATGCTCGATTCCGGTCTAGGAAAGACATTGCTTGGCAGTTCGGGCTGGACTTTTCCCATGAGGCACAGGGTCAAGGCTGATTTGCATATGGCCATGTCTGTACTGGGGTGGAGTGGAGTGCAAAAAAATGAGGGATTTAGACCCAGATCTCTGTACTGGGGTGAATGTATGACATTGTTCTGCATTCTGTCCATCAACTGTTGTTTTTGCAATTGTCACCCGAGTGGGATGGGTATGCTCAGACGTGAGTCCCATGCTCTCCACACCACTGGAGTCAAGCTATCCTGACTGAAGACGGCTGATAGCCAGAAACCGGTCCTAGGATGCTTGATTCCGGTCTAGGAAAGACATTGCTTGGCAGTTCGGGCTGGACTGTTCCCATGAGGCACAGGGTCACGGCTGATTTGCATATGGCCATGTCTGACCTGGGTGGTGTGGAGTGCAAAAAAATGATGGATTTAGGCCCAGATCTCTGTACTGGGGTGAATGTATGACATTGTTCTGCATTCTGTCCATCAACTGTTGTTTTTACAATGTAGGGTATCGTGATAAGTGCCCAACATTTTGTGAAATAGTTACATTGCTTCTGTAGTAGGGGATCTCTGTGTATAGTCATAATCTAGTGAATAGTCCCGCCAATGTGCGTGGACCCCGGAGCAATCAAAAATAATCTCTTAAGCTGTCTGCAATGCAGTCCTGCATAGACACTTAAGAGAAACTTAAAGACAATAATGCAGCCGTACTTATAAGGCTACACTGTCCAGTACTTCAACTAGAAATACCAAGGATATGTCACCAATATCACATTAAACACAATGTGCCAAGTTTCCTCTGCAGAGAAACCTTCCCCCTTCACCAAAGCCTTAGAATGATAGAGAGGAAGGTATGGACAGACAAACTCCATTGGCTTCCATTATATGTCTGAAAAAGGGATACCGTGCCTTTAAGGAACTCTCCAGAGACCCTCGGTATCCCATGATGCAAAGCAAACTCCTTTTACTTTCAGTTTTTTTCCGGCTCCTGCTAGCAGGACCCTGGAGCATTGAGCTCTCCCTCTTTTGGGTTTAATTCAATTTTTTGGCACTTTTAAAGTGTTTAGAGTATTTCACTCGACGTCTGCCTACTCTTTCTTCCATTTGCTGGGGTTTTTTGCCAGTTTTTTGCCACTTTCCTGTCGAAAATGCCTGCATTATTCGACAGGTGCCATGAGTGTGCCAGGAAGAAGGCCAAATCAGATGTCCACAGAGTGTGCATCCTCTGTCTACCTTCATCTCATGTCCCGGAGAATTGCGAGATCTGTCGGTCCTTTTCCAAGAGGACTCTGAGGGACAGAGAGAAACTGGCTCCAAGGCCTGGAGCAGAGGAAACTCCAAGATCGAGGTGGGTCTGGGCATGGGAGGACTGGATCTGAGTCCTCTGGCCGTGCTGTGGCCTCTGGGGGGCTCCCCAGTCAAGAGAAGGCCAGGAAACGGCACAGATCTACGTCGACGGCGTCGAGAGGATTGACCACCGTGTGTTCCCCGTCGACCCAGGGCTCTGGATCGAAGCGGCGTCGAGGGGGCTGACATCGAGACCTCGGACGAGGTCGTTGTCGAGAACTACATCAACGTCGAGGAGTCATAGACGTTGTGATGGGTCCAAGCACCAACGCTCGCCGTCGAGGGGACACCGCCGTTCGAGGTAGAGGTCTACTCTGCGTTCGACGTCGAGGCGCAGACGATCGACGTCGAGGGGAAGGAGATTGACGTCGAGGGATGTCTGCGTCGAGGGATAAATTAACCTCCAGAAGGTGATCCAAGACAAGGACGGCATCACCGGGCTCGGTGGTCAGCCTGTCCTCTACTTCCACGTGCCCCTTTTCGCGGCGGCGCCGGCGTTCGTCTAGTAAAAGGTCTGCCTCTAGGACTTCATCGCGAAGACCTGCAAAGAAGAAGAGAGCGGTTAGATCTTCCATCTCGGAATTATCTCAAATCTACTCACCTTCTCGGACAAGGTCGCCTACGCCTCCTCCGTTGCTGCAGATGAGTCCCACTCTTCCACCTCCTCCTCCGCTTCAGAGGACTCCTCCTCTTCTAAAGACACCTCCTCCGCCTCCCCATCGCCCTCCGCCTCTTCCACCACGGCCTCCTCCGAGGTCCATCTCGCTGCCGCGCTTCCCTTCACCATCTAAGGGGACGCCACAACCGAGGACTCCGGCTCTGCCTCCGCAGCGTCCGGCCCCGACCAGGCCAGTGGATTGTCCAAGGCCTCGGTGGTCCGGATAGCGATCCAGATCGCGCTCCGGGCGAAGACATCGCGCTAGGAGTGACCATCGCTCATCTACACGGTCCTGGCATCGTCGCAGGCGAGCCGGGTCGAGATCCCATCACACGGATTCGTCCAGTACTCGGGAGTATTCACCCACTCTGTCTGATTCACCTCACACAAGAGTGTCACCAGTGGACGATATTGTGTCTTTTCAAGAGGTCTTGTTGCGAGGGGCGGCAAAGCTGGGTATTACGCTGGCAGTGCCCACACTGTCTACGTCAGTGATCTTCGAGACCCTACATAAGAAGCAGCTGTCGCGACCCTGTTGCCCTTGGTGCTGGGGCTGGATGAACCGGCAATGGGACTCTTTCTGACACCGGCGTCAACCAGATCTGCCCCCTCCCGGCTGCAGAAGAAATAGACTACCTGATTCAGATCCTGCCTTTCTCAGATCGGACCCGGTCCCAGATTCGGTGATTGTCACAGCAGCCAGAAAACAACATGCTACCGTTCCATCCTCCACGGTACCCCCAGATAAAGAGTAAGCAGATGGATTCTGCGGGACGTAAGGTCTGCGGTATGGCGGCTACGTCCATGAAGGCCGCCAGTGCCGCTGCTCTCCTGGGGCGCTATGACAGATCATTGTGGGATTCACTACAACAGTTTTTGAAGCATCTCCCTAGAGACAAGAGGGAGGATTTTCAGGAGATCATCAACTAGGAAATGATGGTGTCAGGTAATCAGTGTGGCAGCGGATTCCTCGCTCTTGGCTGCCCATGGCTACTGCCATGAGATAAATTTGAGACGCCATGCCTGGTTGCGACTGACGTCGCTGAAGCCAGAGGCCCAGCAGAGGGCCGCCAACTTGCCGTTCTCTGGGGCGACATTATTTGGCAGACACGCTGAGGAGATGGCCTGCATGAAGGCGGAGGCTGAAACCCTGACGGCCGCCTGGTTAGAGAAGCCGAAGGAGCAAAAGAAGACTTTCCGCTCCTTCCAGAGGCGTTTCGGTGCCCAGGGCAGAGGGCAAGGTCGTCAGGCTGGCCAGCAGCAGCAGTAGCAGCAGTACCAGAGCAGAGACGACCTTTCCAGAAGCGGCAGAGGGGCAGAGGCGGCCAGCAGTCCTCGACACCCTAAAGAGTGGCTGGATCTAGGCCCTGAGGTGCTACTTCCCCCTCGTCCATTACCCGCTCCGGTGGGGGGAAGCATACAAAATCACTTGGCAGAGTGGAGAAAAATTACTCGGGACAAGTGGGTGCTGAATATTGTTTGCAATGGATACAGTCTTCGTTTCACCAGCCCGCCTCTTGCAATTGCACCGGTTTGCTCGCAGTTCCAACTGCGCGAGCTCCAGGCGGAGGCCGATACCCTGTTAAGAAAAAGGGCGATAGAAGACGTCCCTCTGTCTCAAAGGGGAAAGGGTCTTTACTCACGTTTCTTCCTAGTACAGAAGGACAAGAACAAGTTCAGGCCCTTTCTGATTTGCGACAAGCAAACAAATGGATCCGCAGGGAAAAGTTTTGCATGCTGTCTTTGCACCAGATTTATCCTCAGTTACAAAGGGGGGATTGGCGTTGCGCGATAGATCTGCAAGATGCGTACTTCCATGTGCCCATTGCACGGAAACACTGTAAGTTGCTGCGCTTCCTAGTCTGCGCCAATCACTATCAGTACACCGTACTACCATTTGGACTGAAGTCTGCACCTAGGATTTTTTCTGAGAAAGAACAAGGTGTTTGTCTACCCTTACCTGGACGACTGGTTGATCAAAGCCTCCACCTTCCAGGAAGCACAATTGCACTTCAACAGGACGGCTGTCCTGCTGAATCAGCTGGGGTTACACATCAATATGTCCAAGTCTGTCCCGACTCCGGTCCAGTGCCTACAGTACTTGGGAGCCTCCATCAATACGCTGTCTGCAAGCGTGTCTCCTTCAGTGGAGAGATGCTTATCGATCCTTCGGAAGGCTCAGGCTCTCATAGCTGCTCCATCTACACCAGTGAGGACGGTATCTTCTCTACTGGGGTCGATGGCCTCTTACATCTTCCTCACTCCACATGTACGCCTACACATGAGGCCGCTGCAGGAATGTTTGGAGGATCAGTGGGACCAGAAGAGAGGGTGCTGGGACGACGGGATACAGTTGTCTGTTCACACCCAACAGTCCCTGAGATGGTGGTGCTCGGCGGAGAATCTCCTCACAGGGGTTCCTTTCCACAAGGACATTCCCACACAGACTATCGTGACTGATGCGTCTCTCCAAGACTGGGGAGCGCATTCAGACCATCTACAAATCCAGGGAACGTGGTCTCCGGCGGAGTCCACGTATCACATCAATTTCCTGGAACTCAGAGCTGTTCACTTGGCACTGAAGGCCTTTCATCCGTCCTTCCAGACCAACTCCTTGCTTGTGCAGACGGACAATACGACAACAATGTATTACCTCAACAAGCAGGGGGGCTCACAATTGCGCACTGTCACAAGAAGCGCAGGCGATCTGGCACTGGCTACAAGCCAGAGGATTGACGATAACGGCGACTCATCTGCCAGGTGTGCAGAATGTTCAGGCGGACGCCCTCAGCAGGCTGATCCAAGAAAACCACGAGTGGGTCATAAAAGACGAGGTGCTCGACGACATCTTCGATAAGACATCTTTATCTACTCTGGCTTTGGCCGCGCTGCACCGATTCCCAACGCGGCTTTCAGCTCAGGTAATTAATCAGTATTCATCCATCTGCACAGCATGTAGAAACTCTGGATAAGATTTAGCAACTTAAATAAATTATGCTTTTTAAGAGCTTCCCCAATATAACCAATCAAGTCACCCTTTAGATATATTCATATTTTGATCTAGTTGCATTTACTTATACAATTTTAAAAAATCTCTTTTGAGAACAAATCCAATAAATACCTATTCTTCGATTTGTAATTAATATTTTTGATTCACCACAGATAAAACGTTGACACCAAGATTCCATGCAAAGTAATTCAACTACATAAGGAGCACGTAAAACCATGGAGTAGCTGTACCTCAGGTATTCCCGCCCTACTATAGCAATCCAATATGATATGCAAGTGAGGATCCCATATGTACCTACTAAGTCAATATAGAGATAGCTTATTATGACCTAGCTGATATAAGTAAGCCAATCACAGAGTCTATTAAACGAAAATTGCGATTTAACTTATCCATCTATCTCCATTCACAATAGTACTAGCAAATGTGAACTGTCTCTTTTACCTATGGTTTTGCCTTAATATAATAGTTGGTTTTGTATGGTTTTTCTCTTAACTGTCAACAGAGAAAGAAAACCTGGTCTGACTTTCTGATCATACTCACCTGGATTAATCCATTCTATATTATCGGAAGATACAATATAAGGTTAGTATTAATACTACATATTCTGACATAAGCTACTTATTATTCCGTCCAAATCATGGTACCGAGGACGTACATTTACCTTACCCCCCCCCCCCCCTTCTGTCCCTTTAATTGCAATTAGGGTTTACTCTTCAAGAGAAAGATAAATAGACAATAAGATTTCCCTATCATCCCTAATATAAAGTAATAATAAAATTTCTAGGAAAAATCGACAGGAGGCCTACTAGATCTCTCTTTATATACACTGCAAACTGCCTTTTCTCCCATTCTTTACTGTGTTTCTTCGACTGTCATAAACCTATGTGATAACTTTGTCTATGAACTATGTTCTCACATATGTTGTAAAACAATAACTGTTTCAATTGCAAAATGATATATGTTTTAATCAAATTATGTGCCGTAAATTGTTCCCTTGGCTATAAATCATGCTCCTTTTTATATGATGAAATGATCTACGTTTCAATTGAATTAGGTCTTAAAAATGTTGCAGTTTACAGCTAAGACAATAGAATGAATACATGTTATGCGGGCCATCAAGTTATTGCATCGAAAAACACTGGCAAAGTTGTTTGAATGAATTATATTGACAATCATGCACTGTCTAGCACAGAGATATGGCATTTTAAAAATATTGTCCATTCTACTTTCAGTGACAAGATGGTAGTGTCCTGAGGAAGACACTTTTACTGTGTCGAAACACGTAGACGGAACCATCTCCACATTGTATCACTCGACTATAGAAATCAAAGCATACATCAGTATTATATCAATTGAGAAAAACTGTTTTATTGCCTTTTAACCCACATGTCAATGAATTTGTTCATGATATTTTTATACAATTTATTAAATTGAAACCTTTGTGCTAATTTCAGTGTTTCATTATTTATTATTTAATTTGTTGTCTGATACTTTGCCAGTGTAAATTTGTTGCCTGTGTGTTTTATTTTCTATAACTCGACGACATCTTCGCCAGTTGGGGCACTCCAGATGGAGATCTATTCGCCATTGCCGAAAACAGAAAATTCCGCGACTCCGCCTCGAGGTATTACCAACCGGGGACGCTGGGTAACGTGTTATGGATCAGCTGCTCGAACAGCTTTCTGTACGCTTTTCCACCCATTCCCTTGATTCCGGCAGTGCTCATCAAGCTGTCCCAATCCAGGGCACAAATGATCCTCATCGCTCTGGAATGGCCCAGACAGTGGTGGTTCACGGACCTGCTTCGCCGGTCTCTCCTGCCTCACCTGCGACTGCCGTGTCGGCCGGACCTTCTCACGAAGTTCGGGGGGCAGATGGTGCACCCCAGCCTCTCGTCGTTGAGTTTGGCGGCATGGCTCCTGAGAGAGTGCAATATGGTCACTTAAATCTTCCTGAGGATTGCATGGACATATTGAAGGAGGCTAAGATGCCTTCCACTAGGACTTTTTACGCTTACAAGTGGAAGAGATTCTGCATCTGGTGCACGTCTAAGAACTATGATCCGACGACCTGCAAGGAAGATGTCTTCCTTCCATACCTTCTGCATCTAGCTCAGTCTGGCCTTAATTTCCATTACATTAAGGTTCACCTCGCTGCATTGGCCGCATACCGGAAATGTCCTTCGCAAACATCCTTCTTCCAAATTCCTGTGATAAAGGATTTTTTGGAAGGATTGAAGAAGGTGTTCCCTCCTGTTCGGCTTCCTTCACCTTCGTGGGAGCTGAATGTGGTGCTGTCCAGGTTGATGAAGGAACCTTTCGAGCCTATTCACAAGGCTTCACTGCAGCACCTGTTATGGAAGGCGGCGTTCCTCGTGGCCATTACATTGACCCGCAGGGTGAGTGAAATCCAGGCATTGTGTTGCCACGAACCTTATACTGTATTTCATGCTGCTAAGGTTGTTATGCGTACTCACCCTAAGTTCCTTCCTATGGTGATCTCTGATTTTCATGTTAATCAGACAATTACTTTACCAACGTTTTTCCAGAACCCTTCCACTTCAGCGGAACGGTCTCTTCTTTCCCTGGATGTCAGAAGGGTGTTGAAATTCTACCTGGATAAGACCAAGGATATTCATAGGTCCGACCAATTGTTTGTTAACTATGGGCCGGTCAGGACTGGTCTGGCTACTTCTAAACAGTCCATCTCTAGGTGGATTGTGTCATGTATCCAGCTATGTTATCAGAAAGCGAACAAGACCTTAGGGGGTAAGCCTAAGGCTCATTCTACCAGGGGCAAAGCAGCTACAACAGCTTTGCTTCGAAATGTTCCCATTGCAGAGATCTGCAGGGCTGCCACTTGAAAGTCGGTCCATACCTTTGCTAAGCATTACTGTCTGGACTCTGATGCCAGAGCAGAGGCTCAGGTTGGGCAGGCTTCATTAAGAAATCTGTTTGCACAGTAGAGGTGTTGTCTTTTTCTCCACCGCCGGGTTGTTGTGGGGATGGGCTTGCCATTCTTTTCACTAGATTATGACTATACACAGAGATCCCCTACTACAGAAGGAGTAGTTTATTACCTGTAACTCCAGTTCTGTAGTAGGGGTATCTCTGTTATAGTCATAAGCGTCCGCCCTCCTCCCCGGTGGACAAAATGGTACTGTAATGTATGCTACAGGCCTTGCTTTATACACCTTCAAAAAGAACTGAAAGTAAAAGGAGTTTGCTTTGCATCATGGGATACCGAGGGTCTCTGGAGAGTTCCTTAAAGGCACGGTATCCCTTTTCCAGACATATAATGGCAGCCTATGGGGCTTGTCTGTCCATACCTTCCTCTCTATCATTCCAAGGCTTTGGTGAAGGGGGAAGTTTCTCTGTAGAGGAAACTTGGCACATTGTTTTTAATGTGATATTGGTGACATATCCTTGGTATTTCTAGTTGAAGTACTGGACAGTGTAGCCTTATAAGTACAGGCTGCATTATTGTCTTTAATTTTCTCTTAAGTGTCTATGCAGGACTGCATTGCAGACAGTTTAAGAGATTATTTTTGATTGCTCCGGGGTCCACGCACATGGGCGTGACTATTCACTAGATTATGATTATAACAGAGATACCCCTACTACAGAACTGGAGTTACAGGTAAGAAACTACTTTTTTTACTGCACTGATATATTAGACGACATAAAGATCCTAAAAATACAAAAACTTTTAGTTAAAATAAATTTTTAATAATATACATGTATGTTGAGATTTGTGGTACTAGCAATTTTGAGCCTTAGTCATTGAATAATCATGGACTGTTTACGTTTCAATGAAATGTTTAATTTCATTAAGTTTAATTCACATGTGGTTTATTTCATGCAAAGCTATCAATTGCCTTTAAATGCATTTAGCAACGCGCACAAAGCATCTTTTGAAACTAAGCACAAAAAGAATGGTCAGCCCTGGTAAGGAGTGTCATTTTTTTTACAAGCTCAATGTCTAAGTAGGCTTTTGGTTTAGGGTGTTCAATCTGTTGCTTTACACTGTAGTACGTCTGTATTTAGAATTTACATTGCATGCAGATATCTTTACTGCTGTGAACATTATCCTTTACTGAAACATACAAATGTTAATTTTATCCTTTAGAAATGAGATTTTTTCCTCAAAACCACAAATGTGCTCGGACGTGAAGAAATGGTAAAATGTATAAAATAAAATAAAAAAAGTTCTTAAAATAAAAGGAAAGTCCTGTCTCATCTTGTTTTTGTCCAAAATAATAAAACAATATTTCTAAACTGTAAGACTTGTGGCTTTTAATATAAGTTTTGCTGGTCTGTGCCATTTTGTATTAACTGAAAAACGTGTTGACACAGCTTCGCAAGAAGCATTGCAGCCATCTGTTCCTGGGATCTACTCTATTTACAACCTCCCTCTATCTGGACTGGTAAACCTTAGAGACCTGTTTGAACCGAAAAACCGCAAAAGCGTGTCCCAAGTCAATGGGTATTTTTAAAGAAGGGAGGAAAGGGAATCAAATTGCATTAGCTGCCATGGCGTGGGTGGATGGCATGCCATACGCTGTCCACTCTTGTTTCTAGCTTTTACACATCTTACTAATCACCCCATATGATAATGTTAGTTGTCCCTGTTTGCTGGATGGTACACTGAAAAGGCCTCATGGACAGACCGTTTTAAATTATGGGGTGGCGCTCAGCAGCTACTAAAGCTGTCTTGCTGGTGTATAACATGTCCCAAAGTCGTGCAAATTAAATTCTAGTGTGCCCACCTCTTCCACCCACAGATGTAGCCTTCCAAACCTCTGTCTGCGTGTGCAGTTTACTGCTACTTTGACTTGGCATTTAAAACAACTTGCTGAGCCTTAAACTTAAATTTACCACATAAGTCACCCCTAAAATAGGTGCTAGGTAGCTAATAAGGCAGGGTGCTGTATGAATAAAAGTAAAAGGTGTGGTATGTACTTTTTTTTTTACATGTCCGGGTGGTGACAAACATGTATTTGTTTTTCACTACTGTGAGGCCTCTTCAATTTGAGTGCTTTTTTACTGTAAAGTTAGTTTTAACATTACTATATTATAAATATCCGAAAGACAGTTAGATTCCTTACGTTGTAAATTACCCCCAGGCGTCTGACTGGATCTGGGGAATTTTTTCATCTGCAGTACTCATGCGTGTCGAAAGGTGGCATTGGTCAGATCCGCATTTGGTGTCGTGGCCGCTGGGATGACGTTGCGGCAGCTACTTAGATGCAGCCTTCGGGCACTGACGTCAGTTCTTTCTTTTTCCGTGCCAGACAGCACAAATCCGGAGAGAGCGGTACCTCCAGTCACTTTTTGGCTGGCTTTTTTTAGCGACTTTTGTTCACACCGTTTTGAGTCTTCGACTCCTGATGCGAGTAGGGATGCCCGGTTTCAAGGCTTGCGGTTCCTGCCGACAGTTGATGTCTGTGACGCATCCCCACCGCATGTGCCGGTTTTGTCTGGAACATGACCATGACTCCAAGTCATGTTCCGACTGCTGGACAATGAATCTTAAGTCTTTGCAGGAGCAGTCCCAAAAGCTCCACGAGGCACGGCAGTCTGCTCCGCACCGTTCGAGGAGCCACCACCAGTCCTCTTCCAAGTCTTCGCACTCCTCAGTTAAGTCGAAGCACAAGAAAAAAATTGAAGAAGCATCGTGGCTCCCAGACTTCTTCCCGTCTGTGGACCGATGCAACGAGGATTGCGGGCGGTGCCCTTCCCACAGCTTTGCAGGCGGAGCCTGCTGGGTCGACCGTTTCCCCTCCCTTCCTGGGACCCGGAGCGACCGCTGCCCAGCTACGGAGTTTCTAAGACGCGATGCATGACATCTTTGGGCAGCTCGACTCTACCGGTTCGCCTTCGGCACCGCGTCCGCAGCAGACGCCGGTTGTGTCCCCAGCCGGTGTCACCCCCGAGGTGGACACCGAGCCAGACAGGTGTCGACCAACTCCGGATCCAGTGCTGACAGGTACTTTTGTGCCCTTGTTTCAACCTGGTGTTCCTTTCAGGCTAGATTGACGGAGGACGGTGAGGACTGGGAGGGGTCTGGAGACCCTTTGACTGACCAGTTGGAATATGACCCGGACTGGAGAGAAGAGCTGGGAAAAGCCAGTGGTCTCGACACCTCCCCAGACCGCGGCAGGTTGTTTGCTTCTACCGTGGCTACGCAGGAGGAAGCATCTTACACAGTGGTGTTGTGTAGGGCGGCCGAGGCTCTTAACCTCTAGCTACCTACGGTGGCAGTCAGGACTAACCTGACAGAGGTGCTTCAACCGGCAGTGAGCTCTTGGAGCCACTGCTGCCTTTTAATGAGGCCCTCACTGACATTCTTTTGGGCACCTGGTCGAGGCCCAACACAGGGGCTGCTGTGGATAGAATGATTGCCGACACCACTGCCCGGCCTCGGGGGACCCCACTTTCCTCTCCTAACACTCCACCCCTGAGAGCTTGGTGGTCCAAGCCTCAACGCCCAAAGGCGCATTCCCTAACGCACGACCCGATAGGGAATCCAAAAAGCTAGACCACCTTGGAAGATGTTTTCTTCCTCCAGCTTGGGACTGCGGTCAGTAAACACTGCTTGTCTGTTGGGCCATTGCACCCACTCTGTGTGGGATACAGTAGCACAGGTGCTGCCCCAGTGCCCGTGCAGTCGGAGGGGAGAAATGCAGCCAAGTTTACCATCCGCTGTGGGCTGGACACCACATACTCGCTAGGCAGGACGATTTCCACGTCGGTAGCCCTTTGCTGCTACGCCTTTTCCGTTGATGTACAGGCTACCCTCATAGACATACCCTTTGATGGCCATCGAGGTCTGGGGGCCAGCAAGCGGGCCAGTCCACCACTGCCCCTCTGCAGCAGCCTCCAAACCCTCCTAGTCTGACCTTTCAGGGCCACCAATCGCCAGTGGGCGGCAGGATTCGCCATCACCTCCCCACTGGCATACCATCCCGGCAGACAGGTGGGTTTTGCAAATAGTTTGAAGGGGCTACTCCCTCCCCTTCGATGCTTTCACCCCCCCACCAGCCATTCCACCTCAACCATCGCATGTTGTAAGACCATCTGGCCCTTCTCCATCAGGAAGTTATGGCACTCTGCGAGCAAGTACCAACCCCAAAAGTAGATTGTGGTTGATATTCCCACTACTTTCTGATGCACAAGAATGACAAACGCCTGCGTCCTATCTTGGATCACAGGAACATCAACTCCTTCCTCCGGAAGGAGAAGTTCAAAATGTTGACGGTAGCTCAGGCCCTTTCTGCCCGGACCCTGGAGACTGGACGGTAGCGTTGGATTTGCAGGATGCCTATTTTCACATCCCCGTCCTGCCGGCCCACCAGCACCATTTGCGGTTCACGGTAGGCCACGAGCACCTTCAGTTTACCGTGTTCCCCTTTGGCCTTACCAGCGCCCTTCAGGTGTTCACAAAAGTGATGGCGGTGGTCGCAGCTCATCTGCGCAGATCATGAGTTCCAGTCTTCGCCTATCTCGCAACTGGCTGTTGAAGGCGGGCTTGCCCCAGGCTAACGTCTCCCACCTCCAGACTACGACAGATAAGTATGGGCGAATTTTGCGAATCTCGCGTTCGCGAATTTTGCGGATTTGCGAACTCGCAATCCGCAAAATCCGCGAATTCCCGCGAATTTGCAGATTTTTTTTTTTGTGTTCGCAAGTGTTTCTGCCAGTTTGCGAGGATTTGGTAGTAGTTCGCAATTGCGAACTTACTTATCGGCTCGCAACGGTCGCGACTATGCTGTTTCTACGTCTGGTTCATCATCACAGCCTCCCAGCACCCTCTGTTTCACCACTGCCACCCTCTCTTTGACCCATGCCACCCTCTGTTACATCAATGCCACCCTCTGTTACATCATCACTGTAGAAGATGGGGGGAAAAGCAAGCACACCTACCCTGCTTCAACTGACATGAATTAATTTGGGGTTAGTTTATTAACAACACCTGCCCTGCCCCAACTGACAATAATGAATTAGGGGCTAATTAATGTGTCACTGAATTTGAAGTTCCAGCCTGGCACCTGCTTGTCTGCTCCCTTAGCTGTAAATCAGGAGTCAATACCTTTGTGGCATACAGTTAAGGTCATAGCAGGGTCACACAATTGTTGCAAGCAGGCAACCGAATTCTGGAGTGCCCCCTCAGGAAGCACAACAGGGAATCGTTACGAATCATGAGATTGACCTTTTGCACCTGCTCATTTGTTTTGCTTTTGCAAAAATCGTTCTTCGGTAATTTCGCGCTATTTGCGAGGCTCGGCGTCATGTGAAACCAACCGCGGAAGCCGCCAATTCGTGCGAATGAGCTGTATATTTTTTTTGCAGCGTGTTATTTCGCGAGTTTTTTTGTAGTATTCGCGAGCCGCTTGCAGCGCAACACACGAATTTACCCCAAGGTCGAGTACGGGCGCGGCCATTTTGTTTGCGTGACGTTTTTCTGTTTCCGCCCGCTACGTATAATCTCGCGAGGTAAGCGCATTGCGAGTACAAGTTCGCACGAGATCGCGGGGAAAATTGCGTGCGAACTTACTTTCGCGCTCGTGAATGGGCGGCCATCTTGTTTTTCATTCATTTCCTGTGTCTGGGCATGGTGTTTATCCTCTTGCTATCTTTGCCATCCTTTGCTTGTTTTCAGTTTTTTTTCAAACGATTTTGCTTCTTATCTATCCCTCTCTTTTCCTAGCTGTATATTTTTGTCTTTTCTGCTATTTTTGTTTACTTTTAAACTACTTTTTAAACTCTTTTCTTTTCTTCTTCCCTATCCTATTCCTTCTTAATTTTCTACTTCCTACCTTACTGCCCAGACAATTGTGAAGCCAGGCGCCGTGAAGCTGCCCAGGCACTTGAGGGACGCAGTGGCGGCGGGGAGGAGGAGTCCTGGACCCCGTGCCAGGACAGCATGCGGGCGATTGAGGGGGGAGCAGGTGACCCGACGGGAGATCTTCAGCCCGGAGGAAGTGGGCGCGCTGGTCTACTTCGTCCAGCGCCGCCTGACCAGGACCATCGCGGGATGCGGCAGGATCGCGGCCGGCTACAACATCCGGGAGCGCCGGAAGCGGTGGGAGAAGGTGTGCTGGGCCATGTCCCAACTCTCCGGGGTCCAGCGCACCTACAGCCAGGTCACCCACCGCTGGACGGACGTCCTGGACAGGGAGCGCGACCTGCTGGACCAGCTCGGCTTGGAGATCCCCGGGCTTGGTGAGTAGTAGTAGCTATTTCATCACTCACTACTATGTTTTCTCCTGCTCTGTGTTGTTGTATTGCAAATATTTGTTTTTTACATGGAGCAAGCCAATAATGCTGCTGACGATTACATTGTAGTTAAATTATATTTCAAAATCTTCTGTGCATTTCAGGTGCACTGCTCTCCTTCTCAGTGGCGTTGCTACTATGCTTATTTGTTTTCTATTTTGTGGTCTCATTGGCCTGAGTAACAATTATGTATGAGCGTACTTTACAGAACTGCGTAATGCTAGACACTAGGGGGCAGATTACATTTACAAGCCCCTTGCTCCACGTTTACGTTGCCTTGCGTGACGCAACAGCGGCGTAAACGTGGCGCATCCCTGCGAGTCATTTACAGCGTGACGCATCTAGGGAGATGCGTCACGTTATAAAGCCATGGGCCAGCGCCACAATGGGTGCGTTCCTAGTATTCAGGGTGGGCGGTCCTGCGGCTGTGCGCCTCGCAAAAGTGCCTGCGTGAAATCTACAAGATTTAACGCAGGCACTTCTGCGACGCTGCTACGTCAATTCAATTCCTTATGCCTGCTTGAAGCAGGCGTAAGGACTGACACAGCATGTTAAGTATTGGGTGGCCCTGAGCATTACTGGAGTTGCATTGCGTTGGCGACGTGACTCCAGCGATGCGCCGCTCTTACGTGACGAGATGCGTCACGCAAGTGCCTACCCTTGCGCCAGGGCGCGCCGCATTGTAAATGAGGCGCATCTGCCGTGTCGCAAGGGTAGTTTTGTGTGACACATTTGATCTGGCGCATCTCTGGAGATGCGCCAGAACGCGTAAGTAAGTATGCCCCTAAGGGGCAGAATTGCAATTACCGTCGCATCCCTGCAAAGTACCAGGGATGCGCCAGTAATTGTGCAGCCCGCTACCACCACCAAACATGGTGCGCCGTATTTGCAATGCGGCGCACCATGGGCCCAAAACGTCACCGAAGCTTTACTGCTGGAGTTGCGTCGCAACGATGGCGCAGCTCCAGCAATGCTCTGGGCTACCCTATCTCCCTGTCAGGTTCCTGTCGCGCCTCGCTGTGGACAAAGGGTACGGACGGGGAATAAACTACAATTCCCAGAATGCTCAGCGGTATAGGAGGCGGGGTATAAATTGGACGTCACTTCCGCCATCCGGTGTCGGATATTTTGGATGGTGACCGCCAGCGTTCGTGTCGACTCTTCGTTTTGGGGCAAGTTTATCGAGTTGTGTTCCGGCTTTGTAGTTCTTCTTTGTCCTCCGTTGGCGAGCCTTGTCATTGGCTATTGCGGAGGACAGACGTTCTTGTGCTTTGATTACCTTTCGCGTGTCTCCGTTGGCGAGCCTTCTTGCATCGGCTCTTGCGGAGGACACGCTTGCTAAACACCTGTTTGGGGTTCATTCCGATTCCGTTTCCTCCGTTGGCGAGCCTTCTTGCAACGGCTATTGCGGAGGAAACATCTTTTGTTTGAGTTCGTGACCCCCCCCTTGGGATCCTCCGTTGGCGAGCCTTTTTGCACCGGCTATTGCGGAGGATTCCAGACATAGGTCCCAGGCTGGGACGAATTGTTTTGTTTCCTTGACCTTACCGAACAACTATCCAGGTAATCCTTTGTTTTCCTTACCTTTGGGTGACGTAACCCTTGTATAGTTTCAGGGAGAAACTGTGTACTTTCTTTATCGGCTTAGAGCACTGCCTACGCCTCTTCATTTCTCTTTGGGAAAGAGATTAGGGTATGTAGTATACTTTCGTTAATAGTATAGTTCTGTTATTACCCGGGTCTAATGGGTTGTTACAATAGTGAGGTTTGTGTTTACAGGGGAAGACAGACACAAGCTGAACTTATATGTTCTCAGTAGAAGAGAAGTATCTCCTGAGTTTTCGCAGTCTGCTTTCAAGTTACAGGTATAAAACTGTGCTGTCCTGTCGATATTTATGACAAAAGTGTTAGGAGAGCATTCATTAGAATTGATACCAATCGTTGTGTTTTCTGTCTCCACAGCTCTCCCTCCCTGCAGTCCCCTCCCTTTCCTTCCTGTTTTGCCCTCACCTGATCCTTCTCTAGCCCACGGCTATAATAGCATTCGGGGCTTGGATAGATCTGGAGGTGGCCTATTTATACCACAAGCTGATTCTGAGGATGGAGAGGATAACAGAATATCCGACCCACGAGTTATAGTCCTCCTGATCAGCGTAACGGTTATGGCTACTCTGGACGAGGTCATGGCTGCATTAGTAGTAGTGCAATCTGAATTGATTGCATCCAGGCAAGAAAGCACTGAATTAAGGAACCGGTTAGATAACATCCAGAAAAACCCCTTTAGTGCCGGGGCTTCAGGGTCTGGCACGGCCGGTCCGGTAGTGGTGGAAATACCCCCTAGCATTCCGCTAGCAAATCCAGAACGATTTAACGGGGATGCTGGGTCAGTACAAGTATTCTTGACGCAAGCGATGATGCATTTTTCTTGCAAACCCCGATCGTTTCCCACCAATCAGTCAAAGGTTGCCTTCATCATTTCATATTTAGTGGGGGACGCGGCTCAATGGGCAGTTCCGATTGTTAAAAGAAATGACCCATTGTTACATGATTGGGATGCGTTTCAGGCAGAGTTCACGAAAGTGTTCGACAGAAGGGCAGACACGTACACGGCTGATAAAGAGCTGTTAGAATTGCGTCAAGGGAATCAAGACATTGTGACCTATTTGAACAACTTCAGAAGGCTAGTTACGGAAACAAAGTGGCCAGAAGCTAAGCAAGCATCACTATCCCATCAGGGTTTAACTGAGGAAATGAAAGACATCATAGCTCAAATAGACCCCCAGCCAGTGTCATGTGAAGATTTGATCAATTTGGTATTACGTTTGGATCATAGGATGAAGAATCGCAAAGGCGATAGCAGATCTAAGAACAAAACTATTCCCTCTTCGGTACCAGTGAAGACCACTGACAGTTCCGTATCTCACAACCCGGAACCCATGGAAATTGGAGCTGTCCGAGCGGCCTTAACCGCTACTGAAAAGGAACCGAGGCGCAAATATGGTCTTTGTTTATATTGCGGCAAAAAAGGCCATTTTGTTAGGGAATGCCCTGTCAAACCCAAGTTTTCCAAATTCCGCTTAAACCGGGGGGTTTCAGCAGCCACGGAGAAACCGGCGGAAAACTGAGGGGCTCTGGGGGTGATGAAGGGGTTCCCTGGAGTCGTGTTAGTATCCCTTCTATGTTAAGCACTGTAGTGGGAGCACAACATTTATTCATCAATATAGTGTTGATGATTGGCATGATGGAGGTGCATACACAAGCCATGGTGGATTCAGGGGCTACTGGCTTCTTCATGGACATGAAGGAAGCTGATAGATTAGGCATTCCTCTGGTCCCTAGAGAAGACTGTACCGATGTGTTTGCAGTAGATGGCAGGAAATTGAATACAGGGCCCATCAGTTATCAAACGGCCATGACAGAGATGAGGTTTGGGTATCACAGAGAACGGGTTTCTTTCAGCATAATTAAGGCGCCACAGTATGGGGTGATTCTAGGCATTCCGTGGCTGAAAAAACACAACCCCGACATTAATTGGGAAACAGACACTATTGTGATGAATTCCAGACATTGCGAGGAACATTGTTTTCGATATGCACAGAGTCCTTCGTTTGCTTTGGCATGTGGGGATAGTATAGCCACAGCAGCTGAGAAGGCAGTAACTCTGCCAGAGGTATATCAGGACTACAAAGGGGTATTTGATGAAGTATTGGCGGAAGAGTTGCCTCCACACAGGCCATACGATTGTCAGATTGAATTAATTCCTGGGGCTGTGATTCCCAAGGGTAGACTATATGCGTTGACGGAACCAGAAAACGCTTACCTGAGAACATACTTAGACAAGCTGTTGAAATTGGGGTTTATCCGCCCATCAAGATCACCGGCGGCATCCCCTTTATTTTTTATTCCCAAGGCCAACGGGGAATTAAGAGCCTGTGTGGACTTTCGAGCCCTCAACGCGGTAACGGTGAAAAATAGATACCCCTTGCCATTAATTAACGTACTCTTGGAACAGGTGAAAAAAGCCACAATATTCACCAAACTAGACTTGAAGGGAGCGTATCATCTCGTACGAATGAGAGCAGGGGACGAATGGAAGACCGCGTTCCAGACCAGGTATGGGTTATTCGAATACCTGGTCATGCCTTTCGGGCTTTGTAATGCCCCTGCGGCGTTCCAGTTTTTCTTAAAAAAAGTGCTAAGAGAAATACTGGATCGACATGTCAGTGTATATTGATGATATTCTCATCTATTCCGAGTCTGAGGAGATGCAAGTACAGCATGTCAAATCTGTCCTGAGAATCCTACAACAACACAGCTTATACTGCAAACTGTCCAAGTGTGACTTCCATGTCACCACAGTTGAGTTCTTAGGGGTTATGCTCACCCCTCAGGGGCAGGAAATGGCTGAACGAAAGATCCAAGCTGTTCGTGACTGGCCTATTCCTCGAAATATCAAGGATGTTCAATGTTTCCTAGGATTCGCCAATTTTTATAGGCGCTTTATCAACCAGTTCTCAAAGGTGGTGGCTCCCATAACAAGACTGCTGAAAAAAGACCAAAGGTTTGGGTGGGATGAGAAGGCAGAGGAGGCGTTTGTGTCTCTAAAAGAAGCGTTTGTCACTGCTCCAGTATTGACTCATCCTAATCCAGACATCCCGTTTATAGTTGAGGCCGACGCTTCAGAGGTTGCTATAGGAGCTATACTATCGCAACGAAATAAGAACACAGGGCAATTACATCTAGTGGCTTTTATGTCACGGAAACTCACAGGGGCGGAACTCAACTACTGTATCGCAGAAAAAGAACTCTTGGCGATTAAGAACGCATTCACGGAATAGAGGCATTTTCTCATGGGGGCCAAGCACGTGGTGACGGTTTATACTGATCACCGAAACCTCCAGTTTATGTCGGCTGCTAGACATCTCACCCCTAGACAGCTTAGGTGGATGCTTTTCTTTTCAGAGTTCCATTTCATCATTACTTTCAGGCCCGGAGCGGACAATAGAAAGGCGGATGCCTTAACCCGTCAATCATCCACGAAAACACCTGAGAAAGGGTTAGAAACCCCTATAGTGGACCCTGTCAAGGTGGTCTGTGTTATTCAACCTGATGCCTTTTTGCAGGGCATACGGCATGGGGTGAAAATGGATCCCTGGAAGAGATGGCTGCAGGTACATCCTGAATGGCAATTGCGACATGGCTTTCCGATAAACCAGGGGCGATTGTTGATTCCTACGGAATGCTTGCGGAAACAGATGTTCTTATGGTGTCACAATTCTCCCAGTGCTGGACACGTTGGAGGGGATAAGACTATGGACCTAATCCAGCGTAGATGTTGGTGGCCAACGATAAGAGGCGATGTAAGGAGGTGGGTGACTGAGTGTGATGTTTGTGCCCGAGCCAAGTCAGATCATCGTCGTCCTGCGGGGCTTCTGCAGCCTCTGCCTACCCCTTCTACTCCGTGGGAGCGTATCTCATTGGATTTCGTGGTGGGTCTGCCCAGAGATCAAGGTTGTACGGCCGTGTTGGTAGTCATTGACTATCTGACTAAGATGGGGCATTTTATTGCTTGTCCGCAGGTGCCTACGGCAGGTCAATTGGCGCAACTTCTCATGATCCATATTGTGCGCCTGCATGGCTTACCGACTGTCATAGTGTCAGATAGGGGCTCTCAATTCACCGCAAGGTTTTGGAAGGCATGGTGCTCCTCTCTTCATATAGAAACGGCCTTGTACACGAGCTTCCATCCTCAGACTGATGGACAGACTGAGCGTCTCAACCAGACATTGAAACAATTTCTGCGGTGCTATGTGTCCCAGGGTATGAACAACTGGGTGGAGCCTCTATGGCTGGCGGAGGTGGCGTACAACAATGCGACACATTCTGCCACAAGGGTATCACATTTCTATAGGATGTACGGACATCATCCCCGGTTTCTTCCTTTCGTGCAGCCCTGCATAGAGGAGACAGTGCCTGAAGCTGCGAGGAGGGTTTCCCAACTCAAAAGAGTATTGGAACAGGTTCAGGACTCACTAAAGACTTCCAAGGCGGCATATAAGAGTACGGAAGACAAGAGACGACGTCCAGGTCCTTTGTATCAGGTTGGGGATTGGGTGTGGTTGTCCACCCGGAACTTCAGGTTCAGGCGCTACAGTGTGTTTAACCCTCGCTTCATCGGTCCTTTCCGTGTGGTGAAGCGCATCAACCAGGTGGCGGTGAAGCTGCAGTTGCCGATGCATCTGCGTGTACATCCTGTTTTCCACGTGTCCATGCTCAAGCCTGAGGCTGCGGTGGTGCGACGCTTTCCTCCCCCTTTGCTGGTTCCTGATGGTCTGGAGTACGAGGTGGAGGGTATACTGGATTCAAGGTGGCGGGGACGTGGCCTTAGTTATCTGGTGGCTTGGAAGGGTTACGGTCCCGAAGAGAACTCGTGGGAGCCGGCGTCTGGTGTCCATGCTCCTCGCCTGGTGGCTGCTTATCATCGCCGATTTCCTGGGCGTCCTGGCCCACTCCGGCGCTCTAGGTGAGGGGGGATGTACTGTCAGGTTCCTGTCGCGCCTCGCTGTGGACAAAGGGTACGGACGGGGAATAAACTACAATTCCCAGAATGCTCAGCGGTATAGGAGGCGGGGTATAAATTGGACGCCACTTCCGCCATTTGGTGTCGGATATTTTGGATGGTGACCGCCAGCGTTCGTGTCGACTCTTCGTTTTGGGGCAAGTTTATCGAGTTGTGTTCCGGCTTTGTAGTTCTTCTTTGTCCTCCGTTAGCGAGCCTTGTCATCGGCTATTGCGGAGGACAGACGTTCTTGTGCTTTGATTACCTTTCGCGTGTCTCCGTTGGCGAGCCTTCTTGCATCGGCTCTTGCGGAGGACACGCTTGCTAAACACCTGTTTGGGGTTCATTCCGATTCCGTTTCCTCCGTTGGCGAGCCTTCTTGCAACGGCTATTGCGGAGGAAACATCTTTTGTTTGAGTTCGTGACCCCCCCCCCCCCTTGGGATCCTCCGTTGGCGAGCCTTTTTGCACCGGCTATTGCGGAGGATTCCAGACATAGGTCCCAGGCTGGGACGAATTGTTTTGTTTCCTTGACCTTACCGAACAACTATCCAGGTAAACCTTTGTTTTCCTTACCTTTGGGTGACGTAACCCTTGTATAGTTTCAGGGAGAAACTGTGTACTTTCTTTATCGGCTTAGAGCACTGCCTACGCCTCTTCATTTCTCTTTGGGAAAGAGATTAGGGTATGTAGTATACTTTCGTTAATAGTATAGTTCTGTTATTACCCGGGTCTTATGAGTTGTTACAATAGTGAGGTTTGTGTTTACAGGGGAAGACAGACACAAGCTGAACTTATATGTTCTCAGTAGAAGAGAAGTATCTCCTGAGTTTTCGCAGTCTGCTTTCAAGTTACAGGTATAAAACTGTGCTGTCCTGTCGATATTTATGACAAAAGTGTTAGGAGAGCATTCATTAGAATTGATACCAATCGTTGTGTTTTCTGTCTCCACAGCTCTCCCTTCCCGCAGTCCCCTCCCTTTCCTTCCTGTTTTGCCCTCACCTGATCCTTCTCTAGCCCACGGCTATAATAGCATTCGGGGCTTGGATAGATCTGGAGGTGGCCTATTTATACCACAAGCTGATTCTGAGGACGGAGAGGATAACACTCCCCAATGCTGGGTCAAGCCGTACGTCTGCTTCAAGCAGGTGCAGGGTTTGTGTGACGCATCATTGTCCTAAAGGTGACTGATTGAAATTTTGTAGATTTCCCTCAGCCACTTTTAGGATGTGTTCCAGCGCAGGAATGCCCTCCCTTGCGCCGGAACGCCCCCTGATGGCGCAGGGCTTTATAACGGAATGCATCTCCCAAATGCGTCACGTTGTTATAATATTATACGCCACACCATGGCGCCTCTTTTGTTTAGCTGCTGCGTCACAAAAGTCACGCAAGAACGGAGCAAAAGAGCCGCAAGGGGCTTAAATCTGCCCCTTCCTTTGTACCCCTGACAATAAGAAAAATAGTGGCGGTGGATTGATAGTTTGACTATTTAAATGACTGGTTATGTAGCAGGCAACTGTTAGTGTTGTCACTGATCTGACTGAAATCACAATGGAGTTTGTCTGTCACTTTGCGTCTTGCCTGCGGACTGCTGCCTGCCAGTCCTAGGTGAACCTTTCAGTACTTTGTTTAGTGAGTTACGTGACTTTTGAAGTCACAGGTCCGCAAATCAATGAAAACTAATCCTAATCAATATAATTTCGCGGAAATATTTTGTTATTGTTGTTTTGAAATGTTTGATTTGGTTGACATTGACAAGCAACAATCATCCATGTTTTCTGTTCTTTCTTTCATGTTGTACGTCAGCTCCACCCAGCGGCGAGGGGACACAGGAGCAGCAGGCGGCGGATGCTGTTGAACAGGGCCAGGATCGGGCAGGCGAGGGCTCCTTTGCTGGCCCCAGTAAGTTTTCATTTTAGACCACTACCTATTTTTCCTAGCGTTCCTCATTTGATTTTTTCAAAATCGTCTTTGATCTTCTTGTAGACTGTATCTAAATTCTTATCCTGCCTCTACTATGACTCCCTGTGGTATTACTAGATTATTCTTATTAGTCTGTCTGTGTAGCTAACTAAGATTGCACGGTTGGCGAAACTCCCATTCTAGTCAGCAATAGCTCTATCAACTTAGTGCAGTGCAGTCCTCTGGGATTGTCCATAATGTCTTTTGAAGTGTTCTATCTGCTTTGAAAATTCCCAACTATAAAATGTGAATGACCACCAAGAAAGAATAAGATACTACCTTTTGGTTTGGATAGGAGGACAATCCATACCACTACTGTTGAGGGGACAATTCTTCTGCAGAAACAACTATGGACAATAAATAGTGCATTGCTTATCAATTATAATAGGCGCTGTTAGAGTTTCCACATACCTCTGTGATAACAGACTTTGAACCCCCAATGTCCTTACTGAGTGACTACATAGTGTGGCACAGTCATTTACCTCCCGAATTCATCCATGATTGATCCCCAATGATGATTATCCAACGTAGCTCAAGAGTATGGAGTCAGAGTCAAGAAGTGTCAGAGGCACGGACTCATGCTTGCAAAAATTGCAAAACCTTTCGCTCAGTCACTCTAGTCTGGACCAAAAAACACAGTCTATTTAAGTTTAAAAGCTTTATTAAAAGTAAACACATTTATTAAAATGAAGTCATAATAAAAAAACTAAACGTTTAACTGAGACTGGAAAAGTGGTTAGTGCTGACGATTAATTGAAGACATTTCTTGTGGTCGAGCCGAGCTCTCACCTTGTTTCAACTTGATCTTGTTGTTTGAAGTCCATCTTCTGTCTGTGTGGAGAAAAATGGTGCGTGTTAAAAAGCCAGCCTTCATCAGTTGTGCCAAAAAGTGCAGCAAGACAACACCCTTCCCTGGAAAAAGGGACATTTTTTTTTACTTTAGAGTACACAGTCACAAATTACATTGTTTTCACATGTCTTCATTCCTAGACCAAATACTAGTGAGTGGTTTATTCTAACATTCTTAAATGTACTTTGTAGGTGGAACAACTGGTGGCGGGGCCAACGCAGAGGTGGTGGTGCTCGACACGGAGGCGGAGGGCAATTCCTCAGGGGAGGATGCGGCGGTTCCAGTGCCGGCTGTGAGAGTTCAGACGGTGGTGGTGGCGGGCAGAGGTAAGCTCTTATATATTCCTTACTTATTGAGATTGAAGACGTGGCTGTGAAGGAAAGAATATGAGATGCATGGCTGGGTGAATGATGAAGCAATGATTGGTGGAACTGAAGGACAACCGCCTGGGTGGGTGACACAGAAACTGTATGTGTCCATAATATGCCTGGATCATGCTACTATCTGACTCTTAGATAGCATATGTGTATCTAGAGCAGGGGTACTCATAGTACGGCCCGCGGGCCGGTGGCGGCCCGGCAAGCCTTCCTTGGCGGTGCGCAGACCTTGCAGACAATCTCTGCTCTCCCGGCCCCCACAGAGCAGAGGCTTTGTTGTATTTCACCTGTTAGCGCCCCTGCATCTCCACTCTGACAATCACTGCTCCCCCGGCCCCCACAGAGCAGAGTGGAGATGCAGGGCCACAAAGAGGTGAAATAGAACAAAGCCTCTGCTCTGTGGGGCCGGGCAAGCAGTGATTGTCAGGGTGGAGATGCAGGGGCGCTACAACAAACAAAGCCTCAATAATATGTTAATGGTCTTTTAAAGACCTGTTAAGTACTTTGGTGTGGCTGTCTGTGTGTGCGCGTTGAGGAAGCTGTCTCAGCCCGAGCTGAAGGCTGACACAGACAGACACACACACAGTGAGATGACAGAGGGGGAGGGAGAGGGAGGGCAGGAGGGAGAGAGAGATGGAGAGGGAGGGCAGGAGGGAGAGCAGGAGGGAGAGAGATGTATGTAAATGCTGGGTCTGGTGGCTCAGTGGATGAAGGCATCTGCTGCAGGGACCTGTGTTCAACCTCATGGTCACAAGTTTTCGTTTTGCTTTAGCCCCGCCCCCTCTGACTCCGCCCCCACCAGTGCGGCCCTCGGCCACAAACTACACTGTAAATTTAGCCCCTGAGAGAAAGTTTGTGAGTACCCATGATCTAAAGAGAGTAGACGGTCAGTGGATGAACTAAGTGTAACTTTGAAGAGCATGTAACACAGCACCCGCACGTCCGTTCCAGTGTAGGCAACGCAAGGAAAAGAAGTTGTAATTTTGTCCAAATACTACCATCAATAGTAGCAGTAGTTTGTATTGCAAGCACAGCATAGATCCGGTTATTACGGTGGCCACTCCCTACCTCTCTTAATAAGTTTAGTAGTACTCAGTCATTCATGTGTGGATGTATCACTGGTCACTCAATAAAAAGCAAAGCACCTAAAGTCATCCCATAAGTAAGCAAAAACATCCCATGTGAAGTGATAGATAATCAGATTATTTATCTTCTTCATTTTTCCATTTCTAGTACTCATTTGCACTGTAGGGTGAAAGCTAAATTAATTAAGCAGTAGCCCTTTTAACAGAGTATTCTCAGTGCCACCCGTAATAGAAAAGTAAGAGCTTCACCACCTGCATGTACTGGACCGGTACAGTAACGCAAGTCTAGGTCACTCATCATGGCGTGCGTCTCTTTTTCTCGGGTGCAAGTTCACTGCGCTGGCATTATGCCGGCTTGCAGAAGATAATGTACCAATTTTCCTAAACAAGAGACAAGAAGAAGAATAAGACTGGTGTACTTTCATAGTCGACTCCAATGGAAGTCCATAGTGCTCGTAGAATTTGTTCCTTAAACTCCCACTAATGTTAGAGCAAGGATGAAGAAGTGGGAGGTTAGATAGATACTGGCCTCAATAGTTATGTAATGCGCTTGCAAGTTGCTAGTTGTACTGCAACACAAATTTCTGCTGAATGATTGAGTTAATCTTAAAGAGCATTGGTTACAGACTATGTCTTTCTTTCTTCATATAGATGCTCCTTCCAAACAAACAAGGAGGAAGGAGCTGGCTAGAGCGGCCCGGCAACGGAGGATCGCTGCCACTGTTGCAGAATATCGGCATCTGGTGGCCCTGGAGGACGACGAAAGTGTGCAGTCGACCACAACAACAACTTCGTCTGCATCGGCCTCCGTGCCCCCACGGGCTGCCACCCAGCACAGTGCTACAGCCAGACTGAGCCGGGCTGCCAAAGCCAAACGCCACCGCCGAGCAGCAAGGACAACAGCTAGCTCTCACAGCCATTGTAACTGCAAGGCACGCCTGCGCCGCAGTACCCTGAGGGTGTCCCGCCTTCAGCAGGAGCTCCACCACTTCACAAACGTGTTGGAGGGGCTCCGCGTAGAGCACGCCTTGCTCCGCCAGGAGTATAATGCCCTGGCCCAAAAAGTAAACAGCATCCACCCATAGTGTCCCTTGCCCCTTTTTTAGAGACTTTTGGGGGGTGGGAATCGGGAGTTGGGTTTGGGACTTTTAAAGGACAACCGTTGGGGTTAGGGAGGGTCTTGCGGGAGATTGTTTTGTTAGGGATATAAATATACTTTTTCAAACTTTATCTGAGCATACCTGTTTTTTACTGCTTGCCTGGTGGGTGGGGGTTTAACAGTAACTTTGTTTTCCTGAAAGTTTAGTTCCATTTTCTTCCTTTAAGTGTAAATGCCCAAATGTTTTCAACACTAAGTGCCTCTCACAGAGTAAGTGAAGTGAATTCAAGAGTCCTAGGACTTTAGTAGTACTACCGTCAGTCTCTCGTCTCTCCTAATACTCCATTGTACTCCCTCCCACCAAACGCTTATCTTACCTGTAATTTGTGTTTTAAAGTATGGCTAGACCCAGGGCTGGCTCCAGGGGAAACAGCGAATAAGGTTGGCGATCCTGGGCGGATAAAATTTCCTCATAGCGGTGGTACTAGTGGTGTGACGCAGTTGCATGCCTATGAAAAAAAAGAAAATGAAATATGGTTTGTCCTCCTGAGCAATACAACGGTACAATAGAGAATATAGCAGGTGAGGGTACACTAGAACAGTGCCACATTGTAGCCTAACAAATGGTAAAGTATAACTACTAATTCGGTTGAAGTTCTTTGACATTAGCCATGGGTCTTTGTCAAGCAGAGTAAGAATATATCCTCGGATTTCTTCACCAGCCTGTTGCTATCACCTTATCCTCCCCAGCAAGTGTGTGGATTTATTGCTGTAATTTAGTCACACATCAATCAAAACCACACAGCCCGGGGGAAGAGGGTTAGGGTTTGAAAAACGGATGGGTACGGGGGTTTTTGGGAAAGGTTTTGGGAGACAAGAAAAAATAGCACAGCATGGACAAACAATTGTGAACATAAACAAATCTTTGGGTACAAACCTATCCATCAATCTTTGAAAGTGCATGCACTACTGCATGCATGTCAGTGAAAAGTAAGTAGTACTTTCGACAACTGTGGGAGAATGAATGCAACAGTACAGGGCGTGTGTGGAATTATTGATAACTATATTCAACATAAGGTCTCTGTTGCCAGATACCTGAGAGCCTTGCTGGTAACTATAAATCCATTCACAACACTCAATGGGGTTGGTCTGGAAGGTGTAGTAGATAGAAAAGGAGAAATTGCTCTTTTTCTAGGTGTCCCCTCACTCACCAGGGTTGCCCCTTGGTGACATGCTTCAGCATTGGGGCCATCCCAGTCCTCTATGGGCTGGGGCGTGCTGCGACTTGCGAATTACGTAGGAGCACTTACAAATGACTATGTGTGGTGCAGATGTCATAGTGGAGTGGACTAAGTGATGTGTTAAAGGATCAATTTAGAAGCAGAGAGAGATCCAAGAAATGCAGTCACAGTCCTAGAAAAACACAATGGATACTGTATCTGTATGTTGTTGTAGTTGTCCTGTTGAATTTGGTAAGTAAGTTGCATGCAGAAAAAAAATCCTCTTATTAGCGGCACTCCTCCATTGCAGCTGACGCTTCGTCCATCAATGTTGGTCACCACCAGAAGACACCCTGTAAAAAAAGCACAGCATGGACAAACAATTGAACATAAACAAAGCTTTGGGTACAAACCTATCCATCAATCTTTGAAAGTGCATGCACTAGTGCATGCATGTCAGTGAAAAGTAAGTAGTACTTTCGACAACTGTGGGAGAAAGAATGCGACAGTACAGGGCGTGTGTGGAATTATTGATAACTATATTCAACATAAGGTCTCTGTTGCCAGATACCTGAGAGCCTTGCTGGTCACTATAAATCCATTCACAACACTCAATGGGGTTGGTCTGGAAGGTGTAGTAGATAGAAAAGGAGAAATTGCTCTTTTTCTAGGTGTCCCCTCACTCACCAGGGTTGCCCCTTGGTGACATGCTTCATCATTGGGGCCATCCCAGTCCTCTACGGGCTGGGGCGTGCTGAGACTTGCGAATTACGTAGGAGCACTTACAATTGACTATGTGTGGTGCAGATGTGATAGTGGAGTGGACTAAGTGATGTGTTAAAGGATCAATTTAGAAGCAGAGAGAGATCCAAGAAATGCAGTCACAGTCCTAGAAAAACACAATGGATACTGTATCTGTATGTTGTTGTAGTTGTCCTGTTGAATTTGGTAAGTAAGTTGCATGCAGAAAAAAAATCCACTTATTAGCGGCACTCCTCCATTCCATCTGATGCTTCGTCCATCAATGTTGGTGACCAGAAGACACCCTGTCCACTCCCTGCCTGGCGGATGCTGAATTGCGGCTCGCTAATGTGAAGCCTGACTCCATCCTTTTTTCCCCATTGCACAGACTGAAACCTGGCCTGTAATTATTCAACGAAAAACAGGAAGTGATATAATATTACAACACCACTGATAAATAAATATAAGGTATGTGGGCTGTGGAGTGCAAAAACTCACACTTTGATTTTCCTAGTAGACAGTACAATATTTTTGACAGTGCGTACTCTGTCTGAGTCACCTTTTGAAGGATAAATAAGTATGGGCAATTTAATGTAGCGGATCTTTCCCCTCAAGCTAGGTGTACTGTAAACTGTGTTTTAGAACAAAATTAGATCTTCCCAGCAGTGCTCCCACCCAGACCCTTACTAAAGCCAGTCGCAAAAATATAGAAGACCCCCAATCAAATCGCAAAAAACGAGGCCTAGCAGAAAACTGGTGACAAAACGTACTTTGAAAGTAAAAGTAGGCCCAAATACACCCTTACCCACCGTGGATTGCATTCAAACCACTTGCAAGCAACCAAGCAAAAGTATCCAGCCAGCATCGCTCCAAGACTCGAAAACCCCCACACCCAAACACATGCAATCGAAATACTGCTAACCCTAACGAAATCTAAGTTAAGAATAGTGGCAAAGGCTTTCTTTAACTATGCCAAATCCCCCCTTTCCCACCTTGGATTTTCTTCAAATGACTTGCAACCAAAATTACACATTCTCACGAGTGTTCTAAGACCCCAGAACTCAGTTGCAAAAATGTAGAACACCCCGAAACACATGCAATCCTGCTGCTAGGGCTAACGAACCCTAAGTTACAAAAAGTGCCAAAAGGCTTTTCGGTGTGGATTTTGTCCCAACCACTTCCACCCGGTATTAGCACTTCCCAGGAATGGCCCAAGACCCGCCAAAAAGCATAACACCCCCAAACAGGCCAAAAGCAACATCTCCTTCTTACAATATTTCTCGGCCTTCAGTCCAAACGCGCTGCGTAGCTAGGCCATAAGTCCGGTTTGCCACCACGGATTTCCTGAAAAGCAAATGCAATCAAGATTAGAGTGTCCCAGCAGTGCTCACGGACCCCGAAACTCACCCACAAACAGACGGAACCCCCCCTAAGAGCACCTCAAAGGCAAGCAAGTCATTAAAAACACAAAAAAAATTCCACCTGGGATTTGGTCCAAACCACTTTTATCCGGTATTAGAGCTTCCCAGCAATGGCCCCAGCGCCGTCAACTCACCTGCAAAGAGGTAGAACAACACCCCCACAAGTGCCGAGTCTTTCTTCATTGGGCGTAAACCAGCCCTCTGCTTTGATGGAAATAGGAGTCTGGAGGAGGACGATAGAGGAGCATGTTCTTCTGAACTTGTGAACCTGAGGAATGCAGACTGCAGCACCTTCAAATCAATTAGCAAACAAGTGAAGACAGTTCTGCTGATGGGCTTGTTTTTGTGATTATCTGATTAAAGTTTGAATTATATTAACTGTGCACAACAAAGAAAGACAGACACACAGGAATAAAAGTGAATAAGGACGAAAAAGAAAGTTAGTGATTCGTTGTCTCATTTTCAGGGCTCGGTATCACGGTCCGTGAATAAGAATAAGGCTTCGTCATCATACTCTGCGAATTCAGGCAGGGTGAAGTCAGTGTCACCTGACAGAGTAGAAATTCCCTCGTCTATGTTGCTGTCCACCTCGTCTTCATCCGGCGCGCTTTCTCGTACTCTGAAATCTGGTGGTATGAGGTGCTGATTCATCTTGATCATTGTTAACCTCTCCACATTTTTGGGCGAGAGGCGGCTCCGTTTGGAAGTTACAATGCCACCAGCAGCACTGAAAACACGTTCAGAAGACACGCTTGCGAGTGGGCAAGACAAGTAGTTTAAAGCCAGGTTGGTGAGCTGTGGCCACAATTCTTTTTTCCCATGCCAATACGCCAATGGGTCAGCATTAACATAGACCTCTGTTGAGTCATTCAGATAGTCCTTGACCATCAAATCAAGGTTCTCCTCCAAGGTTCCTCCTCCTTGCTTAGCTGTTGCTGTGACCTTTTGAGAACCAAACCCAAGCCGAGCTAGCCAATCCTCTTCAGCCTCCAATGTTACTGTTGCGTCTGGTGGTGCAGATGATCCGGTTGCCGGTCTCTTTAACGGCTGAGAGGTCACTTGTGCCGCAGCCACAGGTGCAGAAGAGGATTGTTGTGACTGGGGATGGCCTGCTGATGCTGATGTACTGCCTTCTCCTTCAATTTGCTGCCGTTCTCTTTCAAACCTCTTGGCTGAGGAGGCTATCCACCGTTTGTAACTTGTAACATCTTCATCAACGAAAGGAAAGAATGCTTGGCCTGCCAGCGCCTTTTTGTAGCGTGGATCCAGAATAGTAGCACAAATGTAATGCTGGTCTGAGTGGATCATTTTAAGACGTTCATCACCTTGTAGGTGCTCTAATAATTTCTCAGCCAGAACAAAAGAGTCTTGGTTTTTTTCATCTTTTTCACACACAGAACACACCTCCTTCAGTTGGTGCTCCAGCATGTACAACAATGGGATAGCTTTTCCCAAATTACAGTCCTCCTTGCTGACTGCACGCGTGAAGAACTCAAAAGGACGAAGCATGCGTGTCAGGCTTTTAACTATGTTCCATTGCGCCGCACCCATCCTCAGGTCCTCCTTCTGAGCTGTACCCTGTGTTAAGAAATAGTGATCGAGTACCGTATACTGCTCATACAGACGCTCAAGCATGTAGAAGGTTGAGTTCCAACGTGTTACCACCTCCTGGATGAGTGCTTTCACTGGCATTTGACGTTGATATAGCAGGCTCCTCAGCTGCTTCCGGGCCTTAAAAGAATGGCTGAAATGGTTGCACATTTTTCGGCAGGTGTCCAATACTCTGTACGCTGCACTGTCTTTATTACCCAAGAATTTTTGGACAACCAGGTTTATACAGTGCGCCAAACACGGCACTCTGAAATAGTCACCCAGCTTCATGGCCTTAACTATATTGGCGCCATTGTCCGTGGAAACATAACCAACCTGTCGTTTTTTTGGGGACAGCCAGTTAAGGACCTTTGTGTTAAAGACATCCAAAATGTTTTCTGCTGTGTGACGTTTCTCCAAACCAAACATGGCTAGTGTTGCATGTTTCCGAGCAGCTTTAAAAACAAAGTCCGGGTCAACACCTGTGTTTAGCTTTGCTTTAGCCCCTGAAAAAGAGACCCAGTGTGCAGTGATGCACATGTAATCAGCGCCTGCGCCACTGGTCCACATGTCTGTTGTCAGATGTATAGTGTGAACAGCACTCTTCTGCAAAGCTGCCCCAATCACCTTCAGAACATCTTCATGTAGTGCTGGAACCGCAACTCGGGCAAAATAGAACCGGCTAGGAACCTTCCATTTAGGGCAGAGCGCTGCCACTAATTCTAGAAAACCAACCCCTTCTACAAAAGAAAAAGGGAGAAGGTCCAGAGCTAGCATTTTGGCCAGCTTAGTGTTATACAGACGCGTCAGTGGGTGGTTGCGTTCATATTGCGCTTCTGTAAACAACATCTTTTTAATGTTGCCCTGGACCAAGGATTTACGGGATGATGATGATATCTTCGACCCAGTTACGCTCGCTGATGAACTTTTTCGCATTGATGTCTCACTCTCTCCCACACTCTTAGTGTGGCTCACATGGGGTGTGCTGCTGACAGGGGTACTGGGTGTAAGTGAAGTGTTTGAATCGTCTTCTTCCTCCTCGTCATCATCAGATGAAAAATCAACGTTTTCATTACGTGCAATTCGGGCTTCCTTGACCGCATCTAGGTGTGCAAGCCATTGGACAGCGTGCGTTCTCTTAAGATGACCTCTCTGGCCTCCGGTACCATAGTTGGTACCAAACTTACCACGACTAACTCGAAGCTTACAAATGCTACAAATGGCTATGTTTTCCTTTTTTGGGCAAACACTAAAGAAGTCCCAAACTGGAGACTTGAAATGTCTTTGGGGGCCGGAGGAGGCGGCGATACTGGTGGTGGTGGTCCTGCTGCTAATGCCAGATGAAGTGGAGGATGTGGATTGCCGAACTTCAGTACGTTTTGCACTTTCACCACCACTAATTGAGGTCGAGGTGGATGGAGGTCTCTTCTTGCGAGAAAGAAATATGGAAGCGGTAGGTGTTGGTGTACTAAATAACTCCAAATCTAATGATTGTTGTGTTTCCATTTCCATTGCCTCCTCGTCTACATCATCATCACGCTCAGCAGCTTCTCGGGATAGGGTCAAAATGTCTCTTTGCTGCATGCCCGCTGGGGCTGCAGTGACCTTTATGATGACTGCCTCATCGTCGTCATTGTGAGAGGCTTCACCAGCAGCAGTATCCGTCACTTCTTGTTGAGCCTCATCACACTCCATAGCTATGAGTTTTTCGACGACCTTCCTTTTACGCTTAGGTACCTTTGTCAGATCGTGGTGTGCCTCACTCTCAGGCGGCAGTGGTGCTGGTTCCCAATTGGGATCCATTTCATCAGAAGGAGGTGGGCTTGAAGAAGATGTAGGCACCAACCTTGATCTTTTCCTTGCTAGGGATGTGGAAGACAATGAATGATCATCAGGAGGAGTGGCTTCCAATGATACCTCGGCTTGATTGTCGATTTCCTGATGTGCCCCTACTTCGGGAGGAACAACTATTGTGGGCACTTGTGACCCTCCATGCACCTCTGCTTGCGCATCTCCTTGCGCTGCCTCTCCTTCCACATGTACTTGGGCTTGTACTTGCACATGGTGTTGTTGCGGCTGTGGTTGTTCAACACTTGTCAGATGAGTTACAACAACCTGTGTTGATTCAGGGACATTGCTGCTACTTTCTTGCGATGAGCCAACATCACTGGTCGATGGTGATTGGAGAAGTACACTGACTGCCTCTGAAGCACTCGAGGCCTTTGACTTAAGTTGGCGTGGTGGTGGAGGCACTGAACCCAATGGAGCGGGGGTGCTGCTCCCAGCTTGGTCCCCAGCAGATCCTGCTGCTGCTGCAGGCATACTTTTTTTTTTGCTCCCAAAAAACGCGGCGGCCGGCACACCAGCCTCCTTGGTAACTTGCTTCTTCTGCTCCTTACTGGCAACTTTCTTGCTAGAGGAGCTACGGAGAACTTTTTTTGGGGCCATCTTCTTCAGAGCAGGTCAGACAGCAGGCCGCAGTTGCACGAATTGTAGAGTTGTCTGAGGCCAGACGTGACGTCGCGTGACGTTATGCTGCACACACACACCGCTGCAGGACTTCTTCCTGGCACTGGTGGTTCTCTTGAGTCTTGTGCACCTAAAAACAATGGAAGACAGAGGAACATCAGTTCAGTTATACACCCCAAAAAAATCGAAAAAAACCCAGAAAAATCAGCACAATCCCATGCCCTCCATGATGCTTAAATTCAAGACACCCCACAGAAAGACTAGGCACATGCAACACTCACTAGTCACTACCCCTGGTGAAAAGGCCACTACAACAGGCCAAAAAACGAAAATCACAGAAAAATCAGCACAATCCCATGCCAGGATGTTTAAATTCAAGACAACCCACAGAAAGACTAGGCACATGCACCACTCACTACCCCTGGGCCCTGGGCATATTGGATGAAAGCTAGGCAAAATGGGTGCAGGCCTGAGAACACTCCCTGCATTCAAAATGGCCCCCTCCATCACAGCACATGGCCAGGGCCTGTAGCAGCACTCAAAATGGCCCCCAACCACATGGCCTGTCCATCCACAACAGACCCAAAAAAACCAAAATCACTGAAAATCACCACAATCCCATGCCATGATGTTTAAATTCAAGACAACCCACAGAAAGACTAGGCACATGCACCACTCACTACCCCTGGGCCCTGGGCATATTGGATGAAAGCTAGGCAAAATGGGTGCAGGCCTGAGAACACTCCCTGCATTCAAAATGGCCCCCTCCATCACAGCACATGGCCAGGGCCTGTAGCAACACTCAAAATGGCCCCCCAACCACATGGCCTGTCCATCCACAACAGGCCCAAAAAACGAAAATCACAGAAAAATCAGCACAATCCCATGCCATGATGTTTAAATTCAAGACAACCCACAGAAAGACTAGGCACATGCACCACTCACTACCCCTGGGCCCTGGGCATATTGGATGAAAGCTAGGCAAAATGGGTGCAGGCCTGAGAACACTCCCTGCATTCAAAATGGCCCCCTCCATCACAGCACATGGCCAGGGCCTGTAGCAGCACTCAAAATGGCCCCCAACCACATGGCCTGTCCATTCACAACAGGCCCAAAAAACGAAAATCACAGAAAAATCAGCACAATCCCATGCCATGATGTTTAAATTCAAGACAACCCACAGAAAGACTAGGCACATGCACCACTCACTAGTACTAACCCTGGGCCCTGGGCATAATGGATGAAAGCTAGGCAAAATGGGTGCAGGCCTGAGAACACTCCCTGCATTCAAAATGGCCCCCTCCATCACAGCACATGGCCAGGGCCTGTAGCAGCACTCAAAATGGCCCCCAACCACATGGCCTGTCCATCCACAACAGGCCCAAAAAACGAAAATCACAGAAAAATCAGCACAATCCCATGCCATGATGTTTAAATTCAAGACAACCCACAGAAAGACTAGGCACATGCACCACTCACTAGTACTAACCCTGGGCCCTGGGCATAATGGATGAAAGCTAGGCAAAATGGGTGCAGGCCTGACAACACTCCCTGCATTCAAAATGGCCCCCTCCATCACAGCACATGGCCAGGGCCTGTAGCAGCACTCAAAATGGCCCCCAACCACATGGCCTGTCCATCCACAACAGGCCCAAAAAACGAAAATCACTGAAAAATCACCACAATCCCATGCCATGATGTTTATATTCAAGACAACCCACAGAAAGACTAGGCACATGCACCACTCACTACCCCTGGGCCCTGGGCATAATGGATGAAAGCTAGGCAAAATGGGTGCAGGCCTGAGAACACTCCCTGCATTCAAAATGGCCCCCTCCATCACAGCACATGGCCAGGGCCTGTAGCAGCACTCAAAATGGCCCCCACTCACATGGCCTGTCCATCCACAACAGGCCCAAAAAAGGAAAATCACAGAAAAATCAGCACAATCCCATGCCATGATGTTTAAATTCAAGACAACCCACAGAAAGACTAGGCACATGCACCACTCACTACCCCTGGGCCCTGGGCATATTGGATGAAAGCTAGGCAAAATGGGTGCAGGCCTGAGAACACTCCCTGCATTCAAAATGGCCCCCTCCATCACAGCACATGGCCAGGGCCTGTAGCAGCACTCAAAATGGCCCCCAACCACATGGCCTGTCCATCCACAACAGGCCCAAAAAACGAAAATCACTGAAAAATCACCACAATCCCATGCCATGATGTTTATATTCAAGACAACCCACAGAAAGACTAGGCACATGCACCACTCACTACCCCTGGGCCCTGGGCATAATGGATGAAAGCTAGGCAAAATGGGTGCAGGCCTGAGAACACTCCCTGCATTCAAAATGGCCCCCTCCATCACAGCACATGGCCAGGGCCTGTAGCAGCACTCAAAATGGCCCCCAACCACATGGCCTGTCCATCCACAACAGGCCCAAAAAACGAAAATCACTCAAAAATCACCACAATCCCATGCCATGATGTTTATATTCAAGACAACCCACAGAAAGACTAGGCAAATGCACCACTCACTACCCTTGGGCCCTGGGCATAATGGATGAAAGCTAGGCAAAATGGGTGCAGGCCTGAGAACACTCCCTGCATTCAAAATGGCCCCCTCCATCACAGCACATGGCCAGGGCCTGTAGTAGCACTCAAAATGGCCCCCAACCACATAGCCTGTCCATCCACAACAGGCCCAAAAAACGAAAATCACAGAAAAATCAGCACAATCCCATGCCATGATCCAGCCCCTCCATGATGTTTAAATTCAAGACAACCCACAGAAAGACTAGGCACATGCACCACTCACCACCCCGGGTGAAAAGGCCACAACAGGCCAAAAAAATGAAAATCACAGAAAAATCAGCACAATCCCAAGCCACCCAGCCCCTCCATGATGTTTAAATTCAAAACACCCCACAGAAAGACTCAGTGCACCCACCACTGAGTACCCCTGGGCAAAAGGCTCCAAAACAGCCCAAAAATCGAAAATTCCAAAATTGTACTTGCAGCAACTGTAATGCCCCAAACAAACTTACTTGTGAAATTTCTAATCCAAAAGTGATCCAAAGAAAGTCAACAAGCATTTACAATGCAATGGTTTTGCCTTTGTTAAAGTTAGAGCTATTGGCATTGCTCTTGACATTATTTTTATTTATGTTTTTATTAACATAAATAAATGGCATTGTCATTTACAATGCCACTAGCTTTATCTCTCGCAAATGACACACACAGAGCCCCCCCACACACACACACACACAGAGCCCCCCACACACAGCCACAGAGCCCCCCACACACACAGCCACACAGAGCCCCCCACACACACAGCCACACAGAGCCCCCCACACACACAGCCACACAAAGCTTCCTACACACACACCCACACAGCACAAGCAGGCAACAGGGGCACACGGAGGCACAAGCAGGCAACAGGGGCACACAGAGGCACAAGCAGACAACAGGGGCACACAGAGGCACAAGCAGGCAACAGGGGCACACGGAGGCACAAGCAGGCAACAGGGGCACACGCAACAGGGGCACGAAAACGGAGGCACAAGCAGGCAACAGGGGCACAAAAACGGAGGCACAAGCAGGCAACAGGGGCACGAAAACGGAGGCACAAGCAGGCAACAGGGGCACGAAAACGGAGGCACAAGCAGGCAACAGGGGCACACGGAGGCACAAGCAGGCAATAGGGGCACACGGAGGCACAAGTGATAGGAGTGCAGTGGTTCTTCAGCAATCATTCCCATCGTGTCTCATACTGACAGAAAATAATATTTCAGGCAACTTTCTAACCTTCGGATTCAAACAATTATTTTTTGTTACTCTGCTTAGATATAAACTAATTACAGCTACATCGTAAGCAAAGAGACAGGGAACTGCCTTTTCCTTCTTCTGCAGTGTTTTTATAAAGTGATTGTCAGAAAGGAGATGTTTATGGCAACACGTTCATTTTTTCCACTCTATAGGTAATTGCAGTAAACATAGAACCTCTGCATGTCTCTACATGTTCTGAGGGATTGCATTTTACAGCAGCACATTACTAACTGCTTACTGTTGTGTTTAGTTAGCACTACAGATTCTACAAGTTGTCAAACAAACCAGGGCTTTTATATGAAAGAACTTAGTCAACAACATATGCATTGTGCCTTGATTCTGTAATGTTCCCTGTATAACTCATAAGTCTACAAACCCCAGCATGGAAAGCCTTACTGGCTTATAGTCCAAGGTGACACGAGACCACCGGACAAGCGTTCCTTATTAATGCATCTAGACAAAATGCAGTGCCCACCGCTGCTAGCAGGGCATGGCTGCTTGTTTACCCAGAACATTATCTACTGGATCAGATAATTGCAGCCTTCTGCGAACTGCAACGCCCACAACATGCACAGGTGAAGAAGACAGGTTTCTCTGGCCTTGTTCCAGCACTGGGGTGCGCTCCAAGCAGAACATGGCGAGTTTCACTTATTCCTTGGGACACATCACTCCAGACAAACCTGCCTGTGACGACTAGAGGAGCAAACAAAACACACACACACACAAAAAGCTATAGTTAACGCTGCAGCACTCCACTTGAGCTAAGTGGAGCATAAATCATAATACCTGTGTGTGTATCTGATCTGTCAATTTTGCTTATATGCATGCATGCCTGATATTTGAAGTAATTTTGTTTTTCGAATATGGATCCATCGCTTGCCGGTTTTTTACAATTATTTGCATCTGCAAAGTGCAACTGCTGCCTCAGAGGCATGCTGGCACGAGGGTTTCATCACTTAGATTTTTTTAAGCGATTATGTTTTACTTGCACTTCATTCACCCTTAGTTTTTTCTAAACACCGACAAATAGGTTTTACGTCATTGATAATGAAACACCAGAGCAAATCATTTTATGAGCACTCAACCATAAAGTGCAGAAAGCCGATCCTATATCCAGGTTCACTGCGAAATATATGAGGGGGTGCATTTTAATTCTGGGAAGGCAATTCTCATTCACCAACTCCTGAAAACGACAGAGTGGTATTGCACATCAGAAAAGCATGTTTTATAAGTCTGATCCATCTGAATATGAAGACTGTCTGTATGCAAGCACGTCTGCTGTGCAAACTTGCCAGTCCTGCCTTTGTTCCTCTCACAGTGCTTTGCATTATGCTGTGTGGTCTGGTTTTACTCTTCCCCACCTGAAATTGTGGGACTGCAAGTGCCAGAATCCAAAAAGCTGAGACTGACATCCCGGACTTGGGGAAACCCCTCTTGCTTCCAGACACCCTTACTCTCACTGACACCGGTCCAATATTAAAGGAACCTCTGCATCCGATCTAAAAACCGGATACAGCTGACCGCTGTCCAATATAATCAGTCTTTCGCATCTTATTGACGTCGCACACCCACTGGAAAGGCGCGTCTCTCACAGTCCACTTCGCGTGTCCGACTAGCTCCGACACGGATGCTGAATGTAAGATGCCTCTTGGAAGGCTTGTTAGAGCTCGTGCGCCGACTCGCAGACACTCTTAGAATCAGGAGGTCTGTTAGAGCTCGCGCACCGACATACCGTTAGTCCAAACTTAATAACTGAAGGCTTTTAAATCAATTACAACATTTGTGCACACATAGTAAAACGTATGACTATGGTAATTACATTCAGTAGGAAAATTAGACATCCGCCAGCTCAAGCGCTTAATTAGTTACGATTCCTGGCGGCAACATGAAAGTTCAGTTATAACGCTCATGTCTTTCCAAACAGTCTTTTACTCCCTCGTGTTAGTTATCCTTTTTAACCTTACGCGCTGAATGTCAACACATGTAAACTTGTCTATTGATGCAGGTATACAAACAACTTGCTTGGCATAAAATTCAATCTGTATTTCCAGGGGTGGAGATGCCGTCCGTATGACCCCAGCACTGCTCCTTCAACTCGTCGCCAGTGTAAGGATTCAAGGAGTCTCATAAGTTTTTATAAATTTGTTCTGGTACAGCATCCCCAGCCAAACTAAACTCTCACCGGCTGCATATCTTCAAATTCCCAACATTCTACCAGTAGGTCAGCAGTGACTTCATTACATTCCATGCTCCCAGCATTACATGTCCTTACAATTCTATTAAGGAGCTAATGGTGTACACGCACGTAACATAGTGGGAAGTGTATAACTTGTTTCATGACTGTACAGTCTATCCCATCCACCCTTTTTCCAGCCTGGTGGCTATTCTTGAGTGAAGCTAGTTCATACACTTATGCATGACTCGAGTGCAGCACACCATTGCCCCTTCTCTGCCTGAAAGATACGTGGATAGGAGCTGTGCCCCTTCTTTCTGCATGCATCCACTGAGTCAAAGCACAACCATTCACTTTTATATATCAACCCTCAAGAGGCAGCACTGCATCCCTCTTCCCCACATGGGATCCTGTCAAACTAGTGCGCTTTTTAGCTGTAAGGTAATTTTTCCTCTGCCCAGTTACCCTGCAAACAACAATGCTTCAATCTGGCCCCATAGCGGGCAGAGCAGGACTAGGTCTCTCCTTTGTGTAGATGCAAAGAAGGGCAGAATAGTCTCCTTGACATTTCAAACTTTCTGCACAGCTGGGTCGCACTTCTATGCCTGAACACCATGGAGGGCTTCAAAGAGCAGCACCTATTATTTGCACCCCTATTAAGTTGGTGCTGGATTCCCTTCCTGAGCCATGACCAGTAGGGCCAACCGAGGGTTTTAAAAAAATGCAGATTCTAGCCTGCTAACTATTTTATTTCATTATTAGTAAGGCAAGCGTTATAGTTAGTGCATCTATCTGGAGGGTCAGCATCTTCTGTGTCTTAAAGAGAGGGATCCTTCCGGTCTTATTCCAAGGAGTCTATCACTGCACATGTCTTCAGGAACACGTCTTCGGGTGACTCTTCTGCCAGAATCTGCAAAAAAGAAGCTGCAGTGAGTTGGTGCTTGAAAATGAAAACAAAAGTGACCAACTGCATTTCTCTATTAGTCCTACAGGCCAAACAGTCATATGTAAAAGAGGTCTTTCCACTGGATATTAATAAGGTCCAGAAAATTAGTTCAGAAGTTAAAGATTGGGTGATACTATTCAGCTCAAGGTTCGAACCATTCACCTTTAGAGCCTCAGAGGTACTTTCAGAAGGTATGAGGACTAGCCCAGGTGGGCGAATGACAGATTATATCAAGTAGGATGACTATCTAATTTAATCTAATTTTGGATTTAGTATAGCACAGATCTAACCCTAGGGGGCAACATGATGGTGGGGGGAACAGCCTTTACGACGCGGCTGTTACACCGCCGTGCCGTTACAACGCGGTCTTTTCAACGCAAGTCGTTACCACGACTTGCGCTGGAGGGCGCTGCAGGACAAGGAATTTTTTAATTTACTATCCAACACCTTCCCTACTGTACGTAGGCTGGTGTTGGAATAGTAAATTAAACAATTCCTAAGTCCGCACCCCCTCCAACGCAAGTCGTGGTAACGACTTGCGTTGAAAAAACCGCATTGTAACGGCACGCGTTGTAAAAGTACGCGTCGTAAAGCCATACATCCTGAATGTGGATATATCACAGGCAAGCAATTTGTAATTGAGGCGCAGGACTGATCGCAGTAACCAACTGTATCGAATATCTGTGTTGAGTTGGAAATGTATGTAATGTTCCAACAAGTCATGTTGACAATACGAAAGTGCTGAGTCTTTGTGATTGTTGATTGTACTTGTAAGGGCCACAGGGGGTGCTGTTATGAACACAGTGATATGCAAAGTACAGCATTTTCCATTGCACAGCAACAGGCTTAATAGTACAGAGCCTTGTATCGTTCTGGCCCCAAACCATGATAGCTTATAAGAAAGAGTAATAACTGGGGAGGGGTTTGAATCTGAAGAACATCAGCTGGACTGTGGCTCGAATAAGATGAGTGTGTGGGTTTGAAGTTCCTTTCTAAAATAGAGGAAAAAGGGCTTTTCTGAGTGCCAATTACGCTTGTTGTAGAGTCTTGCTGCATACACCGAAAAATGATTGCTTCCTGGTTTATTATGTCCATTTTGGATAATGTACTATTCCATCGAAGGTACAGCATTCACTAAAATACACTAAACGAAATACCACTGGGAGGCTGAGAATGACCAAAGACACCTGTACACAATATATCTAAGTTCACACAAACCACACTCCAGGAAAAATCCTGACAGGCGACCAAAGATATCCTTAAGTATCTTTGTCTCTTAAGTAGAGCGTGTCGAGCTTAACACTTAACCATAAGTGGGTGCAGGGGGTGCATGATTGAACAAGTCATTAAAATAATCAATACAAATTTACAAGACAGCAACCTTCTATTACTTAACCATCACAGACATTGAGAAAAATCGATAAAGGAAAACCAAAGAAAAGTAACTGAGCCATTTTAATTAAAGTCAATGTGATCACCCCATACGGATGTTTCTGATGAATTCAAAGTTATTCAGACCATTTTAACTGTCACTACGGGTCATTTTAGCAGAACAAGAGGAGAAATGAGAGAACTACGTAATACTCCGTTATTTTTCAGATATACCAGCAATGTGGTGTTGTAAATAGGATGTGAAAGTGTGACTCCTTTAGTTCCATTACCATTAACCAATCTCATTGCTGGGGTGTGTCTTGGATTGGAGTCATAAAACCATCTTGAAATACTTAAGGCGTTTGGTGACGCACAAAAGGTCTAGAATTGTTATGCAAATAAAGGATGAACTATATGACAATGTGAAGCGAAGAGATGTACCACAACAATAATCCAAAAACAAGGTTGTGATTCTTGTCTTTATTTTCTTTTTATTTCTTTTTTTATTAAGTTTCACATATATGCAGTAAAGACAGCCAATGCGTTTCGTTCATGAAATGGACTTCTCCAGGGCTGCAATACAAGAAATATGTACAACACATAAAACACTAAACTTCGTGAGCAGAAGAAAAGAAACAACAAGTACAACAACTACACATGACGCATAACAGTACTCAAGGTGGATCACATAGTACATATATAAAAAGCAAATACATACATAATATATCAATCAATCAGAGAACTTGTAAAGCGCGCTACTTACCCATGAGGGTCTCAAGGCGCTGAGGGGAGGGGGTGCCGCTACTGCTCGAAGAGCCAGGTCTTGGGGAGTCTTCTGAAGGCGAGTAGGTCTTGGGTCTGCCGCAGGTGGGTAGGGAGGGTGTTTCAGGTCTTGGCGGCGAGGTAGGAGAAGGATCTGCTGCCGGAAGTTGTTCGTTGGATGCGGGGAACAGCGGTGAGGGCGAGGCTGGCGGAGCGGAGCTGGCGGGTGGGGGTGTAGAAGCTGAGTCTGATGTTCAGGTAGGCTGGTCCGGCGTTGTGGAGTGCTTTGTGTGCGTGGGTGAGGAGCTTGAAGGAGATCCTCTTGTCGACGGGGAGCCAGTGTAGGTCTCTCAGGTGGGGGACGTTGACGATGAGTCGGGGGGAGGCATTTTGGATGCGTTGTAGTCGTCGTAGGTGTTTGGCTGGGATTCCTGTGTAGAGTGCGTTGCCGTAGTCCAGTCTGCTGCTGACGAGGGCCTGTGTCACCGTTCTTGTTTCGGTCAGGATCCACTTGTAGATCCTGCGGAGCATGCAGAGGGTGTTGTAGCAGGAGGAGGAGACAGCGTTGACCCGTTTAGACATGGAGAGGGAGGAGTCGAGGATGAATCCTAGGTTACGTGCATGGTCGTTGAGTGTCGGTGCTGTTCTCAGTGTGGTCGGCCACCAGGAGTTGTCCCAGGCTGAGGGGGTGGGTCCAAGAATGAGTACCTCCGTCTTGTCCAACTTCAGCTTCAGACGGCTGTTCCTCATCCATTCGGCGACAGCCTTCATTCCCTCGTGGAGGTTGGTTTTGGCGGTGTGCGGGTCCTTGGTGAGGGAGAGGATGAGCTGGGTGTCGTCAGCGTAGGAGATGATATTGAGGTCATGTTGGCAGGCCACTTGTGCGAGGGGGGCCATGTAGACGTTGTACAGCGTCGGGCTGAGGGATGAGCTCTGGGGGACGCCGCAGATGATGTCGGTGGCCTCGGATCGGAAGGGCGGGAGGCGGACGCTCTGGGTTCTGCCGGAGAGGAAGGACGTGGTCCAGTCAAGGGCCTTCTCTTGGATTCTGGGGTCTAGGAGGAGTGTCTTTAGAGTGAGATGGCAGACCATGTCGAAGGCGGCTGACAGGTCCAGGAGGATGAGGGCTGATGTTTGGCCGTTGTCTAGTTGGCACCGGATGTCGTCTGTGGCGGCGATGAGGGCTGTCTCGGTGCTGTGGTTTCGTCTGAACCCGGACTGGGAAGGGTCCAAGATGTTGTTGTCTTCCAGGTGGCGGGCCAGTTGCATGTTGACGATTTTCTCAATGACCTTCACCGGGAACGGGAGAAGGGAGATGGGCCGGAAGTTCTTGAGGTCCTTGGGGTCTGCCTTGGGCTTCTTGAGGAGGGCGTTGATTTTGGCGTGTTTCCAGCTTTCCGGGAATGTAGCTGTTTTGAAGGAGATGTTGATGACCTTCCGTAGTTGGGGTGTGATGGCAGCGTCTGCTTTGTTGAATACGCGGTGTGGGCACAGGTCTGACAGAGATCCTGAGTGGATGGAGTTCATGACCTTGCGTGTCTCGTCGTCGTTGACATTGGATCAGGAGGTCAGGCGGTTGGCGCTGGTGGTGTTCACAGGGGAGGTGGGGTCTGGCGTAGTCGGGCGGTCATGGTGTTGAAGCTGTCATGGATGTCAGCGATCTTGCAGTGGAAGAAGATGGCCAGTGAGTTGCGCAGTTCTTGTGAGGGCGGTATGTCGTTGGCGTTGGCGCGGGGGTTGGAGAGTTCCTTTACGATGCTGAAAAGCTCTTTGCTGTCGTGTGCGTTGTTATCCAGGCGGTCTTTGAAGAAGGATCTCTTGGCTAATCTGATGAGGTGGTGATATCTGCGTGTGGCGTCCTTGTGGGCTGCGTGGTTGTCCGGAGTGCGTTCGTGGAGCCATATCTTTTCCTGTTTTCGGAATGCGCGTTTGGATGTCTGCAGCTCGTCAGTGAACCAGGTGGCTCTCTTGCTGGCGTGGTTGTTGGAGGGGTTCTTGAGTGGGGGGAGGGTGTTGGCGCAGTTGTCGATCCACTGTCTGAGGTTGCAGGCTGCGGTGTCTGGGTTGGTGGGTGGGTTTTGGGCGAGGGTGGTGATCAGCTGGTCTTCGGTGACTTTGCTCCAGCAGCGGCGAGGTAACTGTTGGGTGCAGTGGTGCGTGGTTGGTTTATTGAAGGTGAAATGGATGCAGCGGTGGTCGGTCCAGTGGAGTTCGGTGGTGTGGTCGAAGGTGACGTGGGTGCCTGTGGAGAAGACGGGGTCCAGCGTGTGGCCAGCGGCGTGGGTGGGTGCGGTGACGAGTTGTCTGAGGCCGAGGTTGGCGAGGTTGTCGATCAGGGTGGCGGAGTTGGCGTTGTTGTTGTTCTCGAGGTGGAAATTCAGGTCCCCGAGGAGGATGTAGTCTGTGGAGGCGAGTGCGTGGGTGCTGGCGAGGTCGGCGAGGATCAGATGAAGATTTACAAAACAATTCCCCATTGGGAATGAGAGATAACCGATTCTCTGACCTCTACATTTAAAAAGACAAACCATATTTAATCTTGACCACAGCAGGCTGGGGCAGAGAAGGTGGCAAAGGGGAGAACAACATAAGCTATGAACAAAACAAGCGTGTGAACATGCATGCTCTGAAAAGGCATGTGGCATTGAGAACAGATAAAACATGCGAATATCAAATAGATTTGATGAAAATTATCCAAAATGGTACACAGCAGGTGATCATAACTACATATCTTGATAATTGATTTGTTACCCATACTGTGTAAATGAGTTTGCGAAGCAAATTTCTCAAAAGAGAAAAGGAAGGAAAAAAGGGGAGATAGTCAAAATGGAAAGGGTATGCAGTGGTCAATTGAAATAGACAAGGAGGTGAATACAAAAAAAGCAAAGACAATAGGCAAAAATGAGGATCTCAATTGACACACACATATCCCAAGTCAAAGAAGGGGAGGTATATGCCTGTATGCCGCTCAAGTAGCTGTGATATAGGGTCAGAACTCATACATGTCATGCCAGGACACCAAAGCTTAGTTTGACAGCCTGATACGTACCTGGCATATACACAGAGGAATTTCAGCCTAATAGAGACATCACGGTACGACTTTAATTTGAACCCCTGCAGTAGCGTAAAGCATCAGTATTCATGATATGAGTCACTGTCCAAAATTATCATCACAGATGTGAGATGCTTGTGGGTATGACCCATGGAATGACACCCTCATGCCTTCCCATCTGATTCTGAGTAGCAGACTGGGTCAAGTTTGCTTGGCCTTTTTGAGCTTATACTTGGAACAAGCGTTCACATGGAACTTATGGTTGGAACAAATATAATACAACAGAAGGTATCTGTCCTGAGCCAATCTAATTGAGAGCCTTTTTATTAAGACAGAAGGTACCTGTCAAGAATCCATCTAAGTCAAAACATATGGAAGACAACCAGTATGGCATTGTTTAATTCAATTAATCAGAATTCAAATTTATTTTGGAGTTGAAATGTAAGAAAAATGCATAAGAAAACAAGTAACTTACCTGTAACTTTGGTTCCCCAGTATTGGTAACTTTCATAGATTCCCATACTTTGTATCATTCCCCGTCGTCAGAATGGGAGTCTCGGTAACAAAAATAACATAGCAGTAGATACAAAAGAGAAAGAAAAAGGCCTAGGCCTCACTTCCTTTTGTAGCATATCTGCCTCTTTTTGTAAAAGAGACCAAATTAAGAATCAGCCAATCAGAAGAGCCTCACCCCATAGAACCCTCCTGAAGAAAGCGCAGAGCCTCAGATTTTCGTAGCCGTTGTGTAACAATAACCACATTTGCTGAAGGCTGAACTTTCCAAAGGGGAGGAGGGTGGGCGCATGGGAATCTATGAAAGTTACCAATACTGGGGAATCAAAGTTACAGGTAAGTAACTTGTTTTCTTGCCCCAGTATTGGAACTTTCATAGATGCCCATGCTTTGTAGCTAGCAGTAAACCATAAAGCACAATTTTGTGGCACAATCATGTATATATGTATATGAATATCTCAGTATATATACTTTCATAAGAGAATAAGAAATTATACATAGGATAAACCATTAGTACCAACATTAGAAACAAAATGTGCAGAAAAGCATGGAGGGATAAGTAAGGAAAGCTCACCAATTAGTGGAAGAGGTTCCTCAGGACTGCTTGGACCACAGCCGTGTCTTCCTGCTCCAAGGACTCCAAGCAGTAATGCTTCGTAAAGATGTGCACGCTGCTCCAAGTCGCTGCTCTACAAATGTCTCTGATGTGCACTCCCGAGAAGAGAGCTGTAGATGAAGCAATGGATCTTGTTGAGTGTGCTCTGATCCTGCTGTTCAGTGGTTTACCTGCTGCTGAATGGCAATATAGAATAGCACTGGAAATCCATCTTGTAATACTTTGCTTTGACAGAGGAAATCCTTTGCACGGAGCACCTAATGCAATGAATAATTGTGTAGACTTCCGAAACCTTTTGGTGCGATCCAAATAAAATTTTAAGCACCGCTGCACATCCAGAGAATGGAGTGACCTCTCCACTGGAGTGGAAGGGTGAGGAAAGAAAGATTTGAGAATCACAGGTTCGTTGAAGTGAAAGTCCGAAGGCACTTTAGGTATGAACTTTGGATTAGTTCTTAAGATCACTGTATTCCTTTTGAACTAGAGAAAATGTTCCTGTATTGTGAGACCCTGCAATTCCCCAATGCGTCTCACCGATGTGAGGGCAAGAAGGAGAGCCAATTTCTATGAAAGAAATTTCATGTCCGTCCGATGTATTGGTTCAAAGGGATCTTTCATGAGTTGTTGGAGAACCAAATCCACATGCCAAGTGGGAGGCGAGGGCCTCACTGGGGGAAAGACTCGGAATAAGCCTTTGAGAAATTGTTTAATTATCCTTGAAGACCACAGAGAAGGTCCAGACGCAGAACGTCTGTAGCGAGAGATCGCTGCCAAAAGAACCTATATGGATGAATGAGCCAGTCCTGTCTTAGCCAAAGACAAAAGATAAGGCAGAAGTTGATGAGGTTGAGAAGAAAAAAGGTCAATACCTTCCTTCCTGCACCAAATGCAAAATCTCTTCCATTTGAAACGGTAAGTCTTATTCGTGGAAGGAGCTCTAGCCTGGGAGAGAACCTCTCTTATTTAATTCGAAATGGGAAGGTTCATGAATTCTCGCTGCTCAGGAGCCATGCATTCAGGTGCAATAAATCTGGATCCGGATGCCAAATCTGATCGTGGGACATCGTGAGAAGGTCCGGAATCATCCACAAAGGAAGAGGAGGGACGAGCGACAGAAGATGGAGTTCCATGAACCAGAACTGTCTCGGCCAGGCGGGGCTTTCAAGATCATTTTGCATGGTTTCACCTTGATGTTCCTGATCAGCCTCGGGATCATTGGAATGGGGGGAAAGGCGTATACAAATGCTCTTGACCAAGCTATCGAAAGCGCATTCCCTAATGACCCTCGATGGTGAAGCCTGCTTGCGTAAGACCAGCTTTTCTTGTTGGACGGGGTGGCAACCAGATCTATTGAAGGTCTGCCCCACTGTTGGAAAATCTCGTCCAGAACCACTTGGTTCAGTTCCCATTCGCGACTGACTGAGGATAACCTGCTTAGTCTGTCGGCATTTTCGTTTAGGACCCCTGGTAGATGTTTCGCCTGTAGCGATATCCCGTGAAGAATAGCCCATTCCCAGATGTCCTGAGCTTCCTGAGACAACGGAAGAGATCTGGTGCCCCCCTTCCTTGTTCATGTAATGCATGGGGAGAACAGCCATGACAACGCGGGGATTACCCCGCAATGCCATTACAATGCAGGGATTACAACGAAAATCGTTACAACGACTTTCGCTGGAGGGCGCTGTTGTATAGGGAATAGTTTAACTTTCTATCCAACACCTTCCCTACTGTCAACGTGGCTGGAGTTGAAATAGAAAATGTAACTATTCCACTATCCAGCGCCCTCCAGCGAAAGTCGTTGTAACGACTTTCGTTGTAATCCCCGCGTTGTAATGGCATGCGGGGTAAAAGCCCGCGTTGTAATGCCATACAACCAATGCATGGCTGTGGTGTTGTCTGTTCGGATGAGAACCTCTGAGCCACGCAGTCGTGGGAGAAATGCTTGAAGAGCCAGCTTGATTGCCCTAAGCTCTAGGAGGTTGATGTGAAGAAGACGGTGCTGAGATGACCAATGTCCGCTGACATGAAGATCCTGAAGGACTGCACCCCAGCCGTCCAATGACGCATTCGTTGTCACCACCTGAAGAGATGAATTGCTTATGAAGGATAGACCTTGGGAAAGGTTTTCCTGCTTCGTCCACCACAAGGCAGCTTTTTTCATTGCCGAGGTGATCGTGACCTTGTCGTCGAATGAACCATGAATTTGCTTCCACTGTTTGTCTAGTTGCACTTGAAGAGGTCGCACCCTTAGTCTGCAGTGAGGAATTAGAGGGATGCATTAGGAGATCACTCCTAGAAGGGATTTGTAACAACGACTGAAAGATACCTTCTTTTCCTCGAGAACAATGCCATGGTTCGCAGTTTTTCCTGCCTTTCTAAGGATGGGAAAGCCTTGTTGAGATTCGAGTCCAAGATGGCCCCCAAGAAGCGAGCAGTCCTGGACGGAACCAGAGATGATTTCTCCTTGTTGAGAGTCAGACCCAAATTCTGAAATAGGTTTGTACATGCGTTGACTGCTTCCCTCGCAGCCCCCCTGGACTGGGCCTTCAGCAACCAGTCGTCCAGGTAAGGGAAGACTTGAAAGTGATTTTTCCGCAGAAAAGCTGCCACCGGTGCCAGCCCTTGATGAAGATTCTTGGGGCCGAGCGAAATCCGAAGGGTAAAACCCTGAATTGAAAGTGGCTCTTGGCTACTGTAAACAGTAGAAACCTTCTGTGTGCTGGGTAAATGGGTATGTGAAAATACGCATCTTCGAGATCGAGCGTGGCCATGAAATCCCCTGGATTGATGAGACGCAGTATGTCTTGAAGCGAGACCATCCGAAAGGATTGGGTAATGAGATAAGTGTTGAGCTCCCTGAGATCTAAATTAGGGCGTCATTTCTCCAGGGTCTTTTTTACCAGGAAGAACCTGGAATAGAAACCCTCCCCTCTTTGAGATGAGGGGACCAGCTCCACAGCTCCTTTCAGGAGCATCTGATGAACCTCGAGCTGCAGGAGACGCAGATGTTTTGACGGAATGGCTGCAGGGGGCTTGGATGGTGGGATTTGTGTGAATTCCAAAGTATGGCCCTTTCGAATGATGTTTAGCAACCAACGGTCTGATGTTATCTTGGACCAGTTCTGAAGGTATTGAGATACCCTGCCTCCTACTGATGATCGATCTTGTGGAGGTGGGCACAGCAGGAAGAGCCAGGATGCAGCTATTGCCTTTTGGACGTATCGCGTCCCTGGCGATTCTGTTTCCCTCAATTATTTGATCTTGAGAAATTCGAGGTTTGACCTTGTTTCTGATGATAAGGCTGGCGGTATTGTTGTGATCCTGATCCATTGATGAGTACCGCTGCTGCTGGTATGAGCCTCTGTACGTGGTACTCTTGCCTCTGGCACCTTTGAACGGAGCCTTTCGGTATTGAAGTGTACCCAGAGACCTAGCCGTCTCAGTATCCTTCTTAATGTCTTGGAGAGTGTCATTGATATGCTTTCCAAACAACGCCTCTCCATCGAAAGGCAGGTCCAAGATCTTATTCTGGATCTCCGGCCTGAACCAAGTTGCCCCGAGCCACCCCTGGCGAAGAAGTACCGCTGCCCCAGCTACTAATCAAAAAGCTGTTGTGGCGATGTCCATGGCACAATCGATTATCTCCATCAATGTTGCCTCCCCTTCCTGTAAAAATGTTCTCGCGTCACCTTTTGCTTCGTGGGGCAGTTGATCTAAATAAGGCGAAATGTCACACCATGATTGGCGATCATACCGGACCAATATCGCCAAAGCTTTTGCTGCCCGCACCAGAAGACTAGCCATTGAGGAGACTCTCCTCCCAGCTTTATCTAGTCTCCTGCCTTCCTTATCAGGAGGAGTAGTGAAAGGAGCTGACGGGTTGCGGGACTTCCTCTGAGCAGCCTGCGAAATCACAGAGTCTGATTTCGGGTGCACAGTCAAAGACGCCGGACCATCCTCGGGCACCTTATATTTCTTTTCCAGGTGCGGTAGGACCGGGACCACCGTAGCCGGGTTCTTCATAGCCTTAAGGCCTTCCTCTTATACGTGTTGGACAATAGGGATAGATTTAGTAACCTTCTTATATGGCTCTTTAAAGTCATATAGAAAACACTCAGTGGCCACAGACGGCATTGGTAGCAGGAACCTGCTAGATGCCCTCTCCTTCAACTTATGGAACCCCCCGATATCCACGGGAGGGGAGTCCACAGGGTCTGGACATGGTGACGCCGGGTCTGGGATCACGTACTCGTCCCATTCTAAGCCCTGATTTGGCCTGCCATCAAGGTTCCGATCCTCATCCGAGGAATCATCCTGAATGTCCAGTGGCATTGAAGGTATTTGTAGAACCGGTGTTTGCGGCTGAGACAGCACCTGGGTCGGCAACTCTGGGGAGATCATCACCGGGGTCGTAGGGACAGGCAAGACTTGAGTAGTCTGAATAGCAGCAGGCTGAGAACACCGTGATTTGTAATCATGCAGCATGTTATGGAGATCTTGCAAGAGAGAATTTGGAACAGATACCATCTCTTGTCTCGTGAACTCTTGTGGCCGAGAAGAATGCTGATAGGCACATTCCTGCAGATACTCTCCTTCTGAATCTGTCTCCTGACATTTCACCAGCAGTTGGGATAGACTGTGTGAATAACCAAATGATTCCTGATCCTCATCATCTGAATCCTCATCATCCTCCTCTAACAACAAAGCGAGAGGCAAGGGGGTAACCCTCCTTGGAGACGTCATGTCTGGAGTAATCCTTGTCATAGAAATAGTAATTCTCTCCGTCGACGACAGTATCGTCGGCGATCCCGTCGACGATGGAGCTGTTACAGGTAACCCTGCTGCCGTCGGGGTTGTTGACGGAATAGACACAGTCGTCGAACGAACTGTCGACGACGAGATGAGCGTCGTCGACGCTGCCGACGACGAGACCGTCGACACTCTTGCAGTCGTCGTCGTCAGTGTTGTCGTCGTCGAAGCACTCGTCGACAATACCGTCGTCGTCACCACCGTCGACGAAATCTTCATCGTCGGTGTCGTCGTCGATGTTCCCGTTGACATCCTCGTCGACATAGCTGTCACCACCGTCGAAGATGCCGTTGACGCCGACGATCCCGTAGATGCCGACCGTACTGTTGACGAGCCTGTCGACGGTACCACTTTAACCTTGGATTTCACCGCATTTGTCGAGGGATCCTTCTGCTGCGTCGTCGACGACTTGGAACTCTTGTCCGACTTCTCAGAAGACTGAGAAGATGGCTTTTTGAAGGCTGGAGCAGTCTTCATACCAGTAGATGGTGTAGATGGTCCCTCCCTCTCCTTTACACCATGGTGAGGAGATTCGACTGGACCCTGGCTCTCAGACTCTCTGGGGGTCTTTTTCGAGGCCTTAACTGGACGCTCCACAGAAGGTGAAAGGGAAGCCCTACCCCTTTTGACTGACCTTCTTGAAGATGAGGCTGAAGGAGACTCCTCACTGTCGCTGGAGACTGTATCTTTTCTGGACTTCAGCTTCTGGAGCCAGGTGAGGAGTCGACCCTCACGGTCCCGGAGGGTCTTGGTAGAAAAGGTGCGGCAAATCTTGCAGTCCGCAGCCTTATGATCCGGGTACAGGCAATATATACAATCTTTATGCCTGTCCTCAACAAATAACCTTTTCTTGCCACAGGTGGAACATGGCTTGAAAAGGGCCTTCTTCTTTTCCTTATCAGACATCCTGGAAGGGACAGCCAACAATTCTGAAGAGAAAACCTGAAGAAAAAACCTGAAAAGAGTAGAGATTGAGTAGAGCTCAAAGGAGACTCCCGAAGCACAACGTGCGGTAGAAAATCTAAGACTCTGAGGTTCCTTCAGGAGGGTTCTATGGGGTGAGGCTCTTCTGATTGGCTGATGCTTAGTTTGGTGTCTTTTACAAAAAGAGGCGGATATACTACAAAAGGAAGTGAGGCCTAGGTCTTTTTCTTTCTCTTATGTATCTACTGCTATGTTATTTTTGTTGCCGAGACTCCCATTCCGACGACGGGGAATGATACAAAGCATGGGAATCTATGAAAGTTCCAATACTGGGGCAAACAAAAATACGCAGTTAAGTGAACGTTCAAGAAGTTTTTCGAGAAGCCCCAAGTGGAAAAGCCATAACCAGAAAAGAAGACTGGTGACGAAATAAGTGAGAATCAATGGTACATTTGAATTTAAAGACAGCCTAATTTGCTTGATACATGAGAGAGCACTGGTCAATTCCCACAGTGTGTAGATTGAAACAAAGAGTAGTCTATGATGGTGTCGAAGGCGTTGTGACGCTACGCCGGGTATTAAGGTTTCATCAGGACTGAGGATAAACTGGGGGGCTAATGATATAGGAGTTAGCACAAGTGCCTTGGATGACAATGAGTTATTGTGTGCATGTAATAGATTACATAATATACATAGTGGCTAGTCTCGGAAGCGAAGCCTGTGTAGTTGCCTCAGGACTCCAGAATGGCCACAAATAAATACCCAGGGTAATGCCTGTATGATAAATGATATGGAATTCAGATTATGAAGGTTGCTGTAATAGCTGAACCTGTATACCCTTAATACAAGACTCGAGCAAGGGTTCCTGACACAACAAGGGTCTGAGTACATAAATAAAAAAACACCAAGGACACCTGTTCTGTATACCCTGCCAAAAATCTATAAAGATAGAAATAAACCTCTAGGTATGCCGATTTTGTCGGGCTGCGACTCAATCCTTGATCCCATAGGGGAGTACATAAGTATCTTCATCAAAGAGTTTGTCCCACTCTTAGACACTTACAAGAGAGATAGTACTTTTATGATTAACCTTAATGAAGGCATAGAATCTGACCCCTCACAAGAGATGCTGGTGACCCTTGACATAGAGTCACTATATACAAGCATTCCCCAGAATAAAAGCTCAGACTTAAGACAAATCCTTGATGGATGACCTGCCCCCTAACACGTCCTGACATACTTCATTGTGGAACTACTTCAGATAGCTCTCACCACAAAATACTTTATGTATGGGAAATACTTCTATCAAAAATGCTCCAGCACATCCATGGGAGCCATTTTGCACCAAATCTGGCTAATCTCTATGTAGGCCAGTTTTGAACTTCACTTTGTTATCAGAGCCCCTTACACAGTAACATCTGCTGCTATAAAAGTTACACCTATGGCATTTTTATGATCTGGAAAGGTCCCTCCCACATCCTGACACTGTTTACTCACTACCTTAACAGTTGTCAGCCATACCTCAAATTCACCGATAACATAGTTCGTCAGATCACACCCTTCCTGGATCTGGAAATCAAAAACAATGAAAACCACCTCATTGTTGCCTTCTACAAGAAACCCGCTGAAAGCAATACCTTACTGCAATATAACAACTTCAACGCGAGCTCTGAAGGATGGCCCTCGCTTTGACCAATTCCTTAGACTCTGTAGAAACTGCACCCACAAAACGGACTCCTCTAAAAAAGGAGCCATTCTGGGTAAGAAACTTCAGGATAGGAGGTACCCCAAATACCTTCTCAAGGTTTCAATGAAAAGGAGTGAAACATCCGTCTGACAAGATTGCATGTGTCACTACTTATTGCCCAGATACCAACAAAATAGTTAGGCAATCAAAAAACATTGGTCCATCCTGAAAAACATGAAGGCCTTTAAAGAACCTACACTCTTGTTATTATTTGGTTATTTTATTTCTAGAAGGGAGGAAAACAGTGTTATGCATTAGCAGGTAAGTACTCGACTTACAATCCCAGTCATCAGAGGTTGTGACCAACACTGGGCAAGATTCAGTTTCAGGTAGGCACTGCACCACCAGCGAGCACTGTGGTGGCCAGGTGCAGAGGTCACTGGGCCCAATGTAAAGCAATGGAGAATGGGAGCACCTCAAAGAGACATGGTTTGCAGGTAAGTACCCGGGGTTTCAGGGCACAGGCCCTGGGGTTTAAATGTCTTTGAATGGCACAGACACTGGAGGGGCACATTGCTGATGCAGTGGTGCCCTCGCCTGTGGTAAAGTGCACCCTGCCTTAGGGCTGTGAGGCCTGCTAGAAAGATGACTTACCTATGCACCCAGGCAGTGGTTGGTGGGGATGGCATACAGGGATGCAATAGCAGTGTGTTTGTGTTTGAGGCGGGGCCTCTGAGGTTGGCACAATACATGCTGCGGCTCTTAGAGACCCTCCCTGGTCGCAAGGCCCTTGGTACCACTGGTACCTTGTACAAGGTCTGTGTGACTGCTCTCCCCCACGCAGCTCCACCACTAAGTGTTGCCCCCTAAGCTACGTTGCAGGTTGTTCATCCCTGGTGGTCCAGTGGGAGAGCACTTTGCTCTTCTGCTACTCTGCCTCTCTTGTCTCTTCTTTGTGCTCTTTTGCTCTCTTCTTTGTTTTTCCCTCCTTCCTGCTGCTCTCTCCTTCGTTTTTCGCTCTTTCCCTCTTCTTGCTCTTTCCTTTGTTTTCCCGCCGTTGCTGCCCCCGCGGCCCCTCCCCCCTCCAGTGTGCCTGTCCCGTCTCCCAGCTGACCTGCCCTCCCCGATCCCTACTTAATGGCTGGCGCGTGCAGCCGGCTTGCCACTGGCACGCCAAATGTAAGCCTGACTGCCCGTTCAAAATCCAAACGTCACCAGCACCAGGGACCCTGGTCCCCTGACCCACCTCTGCTACAACTCCAGCCCCCTCCATGATCTCAACCCGGACCCAACAACAACTGCCAGCTCTGGACGCTGACCAACACCCACGGCCCTTTCTCCTGTCGACACCGCTGCCGCACCTTCACCCACCTCTGTACCTCAGCAACATCTCCCAGATTACTGGACATAACCGCTCTCAAACCACTCAACTGCATCCTCCTCAACGTACACTCCCTACACAAGCACACAATAGAAATATGGAACCTCCTCAACACCTACTCGTCGACTTCCTCATGGAAACCTGGACCAAAGCCAACTCGACACAGGACATCGCTACCACCATTCCCAATGGATACAAGTTCCTGCGTAAGTACTGCCCCATCTGCCCAGGAGGAGGCATCGCCATCGTTCAAAAAGCACCCTCTGCATGTCCACCCTCCCGGACGACACAACAAACCTCATGGAGCACCTCTACTTCCAGATCCAGACCAACCCCAAAACGACTCTCCACAGGACCCTCATGTATAGGCCGGCCGACCCTCGGGCGTCCTTTACTGACGCCATCATGGACTTCAACTCACCCCACGCCCTCGCATTCACAGACTACATCCTACTTGGAGACCTAAACTTCCACCTGGATAACCACGACGACTCAAACACCACCTCCCTCCTAGAGAACATTGCCAACTTAGGACTGAATCAACTAGTCACTACCTCCATGCACAGAGCGAGACACACACTTGACCCAGTCCTCACCGGAGGAAAGAGCGTCTCCTACAGCGCAACCACGGAACTGCTCTGGCCAGATCGCCACTGCATCCACTTCGCTTTAAAAACCCAATGAACACAAGCACGACCACCGCCTCCGCGGCAGAAGCTGGAACAAAGTCACTGAAGCCCAGCTCAACTCCACCCTCGTCAGCACCCTACCACCGACCATGTCAGACACAAACAATGCAACACGGAACCTCCACCGCTCGATAACGAACTGCACCAACACACTCCACCCCACCTCAAGAAAGCCACCAGAAGACACATCAAGAAAGCAAGTTGGTTCACTTCTGCACTCCAGGAATCCAGAAGCTCCTGCAGACGATTTGAAAAGACCTGGAGAAACAACAACAAAACCCCGGAAACCAGCACCACCTACTGTGCAGCCACCACTGCACACCACCAATTCATCACTCCACAAGGAAGAAATCCCTCCAGGACAGAATCCTCAACAACGCACACAATGCCAAAGAGCTCTTCTACATCAAGGAATTCTTGAAACCTTGCAGACGTCCCACCCTCTTAAGACCTCAGCAACAGACTTAGCACTTTCTTCCACCACAAGATTAAGATGATCTACAACAACTTCGACAACCAAGACCACCTCACTCCTCCAGATCCCGTCTCATGCAAGGTCACCCAACAGGCACTGCTTAAATGGATCCCACTCATGAAAGACGACACCTTGAAGACCATGACAAGCATCCCCTCCGGAGCACCGTCAGAACCCTGCCCACACCACATCTTCTGCCATCGCACCCGATCTACGTCGGACGATCAACTGCTCCTTCAAGACCGCCACCTTCCCCAACTACTGGAAACTCGCCAAAGTCAACACCCTCCTGAAGAAACCCTCCGCTGACCCGACGGACCTCAAGAACTTCAGTCCCATCTCCCTGCTTCCCTTCGCAGCCAAGGTCATCAAAAAGGCCATCAACAGCCAGCTAGCAAACTTTATCTAAGCTAACAACATCCTGGACATCTCCCAATCTGGATTCCGAAGCAACCACAGCACCGAGACCGCCCTACTCGTCGCCACCGACAACATCCACTCCCTCCTCGACCCAGCCGAAACGGTAGCCCTCACCCTCCTGGACCTTTCGGCGGCATTCTACACTGTCTCCCACCGCACCCTAGCCACCAGAATCCAAGATTCCGGCATCCACGGCAAGGCCCTCGACCGGAAACGTTCCTTTCTCACCGGCAGAACATACTAGGTTAGACTCCCTCCGTACCTCTCGGAACCAACAGAGACCAACTGTGGAGTGTCCCAGGGCTCCTCCCTTTTTCCTACCCTCTTCAACGTCTACGTGGCCCCCTCGCAACCATCGTCAGGAACCACGGGCTTAACATCATCTCTTACGCCGACGACACCCAGCTGATCATCTCCCTCACCAACGAACCCGACATCACCAAACACAACTTCCACAAAGGGATGAAAGCCGTATCCACCTGGATGAAGAACAGCTGCCTGAAACTCAACTCAGAAAAGCCAGAATTCCTCATCCTTGGCTCCACCCCCCCTGCATGGAACGAACCCTGGCCGCCATCTGTCCTCGGAAAGACATAGACATAGTTCCTGGAACAGTGTCAATTTTTGTAAGTCATCAGAAAGCTGATAAGATTAGAGCAGAGCTCCAGTTCTTCATTGAAAATCGCAAAAAGAAAGGAACTGATGTCAGTGCATAGTGGTGGCACTCATGCAGCTCTGCTCTAACAGAATCATACTGTAGACAAATGGCACCATCCACTGGCTCGCAGTGGAATTGCTAGGAAAATTCTCTAGATCCAAACTGGCTTGTGGAGCTGTTCTTAATGTGAGGAATCTGCGGTTAGAAGTATCAATCAGAATAAAAATTGTGAGGTGCCTTAGGATGTACATTTAAACCACCACAGGTTTAGAGACCCAATAAACCTCTTTATGATGGAAGACAGTCTGATACCATGAGATATCTAGGAAAACCCTATAGTTTTAAACTATACACCATCACGCAGAAGAATTAAGGAAGCAGGTATTAGACATTTCAAGATATCAAGATCCATTCATAAATTATGGACTGCACCATGTTATGACAAGGAACAGGTTGACATTTTTGGTAACAGGCATGTTTCAGACTATACCATTTCCTGCAGAACTGCACACACTGATCTCTGACTCTATGTAGAAGGTCAAAATAGTTAAGTTCAAATCTTAAAGAAAATGTAAATGTGCAATAAAAAAATAACGTCCAGTCTGACTGCAAATCCATAGTAAATCTAATATTTGAATAACATTGTAGGACGTACCGACCCGCAGCCCATAAACATTAGAAGGTCAACCTCAAAAAACCAAAAATAACAAGAACTTATGGACTGTGGTACCTAAAGAGACACGGCTGCAAGGCATCCATTTGATATAGGCAGCCTTTCCAATAGGCCCTCTGCTGGGGCATCCGTCGAACGGAAGCACAAGGCAAGTGGGATTCCTAACTTGAGACCTATTTAGAAGGAAAAAGAGACCATTCCACTGAAAATGAGAGATGGAAGGGCGGTGGGGAATCTATGGTTAGATAGAGTATCCACCACAAAGAGTGTTACCGAAGGTAAATAACTTGCTCTTCTGATGGATACCTCTAACTGCAGATTCCTTACCTTGTGAATAGATTCCAAATTAGTACCTCCCAAGGTAATGTGCCTGTGGAATGGTTCAGATTGAAAAGTTCTGCAGGACCGAAAGGCCGAAATGCCCACCCTGATGGACCAGACTGTAGAGGAAACAGTATTGCACTGATACCCATGTAGCAGCCTGACAGGCATCCAGGACAGGCACTCTGCATGCCAATGCAGTGGTGGTAGCCTTGGCTGTACTGGAATGAGCCCCTTTTAGCTGCTTCTCAGCCAATGCATAGTAGATCTTAATTCACAAAACTATCCAATGAGATATGGTCCGCGTTTGCACCCAACAAAGAGCTGACCATTAACTTGATGATTCTTCATACTCTATGTAAAAGCTAAGGTCTCTTTTGAAGTCTAAACTGTCTTTCAAGGGATAAGGCAGAGCAAAGAATGTTGGAAGCGTGATAGCTTGTCCAACATAAAAAGGTGTCACTCCCTTCAGGAGGAAAGTAACTTGAGTTTTAACACTTGTTTGTCTGGAAAAATGGTGTTATTGCATCAAGAAAGACTGTTTCAAGGTCAAGAGGAGTAATGGATAACTGTGCTTTAGTTCCAAAGGGGTACACGTTAAGAAATTGAAAACCAAATAAGTTCCACTCTTTCAGAAATCTCATGACAATGATTGATTTGAACAAGGACGGCTGGTATGGCAAACAAAAAGGCTGAGAGGCGTGACAAATAACCTTTAACAGTATCCACTACATGTCTCTGCTGGGCCAAAGATAACACGAACAACAAAACATCCAAATGTTTTTCTTGCAATGGCTCCATCATGCAAGAGTAACACCAAGTTACAAACTTATCACAGCACTAGGCGGACATTGATTTCGAGGAAGGATGCCTGGCAGCCAAGATCATATCAACAACTTCGGAAGGGAGATAAAAAGAGATCAACTGTCGCAACTCAACTTACAACCCCAAGCAAGGAGGTGTAAGTCTGCAGGCTGCTGCGACAGAAGATCCTCCTGAAGCAGCTCCCTGATTGGAGGAGAGATGCTCAAGCCAGGTACCACAGTCATTTAGGCCCAGTCCTCCCTGATCTTCCCTAGAACTTCAGAACTTCGGGTAGAAGAGGTACTGGCAGGCAAGCATATAAAAGTCCCATGCTCCACTTTAGGTGGAAAATGTCTCAGAGAGAGAGCCTTTTTGGGAACTCTAAAGCATATAAGTGTAGTGGCGATGCATATTCAGCAGTGGTGACAATATCAAGTCAGGGTTCCCCCCAAGGCTGGAAGATACTCTGCGCCGCCTCCTGGTATAACTGCCATTGGTGATCTTCTAAGCATAGCCAGCTGATTTAGTTCACACTAACATTTAAAGATCCCACCAGGTGGTTCATGATCCGTGAGATGCCCGGTCAGCCCCACTAGTACCAGAGATGAAGAGACTACAGACCCAGGACACCTCCAGCCCTGCTTGTTGCTGTACTACATAGTGGTGAAGTTGTTCTTGAGAACATGCATCACCATCCCTCTGATGATTGGCCACCATCCAGTCTCCTAGATCCAGGACAGATATAACGTGCACCACTGAAGATCCACTGAAGATCCAAAATTGGACAAAGGCATCCATCCTTCTTCAGTACAAAAAAGTAGATTGAATATCATCCAGTCCCCAATGATTTGTTGTGTTCTATCTAGGACCCCGATCAATATTGTGACCTTATGCCCCTATACGGCTATTTTTCACACAGACCCTTTCTCCCGTAAATACTCCAATAGACGTCTGGAGTGGGTGAAAGGTTAAAATCCACCCAAACAAAATAGAGGATCCACCGGATGAGTACGCTCCTTTCGAGGAGATTGAAATCCCATTAAAATACCAAGAGCACCTGCTCTGGTTTAAAGGCGCCCTAAAACACAATGATCATATTACCAGGCTCGGTCCACTAGGTAGACCAGGAGCAACGTGGCAGGTTCTAGCCGCACAAAATAACTATTACAAACATATTAAAGCTGCCCGTAAAAACACTATCGCTCTACAACTATTAGAAGCAGGCAATTCTCCTAAAGAATTGTATAGGATTTTGGAAACTTTCACCAAACCCATGGCCTGCATAAGTCCAGATGACTTCTCACAAAACCTATGTGAAGAGGTCTCACTATACTTCGAAAACAAAATAGAGGCAATCTATGAAAAAATTCTGGCATCCCAACCTAATAGTGATACCATGAACATCTCCTCCCCTAACAACAATACCAACCTCACACTAACCACATTCCCTCCTGTCAAAAACGAAGAGCTCCATACAATTATGTCCCAAGTAAAATCTGGCTCACCGAATGATCTCATTCCTGCTAAAACCCTGGCTTCTCTCCGCACCTTGCTAGCCCCCCACATTCAGGATGTAATAAATCAGTCTTTGAAAGAGGGAAAAGTACCAGCTGAGTGGAAAAATGCAGTGGTGAACCCCATCCGCAAGAATGCGGCGCTCCCGTGGACAGAGCTTTCCAACCTCCGTCCCATCTCCCTCCTGCCCTACTACAGCAAGATGGCCGAGAAACATGTCAATGCACACCTGTCTAGTTACATCGAGGCAGCGGACGGCCTAGACCACTCGCAATCTGGTTTCAGGCCTAACCATAGCACCGAATCTGCTCTCCTCTCAGTGACAGATAACATCAGAACGTCACTCGATAGGGGGAGCTCAGTGAGTCTGGTGCTATTGGATTTGTCCGCTGCCTTCGACACGGTGTCGCATGAAATTCTCCTCGACCGTCTAAAGGCAGTGGGAGTAAAAGGGACCGCTCTTGCATGGCTTAAAAGCTTTCTTGAGGACAGACAACAAGGGGTCAAACTAGGCTCCCACAAATCTGTCTGCAGGAAGCTTACCAAGGGTGTGCCACAGGGCTCATGCCTGAGCCCCACGTTATTTAACGTATATGTGGCCCCCTTGGCAGAGATTATAAGATCTTACGGGTTCTCTCCAATCTCCTACGCTGACGACACTCAGCTGCTGTTTCCCTTTCAGACCATCACTCCTGATGTCATGAAATCCTTTCAAGATGGCATGAGAGCAGTGGCGGGTTGGATGGCCCAGAATTTCCTCCAGTGCAACGTGTCCAAAACAGAGGTCATGTTGTTTGGAGGGGCCACTCTGCTCTGGTCACCAGATTGGTGGCCACTTGAGCTAGGACCTGTCCCAGCGCCTAAAACCACCATCAAAAATTTGGGAGTACGCCTAGACCAAGCCCTGATTATGAAAGATCACGTTAGTCAGGTTACGGGAACATGTTTCCGCACAATTGGTCTTCTACGGCGTATCTTCCCCTACCTACCCAACATCTATAGGAAAACGCTGGTACAGGCACTTATCCTTGGACGAGTGGACTATTGCAATAGTCTTCTCATCTCCGCCAACCAGGAACAACTACGCAGACTGCAGGTGGTGCAGAATACTGCGGCAAGACTCATCCTGAATGCCCCTCCCCGCACTCCTTCCTGCCCTCTTCTTTTCCATCTCCATTGGCTTCCAGTGCAACAGCGTATAAACTTCAAAATCTGCTGCATTATACACAAGTGCATATATGGATCTGGCCCCAAATATCTTAGAGGAATCTTTTTCCCGTATTCTCCTGGACGGGCTCTACGCTCCAGCAACACCATGCTGCTGCATGTTCCTAAAGTCTCCAGAGCTAGACAGGGGGGGCGTGCACCCTCCTACAAAGGTCCCTTGCTGTGGAACTCTCTTCCACCACAGTTGAGGCTGATTCCCAATCTTTTTTCTTTTAGAAAAAAATTAAAAATTCATCTGTTCTCACAGTAATTACTAGGCCTCTCTCTGTTTTCCTTTTTACTCCAGTCCGCCCAATTCTTGCAAGCTAAGCGCAGAGATACCCCTTCGGGGCTGATTCAGGCGCGATACAAGAATTTAAATAAATAAAAATAAATAGCCAGCTACACACCACATCCAGACATTAATAAAATGTCAAAAGAAGAACTTTTAGCACAGCTAAAAACATTAATTAAAATACATAGACAGTTAGTCCAATATGTAATGCGGACTGCAACAGTCCAAACAGCTGTTAATGTTCCACAGCTGACCCCTCATCAGGGGAACACAAATATAATTACACCACAGAACATACAATCATGTCTTGGTAAAACACCCATAAAACGGGAACAAATTCCTTTCTGGTTAGCGCAGAAAATTACTCAAATAGAGGCAGTATTTCCGAATACTACCCCTATTGAGAAACACAGAATTCTGACCATCTGCCTTCCAATGGGGGTCGCACCACATGTGGAGGACTGTGACACTTGGGGTACAGTCTTTGCTTCCATTTACACAAAAACACATGGTGTTCCGTCCATGGCGGTAATACCAGATGTGCTAAAACAGATTCAGAATGAATACGGTCCAGAACCTGCTTTAACTCTTGGTATGAAATTACTGAAAGACTTCAAGCAGGTCTCGGCTATATTACTTGCCAACATAAAAGGAGAAGCAGCATCTGTGGCGATCCGCCAGAAATTGAAGGAAACAGATATAACAGATCAACCAATTGAGCTTGCCAGAATTATAGAAAAATGCTATGAGGAATTAGGTAGAGATAGTTTGGGTGGGAAACCAGTAAAACCCCAACTACTCGAAAATCCTGAAAAATTATTTATTAAAAATAATCTAAACACTCCTAAAAATAGCTGGGCTGGAAATAAACAATCCACTCCCAAAGAAAAAGTTTTCCAGTCCAGAGGAAGGTCTCCTCGACGGAGGGAAAGAACTCCGACTCGAGAACACCAGTCTCCCCAGAGGGAGCACTCTTAGAAAAGATTTAACCTTAAAAATAGGGATAACTTGAAAAAGCCTGATAGATATCAAAGTATTGATACACGTCCCTCTCGATCTTTTTCGCAGAAATCGGAAATAAGAGGACGGTCAAACCCAGGAGAGCACACCAAGTCCAAAGACAAGGAACCTGCTCAAAGTAAAAAATTACAATTTCCAAGAAAGAAGGTAGCCAGTATTAGAGTAATCGAACATGCCGAGAATACTGAGGACACAGCTGAAAAACGGGGAGTGGGCACAAACAATGCTAGACAGTGCAGCAGAAATCACCATAGCTCGCAAGATCCTGATGAGTCATCTGGAGACAGTGGACACGAATGAATACATTCAAGCAGAAACTGCAGACACCAGAGTTAGCAAACCTCATAAGATATACGAAATAACACTGCATATAGAGGGAGATAAGACTAGGAAAATAAGGGGTCTATTTTGGGATAACCTCTCAAAAGGCTATGACATCCTGTTAGCTGAGAAAGATTGGCCCCCAGAGTTTGTCAGGGAGTGCCCTCATGGCGAAGAAATGATTATGCCTGCCTTCTCAAATCACATTCCAATTCACACCAAATATATATATGCAAGGAAATGGGCAGTAGCCCAGGCACCAGCATTATATAAAAATCATGTAGGATGGGATGAGGACTCTCCTCCTCAAAAAATCCAGTTAAAATGTCAACCAACTGCACAAAGGCAGTACCCAATTAAGCAAGAAGCTAAAAAACAGGTCAGGGAGATTTTAGATCAACTTGAATACCAGGGGGTGATTGAAACATGCACCTCTCAAATGAACAATCCTTTGTTTCCTGTCTCCAAACCGGACGATTCATATCGTCTAGTCTTGGACTACAGACACCTTAACTCATGTTGTAAAACATTTGCAGTACAAAATTCGCATAGTGCTGCACTAATGAATAACATAGTTCACAAAAAATATAAAACAACATTAGACATATCTAATGGGTTCTTTTGTCAAAATATTGCACCAGAAAGCAGGTACTTGACCGCTTTCTCAATAACGGGGTCACAGAAAAATTTCTGTAGGCTCCCACAGGGATTCAAGAACAGCCCAGGACTATTCTCAGCCAGAGTAACAGAGTTACTACAAATATATGATGATGAAACATGAAAAAACTGAATGATTTAAATTATGAAAAAGAATATCCTCTGCCAATCGAAATTCTTCCTCTACAACAATACTCCTGTATAATCTATACAGACAGATTTGTACAGCATTACAATGTAGAAAATAAATCCTACGATGCAGCCTGCGCGATTGTTAAAGGTCGCTGGCTCTGCGGTAAATTCAGACCGAAAATAACAAAAACTGAATCACTGAGAAAATGTTCGGCTCAGCGAGCTGAAATCAGATCTTTAAAGATGGCGCTTGAAAATGCCGAACGTGAATTCCCGACACTAATCGTGTGCGATTCGCATTTTTGCGTCGATTCCTACAATAATGATTTGCAGAGCTGGATTCAAAATTATTACAAAGATGACACAGGTGCCACAATCAAGCATAAAATGCTTTGGAAGCAAGTAGTTCTTTTACAGAAAGAACTACAAAAGACTCACGTGATACACACTCTGAGTCATCAACGTGATGGCGTTCACGTTGCAGGGAATTCATTGGCTAAGACAGACATAGCGGAAGCAACTAAACCGGCTTCCGTAGCCACAAAAAAGCGTTCAGAAAAATATATAGACAGGGAAACCATGCTGGCAGTAAAAACGTCCTTAAAAGGCGACTGTGCAGCACTTCCCGTGAACTATCCACTCAATTATGCATATGTAATTGATGCAAACTCCGTTCCTTTTGCTCAAATCCCTGGAGTGGGGGATAGGGTAATCCCAAACACGAACCGGAGAAAGTTACTAATAGCAGACGCAAACACGTGGGTGAAGGTCCAAGGCACAAACAGATGAAGGACTATCTGGCTGAATTACAATCTGTATACTGGTGGCCGGAGATGAGCCTGCACCACTATAAATATGTAAAGAACTGTCCCGACTGCGACAGAGATCGCAGCAGCGAGTCAAGAGGAGTAATGCCATGGCCTGGTATGTAGGTAGCGTAATGCTGTGTATATGCAATCCAGCATCCTATTAATTGTTTAAGACTACATTCACTTTAAAAATGTGGCCCCAGCGCTCGGCTGACGCCAAAACTGTTATAAAAGATCTGCGAGTCTTCATCGGCACATACGCAATTGCCATGTTTCATTCTGATCAGGGTCCTGCCTTTAGCTCTCGAGCTTATAGGGAGGCCATGGCTAGTAGGGGCATTGGGTTGCGATTCTCTTGTCCATTTCACCCTGAGGGAAACAGTGTAGTGGAAAGAAAAAACCGAGACATAAAGCAATCTATAACAGCGAAGGTATTAGGTTCGGGTGATGGGTGGGTCAAACATTTAATAAGCGTCCAACGTAGTCTTAATAATTTGCCAAGAAATTCTCTAAAAGGTTTCAGCCCGTACAAACTATTGTTCGGAACTAGAATCCATGTACAGGATCTTGATAGTCAGGCTTCAGTGGTAAAAGATAAAAATAAAGACTTTGATATCAAAGATCGTTTGGCTATTTTACAGGACTTGAATGAAACAAGAAAATCCTTAAGCAACATAAAAATAAAGCAACAGCCAACTACCACTGAAGACACACCACCTGTCCCAGCAAGACCTGTCTGGATTCCAAAGATTGGGGATCTGGTCAGAGAGAAAATAGCGGTGAAGAAGGAATTTGGGCCTTCTTACAGAAAAGCAGTACCTGTCTTAGCAATCAACGGAACAAGATCAGTAGTAAGCATGAGCGAATTTTGCGGATCTCGCGTTCGCGAATTTTGCGGATTTGCGGATTCGCAATCCGCAAAATCCGCGAATTCCCGCGAATTTGCGGATTTTTTTTTTTTTGTGTTCGCCCGTGTTTCTGCCAGTTCGCGAGGGTTTTGTACACTTTCGCAAATTGCGAACTTACCTGTCGGGTCGCAAGTTTCGCGAACTCTTTGTTTCTACGTGTCCAGCCTGTTTGGGACACTCTTCTTCATCACTGCCACTCCCTGTCACCACTGCCACTCTCTGACTACTCATGCCACCCTCTGGCCCACCCATGCCACCCTCTGTTTCATCACCACACCCTCTGGTTGTCCAGTGTACATTATTTTCGGCAAAGCAAAGCACACCTTCCCTGCCTCAAGTGACCTGAATTAATTTGGGGCTGATTCATGTGTCACAGAATATTTTTTTAGCTGGCACCTGCTTCCTTAGTGCGCCCTGATTAGTGATCTTTTGCACTTGCTAAGTGCTTTCATTGTTGCAAAATTAGTTACAACACCTGCCCTGCCCCAACTGACAATAATGAATTAGGGGCTGATTAATGGATTTTAACTTCCAGCCTGGCTCCTGCTTGTCTCCCTTAGCTGTAATTCAGGACCTTTGTGGCATATGTGTAACTATTCTGAGGTTCAGAGCAGGGTCACATACTAGTTTCAACTGGCAACTGAACTCTGGAGGGGCCCCTCAGGAAGCACTCCAGGAAATGGCTACTAATGATGAGCCTGAACTTTTGAACCTGGTAAGTAGTTACTTTCAGTTTTGCTAAGATCGTATTTCTGCAATTTTGCACTTATTCGCGGGGCGCGAACTCACGCGAACAGTGCGAGCAGTGCGAGCAAAATCCGCTGCTCGCGGATTTGCGGATTTTGCGGGAAATTCGCAAATCTCGCGGATTGCGGATTTCCCGAAAATCCGCAAAATCCGCGAGCGGAACGGATTTTCCGCCCACGCCTAATCAGTAGTACTACCGCCCCTTGCTGGTAAAAAGGAGAACCGAGTTGTATCAATCGACCTGGTAAAACCACAATCATGTGGCCTATAATCAACAGTAGGCCAAGTGGACTCCCAAGAAATAACAGAATACCCACATTTGCAACAATCCAAGAGGTTCAAACTGAAAGACTAATCACATTTGATAAACCTGCAGTGCACAGAGAAGGACTATGCAATAATGCCATGGAACTGGTGCCTCTTGAAAGACAGATTGAAACAGTTCGTCATGAAACTCCAGTCTACAATGATGTGGCATCAGAATGTGCTAATGAAAGACAAATTGAGAAAACAATTCCAACAATTGACAGAACTGCCTCTGGCTACTTCATCAATTTCGATAACTTTTCTGAAAATCAAAGCGACCCTGATGTGACGCCAGAAACAAAGACTTTTAAAGAAAAGGCAACAGAACTCTTTCATCAACTCAAGGAAACTTACCTTATTTCTCCATGGTTAGAGTTTTGGTTTGGGCTAGGTGTATTTTTCCTCCTGCTTTGGCTCATCATGGTAATTTGTTTGGGAAAATTCATTGAGGGAAAATACAGTTCAATGGACACAGCAAGTCAGAACATCAACTTAGTTCTGAAACCTCATAAATCATCTCACGTCAAGAAAAGAGGACTATCATCAGTAAATGTCACAGCCATTCCAATACCCGGCGGGGTAGTGTGGGACAAGACTGACTATGAAGTATATGGCCCGGTCGAGATCTTGAAATATCCTCACCAGTTCAAGGTTTCATTAAGTGACTTTGTAAAACTAAGTACATTCTCTGATGATTGGGATTTTGAAAGTATAAATAATATGATGTCGGATTTAGTGTTGTCAGCAAAATTTACAGAACATGATTATTTACAAGGTTCATCTAATTATGAACAGATGTACTGTTTTTCACATTACGCAGACCATTACTTACATAAATCTGCTCAACCTAGAAATGGTTTTAAATATAACCAATGGGAACATTGTGCTACTCCACCTAAAAGTAGTTCAAAAAAGTTTTTTGAGAAATTCCAATACTTCTCAGGGTTTAACACAAGGGATGCAGAAACATTTTATTATAAACTGTTGGATAAAACAGGGACGAAAACAATGCTGACAAATACTAAATTGATATATTCAGAAGCATTTTATGAAAAAATGATGACATTTGGTTTTGATTTCTGGAAAAACAATATTGAAACTAAAACCATCTGGGGTACAAAAGAATGGCAGGTACAAGGCCTAGAAGCATTATTTCGAGCCTGCATGATTCCAGAACAAATAATGTTCTTAAATGACACAATTCATCAAACAACCTGTCTTGGCCTAGCTAAGATTAAAGACCTTAACAAACCGTTTATTCCAAAGCCAATACCTGATAATGCAACAACAGATATTGAAATAGACGTATCAAAAATTTTACATCTAAACAGAACACATCCTGATTGGAAAAAGTGGTTAATCTGGCCTACTGACACGAATAACTGTCAAGATAGATTCCTGAACATAACACAGGGGTTACAAATGACCAGACCAGACCCTAGATACTCCCAGAGACAACATCCAGGGATAGTAACAACATACAGTGTAGGGAAACTGTGCCTTGACTGGCTAGAATCATCCACACTGGCAGAAATTAAGCAACATTTATCTTTACTTAAAGATGGTGCTGATTTGCGCGATTTAATTATGGGACCACGCAAACAGCGTCAGAAACGTTTCATATCGGCAAGTGTATATGCGGCATACAGCGAGGTATTGAAAGTAACGCAAATTGAAATAGCAGAAAAAATACGAGAAATTGATCGTATTAATTTGGAAAAATCACTTTCTGTTGTGGACAATGGGTTAATGACTCTGTCCTCCAGAATATATTCACTGGACAGTATTGTATCATCTGCCATTGATATAATAGATAAAGACTTGCTAATGTTACAACATGGCCAGTCGCAATTACGTTCTATTGTACAGCTAGGCTGGACGCTGCAAAATCTTCGTTCAGGCTATGTGCCATGGCGTCTAATCAACACAACGTCAATGTTTTCCATCTTTAACCTTACTGATAAACAAATCAGTTTTATCACAGAAAGGAGCAGACTATACAATCCTGAGCATCGAAAAACTTGAGAGATTACCATTGACAATGTCAGAAAGACCTGTCATTGAATGGATAATACACAGGATTATCACAATTCCGATATCAACTTTCCGATTTAAAAATTGCCTTGAGTATATACCGACAGGCCAGTATGAACGATTGGGTAAAGGGTACATTAAGTCATCATGGAAATTACCATATACACACATGCTACAGTGACAACAAAAATGTATTTCTTAGTGGTGAAAATTGAAAACATTCACTAAGCGGTATACTTTTGTGCCAGGGTATTAATTTACATGGGGCCTGTGAAGGGACTTCAAACAACCTTTCATGCCACCAGCACCTCACACCTGCAACGCAGATAGAGCCTTTCTTTAGGCAACTTTCTAACGGGAGTTACATTCTAATAACGGATCACAGCTGTTGTGGCTTGGTGCCAGGGAAAGCATATCTCGTAAGCGTGACTTCCATGGTCACTTGCTATATGCAAGCATTGTTTCCAAACGGCCCTGGAGATTCCGAGACGCCGATTTGGCCTCCTTTGAATGTCTCTTCTATACGAATTGATACTTTAAACAGAATGAAGTCTGTGCGTTTACAGACAACAGTGCCCATCACGTCATCAAAAGAGACGTATGATCTCCAAGTTGCAAGGACAGCATCGGAGATACATGAACTTTTATCAACAAATTGCCCCGTGCATTTCAAAGAAATGCTAAGCCAAATCCTAAATATGTCGGATGCCATTGGTATCTCAAACGTATTTAAGACAATTTTTTCGGGACTGTTAACACCATTCAAAGCAATTCTGGGCATTATTCCCAATTTTGTCCATTCAGTCTTTGGCGGCATACCACTAATTTTGGGACTTGTAGCAGGCATTTTATTTTTGACCCTCCTGCTCCGATATGGCAAGCCAAAACACAGACATTACTCCGGCAAGGATGGAAGAAACGATCCTAGCAATACGCTACCGGGACCGCATAACTAGAGTCCTTGGATTGGCCCAGCTGAGAGATCTGAACATGACCTGGTTTCTTTCATTCAGACCTATATGGCAGACCTGCATCTTACCTGTGCTTCGATGTATGCTATGCGGAGAAGAATGCGTGTTAGACACCTGTCTTGCACTACCATCAGCAGTACCAATGGATATCAATACTTTGCTAAGTCCTGTAACGGCTCATGCATCGTGTTGTCCCCAGTGGCTACCAATCCTGATGACGGCATTCGTTGAGACTCCTGCGCTACGACTAGGTGGTGGCAATGAAGCGGTAAATGTGAGCATTGCTGATCCAAACATCGATGATAGCAATCATTCTCACACCTGCCAAGTTACAGCATTATCGAACTTGGTCGAACTGTCACCTGAATATGTAGACCTATTCTTTAAGAGCTTATCTGATATGCTGTTCTCCCCTGAACAGCAACAATGATTTTTTGGAAAAAACATTCCGGCGCACAGCGTTCCCTTGAACTCTGAATTCGGCCTTCAGTTTTGAACAACAAAAACTGCTGTAAAGCGTTTGGAACTCTATTCCCCCGTTCACCATGAAATTTTTTTTTTAATTGAACATTTTTCAAAATATTTACCTTTTTCTGGCACAAATACTTTTGCTTAAAGTATAACTATTCATAAAGAACAGAACTTTACAAGATCTAGAGAAAAAGAAAAAAAAAACTTTACCTCGGCCTCTAGCACATTTTACATCAATTGTATTTATATGTGATGAAATAGTCTCGCCCTTCTTTTCTGTATTAAGAGACATTTCATGTGTAATTTTTCGCAAAATCGTTCAACAGATTACATATGCATTAATTTTTGAATGATTACTATGCTTAAAAACGTACAGTACCTGTATTTTCATGTATTTCAAATACGCCATTTCAAATGCAATATGTATTTTGGGGTGGGTAGGAATACACGCGCATCTTATTGCTTTAGTTTTTAGTAATTTGATGGACATAAATTCGTGGAGTGGGTGTTGTGTTCTATCTAGGACCCCGATCAATATTGTGACCTTATGCCCCTATACGGCTATAATCAATACATATCCCTACGATGGCATAAAACGATCAGAGCTCCAGCTAAAAGAAGAATATATTGTTGAAACAGTAATTGGTAAATGTCTTGCACGCTCAACGGAACATCAAGCACAGAATAGCAATGTTTTTATGATCGGCACTTCATAAGCACTAGGTGGTCGGATTATATGAGAGACATCGGAAATGGCTTTAAATGCCAAGACTCGTGATTGATTTGGATTTATTACGATTTCATATAACAGTTCTGTTACATTTACACAGTGGTGTGGTTTTAGTACTTGCGCTGCATTGTGGGTTTAGTAGTATTTAGTGATCGTGGGAAGAGCTCAAACAAGTGAGGAAACCAGGTGGCCAATTAGTATCACAGCTGAGCGGGAGGGGCCTGTAGCACCAGTGTTGGGTTTAAATCGGCGAGTGGTAAAGAACAGGAAACACTCCTTTGTTACAGAAAGACGAGCATGGACAGTTTTAAAAGCAGGTATGTGAAGTATAGAATGCAATGACTGGGGGTTAACTAAAGGATGCAAGTTAGTGATTACAAAGGAACAAAAGCGTGCACATGGGCTTTGTCACGCTAGGCAAACAGAGAGAGGTTCTAATCATTAATGGTGGTAAGGAGACACGCTGCGTTTAGTTCACGATTCATTGCATGAGTTCAGTCGGTGTAAGATGGGTAAAACAAACGGGTTGTTTTTGGAACAGAGGGGTTTGCTGTGCAAGGAATTTTGGAAGCAAGCTAAGGAGTGCATGGTCAAATGTATCTGTAACACTTATTACGAAAGGGTCGTTGTTTAAAATAATAGGCGCCAAAGGTTTTCTGCTTGTATACACAAGGGGAAAGATGAATTACACATGAAGTTAAATGCTAGATTTTTTAGCACATAACGTTGACACCAAGGATAAGGGGAGCGGGTTAAGCCGTTGATCAAATGTTGTAACAGATGATATACACATACTGATGAAATGTAATTACAAATACATGTTTTATTGTTTTTTGTAGTGACCCCTGACGAAGGGCCCCAGAGGCCCGAAATGCATTAGGTTTTTAATAAACACTGCTTCTGGATTAATATATGCGTCAGTACGTGTTTTTGAATCGAGGTCTGGATGGGCACAGCAAAAACATGAGAAACTTTGAAAAATGGCATAATCTTGAGCGTGTGGAAGCAAGTGGATTACAACGAAAAGATTGAGAAAGTGGTAGTTTACAAATTGAGAAATTCGAGTAAAATCAGGATTGAAACAAGAAGAGCAAGAAGCTCTCACTTAAGCAGTGCCTTTGGCACGGGGCAAAAAAAGTCGCCCCAGCAAAACGGATAAAACGATCAGAGCCATATTTCAGTAACTCGTCTCTGCAGCTCATAACAGTACACAGCAGAAGCCACTTCCTTAGATTCCTAGATAACACACCGAGTTCTTTCAACAGATTAAACCCACAGCAACCTGGGAAAGCCCTGCTTGCTTTGTTTTGATTAGTAATAGAACTCTTGCAAGCACTGTAAGAACGACCAGTTCTTGGTGACATCTTTATTGACGTCTTATGTCCAAAAACTTACATCAAACTCGGCACCTTTCAGGTATAAATAATACCAACGTTGCCTTAAGCACACACAATGGTGGTGGTGAATACAGGAGCAGAACAGCTGTCCCTTGCAGAGCCCAGCAGATGCGAGAAGCCCACGGACGCTGCCCCTCCTCCTCCTTGACGCGCTGAGAAAGACGCTGTTTTTTCTGCTGCCGAGAAAATCCAGCTCCGGCGTTTCCAGCCTACCATTGCGGGTGACTGAAATATCGAGTCCTGAGAGGAGATACCAGACCTCCAACATTCTATTCCAGAGGTACGGTGTTGACTAAACCCTTAGAGAGAATTCTTGAAGCAAACCCTTGGCAAAACCAACTTTAACTTAAACTGCTACTTACTTACTCCCTCCCACGTATTAGGCCTAGGTCAGGTACACCGGGGTAGGCGTAGTTAGAAACACCAGTTGAGGACGTTAGCCAAATGTATAATGAATGTATATATTTTATTCATTTTAACTATCATATGGCTAAGAAACCATATCAATGCTTTTACAGTATTATTTCGCAATACTTCTTTTACTGTACGCACTTTTTATAATACCAAGTCTTGCAATTGTGGCAATTCATTTCTCTTGCATGAGAAGGAAGACTGCTCAATAAATAATATCTTTTATTGAAAACGCCTGTCTCTCTATTCTCTGCATCCTGGTGAAAGTAATTCCTGCACAACTGACTGAGTGAAATAGCTGTCTATTGTTTCACACGACTCTAGAGAGTGACTCTTATTCTGAGGAGCAAAGTTGTCATGTTAATGCAGTTGTTGGAAAACTGAATCCCTTCTTGTCTGAGCCAGGGAAGCTGATCACTTCCTATTCAGTCAAAAAAGTTTCCAGTGACCCCTGAGCTAGCTGGTACAAACCCAATTAAGTCTAACATAGTCAGTAGAGACCTAGAAGACCGCACTTCTACGTCTACACTGCTGTTTATGTTATTCCAATGCGCAGGACCTATAGGGAAAATAGGAACTACACTACAGATTGAGTGCGATTCAGGGTACGCTAAAGAGGTTTGGAAGTGGTTGCTTGCGGGGTGGGGTACTGAGTAATATGCTGCCCCTGATGGCCTGGTAGTCAGCTGTTAAGCTCACAAAAGGAATGAGATGCCTCCTGTGTCTGGTGTTGCAGATACGCCAATTCCTTGGCACATCCCTGAACAGTGTAAAACTGCTGGGTGCCACCTGGTGCAGAGAAGACCAAGGAGCATGCCGTGGCTCATTTATCTTTTAAATGCCCCAGGGCTTAGTCCACTTTTTCTCCAAACAGGCGGGTTCCATCAAAAGGCATGTCCATTAGGGATTCCTGGATATCCCCAGAGAAACCTGTGGACCTCGTACACGTGGCACTGGAGCACAAAACCTGTGCCAATAGCTCGACCTACGCAATCAGTGGCACCCAAGCCTGGTTGGATGACAAACATAGCAGAGTCTTAACCATCATAAATGGTTTGGGCCCAGGAGGCCCACACATCGCCTGGGACTGCCGGTAAGATCTCACTAACCATGTCCAGAGTGTATGGATGCAGCGTTCTGGGAGGCAGATGCAGTTGTCCGACCTCAGGTCAAGACTGGCTAACAAAAACACTTGCTTGCTAAACGTTTCCATACTTTCACTCAGCAGGTGGACACCTTCACTGCCTAAAGCTTAGGTTCAAGGACCTCAAAGAGGACATAACTTTTCACCTTCATAGTGGGGAGGTGGACGTCAAGGACTTCAGCTTTGGAGAATGATGTGCTCTCCTCTGTCACTGGTTCAGGAGGAGAAACCAACGCAGTATCGGGTGAGGTATCCAACCCACTGGCATCTTGCAGGACCACTTATCAGTTTTCCTCATCATAGGGTGGGGTAAACTCATCCCCATCATTGCCTTCATATGGCTGTCTCTGGTAAGAGTCTCAGCCACAAAGTTGGGGTAGTGTCTGTGAGGGAACAGTATTGTGTCTGAGCCAAAGGGGTTGAGTATTGGCTGCGTCACATGGAGATGCTGCCTCAGTCAAAATCAATACCAATTTGGCCGGGAGTCAAATGCACACTAGGTTGTGGATCCTCCTCCAAAGCCAGTGACGTTGGTACTGGCATCGACGTGCAAGAGACCAATGCAGATTTTGGCACAGGACCCAAAGTCAGCACTGCCTCGGTGCTGAACCTGAGGTGAGTTGTAGGGGCACAGGCGACGCTGAGGACGGATGTACCCATGGTAACTCAGCTGGAGCACTTTCCGGATCCTTGCGGCCTGAAGGAGCCTCAGAGAGCCGGAAGCACATCGAAGATGCACAGCATGGTCACCCTAAAGGATCTGATTGGCTGTGACATAACTGCCAGACTCAAACATCTGAGGAGAATCGGCTTCAGGTTGGAATTGGCTTTTCGTGGAACGTGAGTGAGACCTAGAGGGACAGTCACACCCTTGTTCCTTCTCTGGCAATCAAGAGTGTCAGGAAGGGGCCAGGACCTGCTTGGACTTCTTATGCTTCTTTTTCGACTTACCCAAAGAATACAACCATGAAGATTTGTCATAGGAAATATTTTGGAAACAGGTTCGGGACGGCACTCTCAACAGCATGGCTCTCATTGGCAACAACACCCGCCGAAAGTCCACAGAAGATCCACCAAGCAAGTTATCTGGTACACTGAAGACCTCAGAACCACTAAACGACACTGTAAACAACTGGAAAGCACATGGCGCAACAGCATGAACACAACAGACAAGACCGCCTTCAAGAGTACCACAGACAGTTGAGAGAATTGAAGAAAAAGGCCTTGGCCTCATGTACCAAATCAAGCTCCAATAACAGCAAAGAACTATTCAGCATTGTCAAAGAATTCTCCAAGCCCTCAGCTGCAACAGTCAACATTACCCCCTCACAGGAACTCATCGACAACCTTGCAAACTATTTCCACAACAAGATCACTAACATCTACAGAAACGTCAAACCTCATTCCACGGATTTCTTCAAGAAACATAATGACCCTGCTACCGGCACAGACATACGTCAAACCCAATGCAGTCAGCTCGCCCCACAGGACACTGCCTCCATCAAAAACTCGGTCCACTCAGGGGTCCCAAACAACGCATGCCCTAACCACTTCTTCAACCTGGGCGAAAAGAGAATCAGCTACGTACTCACCACGTACTCACCACCTAGTTCAATATCTCACTTGCCAAGGCCATCTTTGCGGAGGACTGGAATCATGCAGAAGTCAACGCCCTACTAAAGAAACAATCGTCATACCCCAGCAAACTCAACAACTACTGACTGATCGCCTTGCTCCTGTTTCCGGACAAAGTATTAGAAAAAGCCTTCAACCAACAACTGTCTTCTCATCTGTAAGGGAACCTCCTACTCAACCCCACCCAATCCGGATTCTGTCGTGACCAAGGCACCAAGACACCCCTTATCGCGGCTACAGACGAAATCAAAGCCCTACTCGACCGAGAACAGACTGCCACTCTGAAACTCCCACACCTTCCCGACAGCCTTCGATACAGTCTCCCACCACACACTCATCATAAGTTTGCATCCAAGGAACCACTCTTAGTTGGAACGCTTCTTTCCTCACTGGGAGAAACTAAAAAGTCCAACTTCCCTCTTCACCTCAATACCCTAGTAAATCATATGTGGAGTACCCCAAGGATCCTCTCTCAGCTCCACCCTCTTCAACACTTGTATGACCCTTCTGGCCAGCATCACCAAAATGACAACATCATATCCTATGCCAACGACACACAACTCATCCTCTCCATCTACAAAAACACCAGACCAACTTCCACAACTGCATGACACATGTCTCCAAACTGGATGAAGGACAACTGATTGAAGCTCACCTCGAACAAGACAGAGATACTGTTTTTTGGAAACAAAAGCTCCCTGTGGGACTCATCCTGGTGGCCCTCAGAACTCAGACCTACTCCTACCCCCATTGACCACGCTAGGAACCTAGGCAACATTCAGGACAACTAGGTAAACATGACAACTCAGGTCAACTCTGTCTCCTCCTCCTGCTTCTTCATCCTTCAAATGCTTGGTAAGATATTCAAATGGCTATACCAAAGCTCAAGACGCAGCATCACCCAGGCGCTCATCTCTATCCTACTGGACTATGGCAACACTCTCTAGCAGAGATCACAGCTCACTTCCTCCAATGACTACAGTCCATAAAGAAAAGCCGTAGCCAGACTTGTCCTCAATCTCCCTAGACGAACCCACATTACCACCTACCTCAGGGATCTCCACTGGCTTCCTGTACAGAAAAGATGCCAGTTCAAGCTCCTGACCCATGCATACAAGGCCCTATACAACTATGGACCTGCCAACTTGAAACATCGCCTGAACTTTCATCAGCCCACCAGACTCCACCGATCCCCATCCCTTTCTCTAACCCTCACTCCCCACATCTGACATTGCAGATGAGAAGGTCACCCCTTCCCCTACCTTGCAGCAAAGAAATGGAATGAGCTAACCTTTCAGACCTCGCCATCTCTTTCAGAGTTACAAAAGTCCCTGAAGACCTTACTATTTGACAAATCTACAGGGCCCTGCCAGCGCCTGGATACCCTCACGGGGGATTGATTTGTTAATTAAAATCTACTGATTGATTGACTTTAGCCAGGAAGGAGACCTGCTTGAGGTCTTGCGGGGTTTTGCCACATAGAGCTTCACCTTGTGTTCTTGGAAGGCTATCAGATTCATCTGGGTGCAGTCATCTTAGGCCTTGAAGTCGCGCACCGAACCCAAACACAAGAGGCATACCTTGTGGGGATCAGTCACAACATCTGTCTCTAAAAGGTTTAAACCCTGTTGTTTTAGGAGGTGACATGTTCCCTTGCTCACTTTTTCAGTTTCTGAATCCAGACTGGCACCTGGGGCTATCCGTTGGGAGAGAAATGCATGGTTAGAATTATCCATCAGATGCCTTTGGCCCCTCCATGACATCAATAGCCCCTCCAGGATTTCGAGGACCTCCCTGCAATATTATTGGCCTTTAAATGCCATCTGGGAACCACAGAAAAGCACCTCTGATGGAAATTTCCTGAGGTATCAGAAGGGTCAAAGGGATTTAGTTAGGAGCATATCATGAGATCTTCGCTGGCCTCATCCTTAGGCTGGTTTAAGAACCAGGAAGCACAAAAAGGTCAGGGATCCCAGTCTAGTAATGGTTGCCATTGTTACATCAAAATCATACACCTATGGAGAAAAAGAAAATTGGTTACTTACCAGTAACTGTGGTTCTTCAGTATCTTTTTCACATGCTTAAACCATTCCCAATTGTCGAAGTAGGAGTCCCTCTATATTATAATAAGCAGAGCAATAAGAACAATAGATAGATATACCATTGAACAATAGTTCTATAGCCAATCTATGTCCTTTTTTAAAGAAAGGGTCAAATGTAAACCATTCAGGTTCCACTAACCTCTAGAATGCTCCCAATAGAGGCAGAGTTCCTCAGATTTTTATAGCACGAGTGTGCTATAGTAGATATAGAGAAAAGGGAAAGCCTCTTGGGGGGGAGGGCGGGTTGCAAGTGAATCTACGAAATATACTAGTTACTAGTGAAACCTCGCCTGGATTGCTTTTGCTGCCAAACGCTGCTGTTGGGACCTCTGTTACAGCGTCCTTGCCCGCCCGCCTCCCGCTCCCTGAACACTCACCTGCAGCGGCAGAAACATTGAGTGGAGTGCGGTGCAGCGGCAAGGAAACTACGTTTCCCAGCAGCCCTAGCGGCACCGGCCGCGTCAGTTTCACGCCAGGAGGCGCAGAAATACGGAGACACCCCGGTCGAGGGGGTGTTACTAGTGAAACCTCGCCTGGATTGCTTTTGCTGCCAAACGCTGCTGTTGGGACCTCTGTTACAGCGTCCTTGCCCGCCCGCCTCCCGCTCCCTGAACACTCACCTGCAGCGGCAGAAACATCGAGTGGAGTGCGGTGCAGCGGCAAGGAAACTACGTTTCCCAGCAGCCCTAGCGGCACCGGCCGCGTCAGTTTCGCGCCAGGAGGCGCAGAAATACGGAGACACCCCGGCCGAGGGGGTGTTACTAGTGAAACCTCGCCTGGATTGCTTTTGCTGCCAAACGCTGCTGTTGGGACCTCTGTTACAGCGTCCTTGCCCGCCCGCCTCTCGCTCCCTGAACGCTCACCTGCAGCGGCAGAAACATCGAGTGGAGTGCGGTGCAGCGGCAAGGAAACTACGTTTCCCAGCAGCCCTAGCGGCACCGGCCGCGTCAGTTTCGCGCCAGGAGGCGCAGAAATACGGAGACACCCCGGTCGAGGGGGTGTTACTAGTGAAACCTCGCCTGGATTGCTTTTGCTGCCAAACGCTGCTGTTGGGACCTCTGTTACAGCGTCCTTGCCCGCCCGCCTCCCGCTCCCTGAACACTCACCTGCAGCGGCAGAAACATCGAGTGGAGTGCGGTGCAGCGACAAGGAAACTACGTTTCCCAGCAGCCCTAGCGGCACCGGCCGCGTCAGTTTCGCGCCAGGAGGCGCAGAAATACGGAGACACCCCGGTCGAGGGGGTGTTACTAGTGAAACCTCGCCTGGATTGCTTTTGCTGCCAAACGCTGCTGTTGGGACCTCTGTTACAGCGTCCTTGCCCGCACGCCTCCCGCTCCCTGAACACTCACCTGCAGCGGCAGAAACATCGAGTGGAGTGCGGTGCAGCGGCAAGGAAACTACGTTTCCCAGCAGCCCTAGCGGCACCGGTCGCGTCAGTTTCGCGCCAGGAGGCGCAGAAATACGGAGACACCCCCGCCTAGCGGGACGCCGGGCGAAGCCCGGGCAAAGGGCGGGCCCTCTGTGGCCCTCAGTGGCTGAGGTAGGCTGGGCTGGGCCCGGTTATTTTCATTGACTTTGTCGCGCTGCATATCATATACGTCTGGCTGCTTGAGGAAGGATCATGTATTGAAATTACTTCGTTGCTTCCTCGTTTTCTACTGCCGGTCAGTTACTGCTGCATCTCCAGAACTATATTTATTCTTTTATGAACATTGTATTATTTCGTATTTATTCTTCAGGAGGTAAATCACTTGCATAACATTAATTTGTGGAATAAGTCTGCAGAAGATGTCTAAAAAATTACGTTCAGGAAGGGTAGTGGGAGGAAAACCTGGTGCAAAAATAGATACCATCCGCACAAGAAACAAATCTGTGAATAATCCCCCGTTGAAGGGTCAATGCCAACTCTTTGAGTTATGGGATATGCCTTCCCCCAAGAAGTCTAATTTTGCTGCAAAGGAAGCACTCCGTGCCACGGTCCAGGAGGATCATACTCAAGGTATCACAGACCCTTCGCCTCCTTCCTTGCTGCCCGCGCCACCGCAAACAGTAGCAGCGGTGTATCCTTCCCCTGTACACCTTGAAGGGAAGGGGGAGAGTAATCTCGGAGTTCTTGTACCTGAAGGAGAACTTGCAAATCAACCATCTATGCCTCAAGCCCTTCTGAACGATAGGTTGGGTGGGGATTTGTCATCATTATCCATCGATCTTGAACTTTGTGGACGCTATGTAAATACAGCTAAATTGGAGACTCAGGACTCTATTAAGCCTTCGGGGGGTGCTACTCCATCTGGGCTAATGTTGTATAGTAGTACCCCTTCGTTAAACGGACAGGATATGTCCGACCTGTTAAATGTTTCCAGGAGTCCGGGTCTCAATCTATCTGGTATGTGCCGTCCAGTGGAAGCTAGTGAAAAACCGATCTCTGAATCCATGATTGCTTTGGAACAATTACTAGCCTCCATCTTATTTCTCCTGGGGAAATTTGTAGGCAGCTCGGATTGTATCCTGGATTCAGTTACCCAAATACTGAAGACATTGTTACAAAAATCGCCAGATATAAGGAGTGTCTCCCCCTCTATGGCTGAACCCAACTTGCCAAAGGAGAAAATAAATGTGCCTATAGTGGATTCTGACATAAAGGCTGCAACAGCAGTTTTTGAAACGCATACTGTAGTTCTGCCCTTAACCGCAGTGCCTAATTGTATTAAGAACTCGGCTCTAGAGATCGAGGAAGAAAATAAATCTACTTCCGGCCCTAAAGTGGTTCAAGACCTATTCCCTATCTTCATGTCTGAAAATAAAAAAGAACTTACTGTCGATAAACAAGAGGTAAAGGTAAAAAACGGTAAACATAGAAATAATAAAGGGAATAAAAGGAAACCAATCCGAAAATACAGGAAGAAAAGGCAACGACGGATAATCTTCCAAAACTCTCTGGTTGCACTGGAGAACGAAGAAATAGACTTGGATCCCACTTCTACATCCCTAAAGGTGGAAATTGAACCGTGCTCACCCACTTCTACATCTCTAAAGGTGGAAAGTGAATTGTGCCCACCAACGTCTTTGGAAGTTATGCCACAAATGGGGGGCCCTCTTCCAAGTTCTTCTCCATCGACTGCGACAAGAGCCCCAATCCTATATCCACTTGGGGCCCTTAACCCTTTGGCCCCTCCTTTCTCTTCTGCCTTAGAGATTGGAGACCGCTCTCTTCCTGCGCGCCATTCAAAAAACTCAAAGGCTCATGTGGATACTCTTGTGTTAGACTTTTTACCTTTATTTGATGCTGACTTACCCCTGAACAGAGCATGGCTTCTTAAGCGTTTTAGCGAGATTGAAAGTCTTCACCACATTCAATCTAGGGACATTGAGTTAGTCTCCTTGTATGGTGGAGTCAGGGTATTGAGTATAAGGGTTAAATTCTTTTCTCCTATCATTGTAAATCTGATATTACAGCAAGCCGAGAATTTTCAACGCACAGGTATTGATATTCTCCCTATTTTTAACCTTGGTAATACAAATCCTTCGCTTGGGATGGTACCAAGGGGTGATGAACAAAATGGTGTAGCCTCCCCTCTTAGAGACCTGAAGATTTGGGTCTCTAAGGGAAAACGTTCGGTCTCTCAGGTAAAGCCACTCCCGTTACCTCAGAATTCCTCCCTCATAGAGGATAACAATCGGTGGAATTGGCTGCACAGTGCTTTATCTACAAAAACCAAAGATAACCCCAAATTGTTTCATCATCTTTAACATCCCATTGAAAATTATTTCTTGGAATGCGGCAGGGATTCACAGTAGCCCAGAGAAATTTGATTTCTTATTCTCTCTAGGAGCAAATGTGATTTGTATACAGGAAACCTGGTGTATTAACATGCTGGATGTTTCGAAGGATTTCTATGCCCTGGAAGTGCCAGCTGCCCCTTCCAAGAAAGGTCACGCTAGGGGGGGGGAATTGCTTGTTTACTATCAAATAAATTGCAGTGGAAATTTTCCCATTATATCGACCCAAGTAAACTTTTTCACGCTATAACTATTGAAAACCTGTTTAATAATTGTATAAAGTCACCCATTGTAATCCTCAATGTGTATATTCCTCCAGAAGAGCGTTTTAATTCCATATTGAAGCAGGTATTCCGATATATTGATCAAATTAAAAATGTGTCATCCCCTCCGGAAATTATTCTTGTAGGAGATTTGAACTGCAAAATCTCCAATGCTAGTCTGAAACTTTTTAGAAATAAATCTAAAGAAGAGGCGCATTTTGTTCCCCAACCACTCTTCCCAGATAAGTTAGTGACCAATAAAAGAGGGAAGATTTTGTTAAAAGAATTAGCGGCCGTTGATGGACTTATATTAAACGGGAGATTCCCGTCCGACGTGCCTGCCAAATTCACACATAAATCTCCTTTTGGGTTTTCTATCTTGGGTTATGCAATCGCGGACTATGGCTTGTTTCCTTATATTCAGGATCTTGAGATTATACCTACATCCCTGAGCGACCATAGTATACTGTTTATAACTATCTCTTTAAATCCCTTGACCACAGCGCCTTGGTCTCTTAACGGCAGTGATGCTGCTTTCCACGCTTCCTCGGGAAGGTGTTTCTGGAATCCTTCCGCCATTAATGGGGTACAGGATTTACTATCTGAAACCTTAATAGAATTAAATGAGTGGCGTGGGCATGAAATAGTTTATTTTGAAAAATTCATGCGAAACATCATTTTACATGTAAAAAAAACTTCTCGCCCTAGAAAAGGGGTAGTGGTGCCTAGTATACTGCATATCCTGAACAAAGAAATAAATAAACTAGTCCGCGAACAATATCTAGATAGAGTTATGGAACGAGAAAAAGAAATTTCTAGGCTAAAAAGAAAGAGATGCAGACTTAAGGTGAAAATAAAAAAGGAAAAGGAGGATAATGTTTGGATCAATTTGAGGGAATCTGTCGTCCATGGTAGGATCAGAGAATTTTGGGCAATAATCGGGAAGGGATGTGGTACAAGACTAAGTCCCTCTCCCATCCCTATAGCTGAAGAGGTATGGATTACCTATATTCGGGACCTTTATGCAGGGAATGGTATTACAGGTGAAGATATCGCCTTAGATGCAACACCCGAAGGACTCATCAACTATCCCACAGAAGAAGAAATTGAGATGGCTATAAAAAACATGCGTGCCTCTGGGGCAATGGGCCCTGACGAACTCCCCATGACGGTCCTGAAACAGGATCCTTTAAGGTGGAGTAAAATCCTGTATCCACTGTATAAAGCCTGTTTTTTGTCTAAAACGGTACCTGCCTCCTGGAGGGGAAGTATCCTGGTCCCTATTTTTAAGAAGGGAACGAGGGATAGCCCCAGCAATTATCGTCTGATAGCCCTCCTCGACTCCATCGGAAAGGTCTTTGCGAAATGTCTTTTAAATTTCCTCTCCGATTGGGTCGAGGAGAACAATATCTTGCCGTTTGAACAGACTGGCTTCCGGAGGGACCACGGTACGTTAGACAACCTCACCGCTCTCCATGTGGTTACTGATAAATATGTGCAGGTGAGAGGAGGGGTGGTGTATGCCGCTTTTATTGATTTCTCCACAGCGTTCGACAAAGTAGATCGCAGAACGCTGTGGAGAAAACTGGCAGCTCTTGGTGTCCCAGCCTATCTGTTGGAGTTAGTTCAGTCTCTCCATACAGAGACCTGGTGTAGGGTCTTGTTAGGGGGCGAAAGGGGGCTATCTCATCAAATTCCATCTTTGAATGGCCTCAAACAAGGCTGTCTATTGGCTCCCCTTTTGTTCTCCTTATATACGGTAGACCTACCCGCCGCCTTGTCTGCCAGAGAGGGCATTGCCCCGGTGGTGGGGGGGACCCCTATATCCTGCTTGATGTACGCCGATGACGTCCTCATTTTAGACTTGACCCCTAAAGGACTGGCAAATCGGCTACATGCTCTTCATGTCTTTGCTGCTGCCCATTGCATGAAGATTAATATATCCAAAAGTAAAGTTATGTGCATAGCCGGTAAGAAGAAGTGCCGATCTGTAGATTTTGGTTGGTTTATCGGCGGCCAAAAACTGGAGGTTGTAAACTCCTATACCTTCCTGGGGAAAATCATCACGGCTAACTTGAGTGAGAGGCTCCATATTGAGCATAGTTCACGCAAAGCCCTCGCCCACGGCAAAGGTTTAAATTCCCTCTATCAGGCTACGGGGAAAAGGCATTTCTCGTGCTTATTGGAGGTGTATAGATCTAAAATCCCCGCAACAATACTGTATGGTATAGAACTTATAGAGGTGAAATATTGGGACTTTTGCCATAAGATTGAGGGGAAACCTCTAAGATCTCTATCTTCCCTAAATACTGCGTGCTCTTTGGCCGCCTGCAGGCTCGACTTCGGTCTTAGGAGCAGCTGGGTACAGGGCTTATGTGCCCTAGTAAGATGGGTGGCCTGCCTGGCTAGAGCAGAATTAGGGACGATGAGAGCTCTCCTCAGAAGTGAATTATTGGGTAATTTTAAAGAGTTTTCCCAACTTGTAAGAAATTTTAGAAATGCTGTAACCCTTCTAAAATTAGATGAAAACACTTTGTTTTTGTATTCTCCCTTACAGTTAAAACTCGTTTTAAAAGAGGCCTCGTGGGATCTATGTTTTCAGTCTGATAAAAAGTTAATCTGTGAAAAAAGGAATGTAGACCTTCTCCTTAATTCCTATGTGATGAAGTTGCCCCAACCCTATGTCACATGGAACCTGCCGCATGGTATTCGTAGATTTTGGTTTCTTTTACGTTACGACTTAGTACCTTTAAATCTACTTTTATCCAAATGGTATGGCTCTTCTTCTATGTGCAATTTATGTAAATTGAGTACCCAGGACTGTATGCATGTTTTATTGATCTGCCCCGCGCTCCGTAAATTGCGTCTCAGATGGTTAAAAATTATTTGTATCCGTCTGGGCATTTCCACTTTGAACGGCTTTCTTCATGCACTTTATTGCCCTCCTAATGAAATGTTCTGTTTCCATATTTTTAATTTTTTTAAAGGTTTTTTAGCTATTTATTAACATGCCTCTGGAGATGTTTGACTCTGCGACCTGCTGTAGATTTCTCCTTGTATGTTAGTTTTGTACTTAAACATGTTTCTCAAACGTCATAATCTTTGATATGTACTTGCTTTGTTTTTTACCCTGTGAATTTTATGTGGCCCTCTTCAGAGAGCCAAAACATAATAAATAAAATTGAATTACGAAATATACTAATACTGGAGAACTTCAGTTACAGGTTAGTAACTAATTTTCTTCTCCATTATAGGAACTTTTACAGATTCATATGCTTGAATCAGAATAGCTAGCATTATATATATATATATATATATATATATATATATATATATATATATATATATATATATATATATATATATATATATATATATATATATATATATATATATATATATATATATATATATATATATATATAGTTATACCAATTGCCCCAGCTTTGAGAGGGAACACGACCGTGCTCCGCCATCCGGCAGTAGAAATGCAGCCTGCATACACTCGAGCTGATTACTTTTTAGCCAACGCGTTTCGAGGTCCTGCGCCTCTTCTTCATGGGCTGCTCTGGAGAAAAAACACTGAGGCATCACATGGGGAACCATTTCCGGTCTTTTTATTCTTCATGCACGCCCTCTGTTGGCGTTTGCATATAAGCAATAAATGGTGCATGATGGGTGTCTGAGTTCCTCCATGCGTGCATAAATTATTTCCTTTAAGTAAGTTCAGTTCTTCATTTTCTTGTTTAAAGAGCATTCGTTTTTCAATGTTTTACAATCCTTAGTAGGGGTTCGAGTGCTCTGCAGGCTTAATTAGCATATGTGAGAACGGTGCTTTAAAGGTCTCGATCCGTTCGAAACCAAAAGCCTCTGTCAGCTGGGATTACGTTTCTTCTCCAACTGAAGATGGTTCCCCTCTCCACGGCAGGACGGCCGTGTAAAATGTAGTTATACCAATTGCCCCAGCTTTGAGAGGGAACACGACCGTGCTCCGCCATCCGGCAGTAGAAATGCAGCCTGCATACACTCGAGCTGATTACTTTTTAGCCAACGCGTTTCGAGGTCCTGCGCCTCTTCTTCATGGGCTGCTCTGGAGAAAAAACACTGAGGCATCACATGGGGAACCATTTCCGGTCTTTTTATTCTTCATGCACGCCCTCTGTTGGCGTTTGCATATAAGCAATAAATGGTGCATGATGGGTGTCTGAGTTCCTCCATGCGTGCATAAATTATTTCCTTTAAGTAAGTTCAGTTCTTCATTTTCTTGTTTAAAGAGCATTCGTTTTTCAATGTTTTACAATCCTTAGTAGGGGTTCGAGTGCTCTGCAGGCTTAATTAGCATATGTGAGAACGGTGCTTTAAAGGTCTCGATCCGTTCGAAACCAAAAGCCTCTGTCAGCTGGGATTACGTTTCTTCTCCAACTGAAGATGGTTCCCCTCTCCACGGCAGGACGGCCGTGTAAAATGTAGTTATACCAATTGCCCCAGCTTTGAGAGGGAACACGACCGTGCTCCGCCATCCGGCAGTAGAATTGCAGCCTGCATACACTCGAGCTGATTACTTTTTAGCCAACGCGTTTCGAGGTCTTGCGCCTCTTCTTCATGGGCTGCTCTGGAGAAAAAACACTGAGGCATCACATGGGGAACCATTTCCGGTCTTTTTATTCTTCATGCACGCCCTCTGTTGGCGTTTGCATATAAGCAATAAATGGTGCATGATGGGTGTCTGAGTTCCTCCATGCGTGCATAAATTATTTCCTTTAAGTAAGTTCAGTTCTTCATTTTCTTGTTTAAAGAGCATTCGTTTTTCAATGTTTTACAATCCTTAGTAGGGGTTCGAGTGCTCTGCAGGCTTAATTAGCATATGTGAGAACGGTGCTTTAAAGGTCTCGATCCGTTCGAAACCAAAAGCCTCTGTCAGCTGGGATTACGTTTCTTCTCCAACTGAAGATGGTTCCCCTCTCCACGGCAGGACGGCCGTGTAAAATGTAGTTATACCAATTGCCCCAGCTTTGAGAGGGAACACGACCGTGCTCCGCCATCCGGAAGTAGAAATGCAGCCTGCATACACTCGAGCTGATTACTTTTTAGCCAACGCGTTTCGAGGTCCTGCGCCTCTTCTTCATGGGCTGCTCTGGAGAAAAAACACTGAGGCATCACATGGGGAACCATTTCCGGTCTTTTTATTCTTCATGCACGCCCTCTGTTGGCGTTTGCATATAAGCAATAAATGGTGCATGATGGGTGTCTGAGTTCCTCCATGCGTGCATAAATTATTTCCTTTAAGTAAGTTCAGTTCTTCATTTTCTTGTTTAAAGAGCATTCGTTTTTCAATGTTTTACAATCCTTAGTAGGGGTTCGAGTGCTCTGCAGGCTTAATTAGCATATGTGAGAACGGTGCTTTAAAGGTCTCGATCCGTTCGAAACCAAAAGCCTCTGTCAGCTGGGATTACGTTTCTTCTCCAACTGAAGATGGTTCCCCTCTCCACGGCAGGACGGCCGTGTAAAATGTAGTTATACCAATTGCCCCAGCTTTGAGAGGGAACACGACCGTGCTCCGCCATCCGGCAGTAGAAATGCAGCCTGCATACACTCGAGCTGATTACTTTTTAGCCAACGCGTTTCGAGGTCCTGCGCCTCTTCTTCATGGGCTGCTCTGGAGAAAAAACACTGAGGCATCACATGGGGAACCATTTCCGGTATATATATATATATATCTCAAGAGACCACTCTTCACGCCGCTTTCCTAACGGCGCCCAAGTTTCCAAGGGTAAAGAGAGACGGACACCAATTATTCTTTGTACCGCAGCCGCAGGTAAAATTTATTCAGCATTTTTCTCAAATGTGCATGTTCCGAACAGGAAATCCAAACGCGTTTCGGCGTTCTCAGAAGCCTAGCTCGCTGGTGCTCAGTGCAAATATCCCCGCCCCTTCTTTAAGTTGAGGCTAACCCCGTGATATATATATATATATATATATATGACATACAAAACGTCTCCAGCAGTTATGCAGGTACAAAGACGAGGCGAACCAAAGACTGGTGCTGATTTTTTATTTAGCTCTCCAACACACCACCATTATGCGTTTTGGGCCAAACAAGCCCTTGATCACATGACAACGTTTAGGGGCGTATGTGCTCCTTTTAAAGTGCTAGTGCCAAGTATTGCTATCATAGACATAGAAAACATATTGCCTTAACTAATGACGGCATGAATGCAGGTAAGCACATAATTCATAACAATTGTTTGAACACATAATGTGTTATGATTGCTCATTCAATTTGCACAAATAGATGGAAGTATATCTGAAGAAACAAGTTACTTACCTGTAACTTTAGTTCTCCAGTATTGGTAACTTTCATAGATTCCCATTGCTTGTATCATTCCCCGTCGTCGGAATGGGAGCCTCGGTAATAATATATATATATATATATATACCTAGGTAAATACACCCTAATAGGTGTCAAAAAGTAAAAAATTAGGCCTAGGCCTCATTATCTTTTGTAGCCTATTGGTGTCATTATGTAAAAAGACCCAAAGTCACCTTAGCAACCAATCAGATCAGCCTCACCCTGTAGAACCTTCCTGAGAAAGCTCAGAGCCTCAGATTTTCGTAGCCGTTGCTTTGCCACATAATCACCTAGCCCTAAAGTGAGCTTTCCCAGGGGAGGCGGGTGGGCGCATGGGAATCTATGAAAGTTACCAATACTGGAGAACTAAAGTTACAGGTAAGTAACTTGTTTCTTACTCCAGTATTGGAACTTTCATAGATTCCCATTGCTTGTATCAGAGTAGATAGCAGTTAGCATACCTCAAACATTTCGTGCACAGTTACAGAATCATTACAACTAATGATATCACAGATTATAACAACCACAAAGCAGTAACCAAAGCATAATAAACGAAATGTTTGAAAAAACAGGAGGAGGGAAGAGAGGAAAGCTCACCTCTTATTGGAAGAGATTTCTCAGGACTGCCTGTCCTACAGCCGAATCCTCCTTAGCAGCCGCCTCCAGGCAGTAGTGCCTCGTGAATGAGTGAGTACTGCTCCAGGTGGCCGCTCTGCAAATATCCTTTATGGATACTCCAGCAAACAGCGCTGTCGATGCTGAGATGGATCTTGTGGAATGTGCCTTCACCTGTCCTTGCAAGGGCTTGCCTGCCGCCTGGTGGCAGAACCGGATCGCACTTGTTATCCATCTATAAATCTCTTGTTTTGACAAAGGAAATCCTTTCCTTGGGGCTCCGAAAACCACAAACAGCTGGGGTGTCTTTCGAAATCCAGCTGTGCGTTGAAGATAGAATTTCAAACATCTCTGCACGTCCAGAGAATGAAGTGTCCTCTCAGCCTGGTTTGAAGGCCGGGAAAAAAAGATTTCAAAACCACTGGTTCGTTAAGATGAAAGTCTGTCGGTACCTTCGGAATGAACTTGGGGTTCATTCGTAGGATCAATGTATCAATCTTGAACTGCAAGAAAGGTTCTTTGATAGTTAAAGCCTGAAGCTCTCCTACTCTCCTTGCAGAGGTGAGTGCCAAAAGAAGCGCCACTTTCCATGATAGGAACTTTAGGTCTGCCTTATGAACTGGCTCAAATGGCGGTCTCATCAGTTGAGCCAGGACCACATTCAAGTGCCACACCGGAGGTGGGGGCCTAACTGGCGGAAAAACTCTAAACAGTCCTTTCAGGAATTGTTTTATTACTCTTGCTGACGATAGAGAGGGGCCCGATCTTGTTCTTCTATACCTGGAAATAGCTGCCAAGTGGACCTTGATAGAAGCATGAGCCACGCCTGCCTGTGCCAACGATAGAATGTATGGCAAGAGTTGATGCGGAGCTGAAGAGAATGGATGTACTTTTTCCCTCTGACACCACAAATGGAACCTCTTCCATTTCGCTCTATATGTCTTATTAGTGCTAGGAGCTCGTGCCTGTGCCAAGATGTTCCTGCATTCTTCTGAGATGTTTAAATCCTTAAACTCTCTGTATTCAGGAGCCAAGCTGTTAATTGAAGCGAGCTCGGGTTCGGGTGAAGAACCTGGCCGTTGTACATTGAAAGAAGTGTCTGTTTGGGTTGCATATGAATGGGCTGTGTCTCTGATAGAAGAAGCAACTCCGTGTACCAAAACTGGCGAGCCCAGGCAGGCGCTATTAGTATCATCCTGCACCTGTCCATCTTGAGTTTCTTGAGGACTCGAGGAATCAGGGGAAATGGCGGAAAGGCGTAAACAAACGCGCCTGACCAGGACATCGAAAGGGCATTCCCCAGTGACCCTCGATGGTGTTCCCTGCTTGCATAACACCGGCATTTCTTGTTCCAAGGTGTTGCAAACAGGTTGATCGCTGGGGTCCCCCAACGGAAGAAGATGTCCTTGACCACTGTGCTCTCCAATTCCCACTCGTGCGAGACTGCTCTCAGGCGGCTTAGCGTATCCGCCTTCGTGTTGTATACTCCTGGAAGGTGTTCTGCCACGAGCGTGATGTTTTGCGATATCGCCCATTCCCACAGTATTTGGGCTTCCTGTGAAAGCAGTGGCGATCTTGTGCCTCCCTGCTTGTTGACGTAATGCATTGCGGTGGTGTTGTCCGTCCGCACCAGGATTGCCGAATTTGTAATCCTTGGGAGGAAAGCCAACATCGCCAATCGAATAGCTCTTAGCTCCAGAACGTTGATATGTAAGCAACGTTCTTCCGGAGTCCAGTGACCACTGACCTGGAGGTCTTGCATGACCGCTCCCCAACCCTGAAGAGAAGCGTCCGTGGTAATGACGTGAGGAGCCGGTGCAGTCCTGAAACTGAGTCCCACAGTGAGGTGAGATCTTTTCATCCACCATGAAACCAACCGTTTCATCTGCTGGGTAACCGTCACCCTGTCGTCGAACGAACCTTCCACTTGCCTCCACTGAAGGTCCAGTTCCTCCTGCAAGGGGCGCATTCGCAGCCTGCAGTGCGGAATCAATTGAATACAGGATGAAATCGACCCTAGAAGAGATTTGTACATCCTGACTGTTATCCAACTTCTCTTTTGCAAACGAGTGGCTGACGACATGAGTTTCATCTGTCTCTCTTCCGATGGGAAGGCTTTGCACACCTGAGTATCGAGTATCGCTCCCAAGAACTTCACCGTACCTGCCGGCTGAAGAACCGATTTTTCCTTGTTGAGTTGTAAACCCAGATGAATAAAGAGGTTTAGGCATGTGTTCACTGCTTTTGATGCCTCTTGTAAGCTTGGAGCCTTCAGCAGCCAGTCGTCTAAGTACGGGAATTCTTCCAGCGACTGTCTTCTCAGAAATGCTGCTACCGGGGCCAGCACCTTTGTGAATATTCGAGGAGCGGACTTTAATCCAAATGGGAGCACCATGAACTGGAAGTGACTCTTGCCTACTGTAAAGCGAAGAAAACGTCTGTGAGCTGGATGGATCGGGATATGAAAATAGGCATCTTCCAGGTCCAATGTTGCCATGAAGTCGCCTGGGTTCAAGAGGCGCAATATGTCCTGGAGTGAAATCATCCGAAACGACAGTTTCATGAGATAGGTGTTGAGCTCCCTCAAGTCCAGGATAGGACGCCACTTTTGCTTTGTTTTGCGGATCAGAAAAAATCTTGAATAGAAACCTTCTCCTCTTTGTGATAGGGGAACACGTTGGATCGCCCCCTTCTGAAGCATTTGTTGAACTTCCTTTTGTAGAAGGTTTAGATGTTTTGAAATAGTGGCGTGGGGAGCTCTTGTAGGTGAAAATTCCTGGAATTCTAGAGTATGCCCATTTCGGATGATGTTCAATACCCACTGATCCGATGTAATATCTTCCCAGCTGTTCAGATGTTGTGATATCCTGCCGCCCACTGGAGATCCCAGAAGCGGAGGAACAGTTGGCAGAGTCAGGAGGCCGCTATTGACGCTTGCCAGCGTCCTTGCCCTGACGCCCCTGTCGTCCACGAGCGTTCTGGCGAGAGAAAGACTGGGATTGCGACTGCCGCTGATAGTACTGATTGCCGTACTGAGGTCTGTACGACTGCGACTGCTGCGAATATCGCTGCTGCTGATAACCTCCTCTTGGTGAAGTGAAGCCTCTTCCTCGTGCTCCACGGAACGGTGTCTTTCTATATTGTAGGTTCCCCAGAGCCCTTGCTGTCTCTGTGTCTTTCTTTATACCCTGTAGGGTCTCATCGACATGTTTCCCAAATAACATGTCCCCATCAAAGGGCAAGTCCAAAATCCTATTCTGGACCTCTGGTCGGAAGTATGTTGCTCGCAACCATCCTTGTCGCCGAAGAACCGCTGCGCTGCCCAGAGCACGGAAAGAGATGGTGGCGATGTCCATCGCGCAGTCAATCATTTCCGAAGAGGAACGTTGCCCTTCTTCTAGAAGTTTCTGTGCTTCCGCTTTCTGGTCATCCGCTAGCAGGTCCACATAGTGTGCCACATCACTCCACATCTGGCGGTCATATCTTGCTAGGATCGCCAAGGCATTCGCCGCTCTGACCAGTAAGCTAGCCATCGACGAAAAACGCTTCCCCGCGTTGTCCAACCTTCTACCCTCCTTGTCTGGTGGAGTTGTGAGGGTGGCCGAAGGATTCCGCGACTTCTTTTGCGCCCCCTGCGATATGACCGAGTCTGGCCTAGGTTGTCCAATCAAGCAGGCGGGACTGTCATCAGGAGCTTTATATTTTTTCTCCAAGCGCGGAAGAGTTGGAATGACCGTCGCTGGGGTCTGCATCTCCTTCTTTCCTTCCTCCCATATGTGCTCTACAATGGGAATCGAACGCACCGCCTTACGGTATGCCTCTTTAAAATCGTACAAAAAGCAATCCGTAGATGTTGTAGGCATTGCTAGCTTAAAGCGTGCTGTGGCTCTTTCCATCAAACTGAAGAAACCTCCTACATCCGCCGGAGGCGAATCAACCGGGTCTGGCACTGGTGAAGCCGGATCCGGAGCTATATACTGGTTCCATTCGCTATCAGGGTCTTGATCCTGGTTCTGTCCCATGTCATCCTCATCCGAGGAATCCACTTGGACTTGCGTCTGCCGAGGACATTCTCTCTCATGTTCCTCCTCTGCAGGCCGTACTGACTGTGGCGCCACCACCTGTGGTTGAACCTGCGCTTGACCTTCCACTGGTCGCGACCCTTGCCTGCTCCTATACTCCTCCAGCATTGCCCTTAAGTCTGTCAAAAGACTCATAGGCATCGTTACCATGCCCTGCTGTGGTTGGGTTTCCTGGTATGCAACTTGCCTCTGTGGTCGCTGTTCCTTTTGATAATAATACTCCTCATCTAAGTCCGAATCATGGTACTTTAGATTCAATTGAGATGGGCTGTATGCGTCCCCATACATCTCATTCTCCTCCTCTGAGTAGTCCTCTTCATCCAACAAAAGGGCTGGAGGCAATGAAGGCACCTTCCTTGGTGATGTCATATCTGGAGTTATCCTCCTCCTTCTGATGCTTTCTGAAGCACCTGCCGTCGACGGCGTTGAAAACAAATCCACCGTTTCCTTGTTCTGAATCGTCGTCGACGGGACCGTCGACGAGAGTCCCTTCGCCGTCGACGGAACTGTCATCATCGACGGATTCATCATCGTCGACGGGATCGTCGACGGAACTGTCATCGTCGACGGGCTCGTCGTCGTCGACGGGATCGTCGCCGTCGAGATTGCCACCGTCGACTGAATAGTCATCGTCGACGGGAAGGTCTTCGTTGACGAGGTGGTAACCGTCGACGTGGTTATCGTCGTCGACGCTGTCGTCGATCCAGTCTTCGTCGACGGAATCGACGTCGAAGTCCTCGTCGACGCTCTCGTCGTCGTCGTCCTCGTCGTCGCTGGATGGCTCGTCGACGACTGAGGCGAAATAATCACCTCAGATGCTTTAGAGTCCTTCTTGACCCCTGTAGAGGCCTCTACAGTCGGTTTTTTGACGGACTTGGCTACTTTTTCCTGGTGGGAAGGCCCAGCCGAGCTCTCATCCAGTTTAGCCTTTTGCACCTGCAGTGCTTGCCTTTCCCTCTCCTTTACACTCACGTGAGGAGATTCGTTAGGCCCTGGCTTGCCAGACCTATCAGAGGTCCCACGCATAGCCTTTGAGGGGGGTTCAGTTGAAATCTCCACAGATGATCCACCCCTCTTCAACGACGTCTTTGAAGATGATGATCTGGCATCTTCCTCATCACCAGAAACCACTACTTCCCTCCTTTCCAACTTCCTAAGCCACAGAAGCAGCCTTCCTTCACGATCACGGAGGGTTTTCACTGACATTCTCCTGCATATACTACACCCCTCAACCTTATGGTCTGGGTATAGACAGTATATACAGTCACTATGTTGATCTTCAGCATAAAGTCGTTTTTTGCCACAAGTGGCACAAGACCTGAAAAGGCTCTTCTTTTCCAGCCATGACAAAGCTGAAAGAAATCCTTTCAGAAAAACTGTTAAAACAGTACCTCAAGTTGAAGTTAGAGCAGAGCTCTAAGGAGACTCCCTGTCACCAACGATGCGGTAGAAAATCTGAGGCTCTGAGCTTTCTCAGGAAGGTTCTACAGGGTGAGGCTGATCTGATTGGTTGCTAAGGTGACTTTGGGTCTTTTTACATAATGACACCAATAGGCTACAAAAGATAATGAGGCCTAGGCCTAATTTTTTACTTTTTGACACCTATTAAGGTGTATTTACCTAGGTATATATATATATATATTATTACCGAGGCTCCCATTCCGACGACGGGGAATGATACAAGCAATGGGAATCTATGAAAGTTCCAATACTGGAGTAACATATTAAATACATAAATATTTAAATATATAAATATGTGAATATGTAAAAGAGATGTTAAAACCACAGATATAAATATAGCAGCAAAATATTAAATATCAACAATAAAATAACGTACTGTACAGTTTAAATTAACAATGATATTGTTCCACCATCCAGAATTTGAGACCATGCACCTACACAAGCATTTTATGATGTGTGTTTAGAATTAGCCATAGAACAAATCCATAATACCAAGAAATGTGCAAGTTCTAAGGGCTAGCGTCTACAAATGCAAGCCTGTAAAAAATCACCCCTTAATGGGCTAGGCTTGCCACTGTGCAAAAGATGAGCCTTTTTAAATTATGTGCAAAGATAGCAATAAATACCGGCAAAACAAATACTACAAATTGGTGCTACCTAGTGAAACATAAAAATGTGCAAATAATAAAATACAATAATTATGTAATAACAATTAATTGAGACAGCTGGTATGATTAAAGTAGTACAGTACAGTTGGTCATTATTAAAACAGTGTTTATAAGTAAGTGTGACAGTCTTCCCCAGGGTTGAGACCATTAGGGGTCTTAGTGTCTAATAAGATGATGTGCCCAGTTTCTAACCTACGCGATAGCAGCTCTCGGTCCCCACCTCTTCTTTGTGGTGGTACCATGTCAATGACAAAATATTTCAATCCTGCCGGATTTTTTGCGTGTGACTCCTCAAAGTGCCTGGCAACCGGGTACGCAGTGTCGCCGTTGGTAATGGCCCTAAGGTGCTGCAGAATGCGTTTATGTACCTGTGGTCTTGTGCTACCAACGTAGCGCAGTCCACAGGGGCATTCCAGCACATACACTGCGTACTCGGTGCGGCATGTTAATTGGCACTTTATTACTGTGGGTTTACTGTTGAACGGAGTTGTATACTCTTTTCTGCTAACTCCATTCTTACACGCTTTGCATGAAGAGCACTTAAGAAAGCCTTTGCTTGGTTCCAACCACGAGCCCGTGGTCCGCATCTCAGGACTGCTAGATACTAAACAGTTCCCCATTGTTTTAGCTCTATTATAGGCTATACTTGGAGTGCCCTTGATCTGCCCACTCAGTACTGGGTCACTAGAGATAAGTGTCCAGTTGCGTTTGACAATGGTTCTAATAATCAAGTGTTGATTATTGAATGTTAGAATAAGTCGGGTTTCATTGTCAGCAAATGTGGATGTATTACTTCTGCTTTGCGTACAGGTAGGCAACAAAGATGTCCTGTCCCAAGAATTGGCTCTTGTGATGGCTTTGTCAATAATTTCATTGGTATAACCTCTTTGTAGGAATCTGACCTTACACGCTGCTTGGGCCTATATATATATATATATATATATATCAGGGACACAGGGGACATCCTTTCGAAAACACAAAACATTGCATGGCATCAGGATATTTTGCTCATTGCAATGGATGTGACATCATTATATACGTCCATTAACCACCAAGATGATGTCCAAGCACTACAACATTATCTGGGCAAAAGGACTCCCGAATTTACACAGTACAATAGGATGCTTTTAAATATGATTGAGTTCTGTCTTAATAATAATATATTTTTCTTTCAGAATGTATTATATAAACAACAATGCAGGGTAGCCATGGGTGCCAGCTTCGCCCCCAGTTATGCTTGTCTACACATGTGATGGTGGGAGGAGCTGGTACTATTGAAGGAACACATGACTACAGTTACAACTAAAATACAATGTTGGCTTTGATTTATATACGACTTGTTTTTAATATGGCAAGGGTCTGTAGAGGAAGCAAAACAATTTATTAGAAAATTAAATGTGAATAGTCTTAACCTGCACTTCACAGCCTCGATTAGTGCCACAGCTATCAATTTCTTAGATGTTGAAATCTACATAAAAATGGTCGTCTGGAGACAAAATTGCACAGGAAGCCAACAGCTGGCAATTCGATATCACATGCAGGCAGTTTTCACCCGCAGCATCTGATTCAAAGCATCCTCTATGGGGAGATGCTGCGACTTAAATGAAGCTGTAGCTGTGAAGATGATTTAATCATAGCACAACAAGCAAAGGGCTGTCAAATTCCGGGCAAGGGGGTATTAAAAAATGTGCATTGAACAAGTTATCAAGAAAAGTAATGTACCCACACGAGAGAGTCTAATCAATCAAGACAGAAAGATGGATGGTAGCCAGTCACAAAGATCTTCATCTCCTTTCCGATTTATCTTAAAATATAGCAAATCAAGACAATGCTCTAAGAAAAATCATTAGAAGTAACAGGCCCCTCATCCTAGATGACCCCATCACTGGGCACACTCTCTCAAAAAAGGTATCCATAACATATAGACGTCCTAGTTCAAAATGACCCCTTTACCCAAACCAAAACCACCTGGTTGTCCCAAAGGAAGAGATTTCATTGTTGCAAAACCTGTAAGGTGTGTCAATTCGGAACCAATAAAGTATCGTATGATACCCCACTTAGTAACCTAGATCGGACCATGTAGTCTATGTGCTGGAGTGTCTGTGTGCCTAGCGATATGCAGGTAGTACTATACTACAGGGGCACAAGAGGATACTCCAGCACATTAGAGCAACTAAGAACAAGTATACTACTTACCCCATAGCGCAACACTTTGTGAAAGCACACAATGCTGACCCCAAACATTTAAAATATTTTATCATTGATGTTATTCCACCATACAAAAGAAGGGGGGGCAGAGAAAAGGCCCTCAAACGTCTAGAAACCAGATATATTGTAGACTTCGATACAAAGTCCCCGGGAAGCCTCAACATTACGGAGGAATTATACACCTGCCTTTAGTACTTTATATAATTTTTTTTTTATCTGAAACTGACATATAGACTTTAAGACACAATGTTACTTCTAATGAAATAATAGGTTGTGATCCAGCCGACCAACCCCCACTTTTTAATTATTTTACACAATTTTGTACAGTATTAGATGGGTTTTAGAATTTTTATACACTCTTATCAGCATATCTTACACAGGTTTTAGATCTGAATCTATATTTAGTTACAAAGGTTAGCACTAAAGCACTTTTTTGACAGGTACTGTAGTTCGCATAGGCACTTTATGTATCAGTTTACAAAATGTTTGGACAGGTATTTATACCAGGATGTACTAAAATAAAAAAAATTAATTAACGTTGCATAAATTTAGTGGGTATTCAAACCTGAATGTATTATTTATGCCATTAGTTAAGAAACCTAGAATGGACAATATGTTGTTTATTTCCATGCTTTACCTTGCACATAGGGCACATGTCACTTTAAGAATGGAAAGAGAAAAAGGCAAAAAAAGAAAAAAAATTGGAAAATATGTTGTAAAAAAAGTGACCTCACACAGTTAAGCGCGTCATGTGATCAAGGCTCCTTGGAGCCGAATCGCGTAATGCTGCTGGTGCTTGATTGAACTAATAAAACCGAAATCTGCACCTGCCTGTGATCCCTGCTCCTGTGCCTGCCTGCTTTGGGAGATTGGAGGTTGTAGTTTTGCTTAATATACACATATATCAAGGCGGTCCTGCCGCCGAAACGCGTTTGTCTTTTTTGAAATAAATCACCTTTTATGCCAAATTACTCACGGAGTCGGTGCCTGCTTGTCGTGAAACAGTCAGGATGGAAATATATATATATATATTCACTGAAAAACCCATAGGTTTCAGACATGTTCTAGTTAGTTGGAGATTTCACTCGCACAAAACCATAGACATTCCCCTGTTATAGTTAGTTCAGCTAACTATAACTTGCGCCCCGCAATGCAGTGCTGATGACGTCACATATTACATCATTCATGACTTGGTCGGTGACATCACTGATGGCATCTCAAATGACATCACTGATGACATCATTCAGTGACTGTGTGTTTCTGTAATGTTTAAATATGTTTTATATATATGCCAAGGTGTATTGAAGAATGAGTGGATGCATAAGTGTCTGGATGAAGGATTTAGTATGTGCGTGACTGACTGTATAATTGAGTGATTAAATGTGTCTTAGTTAATGCATGGGTTAGTGACAAAACTGTGTGAATGTCTTTATTAGTCTGTCTGTTGTTGTGTAAGCTGCTGCATGGGTTGGTCATGAATGATGTAATATGTGACGCCATCAGCAGTGCATTGAGGGGGCGCGAGTTATAGTTATCTGAACTAACTATAACAGGGGAGTTTCTATGGTTTGTACGAGTGAAATGTCCAACTAACTATAACATGTCTGAAACCTATGGTTTATTCAGTGAATTTCTAAGGTTTTTTAATTGCTAATTTCTAAATATAACATGCCTCAAACCTATGGTTTTTTCAGAGAATTTTCAAGGTTTTTTAAATGCTAATTTCTATCTATAACGTGCCAGAAATCTATGTTTTTTTAATGCTAACTTCTAATTATAATGTTAATTTAACCAATAGTTTTTTTCTGACTCCCAAGAACAGGGCCGGACTGGGAACTGAAAGCAGCCCTGGCAAATTTTGGCAGACCAGCCCCCGCCCGGCGCGCTTAGCGAGCGAGCGCAGCGAGCTAGCACGACCAATAATAGGGGGATTTGGGGGGGTTCTCCCCCCACGAAAATTTTAGAAAAAGACAGACCAAAGTGGTGTATTTTACAGCACATTTTTCATTACATATTCAATTGTATCAACTTTCAAATCACAGTAAATAGTAGATGATGACCTTAAAGAGCACCAGGTTACCCACCCAGTCATATGTACCCATAGACAGTCTTTCAGAGAGCACCAAAAATAGACACAAGTAATGAATCAGAGAGAACAAAGTAAAAGTGAGACCAACTCCGGGGGAGTTTGGGGGCTTGTCCCCCCAAGAACATTTTGGAGACAGAAAGGCCAAAACAAAGCATTTTTCAACACATTTTTCATTGAATGTTTACTACAGGAGAGAGTTTACGAGTGTATATTCTTTAAAGTTCTTTTAAACTATTCTGAGTGTTATGTGACGCAGATTAGCAGATACGCATGTCCATTTACTTCGAGGAGTTAATAATTGGCATAGCACTCCATCACTATCAGCAATGAAAGTCCCTGATGTGCGCTGCATGCACCAAAGAAAGTACAAACTGCTCCCAGATAAATGGGAGGCCTCAGTCAGACCACACATTTTTTACCATGGATCGGGGATATGTCCACAAGGATTTGAGACGCCCGCATGGGATGGTACCGGACTTCACGACTGATATAATTTTCTATGGATTGATGTGTAAACTAGCATCCATTCTGGGTCACCCAGATGCCATGCTAGTGTACACATCACCGCTGCTGCTCCGGTTCTCATATGATAGCCTAGAGCCAGGCCAGCTAATAGTCAAGTATCCTTATAAAAAGTTGACAGGGGACTCCTTAATATTGTAAACTGGTACTACAGTCAATTCATAAAGGGTATATCATAACCTGTTCAAACTAGAATACACTGCTTGCACTTTTATCATAAACAGCTCAATATATGACTGGATTTGCCCCGCCATACTGGCAAAATGACCAGGAAAGACATTAGATAATTTAAGACACAGCACTACTTGTTAAAGCGGTGTCGGTCTGAATTATAGGCAAGACAAAAGATTTCATAGGGTAATCTAATATTTGACCGAGCCTGTCCTGGACCTTTTAAGCTCTGAGGTCTTAAATGCTTTGAAATTCCTAAAAACCATACTTTGTAGTCACCAAAATTGTGCAAAAACGTAGTTTTCAATCTGCTGGTTGGGATCAGCGAATTATGGGGCAAACCTAGGAGGCATAGGACAGATGAGTGAGACAGACTTATGTTGAGTTAGCGTGTTCACTTAATGTGCAGGTTTCAATCTACTTTCCACAGGTTTCAGTCTATACTGTGTAGTAACACACTAAGGAGCTGGCACTTGGGTCAGTCGCAGGTGGCCATCACTTGCAGCTCCAAGTCTATGTATCCTCAGATACCCATTTGAGGAGGGTGAAGATAGAAGAGGGTGAAGAGGAGATGGGATTTAGAGAGTGTATGGCAGCATGTTAGGAAATGTTTGTGCATTGAAAGGAGACTTTACATACCAGGGTTTCTGGTATGGCTCTATATTTGTACATACCGAGATGATGTGTATTTGGCCTGACAGTGGTGCTGGACATGCCTGGGCAATATGTTTAGCATTAGATCATGTCAGCATGCACTACTATTTAGATTTTTTGTATGAAAGGAATCTCCACAAATAATGGCTGCTTTCATAAAATTGTATCTTAAAGCCGAACGATTATTGACCGCAAACAGTCAAACAAATGTAACCTAAGGATGGCTCCACAGTGACTTTTTTTAACCAGGGCACAATTGGAACTTTAGTGATGCTAAAGAAAACTTTTAAAATCTGATTTTAATTTCAGTAGGATTAAGATCTTTTAACGTTTTTATCTGTGTAATATTCCATGTTTTTTATTAACTGAAATAAATATATCTATCTATCTAAAAAAAATACCTGGGCAAGAGAGAGCCAGGAAGGATTGTCCAATGGCTGAGAATGATCAATTCTGGTTCAACAATGCTTCACACACCAGAGGAATCTGGTTTCTGGTATGATTTCTATATCTGCACATTTTGTTTTATGTCATGACAATGGTGATTTACAGTTTTAAAATGTTATGATAGTATGTCCTTGTCATACTATGGTAAAGTGGGCACTGTCACTTGGATGTATATGCAATCTGATGAACAAGTGAGCCCTGAGATATACTAATGATTAAACCTTGCCAGTTGCACCACCCTGAACAGGAGCTCTAGTAGCTTAATCTGCCACTGACTCTGTGAGCTTTCTCACTTCACAATTAGCAGCACTTGCCGCTTTGAGGATCAGTGATCACCTTCACAAGCTGAGAGTATGAGAAGTTCTCTGTCATGCAGGAATAATAACCCTAGCAGCCTAAAATAATTTTGGATGGTGTGTTTAGTGGCAGAGGAACAGTAATGGACAGTATATTCTAACATACACTTTTGTTCTTGGAGCTTGTGATTTTTATTCCCCTTTTATTTGGAGGGGACATTGCCTGAGATAGGCACTGCATCGCCTGTAGCAACCACAATATTCTGATTTCCATCCCTTTTTTTTTCTGCAACAAAATTTCTTTATGGGCATATCCGTGTTCGCTTAGAAGGGATTTTGCTACTCGGTGGTCTGCTAAACCTAGAACTATTGGGATATTTTATTATTTCTCTTTTCAAATCAGTTTTTAAAACATTTTGCTTTTCAACAGCTTATTAGACAAGCATTGGCATAGCCAGTAGGTCTCGCCTTTGGGAACTTGTATGCATTTAGCCATGCAGCACATTATCCTGGGTGCTACAACACCTACTGATACTTCACGTGCCACTGGAGCCTGAGCTGCATGCCAATAAAGGCCTGGCTTGTATGGGACACAAGGGGTGAACAAGCTGTCAGGTACTACACTATGGAAGACATATAAACAATATGAAAGCTTGGCAGTTATGCTCATGAAAACGGTGTAAATGTACGCTGAACTCACTCCCAAGGTATCTGAGGGGATATTAACCTCAAAAGAGTATATCAATTATATCTTCTACCAACCCAAGGATCACATAATACACATTGGGTTGCACACTCCCAAAGGTGGAAGCACTAACAGTGCTTGTGGAGAATGGGTCACTCACACTGTCCCCAAACATCCATAACCAAGCAACACCAGCTCTCAGTGCATGAAGCATTTCAAGGCGTCCTGTGGCACCGTGATCTCCTGGGAAACTGAGGTGAAAAGCAGATACAGCCTGGGAGCCATGTTTGGAGCAAAGATGGGCACGGATTACTGTGATGAGAACAGTGCAATAGTGGTAAAAGTGAAGACTAAACTGATATCAGATACCGTAGTATCAGCTCCCCGTGTCAAAAACAGATAAAAGTTAATGAACTCTCACCCTAGATGTATTTCAAAATATTGCTAATAATACTTCGCCGTATCTCAACCTCAGAATTTGTTATTGCAGACAGCAGTGGATGACGGAAGCCTGCTTTTAATTTGCATTTATTCAAGCAAGCTTTGCTGCAGCCAAAAAGTTGTCAATCTAAATTGGCGTTTTTGTAATTACTTGTTGCATTGTTTGCTGTTGGATGGAACTGCATCTTTTGAAACAATTGTTATTTCTGCTTTACCGAAAAGGAAAGAAATGCAAGTTACAGCTTTAACTTCTGCGCTGTGCACATTGAATGTGATACATCTGTGCTACTCACGGCATTCAGCAGTAATCTTTTACGCACAGAATGCACCAGAAATGCTATTACAAATGCCTGCTTTGCTTGGGTGACAATAGGTAAAATACAGTTGAAGTCATCAGGTAGCAGATACAATTCTGCAAGAAGGGCACAGAGGATATTTATTCTTCTAATTTGATAATCGGATGTCCGAGTGCTAATATATGCTATTTAGACCTGTCAAGTGTACCGTACCACCTTCAGCATGTCCTCGCTGTGCACTTTTTAGGTTGTGGCTTTTGCTAGCGAAGGGAGACAAACCATGTGCGCGCACAGACAGGCGCTGTGCACGTGCATGGTGTCTCCTCTCTGCAAGCAGATAAGAAACTTGCGTGTGCTTCGAAATCAACAATGCAAAACAAATTTCGTTTTGCTCACGCAGGTCCCCATCAACAAAATCAGACCCCAGCTTGGTAGCATGACAAAACGCCCGGTAGCCGGTAGCCAGTCTGGCCCTGCTCGCTACTCTACCCCCCACCCCACGCAACGGCGACAGCTTGTTTAAGCAAAGTAGTAGAAGGCTGTTTTTAAACATTGAAAAGTGCACACCAGACTTAAGCATTACAGAAAAACTCCAATGCGACTATTAATGGACAGACAACTCCACCAGCACGAATGCATAGTTTCTTGGTAAAAATCACATGGATAACCAGTGGGAACTGCATGCAACATAGGGTCTTTTAAAAATCACGCCCTTTTTAATTTAACATGGTCATGAAATCGGGAGCTGTGGCAATTCTTGTTTTTCTCTGTCATTGCTCCTTCATTCTCAACCCCATGCCTCACAGACACTGTTTGTGCTGCAGTGCTTAGAAGCAGCTTCTCAGCACCGAGCACTATACAAAATACAAATACATCATTTGATGGAATGGAATCTTAATGTCAAAACAAAATTCTGCACATGTGGATGCGTAAGAATGCAGAAGACCAAAGTGACACCTTTCTCATGAGCGGTAAAGACATGTAACCTACACTAGTGCCGTGAAAAACACAGTATTCTGGGAAGCACTATAGAACACTCCCAGAAATGAAACTCTCTTTACAGCAGGAGTGCGCAGGGAGGAAGGTACACCCAAGGGCAGAGAGCCTCAGACACAGCGTTTACGAGCCCTGGCAAAAAAAAAAAAACAATTTGAAGTCATGTTTCACCAAATACACTCACACCCTTTGCAGCACGGAGGAAGCTTCCAGGTGCGGTTCACACAAGAGAGAGAGGCGCTCCCTGCATTCCTCCGCGGCGGCACTAGGCGATATGTGTCAGCGGCCATCAGCGTCTTTGTTAGCTGCCACAGACCACCCGTCTCACCACAGACCGACAGGGTCCTGCAGCCTCGCTCTCAGAGGCCCTTGACAGTTCTGGTGGTAAGAGTGAGGCCCCGCTTCTAATGCCCATGTCACCAGGACGAACCGGGAACAGACGGGCCCACGTGGAAGCATAAAAACATGTCTCACAAAAACCTAAACTCAAAAAAAACGGCTGCCAAACTCTCGCCCTTGCATTAAAAAAAACATAAACGTCGACCGTTATCTAATTCCTAAATCCATGTCACTACATTAGGAGAGGGTTAGTTTCTTCATCTGACACCACTGCTCAATGAGCCATTCCAGACCGGAGGGAGGGGAGGCTTACCCATGGGGAATTCGAGCAGCTTTGGGCAGCGCTAAAGACAACTATCAGAGATAGGCCTCCATTTTACCCTCCACACTAAGTTTCTTTTTCATTTTTTTCTTCACTCCTTTTCATTTGTTCGTTCCTTCCATTTTATTGTACATTATTCAATTATCCCTCATTCCTTCGTCTTCCTTCCTTTCATGTCTTCCTTCGTATTTTACTTCACTTTTCCTCCTTTCTCCACCTTACTTTATACCTGCCCACTTTCTACCTTCATTCTTCTTTCTTTCCTTTCTTTCTCACTTTTGTCGTTCTTCACTCTTTTCATTTGTACGTTTATACCATTTTGCCATACTTTCAGCTCTTCCTCCTTCATTTCTGTCAACATTTCATCATTCTCTTCCTACTTACTCTCTTCCTTAGTTGATCTTTTGCTTCGTTTCTATTTTCCTTAACCATTCCATCTCCATCTTTCTACTCCTTCCATCTGCTCCCATTCCTTTCAGCCATACTTCCTTCTTCCCCTTATTTTCTCTTTTATATATATCTTGTTCCTTCATTCACTTCCTTCGTTTCTACTGTCCTGTCTTCTAATTTGAGTTTATTCCCCCATCGGCCATCGCCATTCCTCACACTTATTTCATCTCCCCCCTCTATACCATCCTCGCTTTCATTCTTCCTGCTCCACTAACCCTCCTTTTGTTCCTTTTCTTATTCCTTTCTTCACTCCCCCTCCCTCCCTTGCTCATCTGCACTCCCCTTCCTATGCACTTTCCTTTCCTTCCTTTCATGGTTAGTGTTCAGCTTTTCTCCCTTCCCGCTCCCTTTCTTCCTTTTTTCCCATTCTTCCTTTTTTCCCTCCTTTCATTCTACACTCTTTCCTTTCTTCCCTTAGCTCATCTCCCTCACCTTTCTTCCCCTAGCCTTCCTTTTTAACTCCTTTGCTTTTATTTGTCTTTCCTTCTTTCCTTTCTACCTCCGTCCCTCCTTCCATTCTTCACGCTTTCCTTCCGTCACTTAGCTCATGCCTGCCCCCCCCCCCCCCCCCCTCCACGCAGTCCTTTACCTCTTCCCTTGAAACCCAGGGAGGGCGGCAGCTGCCCTCTCATCGAACGTACCTTCTAATTTCGCACCCAATCGCACCTGCAGCGCTGCGAAGGCCCATTTTCCTGAGCAAAAAAATACATCATTGCCTCGAAAGCAGTGAAAAGAGGCAATCTGTTCGCGCTGTTGTTCGATTAATCATTGTGTTATAGCCTGTGCCACGCGCCGGCCTGCCCTGCTTGTTAATGTAAGCTACCAGTGCGTTTCATGCCGGAAATGCTGTTTATTTTGGGGCCTAGCCTTTTGCTCTTAATTCCGGCCCGGCCGGCCCCTCAGTGCTGTAATCAGAGATTGCATATTTTCATGCAAAGGACTGGACTCACCTGCGGGCGGCAGACAGGGGGTCTAGATGTAATAAATTACAGAGTGCATCTCCTCAGTCGACTCGTATGTCTGGCCTCTCAGTTCATGAGATGCCTGCCTCCTCCTAAGTCCCCTCTGCAAGTCACACGCACTTTTTGAAAAGATGATCATGCGCATTGGGGCTGCGCGAGCCCCAATGCGCATGATCATCATCACCAGACCCACCCCATCTAAGGGTGAACTGTAAAACAGCGGCGCGCAGATTCGGCGGGGGCAGGAGACATCTGAGCGTTGCGAGCAGCATGTATAATGTGCAGCTGCAGGCAGAGCAAAGAGAGACACGGCAGAGCACTAGTCTGACTGTATTTCAACACAGTCAGACTAGTACGGTCGGACGGACGGCCTGTCAGTCACTCTCAGGGTCCAAATCGGCCCCCAGCACAAAAACCGGCCCCCTGTCCCAAAACCGGCCCCCACCCCCTCCAGCCTACCGGGGGATTGCCCGGTGCCCGACATTATCAGTCCGGGCCTGCCCAAGAAGGACACAACACCCACTGCCACAACCCTCAGGACCTCCCCCCGTACCACCCCTCTCCCTACTACCATCAAGGCAGTGCAGAACAGGACAGCGAACCCTCCAAAAACGGCATGGTCCCTCACCCATGTAATAGCTAAATTTTGGGAAATGTGGCAATCCTATTTTCTGTAAATTAGATTTTTTTCAAATACTAATTTCTAACTTTAATGTTCCTGAGACCTATTTTTTGTGAACTTCAAGGGTTATTTAAATACTAATTTCTAATTATAAAGTTTAAATAAAAAAATGTTCTCAGTAATTTAGAAAAATATATATATATTTTGTAACTTTAATATCCTAAAAATAGTTTTTGTATTTTTTTTATTATTTAAACTATATGTCTTCTTGTTTTTAAAATATTAAACAACTACATACAGTATGAAAGGGAGCCCAGCCCAAAGCCACATCTGAAGACCAACACATGTCATAGAGCTACTGATCAAGCAGAACACCCAAGAACGCCACAACACCCACCACCACCCCCAGGACCCCCTCCCTCTACCACTGAGGCAGCGCAGAACAAGACAGCGAACTTTCCAAAAACAACATGGCCCCTCAGCCACACAATAGCTGAATATTGGGACAGGTGTGAACAAACTATATGTGAAGGAAGCACTTCACCCATGAATAACATTGCACACAATGCAAAGTGCAGTGGTGATGTGCTGGACACATCTCAATATGCACACCACACACCTCTCCATGTGCACAAATACTACTGGTGCTTGTAGTGTTGTGGACAGTGGACCCAACCGTTTTACGTCAAACATTAGGGAAGATCTCAGTCATGTAGCTGTGTAGTCCCCCCCTGTAAACATAAGCGTAACCGGAGTGGGCTGGTCCGACGTACGCCACTTCAGCGTAGAAGTGTGAATAAATAGGCCGGATCTCTGGACGTGGGTCACTTGTGGGACAGCCAAAGCATCTGTGTGGGTGGTACCCCTCACCCGGCCACGAGGCCGCCGTTGTGACCGCCAGCCTCCTCAGCTGATCGCTGGCTTCCGCCACACAGACCCCCAGCGGCACAGCACCGCAGACTTATGTCTGTACAAACTACTGCCTCCGGCATACACTGCGGACATAAAGGCTCACAATTCACATCGAGTAGCGATTGCAGATGACGCAGTCCAGTAGGCAACAGACATTGCTACAGTCAACACGACGTGCCTGTGTGCTCTTCATGGCCGCTGCCTCCAGCCTACACTGCGGTGAGTAGGGCTCACCATACAGATTGAGTCGCGTTTGCAAATGACCCAGTCCAGTAAGCAACAGACATTGCTCAAGTCATCGCCCCGTGCCTGTGGCCCCTTCCTCACCTCTGCCTCCTGCTTCCACTGCGGTGAGTAGGGCTCACAATTCAGATTGAGTCGCAATTGCAGATGACGCAGTCCAGTAGGCAACAGACATTGTTACTAGTTTGGCCTTCCAGGACGACACATCATCGGCACAGTAGATCCCACATGTGTAACTGTGTCCTGAGTCCTGAATGGCAGTGACCCCAAGTCTGTGGCAGTGACCACAGCACAAGACTCCCTTCGATCAGTGAGGCATATTTCCATATGCAAGGCAGGCGACACATGGTGCCACTAACCCTGTACAACACAAGCCACGATTCGTGGTACCACTAACACTCTTCAACAGAAGCCAGGCAAATTCAATAGACAAAAGTCATTGGTCCGAGTGCGGGACCCCTGAACCACGCATCATCGCAGTGTACGTACACACTGAGCGCCAAAGGTACTACTAACTCAGTGCACCATAAGTCATCGCAAGGAAGACTAAACAGTTTTGTGTCAGCAGTGAGGCTTACTATCACTTGAAAATCACCCAAACATACTTATAATTTAAAAAGAAAAGAACAATTGAAGTACATTAATGATTACAATGCGGTGATTTAGAAGATGTGGAATGCAAATATGGACATACAATATGTTACAGATAACCGAATTACTGTTTCTCGCTATGTCACGTCATATAAAACCAAGCCTGAGAAGACAGAATTGAAAGAAATGTGGGAAAAATTTCACAGGATAAGACACTTAGCAAAAATTGTACAACTTCAGCTTAAAGATGTTTTCACATCGAGAAATTAGATCCTACGAATGTTCGTATCAATAGACATCTGCAAGTTTATATTCAAAGTCAAGAGGAATCATTTGGATAAGTATAGGTCTTGCTGTAGCACAAAATGATGTTTTAATATAAATGATATAAAAACAACTTTGTGATGATATAGAGTTACGTTTCTTTGGTAGTCAAGAGAAGTGTACAGAAAATAACAGTTTGATAAGTGTAGCTGTTGAAGAAGAGATGGAAGATAATAGTGATGTAAAGTTTCAAAAAGAAGTAACAAAATTTAAAGTAGTTTCTGGTGAAAATCCCAACTTAGGCCCCCATTAGGATGGCGGCCGGATCGCCCCCGCCAGGCCGGCGGTAGCCACCGCCGGCCTGGCGGGGGCGATCGGCCCGCCATCCATGCTGGACTGACCCCCCCGCCATATTATTATGGCTGGGGGGTCCGCGGCGGACCGAAAGACCGTCCGCTGCTTTTCCGCCCTGGTCGCCTTGCGACCGGGCGGAAAAGGGTTCTCTATGGTGGCGGTGTTTATCAGACAGTGCCAGCCATATTAGTATGGGCATTTTCCAATGCCTTTCCGTGGCGGCTTTGCCGCCACGGAAAGGCATGCAGAGTCTGCTTTGGGGGCCCGTTGCGGGCCCCTAGGGCCTCCTGGGGGTGCAGGTACCCCCCAGCATTTCAAAGAACAACGTGGCAGGCACCGCGCGGTGTCAGGAAGGGGCCAGGACCTGCTTGGACTTCTTATGCTTCTTTTTCGACTCACCCAAAGCATACAACCATGAAGATTTGTCAGAGGAAATATTTTGGAAACAGGATCGGGAACGGCACTCTCAACAGCATGGCTCTCATTGGCAACAACACCCACCGAAAGTCCACAGAAGATCCACCAAGCAAGTTATCTGGTACACTGAAGACCTCAGAACCACTAATCAACACTGTAAACAACTGGAAAGCACATGGCGCAACAGCAAGAACACAACAGACAAGACCGCCTTCAAGAGTACCACAGGCAGTTGAGAGAATTGAAGAAAAAGGCCTTGGCCTCATGTACCAAATCAAGCTCCAATAAGAAAACAAGTTACTTACCTGTAACTACGGTTATCCAGTATTGGTATCTTTAATAGATTCACATGCCTGAATCATTCCCCGTCGTCGAGGTGGGAGTCCCACGGTAAAAATATATACAATAGCAGTGCCTAAAAATTTCTTGTAGTAGGCTGGAAAAGCCTAAAGGCCTAGCTAGGCCCAAAACTTAGCAGCCTATCTACCTCATTATGTAAAAAGACCTGAAATAGTAGCCTCGGCCAATCAGCTGTCCTCACCCTCTAGAACCTTCCAAGCTCAGGCAGTTCTCCTCAGATTTTCCCAACACAAGTGAGAATAAGTATCCATAAAACAGAACTGCCCTGCGGGGGAGGAGGGTGGGTGCATGTGAATCTATGAAAGATACCAATACTGGATAACCGTAGTTACAGGTAAGTAACTTGTTTTCTTATCCAGCATTGGGGTATCTTTCATAGATTCACATGCCTGAATCAGAGTAGCAAGCAGTGACATCAAGTCTGTCGTTAGAGGAAGGTGGGAGACAAAATAAATCATATACACCCCCACACAACCTGGAAGGTTATAGAGAACAAACTTGTTTACGTAACATATGCATCAAAAACCTTCATAAAGTACATCACAGATTAGGACAGCGTTTGAAAAGAATAAAACAGCATAATGAAATACATATGCTTAAAACAGTCAAATGAAGAATTAAAGACTATAAAGAGTCTAACCTTAGTGAAGATGATGCTGCAGCACCGCTTCCCCAACTGCTGTATCATCATGAGTTGCCGACTGCAGACAGTAGTTCTTTGTAAAAGTGTGCACACTTTTCCACATAGCAGCTCGGCAAATGTTCTCCAGCGTCACTCCAGCGAAAAGGGCCGTCGGCACTGACAATGTTCTGGTGGAATGCGCTTTAACCTTTCTTGTTAAACGTTTGTTAGCTTTGTCATGACAGAAGAGAATCATACCTGACAACCATCTAGCTATAGTTGCCTTTGTTACAGCCTGACCCAAGGTGGCTTGACCATAAGCAACAAAAAGCTTATTAGATTTGCGTATGTCCTTTGTTTTTTGAAGATAAAACTTAAGGCATAGTTTCACATCTAGGGAATGTAAAACCTTCTCTGCTGGAGTTTTAGGGTCCGGGAAAAAAGTCTTGAGCTTGACAGGATGTGAAATTGGGTCGGCACCTTTGGGATGAATCTTGGGTTGGTTCTAAGCGTCACAAAGTCTCTAGAGAATTGCAAGAAAGGCTGTGCAATCGTGAAGGCCTGTATCTCACTGACTCTGCGGGCTGAAGTGAGAGCCAGTAAGATAGCCACTTTCCAAGCTAAAAACTTCAGCTCCGCCTTGTGAATAGGTTCAAAAGGCCTTTTTAGAAGTTGGGACAGAACAATATTGAGATCCCACTCAGGAGGAGGAGGCCGAACTGGAGGAAAAGCTCGGAATAGCCCTTTAAGGAATTGTTTGATCAAAGATGATGAACATAATGATGGTTTGTTGGAACTCTTTCTGAATCTAGATATTGCTGCCAGATGTACCTTAATGGACGAGAAAAACAGTCCTGCCCTAGCTAAGGACAGCAGATAAGGAAGGATGTCTTCAGGTGGAGCTAGAATTGGATGAACATTATTTTCTCCACACCAGGAACAGAATCGCTTCCACTTAAAACGATATGTCTTGATGGTACTTTGCGCACAGGCCTGTGATAAAATCGCCCTGCAGTCTGAGGAGATGTTAAGATCCTTGAACTGTAAGAAGTCAGGAGCCAGGCGTGCAAGTGCAGTGATTGAGGATCCAGGTGTCGGGTCTGACCCCCCTCTCTTGTTAACATTGACACTGTCGGCTTGAGACGAAGTGGAGGCTGCTGGGAGAGTAGAAGGAGCTCCTGAAACCAATACTGTCTTGGCCAACGGGGAGCAATGAGGATGAGAGTGCAATGTTCCCTCTTCATCTTTTGGAGAACTTTCGGAATGAGCGGGATCGGAGGATAAGCGTATGCAAATATTCCGGACCATCTCATCAAAAAGGCATTTCCCCTTGATCCCTGTTGAGGAAACCTGCTTGCATAAAATAGGCATTTGCTGTTCTGCTGTGTGGCAAACAGATCCAGTGTTGGAGTTCCCCATGTTTGAAAGATCCTCTCCATTTGATGTTGCTCGAGTTCCCATTCGTGACAACCTGTGAAAGCGCTGCTGAGGTTGTCGGCTAGAGAGTTCAGGACACCTTGTACATGCTCTGCTCTGAGGGATATGCCGTGGTGTATGACCCATTCCCACATTTCCTGAGCTTCCAGCAACAGGGTGAGAGATTTCGTTCCTCCTTGTTTGTTTATATAATACATGCTGGTGGTATTGTCCATGCGCACCAGCACTGACGAATTCGCAATCTTTGGAAGGAAGGCTTGTAGGGACAGAAAAATGGCTCTCAGCTCCAGGCTGTTGATGTGCTTCTGCCGGTACTGATGAGACCACCGCCATTGAATCTGAAGGCCCTGGAGGTGACCTCGCCAACCTTCCATGGAAGCGTCCGTTGTGAGGGTGAACTCTGGTATGTCGTGAAGAAATGTGAGGCCCGGTGACAAATTGTGCGCCTTAGACCACCAAAGAAGGGCTTGCTTCATCTTGGATGTTAGTTTGATGCGGTCGTCGAACGATTCGTCGACTTGCCTCCACTGTCGAAGTAATTCCTCCTGCAGTGGCCTCATTCTGAGTCTCGCCATAGGGATGAGGCTGATTGCAGACGAGCACATCCCTAGAAGGGAAGCAAATGTTCGAACCGAAAGTGACCTTCTTGCAAATATTTGTTTTGCCAGCTTTAGCAGTTTGTTTTGCCGCTCCAGAGTCAAGAACGCTTTGCACTAGCATGCGTCCAACACCGCTCCCAGAAAGGTCAACTCCTGGCGAGGTTGAAGCTGAGATTTGTTTGAATTGAGGGTCAGTCCCAGATTTGAGAATAGGGAGAGGGAACTCTTGACCGCTTCCATCGTGGAGTTTCTTGATGGTCCTTTTAATAGCCAGTCGTCGAGGTATGGGAAAACTTGTATTCCCTGTGACCTCAGCATGGTCGCCACCGGGGCTAAGCATTTGGTAAATATTCTTGGCTTCGATTTTAGGACGAATGGAAGCACTTTGAATTGAAAGTGGACGCCAGCCACTGCAAATCGTAGGTATTTGCGGTGTTTTGGGTGAATAGGGATGTGGAAGTAGGCGTCTTCCAGATCCAAAGAAGCCATAAAGTCCCCTTTGTTGGGACAATTCAGAATGTCTGTTAGCGTTACCATGCGAAAACTCTGTTTCTTTAGATATTTGTTGAGCTTGCGCAGATCTAATATTGGACGCCACTCTCCTGAATTTTTCTCTACGAGGACGAAGCGAGAATAAAATCCTTTCCCTTTCTGAGAGGCAGGAACTCGTTCTTTAGCATTCTTGTGTAGCATCTTTAAGGCCTCTTTGAATAGTAAGTGAAGACGAGGGGGAGGGGAACCCCTGGGCGGCGCTGTTGGTGGTTTCTGCAAAAACTACATTCCTGACAAGATCCAGGACCCACTGATCCGAAGTTATTTTCCGCCACTGTTGGTAAAAGGCGGAAATTTTGGCGCCCACGGGAAGGGAAGGATGAATGACTGATGTCTGGCAAAGTTCATTGGCGCTTGTTGGAATCGCGCCCTTGATTGTTTGAGCACCGTTTCCCTCGCTGATGAGAGAAACTACCAGAGGAAGGTTGTCTGTAGGATGATTGATAGTACGGTTGTTTGTACTGAGACTGGTACTGTCGATTTTGCTGGTTGGAATAATTTCCTCTGAAGGAGTAACCACGGCCTCTTGCTCCTCTAAAGGACCCTCTCTTGTATTGTAGGGTACCTAGCGATTTTGCAGTGTCCGTATCCGTTTTTATTGCCAGCAAAGCGTCATCGATGTGTTTGCCAAAAAGTGAATCTCCATCGTACGCCATGTCCAAGATCTTCGTTTGGACCTCAGGTCTGAAGGTGGTAGCCCTGAGCCAACCTTGACGTCTGAGGACTGCTGCTCCCACCAATTGTCTAAAGTTGGTGTTCGAAATATCAAGGGCGCAATCAATGATTTCCGATGCCGCCCTTTCTCCCTCAAGCACGATCCTGCGTACCTCCTGTTGACGATCCTCAGGGATCAGATCAAGAAACTCAGACAGATCTGACAACATCTGTCTATCATAACGGGACAAAATTGCTAACGAATTAGCTGCCTTAATGGAGGCTGCTGCATTTGCAGAGAACTTCTTCCCTATTGCATCTGGTGTCCTGCCTTCCTTGTCAGGTGGCGTTGAAATAGGAGCTGAAGGGTTCTTGGACCTCTGTTGTGCTGCCTGAGATATGACCGAGTCCGGTCGAGGGTGTCCTAATAAGCAAGATGGAGTATCAGGTGGCGCTCGATACTTCTTCTCAATTCTTGGAAGGACTGCCGGAATGGAAGCGGCCGTTTTCATGATGTTGAGGCCCTCTTTCCATATTTAATCAATAATAGGGATAGCTCTGGTAATTCTGCGATACCCCTCCTTAAAGTCATGCAAGAAGCAGTCAGATTACTCAATTGTGACAGACAATTCAAATCTATTAGCTGCACGTTGCATAATATGATATCCGCCAATATCCTCAGGCGGAGAATCTGACGGGCGTGGCACAGGCGGTGAAGGCATGGGAATGACATAATCATCCCACGGATCCATAGGTGTATGATCAGGCAACTCGCCCTCTTCCCTGCCATCATCCTCATCATGAGAAGAGGTATCCGTGTCACCTTGGGGAGTAGGGCTAGTATCCTGCCTTGGTGACAATGAAGCTCGCGGCGAAGGAGGCCTTGGCATGTCAACTGGGACAGGCGACACAAAAGATGCAACTGGAGTTGGAGGAAATCTCTTGCGATAGTGTGCCAACATAGCTTGTAAGTCCTGAATTAAAGTAGATGGCAGATGACTTGTGTCCTCTGAACGAGGAGGTCTGGTATGGGGCGAATGATATTGCGTTGACAAGTCTTCATTCGCATAATGCTCTTGGTCATCGTCCTCATCTTCCTCCTGATACTTGATGTTCAATTGTGAAGGGTGACGGGCAACCCCAAAGGGTCTCCCATCGTCCTCGCCGTCATCCGAATCATCCTCCACATATGTCTCGAAAAGGTGTGATGGTAAGAGTGGAGAAATGTGAGAGTAGTCTCTCTGATAAGTTTTCATTTGGAAACGGGTATATTGCACCCTCTTCGGAGGTGTACTGTGCAGCAGATGAGTTGATGCCATTGCTTTCGTAGAAGTCAATGACGACGAACCTGTTGTCATTGGAATTGTCGTCGACGGGACTGTCGATGGCATTTCCGTCGACGGAGCTGTCGTCGACGGTATTGATGTTGCCGTTGACGAAGCCGTCGATGGTATCCTCGCTGACGAGGCCGTCGATGGTGCCTTCGTCAATGAATCCATCGTCGATGGTGTCTTCGTCGACGAGTCCTTCGGCGACAAGGACGTCGATGATGTCTTCGTCGACGGAACTGTCGTCGACTGGCCTGTCGTTTTCGTCGACGGGGCCTTCGTCGACATGGCTGAAGGGATCTTCGCCGACGGAGCCGTCGTTGACGGGACAGACGACGATGATTTTGACGGCAACTGGCTCTTCGTCGAGTAAGGCTTCACATGTGACGACAAAATTTTAGCAGACTCAGAGGAGAAGTAATAGCTGAAGTGGTGACCGTAGCAGAAGAAGTTGAAGAGGTAGAAGCCAAAGTAGTAGTGTGAATAGACACCAGAGAAACAGTTTTAGTCTGGGCTGTACTCACAGTGGACGGTCTTGAAGGAGACGGTGCACTCTTTGAGGGTTCTGAGACTCTATGAGAGGGTTTAAGTTTTTTCTTCCTCTCAGGAGAAGAGCTCTCTCTGGATCTGGCTCTCTTGCTGGAGGTAGAGGCCTTGTCCTCATCATCTGTGGAATATGATTTTAACCACAAAAGAACCCTTGCCTCGCTATCCCTGATAGTTTTAGAAGGGAAGGTACGGCAAATTCTACAATCCTTCACAACATGTGAAGGGTGCAGACAATAGATGCAGAGTCAGAGTGCTGGTCGTCCACATGGACCCTCTTCTTTTTGCAGGTTCCACAAGCCTTGAAAAGAGCCTTCTTTTCCGACATTTTGAAGAAAAAGAGACAAAAAACTGAGTAGGCACTCAGGGAGACTCATTTACACATGAAGTGCGGTGAAAATCTGAGGAGAACTGCCTGAGCTAGGAAGGTTCTAGAGGGTGAGAACAGCTGATTGGCTGAGGCCACTATTTCAGGTCTTTTTACATATTGAGGTAGATAGGCTGCTAAGTGTTGGGCCTAGCTAGGCCTTTAGGCTTTTCCAGCCTACTACAAGAAATTTTTAGGCACTGCTATTGTATATATTTTGACCGTGGGACTCCTGCCTCGACGACGGGGAATGATTCAGGCATGTGAATCTATGAAAGATACCTCAATACTGGATAACAGCAAAGAACTATTCAGCATTGTCAAACAATTCTCCAAGCCCTCAGCTGCAACAGTCAACATTATCCCCTCACAGGAACTCATCGACAACCTTGCAAACTATTTCCACAACAAGATCACCAACATCTACAGAAACGTCAAACCCCATTCCACGGATTTCTTCAAGAAACATAATAACCCTGCTACCGCCACAGACATACGACAAACCAAAAGCAGTCAGCTCGCCCCACAGGACACTGCCTCCATCAAAAACTCCGTCCACTCAGGGGTCCCAAACAACGCATGCCCTAACCACTTCTTCAACCTGGGCGAAAAGAGAATCAGCCACGTACTCAGTACCTAGTTCAATATCTCAATTGCCACGGCCATCTTTGCGGAGGACTGGAATCATGCAGAAGTCAATGTCCTACTAAAGAAACCATCGTCAGACCCCAGCAAACTCAACAACTATTGACTGATCGCCTTGCTCCTGTTTCCGGACAAAGTATTAGAAAAAGCCTTCAACCAACAACTGTCTTCTCATCTGTAAGGGAACCTCCTACTCAACCCCTCCCAATCCGGATTCTGCCGCGACCAAAGCACCAAGACACCCCTTATCGCTGCTACAGACGAAATCAAAGCCCTACTCGACCGAGAACAGACTGCCACTCTGAAACTCCCACACCTTCCCCACAGCCTTCGATACAGTCTCCCACCACACACTCATCACAAGTTTGCCTCCAAGGGACTCATCCTGGTGGCCCTCAGAACACAGACCTACTCCTACCCCCATTGACCACGCTAGGAACCTAGGCAACATTCTGGACAACTAGGTAAACATGACAACTCAGGTCAACTAGGTCTCCTCCTCCTGCTTCTTCATCCTCCAAATGCTTGGTAAGATATTCAAATGGCTATCCCAAAGCTCAAGACACACCATCACTCAGGCGCTCATCTCTATCCGACTGGACTATGGCAACACTCTCTACACAGAGATCACAGCTCACTACCTCCAATGACTACAGTCCATAAAGAAAAGCCGTAGCCAGACTCGTCCTCAATCGCCCTAGACGAAACCACATTACCACCTACCTCAGGGAACTCCACTGGCTTCCTGTACAGAAAATATGCCAGTTCAAGCTCCTGACCCATGCAAACAAGGCCCTATACAACTATGGACCTGCCAACTTGAAATATCGCCGGAACTTTCATCAGCCCACCAGACTCCACCGATCCCCATCCCATTCTCTAACCCTCACTCCCCACATCTGACATTGCAGATGAGGAGGTCACTCCTTCTCCAACCTTGCAGCAAAGAAATGGAATGAGCTACCTTTCAGACCTCGCCATCTCTTTCAGAGTTACAAAAGTCTCTGAAGACCTGACTATTTGACAAATCTACTGGGCCCTGCCAGCGCCTGGATACCCTCACGGGGGATTGATTTGTTAATTAAAATCTCTGATTGATTGACTTTAGCCAGGAAGGAGACCTGCTTGAGGTCTTGCGGGGTTTTGCCACATAGAGCTTCACCTTGTGTTCTTGGATGGCTATCAGATTCATCTGGGTGCAGTCATCTTAGGCGTTGAAGTCGTGCACCGAACCCAAAGACAAGAGGCATACCTTGTGGGGATCAGTCACAACATCTGTCTCTAAAAGGTTTAAACCCTGTTGTTTTAGGAGGTGACATGTTCCCTTGCTCACTTTTTGAGTTTCTGAATCCAGACTGGCACCTGGGGCTATCCGTTGTGAGAGAATGCATGGTTAGAAGTATCCATCAGATGCCTTTGGCCCCTCCATGACATCAATAGCTCCTCCATGATTTTGAGGACCTCCCTGCAATATTATTGGCCTTTAAATGCCATCAGGGAACCACAGAAAAGCGCCTCTGATGGAAATTTCCTGAGGTATCAGAAGGGTCAAAGGGATTTAGTTAGGAGCATATCATGACATCTTCGCTGACCTCATCCTTAGGCTGGTTTAAGAACCAGGTAGCACAAAAAGTTCAGGGATCCCAGTCCAGTAATGGTTGCAATTGTTACATCAAAATCATACACCTATGGAGAAAAAGAAAATTGGTTTCTTACCTGTAACTGTGGTTCTTCAGTTTCTTTTTCACATGCTTAAACCATTCCCAATCGTCGAAGTAGGAGTCCCTCTATATCATAATAAGCAGAGCAGTAAGAACAATAGATATATATATACCATTGAAAAATAGTTCTATAGCCAATCTATGTCCTTTTTTAAAAAAAGGGTAAAATGTAAACCTCTAACCATTCAGGTTCCACTACCCTCTAGAATGCTACCAAGAGATGCAGAGTTCCTCAGATGTTTTAGCACGAGTGTGCTATAGTAGATGTAGAGGAAAGGGGAAGCCTCTCTGGGGGGAGGGCGGGTTGCAAGTGAATCTACAAAATATACTAATACTAATACTGGAGAACTTCAGTTACAGGTTATTAACTAATTTTCTTCTCCATTATAGGAACTTTTACAGATTCACACGCTTGAATCAGAATAGCTAGCATTATATATATATATATATATATATATATATATATATATATATATATATATATATATATATATATATATATATCAAGAGACCACTCTTCACGCCGCTTTCCTAACGGCGCCCAAGTTTCCAAGGGTAAAGAGAGACGGACACCAATTAGTCTTTTTACCGCAGCCGCAGGTAAAATTTATTCAGCATTTTTCTCAAATGTGCATGTTCCGAACAGGAAATCCAAACGCGTTTCGGCGTTCTCAGACGCCTTGCTCACTGGTGATCAGTGCAAATATCCCCGCCCCTTCTTTAAGTTGAGGCTAACCCCGTGATTGGTGACCAGTGCATAATAAACATGGAAATCATACTAGTATTTTGTCATCAAACAGTTATGAATCTAGACTGATGAAAACATTTTTTAGACACATTCGCTTTGCTACATTATCTAAATCCTGTGTGTTGTTCCCCGTATTTAGAATTAATCATTTTACAGTCATATTTATGCGTTTTCTGACAATTTTTTCACTCGAGTAAATGTTAATTTCATATGCCTATTATTTAAGGTTATTACCATTTACAGTTAACATTTCTCAAATGTTGACAACTACAATTCATAACATACTATGATTTCATGCATCGTCTGTATCATGATCAAACTTAGTAATTTTCCATTCGCTTTAAACAAAGCACCTTTCCGGTCACAACACCCCTAATAATAGTGAAAGTGAATTGAAATTAATTGAACAGTGCAATTGGTTTAATGGAGCCTCTCAGCCGAGAGTTAAGCTGCAGAAAACCGCCTGCTTAATAATAGGTTGGGATAAGGTTATGAGGGATAGAAGCGTGCGACTAATTCTTATTCATAGTAGAACTATTTCTAACTGTACAAGTACCTGGGCAGTGTTGAACTTTAGCTTATGGGATGGCATATCTGATCGAGCGCACTGCTCTTACTAGAATAGTGGGTATCATATGTCCTGAATGGTATATCTTTGGAATTTTTATTTTATGAGGTTGACAGTTCATTGTGTAATGTGTGGTCATGTATTAAAAAGAAATGGCCTTTATTATTGACGGCTCTTATGATCCTCTGAAATTTCAAAATTCATGATGGATCGCACAAGTATTTTGTTGCCTGAAATCCACCTATAATTATTACATGAGGACTATATCTAAGACAATAAATATGTGATTTGTGGTAAAATGTTTAAGACTCATAATAAACACTTTAGAACTAGACTACACATATACATTTAAGTAGTTGTTACCTCTGGACAAAAATGCCAGTTTGTCTGTCATACCCTCATTTGAAGATTTTTACAAAAAGTGGAATAAATCTTCGCAGATATTGAGTCCTTTAGGGCTCTTACTGTCTAACTCGATTATATATCTGGTTTCGAGTTGGCGAAGTAATTTCTCCCTGTCACTTCCTCTTTTGTTGCCAGGAACATGGTCAATTACATAATAAGTGAGCACATTCAAGTTGCTCTCATGTTCAGCTTTAACATGGCGAGCAACCGGGTACGAAGGATCCGAATTAACGGTCGCTCTTAGGTGTTGGAGGATTCTGGTTTGCACTGGTTTTATCGAGCTGCCAACATATCTCAGCCCGCACTTACAATTCAGAATATACACTGCATACTCTGTCTTGCAGTTGAAGTTCCCTTTTATTTTTATGGGCTGATCAGAGTATGCGTTGGTATACGTAGAAGTATTTACTCCAAATTTGCATGCTCTGCATGTATGGCATTTAACACCTTGGCTGCTAGGCGTTTTCCCCCTCCTGTGCTGGGAATTACCATTTTGCTGTTTCCATGACGAGCTCAGCTCGTCATCAGCACACGACACCCGTGGGTGATGACGTCATCAGCATCGAAAGGGTTAAAGAATCCATTTCTGGAAGGGAGCCAATTCTTATTCCAAGTCTCAGGACTAGTTTTCACTAATTCGGAATTCATAGAATATGCCTTCCGAAATGTGAATTGAGGTTTTTGATTGTAGATCTCTCTCAGTATGCCATCCGTCATCACTATGGGCCACTCTTTACTCATGATTTTTCTGATTTTGTTGGATTGCCTACTGTATGTTGTGATAAATCTGCATGTTTTGTTCAGATTGTCTGTGTTAGGGGCCTCTATTTGTGAACCTTGTTCTACCTGTTTTTTCAATAGATTCTCCCTAGGGATCAGTGAGACCTTGTGGAGGGCATTAAGCAATACTTTCTCTTTGTAACCCCTTTCTAAAAGCTTGGACTTCATTTGGGACAAAGCATTATCACACATAGTGTCTGTGCTATATATCAGGGACAAAGGGGACATCCTTTCGAAAACACAAAACATTGTATGGCATGAGGATATTTTGCTCATTGCAATGGATGTGACATCAATATATACGTCCATTAACCACCAAGATGATGTCCGAGCACTGCAACATTATCTGGGCAAAAGGACTCACGAATTTGCACAGCACAATTAGATGCTTTTAAATATGATTGAGTTCTGTCTTAATAATAATATATTTTTCTTTCAGAATGTCTTATATAAACAACAATGCGGGGTAGCCATGGGTGCCAGCTTCGCCCCCAGTTATGCTTGTCTGCACATGTGATGGTGGGAGGAGCTGGTACTAGTGAAGGAGCACATGACTACAGTTACAACTAAAATAAAATGTTGGCTACAATTAATATACGACTTGTTTTTAATATGGGAAGGGTCTGTAGAGGAAGCAAAACAATTTATTAGAAAATTAAATGTGAATAGTCTTAACCTGCACTTCACAGCCTCGATTAGTGCCACAGCTATCAATTTCTTAGATGTTGAAATCGACATAAAAAATGGTCGTCTGGAGTCAAAATTGCACAGGAAGCCAACAGCTGGCAATTCGATATTACATGCAGGTAGTTTTCACCCGCAGCATCTGATTCAAAGCATCCCCTATGGGGAGATGCTGCGACTTAAACAAAGCTGTAGCTGTGAAGATGATTTAATCACAGCACAACAAGCCTGCACTGTCAAATCAGGGCAAGGGGGTATTCAAAAATGTGCATTGAACAAGCTATCAAGAAAAGTAATGTAGCCACACGAGAGAGTCTAATCAATCAAGACAGAAAGATGGATGGTACCAGTCACAAAGCTCTTCATCTCCTTTCCGATTTATCTTAAAATATAGCAATCAAGACAATGCTATAAGAAAAATCATAAGAAGCAACTGGGCCCTCATCCTAGATGACCCCATCACTAGGCACACTCTCTCGAAAAAGGCATCCATAACATATAGACGTCTTAGTTCAAAAAGACCCCTTTACCCAAACCAAAACCACCTTGTTGTCCCAAAGGAAGAAATTCCATTGTTGCAAAACCTGTAAGGTGTGTCAATTCGGAATCAATAAAGTATCCTATGATACCCCATTCAGTAACCAAGAAAAACTAAAAGGGAAGTCCCTAACATGTAAACCGGACCATGTAGTCTATGTGCTGGAGTGTCCGTGTGCCCTACGATATGTAGGTAGTACTATACTACAGGGGCACAAGAGGATACTCCATTAGAGCAACTAAGAACAAGGATACTACTTACCCCATAGCGCAACACTTTGCGAAAGCACGCAATGCTGACCCGAACATTTAAAATATTTTATCATTGCTGCTATTCCACCATACAAAAGAGGGGGGGCAGAGAAAAGGCCCTCAAACGTCTAGAAACCAGATATATTGTAGACTTCGATACAAAGTCCCCGGGAAGCCTCAACATTACGGAGGAATTATACACCTGCCTTTAGTACTTTATATACTTTTTTTTTTTTTTTAAACCTTTATTGCACATTGTATAGTACACAGCGGAAAGCCTACAACCCAGTGGGCCGGCGGCTAACACAGTTCGTGATTCAAAATGCAGCATTTCAAAATAGTCATTAAACCATCAGTCTCTGTATAAATCCAAATAAGGTCGCTGCGAAAGAAAAGTGCATCCCAGATATCTATATCGACGCTGGATGAGGTTTTTGATTTGACTTTTTTCGAAAACAACAACTTTCAACTTCAAACGTTAGGAATAGTATTACGATCTTGCATGAATCAACACAGTCTGAGTTACAAGTACCTCTTGGGAGAGGCCTACTCTAGTCTCATACCCATGAACTCGATCGCTCCCCACCAATCTTACCCTTACGTCCACCCCCAGCCTCCCACGTAACAATTCAAATAGGAGATCCCGTACAGTATCCTTGGCTTCTCTGCTCCTCTCACATCTCACTTAGCTTTTACCCCCTCATCCTCTTCCTCGTCGGAGACATCTTGATCATCTTCCAGCAAGGGGTCACAGATTTCCCCCCTGTACACATTCTATTTCGTCCAAACCTTATTCCACTTCCCTGGGCAGGCCCGGTTAGAATATACTGCCCTTTCGGTTACCATCACCCTGTCCATATTTAAACACCATTGTGACTTGGTCGGCATTTCTGCCGCACCCCAGCGCTGTGCGATGTCTCGTTTTGCCACCAGTAATCCCACCGTGACCCAGAGCTGTTCATATCTGGAGAGGTCAGTAGGCTCCCATATGTTTAACAAGCACCTCCGTGGGCCAGGCAACAGCGACAGGTCCAACGTTTGCGAAATTGTGCGGAGTATCTGTTTCCAGTATTCCCGAATCTTGGGGCATTCCCATATGGTGTGAAAAAATGTTCCCTCCTCCCCACACCCACGAAGGCAGTAAGGATGTGGTATCCTATGGATGCGGTGTAGCATGGTCCTAGTGTAGTAAACCCTGTGTAGTATCTTGAGTTGTACCAGCCGCAGTCGGGCCGAGATGCCCACTTCCTTAGGGGACCCAAGCGCCTCATTCCACTCATGTTCGTCCATTTCGCGTGTCACCCTCCCATTTCGCCTTTAACAGGAGTGTCGGATCTGGGAAGTTATTGAGCAGTTTGCGGTATGTGAGTGATGTTGCCCTTTCCATCATACAATCAGTAAGGAGGCGGTCTTCCAATGGCGAGGACTCGGGCAGCGTTGTGTCGGGGGGCAGGGCTGCGAGCAATGCATGTTGTATTTGGATGTACCTGTAAAGTTCCCTGTCACCAAGGTCGTATAATTCTTTTAGCCGGTTAAAGGGTATCACCCCGTTCCTCTCCCAGAGATCACCCATTGTGGAATTCCCTATAGTATCCCAGTGTGTAAAACCCTTGCTGTTCCTCATGTTGCCCAACACCCGAGAATCCCACAGCGGGGTCATTTTGGTGATCCTCCCTTTCCAACCCAGCGCTGCTGTTGCTGTATGCCACAACTGTACTGTCAGTTTAGTGGGCCCCAGTAAGGCACGAACTTTACGGTGATCATATAATGGACCCAACAGATTGTTCGTGCCCAATTGTGCCCTGTCAGACTGGAACGCTGGCTCGGCTTGAGGTGCGTGAATCCACTGGTTGATCGGCTTAAGGTGTGCCGCCCAGTAGTACAGTCTTAAGTTAGGTAATGCGATGCCACCGTCGTACTAACCTCTGTGCAGCTTGGATTGTGCAATGCGTGCAGGGAGGTTCCCCCATAAAAGGTTGGAAACCAGCGCTGCCACTTTCTGGAAAAACCTAGGGGCTACAGGATAGGGTGTATTTTCGAGGACATATAAAAAACGTGGCAACGCCATCATTTTATAGAGTGCAGCTCTACCCAGGAGTATTAACGGAAGACCCGACCAGAACGTAACATCTCGTGTAAGTCTATCCAGGTGAGGCTTCAGATTCTTATCCGTGAATTCCGTTGGATCCCTAGTGACATGAATGCCCAGATATTTAAACGACGAGCCCGCTATCGTTAGTGGGCACGCCTCGCCAAGGTTCGGGGCCTGCCCCTGCAAAACATACAGTTCCGACTTATTCCAATTCAGCGTATAGCCGGAAACGCTGCCATGTGTGTCACAAATGTGCAATAAAGCCGGCACTCCGCATTCGGGGTCTGTTAGATAAATCAACATATCGTCTGCATATAAAGACAGTCGGTCCTCCCATCCCCCACTCCATGATATGCCCTTGAGGAGAGGCGAGGTCCTTATGAGGGTCGCGAGGGGTTCCAAGGAGATAGCGAACAGCAGGGGTGACAAAGGACAACCCTGCCGTGTGCCCCTCCCCAGCGGGAACGTGCACGAGATATGTCCATTAGCTACCACGTGTGCCATCGGGTCAGTGTAGAATAGTTTGACCCACGCAATAAAGCGGGGCCCGAATCCCAAGCGCTTCAGTGCCTCAAAAAGATATGCCCATTCCACCAGATCAAATGCCATTTTAGCGTCAAGCGCCAAAATCACTGCTGGTGCGTTGATGGAATCTGCTCTAGCCAGCACGCCGTGCAGCCTTCGGAGATTCAACGCTGTGTTTCTGTGTGGCATAAACCCGGATTGATCCGGGTGTATAATCGATGACAGATGGGGCAGGATTCTGGTCGCTAGGAGTTTAGCCAAAATCTTAACTTCGGCATTTAGCAAGGATATGGGGCGATAAGAGGAACACTCATCAGGTGGTTTGCCCGGTTTAGGAATAGTTACAATGGTCGCCGCTCGCTGATCCGGCGGAAGGGAACCCTTCTCTAGAAATTCCCTAAACATTCCCAATAGATGTTCACTGAGGGTCCCAGGCACTGCTTGGTACCATTCAATGGGTATGCCATTGGGTCCCATTGCTCTGCCCGGGTTTAGAGCCCGAATCGCCAGTTGGATTTCATCGGCGGTGATGTCCGCTTCCAACTCATTTGATGCTTCCGGTGACAATGTTTGGACCTCGATCGGAGCTAGGATGTCTTTGGCCATCTCAGGTGTGATCACACGTTCCGGGGTGTACACCCGTTCAAAGTGGATCGCGAGTAGCTCCGTGATATGTCTTGGGTCTGTGTGTACCGCCCCATGTTCGTCTTTCAAACGTTGGATCCCCCTGGAGTTACCCTCCCGTTTATCAAGCCACGCCAACATTTTCCCAGCTTTTTCACCCACCTCGTAGATTCTATTTTGAGTGTCGGTTATGTGCCCTTTTACTTGGATGCGCAGGTGGTCGTTGTTGAAGGGTGAGTGCGTGAAGGGTTGATGGAGAGGGGTGCTGTTCATGGGCTGTGGTCCGTTCCTGTAAAGCCACCTCCAGATTAACTAACTCCTGAGACAGCTGTCTTTTATGACCCGTGATGGAGTTAATGGCTTGTCCCCGCAGGACCGTTTTATAGGCTTCCCAAAGTGTCTCGGGGGAACGCACTGAGTGTATGTTTTCTTGGAAGTATTGCTGTGTTGTTCTTTTAAGGGCCTTGCGAACCTGTGGAACCCTAAAGTAGGTAGCGTGAATGGGGTAAATGCGTTTGCGTGATCGTGCTTGAGAAGAAAGTGTTAGCGTGAGTGGCGAGTGGTCTGAAATCCCTCGAGGGTGAATTGCCATTGCGTCTATATGTTGGAGGCCCTCTCCCAGCGTCAGGAAGTGGTCAATGCGAGAGAGACTGCCGTGCACAGTGGAGTGAATAGTGTATTGTTTCGTACCAGGGTGCAAATGTCGCCAGATGTCAGTCAGTCCCATGGCCGTTACAAACCGCTGGAGGTAGGAGACCCCCCCGCCTGAACCGGTGTGGGGTGTCTATCAAGTTGTGTGTCCATAACTGCATTAAAGTCCCCCCCAGGAGGATCTCACCCTCGGGGAGAGTCAGAAGGAAGTCACCTAATTTTGGGAGGTGAACCGAGTGCAGTGCCGGTGGGATATATACTGAGACCAAATTAAAAAGTTTCCCCTCCCACTGCCCCTGCAAGGTCGCGAAGCAGCCCTGGTCATCAGTCTTAGTCAGTAAGGGGATGAAACGTGCGTTTTTCTGTATCAGGATACCGGTCCCCCTGGAACCGGACGTGAACTCAGAGTGGACCAACATTTTATATCCTCGTCTGTCCAAGGCCTTGGTGTAGCCCCCCCTACCAGATGAGTTTCCTGTAGTAGGGCTATGGTGGGTTTTTGTCTTTTAATTGCAGTCAGTACCAACCCTCGTTTGACCTTGTCCCCTAGACCTCTCACATTCCAAGACAGCAAACGTAAGGGAGGGCACTGTGACTCAGGGTCCACTACCCCCCTTACCGGGACAGAGTTATCAGCCATTAGGTACTACGAGATTCATGGTGTATTGGCCAAGAAGTGGATCCGGTATGGTGGCTATGCCGGTGCATAGCGAAGAGCTAAGGGACATCACGGGGGCTCACGATCATTGTCCATCCCACCCATCTTGCATTGACTCATACAGAAATTCAAACATTGTCCTCGACCGTATATATACATTCCTAACTGTAACAATACAACCGCCCCCCCCCCATCCCCCCTCCCTGCTACCCTGCCTAACGGACTTTCAACTGCCCGCCCCCCAAACTGAGCAGAGTGCTTAACCCATCCCGCAACCAGAGTACTTGCGTGTAGGGGGGAGAGCGTCTCCCCGAGCAGGCGGCATCCCTGCGTGCCGTTGGGGTGTTCGTGCCAGTGTCCAACTGCAGCTATACAACAGTGTGTAAATGGTCAGCGATTGCCCTGTTCATGAGAATTGGAGTATGGGGTTCATTCTTCACCACCGGCCCCCGCAAAACCATGGGACGGCGAGCCCTCCGCTCCTCCACGCCCTGACGTCTGTGAGCCAGTTCTGCTGTCGATTCTGCGATCCTGGTCGCACCTGTGTCGCCTCCGCTGCCGGTCCACAGTATGCCATCCCTCAAGCCAGTCCCGGGCCGCTTCTGGAGAATCGAAAAACCATACTTTTTTGTTCGCCACCACTCACAGCCGGGCCGGAAAAAGCATCGAGTACGGCAGTTCCTTTTCCCTCAAAGTTTTCTTTACCTCCAGGAACGTTCTGCGCTTTCTAGAGACCTCTGCCGTGTAGTCAGGGAAGAAGGCAATTCTTGAGTTCTGTATTTGAATCGGCGGCGCCACCCTCGCGGCCTGCAAGATGGCGTCGCGGTCCCTGAAATTGAAAAGTCTTGCCAGTATTGGTCTAGGCGGACCACCTGTCTTTGGTTTGCCCCCCGGCACTCTGTGGGCCCGCTCCACTGAAAAAAGTTTGAGAGGCCTTTGGGCTGGAGTCTGGTTTTAATCATTTCTTCCACATAGAGGTCCATAGCGCCCTTGTCTTCAGATTCCGGCACTCCTAAGATTCGAACGTTATTGCGCCGGGAGCGCCCTTCTTGGTCATCCAACTTATCTCTGAGTAGTTTGTTATCCGTTTGTAGCCGTTCCATCGCCGTTTGTAACTCCGACACATCTTCGACCAATGATTTAGTGACCACCTCCACCTGCTTTACCCTTTCATTCATTTTCTGGAGGTCCGCCCGTATCAGGGTGACTTCCGTGGCTGTCGCTCCTACCGTTGCCTGCACCTGAGCCAGCGCCGCCAGAACGTCCTCTAGTGTGGCCTTCTTCGCCCCCTCGGACTCCAACGTTTTCCCCGCATTCTTGCGCTATTCTTGGGGAGGAGTCTGTCTCTCGTAAGCGAATTTGTCCAGTTTGGCCTGAGTAGTGCTATTCCTGGGGCCTCTGTTGGACATGGCTCTGGTCTTACGATCCTCTCGGACCAACGCAAGTCTGTGATCAAATCAATGAGGGCCGATGCTTCGTTATCCCGCCGACGTCTGTGGGAGGTCACATTAGTTGTCCGTTGCAGTAGTAGCCACCTGGAAGGTCTCCAAGACCGCAGGTCTTTATCACCCCGCCATGGCGGGCGGCTCCGCGGGGGCGGTTGCTGGAAGAGCCCGGGGCACGACGTGCAGCCAACGCCCAAAATGGCGGGTCCGGCCGCCAGAGCCCCGGCGTTATCTGCGGCGCCTCCGGGCGTGGTCAACGAATATCCACCGCCACAGGCCGTCTCTGGGCCCCGCTTGTATCACCGGGCCGCCGGAGGGTGATTACGGATTGTCCTGGCAGTGCGTCCCGGACACCGGTACATCCGGCCAACCACCGCTGCCAAAATATTATTTCCGTCTGGGTCCCATGTATACGCAACTCCGCCGCCTCCAGGAGAGCGCTAGGCCCCACCTCTCGCCGCCTTCTGCCAAGCGATGTTGCGCTGTTTTCAGGGACTTCGCCGTCACGAAATTGGACCACCGGGTGCTGCATGGCCTCTGGGTCCGATCCACCCCTCTAAGCACCTCGAAAATCAGGATAAATATGACGGATTTGAGCGGGAAGCCGCCTCGTCACGGGAGCCCCTCCATATATACTTTTTTTAAAATCTGAAACTGACATAGATATAGACTTTAAGACACAATGTTACTTCTAATTAAATAATAGGTAGTGATCCAGCCGACCAACCCCCACTTTTTAATTATTTTACACAATTTTGTACAGTTTTAGATGGGTTTTAGAATTTTCATACACTCCTATCAGCATATATTACACAGGTTTTAGATCTGAATCTATATTTAGTTAGAAAGGTTAGCACTAAAGCACTTTTTTGACAGGTACTGTAGTTCGCATAGGCACTTTATGTATCAGTTTACAAACATGTTTGGACAGGTATTTATACCAGGATGTACTAAAAAATAAATGAATTAACATTGCATAAATTTAGTGGGTATTCAAACCTGAATGTATTATTTATGCCATTAGTTAAGAAACCTAGAATTGACAATATGTTGTTTATTTCCATGCTTTACCTTGCACATAGGGCACATGTCACTTTAAGAATGGAAAGAGAAAAAGGCAAAAAAAAGAAAAAATGTGGAAAATATGTTGTATAAAAACTGACCTCACACCGTTAATAGTGTCATGTGTTCAAGGCTCCTTGGAGCGGAAACGCGTAATGCTGCTGGTGCTTGATTGAACTAATAAAATAGAAATCTGCATCTGCCTGTGATCCCTGTTCCTGTGCCTGCCTGCTTTGGGAGATTGGAGGTTGTAGTTTTGTGCAATATATAAATATATGAAGGCGGTCCTGCCGCCGAAACGCGTTTGTCTTTGTTGAAATACATCACCTTTTATGCCAAATTACTCACGGAGTCGGTGCCTGCTTGTCGTGAAACAGTCAGGATGGAGGATGGAAATATATTATATATATATATATATATATATATATTCACTGAAAAAAACCATAGGTTTCAGACATGTTATAGTTAATTGGACATTTCACTCGTACAAAACCATAGACATTCCCCTGTTATAGTTAGTTCAGCTAACTATAACTTGCGCCCCGGAATGCAGTGCTGATGATGTCACATATTACATCATTCATGACATGGTCGGTGACATCACTGATGACATCACTGATGGCATCTCAAATGACATCACTGATGACATCACTGATGGCATCTCAAATGACATCACTGATGACATCATTCAGTGACTGTGTGTTTCTGTAAAGTTTAAATATGTTTTATATATATGCCAAGGTGTATTGAAGAATGAGTGGATGCATAAGTGTCTGGATGAAGGATTTAGTATGTGCGTGACTGACTGTATAATTGAGTGATTAAATGTGTCTTAGTTAATGCATGGGTTAGTGACAAAACTGTGTGAATGTCTTTATCAGTCTGTCTGTTGTTGTGTAAGCTGCTGCATGGGTTGGTCATGAATGATGTAATATGTGACGCCATCAGCAGTGCATTGAGGGGGCGCGAGTTATAGTTATCTGAACTAACTATGACAGGGGAGTTTCTATGGTTTTGTACGAGTGAAATGTCCAACTAAATATAACATGTCTGAAACCTATGGTTTTTTCAGTGAATTTCTAAGGTTTTTTAAATGCTAATTTCTAACTATAACATGCCTCAAACCTATGGTTTTTTCAGTGAATTTCTAAGGTTTTTTAAATGCTAATTTCTAACTATAACGTGCCTGAAACCTATGGTTTTTTTCTGTGAATTTCAAAGGTTTTTTAAATGCTAATTTCTATCTATAACGTGCCAGAAACCTATGTTTTTTTCAGTGAATTTCAATTTTTTTTTTAATGCTAACTTCTAATTATAATGTTAATTTAACCTATAGTTTTTTTTCTGACAGCCAAGAAAGACACAACACCCACTGCCACAACCCTCAGGACCTCCCCCCGTACCACCCCTCTCCCTACTACCACCAAGGCAGTACAGAACAGGACAGTGAAAACTCCAAAAACGGCATGGTCCCTCGCCCAATGTAATAGCTCAATTTTGGGAAATGTGGCAATCCTATTTTCTGTAAATTAGATTTTTTTTAAATACTAATTTCTAACTTTAATGTTCCTGAGACCTATTTTTTGTTAACTTCAAAGGTTATTTAAATACTAATTTCTAATTATAAAGTTAAAAAAAATGTTTTTCTCAGTAATTTAGAAAAATATATATATATTTTGTAACTTTAATATCCTAAAAATAGTTTTTGTATTTTTTTTATTATTTAAACTATATGTCTTCTTGTTTTTAAAATATTAAACAACTACATACAGTATGAAAGGGAGCCCAGCCCAAAGCCACATCTGAAGACCAACACATGTCATAGACCTACTGATCAAGCAGAACACCCAAGAACGCCACAACACCCACCACCACCCCCAGGACCCCTCCCCCCTCCCTCCACCACCGTGGCAGCGCAGAACAAGACAGCGAACTTTCCAAAAACAACATGGCCCCTCAGCCACACAATAGCTGAATATTGGGACAGGTGTGAACAAACTATATGTGAAGGACGCAATTCACCCATGAATAGCATTGCAGACAATGCAAAGTGCAGTGGTGATGTGCTGGACACATCTCAATATGCACACCACACACCTCTCCATGTGCGCTAATACTACTGGTGTTTGTAGTGTTGTGGACAGTGAACCCAACCTTTTTACGTCAAACATTAGGGAAGATCTCAGTCATGTAGCTGTGTAGTCCCCCCTGTAAACATAAGCGTAACCGGAGTGGGCTGGTCCGACGTACGCCACTTCAGCGTAGAAGTGTGAATATATAGGCTGGATCTCTGGGCGTGGGTCACTTGTGGGAAAGCCAAGCGTCTGTGTGGGTGGCACCCCTCACCCTGCCGCGAGGCCGATGTTGTGACCGCCAGCCTCCTCAGCCGATCTCTGGCTTCCGCCACACAGACCCCCAGCGGCACAGCACCGCAGACTTATGTCTGTACAAACTACTGCCTCCGGCATACACTGCGGACAGCAAGGCTCACAATTTACATCGAGTTGCGATTGCAGATGACGCAGTCCAGTAGGCAACAGACATTGCTTAAGTCAACACGACATGCCTGTGTTCTCTTCATGACCGCTGCCCCCAGCCTACACTGTGGTGAGTAGGGCTCACCATACAGATTGAGTCGCGTTTGTAAATGACCCAGTCCAGTAAGCAACAGACATTGCTCAAGTCCATGCACCATGCCTGTGGACCCTTCCTCACCGCTGCCTCCTGCTTCCACTGCGGTGAGTAGGGCTCACAATTCAGATCGAGTTGCAATTGCAGATGACGCAGTACAGTAGGCAACAGACATTGTTACCAGTATGGCCTGCCAGGACGACGCATCATCGGCACAGTAGATCCCACATGTGCAACTGTGTCCTGAGTCCTGAATGGCAGTGACCACAGCACAAGACTCCTTTCGATCAATGAGTGGCACTACGGCGACGCAAGTGACAGTGAGAGCAGCGTGGACGGCGCAAGGTGCAATGTGAATAAATATATACAGTGCGTAAAAACAGAGTGGAAAGATTCATTCACCTCGTCACGCTTAGATCCATTCCCGCGTCCTCCACGAACCACTCGGCATTGATTTATAACGCCGACTATTTCGCCCCCTATCACGCATAGATCAACTTTCGCGTCCTTCGCGAACCAATCGGCTTTGAATCATACTGCCGCTCTCAGGCTCCCATGGAATCCAAGATATAAGCCGGGACCAAACAGTCCCCCAGCACCTGATTGCCCCCGAGACTCCCTACAGAGCTTTGAACCTGTGGGACTCCCCTTTTGCCATCCACCAGCTGCCGGACGCACTGCTTCCAGCCCCTTAGTCCTGATGATGATCCTAATTATCTCGGATCGAAACGCCGTCGACTCCCCGCGAGATTTTAGGCGCCCTGTACTCAGTGGTTCTCAGAAACTGGAAAATTGAAAACTAAATTGTTTGAATACCACTCTGTTTTTACGCACTGTATATATTTATTCACATTGCACCTTGCGCCGTCTAGCTGCTCTCACTGTCACTTGTGTCGCCGTAGTGCCACTCACCTTTGCACTCGTGCACCTTGTACGATTTGGGCTGTCACTTGTTATTGATTAATTGCAGTGCTGATATCAACTGTAATTTCATTTGCCCTATACAATTTTGATACGCTGAGACAAATGATGCCTTGAGCACATACGAAAATCAAACTGAGTCTCCTTGTTCCTTTATGGATAATGCTGTATAGATATCCTGTATAATTGTCTACAAATAATACCAGTTGGGATAGTGTCTATTGTATATATCTTTCTACCCCAATCCCAACCAGGTTGATGGGTTTCACTCCTGTTTTCTTTACACAACACTAACCCTGTACAACACAAGCCACGACTTGTGGTGCCACTAACACCGTTCAACAGAAGCCAGGCAGAATTCAATAGACAAAAGTAATTGGTCCGAGTGCGGGACCCCCTGAACCACGCATCATCGCAGTGTACGTACACACTGAGCGCCAAAGGTACTGCTAACTCAGTGCACCATAAGTCATCGCAAGGAAGACTGAACAGTTTTGTGTCAGAAGTGAGGCTTACTATCACTCGAAAATCACCCAAAAATACTTATAATTTAAAAAGAAAAGAACAATTGAAGTACATTAATGATTACAATGCGGTGATTTAGAAGATGTGGAATGCAAATATGGACATACAATATGTTGCAGATAACCAAATTGCTGTTTCTCGCTATGTCACGTCATATATAACCAAGTCTGATAAGACAGAATTGAAAGAAATGTGGGAAAAAATTTCACAGGATAAGACACTTAGCAAAAATTGTACAACTTCAGCTTAAAGATGCTTTCACATTGAGACATTAGATCCTACGAATGTTCGCATCAATAGACATCAGCAAGTTTATATTCAAAGTCAAGAGGAATCATCTGGATAAGTCTAGGTCTTGCTGTAGCACAAAATGGTGTTTTAATATAAATGATATAAAACAACTTTGTGATGATATAGAGTTACGTTTCTTTGGTAGTCAAGAGAAGTGTACAGAAAATAACAGTTTGATAAGTGTAGGTGTTGAAGAAGAGATGGAAGATAATAGTGATGTAAATTTTCAAAAAGAAATAACAAAATTTAAAGTAGTTTCTGGTGAAAATCCCAACTTAGGCTCCCATTGGGATGGCGGGCGGATCGCCCCCGCCAGGCCGGCGGCAGCCACCGCCGGCCTGAGGGGGGCGATCCGACCGCCATCCATGCCGGAATGACCCCCCGCCATATTATTATGGCTGGTGGTTCCGCGGCGGACGCAAAGACCGTCCGCTACTTTTCCGCCCTGGTCGCCTTGTGACCGGGCGGAAAAGCGTTCTCTATGGTGGCGGTGTTTATCAGACATTGCCAGCCATATTAGTATGGACATTTTTAGTATGGACATTCTAATGCATCGCCACGGAAAGGCATGCAGAGTCTGCTTTGGGGGCCCGTTGCGGGCACCTAGGGACTCCGGGGGGGGTGCAGGTACCCCCCAACATTTCAAAGAACAACGTGGCAGGCACCGCGCGGTGCCTGTCACGTTGTGCTTTGAAATGCACTACATGTATTTTCACCATTGCGGCGGCCAGTGCTTTCAGCACCGCCCGCCACAATGTTAAAAATACAGGATGCACCCGCCACTATGGCAGGTGCATCCTAATTTCCCCCACGGGACCCCCGCCCTTCCACGATGGGATGGCGGGCGGGCAAAGTCCGCTCGCCATCCTAATGGGGGCCTAAGTATAATGCCCTTCAAATCTACACAATATCCTTTTAGTATCCTAGCTTCAAGAACTTGTTTTATATCCACGTGGTGCCACTGAACCTGAACTACGCAAGCCGGTGGGGCCACCAGCCTATGCACATGACTGTGGGCGATTGCTCACCGCTACCTCTGGCCTACACTGCAGTCAGCAGGGCTCCCAATTTAGATAGAGTACCGCTTGCAGATGACGCAGTCCAGTAGGCAAGAGACATTGCTCCCAGTGCGGCCTGTCCACACCAAGCATCATCACAGGCTCATGCAGTCTCACTGCTTCTGGTGCCACTAACTGTGCACCTCAACTGAACGCCACGTGGCTATGGGCCCCTGTGACCGCTACCTCTGGCCTACACTGAGGTCATCAGGGCTCACAATTAAAATTAAGTCTTGATTCTTTAATTACAGAGTCCAGTAGGCAAGTAACTATCACAGGCCTAAAACCTATATGATATCCTTTTAGTATCCTGGCTTCAAGAACTTTTATTATATCAGTTATAACTTTAGTACAATCACCAAATTCATCTTCAAGTGCAAACGAACACTCAATACAAGTCTACACTGCGGGCAGCAGAGCTTGCAATTCAAATTTTGGTCACGTGGTGCCACTGACCCTGTTCAACAAAAGCGGGCGACACGTGGTGCCACTAACCCTGTACAACACAAGCCGATCCCACATGTGGAACTGTGTCCTGAGTCCTGAATGGCAGTGACCCCAACTACGTGGCAGCGACCACAGCACCAGATTCCCTTCAGTTTTATTTGTTGTTGTTTTCTTTAAATAAAATGTTTTATATTTAAATCTATACATGACTAAGATACTTGTTTGTCCAGCCTCACACAGACAAAAAAGGTTGTTGGGTGTATGTTGGTAATGTGGGAAGAGGGTGCGTTACCTGCTGATGTGGGGAGACGCAGCGTGAAAGGGGTATCTCTCACAGAAAGAACTCTGGTATGTTTTCAAAAATGCTTCGGACAGATGCCCGCTGACGCACTGAATCACAAAATGGCTTTCAATGCTTATGTAGTGTGACTTATGAACAGTTTGCACCCAGGCTCGCAGAGGGACAACTGCTGCCCGTCCGCTCGACTCACAGACGCAGTACTACGAGCCGTCTGCGTCATTATGGCTATCCCTGCCCTGTTCCGTCTTATGCCACGCCACTTCAATTACGTTCCGACGTTGGCCCTACATAGCTACCTGTCGCAGGCGTACTCGCTATTGGTGTGAAGGTCAGTGGTCTAGTTGTCAACATGTCACGGCCACTCCCTGAGGTTTGCACACACACCACACTCATCCAGGACATGCGTCACAGGCCATGTGACCACGCAAATATAATGGATCGACAACGTCACATCCTTTATTGCCGGTGGTGACTGGATGGTGGTCACTCCACGGGTCTGAATCATAAAGAGTCCATGAAAAGTTGCGCAGAGGGTTAGTCACACCCTGAGCTCTATGGCAGTCATGGGCCTACTACCACGTGGCGCGTACTTGAATTGCACAGGGTTAGTGCCACCCGAAGCTGATGTGTGCATCAGGGGCCTACCACAACGTGGCACAGACTTGAGATGCACAGGGTTAGTGCCACTCGAAGCTGATGTGGCCGTCAGGGGCCTACCACCACGTTCCGCGGACTCAAGTTGCACAGGGTTAGTGCCACCCGAAGATGATGTGGCCCTCAGGGGCCTACTAGCACGTGGCGCAGAGTTGAGTTGCACAGCTTAGTGCCACCCGAAGCTGATGTTGCCATCAGGGGCCTAACACCACGTGGTACGGACTTGATTTGCACAGGGTTAGTCGCACCTTAAGTTGTATGGCAGTCAGCGGCCTACCACCATGTGGCGCTGACTTGCTTTGCACAGGATTAGCGGCACCAAAAGCTGATGTGGTCTCCGCCATTGATGACTCAGCGACATGTGCAGGATCTGCTACGCCGCGGAGTGGGTCTACATAATATGCACCAAGCCATGGTGGGGGGACCTGGCCCTGGAGCTTCCACAGCCACGTGGAGTGCCCACTAGTAGACACTCCTGTGGCAGCAGGTAATTATTTGGTCATGGATGCGCAAGGGCGGCAGTGTCTCTCTCTCTCACTTCCCTCTCTACAATCTCCCTCTTCCTTCCTTTCTTTCTATCTCTCACTCTCTCTCCCTTTCTCACTCCCTTACTTTCCTTCCCTCTTTTTCTCTCTGGCTTTTTTTTCCTTCTTTCTTTCTCCGTGTCTCACTCCTTTGGTATGCGAATTACACGCATCCTTATTTTGTGCTTTATTTTCCAGGCTTTGTCTTCCGCCTTGTTGTTTTGTGTTGAGTTTGTTAAATTTAGTTTATCCTCTATATGTACGTTAACATAAAATAAAGTTTGGGGGGGAAAAAAAATCAATTAACGTTTTTGCTTGTTACTTAAGTGCTGTGTGACTCTTTCTCGTTCTTATTACTGTTATTTCGTTGTGTCCACCATGGTGTTAAATTTTGGGGCAGTTATCGCGGGAATACTGCTGATGTCTGCAGTTTGTACCAGCTTTTGAATATTGTGTTAGATTTATCTCAACTTTAGTTGCATTAAAGTGCTGATAATGAGATGCAGAGTAGGCGTTCCCGTACAAAAAGACACAAGGTGCTCCTTTACGATTTATTCTAAATACTAAAACCCTGTATTGAATTGTACAGTGGTAGTGGGTGCCTTTACAATGTACACACAAAATCAATGAAGAAATCTCATTGTATTTATATTGATTGGGAATAGTGAGTCAGAGGCTGGATCTTGACGGGATACACTGCCCGGTGCGTTTAGTTTTGTGTACACGAAAAAAACACATCACAACTTTCACAACGAAAGGCAAAAACTGCGATGCGAAACAAATTCAGGCAATAAGCTGCGTTAGCACAAGGGATTTTACACCTGCTTTCTGCTGGTGTTAAGAAGGATGACTACCACGCGCGCGGGGACTTGCCACACCTGGGTCTGCGGTGGGAACTGGAGGCCTTCCGCTATCTAGGGATGCAGGTAGCATCGTCGGACGAACAATTGCTAGCCCGCAATGCGGATAGGGTGGTGCACTCCCTACAACAATCAGTGGCATTCTGGAACACATTGCCTCTCTCCCTGATGGGACGTCTGGCAGTGGCGAAAATGGTGATGCTGCCGCGGGTACTGTATGTGTTACAGAATTCGCTGTGCCCTCTTCCCCCGCGGATGTTCCGCACTCTTAATACTCTCCTTACGTCCTTACTCTGGGCGGGCAGGCGTAGTAGAGTCGCCTTGCACACGGTGGTCCGCAGCTGGGAGGAGGGGGGATTGGAGGCACCGAGATTCGACCTCTACTACTATGCAGCTCAGCTGTTGCCAGCTGCCAGGTGGTTCGCGGATGCGGACACCTGGGAACTACGGCTCCTTGCGGGGAGTGCGGATGAACGGACGGTGCAGATGGCCCTGATGCGCGGCAGGGGCGCGGATGCGGCGCTGCCGTACATAGTGCGACACACCGCAGCCATTTGGCAGCGTGTTGTGGAAAAAATCCTACGGAGGGCCCCCTTTCACAGGGAGTTGCCGATATGGATCATGGCCCCAGTGGTGGACATGGAGGTACACATGCCTTTCCATGACTGGAGAGCGGGTGGATGCGAGCTGTTGGCAGATCTCTACCCGGATGACACGTTCCTATCTATCGAACGGGCGACGGAGACGTTCGGACTCGGGGAGGGACAGTTCCTACACTACAGGGGCCTCCGTGCAATGGCACGAGATACTTGGCCGCAATTCCCTGATGCGCCCCCTGTGTCCCATACCCTCAATATTATCCTTTCCTGTGGTAGGGGCAGGAGGCTGATAACACTAATGTACTCAGCCATGAGGCAGGACTCCACCCCTCCGGTTCCTCCGGCGTGGGCGGCCTGGGAGGCTGACCTAGGGGTTGCTTTAGACCCAACACAGCGCAAACGCATTGGTACCCTCACCCGGAAGGTGTCGTGCAACGCACGGTTCAAATTGATACACTTTAACTTCTTACACCGAACATATGTGACTCCGGTTGCCTTGAGGCATATTGCCCCGGACAAGCGCGATAACTGCCCTAGGTGTGGCGCGCAGGGGGCCTCCTTTCTTCATCTAGCATGGGACTGCCCACTGGTTTACGCCTTCTGGCAGTCAGTGGTGGCGCACATTTGTAGAGTTACTGGACTCCGGATGGAGCTGACCCCCCTTCACTGCTTGTTAGCCTTAGTCCCCAAGCCCAGGAAGTGTACTCTGCCCTACAAGATGTTACAGCTGCTTCTAGTACTGGCAAGGAGGAGGGTGGCCATCACGTGGATGGGACAGAGGGCCCCGGAGATGTCACATTGGCTTAGAGATGTGGGGGAATGGTCCCTGGCGGAGGAAACCTTTATGCAGACCGTGCGTAGAGATGTAAAACTGCAGGACGACCTGCTTGCGTGGAGAATGATGCGAGTGGTGAGTGAGGAAGCCGGAGATTCGGATGGTACGAGTGCGGAGTTGTTCACCCCTGGGGACACAGAGTCTGAGGATGAGGGTGGTGAGGGCGGAGGGGAGGGTGGGGGAGAACAGTGAGTTGGGGGAGTGCCTGACCGCACACGCACATGTAGGTTACAACTGGGAAGTATTGTGTTTTGTATCTCAAGGCGACATTCCTACTTTACGTAGCGACCGCTGCTATATCTGCCAACAGGAGTGCCATAATGAGGTGAACGACCTGTGTACACATGTTTTAGTCATGAATGCCGTAGTTTTGGGGGGAGGGGTTCCTTTGGGGAGTTGGGGGGTAACATGTATTTAGGAAAAAAAAAAAACGGAAAAGCAGATCAGTATATCCTGCCGTGCAGTTACAGGGCTGGGTTCATGACCTGGCTTACATGCTACCAACTACCGCCGCCCGGCCCTCGGGTTGTGGGCTGATGGGCCGTGTATACAGAAGTATGTTTTTTTGCATAATGTCGTTGCTTTCTTGTAACTGTTGACGCAACTGTTCTATGCTATCATTGTCTGCAACAAAAATAAAGTTTAAAAAAAAAAAAAGAAGGATGACTACCTCCAACATGAAAGGGAACACAGCCAAGAGCAACACCGGAACACCCCCGGGTGCCAGAGAGTCAATGAGCATGATACACGGATACCCATGAGGGCCACAACACTCATCGCAACAATCCCAGGACTGTCAACGCCCGAAGCCGCATCCTCCTGCATGCACAAGCGGTGTGTGCTGGTCCGGCGTACACAGGTCAGCGCAGGGGTGTGCCTATCCGGCAAGGGGAACTGGGTGTCTCGGACGTGTCCGTGTACAGGAAGTGAAGTAAGTGTGTCTCTATGTTCTGGTGTGGGCGCCACAAGGGCCGTAGGAGTCGATGTTGTAAAGTGGCATGCACCACCTCCAAACGGAAGTGTCACGGTTTGGTTGGAATGCCGCAGGACATGCGTGAATAAATAGGCATTACAATGGTGTGCCGTAGGAGTGCACGGGATACAACAGCGCACCACACAAAAGTGTGGTGGCTCGTGGGAGGGAGAAGCAGCTGTTTGGCAACGTAACACACAGTGAACCCGCCCATGTGCCACATGCTGGGCATCTCATCCATGATGATCAGGGTCGCAGAAATCCCACAACACCCACGACCGGCCTTTCTACACATCCTGTATGAATGCAGCTAGAGAAGTTACTGTAGGGATGAAAGTTTCTTTGTCTGAGCTATCTTACGAGCATTTGCGTCCTGTGTTCGATTGTGGGAATGTTTGTGTTTGGACAAAATTGTGTTGGATGTTGGTGTACTCTGCTTCCTATGTGTGTATGCAGCATTGTGTGTGAGATGTCCCTTCACGTGAAGTTTTGTTCACCCTTCTCCCTTTCAGGAAGTGTGGTTTACACTTCTATGCTTGTTCAATGGTGTGATGTTGGCGGGTTGCGTGACTTGTGTGACTTGTGCTCCTTGTTGGTGTGTTTCATCTTGGCCATGGTTTGTCTGTAGTTGTGCTGTACTTAATTGTGCATGTGTGCCACTGTGTCCATCTCCCCCCGTCCCCCCACTCCCTGCTTGATTCTCTTCCTGGTGCTGTTGTGTCTGTAATTTTGTTCCTCCACACATAAATACATGTAAAGAACAAATTAGAATAGTTCCTTGATTCTTTTAGATTGCAAAACTTGCAAAACATCTCTCTATTGTTTTTTTTATTTTCCATATAAACAGTTTTTTTAAATATTCAAGGACACATAGAAGTCAGAAGTGCAAAGTATTCTATCAACACACTTTCTAGAACATTCTACAAAACGTGCAGGTTAAAAGTTCATCCATTTTTTTAAACTTAACAATATTTTTTTGCAACATTTTCTCGAACATTTAACGGCACGTGCAGGTTAAAAGTTCACGATTGTTTTAAGTTCAAACAGTGCCTTCCAAATACAAGTAGCAATATGGTTGAGTTGAGCAAATTTTATCCTATGATATATACTGAACGTTTAAACTACTTTTTCTTAACCTAACACAAAGATGCTTTTCCACAAAACAAATGTGCACCCTACTTTTAGAAAACAATGCTCCTCATCTCCCAATCAGTTATTGTTTTGTATGGGAAAAAAAGAAGTTCCCCATCTTTCAGCATATCTCTTATTCTACAAATGGACTGCATGAGCTACAGATATCTATCCAATCAATCACAAACATTTGTATAGCGCACTACTCACCCGTAAGGGTCCCAAGGCACTGAGAGGGGGGGGGGGGGGTCGCTACTGCTCGAACAGCCAGGTCTTGAGTTGTTTCCTGAAGGAGAGATGGTCCAGGGTCAGTCGTAGGTGAGTGGGGCTGCCAGGTAGGAGAAGGATCTTCCTCCGATGGTGGATTTCCGAAATCGTGCGACGGAGGCGAGGGCGAGGCTGGCAGATCGGAGCTGGCGAGTGGGTGTGTAGAAAGTGAGGCGGCTGTTGAGGTATTTCGGGCCCGTGTCGTGGAGAGCCTTGTGTGCATGGGTGAGGAGTCTGAACGTGATCCTCTTGTTGACGGGGAGCCAGTGCAGGTTATTCAGGTGAGCAGAGATGTGGCTGCGGCAAGGGATGTCCAGGATGAGTCGTGCTGAGGCGTTCTGAATGCGCTGGAGTCTTTTCTGGAGTTTGACTGTGGTTCCAGCGTAGAGGGTGTTCCCGTAGTACAGACGGGTGGTGACGAGGGCCTGGGTGACCGTCTTCCTGGTTTCGGTGGGGATCCAACGGAAGATCTTTCGGAGCATGCGCAGGGTGTTGAAGCAGGATGACGAGACGGGGTTCCCTTGCTTGGTCATCGTGAGGGAGGAGTCCAGGATGAAGCCCAGGTTGCGTGCATGGTCCGTTGGTTTGGGTGCGATGCCCAGGGCAGGGGGCCACCAGGAGTTGTCCCAGGCAGAGGGAAATGGCCCTAGGATGAGGACTTCCGTCTTGTCTGAGTTCAGTTTCAGGCAGCTGATCTTCATCCATTCTGCGACGTCTTTTATTCCTTCCTGGAGGTTGGCTTTGGCTGTGGCTGGGTCGTTGGTGAGGGAGAGGATCAACTGGGTGTCGTCGGCGTAAGAGATGATGTTGAGGTTGTGTTGGCGAGCTATGGCTGCAAGAGGGCTCATGTAGACGTTTTATTTATTTATTTATTTATTTTTGATATTTCTAAAGCGCAGCAAATACCCTCTGGCGTCTTGGCGCTGATAAAAACCAGTTATTTGTGATGAGGAGAGTGGGGGAAAGGGCAATCATTGATCAAATAGCAATGTTTTCAGGAGCTTACGGAAGTGAAGGAGGGAGGGGCTCTGCCTGATGTTTAGGGGTAGAGTATTCCAGAGCTTCGGGGCTGCCACCAAGAAGCGTCGATCACCCCAAGATACCGTCTTGGTACGGGGAATGACCAATTGGCTGAGGGTAGCTGAACGTAACAGTCTGCTAGGTTTGTACAGTTGCAGCTGCTCTTTCAGAAAATGTGGTCCTTGGTTTTTGAGCGCTTTGTATACAATACAAAGGGACTTGAAATGAATTCTGTTTCGAATAGTGAGCCAGTGGTATTCCTTTATGCTTTTTGATATTGATTCGTATTTTGTTTTGCCAGAAAGCAGACATGCTGCTGCGTTCTGGATAGTTTGTAGTTTAGTTATGACTCTGGATTGTGCGTTGAGGAAGAGACCATTACAGTAATCCAGAGCTGATAGCACTAGGGAACTGACCAAAGTTTTGATGGCTGACTCCGGGAGAAAGGGACGGATTTTTCTGATAATCTTCAGCTTTAGATGTGCTGTGGAAACTGTTTTGTTTGCATGGTCCATGAAGTTTAGACCTTCGTCGAAGATGATTCCGAGGTTCCTAACTTTGGCAGTCGGGGTAGGAGGGATGCCGAAAGCTTCTGGCCACCAGCTTGATGGCCAGGCTGGGAGAAGAGGTCCAAATATGACCACCTCAGTTTTTTCTGAGTTTAATTTAAGGCAGTTGGTGGCCATCCATTCTCCTATGTCTACCAGTCCCTTTTTAAATTTTTCTGCCACTTGATCTCCGTCACCTTTGATTGCTAATACCAACTGGGTATCATCGGCATAGGAGGTAAGGCTCATCCCGTGTGCTTTGATGGTGTTAGCAAGGTCCGACACATAAATGTTAAATAGTGTCGGACTAAGGGATGAGCCTTGAGGAACTCCACAGGGAGATGAGAGTTGTGCCGATTGAAAGGGTCCTAAGATGACAGCCTGCGTTCTTCTGGCTAGGAAGGAGGCAATTAGGTCTTTAGCAGAGTGACAGATTCCAAATCCCTCAACACGGTCGACCAGGATGGTATGGTCGACCGTGTCGAAGGCCGCTGATAAATCCAACATTACCAGGATGGCTGTCCCCTCCTGATCCCTGATTACCCTGATATCATCGGCAGCCTTAATCAAGGCTGTCTCTGTCCCATGGTATTTCCGAAACCCAAATTGCGTGTCATCCAGGAGATGATGTTTTTCGATGTATTCAGAGATCTGGGGGTTATTGGCTTTTTCGATCACCTTAGCAACGAACGGGAGACTCGCAATAGGCCGGTAGTTTTTTAGCTCATTTTTATCCAGGGAAGGTTTTTTAACAGGGGTTTTAGTAGGGTGTTTTTTAGGGGGTCTGGATAAGTGCCTGCAAGCAGAGTGGAGTTACAGACTTGGGTGAGTAATGGAATGATGGGAGTCCATTACCGGCAGGAGCACTGAGAATGGGCAAGGGTCCAGGGACGATCCTGATTTGATAGTAGACACTATGGTTTTTATATGGTCAGTTGTGACTGGTTGAAAGCTGGGGAACGTGTTGGCTAGAGGTAGAGTGGAGGAATTAACTTTCCTAGGGAGTGATTTTGCCGAAAAAGCCTGATAGATATCGTCAACTTTGGTAAAGAAAAAGGAGGCTAAGGAGTCACATAAAGCTTGCGACGGGGGGGAGTGAGATCCGGGGAGTTGCCTGACAGTGATTTTGTGATTTGATACAATCGTCTACTGGAGTTTTTGGCTTTTTGGATTTGGGCAGAGTAAAAATCTTTTTTCGCCTTTGTGATCATGGCTTTGTAGAGAGCCAGAGATTCCTTATAAATTGCTTTGCTAGCTGTATCATAAGTTTTCCTCCATTGTCTCTCCTTGTTCCGGTTAATTTGCTTTTGCGACCTTAGTTCTTCGTTATACCAGGGAGCAGAGGGTTTGGTTCTATTTTTGGATAATTCTTTGGTAGGGGCTGATTGATTCGTGGCCAGACCCAACCAGGTGTGAAATTGAAGTAGTGCTGAATTGGGTTCAGCGGACAACAATGGACGAGTATGGTCCAGTTTTAGCCTGAGGTCGTCCTGATTAATATTTTTCCAATCTTTAAAAGGCTTTTGAGGAGTGGGAGTAGGTTTCTTATTGAAAGGGGTATTGATGGTGATTGTGGCAAAAATTGCGTGATGGTCTGTCCACGGCATGGGTAAGATATTAGTTATTTGTAGGCCTTCTAAATTAGAAAATATGGCATCCAAGATGTGGCCAGCTAAGTGGGTGGGGGAAGTAACCCGTTGTTTTAACCCTAGTGTTTCCAAATCGGAAATGAGGGTAGCAGTGTCAGTTAGGTGAGCTTGGTCCAAGTGAAAATTCAGGTCACCTAGGACCGTAAAGGCACTTTCAGTGGTGACTGATTCCATCATTGTGTTAATACTTGTTAGAAATGCTGTTTTCGTTCCAGGGGGGCGATATATCAATATTCCTTTATAGTTAAACAAAGGTGATAGCTTGATGGCAAACTGCATAGCTTCACAGGATGTGGATGGGATAGGGTTCGTTCTGACAGGATATAAATCTCTAGCTATTATGGCCAGTCCACCCCCTCTTTGTCTGAATCTGTCCTGGCGGTATGCTTTGTATCTTTCCGGTACTGCAATAGCTAAGTCTGGCTCTGATGATTCATCAGTCCATGTCTCTGTAACAAACAGAACATCCAATTTAAAATCGGTGATGAGGTCTGAGATCTCCTGCCTGTGCTTACCGAGTGAGCGAGCATTAATCAGGGCAATAGTTGTGACATCTGCCTTTTCGTTCCTTGCTGATTTAGTATTTACGGCAGGTAGTCGTAAAGGTATTGTGCAGTTACAATGGGGACAGTAGGTAGCAAGGTTGCTATGAATTTCGGAGGGTTCTATTTTGGTACAGCAAGTGTTAGGTGCTGGCCGAAGTGGCAATAAACCATGGTTTGTGTAAGTCCAGTCAATGTCTGGCGCCGGTCGGGCAGGGGTTGTGGCCCTAGGCCCGGTGCGGACGGGCGCAGACGGGCTTGCCTCTGGCGCGCCGCCGGCGCGCCCGCTGCGCGGGCGGGATGGTCCTCTATTTTTATACATGCAGAGGGGCGGGAAGGGCGGGTGGATTGATGCACTAGACCGCAACCCTTACCTCCCTCAAGATGGCGGGTGAGGTGGGTCAGGTCACGTGACAGCGCCTGGAGACGGCAGCGCTGTTGTCAGGGGAAGCCTGAGATCGTGCCTCGAGCGAAGCAGTTCTCGCTGTGAGGTAGGCAATTTTTTTAGTTCAATGAAGGTTTAAAAACCACAGAGTAAAAATGTCCTCTGAGCGGACAATCACAGTTAAAATAGTAACAATTCTCACAAGAATAGAAAGAGAATCCCCCGGCTTCCGCCTCAGGGGAGAGTGTTTAACAAATAAAGGTTTTGCCTAATGTGATGATATCCGCCCCTTATGTAGTCTAAGAGGGCGGGGGGATTGATGCACTAGACCGCAACCTTTACCTCCCTCAAGATGGCGGGTGAGGTGGGTCAGGTCACGTGACAGCGCCTGGAGACGGCAGCGCTGTTGTCAGGGGAAGCCTGAGATTGCGCCTCGAGCGAAGCAGTTCTCGCTGTGAGGTAGGCAATTTTTTTTAGTTCAATGAAGGTTTAAAAACCACAGAGTAAAAATGTCCTCTGAGCGGACAATCACAGTTAAAATAGTAACAATTCTCACAAGAATAGAAAGAGAATCCCCCGGCTTCCGCCTCAGGGGAGAGCGTTTTACAAATAAAGGTTTTGCCTAATGTGATGATATCCGCCCCTTATGTAGTCTAAGAGGGTAGGGGGATTGATGCACTAGACCGCAACCCTTACCTCCCTCAAGATGGCGGGTGAGGTGGGTCAGGTCACGTGACAGCGCCTGGAGACGGCAGCGCTGTTGTCAGGGGAAGCCTGAGATCGCGGCTAGAGCGAAGCAGTTCTCGCTGTGAGGTAGGCAATTTTGAGTTCAATGAAGGTTTAAAAACCACAGAGTAAAAATGTCCTCTGAGCGGACAATCACAGTTAAAATAGTAACAATTCTCACAAGAATAGAAAGAGAATCCCCCGGCTTCCGCCTCAGGGGAGAGCGTTTTACAAATAAAGGTTTTGCCTAATGTGATGATATCCGCCCCTTATGTAGTCTAAGAGGGCGGGGGGATTGATGCACTAGACCGCAACCCTTACCTCCCTCAAGATGGCGGGTGAGGTGGGTCAGGTCACGTGACAGCGCCTGGAGACGGCAGCGCTGTTGTCAGGGGAAGCCTGAGATCGCGCCTCGAGTGAAGCAGCTCTCGCTGTGAGGCAGGCAATTTTTAGTTCAATGAAGGTTTAAAAACCACAGAGTAAAAATGTCCTCTGAGCGGACAATCACAGTTAAAATAGTAACAATTCTCACAAGAATAGAAAGAGAATCCCCCGGCTTCCGCCTCAGGGGAGAGCGTTTACAAATAAAGGAAGAGGGTGGGGCTGAGTGAGGATCCTTGCGGTACGCCGCAGATGACTTCGGTGGCCGCGGATCGGAACGGGGGGAGGCGGACTCTCTGGGTTCTTCCAGCCAGGAACGAGATGATCCATTCCAGTGCCGCTCCTTGAATTCCGGTGTTGCTGAGGCGCTGTATCAGGGTGCAGTGGCATACGGTGTTGAAGGCTGCTGAGAGGTCCAGGAGGATGAGGGCAGCAGTTTCCCCGTTGTCGAGCAGGGACCTGATGTCGTCGGTGGCTGCGATGAGGGCAGTCTCGGTGCTGTGGTTTGCTCGGAATCAGGACTGTGAGGGGTCGAGGGATCCGTTGGTCTCGAGGAAGGCGGAGAGTTGTCTGTTGACGGTCTTCTCGATGACTTTGGCTGGAAAGGGGAGGAGCGAAATGGGGCAGAAGTTCTTGAGGTCCGTGGAGTCCGCTGTGGGTTTCTTCAGGAGGGCGCTCAGTTTGGCATGTTTCCAGCTCTCCGGGAAGGTGGCGGATGCGAAGGAGCTGTTGATGATGATTCGGAGTTGGGGTGCGATGATGGAGTCGGCTTTGTTGAAGATGTGATGTGGGCAGGGGTCGGTAGGGGAGCCGGAGTGGATGGTGTTCATCAGGCGGATGGTGTCTTCGGTGCTGACGGGGGTCCAGGTGCAGAGGGTGGTGGTGGGGGGTGCTGGTTTGGTGGTTGGGTGCGTGGTCAGAGCGCCAAAGCTGTTGTGTATGTCGGCGATCTTGCGGTGGAAGACCGAGGCGAGAGAGTCGCAGAGGTCTTGCGAGGGTGTGATGTCGTTGTTGCAGGCGATGGGGTTGGAGAGCTCTTTAACGATGCTGAAAAGTTCCTTGCTGTTGTGGGTGTTGTTGTCCAGTTGTTCTTTCAATGCTGTCTTCTTGGTGGTGCAGATCAGCTGGTGGTGTTTGCAGGTGGCGTTCTTGAGGGCTGTCATGTGTTCTGCAGTTTGGTCTGGCGCCAGGCTTTCTCGAGGGTGCGGCAGGTTTTCTTGGAGTTTTTGAGGTCGTTGGTAAACCACGAGGCTTTCCTGCTGCCAGGTCTGCTGGGAGGATTCTTCAGTGGTGCGAGTTTGTCGATGCAGTCAGGGAGCCACTGTGTGAGGTTGCAGGCTGCTTCGTCTGGGTCCGTCGTGTTGGTGGGCTGGTTCTGGCTGAGGGGGGTGGCGAGCTGGTCGGCGGTGATCTTGCTCCTGCTTCTGCGGGGAACCCGTTGCGGGTGGTGGTGGGTCGTGGTTCTCCTGAAGTTGAAGTGGACGCAGCTGTGGTCTGTCCAGTGTAGTCCGGTGGAGTGGCAGAAAGAGATGTGCTTGCTGGAGGAGAAGACGGGGTCAAGCGTGTGGCCGGCGTAGTGGGTGGGGTGTTCACCAGTTGCTTGAGTCCGAGGTTGGTGAGGTTGTCCAGCAGGGTGGCGGTATTGCAGTCCTTGTTGTTCTCCAGGTGGAAGTTGAGGTCCCCTAGGAGGATGAAGTCTGTAGAGGTGAGGGCGTGTAGACTGACGAAGTCTGCGATGGCTTCGCTGAATTGTGTGCGTGGTCCCGGGGGTCTGTAGATGAGAGTGCCTCTGAGGATGGTCTTGGGGTCGGTGTGTATCTGGAAGTGAAGGTGCTCGGCGGCGGTGAGGGTGTCGTCGGAGTTGGTCGTGATGCGGATGGGGTTTCTGTGGACGATGGCGATGCCTCCTCCGGTTTGGTTGATGCGGTCCCTCCGGGTGATGTTGTAGCCCTTCGGGATGGCTATGGCGATGTTGGGGGCTGAGGAGGCTTTCATCCAGGTTTCTGTGAGGAAGGTGACGTCTGGTGATGTTGTGTCGAGGAGGTTCCAGAGTTCAACGGCGTGCCTATGGACGGAGAGGGTGTTGAGCAGGATGCACTTGAGGTGGTTGTTGCTGGTGCTCGGCTTGGCGGGTGCGGTGCAGGTTCGGAGGCAGGTGAATTTGCAGGCTTGGCAGGTGAAGGGTCCGTGGGTGCTTTTCGGGGTGGCTCGGTAGCAGGCGGGTTTTGGCCGGCGTTGAGTCCGTGGAGGGTGGTGGCGTGGAGTCTGTCGGGTGGGCTGGTGTCGTCGAGGGCCAGGGGTTCTGGCGCTGGGCGCGGTCCAGGTGCGGATGGGCGTAGATGGGCTTGCCTTTGGCGCGCCTTCGGCGCACAATCGGCGCGCCCACTGCACGTATGCGTTGGCTCCATATGAGGCGAAGTGGGAGGGAGGAGCAGCTGGGAGGCAGGAGCTGAGCGGCCAATGGGGTTACAGAAAGATAAAGGGGGCAGGGCCGCGAGGGAGCAGTGGCAGGAAGCGGGGAGCGGGAGGGGGGCACACCAGGGGTACAATACTAACGAAGGCACAAAATCTATTTAACAGAAATAAAGATAAGTACAATCACGGAATTCACAAAATGAGGGCACCAGCGGGGAGAGAAGAAACGAGCAGCAGCGAGGGGCACCGAAGCCAGGGACGAGCCTGTGGCGCCGGGGCAGAGACGCGCTACAGCTGGCGAGCCGTGCGGCGTGTCCTGGGGTCAGGTCACACTCGCCTGTGCCGCGCGGGCTCCATATGAGGCCAAGTGGGAGGGAGGAGCATTTGGGAGGCGGGAGCGGGGCGGCCAATGGGGTTACAGAAAGAAAAAGGGGACGGGCCGCGAGGGAGCAGCGGCGGGAAGCGGGAGCGGGGGGGCGTCCACCAGGGGTGCAATACTAACGAAGGCACAAAATCTATTTAACAGAAATAAAGATAGGTACAATCACGAAATTAACAAAATGAGGGCAACAGCGGGGAGAGAAGAACGAGCAGCAGCGAGGGGCACCAAGGCCAGGGACGAGCCTGTGGCGCCGGGGCAGAGACGCGCTACAGCTGGTGAGCCATGCGGCGTGGGGTGTGTCCTGGGGTCAGGTCACACTCACCTGCGCCGCGCGGGCTCCATATGAGGCCAAGTGGGAGGGAGGAGCAGCTGGGAGGTGGGAGCGGGCGGCCAATGGGGTTACAGAAAGAAAAAGGGGGCCGTGAGGGAGCAGCGGCGGGAAGCGGGGAGCGGGGGGGGCACACCAGGGGTACAATACTAATGAAGGCACAAAATCTATTTAACAGAAATAAAGATAAGTACAATCACGAAATTCACAAAATGAGGGCAACAGCGGAGAGAAAAGAAACGAGCAGCAGCGAGGGGCACCGAAGCCAGGGACGAGCCTTTGGACATAGCTATGTTTTCTGGTGCAAAAGGTATGCAGGACAGAGACGTATTGACTTAGACCTAGGTTTACAAAATGTGGACATTTAATGGTTTGGACAGAGAGGAGTGAAGTGGCACCAATTGTTGCCTTTGGTTAAAACCTGTTTGCATCTCCAACAACCTGACCTCATGATTGTGCACTGTGGTGGAAACGACCTAGGCACATTGACTGGGGTAGGTTTGGAAATGCTAATGAAGGACACCTTTAGACAACTGATGTTGCTTTTGCCTCAAACTGTCTTTGTATATACCAATATATGCCAAAGACAGAAGTGGAAATGGTCAAACCAATTTTGTCCTCAGATTGAAAAATCGAGGAAGAATGTCAACAAAGCTGTGTCTGCATACCTCAGAGACCATAGAATGGTGTTGATCTACAACAATAACATATGTTTTGATATGGCTGATATCTACAGAAGTGATGGAGTACACTTCACAGATCAGGGAAATCGAGTTTTTCTGAATAACCTGAAGCCGTGCATCCGTACTTATATGTAGCTCCAACTAATAAACACAAGGGCTCTTTTTAGAGCCGCCTTATATTCCCATTATTGGTTCGCAGAGTGACAGCTGCAATCCGGCAGCCACAGGGAGACCTGCAGGCCGTCGAGCAGGCAGAGGGAGAGGAGCGGCCTGTCGGCTCGGCTCATACAGTGTGAGATACGGCCCGTCGGCTCGCAAACGTACATCAGCTTGCTGGCTCGCAGAGGGAGAGCTCGGGTCTAACTCGCAAAGGGACACCAACGGGCCAATGGTCCTGCTAGCAGAGACACACCGATCACCTAACGGACTGACTCGCACATGTACAGCTTGGGAGATCACGGCTCGCAGACGCACAGCTGCAAGACGACGTACTGATACTGTTTTATGCTTTAGGGTAGTACAGTAGTATTTGTGTAGTATAGGGGGTTCGTGCTCGACGTTGCGATTTAGGGTTTAAGGTAGTGCCATGGTGTTTGGGTAGTGTAAGAATCATGCTGGAGGTAGTGTTTTAGAGTTTACAACAATGCACTAATGTTTGGGTAGTGTAAGGGGTCATGCTGGGAGTACTGTTTTGGGGTTTAGGGTAGTGCAAGGGTGTTTGTGTAGTGTAGTGGGTCATGCTGGGAGTAGTGTTTTAGGGTTTACGGCACTACAGTGGTATTTAGGTAGTGTAGGGGGTCATTCTGGGAGTAGTGTTTAAGGCATTACAGTGGTATTTGGGTAGTGTAGGAGGTTGTGCTGGCGGTAGTATTTTAGGGTTTAGGGTAGTGCAGTGTTGTTTGTGTTGTGTAGGGGGTCCTGCTGAGGGTAGTGGTTTAGATTTTACAATAATGCAGTGGTGTTTCAGTAGTCTTTGGGTAGTGTAGGGGATCGTACCGACAGACAGACTCACAGAGCTCCGAGCCAATGGACGGGCTTCTAAAGGTGTACCCGTGACCCGGTGATATGAGGAGAGCCAGTGTGAAAGGCATATCTCACACAGACACAGATGCCAGTGTTGCCTTGCACAGGTAAAACTGCGGACCCGATGGCTTCTACACGGAGAGATGCGAGCTGACGGAGTAAATCACAAAATGTCTGCCAACACTTCCTAGTTTCAACTATTCACAGCCAATAAGCTGCAAGCTGGTGCGTGTAACCCCTCAGCCAATCATGTCAGAATTCTCAAATATCGATATCTGTAAAATTTGATATTTCTCAAAAACTACTGAACGGATTTACACCATTTAAACAAAAGCATGCTTTCTGGATCATCACCTTTCTACCTGCCAAATTTGGCGTTATTCCGTTCAGCAGTTTCAACTGTAGTCTTCTGAAAAGCTTTGTATGGAAATTGCATGGAGAAATCACATTTTAGAACCCTCTTTTTTTCTCAGCCCCTCCTACACTATTCACCCCCAAACTTTCGATATAGGAGCTAATCAAAAAAAGAGAACCTTTTTGGATAATTTCATAAAGATTCGTCAAACTACGCCAAAGTTACAAGCACATAGAAGACTCCAGGAAGGGGGCAGTGCAACCCCCTCTCCAAACATGAGTGAAGCTCGGGGCTGCGTGGACCCCAGCGGACCCCTGCAACCCCCTGCTATTATTTTTGAAGAAATACCCCCGGAACCTAGCCCACCCAAGAGCCTCAATAAAATAAAACGCTAGAACACGCGACCCCAGCACAAATTTTTGCTGATTTTATATATTTTTTTTAATGATTTTATGGGCCCTGTGGGTCCTTCTGGGACCCCCTGAGCAGACCTAGTGGGTCAGGGTTTTTCTATCCTGCCCCCTTCTCTTGTTTTATATCTTTGTTTCTCCGTTTTCGGGTGACTCACTTCTACCGAGCCACAAGATGGCTGCCAACACTTCCGGTTGGAGTGCTAGCAGCCAATCAGAGTGAAGCTCGCGCATGCGACTTAGGCTCTGCCCAGATATCAAAACTTTTATTTTTCTAATTTCTCAGCAACTACTGAACGGATTGACACCATTTTTAAAAAGGTCGCTTTCTGACCCACGCACTACCTTTGGAGTAATTCCGTTCAGTAGTTTCGGCTGTAGCCTTACACAAAGTTTCCTTTGGGAAAATGATTTTTTCACTCCTATTTTTTGAATTTCTCAAAAATTACTGAACGGATTTACACCATTTAAAAAAAAGATCGCTTTCTAAACCAAGCTCTACCTTTCTGCTAAATTTGGGGTCGTTCCGTTCAGCAGTTTGGGCTGTAGCTCGTCGCAAAATTCCCTATGCAAATGAACATGGAGAAAACGAGTTTTGGGACCTCCCTTTTTTCTAAGCCCCCACTTACATATATCTTACAGACGATCTTCCTTCTAACCCCCTGATAACTTTCAGGAAAGCAAGGTCTATAAAAAATGAATTGGTCCAGAGTCATCAGACAGACATTCTCAAATCCCCTTTTGGCGCAATGCAAGGTTTTTTCCCATGCGGGAAATGCAAGGCCTGCAAATTCAGTAGGAGGGTTCTAACCTATGACATCCCAGGGGTGAAAAATTAATAAGTTTCTCACATGTACCACACCCTATAGCGTCTATTGCCTCTACTGTCCCTGTGGGCTCCGGTATGTAGGGAGCACAGTTCACCCCATGAAAATAAGGATTTTAGAACATATGAGAGCTATTGCTAAATCTGATGAGACATATCCTGTTGCACGTCATTTTGACCAAGTACATCATTGCAACAGGGACCTTCTAGGCTATTTTGGCCTGGATTTTGTCCCAAACAATCCTAGAGGGGGAGACAGACTCACAAGACTCCGTAGACTGGAGTCACGATACATTATCGACCTGCAAACAAAAATGCCGGGGGAGTTTAACATGCATGAAGAACTTGCAGTCCATCTAGTTGAATAATGTCTGTCGATGTAGCTTGCCCTGGACATCATGAAGATTTCTGTACCCTTGCTTATCCTTCATTGCCTTTTTCACACTGTTTGCGAACTGTATTATATACACCATGTGACTGGATTTGCTATTATTTAGTATCTCCCCCCTTTTTGATTAATCCCTACCCTGGATTATGTTATGTTATGTTATTTAAAATTTGTAAAGCGCACATAGGCCCAGGAGCTTCTTGGCGCTGAAGAGAGATAAAAAACATAACAAAGGATATACCAGCAAGAGTCACTATTTCAAATAGGCCTGTGTGAAAAGGTAGGTCTTGAATGCCTTTCTAAAAGCAAGGAGATCCTTGCTCTGTCTAAGGGCCAAAGGTAAAGAATTCCACAAGGTGGCTGCTAAAAAGTGAAAACAGCTGCCTCCCTGTTGCTTTTTCTTGAACCGGGGTACCTCAAGTAAATCTTTGTGGGCTGATCTCAAGCTACGTGAGGGGATGTATCTCCCAACCAATTGCCTGATGAACAGGGGGCCCTTACCTTGCAAAGCCTTGAAGATGATGCACCCGGCTTTGAATGCGGCTCTCTGAGCCACAGGTAGCCAGTGCAAATTCTCTAGTCCTGGTTTAATCGATTCCCATTTAGGTACTTTACAGATCAATCTAGCAGCTTGATTCTGCAGGTGTTGCAGTCTTCTAAGTTGACCTACAGGTAGGCCAAGGTAGAGACTGTTTGAAAAATCAATGTGGGAAAGGATTAGAGCCATGACTACCTGGATTAGGGCAGAGTGAGTAAGGAGGTGTGCAATTTTTCTTATTTTTCTTAATTGAAAAAAACCAGAAGAAACTACAGTTCCAATCTGGGATTTTAAAGCAGGGTCCTCATTGATGGTCACTCCCAGACTTTTTACTGTTTGAGATTTTTTTGGGGGGAGACCCATATCAGAAGGCCAGAAGTGAGGGCTCCAGCTAATTTCACTCTTCCCGGGCAAAATCAATTCGGTTTTCCCCGGGTTTAATTTGAGGTGATTTAAAGACATCCAGCTCTGAATTAAGGTCAAGAAAGTCCTCCACAGCATTAGGTGAGTTGAGTACAAAAACTAACTGCAAGTCATCTGCATAATTATATACAGTGACTTTGTGCTCTCTTAAAGAAAACAAAAGGGGCCGCATATACAAATTAAATAGTAAAGGAGACAAAGAAGAGCCTTGAAGGACCCCACAAAAAGAATTGATTTTAGGAGCTGAGAAGGACCCTAGACGGACAGACTGGGTGCGTTCAGATATGAACGATTTCAGCCAGGCCAAGGCAGAATCTCTGAGGCCGGCCTGTTCGACGAGGTTGACCAGAATGGAATAGTCAACCGTGTCGAATGCTGCGGACAGATCAAGAAGCACCAAAGCTTGATGTAAATTTTTGTCGGCGTTAGACCTCAAGGTGTTCTGAACGGCCAATATTACTGCCTCGGTAGAATGACCAGGCCGGAATCCTGCTTGGTTAGGTTGTAAGTAGCCAGAGTCTTCAACAAAGTTTGAGAGGCTGTTGGTGACATGAGCCTCCAAAATCTTGGATAAATAGGGCAGAAGGGATATAGGCCGATAATTAGTGAGGTCAAGAGGGTCAATGCCAGGTTTCTTAGTGAGGGGGATCAATAAGGCCTGCTTGAAACTGCTGGGGACTGTCCCGGATGTAAGGCGAATTGTTAAGCAATGGTATCATGCTGTTAGGGATGGCCCGGCCAATTTCCCTCATGATTTGAGGGGGATAAACATCCATGGGGGATCCTGATTTGACTCTAGTCAATAAATCTAAAAAAACTTTTAAGTCAATGGGAGGAAAAGAATGTAATGTTAAAGGATTAAAAAAAAATATCATCTACAGGGGCGCAGACAGGAAGTGTGGATATATTCTGTTTAATCAATAGTATCTTTTCACTGAAAAAGTCATTCAAGGAGTTACAGAGTGTTTGTGAGGGGACTACCGGAGGAGAGGTTCTGTCATCATTACATAGTTCATTCACAATTCTAAAAATTTCTTTCGACTTGTTGGTAGAATTTAAAATTTTTGTTGAGAAATAAGCGGTCTTGTGATTATGTAACATTTTTTGGTATGCTTTCCTAGCTAAGCAGTAGGTAGCCCTAGCTTGAGGGCAATACTTAGATCGCCATATTCTTTCCTGTTGCCTCACTTCCAATTTAATTTTTTTTAGCTCAGGTGTGAACCATTTGTGTGCGTCCGAGCTTCTGGAGCTACAAAGACGGGTAGAAGGTGCATAGATATTGATGGCTGTAGTTAGCCATTCTTTAAACCTAAGGTCAGCTACCTCCACATTAGTACTCTGTAAGGGAAGGGAAGTATTTAAAAAGTTTAAGAAAGCTGACATATCCATGGAAGTCCATTTCCGAGTGGTCTTACTGGTATGCAGCTTAAATTGAATAGTTTTATCTAAATGAAAAGAGAAGCTTCTGCTATAGTGGTCAGACCAGCTACAAGGTTTTATAGCAATAGAATATATTGGTAAATTCGAGGACCAGATTTGATCGAGACTATGACCTTTCTGACGAGTCTCGGTGTGAATGTGTTGTGTCAAGTTAATGTCGTTAAAAAGGTCCTTCATCTCTGCTGCTTGAGGATCTAACAATGTGTTATCAAACCAAAAATTCAAGTCCCCAACCAAAAGTAGTTTGGAGTGGTTTGTAACCAGCAGAGCCAATTGCTCTGCTAGAATTGAAGGAAATGTGGCCATAGTTTGAGGTGGACGATACAATAGCACCAATACAAGTGTTCCATTAGGAGTGTCTAATTTAGCAACTATATTTTCTGTATTGGGCAGAGATAAAGATGTTAATTGTCTAAGCTGGTGTTTTTTTACTAACAATGATGGCCACTCCTCCCCCAGTTTTCCCTCCCGGACGTATTGCTGATAGAATATAATAGTCTGCTGGTAAGGCAGCTAAAATGTCCGGTAAGGAATCCGGGGTGAGCCAAGTTTCGGTCAGTAACAGCATATCAGGTTTTGTGTCAGTTAGTAGCAGGAAGATGTCCGTCTGATGTTTAGTCATGGAGCGAGTGTTTAGATAAATGCACCTAAAGTTGCAGGTTGCGCTGGGTGTGGTTGTAAGCACCGCATACTTAGGAGCGGGATCAGCAATGAAGTTGGCGGGATTGCTGATACCAAGGCAAGATGTTCGTTTTATCGTATTAAGAGGAACGGGGGGACACATCATAGAGGTAGGTCGTAACGCTTGTAAATCAGCGGATGTGTATATATATGATCTAACAGTATCCTTAGCCCCGGACGCTCGCGGACGAGCGCAGACGAGCTTAATTCTAGCGCGACTCCGGCGTGCCTCCGTCGCGCCCGCTGCGCTCCCTCCAACACATCACGTTTTATGGGAGGGAGCCTTGAGCAACTGGACCGCTGCCTCAGGTCCCAGTGCTCTCTGACTCCTCCCAATATGGCGCCCGCTCTCACCACCAGACCGGCACCAGGAGCCGCGGTAGGTGAGCCGCCCTCCACTTAATCGGCAGAGGAGCAGCGGTGGACCGGGGCAGAGGGGCTGCTGACTGAAGGTAGGAAAAAGGTGGCGCTAGTAATCAGCAGTGCTGCGTGCCTTTAAACACGAAAATACTCCAACAGCATTCAAGAGAATCTATTATTAAAAGTTACCGTTTTGGCCACAGTAAATCAATCAAACATAAAATAGTACAAGTACACACAAGTGCATGAATTTAAAAGGCGATTCTCTAAGGTTTGCCCTTATGCGATGTCTCTCTTCAAATGGCGCCGGGATGCTGCCACCAACCCGGAATCCACGAGGGAGAAAGCGTCTCCCTATCGTTTTATGGGAGGGAGCCTTGAGCAACTGGAACGCTGCCTCAGGTCCCAGTGCTCTCTGACTCCTCCCAATATGGCGCCCGCTCTCACCACCAGACCGGCACCAGGAGCCGAGGTAGGTGACCGCCCTCCACTCAATCGGCAGAGGAGCCGCGGTGGACCGGGGCAGAGGGGCTGCTGACTGAAGGTAAGAAAAAGGTGGCGCTAGTAATCAGCAGCGCTGCGTGCCTTTAAACACGAAAATACTCCAACAGCATTCAAGAGAATCTATTATTAAAAGTTACCGTTTTGGCCACAGTAAATCAATCAAACATAAAATAGTACAAGTATACACAAGTGCATGAATTTAAAAGGCGATTCTCTAAGGTTTGCCCTTATGCGATGTCTCTCTTCAAATGGCGCCGGGATGCTGCCACCAACCCGGAATCCATTATGTATAATGAATTGACTATGTTGCTTGTATACACTTTCTGTATACATGACATGAACTGTATGCTGCTTCCAATATACTCCTGTGCCAGTTTTGTGCTTTTGGAATGCTGGACCTTGGGTTCTGAGTGGTTATGCCCAGATGTGGCTTTATCAGTTACACGTTGTGTTATGATTGACACTTCATTTACTTGTGATGCTTTGTATTTATTAAGTACACGAGTATCATCCACTATTAGTTATTTACTATTAGTATTGTGATGGATTTAGGCATGTCAAGATGGCGCTCATGCTTTCACTCTATTTGAGTTGTTTATTGTCCTTTGTTTATTTCCAAGCACTCTGGTTATAATGAGGTTTTGCGTGACGTTTCGGTAAACATAGAGAAAGGTTACGACCGAAACGCGTCTGTTTGCTGCATTTGATTCACAATAAATTGTTTCAAACGGCCCCCGCGGGTGCTTTATTCCTGTGGATTAATTTCTACTTTGGAGTTTGGGAGCGTTAATGGATTAGCGAGTGCACCCTCGCTTGTCAGCACCCGCCTGCGAGTGCCGCGCTTTGGGTGTGTGGAGAGCGGTAATAAAAAAAAAAATATATATATATATATATATATATATATATATATATATATATATATATATATATATCCAACTCATCAGGAAGCACAATAAGGAGGGCCCCAGGAAGCTTTTTTAAAGTTCTTTAATGGACTCGAAAACTTGCCAACAGCCACTGCTTCAAACCACAGGCTTCTCAGTAAATACCTTGCTAGACGCGTTTCAGGAATAAAGTCCTTTCTTCAGTGGCAGTATGTTAGGAGTGAAGTAATCGCGCTGTTCAGTTCTGATTGAAAACACCTGCCCATGTGGGCGTGTCACTCTTGGTGCATCCTGGTGTTTGTAGTTCGTGACCCCCAAGTGGATGCGATGTTTGCTCCTTAATTAAAAAAATTATCTCCATGTGGATTGAAATACTGGGCTTGAAGTTTGTGACTGTCCTGCTTTGCAGCTTTCGTGTTTCAAACTGTGTGCAAGCTGCAGCCCTGAAATGCAGCCTGCACTGCTTCCTCCTGTTGATTGAAGGCTCGAAGTACAAGCCCAGACAGACCCGCAGAGCACGGTGAGCCTCCCCTTGTCAGGCGTGCAAAGCCCCATACATCCAACTCATCAGGAAGCACAATAAGGAGGGCCCCAGGAAGCTTTTTTAAAGTTCTTTAATGGACTCGAAAACTTGCCAACAGCCACTGCATCAAACCACAGGCTTCTCAGTAAATACCTTGCCAGACGCGTTTCAGGAATAAAGTCCTTTCTTCAGTGGCAGTATGTTAGGAGTGAAGTCATCGCGCTGTTCAGTTCTGATTGGAAACACCTGCCCATGTGGGCGTGTCACTCTCGGTGCATCCTGGTGTTTGTAGTTCGTGACCCCCAAGTGGGTGCGATGTTCGCTCCTTAATTAAAAAAATAAACTCCATGTGGATTGAAGTACTGGGCTTGAAGTTTGTGACTGTCCTGCCTTGCAGCTTTCGTGTTTCAAACTGTGTGCAAGCTGCAGCCCTGAAATGCAGCCTGCACTGCTTCCTCCTGTTGATTCCAGGCTCGAAGTACAAGCCCAGACAGACCCGCAGAGCACGGTGAGCCTCCCCTTGTCAGGCGTGCAAAGCCCCATACATCCAACTCATCAGGAAGCACAATAAAGAGGGCCCCAGGAAGCTTTTTTAAAGTTCTTTAATGGACTCGAAAACTTGTCAACAGCCACTGCTTCAAACCACAGGCTTCTCAGTAAATACCTTGCCAGACGCGTTTCAGGAATAAAGTCCTTTCCTCAGTGGCAGTATGTTAGGAGTGAAGTCATCGCGCTGTTCAGTTCTGATTGAAAACACCTGCCCATGTTGGCGTGTCACTCTCGGTGCATCCTGGTGTTTGTAGTTCGTGACCCCCAAGTGGGTGCGATGCTCGCTCCTTAATTAAAAAAATAAACTCCATGTGGATTGAAGTACTGGGCTTGAAATTTGTGACTGTCCTGCTTTGCAGCTTTCGTGTTTCAAACTGTGTGCAAGCTGCAGCCCTGAAATGCAGCCTGCACTGCTTCCTCCTGTTGATTCCAGGCTCGAAGTACAAGCCCAGACAGACCCGCAGAGCACGGTGAGCCTCCCCTTGTCAGGCGTGCAAAGCCCCATACATCCAACTCATCAGGAAGCACAATAAGGAGGGCCCCAGGAAGCTTTTTTAAAGTTCTTTAATGGGCTCGAAAACTTGCCAACAGCCACTGCTTCAAACCACAGGCTTCTCAGTAAATACCTTGCCAGACGCGTTTCAGGAATAAAGTCCTTTCTTCAGTGGCAGTATGTTAGGAGTGAAGTCATCGCGCTGTTCAGTTCTGATTGAAAACACCTGCCCATGTGGGCGTGTCACTCTCGGTGCATCCTGGTGTTTGTAATCAAAAATTTGCTAGCATTCGCACCAAGAATTTTCAATTCTATTAAGGACACGGAGGCGAGGATTATGCTTCTCAAACTTTACTGCATCAACACAGCAGCCAATGAAAATATATTATTTTCGCAACAAACAATAAATTACTACATTTCCCATGAACACCATGGTTATAGGCACGCCCCCATAGTCCATAAGAACCCTCTGCGTGCGTTACACATCCTCTTTCTTTGAGGCGAAAGTCCATAACTTGAACCAACACGAACTCCAACATGGAAGAATAACTTCAGCTTAACAGCTTGACGTCCATCGTCTCTTAATCCGACTTTTTCTCAGCTCCTGGAAAAAAGGATAACACCACCGTAATCACTGAAATACAGGGTGGGCAAGCGTATGATATACAGACATTAAGCCGGGTGGGATAATCCTCGCCTCCGTGTCCTTAATAGAATTGAAAATTCTTGGCGCGAATGCTAGCAAATTTTTGATTCTATTACAGGACCGGAGGCTTCTGATTATGCTAGTTTAACGCTTGATTAAATACAACTGAAGTAATATCTCCCACCGGCTTATAATAAAAAGTTTTAAAAGTTGATCCAGACGACCAATCTGCACAACGCATGATATCTTGGATACTTGACCCCAACCCATACGATTTCGACGCCATTGCGCCTCTCACAGAATGAGCACCAAATATTCTAGTATCTACTCCAGCTTCAGCCATCACATAACGAAGCCATCTAGCTATCGTGGCCGCAGCCACAGGTTTGAAGGGTTTTTGAATGGCAATCAACAATTGTTTACAACCCTGCGGCCGCAAGGCCTTGGTACATTCCTCGTAAGCTTTCAAGCAATGAACCACACACAATTTGTCATTTGTAGGAAAAGCATTATATGAAATGTGACGTGACTAAGTTTTAGTACGACCTGTAATATGAAAGGAAACCCCTTCCGGGGTGAACACTCTACCTGTTACGTCGAGCGCTCTCACATCCGAAGTCCGTCTGCAAGACGATAAACACAATAACATAGCCAGTTTTGCCGATAGCTGCTTTCTGGACAGAAGAGCATTACTCGGCCAATTATTGAATAAAGAAAGCACTAAGGATACATCCCACAAACCTGTATATTTGGGCGAGGGCGGCTTGGCAGCCCTGATGCCCTTTAACAGCTTGCATACCATCGGGTGCATGCTCACCGGTTTCCCGTCTATCTGTGCATGCCCCGCCAAAATCGCCGACCGAAAATTATTAACCGACCGATACGCTAAACCTGATCCGGCCTTTTCCGTCAGAAAATTCGAAATCTGGGACAACTCTGCCCCCACGGGATCCAAACGTCGTCCCACGCAGCAATCCACCCAGTTTTTCCAGGCTGAGGAATAACGTTTCCTGGTGGAAGGCGCCCATGCCTGTCTGATAAACTCAGCAGTTTCGTTCGAAATTCCCGGCAACTGCCACTGTTCCCGGAAAGCCTCCATGCCATCAGCGACAGCTTGCCCTCCAGAAGCAACGGGTGTTGTTCCTGCTGAGGGCCCTGCAACAACCATCTCGAGTCCGGAAGCATCCGTGGGCAATCGCAGCTCCACTGCAAGAGCTTGGGAAACCAAGCTTGAGACGTCCACCACGGAGTCACCATGACTATCTCCGCTTTCTGTCTGATTACCTGTGTCATCACCCTGGGAATCAAGAGGAAGGGAGGAAACGCATACTGCGCCCCCTGAGACCAGTCCTGGAGAAAGGCGTCCGTCGCCGCCGCCATTGGGTCCGGTCTCCAGCTGAAGAACCGGCGAATCTGAAACGAGAGCCTGGAGGCAAACAGGTCCGTCTGAAACGGGCCCCATGTGGCCGAAGCCACTGAAAGACACGAGGGAGCAGCTTCCACTCGCTGTAATCCCTGAGGTGTCTGGAATTCCAATCCGCTACCTGATTGGCCTGACCCGGAATGTATTCCGCCACCACCGAGATCTGGTTCTGAAGACAATAATGCCAAAAATCTTTGGCTATTTGAACAAGCATCGACGACCTTGTGCCGCCCAACTTGTTGATATACCTCACCGCTGACACGTTGTCCAAGCGGAGGAGGATGCAACAAGACGTCTGTTTCGGGGACAAAGTGCAAATCGCAAACGACCCTGCTAACAGTTCCAGACAATTTATGTGCATTTCCAGTTCCTGCGCCGACCATCTGCCGCCTGTAGAAACTTCTCCACAGCGCGCGCCCCAGCCCCACCTGCTGGCGTCGGACTCGATCACAACTTCTGGTTGTGACCCGAAAATTGCCCTGCCATTCCAGGCATCCACGCGACTTAACCGCCACTGTAGTTCTGTCCGTACCTCCTCCGAGAGAGGTACCGAGTCCGTGTATGACAGGCCCCTCCTTAGATGTTGTATCTTGAGCCTTTGAAGGGCCCTGTAATGCAACGGCCCCGGAAAGATTGCCTGAATGGACGATGCCAGAATGCCCACTACTCTGGCCAGCGTCCTGAGAGTCACCACCTGACTGTCCAACAACTTCTTTATCTCTAATTTCAAATCCCGCAATTTGGCTTGCGGAAGAAATAGTTGTGCCGACAGAGAATCGATCGTGAACCCCAGAAAGTCCACCGACTGCGTCGGAACCAGTATCGATTTCTTTGAGTTGACTACAAATCCTAAGCTTTGGAGTAAAGACATAGTCATGTTCAGATGCCGCAGGAGACAAAGTCGACCTTGCGCCATAATTAATATATCGTCTAGATATATGATCAGTCGTACCCCTCTTTCCCTGAGGAAGGCGACCACCGGTTTCATCACTTTCGTGAAGCACCATGGAGCCGAGGAAAGACCGAAGGGAAGTGCCAAGTATTCGTAACACTGGTTGCCCCAAATGAATTGCAGAAACTTGCGATGCGGTGGGAAAATTGGGATAGACAGATAAGCATCCTTGAGGTCCAGGCGGACAAACCAATCCCTTTCCTGCAGCAAATCTGCCAGGAGATGAATCCCCTCCATTTTGAAATGGTTGTAGGTAAGGTATTGGTTGAAATCCCTGAGATTGAGAACCAACCTGTTGCCGCCTCCTTTCTTTTGGACAAGGAAGACATTGCTGAAGAAAGACCGAGGACCCCTCTGAACCCGGGCGATCGCCCCCTTCTTCAGCAATTCTTCCACCTCTTCGTTTATAAAATTGTGATCTTGTAGGGAAAAATGGAGAGGCGGAGGGGGAGATCCCTGCGCTGGGCGGGAGTAAAATTCCAGGTGGAATCCCTGAACCGTTTGCAGCACCCATGCATCTTGCGTCAAAGCTCGCCACTGCGCCATGCAATGCTGCGTCCGTCCCCCCAACGGAAGAATGGAAAGATCTGGAACACTCACCGGAGTTCTGACTGGACTTGAAGGTGGCCCTGTTGTTCCCCGACTGGAAACGGCCCTTCGAGAATCTTCGTTTGGAAGTGTAGAAAGTTCCACCGCGGGTGGAGTCCCACTCTCCACGGCCACGACCAAAGTCTCCACGTTGGGAGCCTTGATGGAATCCTCGGCCTGACGAGCGGCCCCCGCCTCGTCCGGCCCTGTTGAAAACCCCCTGACTAAGGGCTCGTTTGATACCACTCTGGGCCTTGTCAAGGGCGGTGAAGGTGCCGACGTATTTAGAAACGTCCTTCACGAACTTGTCGCCAAAGAGGAAACCCCCCGCCAGGGGTCCCCGTTCCGCTTCCGCAAGTTCCGTGAGGTTGCTGTCCATCCGAAGGAGTAGGGATTTTCGCCTCTCGGAAGAGATGGCGTAGTTAGCGTTGCCCACGAGGCAAATGGCGCGCTGGGCCCAGCCCGCCAGAATGTCCGGGTCCACTGCGTCCGGACCCTCCTTGGCCTTCAGCGCCATTTCCAAAATTTTCGCGAGGGGCCCCACGACATCCAACATCTTGTCCTGGCAGCCTCGCCAGGCCCTATCCAACCCCCTCTTCGGGTCTTTGGAGAATTTACGTAAGAACGTGAGCATGCTCGCGTCTATCTCCAGAGTGTCTGCTACGCCATCTTGAATCTCAGGCCGGGGACACTCCGACCGTAAACGATTGCGGACCTCCCTGCTGAAAGGCTTGCGGAGGTTCTCATGTAGATATTCAGCGACCGCCGGGGGAGGGATCCAGTCCGAGGACCGGGGGTGGATGATATCCGATGGGTCAAAGTTGAATGTCCCGATTTTCTCCTCAGCCTGTTTCGGTTCGATTCTGGCCTTCTTAAAGGGAGTAGGGTGCTCCTCCGAGGTGTCGGTGTCGGTACCCGTGTCAGTATTCGTGGTAGCCGTGTCCGTATCCACAGGTATCGGGCGTTTAGACTTGGCCTTTCCGCCCACGTAGTGTTGGTCCGATGGCCCTTTCGCCGGCAGGGAAGCCAGAGACTGGGCATGCGGCCACTGCTGTCCCGCCGAGCCCGTCTCGGAAGAAGTGGCTGCGTGTTTCGATTTCTGCTTCTTCTTCTTCCCAAAGCCATGGCGTTTGGCAAAACCCTCGAGCTGTTTTCGAATAGGGCGCAGAGCCTCTGCAAGTGCCTGATGCACCGTCTGCGTGACTTGCGTCTCCATAGCTTTCGTAACCGAAGCCTGGACCGAGGCATCCAGGGCTTCCACGATATTGTCCTCTAGAACAGCTTCTTGCTGTCCATCCACGATCTCCTCCTCATCCTGAAGTTCCTCATCTGGGTAGCGAACCCAGCCCTCCATCGTGAAGGAACGCCGGCCGGCCGCCGGTACAAAGGGGAGTAACGGGGGGGGGGGGGGGGTCAGCCCGGGCACACTGAACAAGTTCGACGGTAACGTTTCCCAAACCCCCTCAGCAAAGCTGTAGTCAAAGGTCAAAGACCTGGGCCCTTGATTCCGAGAGCGTGTGCACACTCTGGGCCTCGCAGACTTTCCAACCAACAAGCTCAAGAGCGCTGGCGATCACACAAGGGGGACCTGCCGGTGTGTGGAACGCGTGTGCAATGCGTTCGCAGAAAAGCCAAGGGATCAGGACGAGGCGCGCCGCCCAAACGCTACCAAAACCGCCCAATTAGCCCAAATTGGTAAGCGTGAAGGTAGCGCGCGTCGGCCGAGAGCCACCCGGAGGAAGCGTCAGGGCGTACGAGGGAAGCCTCTGCGCGCCTTGCGGCTGCCGGTAACGGGCTCGTATGCGTTGCGCGGCGGCCCCCTTGCCGGTCAAAGACCGCCGTCCTGAGCGCTTGAAGCGCGGGGACCAGAAGACTGACGTCCAAAGTCAACGGCTCTGAAGTGGTTCGTGAACGGACAGAGAAAGTGCAACAACAATTCCAACATAAATAATAAAACAATTCAATTCGGAGCTATGGCTCAATCATATAAACACATATCAAATCAATACATATTAACCCCAAAGGAACAACCCAAACACAAGCAGAGTGAGGGAACCAAGGGGAGGTGCACTTAACTCTGACTTGAGCAGCAAAGAAAGAGGATGTGTAACGCACGCAGAGGGTTCTTATGGACTATGGGGGCGTGCCTATAACCACGGTGCTCATGGGAAATGTAGTAATTTATTGTTTGTTGCGAAAATAATATATTTTCATTGGCTGCTGTGTTGATGCAGTAAAGTTTGAGAAGCATAATCAGAAGCCTCCGGTCCTGTAATAGAATTCGTGACCCCCAAGTGGGTGCGATGTTCGCTCCTTAATTAAAAAAATAAACTCCATGTGGATTGAAGTACTGGGCTTGAAGTTTGTGACTGTCCTGGTTTGCAGCTTTCGTGTTTCAAACTGTGTGCAAGCTGCAGCCCTGAAATGCAGCCTGCACTGCTTCCTCCTGTTGATTCCAGGCTCGAAGTACAAGCCCAGACAGACCCGCAGAGCACGGTGAGCCTCCCCTTGTCAGGCGTGCAAAGCCCCATACATCCAACTCATCAGGAAGCACAATAAGGAGGGACCCAGGAAGCTTTTTTAAAGTTCTTTAATGGACTCGAAAACTTGCCAACAGCCACTGCTTCAAACCACAGGCTTCTCAGTAAATACCTTGCCAGACGCGTTTCAGGAATAAAGTCCATTCTTCAGTGGCAGTATGTTAGGAGTGAAGTCATTGCGCTGTTCAGTTCTGATTGAAAACACCTGCCCATGTTGGCGTGTCACTCTCGGTGCATCCTGGTGTTTGTAGTTCGTGACCCCCAAGTGGGTGCGATGTTCGCTCCTTAATTAAAAAAATTAACTCCATGGGGATTGAAGTACTGGGCTTGAAGTTTGTGACTGTCCTGTTTTGCAGCTTTCGTGTTTCAAACTGTGTGCAAGCTGCAGCCCTGAAATGCAGCCTGCACTGCTTCCTCTTGTTGATTGAAGGCTCAAAGTACAAGCCCAGACAGACCCGCAGAGCACGGTGAGCCTCCCCTTGTCAGGCGTGCAAAGCCCCATACATCCAATTCATCAGGAAGCACAATAAGGAGGGCCCCAGGAAGCTTTTTTAAAGTTCTTTAATGGGCTCGAAAACTTGCCAACAGCCACTGCTTCAAACCACAGGCTTCTCAGTAAATACCTTGCCAGACGCGTTTCAGGAATAAAGTCCTTTCTTCAGTGGCAGTATGTTAGGAGTGAAGTCATCGCGCTGTTCAGTTCTGATTGAAAACACCTGCCCATGTGGGCGTGTCACTCTCGGTGCATCCTGGTGTTTGCAGTTCGTGACCCCCAAGTGGGTGCGATGTTCGTTCCTTAATTAAAAAAATAAACTCCATGTGGATTGAAGTACTGGGCTTGAAGTTTGTGACTGTCCTGCTTTGCAGCTTTCGTGTTTCAAACTGTGTGCAAGCTGCAGCCCTGAAATGCAGCCTGCACTGCTTCCTCCTGTTGATTCCAGGCTCGAAGTACAAGCCCAGACAGACCCGCAGAGTACGGTGAGCCTCCCCTTGTCAGGCGTGCAAAGCCCCATACATCCAACTCATCAGGAAGCACAATAAGGAGGGCCCCAGGAAGCTTTTTTAAAGTTCTTTAACGGACTCGAAAACTTGCCAACAGCCACTGCTTCAAACCACAGGCTTCTCAGTAAATACCTTGCCAGACGCGTTTCAGGAATAAAGTCCTTTCTTCAGTGGCAGTATGTTAGGAGTGAAGTCATCGCGCTGTTCAGTTCTGATTGAAAACACCTGCCCATGTTGGCGTGTCACTCTCGGTGCATCCTGGTGTTTGTAGTTCGTGACCCCCAAGTGGGTGCGATGTTCTCTCCTTAATTAAAAAAATAAACTCCATGTGGATTGAAGTACTGGGCTTGAAGTTTGTGACTGTCCTGGTTTGCAGCTTTTGTGTTTCAAACTGTGTGCAAGCTGCAGCCCTGAAATGCAGCCTGCACTGCTTCCTCCTGTTGATTCCAGGCTCGAAGTACAAGCCCAGACAGACCCGCAGAGCACGGTGAGCCTCCCCTTGTCAGGCGTGCAAAGCCCCATACATCCAACTCATCAGGAAGCACAATAAGGAGGGCCCCAGGAAGCTTTTTTAAAGTTCTTTAATGGACTCGAAAACTTGCCAACAGCCACTGCTTCAAACCACAGGCTTCTCAGTAAATACCTTGCCAGACGCGTTTCAGGAATAAAGTCCATTCTTCAGTGGCAGTATGTTAGGAGTGAAGTCATCGCGCTGTTCAGTTCTGATTGAAAACACCTGCCCATGTTGGCGTGTCACTCTCGGTGCATCCTGGTGTTTGTAGTTCGTGACCCCCAGGTGGGTGCGATGTTCGCTCCTTAATTAAAAAAATAAACTCCATGGGGATTGAAGTACTGGGCTTGAAGTTTGTGACTGTCCTGTTTTGCAGCTTTCGTGTTTCAAACTGTGTGCAAGCTGCAGCCCTGAAATGCAGCCTGCACTGCTTCCTCCTGTTGATTGAAGGCTCAAAGTACAAGCCCAGACAGACCCGCAGAGCACGGTGAGCCTCCCCTTGTCAGGCGTGCAAAGCCCCATACATCCAATTCATCAGGAAGCACAATAAGGAGGGCCCCAGGAAGCTTTTTTAAAGTTCTTTAATGGGCTCGAAAACTTGCCAACAGCCACTGCTTCAAACCACAGGCTTCTCAGTAAATACCTTGCCAGATGCGTTTCAGGAATAAAGTCCTTTCTTCAGTGGCAGTATGTTAGGAGTGAAGTCATCGCGCTGTTCAGTTCTGATTGAAAACACCTGCCCATGTGGGCGTGTCACTCTCGGTGCATCCTGGTGTTTGTAGTTCGTGACCCCCAAGTGGGTGCGATGTTCGCTCCTTAATTAAAAAAATTAACTCCATGTGGATTGAAGTACTGGGCTTGAAGTTTGTGACTGTCCTGCTTTGCAGCTTTCGTGTTTCAAACTGTGTGCAAGCTGCAGCCCTGAAATGCAGCCTGCACTGCTTCCTCCTGTTGATTCCAGGCTCGAAGTACAAGCCCAGACAGACCCGCAGAGTACGGTGAGCCTCCCCTTGTCAGGCGTGCAAAGCCCCATACATCCAACTCATCAGGAAGCACAATAAGGAGGGCCCCAGGAAGCTTTTTTAAAGTTCTTTAACGGACTCGAAAACTTGCCAACAGCCACTGCTTCAAACCACAGGCTTCTCAGTAAATACCTTGCCAGACGCGTTTCAGGAATAAAGTCCTTTCTTCAATGGCAGTATGTTAGGAGTGAAGTCATCGCGCTGTTCAGATCTGATTGAAAACACCTGCCCATGTGGGCGTGTCACTCTCGGTGCATCCTGGTGTTTGTAGTTCGTGACCCCAAGTGGGTGCGATGTTTGCTCCTTAATTAAAAAAATAAACTCCATGTGGATTGAAGTACTGGGCTTGAAGTTTGTGACTGCCCTGCTTTGCAGCTTTCGTGTTTCAAACTGTGTGCAAGCTGCAGCCCTGAAATGCAGCCTGCACTGCTTCCTCCTGTTGATTCCGGGCTCGAAGTACAAGCCCAGACAGACCCGCAGAGCACGGTGAGCCTCCCCTTGTCAGGCGTGCAAAGCCCCATACATTCAACTCATCAGGAAGCACAATAAGGAGGGCCTGTAATGGCTGGATTTTCTGAGTAGGTGGGATCAGCCCCCAGGGGCCCCTCCAACCCAGCCAGAACGTACTCACCTTCCCTCCTCAGGACTCACTATCCAGGCACCTGGTACCTACCTGAGGATGGGGAACTCGCAATATACAAGCTCATATTATTAAAAACACCACTAAATCTATAGGGATACTAAGAATACTCACTGATTACTAGGGATATCCATACCCTACACCACACTTATTTACATCAGTTGGTCTCGCGGCCACTCAGACCCAGACCGGTCTACCCTAGGGCAGATATTGCGCACAATCCGGTGCGACTACACATGGGCCTGCAGAACCCAATGCTCCCTTTTCCAAACGATCAACAATCCTGTCGATCTCCACGCTAGTTCAACCTCCTAGCGCTCTCACTTATTCAAGCCACAATCCAGTGGGTATACACACTGGTTCGACCCCCCAGTGCTCTCACTAACGCCGCATATCAACGACGACCACATTCCTATGAACACCTATACATATATATATATATATATATTGGGAAGTCTCTTCACTAAGGGTCTGCTACTATAATATTAGGAGTTAGCCAATTAATATCGTGTGCTCCCTATTCTCGGCATCATAGGTCCACTCACTCCCTATTTATGTGATCACCACTTACCTGATTGGGATTACTCATCCATTCACGTGCCTAGCAAACACCTAGGAGCTTTGTTCACCTGGATTGAACAAGAATACAAGGGGACACGTGCCAGTTTTCTACAAACTGGGGGTTGTTTTATTATAACAATATAAACATTTACATAAATCTGACAAAGACTATAGGTAGAACACACCGCTTGAAAGAGAAAAGATTAAACATAACAGGAACACTCCGCTGAAAGGGAAAAGATTGGACATAAAGTGTAAATGTAACTAATTCAGACTACCTCACCTATTAGAAGGAAGATTTCTCTCTCTGCCTCTGGTGGGATTAGGGCTCTCTCTCTGCCTCTGGTGGGATTAGGGCTCTCTCTGTCTCTCCCTCCTTCACCACATCACCACGCCTCTGGTTCAGTTGCTCCAGCTGACAGCCTTCTTTGATGCTCTCTGCACTGCTTTCTCTCTCCTCATCTTCAGCAATCGTCTGCCTTCTTTCTCCATTCAAGAACTGCACTCTATTCTGCAGCTTCAGCAGACATCCTCTCTCTCTCTGCAAGCTGTTCTGAGCTCCAAGCTGTTCTGAGCTCCCAGCAGTTCTGTGCTCCAAGCTGTTCTGAGCACCACGCTGAACTGCACACCACGCTGCACTGACCTCCAAAACTGAACTGAACACTCCTCCTCTCCTGTAGCTCACTAATATGGATTCCTCTCCCCTCATGGAAATTTCCACCGGAGGGCTGTCTCCTACCGAATTCCTGTGCCAGCTCCCAGGCTTCCACGCAACCGCAGTGCGCCTCTGCATGTTACGTCTGGGCCCAAGAGAAAAACACATTTCTCGGATAAGAAGCAGTCCTAACTGGATTTTCCCTCTAGCACAACAGCCTTAACTAAAAACATTGCCTTTGCCCTGAAAAGTCTCCCAGCTTCATCAAAATGGAGTCCCTCTAGCTCTAGGCCTGTAGGCCTGAAAGGGGTGAAATGCTCCTTAGCTCTGTCAGAATACCTACATAAACCATACCAAAGTGTCTAATATGTCAAAGCCAATAGGCAATAGACAGGTGAAAGTCCAGAATAAAGGCATATTAAGCAGCTATCCTCTTCTAGATCTGGAAAAAAGGGCTTAAAAGGGCCAACACAGGCTAAGAATACCTATACTAGATGTGAGCAAGACTAATGATCTATATCACTGCTAAATAAAGCCAAAAACTCTGCCATTACAGGGCCCCAGGAAGCTTTTTTAAAGTTCTTTAATGGACTCGAAAACTTGCCAACAGCCACTGCTTCAAACCACAGGCTTCTCAGTAAATACCTTGCCAGACGCCTTTCAGGAATAAAGTCCTTTCTTCAGTGGCAGTATGTTAGGAGTGAAGTCATTGCGCTGTTCAGTTCTGATTGAAAACACCTGCCCATGTGGGCGTGTCACTCTCGGTGCATCCTGGTGTTTGTAGTTCGTGACCCCCAAGTGGGTGCGATGTTCGCTCCTTAATTAAAAAAATAAACTCCATGTGGATTGAAGTACTGGGCTTGAAGTTTGTGACTGTCCTGCTTTGCAGCTTTCGTGTTTCAAACTGTGTGCAAGCTGCAGCCCTGAAATGCAACCTGCACTGCTTCCTCCTGTTGATTCCAGGCTGGAAGTACAAGCCCAGACAGACCCGCAGAGAACGGTGAGCATCCCCTTGTCAGGCGTGCAAAGCCCCATACATCCAACTCATCAGGAAGCACAATAAGGAGGGCCCCAGGAAGCTTTTTTAAAGTTCTTTGATGGACTCGAAAACTTGCCAACAGCCACTGCTTCAAACCACAGGCTTCTCAGTAAATACCTTGCCAGACGTGTTTCAGGAATAAAGTCCTTTCTTCAGTGGCAGTATGTTAGGAGTGAAGTCATCGCGCTGTTCAGTTCTGATTGAAAACACCTGCCCATGTGGGCGTGTCACTCTCGGTGCATCCTGGTGTTTGTAGTTCGTGACCCCCAAGTGGGTGCGATGTTCGCTCCTTAATTAAAAAAATAAACTCCATGTGGATTGAAGCAGTGGCTGTTGGCAAGTTTTCGAGTCCATTAAAGAACTTTAAAAAAGCTTCCTGGGGCCCTCCTTATTGTGCTTCCTGATGAGTTGGATGTATGGGGCTTTGCACGCCTGACAAGGGGAGGCTCACCGTGCTCTGCGGGTCTGTCTGGGCTTGTACTTCGAGCCTGGAATCAATAGGAGGAAGCAGTGCAGGCTGCAGTTCAGGGCTGCAGCTTGCACACAGTTTGAAACACGAAAGCTGCAAAGCAGGACAGTCACAAACTTCAAGCCCAGTACTTCAATCCACATGGAGTTTATTTTTTTAATTAAGGAGCGAACATCGCACCCACTTGGGGGTCACGAACTACAAACACCAGACGGGGGTCACGGGCTCTGATACACGGAGTCCACGATGTGAAACAGTAGCAAGGGATTAATGGACTTCCTGTTCGCTGAGGCCCATCCTTGGGCTTTAAATATGAAACTGTACCCAAAGGACAAGGGTTACGGACTACATTACCCACAACCCATTAGCGTTATGCTCATTTGAGTACGCCCATCTGGGGACAGTAAATTGATTAATTATAAATTGTGGGTGTATCTCTAGAACACTTTCCCAGGTGGAGCCTCTGAAGACGAGCAACACGGCTCAGAAACGCATCAGAGGCTTTCATCCAGGACAGGGGAGCTGCAGTTGTTGGCGCGCATGGAGGTCCTTTACCCGCTGTTATCGAGGCAGTTGTTCGTGTGAAATCCTGCCTAGTGGGCAATTGGGAGCATATATATATATATATATATATATATATATATATATATATATATATATATATATATATATATATATATATATATATATATATATATATATATATATATATATATATATATATATAGTCATGTGATAAAGCGCTCGGTGTAGCGCCAAACGTGTCATGGCGACTCTGCACAAAATAAATTGATTTGCACTTACTTGGTAGTCCGTATCCGTTGCATTGCCTGAAACACAGTTCGTCAGGAGATTGGAACCCTCTGGATGTATATATATATATATATATATATATATATATATATATATATATATATATACATGGCAGTGATCTCAGCACGAACGGAAAAGGCGTGAAGAGAATCGCGGTGAATAATTAGAGGAACATTTAAAGTTGCATCGCACCCACCGAAGGGAAAGAATTGTATGCTGACTACCTGGACCAGAAGGCTACGCACTGCACACCACTGCAAGAAACCCACCTGAGGGTAATCACCAATGAAATATAAGAGCAACGAACGGGTCCAAGCAAGTCAGCAAAACCGCTGAATGCAAGCTCCCCCTCTGACGAAGGCCAAACGTTGGCTGAAATGCAGCAGGAAGAATGGAGCTCCACAAAAAGAAATAAAAATACAATTTTAAATCACCGCGAAGTGTGCGATTCACTCTGTCCCCAGAGGATAGGTTGTTAATATATATATATATATATATATATATATATATATATATATATATATATATATATATATATATATATATATATAGTTATTCTGCTATATATGGATGTTACTTACCCAGTAAACATCTGTTCTTGGAATGTAGAGATGTAGATTCACATGCTTTGCATACTCCTGCCATCTAGTGTTGGGTCCGGAAGTTAGCAAGTTGTTTTTCTACGAAGAAGTCTTTCCAGTCACAAAGTAAGGTGACTCCTCTTTTCAGTGATAGTGAGCTGTGGGCATCGACTTCATGGTTAGAATGTTTTCCTGCAGAAGGTAAGAAAAGAGTTAGTAAGTGTAGAATAGAGATGTCTATGCGTATGAATGTAAATAAACTACAACAAGTACAGGAGACCGGGGTGGCGGGTGGGTGCATGGGAATCTACAGCTCTACATGCCAAGAACAGAACTGAACTGGGTAAGTAACATTATCTGTTCGAGACATGTGAGCTGTAGATCACATGCTTTGTCTTGACTATACAGCAGTTAACTCCCAAAAGCAGTGGCTAACCTGTAGTCGTTGAAGTTGTTTGAAACAATGTTTTTAGTACTGCCTGGCCTATATTTGCTTGTTGCCTCGCTAACACATCTACACAATAGTGTTTGGTGAATGTGTGCGGTGTAGACCAAGTTGCTGCTTTACAGATGTCGGGTAGGGGAATATTCCCCAAGAAAGCTATAGTAGCTCCTTTTTTGCGAGTGGAATGCGCTATAGGAGGTATTATTCATTGTTTTTTGCTTTGGCATAACATGTTTGGATACATTTTACAATCCATCTTGTAATACCTGACTTAGATATGGGATTGCCTTTGTGTGGTGGAAAAAAAGCAACAAATAGCTGCTTTGTTTTCCGAAATCCTTTGGTTCTTTCTACGTAATATAGTACAGTTCTTTTAACATCAATTGTGTGTAAAGCTCTTTCTGCTGCAAAGGCAGGTTGAGGAAAGAAGACAAGTAACTCAGCTGTTTGATTGATATGAAAGGCAGAAACTATCTTCAGGAGAAATTTAGGATTGGTTTGAAGAATCACCCTATCATTGTGAGGTTGAAAGAAAGGCTCTCGTAAAGTTAATGCCTAAAGTTCACCAACTATCCTTTGTGAGGTTATTGCTATAAGGAAACCAACCTTCAATGAGAGGAATTGTGACTGTGATTTGTGCATTGGTTCAAAAGGTGTACCCATTAGTCTTGTATAGACAGGTGGAACTCTTGGTAGTATCACCCTTTTTAATCCTTCCATGAAGGCTTTAATCACTGGTACTCTGAAAAGAGATACGTGTTGTCTATTCTGCAGGTACGGGGCTACTGCTGCTAGGTGTAAACAAATGGATGTGTAAGCCAATCCAGATTGATGTAAATGCAACAAATAACAAATGATGTTCTGTACAGAAGCATCAAGTGGATTGATATTATTGTTGTTACAATAGATAACAAACTGTTCCCATTTTGCTGCATAACATGCCGTAGTAGTAAGCTTACTAGCCTCATTGAGAATATTCATAGTCTGGTGATAGCTGTAAATAACCAAACTCTATGACTTCGGGAGCCAAATCTCTAGGTTCAGTTCTTTGGGGTTTGGATGTCTGATTTCTCCATGGCTCTGAGTGAGGAGACTGGGTGTGAGATGTAGCTTTTGATGTGGAACCACCAACAGTTCTATTCGTACAGTCTGGTGATAGCTGTAAATAACCAAACTCTAGGACTTCAGGAGCCAAATCTCTAGGTTCAATTCTTTGGGATTTGGATGTCTGATTTCTCCATGGCTCTGAGTGAGGAGACTGGGTGTGAGATGCAGCTTTTGATGTGGAACCACCAACAGTTCTAACAGGGTGGTGTACCAAGGTTGACAACAAGCCCATGTGGGGGCTAACAAGATCAGTGTATGGGATGTTTGTCTGAGTTTCCGAACCAATAATGTAATTAGTGGGAGAGGCAAATATCCCTGACTAATTCATCCATAGAGCATTGCCTTTGGATAGATGATGTGGGAACCTGGATGTGAAGTTTGGGCATTTTGCGTTGAGTATTGTGGCAAAGAGATTTATCTGTGCAAACCCCCTTTGTTGAAAATAGGGAAGAAGAACTCGGGTGATGTTCCAACTCGTGAATTTTCTGCCTATGTCTGCTGAGTAGGTTGTCAATTTGATTTTCTACTACTGGAAGGTGTTCCACTAGGAGATAAATTCTGTGAAGAACTGCCCAATTCCAAATGCTTTGTGCAAGGCAGGACAGCTGGAGAGAGTGTGTCCCTCCCTTTTTCTGTAGATGGTACATCACAGTTATGTTGTCTGTGCGGACTAGGACAGTTTTGCCTAGGAGGTGAGTGCTAGGAACACCAGTAGAAGTTTCAGGTAGTTGATGTGAAGACATTTGTGATTGTCTGATCACAGCCCTTGTACTGTGTAATGTTGGAGATGGGCACCCTAACTGGTTAAAGATGTGTCTGCTGTCAGTGCAGTCGGTAGAAATTGGGTCTATGAAGGGACGTTCTTTTGATACGTTTTGAGGGATCTAGAATAGGTCTTAATGAGCAGTCCTTTTTGGGAATTAAAAAGTAAAGGGAATAAACTCTTGGCCCTAGGTATTGAATTTGGACTGGTTGGATAGTTCTTTTGAGTAATCGAGATTGCACTTCTTGTTGTAGCAAGTGCTGGTGACATTGAGATGTAATGTTTGGAGGGTTGTGGGTAAGCTCCAGTCAGTAACCATGTTGGATAATTCTAATTATCCATTTGTCAGTTGTTATTGATTGCCAAATGGGGAGAAAGTCTTGAAGCCTTCCTCCAACAGGTGTGGAATGGTGCAGGGAAGTGTCACAGTTTATTTTGGGGAATTGCGGGGTGTGGTGTCTTTACCTCTGCCTCTGGGACTATTTCCCCTATAACCTCCTCTGAAAAATCCTCTTGTAAAAGATCATTGGGAATTATTTGTGTAAGAGGATGTGCTTTGGTCTGCCGCTGTGGACTTGGACCCTCCCCTGTAAAAGAAGCACTGAAAGGAACCTCTGTTTGAGTGAGATTGAAGCTCCCCCAATGGATTTTGCTACATTGGTGTCTTTTTCATTTTTTCAAGAGTTTATCAACTTCAGGGCCAAAAAGATGTTTTTTGTCAAAAGGCATGTTGAGAATGGATTGCTGGACTTCAGGTTTGAACCCTGAAACCATTAACCAGGCATGTCTTCGGAGTAGGATGCTAGTATTTACCCCTCTAGCTGCAGTGTCAGGCGCATCTAGAGCGCATCTAATAGAAGTGTTGGAAATTAGTTTACCTTCTTGAACTAAATCTTATGCTCATCTGGGAGAAACTGTAGTAATTACTCTATTTTGTCCCAGTGGGCCCTATTGTATCTTGATAGGAGACCTTGGGTGTTAGCAATACTCCAATGATTAGCTGCTTGCGCAGCTACACGTTTTGCCAGAAGCATCAATCACTCTTGACTCTTTATCTGGGGAGGCGCAGCAGACGCTTGAGAATTAGTTAGCTTCTGAGTGTTGGATAGTATCACAGAGTCAAGTGGTTACTGACCATTAATGAAAATAGGGTGCGTTGGGGAAGGTTTGTATTTCTTGACTAATCTAGGAGTGAGGATTCTAGCACGTACAAGATCTTTAGAGATATCGCCAGTGTGCCTCAAAATACCCTTCAGCAGAGGCAGTGTCTGACTGGACTTATGTGTTTCCTAGAGTTTCAAAGAGAAAATCCTCCTCTAAGGACTCTTTATGGATCTCCACCCCATGGTACTACGCAGCTCTATCAATGAGCTTCTGAGATGACAAATTGTCATCAGGTGGAGATGGTCTGGCAAGGTAAAGATTTGGGTCTGGAGGATCAATTGTATAATCCGTCCACGGGTCTATTGGTAACTGTGTGTCATCATCAGTATCACCTGCATCAGGGTAAGGTAGAGGAGACTGACAAGGTGTAATGTGTAAAGGATCAAGCTGTGGTGGAGAGGGAGGAGGAGGAGATGGAAATGTGTGGATAGGATTAGTACCCACATGTTTCCTCTTCAATGGAATTTTATAAGAGCTGTCGTCATCAGGATGCGTGTGTTTGGATGGTGGTTTAGCGTGAATATGCCCTGTGTCAGGATTTATATAGAGTTTCTTACGTTTTGGATTTGACTTAGGTGGTACAACGTCTATGTCTAGATCCAGTTGAATTAAGGGCGACTCTTTAGTTTTCGGCACCAAAGCTTTCGGAGTCGAGCTGGAATGTGCCTTTGGTGCCGAAAATTTCGGCTCAGAGGAATGTTTACTTAGTTTTCGTGTTGAAGGTTTTGGTTCCGAGCCCATTTTATGCTCAATTCCTAATGGTTTCGGCTTGGAAGTGGGTTTTGGCCGAGCATTAGAAACCTCTTTTTGGTGCCGACCTTGGCCTGGAGGCAGAGGTGGTGCAGAAGCCTTAGATTTTTTAGGGACGGTGGGTGGCGGTGGGGGGAGGGGTCTCTGTACTCACGTTCCCTTGTCCCTGTGGCACATTGTCGTCCTCGAGAACAATCTATAACTCTGGAGCCTGTTCTTCTTCGGCCGCTGAGACCTCCTTTTGCTCTGAGGCTTTGCCAAAGATATCTGGTGTGTCATCTATCTGCTGCATCTCTCGACTTCGAGCCCGATGATCACTGAGAGTTTTGTTTGATCTGAAGGATCGACACGCGTCGCAGTCTTGTTCTTTGTGCTCTGGAGACAAGCACAAGTTACACACCTAGTGTAAGTCCTTACGCGGATACTTCGTGTGGCATAGGGGCAACATTTTAACGGAGTCCGTTCCATCGACAAGGAGCTGAACCGACGTGGATAGGCCGGAAGGCCGCCTGCGAATTTCCAATCGAAATGGACAAAAGGAAACGCGTTCGAAAACAATACCGTCGAGGCTATAGTGGATTGTGCACCGAGGGGGACCCGGGGACCGATTCCGAAGCGGAACGCAGCAATACACTTCAGAACCCGATGGCGGAAACAAAAATATAACAATGTAGTCGATGCCCAGGCGCACTATCACCGAAAGGAGGAGTCACATTACCTTGTGACTGGAATACTTCTTTGAAGAAAAACATTCGGACACTACATTAAATGGCAGGAGTATGCAAAGCATGTGATCTACAGCTGACATTCCTCTAACATATATGTACATATATGTACATATATATATATATATATATATATATACATGTGAGCAAGGCTACTGTGTTAGCCGAAACGCGTCATTTGTCCGTATTATTTGCACTTTGATGGAAGAATAAATCATTACTGCAGCCTGCAGTGATTGAAATCATCGTAAGAGTCCGTCTCTCTGTTTGGTGGGTTACAGCACCTGAGCGGTAATTGTGTATATATATATATATAAGCGTCCCATTGAATACTATGCTCACAGCAAAGTTATTCTCACACTAATTGATTGGTGCTTACACAATAACTGCTTTCTTTTCAACAACACTTTGTATAAACAACTAAGAGGAGTCGCTATGGGGGCCTGTTTCTCCCCCAGCTATGCATGTTTACATGTAGGCTGGTGGGAGGAACAGGTCTTTAGGCGTACTCACACTGACACATTCGAAAGCCATGTTACTGCATATTATCGGTATATTTTTGACGTGTTTCTAATATGGCAGGGAACACAGGAAGAGGCAGAATCATTTATTGCCGCCATCAATGATAATTGTAGGAATCCAAATTTCACTTCTACGATCAGTGCACTGCAAATTGATTTCCTTGACGTAAGGCTTCAAGTTAAAAATGGAACACTAAACACCACACTATTTCGGAAACCCACAGCTGGGAACATTACATAACATGCTGCAAGTTCCCACCCTAAACACCTTATAGCAAGTATTCCATATGGTGAAATTTTAAGATTGAAACTTATTTGCAGTGATCATGCTGATTTCTTAACATGTTTAAAGAAAAGTTGCCAGCAAGGGGTTTGTTTGTGGATCTGTGTTAGACAGTATAGCGCAGTCTGTGTTAGTTAGACTTAGCAGCTGAATGAAACAGTAACTGTTAAAAATCTTATGAATCTGTCAGCCCAAAACTATAGAAACTACCACACTAGCCCCATAGAAATGCAATAATTTGGACAGATTCTAATTCAACAGCAAATTTATGTTTTCTGGCAATAAATGAGAAATGAAGCACAAGGGAACAAGTGAAGCAACACAAAAAGGTTATTTTTTGAAAAAATTATTATTTTTTATATTGAAATTAATCAATGAAAATCAAGGGTGTACAGTGATAGACAATTGCATGTGTTTCTAAAGTAAATGGAACTGAAAAAAACAATCCATAAATACAGAAGAAAGCAATCCAGTCAGGAATACATTACATTAAATTGACTTCTTTCCAGGATGGTAAATAGAAAGCCAAATGTAAAACATGAAGGGAGACTTGGATTGAAGAGTCGACGTTTCGGTCTCAGTGGAGTCCAATCTGATTGGATACAGAAGAGACGCTTCGCGCCAGTCACATGTTCCAGAATTATCACGGACCCTGAGATTGAAACTACAGGTTCCCTAAACAGCTATAACGTTTTTGGCTTGATTATTTGGATATCACTTCGGGGCAGACTAAAGCTTCCCTAAGGCAATAAATTGTTCATACTCAGCATGAGTTCATCTACAATTTTGCTCCAATCATGAAATAAGGGTCATCCATATTGCATTATTCCTTTGTCCTGATGATGGTCTCTGGATTACTCCACTGAGACCGAAACGTCGACTCTTCAATCCAAGTCTCCCTTCATGTTTTACATTTGGCTTTCTATTTACCATCCTGGAAAGAAGTCAATTTAATTTAATGTATTCCTGACTGGATTGCTTTCTTCTGTATTTATGGATTGTTTTTTTCAGTTCCATTTACTTTAGAAACACATGCAATTGTCTATCACTGTACACCCTTGATTTTCATTGATTTATTTCAATATAAAAAATAATAATTTTTTCAAAAAATAACCTTTTCGTGTTGCTTCACTTGTTCCCTTGTGCTTCATTTCTCATTTATTGCCAGAAAACATAAATTTGCTGTTGAATTAGAATCTGACCAAATTATTGCATTTCTATGGGGCTAGTGTGGTAGTTTCTATAGTTTTGGGCTGACAGATTCATAAGATTTTTAACAGTTACTGTTTCATTCAGCTGCTAAGTCTAACTAACACAGACTGCGCTATACTGTCTAACACAGATCCACAAACAAACCCCTTGCTGGCAACTTTTCTTTAAACAATTTCACTGCCCAAGCCCGCAAGGGTATATTGGGTTACCCACCCCTACTTCCAGATTTCTTAACATGTCAAGAAGCTATGTGCGAGCGTCTTAAAAACCGAGGGTACAGCAACAAAGTCATACATAATGCCATTAGCAAAGCTAGCGAACGTCCAAGAAATACTTTGTTCTCTAAGCTTCAAACTGACAAAGATCCAGTAAAGGAAGTTTCTGACAATCCTAGATTTATTACCACTTTTTCTAGGCAAGAGAGAAAGATCAGAACCATCATGACTAAACATTGGCCAATTGTTCTGACCGATGTCATGTTACAGGAGAGATTGCCCAATACACCTTCAATCACCTTTAGGAGAGACAAATCTATGGGTACTGAACTTGATATAAACTCTCCAGAAACTAGAAAACCAACTCTGTGGTTACACACCACCAATGGCTTTAGGCGTTGTACCTCCTGTCGTGCCTGTAAATTTGGTTGTAACAAGACAAGTTATCAAACACCTTTTCAGACATCCCCAGTTCCGATAAGAGGCAGTTACAACTGTAAAACTGATTGTGCTGTTTACGTTTTGGCGTGCACTTGCGGGCTAAACTACATTGGTAGTACTAAGCAGCCAGTGCACGTCAGAATATTGCAGCACATAAGGGCAATACTGCATAACGACCCTACCTACCCTGTGGCCAGGCACTTTGCGAACTGTCACAACAAGGACATTAATTGTCTATCATATTATGTTGTCAGTGCCATTCCGAAATCTAAGAGGGGTGGCAACAGAGAGCGTCAGCTTAGACAACTTGAAACTAAATTTATACTAGAGTTTGACAGTAAGTGGCCTCAGGGATTGAACAACACAGAAGACATGCATACTTTTCTGTAAGGTCATAACATTGCCCACTATATTCAAAGTAACTTTGGTTATTGATCAGTTGTTCTGCCATATTTTTTAATAACATCATTTATATATTGGCATTTCCACACAGGTAGTCAGTACCTTTTCCTTACCTCATCTTGATTATTATTTTTATAATATACTGGTTTTTAGCAATAAGGTAATGTTTGAATAATTTTTATCAATTTTAATATTTTACCCGGATGGAGTATCTTATTATTGATGAATTATAATACATGCTTGCTATGCATTTTGTATATTGTATTTTATAATATTAATCAAGGTTTTATTATATTTAATATTGCACTGCACTTCTTTATGCCTATTTGCACACTATTGTTTCTTGCACTGTCTTATTAGTCCTTATTATAGGAATTGTTTGCACTATGCACTTTCACTGAGTACTTGGTTGCCTGGATTTATCCGGTTATACTCATTATACACAAGGGCAGCGCAGTAATGTAATGTTACATTGTAACGCCGATACAATATGGATTTATCCAGATAGAAATTTATTGTATCTAAACAACTAGTTTTGTAAAAAATGCTATAATTTATTAAATTAATAATGTATGCGTAATACACAAGCATTTAGACATTTTTTTTATAAACATTTTAAATAGCGATTATAGCATGTATTGGTGTCAGGTTTAGAAGAAATACTTTGCACATCATGTCAATATAGTCTTTTTACACTGCCATTTAACCTTGTGAATGCTATTGCAATGCAACCCAGGTGTGCACTTTCACCACATGTATATAAAGAAAAAAATGACGCAGTTTAAGCTGAATGTGATCAAGGGCTGCATAGCCCGAAACGCGTCGTCGTGAGGGGTGACAAAATAAAGTATTTCTTGCCTGAAAAACTTTGCTGCAGAGGCCTGAGATTCCTTCTTCGCCAGGGGCTCTTCTGGAAGTGGTTGGAATTGTACCGAATATATATATATATATATATATATATATATATATATATATATATATATATATATATATATATATATATATATATATATAAGTTTAATATATATGTATATATAAGGGAGCCTGGTATTGACACTTCGCTGACCAGCCAGCATTGAGGTAGCCTCTCCTCACAGCAGACATGCTGCCATATCACCGTGCCAGGAGGCGCTTTTAGCTGCACTGGGATCTCGTGATGCGGTAGCCTGTTATTGCCACTTCGACGTCCGGGAGAGGAACTTCAGCCCCCAGCCAGCACTGTGGTTGCCCTGCCTCGCGGCAGACACGCCGCCACTTCATCGCCCCAGGAGGTGCTTTTAGCTGCACCGCGCTACCGCTGCATGGACCGTTCCCAAGCCAAAGGCGGGCCCTTCCTTGCCAGTCATTGCCAAGAAGAGGCAGGGCCACCCCCCTCGAGTCTGGCTTTCTGATGGTTTTATGAGGTGTCATCGCTGCTCCATAAGGTACAGTAATTTTCCGGTTTGCTTGTTTGGTGTCCTACGAACACTCTTTGATCGTCTTCCAACCTGTTTCCCGGTACTGACTATCTGGTCTGACATTGCGCTAAACTTTTGACCACTCTTGGCCAATCCAACTGACTGTCAATAACTGCCCTCTCAAGCTCTCCCATTTGTCCATCAGGAGAGGTGTAATCTTTGACTTTCTTTATTGTGTGACTATCAAAGGGACACTTGCTTGGTGTTTTTCTAATTGCTTTTTTGGGTGGGTTACAGTTTTTTGGTGGTATATAACCTCCTGTTTGCTTAAGTGCTCATAATTATTCCTGTCTGGTAATCTTTCTGCAAAGCGCTGAAAGGTTCGGACCCACGACCTCATCCTGTTCTGGGCAGAGAGGGATGAGGAAAAGTAAAGCTATGGAGGGCACTGGAGGTGGGCCAGTTGGGAATGGGAAAAGAGAAAAAAATCATCAAAATCTTCAAAGCACTCATGCAACAATTGCGTTTTAGACCGCATTGATTGCCTGTTACATGAATGTGAAGGCATCATAGATGCTGAGACAGCCCCTGTTCCATGCACTGCTGTTAGCCAACCCTCCATCAGTTCCACCAGCCCTAGTGGCCCACCAATTATCCTGGATATGTTTAGGAGACCGTCAACTAAGGGGGCTTTGTCGAGCAAACAGGGGGAAGAAATCCACACTGTGAGGGTCCATTCACCCATAGGAAACTCTATTAGTTGCCCCACAAGTCAGCCTGAGCTGGACTCCAGTGCACCAAAAGGTTCACCCCCCTTTTGAACTTGATCGATGACCTGAAGGGTGATTCCATTCATCAGTCCCCTGATGTGCCAGGCGAACCAATAGCTGCCCCTGCACCTAACTTTGTTTGCCAGAATCAATGAACTTACCAACTCATTAGCGATCTAAGGGCAGAAGTAGGGGACATGAGATCTATGATCGATGGCCTTACAATGTTAGTTAAACAATTACTACAGAATGACCCACAACCTCTACTGTCCATTGAGTCTGCCCAGGAAATAGCCAACCAACCAATTAATGCCAGATCCACCCCACATCTGTCTGTTATACCAGAAAGGACTGCCCCTCCCATAGGCGTCCTTATCTACACCCTGCTATTATCCCACACACTAAAGCAATACCCCATCATAATGTCACACAAACCAACTATCTCCCTAATGAAATGGCAGAGAATAGCCCCTTTAAACACCCAGGGCCAAGAAGCAAAACCTTGCAACATGAGCTAGCACCGCCGAAACATGGGCATGACACAGTTAAACTCACTAGCTCCCCCTCACCTGCCAGAAGTCCGGAAAATGTATATGGTCAACGTTCCTAAACTTTCAGGGAGAGTGGGGCATGAGGGAGAAGTTGCACTCACTAATTAAGTGATCTATTGGATCCGTCACATCAGGGGATGCTGCTCTGTGATTTGTGACAATATTGGAAGGGCAAAAAGATGCACATACCCTGACCAGCCCCATGACTGCATCAAATTAACAATCAAGGGGGTAGATCTAGCTGAAAATCTCCTCTCCCTAAAATATCGAACCTGCTCCCCCGATGCTTCCTAAATTCAATTTGAACGCTATATTAAACAAGTTCAAAGAAACCCTTATTCAGTCTCCGCCTTGGGTTGGACAATCAGAGGCTCCCAATTAGAGACAAACGATTGACTTAAGGGGGAAGGGCATCAGTTTGTTAGGCCTCTCCCTCCATACTCCACTAATACAACTAACATTGTTAGTTCACTGGTTTTACAGAGGACCGCTCAAAGGAGGGGGATGGAACACCGCAAGAAGCAGTAAAGGGCGGTCCTTCAACCACCTTTAGCGGGTTGCTCTCTGGCAAAAATACAAACCCTCATGCACCGATACAGGCTCCTACTCGCTATTGCCCTGCAAGCCCAAGTGCTGCATTGCTTCCCAGCCCTGAATTCTGCCGGCAGCTTAGAATAGTTTCTTGGAATGTGGCGGCCTAAGTAGCAAAATGCCACTCCCTCACTGGAATATCTTAATTGAAGGATTCAACATTTGCATCTTCAGGAGACCTGGAGCATCGTCCCCTTATTTAAATCTGGGTATGCATGCTATTGTTCACCAGCAATTACCAGTGGGAGAGGGCGCCCGACAGGGTGTCTGATAATTTGGGTGGGGAGTGCATTGGGATGCCAGATCCCCCTTCTTCCAAGTCCCAGTCCAGATATTCTGGGGATTCGTATTAAGGGTCACCTGGGGGTGATTCTACCGATCTATTTAACATCTATGTGAAGGGGACCAAAGGGGGGAGACATTTGCCAACACTCACGCATCTAGAAGAGAGCTTAGCCAGGTGCCCAACTCACTCAAGATCAATAGTAGTGGGGGATTTTAATATTATTTTCGAGCCCCTAGACAAAGAGAATATAATGGGCCCGAATGAAGATGACCTTAGATGGGCTGTTCTCAATTTAGATCTCCCTCCCGTTAAAAAATGGACGAAGTTGGCGCGCCAAGTGAACACCCTAAAAGCAGAATTTCGGCTAAGGGCTGTGAATGGAAGAACTCCCTCTGACAGACTGGGCGTAAACATGTTCTATAGGAACAGTGGCCCATCCCACATCGACTACATCCTTCTTGACGTGAGGCTCTGGAGAGATGTGGTCGATATGAGTGTGGGTGCCACAACTAACAGTGACCATAACCACCTCTGTCTCACCATGAAGCCTTTGTGGGAAGATCTTTCTAATCCCACGAGAAGCTTACCCCTGAGTAATACCAAGGAGGTCTATCCATCTAATGACAGGTGACCACTAAAATGGCGGAAAATAGTCCTACAAGAAGATAAGATCAGGGGTATACAGCATGATTTGGAAGCAGGTACTCTTCTTTTTGTAAAATCTTTTTATTAACCTTGCTCACAGGTACATAAAAAACATAGCAGCATACATTTAGCAGAAGATAGTCCGCAGTCTCTGATTCATACAGTAGGCAGGTCAAAACAGTCCCAAAGACCACTCCACGCTTCACACCAACCCCCCCCGCCCCACCCCCCGGATCCTCTGTATTTCCGCCAGGGGCCCCAGACCTTCCTCCACTTCTTCACACACCCCCTTGCCATGTAAATCGCCTCCTCCGCCCTTTAGCACCAATCCAAGTCTCGCCTCCATTGGTCCCATCGGGGAGCCTCCCGCGCCTCCCACCCCTGTGCAATATTTATTTTCGCCACCCCCGCTGCTAAGGCCAGCCAGATCTCTTTGTATCTTGTCCAGTCTGGACCTTTAATCATTAATAAAAGCCACCTCGGCTCCACTGAAACTGGCGACCCAACAACTAACTCCATGGTGCGAGCCACCTTAGACCAAAAGGGCGCCACCCTCGGACAGTCCCATAAGATATGAAAAAACGTGCCCTCCTCTTTGCAGCCTCTCGCGCACAAGGGAGATTGAGTCCTGCCCCAGAAGAATAGGTGCGTGCATGTGTAGTGGACCCGATGCAGGATCTTAAACTGGACCAGACGAAACCGGACCCGTATCGCTATCTCACGTGGGCTCTGCAGGGCATCCTGCCAGTCATCATCCTCCAGGGTGCCAATGTCCCCCTCCCACTTTGCCCGTAGTGATACCAGGGGTTCGGGCATGTTATTGATCAGTTTGCAATAGATAGTGGCCGTGGGCATTTCTAGGATAGGGTCCATCAAGAGCCTATCCTCCAGTGGCGAGTATTCTGGTACTGAAGTCCCCACCGGTATGTGAGAGAGTAAAGCATGTGTAATGTGTAAGTAGTGGTAATGTTGTGAGGCATGCATTCGGTACTCCTTCCTCAGATATTCAAAGGACCCAGGGGCCTCCCTCCTTCAAACGTCCCTGAGGTATTCAATACCAATCAATCTCCAGCCCCTAAAGCCAGTGAGCTTCCTCACCCCCGGTAACTGATCACCACACCAAAGCGGGGTTCTGCCGGTTACGGCATTAGCCCAACCCAGGAACCTGTTAGCCTCCCTCTAGCATTGCAATACTACCACTGTGTGCGAGGGCAAGTCCCTCCAGAGCTTCTTTGAGTGTAGAAGAGGCTCACAACCACCTTCCTGCATGACGTGCCTCGCCGCATAGACCCAATCGTTGACGACCTGCAGCTGAGACGCCCAATAATACAGCCTAACATCCAGCAGGAACAGCCCTCCATCGTACACACCCCTGGTCAGCTTTGGCAATGCGATCCTTGGGTTGCCCCCGTCCTAGAGCAACATCCTCACGGCCTGGGATATGCGCCGGAACACCCCGTCTGGCACATGGGAGGGCGAGTTTTGTAGGATGTACAGTAGGCGCAGTATTGCCAACATACTAAATAACGCGGTGCGCCCCAACAGGGTGAGGTGCAGGGCCCGCCAATGCGCAACGTCAGACGCCAATCTCACCAGGAGCGGCTCTGGATTCCAGGCGAAGAACTCCGCTCGGTCCCTCATAACGTACACTCCGAGGTATTTAAAACCCTCAGTGACAACCACGGCCGGACACCTCTCGGGGACCCGTGTATGGGCCCCCGAGAGGGGGTAAATCAAGGACTTGGACCAATTGATCGAGTAGCCAGAGTAGCTGCCAAATAGTTCAAAAAGATGACGAGCTTGCGCCATGGAATGGCAGGGTCTAGCCATGTATAGGACTACATCGTCGGCGTATAGTGATATACGCTCTTCCCTGCTATCCGTAAGTGACAAGCCCCAGAACAACCGTTCTCTTCTGATCCAATGGGCCAGTGGATCCAGCGCCAGAGCGAACTGGAGAGGGGACAACGGGCACCCCTGCCTTGTGCCACGCCGTAGGGGGAACACCAGGGACAATACACCATTAACCCGCACCCTCGCCACCGGCCTTTCATACAGCAGGCACACCCATCCACAGAAGACCGGCCCCAACCCCAACCCCAACCGCTGCAGGACCATAAATAGATAAGGCCATTCAATGCTACCAAAGGCCATTGAGGCGTCCAGCGCCATCAATGCCGTTTGGGTATCCCCTTCATCCTCCGTCATGTGCAACCAGATCCGCCAGGACTGTTAGTAGTTGCGGCGCCAAAGCTTTAGCTTAGACCTTGGCCTCCACGTTGATGAGCGATATCGGATGGTAGGAAGAGCAACAGTCCGCTGGCTTCCCCGGCTTGTGGATAACCACGATCTTGGCCTCCCGCTGGTCCGGTGGCGGCACCCTAGCCTGCTGTGCCTCAAGGAACATGCGCCTTATGCGTTCAGTCACTATGCTGGCCTGCCTTTTGTAAATTTCCACTGGGAGCCCGTTCGGCCACTGTGCCTTCCCAGCTTTAAGCGCGTTAAGGGCCTCACCCAATTCCAGGGCTGTGAGGTCTGCCTCCAGGCTGTCAGTCTGCTCCTCTGAGAGCGTGGGGAGAGCGAAGTCTTGTAGGAACTCCGCGCAGTCAGATTCTGACCTGGTGCACACCGGGGTGTATACCGCCTCATAGTATTAGGCGAATGCCTCCGCTATATCCACACCCGCCGACACCAGGGTTCCCGCCTCATCGCGTATCTCCGCAACCCAGGATCGCTCCCTGTCCTTGCGTTCCAGCCATGCTAGCAACTTCATACTCTTGTCCCCCGCATCGTATATCTGGTGCTGCACAGCAAGGGAATAGGCCCGCGCCTCACCCTCCGCCAGTGACCGGAGCTCTTGTTGTTTAAGGGCTAACTCATGACCTTGCTCCGCCAATGGGGTCCCTACAGCCCCTTTCTCCAACTCCTCTACCTCCCTCTCCAACTGCCTCATTTGGAGCGCCTCTTCCTTTTTTTTGTGCCAATCAAAGCCTGGGCCTGACCCCTCAGGACGGTCTTAAATGCTTCCCAAATGATCATCTGGGACTCAACCCAGCCCTGATTTTCCTCGAAGTAGAGCTGGGAGCCCTCGAGCAGCTTGTCCACTATAGAGTTGTCTCTTAGGCGCCACGTGTTGATCCGCGAATAAGCCGTTCTTGTCGTAGCCGCCCCCTGAAAGTGACCCCCACCTGCAAGTGATCTGATATCCCCCTAGCCATGATACAAGAGTTCATAAAGTCACCCACCTGATCCACTCTGGCAAAGAAATGGTCTATTCTGGAAAAGGATCCATGCCGAGTAAAAAGTGTACTGCCTTTGCGTGGGGTGATGTGCCCGCCAAATATCTGTGAGGCCCAATGCCTCGCCCCTGTGGCCCTGTCCCTCCCCCGAGCGGTCCATATCTGAGTGCATGACCACGTTAGTGTCGCCCCCTAGTAGCAAGGTACCCCCTGAAAGCTCCGCCAGATGGGATCCCAATTTTGTGTAGGACGAGACATGCAGTCCCGGTGGAATGTAGCAGGAGATCAACAGTAGTGCACGGCTCTCCCATGTGGCTGCCAGTGTCGCCAAACATCCCAATGCCTCCTACAATTTACCCGTGACAATCAGTGGGAAGGCCGTGCGGACTAGAATTCCCACCCCTCTAGAGCCTGACGAAAACCCGGAGTGAGCCAATAGCTTGTACCCTAACCGGTCCAGTGCTTTACAAGTATTACCCCTCAGGTGTGTCTCCTGTAGGAGAACTATGTCCGGGCCGTGGCGTTTCAAATACTGCAGGATTAGTGTGCGCTTTATTTTATTGCCCAGCCCATTCACATCCAATGACCAAATTCTCAGTTTTGAATAATCACCCATTAAAGAGCAGTGACCTAACATGCGTCGGACCCTCGTCAAACTCCTGCTGAAGCCCAAGGACCACCCACAATAGCTGCCTTACCCAAGCACCTGGAGCAAAACAAAAACATACCCACAACAACCCCCCCACCCCCCCCAACCATACCCCCACCCTGCTTCCCTGCTCAGTGGGCCCCCAACCACCCACCATCGCAATACGCAGAGTGCCTGTCGCCCCATAACCCCACAACAACTAAATCAGGGAACACAAGGCTACAGCCGCCGAAGAAGTCAGAATGTAGAAAGGGAGTATCCATCCCCCTGGAAAATTCTGCAAGACAAACCCCCCCATGTCACCCCCAACTGTAAACCCTTCGCCGGAGTCTCTGAAAGACAGTCATGTGGCTCAGCAATAGTTCAAGGCCACCAAATTTGCAGTCCACCACAGAACTGCAGTCCCGAGGCCCCCAAACGTCGGGAGGCCAGGGCCCCCTGAGCCAGCCTTTCTCCTACCTTCAGTACCTTCAATGTCCAGGTCCCTCGCACGCCATGCCGCTCAGTTCTATCACTTCAGAGGAGAATGTCCCGTCCAACGGTCCTGTGAGAGGGTAGTGCCAGACCGGGCCCCATGGTCCTTATTGTGCTGAGACGGGCGTTGCGAACCGCCCCGCCGGCCCACGGTCCGCCATCCCTCCAGCCAGTCACTCGCCTCTTCCGGTGAATCAAAGAAGTATGCCTTTTCCTCATTGATGACCTTTAGGTGTGCCGGAAACAACATCATATACTTCACGCCAAGATCTCTAAGGGCCCGTTTCACTCTATCGAATGACCTGCGTTGGCGCTGCACTTGTAATGTGAAGTCCGGAAAGAAACGGATGGTGGCATTCTCGAGCCGCAGATCTCCGGACACCCTCGATGCCTGCAGGATAGCATCACGGTCGGGGTAGTTCAGGATCCGCGCTATGATGGTGCGCGGGGGGCACCCGGCTTCGGTCTACCCCCCAGCGCACGGTGGGCGCGCTCAACAGAGAAGAAATTAGAGAGGCGCTTTGGCTTAAGATGGTTGAGTATCAGGTCCTCCACAAAGTAGTCCATGGAAAGGCCCCCGAGTCCCTCCGGGACAACGACGATTCGAACATTGTTGCGTCTCGCCCGGCCTTACTGATCCTCGAGGCGGGCGGCGATGTCGGCCTGATTCTTTGTGAGCGCAGGAACCTGTTCCTCGAGACGCTTCATCTTGGATTGCAGGCTGCCTATGCCACTCTCCGCCTCTGACATCTTGTCGGACATTTTACTAAAGTCCACCCGCAGCAGGTTGACCTCTTCCGTCACTGAATCAAGTTTGGGTTCCATAGTACCCCTCATGTCCTTCAGGGCTCCACGCATCTCTTGGATAGCAAGCATGATGTCCTTAGGCAAGGGGTCCGGCCCACCCCCTGTCGCCTCGGCCTGCGCGCGGTCACTCCGCGGGACCTCCTCCTTGCCCATGTTGACGGTATAGTTATCCATGGAGTTTAATTGGCTCTGTGTCAAAGGACGATTGCGCCCATTGTGCGGACACTCACTGCGCCACTCTCTATCTCCAGCTGAGTGCCACTTCCCGACTCACGCTCCTGAGTCTTATTATTATTATTATTATTAAAACATTTTATAGAGCGCGTAGTCACCCGTAGGTATCCCAGCGCTGAAACAAAACCCTAACCAGTGAGAGGGGGGGGGGGAGGGAAGGGGGAATTTTAGACAGAAGCAATTTTAAACAGAGCAAAAAAAAGAAGTGGTTAAAAGCAGTTTTAAGGAAACAAGTGGGTTTTGAGTCGTTTCCTGAATCGTAAATAGTTTGATTCTTTCCTCAGGTCTCGAGGAAGAGCGTTCCATAGGCGCGCTGTGTGGATCGAGAAACGTCTTCCACCTGTGCGGGCTTTTTTGAACCTGGGCACGATGATGAGGGACTCCCTGTCCGATCGGAGAGATCTAGGGGCTTTATAGGGTTGTATGAATTTCCTCAGAATGGGGGGGCCCTGATTCTGCACTAGCCTATGAGCCAAGCTTAAGGCTTTGAATGTTATTCGTTCTCTCACTGGAAGCCAGTGAAGGAGCTTCAGAGCAGGTTTGGCTGAAGCTCTGGCAGGAGTATGTGTGAGGATCCGGGCGGCAGCATTTTGAATTTTCTGCAGTTTATTTAAGGTTGCTTCGGGTGCGCCCAGGTATATAGCATTGCTATAGTCAAGCCTGGACAGAATGAGGCCTTGAATGAGAAGTCTTTGCGATGTGGGTGGAAGGAGGGGCAGAATCTTTCTCATCGCTTTAAGTAGGCCGAAGCAGGTGCCCGCTACTCTCTTGGCCTGCGTAGTAAAAGAGAGATCTGTTTCAATCCATACTCCCAGGCTTTTTACTTCCTGTTTGGGAGCAGGGGGGGGGCCCAGACAGGGTGGCCAGGTGTTCAGAGGGAAGGTGCATCCTTTGCAAGTCTGCGCCTGGTCCCGCTTGGCTAACACCCAGTTAGCCAAAAAGCACCCACCACGGGTCCTCGCTGCAATTATGGGGTGCCCCGCTTCAGCTCTGGTCCCCGGGCCCCGACCAGGCCACTCCGTCTTCTGCTCTCAGGATCGCACCTAGGACCAGGCCCACACTCTTGGCCCCTCCCAGTCCGCGGGCCGATAACCGCTCGATCCAGGCCCCACTCGGACCGCCGCAGCCCCGGTCCGACCAGTCTCACTCACTACATGGGGCCCTCTGGTGTGGTGCATGAGGCCCCGCCGGGCCTCCAATCCCTGCCGATCAAGCAGGCCTCCTCTATCCCAATGCTGCTTGGCGCTGAACTCCAAGTAAGGGGCCCGCAGTTGCCGGGGCCCTTTCGGCACGCAGACCCAGCCTTACAGCATCGCCTGAAGTCCTATTTTGGAGGGCCTTGCTGCACTCTGCCTGCCTGCGCTGTGTGGCAAGGACAAAGTCAAGTCACCCCCAGCGATCCCCGCCACTGCCGGGGTCCACACTGGAACAGCCTCACCTCGCCAGGCGGCGTCCTGATGATTATCACGCTGCCCCCCGCCGCCTTGCCGCCACTTCTCAGGCCGCCCAGCCGGGTGTCCGATATTCTGCGCGGGCACCGCCACCGCACTCACCGCGCTCCGGAGCAGAAGCGCAGGCACTTTCTCACCCGCGGCCGACACTTCCCTGCACACTTGCGGCGGGTGCTTTTAAGCTTCGTGCTCCGCCGCCGCCATCTTGTCTCCGGGCCCACAAGCCGCAGGCGAACACAGTCCCGGACTGAGACGAAAACAGGGGTCTCGTTGCCAACAGACACTGCCAGCCGCTGCACTTCCTCCTCCGACAGCGGCGGGTGTCTTCAGGATAGACGGATGATGCCGGATTAGGGGTGGACGATACGGATATGGCTCGCTACTTGCACATCTTCCTCGGCTGCAAACCTTGCCCCGGAAGCAGGTACTCGTGAGCTTCAGTCTTTGGCCACAAGTACTGGTGGAGCAGTCGAAGTAGTTATTGCCCACTCATGTGTCTTTGGCGGACTCAGTTCCTATTTCATCGTCTCGAGAACAGACCGAAGGCTAAGCATTCCAAAAGGGGGAACAGCCTTGTAGTACACAAGGGATTGCAAACACAAGTGTTTAATTTTAGCCTCAGCCAATAAAGCCAAGGACAGTGCCCTAATTACAGCCTCTAGGAAGCATTATAAGACAACTTTGCATCATGCGAGGGGGCGCGGCTTCGGTGCGAAGCGGAATAGCTGTCTGCTAAGGGAGCTCCGCACGCCGGAACTTTCACTTGATTAATACCATCCTTCCAAAGCCTTCTGCGTGCTGTGAGACCCCCTTGGGACACTAATCGTGGGCTGCGGCACATTTTGGTGGGGTCAGAGGTCTTGTACCCGCCGCACTGCTCTTATGCTGGGCTGATTTTGCCGCCGCGGGCCGAACATGAAAATGGCGCCGGCCTGGTGAGCGAGATTCGTAGATTCCGATGTGCGTCGGATGGGGCGATCCTGCTGCTGACGGCAGAATACCAACTGGAGCGTATGGCCGGCAGCGGGAGGAGCAGCAAGGTGTAGACCGGCGCTGGCAGAGAGCACACGCCAGGGACGGCAGGGTCTGTGAGGCATGCTGAGCCTTTTTGTGGCAGAGAGACCTGCGCCGAGGTGCGGTGCGGCCCTCTCCTGGACCGGCGGACCGGTGGAGATCTGGTACAGTGGAATACCCGAGGTGCGGCATACGTTGAAGCCTGGAGTGACGCCGACCTGCGAGACACCACTGATGTTGGCGAGACGGCAGCGACGCTGAGGGAAGGAGTAAAGTCGGCCTGGCAGGGTGAGTGAAGCGCCGGAGCGGGCTGGGCCCGGTTGGTTTGGGCGGCGCAGCCTTCACAGGGTGCTGCGGACGAGTGTATGGTGGCGCCTGGTGGGGCCAGTGCTGCAGGATCAAAGGAAAATTGCAAAAAACACAGTTGATGGACAGAATGCAGAACAATGTCTTACATTCACCTCAATACAAAGATCTGGGCCTAAATCCATCGTTTTTTTGCACTCCACACCACCCTAGGTCAGACAATGGCTATATGCAAATCAGCCTTGACCCTGTGCCTCATGGGAACAGACCAGCCCGAACTACCAAGCCATGTCTTTCCTAGACCGGAATCAAGCCTCCAAGGACCGGTTTCTGGCTATCAGCCTTCTTCAGCCTGGATAGCTTGACTCCAGTGATGTGGAGAGCCTGGGACTCACGTCTGAGCATACCCAGCCCACTCGGGGTGAAAATTGCAAAAAACACAGTTGATGGACAGAATGCAGAACAATGTCTTACATTCACCCCAGTACAAAGATCTGGGCCTAAATCCATCGTTTGTTTGCAATTTTTTACAGGATCACGGGAGGCACAGCCCGACGTGGTGCTCCTCGAGGGCTCTGGTTGGTCGCTGGGCAGCCTCTCGGTGACTGGGGGGCGCTATCCGGAGGTCTCGTCGGGCTTTAGCTTGTCCGGATAACGGGCAAGCGGGGTTGAGGGACCACGGTGGGCCTCTTGGTTACGGGGGTGGTAGGAGCGATGACTTGGGAGTGAGACCGCTGCCACGGGGCGATGTATCGATGGGCTGAGATGGGCTGGATTGGGGAACCCTGAGAGCGACTTGTGTGGTGGACTAATGAAGGAGTCTTGCTGGCTGGTGTAATGGTGCTGGAGGACTGGTGGTGAGGCCTGTTTACTGGGGAGGACCAGCGGCCCTGACTGATTGCTGAGAGAGAATACCTGCACATGAGGAACGGAGGTGCTTCAGGGGCGCTGGACATCGCCACAGTTAAGGACGTAGGAGGTGTGTGGCAGTCCCAATGTGGAAAGGATAGTAATATAAATTACTGGTGAGGGTGCTAAGCTGGCCGACTGGGTCACCTGGTACTAGTGTCTTCAAGTATGGGCAAATCGGAGTCTAAGCAGGTCAAATTACAATTTGAAAACAAATGGTCCACTCGTGCTACTGACGGAATGGGTGAGCAGAGTGAGTCACGAGGCGCCACAGGGCTCGCAGAGGGTGCGGAGGACGATACCAGGACCATATTGTTGGAATTGCGAGCTGGAATGAAGACGATAGATAGGAAGATTGATGCTTTGGCTACTGGACTCAACATGGTCAGGAAGAAAGTGGACAAGCACGAGCACAGATTAGATGTACTGGAGAACCGTATGCCTGACACGAATGACGCGCAAGCTGAATCACACACGCAGATTCTCCAGATGGAAAAGATACTGGAGGTGATAAATGCGAAGAATGGAGATTTGGAAGCGCGCTCGAGGCGCAATATTCTTCACATTATTGGATTATCGGAAACCACGCCCATATCCAAGATGGAGACTTTCATAGATGGTCTGCTGCATGAACTTTTTGGGCCAGTCCTCTCCACTGTGATGATAGTGGAGCGAGCGCACCGCTCATTGGGACCGAGGCCTAAACCAGGTGCACCGCCACGTCCAATTATTGGGCGTCTCCTAAACTATGCTGACAGGGACGCTGTGTTGAAAGAGGTTAGGGCCAAAGATCCGATTATCTATAAAGGAGACAAGCTTTCATTTTTTCCGGATTATACTCCTGTGGTTCAGGCGGCGAGAAAGTAATTTGTGCCAGTGAAGAAATTGCTGAGAGTGGCATCAGTACCGTACACCATGTTATACCCGGCCAAGTTGAAAATCACCCACGAGGAACTATTGCATTTTGTCACAGACGCCAAATCAACGTTGAGGTTCACTAAGCATATTTGTAAGGCCAAACCCCGGCAGAAAGTGGTGGAAGATACGATTATGGAGTCGGGATTGGAGGACGCAGACTAGTGACGGGGCAGCTGATCCGTTGCTATCATATGTTGATATGGAGGCCTGGTCTTATGCTGGATCTGAACTGTTGGCGGTGGATGGCAGGTTTACTGTTCGAGAGGGCGATGGGTGGGAGGCAAAGACTCACTAAAACTTTACATTGTTTGTCCTGAGCGGGGTAGATATTTCATGCTATTTGACACAAGTTTCATGGGGTACGCAGGAAGTCTGGACAGAAATATTCTGGGGACCGCACTCCGGTGTGGGTAATTGTTGCTGAACCTCTTCCCCGAGTGGGTGTTTCCTATATGATGCAATGGGTAATCTGGGGTGATGTTCAAAGGGAGGGTGGTGGGGTGTGGTCTCGACCTGATTGGGAGGTTAGAGTGGGAGGTGGAAGGGGGGCGGGAGAAGGGAGGGGTGTGTTCTTTTTTGATTTGTTTTGTATCACATCTATCAAACTGTACGCAGATGTATATCAAACAGTCCATTGGGTGGAAATGTGTTATAGTAGCATGATTACTGCCACTCTGAGTCAAGATGGGGAGCAAATGATTGTAGACACAAGATAACTGATGGGAGATAGATGTAGGATGTTAACTTGGAATGTCCGAGGCCTCAATTCGCCCAAAAAAGTGAGACAGGTGTTGGCGTATTTAAATCGTCACATGATACATGTTGCCTTATTACAGGAAACACATTTAACTAAGCACACTGAGCAGGGTATTGCAGACAGATGGGCAGGTTTTCAGCTGGCCGCTTCCTATTCTTCCTATTTGAGAGGAGTTATGATTCTGGTTAAAAAAGGGGTGGAGTTCCAACCACTGCACACGTACACAGATGATGACGGCAGGTGTGTGATGGTGTGTGGGAAAATGAGTGGCAAGCTGATTAATATTGTTAATATGTACGGGCCAATTATGGATGATCCGTCCTGTGTTAATCGTGTATGTGGAGTATTAAGGGACTGGCCTAACGCTCCTGTAGTTTGGGGGGGATCTAAATACGTATTTGAAAGTGAGACTGGATAAATCTAGCCCTATATCTCACCGCACCCCTAAGGTTGCTAAGAGTGTTGTGCGGGCCATGGAGGAATTTGGTTTGTATGTGTGGCGAGTGCGCAACCCGCAGGTGCGGGAAGGTACACATGCAAAGCTGATGCATGGGAGTTGGTTGCATTTTGATTACTGGCTGGTAGGAGCGTAGATGATGAAATGGGTGGAAGAGGTAACACCTCTTGCTCGAACGTTGTCAGATCATAACCCGGTGAGGCTGGATGTGATGTTCCTGAAGGCTGTGAGACGCTCCTTTACGTGGAGACTGCGGTCTGAAGCGCTGCTTGACCCGATATATGAGACAACTGTGCGGGAGGCCATCGTACAATACTTCGCACTAAATAAGGGCACTGTTGATGAAGCTTGAACACTGTGGGAGGCCTTTAAAGTTACAATTAGAGGGGTATGTATTGGTACTGCAGCGGGTGTACTGAGAGACATAAGGACTCAACTGCAAAATACTGAGAGAGCGCTCCGAGACTTGGAACAAGAGTACGCGGCTAAGCCGGAGGCGGAAACACTAGCTCGTATACAGCAATTGATCAAGGAGTATGATGAACTTGCTGACACAGAGATTAAATTTTTATCGGGTAGACACACGGCGAGACGATATGGAGAGGCCGGTAGGCTGGGACGCACACTGGCGTTCAAAATTAAGGAGCAGCTCGAGTAACCACGCATATATAGAATAGACGATGGACAGGGAGGTGAATATCATAATACGGAAGGCATACTGGAACAGTTCCACATTTTCTACACTGATTTATATACATCGCGTGGTACAGCATCTGTGGTAGAGTTTGAGAAATATTTAGAAGATGTGACTCTTCTGTCACTAATCAATATAGACGCCCAGATTCTGGCTAAAATTTTGGCGACCAGGTTACAACCCCTGTTGCAGGGCCTGATACTACCGGATCAATCAGGATTCATATCTGAGAGATCCACTTCCCACAACCTTCGCACAATTTTTTCCATGTTTCATGTGCTTGAGCCGAGTCTGGCGGCGGCGGCAGTGTTACTAGACGCTGCTAAAGCGTTTGACTCGGTGGAATGGCACTATATGTACCGGGTCTTGCGACGTATGGGTTTTCCACCTCTGTGTGCAGTGGATAACTGTACTTTATACAGCACCAACGGCGAGGGTGCGTGTGGGGGGACTGACGTCTGAACCATTTCAAGTGGAGAGGGGCACCCGGCAGGGATGTCCTCTGTCACCGCTTTTATTTGTTATTATGTTAGAGCCACTGGCTTGTGTCATTCGGCAACGGCACAGGGAGACTGTGCTCAACTTTAATTATAGGCCAGTGGCAATCTCGCTTTATGCAGATGACATGGTCCTCTTCGTTCATGAGCCATCTAAGTTTTTAACGCAGTTACTCCGGGAGTACGTTCGATTTGGCTATCTGTCGGGCCTCTACATAAATTGGGATAAGTCGTTCATAATCCCATTAACGACGGCTACCGCGTGACCCGACTTGGAGTTCCCGCTGGTGTGGTCAACGGAACCCGGTTAAGTACCTGGGAATTTGGGTGCACTGTGACCCAATTGTGGTAGTCAGGGAGAACTACGGTAGAGCATACTCGAAATTAGAGAGCTTGGTGGACATCTGGATTTCGCTGCCGCTTTCATTGACGGACCGTATCGCTCTCGTCAAAATGGTGGTGCTGCCGAGGTTCCTTTATCTTTTTATAAATATCCCAATAGTGCTAACGATGGAGTTTTTAAAAAATCTACGCAGTCAGCTGATCCGGTTAGTGTGGGGGGAGGGGGCGGGGCAAAACTGCGCGGGGTCAATGGTCGGTCCTTACTAGAGGGTATGAGAAAGGAGGGTTCAGAGCCCCAGACTTTTATGTGTAATATTTGAGCGCGCAGGCTCAGTATGTGTTCTATTGGTACAGGCCACATGCATTCACCCCCCACATGGCGGTTGAGAAAGGATATACGGGCCGATCCCACTTCATAGTGTGATTACTCATCATTCACATGGCACTCCGAAGGTGGAAATTAATGCAGTTGACACCACGGTTGCTGCTTGGCGGAAAATAGGGCAGCTAGCACAGAAGCTACCGGTGTACGCACCATATATGTATCTGGAACATCATGCCGCCATGTCTGTGACGCATGAGGCGCCCTCCATGAGACTATTGAATGAAGCAGGTCTTCGGCGCATGAAGGATGTTTATCCAGAGGGCTCGTTCGTCACACAGATGGGCTTGCAATATGTAAGTAACCAAGCACTTCTTTTCAGATTTGCTTTCCATACAGGCGGCCAGACTACATTACACCACTTATCCACAAGAGCCTCCCTCGCTGCTGTCCTTGCAATTCGCGCTCACCACCCCTACTAATAAAAGGCTAATATCGAAACTCTATAAGATGATTAAGGATGAAACTGTGGCTGTCTCGGGCAGGAGCTGGGATAGATGGAATGAATGCTTGCCCGACCCTATTTCGGAGGAGAGTTGGAAATATGTGTGTGGCCTGATGGGGAAGCTCAGCATGAATGGCAATCTTCGGAATATACATTTTAAATACATACATCAGGTGTACTATACTCCTGTGAGACTATACAGATATGGACTATGTGTGACTGAATGTTGTGAGCGATGCGGACAAGACAATGCAGATTTTATGCATTTGCCTTGGGACTGTCGGAAGGTGTTTGAATTCTGGGAGGCGGTGGTGGGCTGTCTGAAAGATATGGTGACTGCGGATATTCAATTTACTTCACTTGTGTGTTTGCTTTGTTGCGTGCCGCATATTACGGGAGTGAATGGTAATTTTGTACGTCTAGCTTTGTTATTGGCGGCGCGGAGAGTGGCGATTACATGGGGAGGCAGACGCAGACCTGCGATTGACGTGTGGATAAAAGATTTAGTATGTTGTAGAGACAATTTGAATACATATGCAGAGGAACTGCCAACAATTTCGAGGCCAAGAGACATTTGGGAACCACTACGAATATATTTTCTTAATAAGAGTGAATAATGTTCAGTTTAAAGGAGAAGTTCAGAGGGGTGGATTATATAGAGAGAACTGCTTGATGGACTGCTCAGTCATGTTTGCACAACTCAGGATTGTACAGTGTCAATGATGTGTATCTTTTGATTTTATATTATTTGTTTTTTTTCTATTTTCTCTTTGGTTGGTCTGTTTTGGCTTAATGTGGAATATCTCTTATCAGTACATAGTGAACTGTACTTTACGAGATGGCGGATTGACATGCGTTTTTGTTATATGATATGTGCAGCTTCACTGAGAACATATTGTGTATAAGTTTTTCTTTGTTTTTGTTGATTGTCTTTTGTATCGCACTATAATTCAATAAAAAAACAACTTTGCATTATGCAAGACGGGCGTGGGATGAATCCTGATGGCAGCAACTAAAGGAAGCATGTGCGGAGAAAGATTCCAAATCCTTTTGGTCACTAGTCACTTGGGGCAACCAATCAGGGGCCCAACAACCACCCAATTACATTACAGGCCAGGCATGGTTTGCCCACTTTTGGAAGCTTTACTCAGATTCCGGGGAGAAGTCCTAAATGGAGGATGTTGAGTTCTTTAGCCAGACTTCGAATAATGAATTTTTTACTTTGGGTGAGATTGAGACCTCTTTAGGTTGAATAGTACAGTCCAAACCTGCAGGGCCTGATGGCATACTGGGGGAATTATTTTTATCAGATATTTCTAGCTGGGCTCACTACATTTTACATTTGTCAAACGCCGTAGCCAGCGTTGCTCCAGTCCCAGGGTCATGGATGGGGGTAGAGGTGGTCCTAATTTACCAAAAAGGGATAGAGATGAGCCTTCCAACTATAGGCCCATCAGCCTGATCGATGCCAACCCAAAAGTCTTTTGTAGAGCACTTCTGTATAAATTCCAGTCTTGGGCGGAAGAAATGCAATCTTATCCCAATATCAAGGTGGTTTTAGGGAGAAGACGGGGACCAAAGATCAAGTATTTCGCCTCATGCTTCTTTATTGGAAAGTCGTAGTGATTGGCCGGGGGCAGTCTTTACTTAGCTTTTATTGATCTAAAGACTGCCTTCAATTTAGTCCCTAGGCACAAACTATGGCATGTGCTTAATGGCATGGGCATCCCGTTACATATTCCCAGCTTGGTAGTTCGATTGCACGAAGGTAATTATGCACAGTTCAGATGGGGGTCGCAGGGGCAACTCACCAAACGTATTCCAGTTAGTTGGGGAATTCGCCAAGGTTGTGTGTTGGCCCCCACTCACTTCTCTCTGTACATGAACCGAGTGGTTAGTTCTTGCCACCAACCTTGGTGGGGGTGGATAAGGTAGCAACACTTTAGTTTGCAGAAAACACCCTGCTAGTGTTTAAGACCAAGGCGGGGCTCCAACTTTTACTTAATAGATTCCAACTTTTCTGGGACACCAGGGGTTTGGTTATTAACACTACAAAAACCAAATTCATGGCCTCTAACCCCCACAAGTCTTACAAAGGTAGCCCAGTGTTAGAAGGGATCCCCTTGGAAAGAGTCAGCACTTTTGACTATCTAGGTGTCCGCCTCTAAGATAAAATGTTGAGGAAGCCCCATATGACTAAGATGCTACTGGGCTACAAGCGCGTCACGGGGCCCTAGGAAAGGAACATCGCTCTTCGCATAGTAGACCTGTAGCTGCCGCCCTGCAGGTCTACGATCTGAAAGCAGTCAGCATAGCCCTGTACAGTGCAGAGTTGTGGGGATTTGACAAGATATCTGAGATCAGCAGAATAGAGCACAAATTTCTTAGAAACCTTGTGACGCTGCCTCAGAGCACCCCGCTTACTCCCCTAATGCTCGATATGGCCAGACACCTTATCGGCAAAATAGCGAAGCTCCGCCCATTGCTTTACTAGACTGGCATCATGAGGATACTGGAGCTACAGCCCAATGCGGAAGCCCTATCAGAGGTCATACGCCCAGATATGTACAACAAGTTAGGGTGGATCAGAAACATTAGAAAACTGGAGTCAGATGTAGGGCTCCAGGCCGTATGGGAAAAACCAGACCCACCGCTGCTCCGAAGAGGCACAAAAGCAACATTATTGGAAATGGGTTGAGCAACAAGAGTTCACTAAGTCTAATCAGTGAAAACGAACTACAGAATGATATCTCTATAAAGAGGTCAGATCATTGGAACCCTACTTAGACCTAATTCAATCCCCCAGGATAGGACGCTAAACATCCAATTTAGGTTTGGCATTCTTCCTGTTGGTGAGACAACAGCTAAGTGGCACCCAAATGACCCAAGCGCAACCAATTGCCCTGGATGCAAGGCACCAGTGGAGTCTGTTGCCCATGTGCTGTTTGCATGTCCTGCTTATGTGCAGCCTAGGTCCAAATGGTTAAAACCGACCTGCAGGCAGTGGGGCACATGGAACCATCGGGAAGCCCTGCATATTCTAAAATCGGACTCCAGACCTTTTTGCCTGTGCAGTGGCCAAGTTTTTAAGCTGTATGAGGGGCATCCTGAGGAAGGCCCGAACGAGAGGACCACAGCAGGCAGTAGGCCGGTCTTCATACCTAGCTGCACTTGGGTCTTAGCAATTCTACCCACAAAAACCTCAACCCACCAGACGCATTGCACAAGCACTTTATTGTAAAATGATCATCCCACTAGTTTTGTCACGAGAGGGCCCAAAAGGCCAACAACATGACTGATGTGTATGACGTTCTATTTAGTATATTTTAACTGCTGCAATATTATGTTAGTTCTTTCTGTCAATCGTTAGTCTTAAGCAAAATTTTAACTACTGAAATTCTTTGATAGTTGTTTTCACTACTTTTTGCACGATTCTTTTATATATATCGATATAATTTTAAATCAAATGAATTTTAATTTGTAATGTAAGAACGAGTTTGTTTGACGTATTATCTTTAACTGGCTCATGTTGAACGGGCATGGTATTATATTAATAGGCTCATAAATTGGCTCGCTTCTAACTTTACTTGGCGCCAGTAGCCGTACCAAGCACCTTCTGCAATTTTCACATACTGCTTCAAACCACAGCTTTGTGAAAGGAAGATTCCGTATAAGAATAAGTAGGGAGTTACTGCTTTTACCGGAAAAGGAATGGGTTATAATGTCAAGAAACAATTTGTTTGTTTTTTATTCAACTGTAGTGTGACCAAAAGGAAAAACATATTTTTTGTAATAAATTGTGTACTTGTATGCTTTTAATGAAAAAGTTTTTTATAATTGTGATTACTGACTTTGAAATGATGGACAATATGACTTCAGTTTTATATTGATACTAGCAGCCCGTCCCGACGTCCGGGAGCAAAAGGCTGCTTCAGGGCCCCCGCCAACCCCGATGTTAAGGCTGCTTCAGGGCCCCCGCCTGCCCTGACGTTAAGGCTGCTTCAGTGCCCCGCCCGCACCGACGTTGTCATTGTGTCCCCCGGGCTGCTTCAGGGCCCCCGCCCGCCCTGACGTTAAGGCTGCTCCAGGGCCCCCGCCCGCCCCGACCCGACGTTAAGGGTGCTTCAGTGCCCCTGCCCGCCCCAACATTGTCATTGTGTCCCCCGGAGCGCACCCTCGGGTGCTCGCTTCCTCCTGGTGCTCTGTCGGCAGCTTAAACATGGCTCCTGAGCTGGTTTGGCAACAGAAAGTGTAGCATATCCTCAGGATGTGGGTGGAAGTCAGGCCACTGAATTGCATAACTCGGTAGCCGGATGTACCCAACATAGCATGCAAGGCTTTCACTGCTGCGGTACCCGCAAAGAGGCATGAGCAGTGGGAGTCTTTCTTACCTGCTGCTGAGTTCACCGCTTTGCCGCTCCTCGCCGGTCATCACCGCGGTACCCGCAAAGAGGCATGAGCAGTGGGAGTCTTTCTTACCTTCTCCTGAGTTCACCGCTCTGCCGCTCCTCGCCGGTCGTCACTGCTCCTCCCCGCTTGTCCGCCACTCCTCACCACTCCTCCCCGCCTGTCCGCCGCTCCTCCCCGCGCTCACGTCCCGCGCTCTTCCTCTTGCTCCTGTACGCCGCTCCTCCTCGCGCTCCTGATGTCATCACGCACGTCGCGGCCGGCGCTTCTTCCAAGGGACTACTTTTTTTATATAAAAAATTTTAAAGAACGTATATTTGTTGTTTTAATATAGCCTATGTCCATCGGCTTGCCCTGACGTTTTCAAAGACGTATTGGGTGTTTGGATTGGTGGTGTAGTTTTCGAGTTTACCTGGCTCAAAGGACACACTTCTCTCTTTATAATAGTAGTATAGATTTTAAAAGTATTTTCAATAAATCAATGAAATTTTAAGCTCATGTGTGAAAATGTGCTCTTGTTGAACAACTGTTACATAGTAGTTTGTACATTAGGTAACTCTCGCAAAGACTTTAGTCATTCTTGATGGGGAGGTAACTTTAATATCTAGTGACCTGACAGGATTATAATCCTTGATAAAATTGCGGAAAAAGGAAGATTCCGTATGCCTACTGTGACATGTGCTGTATGAATTGCTCATTTCTTATATTCTTAATTGTATTTGACTATTTATGCTCTTTTTAGCATTCTGTCCATCAACTGTTGTTTTTGCATTTGTCACCCCGAGTGGGATGGGTATGCTCAGACGTGAGTCCCATGCTCTCCACACCACTGGAGTCAAGCTATCCTGGCTGAAGATGGCTGATAGCCAGAAACCGGTCCTAGGATGCTTGATTCCGGTCCAGGAAAGACATGGATTGGCAGTTCAGGCTGGACTGTTCCCATGAGGCACAGGGTCAAGGCTGATTTGCATATGGGCATGTCTGAACTGGGGTGGTGTGGAGTGCAAAAAAACGATGGATTTAGGCCCAGATCTCGGTACTGGGGTGAGTGTATGACATTGTTCTGCATTCTGTCTATCAACTGTTGTTTTTGCTTTTTAGCTTTTATGACACAAGCTTTCAAAATAAAGCTTGATGATATATATATATATATATAAAACATCTAAAATGCAACTTACCCACTATGCATCTGTTCTTGGCATATAAAGCTGTAGATTCACATGCTTTAGCATAGGTAGCCACCTGGAGTTGGGCTCGGATGTTTGCACTTTCTTTTTCTTCAAAGAAGTGTCTGTAGTCACGAGGTAGGTGACTTCCCCTTACGGAGATAGTGCGCATGAACATCAAATCCATCCCCAGATTGTTTTTGCCATAAAGGGTGATGATGGAGTTACTAAGAATAGAAAAAGATGTCCATGTGTGTTGTATCTAAGTAAGATAATACTGCAGCAGATAAAGGTACCCGGGGAGGCGGGTGGGTGCATATGAATCAACAGCTTTATATGCCAAGAACAGATGCACACTGGGTAAGTAGCATTTTTTGTTCAAGGCATATGAGTTGTAGATCATATGCTTTATCATAGACTATACAGCAGTTATTTTCTGTAGCAGTGGTTAACCTGTATCTGTTGCAGTAGTTTGAAAAAGTGTTCTTAAGACAGCCTGGCCCACACTAGCTTGTTGCTTTGCATGCACATCTACACAGTAGTGTTTTGTGAATGTCTGAGGTGTAGACCAAGTTGCAGCCTTGCATATGTCATCTAAGGGTATATTGCCTAAGAATAGTTTGCATGTGGAATGCACTCTAGGCGAATAGTTAATGTGCGTTTAGCCTTAATGTAGCATATTTGGATACATTTAACTACCCAGCTTGCAATACCAGTTTTCGAAGAGGGATTGCCTTTATGCGGTCGGGAAAAAAGCAACAAAGAGTTATTTGGTTTTCCTAAAAGATTTAGTTATTTCAATGTACTAAAGTATTGGTCTTTTGACATCTAGTGTGTGAAGAGCACGTTCTGCAACTGAGTCTGGTTGAGGGAAAAACACTGGTAGTTCAACAGACTGATTGAGGTGAAAGGCAGAAACAACTTTAGGTAAACATTTTGGATTAGTCCTAAGAACCACTTGTTGAGATGAATTTGTAAAAATGGTTCTTGTATGGTTAGTCCCTGGAGCTCACCAACTCTTCTAAGAGATGTGATGGCTATAAGGAAGGTTACCTTCCAAGTGAGGAACTGCAGTTCACATTTGTGCAGAGGTTGGAAAGGTGGACCCATAAGTCTAGTAAGGACAATATTAAGGTTCCAAACTGGAGAGGGTGGAACTCTAGGGTTGATAATTCATTTGAGTCCTTCCATAAATGCTTTGATAGCGGGCAAAGACAAGTATTGTCTGTGTTGTAGATAAGTGGCTATTGCAGCGAGGTGCAATCGTATAGATGTGTATGCTAAGTTACAGCATTGTAGGTGTAATAGATAGCAAAGGATGTTTTGAATGGAAGCATTTAGTGGATTGATTTGATTGTTTGTATAGCAAATTACAAATCATTTCCACTTTGCTGCATAGTGTGCTCTTGTGGTAGGACGTCTAGCCTGTTTAATGACGTTCATGCAGTCTGGCGGGAGATTAAGGTAGCCAAACTCTATGATTTCAGGTGCCAGATCGCAAGGTTGAGTCGACTGGGATCTGGATGTCTTATCTCTCCATGTTTCTGAGTGAGAAGCTTGGGTGAGAGGTGTTGTTTTTGATGAGGAACTACAGATAGTTCCAACAGAGTTTTGAACCAAGGTTGTCGAGCCCATGTGGGAGCAACCAGGATCATTGTGAGAGGATGCTGTTGGAGCTTCCGAACCACTAATGAAATAAATGGGAGAGGCAGAAAAGAGTAAGTAAATGTTCCTGACCAGTTCATCCATAGCGCATTGCCTTTGGACAATGGGTGTTTGGGCATTTTGCGATTTGGTGTGTGGCGAAAAGATCTATTTTTGGGTAGCCCCACGTGTGAAAGAATAGAAGGAGAACTTGGGGATGTAATTCCCATTCGTGGATCAGTTGTTGTTGACGACTGAGCAGGTCTGCAATGTAATTGTCTACTCCTGGAAGGTGTTCCACAAGGAGATATATCTTTTGAGGTATGGCCAATTTCCATATGCTTTGAGCTAGTCACGCGAGCTGTAGGGCGCGTGTCCCTCCCTGTTTTTGTATATAGTACATTGCTGTCATGTTGTCTGTACTGACTAGGACAGCTTTGCGGACTAGATGTACTTGAAAGACTTTTAATGCTAGAAAAATTGCCAGCAGTTCCAGATGATTTATGTGGAATTGTTTTTGTTGTAGAGTCCACATGCCTGAATGGTATGATTTTGAAGATGAGCTCCCCAGCCGGTGAGCGATGTGTCTGCTGTTAGCACTATCTGTGGAACCGGGTCGAGGAACGGCTTCCCTTTGGAAAGGTTTTCTGTGTTCCATCACTGCAGAGAGCGATGTGCCGGGTCGTCTACCAACACTAGATCTGTTAACAGACCTTGATCCTGGTTCCACTGACGTGCTAAGCATTCCTGTAGAGGACGCATTTGGAGTCTTGCATAAGGTACGATTAGATTGCAAGAGGCCATCATCTTGATTAACTGCATGAACACTCGAGCTGGTAATGAGTGTTGAGGTTGGAATTGTGATATTAGAGTCTGCATGTTGCATATCCTGAGTGGGTTGGGGTACGCTAGAGCTTGGCAAGTGTCTATTGTAGCTCCTAAATATATTTGTGTTTTTGGACGGTTGGAGGTGGGACTCAGTGAGGTTTACAGTGAATCCCAAGTGGTGAAGCAACTGAATTGTCTTGTAAGTGTGTTGAACACAGCTCTATTGTGAGTTGGCCTTTATGAGCCAATCGTCCAGACACGTGAATGTGTTGTCTTCTTAAGTGAGCTTCAACTACTGCTAGACACTTGGTGAAAACTCTGGGTGCTGTGGTTACCCTGAACTGGAGGACTTTGAACTGGTAGGGTTGACCAGCCACCATGAACCTGAGGCATTTTCTGTGAGCAGGTGAATGGGATTGTGGAAGTAGGCGTCTTTTAAATCCAAAGTGGAAAGAAAGTCGCCCTGCTGAAGCAATGGTAGCACCTGTTGGAGGGTGACCGTGTGGAAATGATCTGACTGAATGTAGAGGTTGAGTTGTCTGAGGTCTAATATTGGCCTGAGGACATTGCACGATGTTCGGGAGGAATAGTTGGGGGAGTGGATCTAAGTTCCAGGCAATAACCATACTGGATAATTTGTCTTACCCACTTGTCTGTTGTGATCGAGTTCCAGACAGGTAGGAACTGTGAGAGACATCCCCCAACAGGAGTGGAATGATCGGGGGTTAGTGGAGGAAAGTCATTGTTTGGTGGCAGGGGAAGTGCGGTTGGAGTAACCTCTGCCTCTACCCCTACTGATATTTGCTCTGTATCCTCCCCGAAAATATCCTCTGGAGGAGGAAGATTGATTGGGACTTTTGAAAGAGGAGGAGGTATTGTCTGACGCAGCTGTTTTTGAGCCACTCCTTTAAAAGGAGCGACGTAAAGAGCCCCTATTAGAAGGTAGTTGAAAGGCTCCCATGGATTTGGCAGTCTCAGTGTCTTTTTTCATTTTTGCTCATGAAGAATCAGCTCTTGGGCCAAAAAGATGTTCCTGATTAAAAGGCTGATTCAGTATTGATGATTGGACTTCTTGCTTGAATCCGGAGATTCGAAGCCAAGGATGCCGGTGTAGTAAGATGCTGGTATTAATGGCACGAGATGCTGTATCAGCCACATCGAGACTGCATTTTATAGAAGTGTTCGTGGTGAGCTTACCCTCCTGAATGAGGGCGTGAGCTTTAGTTTTGTACTGTTCTAGTAAATGCTGCATTCTTTCTTCCAGCTCGTCATAATGAGTTCTAACATAGAGCTCTAGAAGAGCTTGAGCATTGGCAATACGCTAATGATTAGCAGTTTGTGATGCAATTCTTTTGCCTGATGCATCTATAAGTTTTGACTCCTTGTCAGGAGGAGGGGCGTTGCCTCTACTTTGCAAATTAGCTCTCTTGCGTGCTTTGAGACGACAAGAGAATCTAAGGGTACCTGGCCTCTGCTATGAACCGGGTATGTAGGTACAGCTTTATATTTTTTGTCCACCCTTGGCGTAAGTATTCTAGCTCTAACAGGGTCTTTGAATACCTTTTGGCGTGTTTGATCATGCCTTTGAGCATGGGTAAAGTATTAGTGGATTTTTGAGAGGGAGCAAATGTTTCAACTAAGAAATCATCCTCTAGGGGATCACTATGTAGTTTCACCCCATGGTACTGAGCAGCTCTAATAATAAGCTATGCAAATCCAATATCGTCATCGGGTGGCAATGGTCTTGAGGGATATAGATCAGGGTCATTATTATGATCTGGATCCTTATCGTAATCATCCCAGAGGTCTGTGTCCTGTGGTATGTTGTCCACTTTGTCATCCCCATTCCCGTCCCCATCTTCATCATTGTTATCCTGTGGCTAAGGTGAGAAAGGTGGTGGTGGTGGTGAGTTTGATGGTGAAATTAA